>NC_064614.1:501274108-502524108 GCF_023898315.1 Schistocerca nitens | reverse complement strand
ATAGAATCTTTTGAAATGTGGTGCTACAGAAGAATGCTGAAGATTAGATGGGTAGATCACATAACTAATGAGGAGGTACTGAATAGGATTGGGGAGAAGAGAAATTTGTGGCACAACTTGACTAGTAGAAGGGATCGGTTGGTAGGACATGTTCTGAGGCATCAAGGGATCACCAATTTAGTATTGGAGGGCAGCGTGGAGGGTAAAAATCGTAGAGGGAGACCAAGAGATGAATACACTAAGTAGATTCAGAAGGATTTAGGTTGCAGTAGTTACTGGGAGATGAAGCAGCTTGCACAGGATAGAGTAGCATGGAGAGCTGCATCAAACCAGTCTCAGGACTGAAGACCACAACAACAACAACAACGATTTGATCATCAGTGCTTTCTATTAGCGCTTGGAGTTCTGGCACTGTCCCAATACAGCTACGACAATTTACAACTATTATATCGATGGTTCCACTATCGACCTATTGACCTGTATTTCCCCGAGAGGCTCTAACCTAAAAAACAGCCCCTGCTACCCGTTTAGCCGCCTCCTGCGTGTAGTGGACTCCTGACCTATTCAGCGGAATCCGAAACCCCAGCACCCTTTGGCGCAAGTCGAGGAGTCTGCAGCCTAGCCAGCCTTTGTGGCCGAGCGGTTCTAGGCGCTTCAGTCTGGAACCGCGCGACAGATACGGTCGCAGGTTCGAATCCTGCCTCGGGCATGGATGTGTGTGATGTCCTTAGGTTAGTTACGTTTAAATAGTTCTATGTTCTAGGGAACTTATGACCTCAGATGTTAAGTCCCATCGTGCTCAGAGCCATTTAAACCATTTTTTCTGCAGCCTACACGGCCTCAGAACAGTCTGACTCTCTGATTCAGACCCTCCATTCGGCTTTGCACTAAAGGTCTACAGTCGGTCCTGTCGACTATGCGGGAAAGGGGGAGCTCTGCTTTCATCTCGCAAGCAAGACTGGCAGCCTGTACCACCTCTTTTAGCCGCTTGAAACCGGAGAGAATCTCTTCCGATCCAGAGCGACACGCATCATTGGTACCGACGTGAGCCACCACCAGTTGCTGCCTGCAACCCGTTCTCTTCATGGCACCCAGAAGGACATTTCCCACGTATGGAATGACTCCCTCCAGTATGCGCACGGAGTGCACATTAGCTTTCTTCCTCTGCTTGGCAGCTATGTTCCTATGTTCATAATGCGCTCATGACCCCATAACATTGGAGCTCCAACTACCAATAATCCCACCCTCTGTGATTGCCCGGATCTTGCAAATCGAGAGGTTCCCTCTAAAAGGGGACAGGCGGCTGCATCTGGCTGAGGGACAGTGACAGCCAGAGACAGCACCTGAAACCTGTTTGTCAGACTAATGGGGAAGGCCTTACGTACGAACCCCTCGGAAGTCTTTCGTTGCCTTCTACGCCCAGAGGCGAACTCCCGCTCGACCACGGGTGAGTGCTCAACCTCAGTGCGACCAGTAACTGGGCTGGTCACTAGTGCGGGACGGTTGGCGGACTCAGACGTGCTGGACGTCCGTTGGATCCGCACGGGCGTCCCGCAACAGTGATGCCCATCCACTACAGCTTCAAGCTGTGTAGCTGATGCCATTACAGCCTGGAGTTGACAGCGAAGTGTCACCAATTCGGCTCGCATCTGCGCACAGCCATCGCAGTCCCTTATCCATATTAAAGACTGTGGAAAACTACGCAGACAAACAAGGACAATCGACACGTGCTACGGAACTCTACTGTGGACACGGAGGAAAACGCAAGAACTGTGCCCAATAAATTAAATTAACACGCAGAGATTCAAAAACTGAAACACTAAAACATTCAGGTGAGACTAAATAATTCGCTCCTGATTAGGAACTTGCAATATGTCACCAAATCGGTCTAGTTTCCGATGCAAACGAAAACGCGATAACTGTGTATTAAATATTAAATTAACACGCAGAAACTCAAGTAACCAAACAACCGAAGCACACAGAAGAAACTACCCAATTCGCTCCTGGTTAGGAATTCGTAAAATGTCAGAAACTCGGTTACTTCCCTGCTGCTGCTTGTATCTCGGCCGACTGCTGCTGACTGAGGTCAAGCTCTTCCTTAATAACCCTCTGAGAACGCTTTTCTTTCCAGGTATGAGATTTCTTTTCTATTCGTGTTATATCTGCTGCGTGTTAAGTATTCATGCCTTCTCTTATTGCGGTGGCTTCTCTACCTTAATTATCTCTGAGCGTTATGAAGAGGTAATTTACTTGCTTCAGAACACAAGGAAAATGTTTCCATAAATATTTATGGAATAGCCCGCAGCTACTTGGATGAATATAGCCATTTTAAAAACTTAAATACGCAGTACTGGTGTTCCACGGTAACATTTACGTAACAGATCGTTACGGTATGGGTTTCAGTTCTCTAGACTACCTCAGATACCTTAACAGTCTACATAAATATTTGAGACTATCAGATGTTACACATATTTCATTCTCTCTAGTCTGTGTATTAGATCCCCGAATTCTGCCTGGCCTTTTATTTGCTCTTAAGCCTATACAGATATTTCTAGTTTAATTACTACGTGAAACAAAGTGCATGGTAAGACCAAGTCTAAACGAAGTAGACTTCAAAATGAATATGAGTTTTTCATGCTTCTACACGTACTACTCGACGACTTATTCCGACCTTTATGGTAACTCCTTTCAAGTGATTGATACAGCGGAAGGTATTTCGCACACTGTTTTGATCAGTGTAGGAATAACACCGTTTAATACACAGCGAGATATTATGTTATACGTCTCGTTTACTCAGTAAAACTCATTACTGTATGAGTACATAGGGTGATTCTATTTAAACCTTCTCTACTTGAGAGGGCCCCGTGAAAAACGAGTGATTGTAGAAGAATGAAACTTTGTGAAAACTTTGTAAGGACATGCGGAAGACAAATAACGAATAAGTCACAGAAAAAAACACATCTTAATTTCCACATGAGGTGGTTCAAATCTGGTGGTCGTTGTGGTTCCGCAGTTTGAAATAACCGGCCATTGATTCGGCTTTCCCCAGAGGTGCTGCGGAGTAATCGAGTGACCTTACGAGCAAAGTGAGGTGTTGCTCCATCGTGCATCAAAACGGGTGAATCCAATGCACACCTTTCCCACAGAAGCAAATCACAGTGACGCATGCCGTTCACGATGCATGTCCTTGGTCCTAGGGATCCGAGCTCTTCAAAGACCGCTTCGTCAATCCATAAAATGTTCCAAGGCAGATGTCATCAACTTCAAACCTTATAAGAAACGAACTTGCAGCGTACTGCAGGTGAAAAATAAGTCCGCAGCTTGTCTCATAATTGAAATAAATGGTTGGAGCTCCGTCATAAGTTGCATTGAGAAGTATCTCTTTCTATTTCTTGATGGCGACTAGCTTTGGACACCTGTGTCCATTTTCAAACCATCTAGTTACATACCGTATCGGACGTGCGACAAATACAGGCGATAACCCATGTGCAAAAATTTCCCCTGCAGTGATCAAAGTGGTATTTTGACCGACTCAACAACAGTAAAATGTTCGTCGTATGTGGCATATTTTACTGTTGTTGAGTCGGCTATACTATCGCTTTGATCACTCCAGGGGGCAGTTATTGCACATAGGATATCGCCTGTATTTGTCGCACGTCCGATACGACATGTAACTAGATGGTTTGAAAACGGGCACAGGTGTCCAAAGCTAGTCGCCATCAAGAAATAGAAACAGATACTTCTCAATGCAACTGATGACGGAGCTACAACCATGAATGTTACTTACAAGAAATGTAAGAGTGAAGTCTACTCGGATGTCTAAGCCACATGGTAAAATTTGGTGAATAATGTGGTTTGTGCGGATACCATTTCACAACTGTTCGTAGAACTTTCCGAATGATGAGCCACAGAATGTTCAACTGTCGTGACACAGCTCGTGCACTGTTTGAAGATCACACATTGCGCCCATCATTTTCAGCCATGGCAACAGTAACTTCTTCAAGCATTTGTGGCGCTATTGGCCGTCGGCCTGTCCCAGGAGCAAATAGAATCATTGGCCGATGGTTCCAAACTGCGTAACCACCATATCACCAGATTTTAACCTTCTCGTGTTGAAAGTAAAAGGTGTTTCTTTCAGTGATTTATTCGTTATTTCTCTTCCACGTTTCCTTAAAAATGTTTCCACGAAGTTTCATTGTCCTACGCCCACACGTATTCCTTGGAGGTCCTCTCAAGTGCCCAAAGTTTAATTATGAGCACCCTGTAAACTCCAGCTGCCAATTTTATAATAATGTCTGTTCTTGGAAATATGTAATGTAATCTGTGCATAGAACTTTCGTTCCCAGGTGCAGGTGCAGCTATTCACATAGATATACAAGGTGTAATGAGTGTAAGTGTAGATTTTTTGAATGTGGTACCTTAATATGTACACACATGAGTGTCTTGATTGTTTTTCTTTTCTCTATGTCGAGTAATCTTACCACAAACAGTCACAAACCTTAACACCTGAGGTTTTCTACATGGTTACACTACCAATAAGTGGATTACGTCTGTCAGTATAAACTAACTAAAAATAAATGATTCAGATGGCTCTGAGCACTATGGGACTTAACTTCTGAGGTCATCAGTCCCCTAGAACTTAGAACTACTTAAACCTAACTAACCTAAGGACACCACACACATCCATGCCCGAGGCAGGATTCGAACCTGCGACCGTAGCGGTCGCGCGGTTCCAGACTGTAGCGCCTAACACCGCTCTTCCACCACGGCCGGCTATAAACTAACTGTTCTACGTCCATGTGTCCACACTTCTACGCCTGACCTGCTACCCAGAGGAAAATAAGCATTAGTGTCTTGCTCTTGCCACATGTACCTGGAGGTGTCACCCAACCTAAAAACATAGAACTTGTAATAGCTGTAATTATGGGTCTGCAAACGACGCAAATATTGATGAAATGTTGTTCGATACACTATCCTCAGTCAGCAATAGAAATATTTGCACTTACACCTGTTTCACCCCATATACACCGGATTCATGTGGTATACATTTAATATAGTCACAGAAGTTCTTGTACATCTCTTGACTTTGTACACCTGAGAAAACAAATAGTTATTTTTAATTTCCTGAAGTTTTACCGTCATATAGAATATTCCATCAATATTCAGGCATGCATATGGGACAGCTTTTTTATTCCGATATTTTGGCTGTTCAACCGTACAGTCATCTTCACAGTGAGTCGGTGACGGAATTACAGCCGCGTGACACAATGATTTTGAGGCAATGGTTGTAACGTAAGCCCATCGATAGCGATTTACATTTGTGGGGATTCCAGTTGCCACCATCCTCCGAAAACTATGACTGTACATCAAACTTTAGTATTTAGGATCCGTTAGTGCATATATAGCTACACTTGGCACAGGTACTGATCGAAATTGATACACAAAATGTCAAATTAAGAGAGATCTGCAGGTGAAAACGTCACACCGATCAAAGGAAGAGCAACACGAAAAGACTGAAGTCTACGGACTTTCTGTCACAAGAGGGAAAAGTTTCTTCAAAAAGTGCCAGAATAATGAAGTGAATAATAATAAGTGAATAATAATAATAATAAAGTGAGTGTGATCGTCCGACCATTGACCAAGACAACAGCTCTTCTGGACACTGTGAATGATGATTTGCTTTTACGAAAGGCGGGTATTTGTGATGTTCCTAGTCAACGTGGTAAAAGTTACGCACTGTACAGCAACGGTGCATCGAATACGAGCGAGCCGGCCTCTATAGCCGAGCGGTTCTAGGCGCTTCAGTCTGGTACCGAACGACTCCGATGGTCGCCGGTTCGAATCCTGCCTCGGGCATAGATGTGTGTAATGTCCTTAGGTTAGATAGGTTTAAGTAGTTCTACGTTCTAGGGGACTGATGACCTCAGATGTTAAGTCCCATAGTGCTCAGAGTCATTTGAACCATTTTTGGATACGAGCGACATGCCCTCCACCTACAGCCCAACAAATTTGCAGTGGTGGAAAGATGCATTTCCACTGTCTATTCCATGGATTACGAGAAAAACTCTATACTTACCACAGACTTATCCTATTGGCACAATCCTACTGGATTTCAATGTAGGAAAGCTGTGAAAATGCAAGTAAGAGACAACCTACTCATTCAACAAGTGGATTTTTAACCTGACAAATCATGAAAATCTCTCAGTTTACGTCTGCGCTCTGAGACGAATTATTGTTCTGTGTCTTCGGTACCTGGCGTTCCAGCGCACGAAATGTGTTTTGATAATGAACCACATAATGGTTCAAATGGCTGTCAGCACTATGGGACTTAACATCTGAGGTCATAATTCGTCAGCACTGTGTATTTGCTGACTAGGGGTTTGCTCTTTTATCTTGACAGTGGGACCTTACGGACTGCTCTGTCCTCTCCCATTTTATTCATACTTACAAGATTTGATGGTCAATGTCCAGACTTCAGTTTTATAAAGAGGTACTCGCAAAAGAATTCGAAAAAATCAATGTGACGAGAAGAAGATTTCCGAGCGCTGCAAAATATAAAACCATTGTACGTAATTTCCGGATTCATCGCTTGCTTTGCTCGTAGCGTAATTAGATTTTAAGCATAATATCGATGCGTTGGATCTCGCTAAGAGCATCCTTTTTCTGAACTTCAGTTTTTTTAACAAATGGAAATATTAATATTGAATTATAATTTCCGTTATAGAAACATCTTTTTATTTTTCATTGCTGGCAGTACGAAAATAAAATAAAATTTGATACAGACATGTGAAATGTTCCCTTCTTAAATGAAAAATTTAAGTACGTTAAGAACACTGCTCAGTTACTAAAAACAAAACAATACTTACGTTTATGATTGATGTTTAGCGTTCTCGTAACAAAGTTTCATTTGTTACGAGTATTCGCATTTTCATACTAATGTTGTTGTCGTTGTGGTCTTCGGTCTAAACCCTAGTTTAATGCAGCTCTCCGCACTAGTGTATCCAGCTCAAGCCTCTTCACCTCCGAATACCTACTATAACCTACATCTATTTGGACCTGCTTACTATATTCATGCCAATGTATCCTCCTACAACCCTCATCACCCATACTTCCCTCCATCAGCAAACTGACGATTCCTTGATTTTCCAGAAAGCGTCCTCTCAATCGACTCCTTCTTTCACTCAAGTTGTGTGGTAATTTTTTTCCCCCAAGTTCGATTCAGTACCTACTCATTAGTTATTCGGTCTACCTACCTAATATCCAGCAGTATTCTACAGCGTCATAGTTCAAAAGCTTCTATCCTCTTCTTATATGATTTGTTTATTACCCACGTTTCACTTCCGAACAAGGCTAAACTCTAGACAAAAGAAATCAGAATAGACTTTTAACATTTAAATTTATATTAGATGTTAACAAATTTCTCTTTTTCAGAAAAAATTTCTTTTTCCAATTACGAGTCTGCATATCGCCTCCACTTCGGTCAACATCCGTTACGCTGTTGCCCAAGTAGCTGCACTAAATTTCTGCTTTTAGTGTCTCATCTCCTAATATAACCCCAAAGAAATAGTATGACAGCAACTGTAAGACATATTCCAAATAAATTAATAAGAGATGGTGCTGATGCCCCATGGTACACAAAACTGGTCAAAAATCTGTTGTAGAAGCAACGGAAAAAGCATGCCAAATTTAAAAGAACCCAAGACCCCCATGACTGGCAAAGTTTTACAGAATCTCAAAAATTAGTGCAAACTTCAGCGTGAGATGTTTTTAATAGTTTCCGCAACGAAACTGTGTCTCGAAATCTGGCAGGAAATTTAAACACATTCCAGTCTATATGAAGACAGTAACTGTTCTCGAAAGAACAGATACCATTGATGACAGTGCAGCTTCTCTAGAATAAATGATAATTAATTGAAACCCTCAGCTGCCGACAGGTGTTGTTAATATACCTCGATGGGGACAGCTGAAAATGTGTGCCCCGACCGGGACTCGAACCCGGGATCTGCTGCTTACATGGCAGACGCTATATCAATCTTCATTTTTTTTCTTTTTCTTTGCATTTTGTTCGTTGTTGATCGTTGTGTTTGGCCGTTGCGGACATGACATGACATGACATCCGGTCAAGTTCGTTTGGTCATCCTTCCATTAATTTTTTTTTTTTATTACAGGCGCGAACCAGCTCTCTGACCGAACACGCTGAGCTACCGTGACGGCATCTGAACCACCGATGGCACAGATGATACCGCGACTACAGGAACTTATCCCTTGCACGCTCCCCGTGAGACCCACATCCCAACTGTTACTATCTTCATATATTTATTTATTTAAAGGCTATCCAGCCATTGACCTTCGTCTGTGCGAATGCGCACAGGTTGCCCGAAACCTTACGGGAATCGTCACCTTAGTGTGCGCGAGTAATGAGTGGATGGGTAAATATCTGTTAGGTACATTACGTATGTAGATTGTGGACAGTTGGGAATGTGAGTCTCACGGGGAGCGTGCAAAGGATAAGTCCCTGCAGTCGCGCTATTCATCTGTGCCCTCGGTGGTTCGGATGGATAGAGCGTCTGCCGTGTAAGCAGGAGATTCCGGGTTCGAATCCCGGTCGGGGCACACATTTTCAGCTACGCCCACCGAGGTATATCAACAACACCTGGCGGCATCTGAGGGTTTCAATTAATTTTCACATATTCCAGTCGTATTTATAGTACACCAGCGGCAAGACCCAGCGAATACCTCCGATGCACGCTACAGATGACAGTGCCGCTAAAGCCAAGTTACTGAATACCGTTTTCCGAAATTTCTTGGTCAAAAAAGACGAAGTAAATGTTCCGACAAATACAGGCGATAACCTATGTGCAAAAACTGCCCCCTGGAGTGATCAAAGCGATAGTATCGCCGACTGCCAGCTGAGTAACTTAGACGTAAATACCCTCTGTGCAGCGAAGCAGCTTAAATTAGTTATGAAAGTCAATTTGCAGCAGGATTGTGGATCGTATACTGTATTCGAACTTTATGAATTACCTCGAAGAAAACGATTTACTAACATACAGCCGATACGGATTCATAAAATATGGTTCTTGTAAAACACAAGTAGCTCTTTATTCTCACGCAGTAATGAGTGCTGGACAGGTGATGTGAAATTGTTTCCATATATTTAGATGTTCATAAGGCTTTTGACACCGTTCCTCACAATTGACTTCTAATCAAATTGCGTGCCTATGGGCTGTTGTCTCAGTCGTGCTGCTGGATTCGCGATGTTCACTCAGAAATGTCGAAGTTCGTAGTAACAGACGAAAAGCCATCGAATAAAACAGAAGTAATGTCTGACGTTTCCCCAAGGAGGTATTGTAGGCCATCTGCCGTGTCTGATCTATACAAACAATTGAGGAGAAATCTGAACAGGCCTCTTAGACTATCTGCAGATGATACTGTCATTGACCGCCTTGTAAAGTCATCAGATGATCAAAACCGATTGCGAAATGATTTAGACAAAATACATCTGAACGGCGCGAAAAGCGGCAATTGACTCTAAATAACTAAAAGTGTGAAGTCATCCACATTGGAGATAAGAGCAATTCACTAAATTTCGCTTACACGATAAATCAATCAAATCTAAAGGCTGTCAAATCAACTAAACAATTAGGGAATACTATTACAAATAACTTCATCTGAAACGATAACATAGATAATGTTGTGAGGAAAGTGAACCAAAGTATGAAATTTATTCGCAGGACACTTAGATAATAACAAAATAAGATAAACCAGAGCTCGCGTGGAAAGATTGATGTGTTGGTTTTTCCCTCGAGCTGTTCGATAGTGAAACGGTAGAGAAATAGGCTGAAGGTAGTGCCTTGAACCCTCTGCCAAGCACTTAATTATGAATTGCAGAGTAGTCATGTAGATGTAAATGTAGATCAGCATCGCCTGATTTAATTCTTTTACATTCCATTATCCTTGGCTTATTTTGTCGATGTTCACCTTGTAACTTCTTTTCAGGACACTACCCATTCCGTACAGCTCCTCTACCAAGCTCTTTGCCGCCTCTGAAAGAATTCAGATGTCATCGGCAAAACTCTAAGTTTTTATTTCTTCTCCTTGAACTTTAATTCCCTTTCGGAATTTCTTTTTGGATTTCTCTAGTGCTTGCACAGTGCATAGATTAGAGAACATCCGGAAAGATTACAAACTTGTCTCAATTCCTTCCCTTTCGTGTCCTTCGGCTCTTATAATTGTAGTCTGGGTTCTGTAGACGTTATGGACAACATCTTGCTTCGTGCATTTTATCCCTGCTACAACCAAAGTTGGAAAGAGTGTAATCCAGTCAGCTTTGTCAAAATCTTTCCGTAGATCTACAAATACTCTAAATGTAGATTTCCCTTTCTTTAAACTATCTTCTACGATAAGACGAGGGGATGTATTGCCCCGTGGTTTCTCACATTTTTCAGGTTTACTGACTGTGGTCGGCTTCAACAAGTTTTTCCATTCTTCTGTTAATAATAAGTATCAGTATTTTGCAAATGTGACTTATTAAACTGATGGTTCAATAATTTTCACTCCTGTCAACAAGAAACTTCTTTGGAATTGGAATTAGTATATCCTCCTCGAAGTCTGAGGGTATTTCGCCTGTCTCAAATATCTTACACACCAGATGGAACAGTTCTGTCATGCCTGACAGTCTCAAGGATCTCATTAATATTGTGAGGGAATGTTGTGTACTCCAGAAGCCTTGTTTCGATATAGGTCTTTCAATTATCTGTCAAATTCTTCTTACAAGCATATCTCCCACTCATATTCACCCAGTTCCTCTCTTCTCTTTCTACGAGGGGCCTTCAATAGGTAATGCAACACATTTTATTCTGAAAGGAGATTAGTTTTATCCAGGACTCCATTACATCATATTATTCCCCATTCTTTTGGCTACAAAACCTGTTTTTCGACATAATCTCCGTTCAGTGTGACTGCATTGCACCGCCTTACTGGGAGGGCCTGTACGCCCGCATGGTACCGCTCTACTGGTCGGCGTTGGCGCCAACGTTTTGCTCCATCAGTAACCTCTCCATCATCCACGTACTGCTTCCCGCGGAGTGCCAAACATATCTAAGTCGGTAGGTGAGAGATGCGGGCTAATGATGGATGAGGAAGAACAGTCCAAAGAGGTTTCGTGAACTCCCTCAGGTGCACAGACTTGTGTGAGGCCTCTTGGAGAAGGGGAAGTTTGTTCGCATTTTTGTGGCGACGAACACGTTGAAATCGTTCCTTCAGTTTCCTGAGGGTAGCACAATACTCTTTAGAGTTAATCGTTGCAACATGAGGGAAGACATCAAACAGAATAACCCCTTCAGAGTCCGATAAGACCGTCGCTATGATTTTACGGGCTGAGGGTGCTGCTTTGAACTTTTTGTTCAGAGGAGAGGTGGTGTGAAGCCACTCCATAGTCTGCCATTTTGTTTCCGGCTCGAAGTTATGAACCAATGTTTCATCACCTATGAGAAAGTTCGACAAAAACTGTCACGATCAGTCTCGTAACTTGCAAGCAATTCCGCACAGATGGCCCTTCATTGTTCTTTATGGTCTTCTGTTGGGCGACGAGGAACCTACGAGCACACACATTTGAACACCCCAGCTGGGGGGAGGGGGGGAGGTGGGGGCGAGTGTGTCAACACCACCGACAGAGACGTCCAGTTGAGCAGAGAGTGGTCTGATTGTGATCCGTCGATCGCCTCGAATGAGAGTGTCCACAAGTTCCAACATTCCAGGAGCCACAACTGTGTGCGGCCGGCCGGTACGCAAGAGATCCAACAGGTTTGAGTGACCTTGTTGCGATGATTATAGATGCTTCGTCCAACGACTCACTGTGCTGCTTTTTTTCACTGCCAGGTCTCCGTAGACATTCTGGAAGTGCCTTGAATATCTACGATGCTCTGGTTTTAGCCGAAAGAAAGTTAATTACAACTCTCTGCTTGGAATGCACCTCCGTTATAGACGCCATTTTGAAGGCTACGTCCAGTGCCGCCACCTATCGGAACTTTATGAAACTACAGAAACTGAAGCGGGAATGTTCCATGACGCCCCACAATTTATTCCGCATTTTTTCAACCCATAGACTTTCTACATATTCCTTCCTCCTTTCAGCTTTCCTTCTTTGCATAGTGCTGGCTTGCCATCTGAGCTGTAGATACTCATACGGCTGCTTCTCTTTTCTCCAAATGTGTCTTTAATTACCCTGTAGGCTGTATCTATCTTTCCCTTAGTCATTCATGTTTCTGCAACCTTGCATTTCTCTACTAACTATTTCTGCTTAGCCAATTTGCATTTTTTGTCACTCTCATTTTTAGATTCTACTTCATTTACTGAATTTTTATAATTTCTCATCAATTAATTTCATTATCTCCTGAATTATGCAACATTTCTACTGGCCTTGATTTTTTACGTAGGTGACTCTGCTGTCTTTAGTGTTTCATTTGTCATAACTTATCATTCGTCCTATTTGTAATTCCTTTCCCCTGTTTCAGTCGAACGCCGCCCAGTGCTCCCTGTGAAATTTTGAATAACCTCTGGTTCTTTCAATTTACCCAGGTCCGTTCTCCTTAATTTTCTACCTTTTTGCAATTTCTTCAGTTTTAATCTGCAGTTCATAATCAATGGATTGTGGTCAGAGTCCACATCTGCTCCTGGATATGTCTTGCAGTTAAAGTTTGGCGTCGAAATCTCTGTCTTACAATTATACAATCAATCTGAAACCTTCCTGTGTCTCCAGAGCTCCTCCGTGGATGTAATCTGTTTCCGTGTTTCTTAAACTAAGTGTTAGCAGAGATTAAATTATACCCTGCGCAAAAATTAATCCAGGCGGATCCCCCTCGCATTTCTTTCCAACAGTACTTGTTCTCCCCTGCTATTACTCATTCTCTTAATTTTTCCGCTATCGAATTCCATTCACCCACCCCAATGAAATCTTCGTCTCTCTTTACTGTCTGAATAATTTCCTTTACTTCATTATACATTCTTCCACCCTCCTCTTTATCAGCGGAGATATTTGGCACATGAACTTGTTCTACTGTGGTGAATGTTGGTTTTGTGTACATTTTGGCTACGATAATGCATTCGTTATGCTGTTAACAGTAGCTTGCCAACATTCCTATTTTATTATTCATTAATGAGCCTACTCCTGCTTCATTAAGTCTTTTTTATTATTGTTGATAAGCCTCTGCTCACCTGACTAGAGGTCCTGATCTAACTGCCACGCTCGTTGCAAAGTCCCACCGTACTTAACTTCAACCTAACTGTTTCTCTTTCTTAATTATCTAATCTAATTACTCGATTAAGAGATCTAGTACTCCATGCTCCAATCCTTTGAATAACTGTATTGTTTTACATCGTCTTGACCAGTCCCTGCCCGGAGATCCGAATGGCCACTTTTTACCTCCTAAGTATTTCATCCAAGAGGTTCCCATCACCATTAAGCCATGCAGTGCATGCTCGTAGGGAAAGAAGCAAGGCCATGTTGGCTAATGTTACAATCATCCAGGGTGTTGCCCCTGCAATTATTCTCTGTCGTTCTTTAGGAATCGAGGGTTAATGTGGCATCTCCACATACACCCTCCTTTTTGTTTGCACCTACTATACGGCCATCTGAATCGATGCTGCACGGAAGACATCCTCGCTCAGGAAGGTCCATGGTTTATGGGAGAGGAGGAGGGGGGCGGAGCGGTCCACGTGTATAGTAATCGAAAATAAAAAGATTTTATTTTTATTAAAAAACCATGATTTTTTATGTGTTAGTTAACATTTCTATTTACTAGCAAAAAATACGGAATTCGGGAAAAATAAGAAAAGTATGCTAATAGCGGGATTCGATCCGGCGGCGTTATGATTACAACCTATTATGCTATGTGCTTTTCACCCTGTATTTAAAAAGTTTTACATATGTATAAAAATTAACAAACGAGGTTGTTAATAGGCCTAATCAAAGCGCAGCAGCAGCGTTATGCCTT
Organism: Schistocerca nitens; assembly: GCF_023898315.1. Taxonomy (NCBI): domain Eukaryota; kingdom Metazoa; phylum Arthropoda; class Insecta; order Orthoptera; family Acrididae; genus Schistocerca; species Schistocerca nitens. The sequence continues at coordinate 502,510,114 of NC_064614.1, read as the reverse complement.
GGAGTTCATCTGCCTCAAGATCTTTGGTTGGCATGAGAGATGTCAAGACCGCAGTGGTAGAACTTCCGCCAGTCGCCGTCATTTACTTATTTTTAAATCAATTCTCTTGATTGAAATAAGGTTCTGAAACCACATCTTATATTTTGGACGGTTTTTATAATGCATGTCCATAAGTTAGATCAGAAAGTGTATCAGTTTCAGATTTTTATTCCGTATAATTTTGCACAGGGCATAGCTTAATCGTAGCTAACACTTGCTTTAAGAATCATGAAAGATGTTTTACTCGGCCGCTGTTGCCGAGCGGTTCTAGGAGCTTCAGTCCGGAACCGCGATGCTGCTGCGGTCTCAGGTTCGAATCCTGTCTCGGGCATGGTTGCGCGTGTTTTCATTAGGTTAGTCAGGTTTAAGCAGTTCTAAGTTCTAGGGGACTGATGACCTAGGATGTTAAGTCTCATAGTGCTTAGAGCCCTTTGAAAGAAGGCTGTATACGTGGAAGAGGCCTGGAGACACTGGAAGATTTCATACAGATTATATAATGGTAAGACAGAGATTTAGGAACCAGGCTTTAAACTGTAAGACATTCCCAAGGACAAATGTGGACCACAATCTATCGGTAAAAAAAAAAAAGGTTATGTGACTAGGGCCTCACGTCGAGTAGACCGTTCGCTCGGTTCAAGTCTTTCGATTTGAGGACACTTCGGCGACTTCCGCGTCGATGGGGATGAAATGATGATGATTAAGACAACACAACACCCAGTCCCTGAGCGGATAAAATCTCCGACCCAGTCGGGAATCAAACCCGGGCCCTTAGGATTGACATTCTGTCGCGCTGACCACTCAGCTCCCGGGGCCGGATATGAACTGTGGATTAAAAGTGAAGAAATACAAAAAAAGTTGGAAATTTAAGGAGATGGGGCCTTGATAAACTAAAAGAACCACAGGTTGTAGAGAGTTTCAGAGAGAGCATTAGGGAACGATTAGAAAGAATGGTGAAAGAAATACAGTAGAAGAAGAATGTGTAGCTTTGAGAGATGAAATAGTGAAGGCAACAGAGGATCAAGTATGTAAATAGACGAGGGGTAGTAGAAATTCTCGAATAACAGAAGATATATTGAATTTAATTGATGAAATGAGAAAATATAAAAATGTAGTAAATGAAGCAGGCAAAAAGGGATACAAACGTCTCAAAAATGAGACCGACAGGAAGTGCAAAAGAGGACAAATGTAAGGATGTAGAGGCAAATATCGCTACGGGTAAGATAGAAACTGCCTACAGGAAAATGAAAGAGATCTTTGGAGGAAAGAGAACCACTTGTATCAGTATCAAGAGTTCAGATGGAAAACCAGTTCTAAGCAACGATGGGAAGGCAAAAAGGAAGAAGAAGTATATAGAGAGTCTATACAAGGGCAATGTACTTGAGGACAATATTATGGAAATGGAAGAGGGCGTAGATGAAGATGAAATGGGAGACATGACACTGCGCGAAGAGTTTGACAGAACACTGAAAGATTTAAGTCGAAACAAGGTCCCAGGAGTTGACAACATTCCATTAGAACTACTGACGGCCTTGGGAGAGCCAGTCCTGACAAAACTCTACCATCTGGTGAGCAAGATGTATGAGACAGGCGAAATACCCTCAGACTTCAAGAAGAATATAATAATACCAATCCCAAAGAAAGCAGGTGTTGACAGATGTGAAAATTACCGAACAATCAGTTTAATAAGCCACAGCTGCAAAATACTAACACGAATTCTTTACAGACGAATGGAAAAACTAGTAGAAGCCGAACTCGGGGAAGATCAGTTTGGATTCCGTGGAAATACTGGAACACGTGAGGCAATACTGACCTTACGACTTATCTTAGAAGAAAGATTAAGGAAAGGCAAACCTACGTTTCTAGCATTTGTAGACTTAGAGAAAGCTTTTGACAATGTTGACCGGAATACTCTCTTTCAAATTCTAAAGGTGGCAGGGGTAAAATACATGGAGCGAAAGGCTATTTACAATTTGTACAGAAACCAGAAGGCAGTTATAAGAAACGAGTAGCATGAAAGGGAAGCAGTGGTTGGGAAGGGAGCGAGACAGGGTTGTAGTCTATCCCCGATGTTATTCAATCTATACAATGAGCGAGCAGTAAAGGAAAAAAAAGAAAAATCTGGAGTGGGAATTCAAATCCATGGAGAAGAAATAAAAATTTTGAGGTTTGCCGATGATATTGTAATTCTGTCAGAGACAGGAGAGGACCTGGAAGAGCAGTTGAACGGAATGGGAAGTGTCTTGAAAGGAGGATATAAGATGAACATCAACAAAAGCAAAACGAGGATAATGGAATGTATTCGAATTAAATCAGGTGATACTGAAGGAAATAGATTAAGAAATGAGACATTTTAAGTAGTAGATTTGTTTTGCTATTTGGGGAGCAAAATAACTGATGATGGTCGAAGTAGAGATAATATAAAATGTAGACTGGCAATGACAAGGGAAGTGTTTCTAAAGAAGAGAAGTTTGTTCACATCGAGTACAGATTTAAGTGTCAGGAAGTCTTTTCTGAAAGTATTTGTACGGAGTGTAGCCATGTTTGGAAGTGAAACATGCACAATAAATAGTTTACACAAGAAGAGAATAGAAGCTTTCGAAATGGGGTGCTACAGAAAAATGCTGAAGATTAGACGGGTAGATCACGTAACTAATGAGTAGGTACTGAATAGAATTGGGGAGAAGAGGAATTTGTGACACGACTTGACTAGAGGAAGGGATCGGTTGGTTGGACATGTTATGAGGCATCTAGGGATCACCAATATAGTTTTGGAGGGCAGCGTGGAGGGAAAAATCGTAGAGGGAGACCAAGAGATGAATACACTAAGCAGATTGAGAAGGATGTAGGTTGCAGTAGCTACTTGGGATGAAGAACCTTGCACAGGATAGAGTAGCACTGAGAGCTGCATCAAACCAGTCTCTGGACTGATGTTGATGATGTTTGGTTTGTGGGGCGCTCAACTGCATGGTCATCAGTGCCCGTTCAAGGTCTTAATTTTTACAAGTCCACTCTAGCCACTGTCACGAATGATGATGATGATGATGATGAAATGATGAGGTCAACACAAACACCCAGTCTCTGGGTGGAGAAAATCCGCAGCCCGGCTGGAAATCGAACCTGGGACCCCGTGATTCAGAGGGAGCAATGCTAATCACTAGACCATGAGCTACGGATGTCTCTGGACTGAAGACCACAACAACAACAACAACACAATTTAGTACACATAATGCTCAACTAGCCAGGTGCAGCTATTATTTCTGGCGTTTGGATATAACTTCTAGTTGATTCCGTATTTCTAGATTTCCGGAAAGCTTTTGACACCGTTCCCACAAGCGACTTCTAATCAAGCTGCGGGCCTATGGGGTATCGTCTCAGTTGTGCGACTGGATTCGTGATTTCCAGTCAGGAAGGTCGCAGTTCGTAGTAACAGACGGCAAATCATCGAGTAAAACTGAAGTGATATCAGGTGTTCCCAAGGGAAGCGTCCTGGGACCTCAGTTGTTCCTGATCTATATAAATGACCTGGTTGACAATCTGAGCAGTTCTCTTAGGTTGTTCGCAGATGATGCTGTAATTTACCGTCTAGTAAGGTCATCCGAAGACCAGTATCAGTTGCAAAGCGATTTAGAAAAGATTGCTGTATGGTGTGGCAGGTGGCAGTTGACGCTAAATAACGAAAAGTGTGAGGTGATCCACATGAGTTCCAAAAGAAATCCGTTGGAATTCGATTACTCGATAAATAGTACAATTCTCAAGGCTGTCACTTCAACTAAGTACCTGGGTGTAAAAATTACGAACAACTTCAGTGGGAAAGACCACATAGATAATATTGTGGGGAAGGCGAGCCAAAGGTTGCGTTTCATTGGCAGGACACTTAGAAGATGCAACAAGTGCACCAAAGAGACAGCTTACACTACACTCGTTCGTCCTCTGTTAGAATACTGCTGCGCGGTGTGGGGTCCTTACCAGGTGGTATTGACGGAGGACATCGAAAGGGTACAAAAAACGGCAGCTCGTTTTGTATTATCACGCAGTAGGGGAGAGAGTGTGGCAGATATGATACGCGAGTTGGGATGGAAGTCATTAAAGCAAAGACGTTTTTCGTCGCGGCAAGATCTATTTACGAAATTTAAGTCACCAACTTTCTCTTTCGAATGCGAAAATATTTTTTTGAGCCCAACCTACACAGGTAGGAATGATCATCAAAATAAAATAAGAGAAATCAGAGCTCGAACAGAAAGGTTTAGGTGTTCGTTTTTCCCGCGCGCTGTTCGGGAGTGGAATGGTAGGGAGATAGTATGATTGTGTTTCGATGAACTCTCTGCCAAGCACTTAAATGTGAATTGCAGAGTAATCATGTAGATGTAGTTTGGGCGTAGCGCGTCTGTAATGTTTACTCTTTTTCTCTGTGATGTTTATTCTTTCCTCTTTTCTTATCATGGCCAGTGTTTTCCTAATCCAGCTGGATACGTGTGTTCGGTCTTTACATGTGACGATGTAAGTAATTTTTCCATTAAATTACACTATTCACAGTATGTAAGTATTTACATGTTTATTTTGCATAGTCTCTCGGTGATTAGGGCCACTTTCGTTGTCGAAGTCATACCCCGCGACAGTGACGCTGAAATCGAAAACTGGATTGTTAATATTTTTCCAAACTTATTCCTACTTCATTGCTTGTTAGTTCATCTCGATGGGGTTTCTCACGCCTTTTTTTTTCGCATGTACCAGTACCACTTTTTCGCAGATTAATTTCTATTTAACTCATTTCTGCACAATAGTTACTTAGATATTCCAAATTAGTATTGAATTAGCATCCTAATTGCAGGAGACAGGTCATCAGGAGCTAAAGTTATAGAATGTTCATTCGTTTTCCACTGTGATTAGTTCATAGCAATCTAGAGATGCAAGCTATAAAGATCAATAAAAAAACGAGATTTTACATATTTTATTTCTAGTCCCCCATCTATGTGATTTAGAAAAACATCTTCAAAGACACTTTAAAAACGTTCCTCCTCCAAACATGCCGCAACGACAGTGCCAAAGTTTTATGTACTACAGCTCCAGGTGCAGAAAAAACTGCTGAAATATGTCACAATTTGCTGAGCACACTATCAAACTTAGCTCTCTGTATCCTGTCAAAGGCCCTTATATCACATTCTCCCAGGAACGTGGGTAAGGTGTTCGGTTTCATTCGCCAGTTTATTGCTATTAGTTCTTTTGCATTTGGCGTCAAGATCATGCCCAGTTACTGTCTCTGAGTCGTCGCTTCTAATCCATTTAGTCACTAGGATGATCTAGAAACATTACTTTAGGCGTCTTGATTTTAATACTTGCTCCGCTAACCTTGGCGTATTCCTTCATTAAATCCACCTCCCCGCTAGAGTCTGCAAAGGAGCAATGGTTCAGTTGCAGTTGCGAACAGGGTCATCGACAGAGGGGAGCCTCGTCACACTCCTTGTTTTATTGGTATTGTTATAGCAATGTGTACATTTAGCTTTGTTCTTGAATTCGTTCCGTAGATGCCTTCGTATACAACCTGTAGGAAACGCCCATTAAAACCTCTCCTCTTCATTACTCTTAGTAAAAAGCCGTGATTGGTTCTGTGAAAAGCTTTGCAAATGTCTAAAAACGGGAGACCTAATTCAGATTCACAAATCCAGTATTAAAATATTATGTCTCTTAATTCATATAAGGCAATCGTCATCAATCACATGTTATCCGCATGGGCCTGATATGGGCCTATGGTTTGCTTTACATAATGCGGTGTGGTATTCCTTTAAAATTTAAAGACTTTGCATGAGCGTATACGTTGTTAAATTGTGCAGTACCGTACTTGGTTAACATTAATATTTGAGATAGAGACGTCGATATTTGGAAAAATCGGTAATTATTAACTATTTTATCGGTATTTTAAAATCTTTTCCCATTGGGAAAACCGAAACTATCATATCTTCCGTAAAGAATGTAAACCATGACTTAAGATTAGTTCATTATACATTTTTTTAGTTCTTTCCCAACTGAACCCCAAAATTTCACAAAAAATTCAGTGGGAAGGCCGACGAGACCTGTGGTCTGTTTTCTCAGAGAATTTAAAATTGTTGGTCTGATCCCGCGCTCGTTCGCTGCATGAGTAATTCTTCGTTGCCGCACTCTTCGACTCCTGAGGGTATGTCAGATAAAAAGGTATTTCCTGCTGGTACGTCTATCCCTGGTTCTGACGCTCGTTGTTCTCATTTCCGCGTTCGTCGATAAGTCTCGATTATGTTCTATTTACTCCGTTTTAGTTCTCGTATAATACGGTATGTCAAGGTGGGCTCTTAGGTGAGGTTTTAATGGATGCTGGCGAAAATTCTTTTAACATCCAGTGATTTACGAATGAGGATGATAATTTTTGTATTAAGTCGTTTAAGTCTGATGCTACTGGTAATTTACTCTCTAAGGTTGGAAGTTAAATGTCATTTAGTGTTCCTCACCATGGATCCAGACAACGAAGGTATCATCGACGTATGTGTACCACACCTTAGGTTTACAGGTTGCAAAGTCCAGCGCATGCGCTTCGAAATGTTCCATGAAGAAGCTGGCCGCCACCGAATTAAAAGGACCACCCATGTCGATGCCTTGCAGCTTTTCGCAGAAGTTGCCATTCCATGTGAAACAGCTCGTAGTGAGACATCCATGAAAGAGCTTGGTGGTGTCTTGCGAGAAAATGTAGTTCTCCAGAGTGTCACTGAGTGGTAATTTGGTAAACAAGGAAACAACTTCAAAGCTGACGAGGCTGTCGTTTGGTGCAAGTTTTAGTTTCTTCGGCTTCTCAATGAAATATCCTGAGTCTTTTATGTATGTGTCAATTTTCCCCAATTGCGGCTGGAGCAGAGAGGCAAAGTGTTCTGCCAGTTTATATGTAGGTGAGTCAGGAGCGCTAACAGTAGGTCTTAGTGGAACATCATTCTTTCGGCTCTTTGGTAATCCAAACAGCCGAGGTGGTAGGGCTTCTGTCTTGCGCAGGTTCCTCTTTATGTTCGCCGAGAGAAGACGTCTTGATTAACCGATTAGTATTCTGTGTGATACGCTGCGTCGAATCTGCACTTCGGTTTCGGTACGTCGTCAGATCTAATAGGTCCCGTATCCTCTGCTCATAATCTTGGTCTTGATTACGACGGTCGCATTTCCTTATCGGCCGGCGGTACCACTATACTCTCGTCGGCGTTAAGACTCTTGGCAGCTTGTACTTCTTCTTTCTTCAGGTTGCAAGCTGACGGTTTTGTTTGGCGCAGTATGCCTCCTGTTTCATTGCGTATTTCATCAGCTGTTTCACAAGGAAGGGTCCGAATGGCCGGCCGCGGTGGTCTAGTGGCTCTAGGCGCGCAGTCCGGAACCGCGCGACTGCTACGGTCGCAGGTTCGAATCCTGCCTCGGGCATGGATGTGTGTGATGTCCTTAGATTAGTTAGGTTTAAGTAGTTCTAAGTTCTAGGGGACTGATGACCACAGAAGTTAAGTCCCATAGTGCTCAGAACCATCTGAACCATTTTTTGGTCCGAATGGCCGCTTATATATTAGCAATGATATTATTCATAGATGTGCTGGTCACAAGGGATGGTGAAAACCTGGGACACAGTCTGTATCGAAAACCGACACTGCACGAACTGGCAAATCACCACCCGAGACAGAAAAGAGGCATGATTAACACACTCGTAACGCGAGCGAGACGAACATGTGAGCCGCAGAACGTCAGACGCGAAATTCAGCACCGGAAAGCATTATGAGCACCAATGAGTACTTCACCATTTCCAATCGAAGTGTAACAGAGTCAAATACTCGGCCAAGTGACACAAAAGAAATGTCGGGCACGGCCTTTCTGCCATACATTCCCAGAGCGACGGACAGAATCGGCCGTATATTGCGCAAACACGGCGTAAAGACTATTCATAAAACGACAAAGGAGATCAAAGAAAGTCTCAGATCGACAAAGAAGAAAAGGGACCCACTTGAAATGTCGGGCCGGCCGGGGTGGCCGAGCGGTTCTAGGCGCTACAGTCTAGAACCGCGCGACCGATACGATCGCAGGTTCAAATCCTGCCTCGGGCATGGATGTGTGTGATGTCCTTAGATTAGTTAGGTTTAAGTAGTTCTAAGTTATAGGGGACTGATGACCTCAGAAGTTAAGTCCCATAGTGCTCAGAGCCATTTGAACCATTTGAAATGTCGGGAATATACCGCATACCATGCACATGCGGAAAAGCTTATATTGGAATAACTGGACTATCAGTCAACACCAGGATCACAGAACATAAGCGACATTGCAGGCTGGGACAGGTGGACAAATCGGCCGTGGCGGAGCACGCGTTTTGTGAGGCCGACCACGTAGAAAAATTCGCCGACACGGAAGTTCTGGCTGTAGAGAAGAGCTATCACACCCGCTTGTTCAGAGAAGCTATAGAAATACACAAGCTAGAGAACAGCTTCAACCAGAAAGAAGAAAGCCTGAAGGTGAACGGATCCTGGATACCCCTGCTGAAGCGAAAGACCCATGCAGGTAACAAGAGGAGAACCGCACCGGATGATAATGATGATGATGATCATGATGATGATGATGATGTTCGGTTTGTGCGGCCCTCAACTGCGCGGTCATCAGCGCCCATACAAAGTCCCAATTTTTACACAGTCCAATCTTGCAACTGTCACGAATGATGACGGTGAAATGATGAGTACAATACAAACACCCAGTCCCTGGGCAGAGGAAATCCCCAACCCAGTCGGTAATCGAACCCGGGACCCCGTGATGCAGAGGTAGCAACGCTAGCCACTGACGACAACCGCAACGGAAATAACCTCGGAAAAGCCCTTGGACGTTGTCGCGCCAGGGACATGTAATCTGTGTCCGAGTCTCCGTTCAAAAAAAAAAATGGTTCAAATGGCTCTGAGCACTATGGGACTTAACTTCTGAGGTCATCAGTCCACTAGAACTTAGAACTACTTAAACCTAACTAACCTAAGGACATCACACACACCCATTCCCGAGGCAGGATTCGAACCTGCGACCGTAGCGCCGGCCGGAGTGGCCAAGCGGTTCTAGGCGCTGCAGTCTGGAACCGCGCGACCGCTACTGTCGCAGGTTCGAATCCTGCCTCGGGCTTGGATGTGTGTAATGTCCTTAGGTTGGATAGGTTTAAGTAGTTCTAAGTTCTAGGGGACTGATGACCTCAGAAGTTAAGTCCCATAGTGCTCAGAGCCATTTGAACCAATTTTTGCGACCGTAGCGGTCGCGCGGTTCCAGACTGTAGCGCCTAGAACCGCTTGGCCACTCCGGCCGGCTTCTCTGTTCCACTCCACCACCAGCAATGGAGGGTGAAGCTTTGGCGATGTCAGCCACTCGTGCTGGCAAAACGTCAGAAACATCATCAAGCAAACGTCGGTCGAAGAACCCCAGACAGAAGCCAACAGGCAGTTTGTTTAGCGACCATGTTTGGCAGTCTTGTACATTAGATAAAATGTCATGACTTGCGTAAATCCAGTCCAGTCTGCTAACTGATTCACCACTCATATATGGCATGCGGAGGAAACTGCAGCCACTTGTCTTTTATTTGTTAAAATTGGTAGGCCTTCACAAAAATTAAAATTTGAGCTTTGATCTACCTTATGTAACGCGCAATTTGAAGTCTCATCATAGTAATATTCTTATTTAAGAATAATGTTTGTTAGTAAACTGATGAGGCAATTGTTCGCTCTGCCTTTTCTCCCACTAACTACATTGGGAGCCTATACAGTATATTTCCCAAAAATAGGTCAACAATTTGGGCTGCACTTCATATTTCGGAGTGTAGTGTCCCTTTAATTATAAGAGAAATGCTTTCTTTCAACAACATGGCCGGCCCAGTTTAATTACCCATATTTACAAGCGTGTGACAGTCAGGGACGTTGCCTATTTTTATAGTTACTGGTTCTTGGGCAATAGCAATATCTATGTCTGTGCGTACAAGCAGTATCTTTCAGCTTTTTATTTTGACGTCAGAGGTAATCCTGTTGATGTTGGTAGTTCCTACGCTTACATAGCATTATTTGAACCTGTGGATTATTATATGGGGTTCTTGATCTTTCGATCACAACATGTTCTTGTCTGGAAGATGTAGGTTGCTGGCATCTATCTGTTCACTTCCCTTGGTACTTCCCTCATCATCTCATTATTGTCACTTCGAAACTGATAATTTGTCTTTCCCTCACCCATCTCATCCGCTCTATCCGCGCCTTCGGCTCTAAGGGCTTTTCTCGTACGTTCGAGTTTTCGTTCTTATTCTTGTAACTCCTCATCGCTCTGTTTACACGCGGGACATTTTGATTTTGACAAATCTGCATTATTTTGATTTGACTTGTGGATGTTTTCACCGGTGGTGACTGAGTATATCAAGGATCGATTTCCTACATTATGCTCTGCCTCTTGGCCAACGGAATTTCTGGGAACAGAGTCCTTTTGGGCACTATTACTCGATAGTTTTTTCTGTTATTTATTTGGTTTACTTGTTGGTCGATAGTCACCGTCACTTGTGAGTCCACCGCGTGTGTCTTATCCTCGTCACGAGAGTTCTGCGACGGAACTCCACAAAGGTTGTTTTACATTAGCGAGTCGTTCATTCTGAGCCTCTGAATCTAATCTCGTTTGTGTCTTACCGTCTATTGCACTAGACCTTGTAAGTAGGCTGTTTAGGTTTTTTTTATTGGTAACGCCACCTCTGTATGAAAATCACTGGCTGTGCTGTGTGCAGTCTGTGGCTGCTTTGCATTGTTGTAATACTCGCCATTGTAGTGTTAGGCAGCTGGCTCTGAACAGCGCGTAGCGTTGCACAGTTGGAGGTGAGCCGCCAGCAGTGGTGGATGTGGGGAGAGAGATGGCGGAGTTTTGAAATTTGTCATGAACTGCTATATTTATATATGATGATATCAAGGTAAATACATTGTTTATTCTCTATTAATATCTTTCATTTGCTAACTATCCCTATCAGTAGTTAGTGCCTTCCATAGTTTGAATCTTTTACTTAGCTGGCAGTAGTGGCGTTCGCTGTATTGCAGTAGCTTGAGTAGCGAAGATTTTTGTGAGGTAAGTCATTTGTGAAAGGTATAGTTTAATGTTAGTCAGGGCCATTCTTTTGTAGGGATTATTGAAAGTCAGATTGCGTTGCGCTAACAAAATATTGTGTGTCAGTTTAAGCACAGTCGTGTACAATTGTTCAAAAAGGGGACGTTTCATATGGCGACCCTGCCAGGATACCTCACTGGAATCTTCTGATTTTTTTCTTGTAGTTTGTGTAATTAGTGTAACTATTGAAACTTCCTGGCAGATTAAAACTGTGTGCCCGACCGAGACTCGAACTCGGGACCTTTGCCTTTCGCGGGCAAGTGCTCTACCAACTGAGCCACCGAAGCACGACTCACGCCCGGCCCTCACAGCTTTACTTCTGCCAGTATCTCGTCTCCTGGTAGAGCACTTGCCCGCGAAAGGCAAAGGTCCCGAGTTCGAGTCTCGGTCAGGCACACAGTTTTAATCTGCCAGGAAGTTTCATATCAGCACACACTCCGCTGCAGAGTGAAAATCTCATTCTGGAAACATCCCCCAGGCTGTGGCTAAGCCATGTCTCCGCAATATCCTTTCTTTCAGGAGTGCTAGTTCTGCAAGGTTCGCAGGAGAGCTTCTGTAAAGTTTGGAAGGTAGGAGACGAGATACTGGCAGAAGTAAAGCTGTGAGGGCCGGGCGTGAGTCGTGCTTCGGTGGCTCAGTTGGTAGAGCACTTGCCCGCGAAAGGCAAAGGTCCCGAGTTCGAGTCTCGGTCGGGCACACAGTTTTAATCTGCCAGGAAGTTTCATATCAGCGCACACTCCGCTGCAGAGTGAAAATCTCATTCTAGTGTAACTATTGTTTATTGCTAGCGCGTAATTGTAGAGAGAATCTCCTTTGTAGTTGCAGTCTTTCATTGTTGTACAGTAAAACAGTTGTGGCATGCATGTAGATTTGCACCAAGTATTTCGCAGCTGCAATTAACTAGATATTATTTTCAGTGCTATGTTAATGTGTTCTCTTATTTTTGCTCTTCAAATTGTGCTTTTCTGTGTTATCGTGTGAAATATTGTGACAATAATGGCGTGTGAAAAACGTAATACTAGGCTCCAAAGTAAACTGAGAAATGACAGTGAAGACGAAAGCAGTGTGTTAGCGCCGCAGAGTAATGAATTAACTAATGTTCAAAGTAGTAATTTGGTAATTGTGCATAGGGAAATGGAGCGGGCGGCAAACAATGGCGTGGACAGTGAAACAATTAGTGAAGAGGGAAGCATTATCGATCGATCGGTCGGCAACAGCTCGCCTCAGGAATCGGGAATGACAGAGCACAATATTGCAAATACTGTAGACTCAGGTTTTGGGTTCTCACCGTTTTCTCAAATGAGTCAAGACACATTTTCTGCTTGTCAAAATGTGAATGTTGCCAGTGCAACTTCACTGCCTAAAAGTACTAAGGAACATGTTTCAGACACCAGTGCATTGTTATTACAATTAATGCAACAAATGGGACAAAGGCTGCAAAAGTTAGACACAATGGAACAAAATCTTCAAAAGTTAGACACAGTGGAACAACACCAGAGACAAACACAGCAACAGTTAGACGCAATGGAACAAAATCTTCACACCAAGCTTGAACAAACACGTGAAGATTTAACTACTGAGTTACATAACATCGAATCGAAATGTCAAAAAGTCTGTAATGACGTAAAAACACAAATTTGTGAGCATTTTCAACCTATTTTTTCGCGGCATGAAAATGCATTACAGAATCACGAAGCAGCCATAAAAGAACTGCAAACCATTGTTCATGAAAATCATGAGACCTTGTCGGCTAAAACTGACTCATTTGCATCTACCGATTCGGTTACGCAACTTGCAAAAACTCAAGAAAACTTAAAGGACACAGTAGATTCGATTTCAACACAAATGGACACTCTGAAACTTGGTTCAGAAAAACATATTGAGGAAATGTGTTCACTATCGGAGAAAGTAGCCGAACTTTCGGATCAGTTCACTAACTTATCTACGAAGGTAGATGATAATCTGAACGACACAAAACCGGTAGTCTTTAATGACACCGAAGAGTGCGAACAAATTAGGAAACTGAAACAAAATCTGAATCAAATTAATACGCAACACCAGAGAGAAATCTGGGAAGTACAAGATCAGCTGACACAGGTAATACAAGAATTACGTATTTCAGAGGACACTCGCGCCCCAATACGTGAAGAGGGACTTAGAAATACGGAAAAGCCGCAAAATAATAACACAGGGCATTTCGGAAGTTATGAAAGAAACTGGCAATGTACACCGAATTTTGAGATGGAACGGCCGACACGACCTAACAATGACCGATATGCGACTCGCCGACACGATGATTTTGACTATAAGCTGTTCATTACTACACGTAAATTCAAAACGTTTAAGAATTCTGGCAACGACATTCATCCACAAGCGTGGCTCCATCAATTCTCTCATTGTTTTCCTCCCAAATGGTCGTTAGAACACAGATTAGAATTTATGTGTGGCTACTTAGAGAATGAACCAGCTGTAAGAATGCGATCGGTCATTCACGATTGCCACAGTGAAGGAGAATTTTACCATGCCTTCCTCTCAGCATATTGGTCTCAAGCCACACAAGACCGAGTAAAACATGGCATCATAATGATGAAACATTTCGAACAATCTGAATTCTCCAGTCTTGTGAAATATTTTGAAGACATGTTGCACAAGAATCAGTACCTGTCAAACCCATACAGCCCCTCAGAACTCATCCGCATTTGCTTAATCAAATTACCTGAACATTTACGACATATTATTTTAGCAGGACGTTGCAAAGAAGACACTGAGGCTTTTCAGGGACTGTTACAAGAACTGGAAATTGACACTGACAATCGCGCAACGCACGAGCACAACAATTACAGATCACATCCGCCGCAATTCCGCGATGAAAGAAATAATAACTGGACGCGACACGGCTATTCTCACAACACATATCGTGACCAAAATAGACACCACCCGTATGACAACCGTTGGCAGAGTAGTAATAGTTACAGAGAAAGATCGCATTTCCGTAGTAATGAATATGACAGAGATAACCATAGAAACAGACAATATGGTAATCAGAACTATTATTATCAAGCGAGACAGAATAACTTCAGACGCAACAGTTCAGCGCGCAGTTACGATTCCGGGAGAAATTCTCCACCACATGACGGACAAGGAAGAAACTACGGAACCTACCGACATGACGACAGACGATATATTCGTAACGACAGACCTGAATTGCATCAGAACTGGCGGGATTTAAACACGGCAGGGCCTTCTCGTCAAAGTGAATTTGTAGAAGCTAGGTCTCCTAATCCCAATAATGACGCGCGCCAACAAAGAGACAGACAATGACCCGCACAGCAGGCAGCGGCGTGCGCCGGCTGGCTCAGAGAAAAATAACATAGACGCTAACCTTGAGAAAAATTCCAGTATTCTTTACCGACGTATACCACTTGACAATTGCGTTAAAGTTGAAAATCTGCATACTAGGAAGAGCAAAGGTTACACCATATTTCACATGTAAAACCATTTATTGAGAGATAATCTGCTTTTTAACTTTGTCTTTGGTATAAAACTTTTCACTTCACATTTCTAGTATGCTTTGTCAGACTTAGAATCTGTTAATATGCAACAATGTTTGAAGTTAAATATCCAATCAAGAACCAAGAGAACTTATTTAAACAGAAATTACGAATGCATTGTTATTGTGAACAGACGACACAGTGTTATTGTGTGTGTGCATTCTTGTTTGTTGCACGATTACGTAACGACTATAAGGCTCACATACTTAGAACATTTACCAGTACTGCTAATGAGATTTTAATGCAACATTTTGGTTTACTTGAAATTTGGTGTATCATGAGGTAAGTACATTGGCTTCTGCAGAACTTAGCTTTTGGAGGACGATAACTACGACACTTCCACAGAGATTATGTTACAGCAAGACGCACATTTAGCGCCACAGGACACGTATTTGAGTGATTAATTTTGTACTTAAGCCATTTATTTTTCAAGATTTTTGAATTGCAAAGAAGGTTTTCCGTGATACATTTCATTCCATTGCAATAATCTATAACACCTGAGGGTATAATTACATTAATCCTCAGGGGGGTACACACCTACTTTGTGTACCATGTGTTTGGCAAGAACAAGGAGCCCTAGCTAATATGGTATTTGCTTATACAACTTTACACATCGGTACCATATTTCTCTAACACAGAATTACACAGCTATCTGATCATTTAACTGAGAGATAAACATTTTTTTTACTACATCAGTGACACATGTTTACGCAATTTCACAGTTGGGTAATTTCACACTTATGAAATTGTATTTTGTCTGTACTTTGTGAACTGTTCATATTTTTTCGGAACCATTGTGATACTATGAGAGCTTTGAATGATGTATTTGGTAAGGGAGCATGATTTTAAGGTACGTTTGAGGTAGATGACACTATTGAAATGAGCAGAGAATTTTTTTTAGGGTTTGACATTATTGCAGAAAGCTACGACGTTTTTGAGATTTGACTGAGGTGTTATGATGTTATTTTTATGACGACGATGTGTATTATGCTGGTGAGGTATGTTTCTGATCAATAAGATGATGCTACCGTATATGAGGAATAAGAAGTATGTTGGAAACCAAGAATCGTACTTCAAGAGTTATGAAATGTGTGTAAATGCGTGACTGTATCACAATGCTGACGAATATTTTTTTTGGACACTTATATTTATAGGATTTTGTTTCTACAGATTTGCAACGCAAATTCTCGAACTGTGGAATTTTTATATGAGACTGTCACTGTAGCGGAAACTGGTGTCGTAAATATTTCGGTAAGAAAGTTAAGTGACCACCTGCACGTAATGCGTCGTGGGCACCCAGCTGGGCGACAGCCGCCCGAAAAAAAAGTCATTAGCGTGTGCCTTCCAGCGGCACAGGTAGAAAAAAAAAGGGAGGCCATTATCCTCGCTATTGACGTTCCTTTGTAGAAAGCATCGCAGAAACGACACAGTCGAACTTGAAAACATATGATTATACTGTGGAGCTCTTAATTTATGATATTTACTAAAATGCCTAATGAAACGATGAGAAACATTTCACGGCTATTGTCGTGCTAGTTGAGAGAAATGCCATATGGCTTGCTTTATGTATTTATTAACTAATTTTGTTTAATATCTAGTTTCTAGCTGCACTGCAGCATTGGTTAAAATAAAATTTAATAGATGTACTAATATAAATATTTTATGCCTACAGATCCAGTAAATAATTTTATGATCTATTCAAAAAAACGAAGGAGCATAAAAAGATATTTCCCTTCACAGGAATTGCATACGGAATTTTCTTTTCAACTACTGGGTAATTTTTTTGGTAGAATAACTTCTTGTGGTGCAACACTTTAATGACATAGATATTAAGATGTGAATATACATTTCCCTTATCTGCATTGTTATCTTTAGTGTATTATTTTTTCTGCTTTAGCTATGTCATGTTTAGGTAGAAGTTATTTAATTTTCTGCTGCTGTTTGCCAGGCATAATGTTACTGAATTTGACTTTGTATTACTCTGCTAAGCCAGTTTACTACTGATTTATTTTTCTTGTTTGCTGCTCATTGCCTTATATTAGTTGTAATATTGCTGCTTGCTTTGCGAATTTAAATTTTTTATCATTGCTGTTTGTGTTAATTGTTTTGTACTGCTGCATTGCCTCGTCCCTTAGTTTAGCATCTGAGCTCAGTAGATTTAAGTTAGCTTAAGAGGGGGTAGACTACATAAGAAACTGACTATGGACAATAGGAAAAAAATGCATTGAGAAGTTATACAAAAAAAAGTACAGAAAGCAGGTATAGATAGGACTTTTGGGAATAATGATGAACCAAGGGAGATCTCCATGCAAAATACTGCAGTAAAACAAACCCTGTCCTTTCCTTTTGTATTATTTTGCTATGTGTGTATGTACCATTGTGTATTTGTCTTTTTCCTGTCTTTAAGTGTTTAGATAATAAGATTTATGTTATAGAATTTTTCTAATACTATGTCATTTACTTTGTAAAGACGTTTAGACATTACTTGTTCTGTTTTGTTTTAATGCTCATGGGTGAAGTTGATGTTTCGAAAGTTACTCTCATCTTTTATGTATGTACTCATGTCATAATTCCTGTAACACTGATGTATGTGTTATTTCAGTTCTTTTGTAAAGCCTGTATTACAAATGTTATCTGTATTGTTATGTTCTTTAATGATGTATTTTGTACCTTTGTAATTGTATTCTTATGTTATAAAATTGTAATTGACACCAGTTCATCATATTATTAACTTGTAAGTTACATTTCACTGCACACGTTTCTGTTGGTCATAGTATATGGACAATATGTGAGAAGTAGGGACTGTTAGTGTTTGCACGTGTGTTAATAATTCAGCAAGGGACTGGATAACAGCATTGCTGGTTCTAAGGACAATTCCAAAAACTTTGTGAGTGCACAAGTGGTGGTTTATGGACTTGCTATATTGTCCGCAAGACTCTTCAATGGTGATTGTGCACCTGCACAGTCACAACAGATGGCTGCTGGCCATTTCTACAAGGACTACAGTGGGTCTACACCTTTGCTGACTCACCAGTACCATTATTTCTACAAGGACTGCAATGGGTCTGCACCTCTGGTGGCCCACCAGTACCGTAATCTCTACAAGGACTACAGTGGGTCTGCATCTTTGATGATCCACCAGTACCATTATTTCTACAAGGACTGCAGTGGGTCTGCGCCTCTGGTGGCCCACCAATGCCGTAATCTCTACCAGGACTACAGTGGGTCTGCTCTGTGATGACCTACCAAACGATATTCTTCAAAACTTCGATTGACTCCGCTGTGGGTTTGCTCTGTTGTGGCCCATTACCTGTCAGCATGTCAAGAGTCAGCACTGTCTTCCGTTGGAAGAACAACACTACTTCTTCAAGACTGCATGGAAATCCACTACTTCTGTGTGCTATTTCTTTTACTAATGAGACTTTGTGAAAAAAAACTGTAATTACTATTATGATGAATGATCAGGACTATCTTTATGGACTGTGAGAAAATTTTAGCTTTTGACCAACATTGTATCAATAAGTGTGTGCATTTGATTTCTTTGTTATTGTAATTACGATTATGAAAAGTTTTAACAAATATGTATTGCCCAGTGCCCAACACAATTTGTAAAATTTTTTGTGGGGAGCATGGGGGCTATGTAAGTAGGCTGTTTAGGTTTTTTTATTGGTAACGCCACCTCTGTATGAAAATCACTGGCTGTGCTGTGTGCAGTCTGTGGCTGCTTTGCATTGTTGTAATACTCGCCATTGTAGTGTTAGGCAGCTGGCTCTGAACAGCGCGTAGCGTTGCGCAGTTGGAGGTGAGCCGCCAGCAGTGGTGGATGTGGGGAGAGAGATGGCGGAGTTTTGAAATTTGTCATGAACTGCTATATTTATATATGATGATATCAAGGTAAATACATTGTTTGTTCTCTATTAATATCTTTCATTTGCTAACTATCCCTATCAGTAGTTAGTGCCTTCCATAGTTTGAATCTTTTACTTAGCTGGCAGTAGTGGCGTTCGCTGTATTGCAGTAGCTTGAGTAGCGAAGATTTTTGTGAGGTAAGTCATTTGTGAAAGGTATAGTTTAATGTTAGTCAGGGCCATTCTTTTGTAGGGATTATTGAAAGTCAGATTGCGTTGCGCTAACAAAATATTGTGTGTCAGTTTAAGCACAGTCGTGTACAATTGTTCAAAAAGGGGACGTTTCAACCTTGTGCATAAGTCGGCCACTCTATAAGTTGACTATCACCCCCATTTCCATCTATAAGTGTACAGAGTCCTTTTCGTGTCTGTTTTACACGTGGACGTTCTGCTTATAGAAGAGCCGCATTACCATCAATCACACAAGCAAATGGATCTCCATCATACACTATAATTGCTTTAAACTCTTACGTCGTTGTATACATTGAACGATGGTTTTAAAGTTGATTTTTATGTTTCAACCCCATTGTCAACATTAAAAGAAGTTTTTCCTGTTCACTTTTCGCCATAAATTTGTAAACAGTTCCTTATAGCGCAAAAGATTGTTTAATTCGTTCAGATTCAATTACGAACGGAAAATTAAATACTCTAAAACTTTCAATGCCTAAACCAACATAATTGACCGACATCTTGCTAGTTGCACAATTAGAATGAACGAAATTCGTAGTCCCTTCTGTTTCTGACATAATGTGTACAAATATTTCCTGATAGCTAAGTTTTAAATACACTACTGGCCATTAAATTTGCTACACTAAGAAGAAATGCAGATGATAAACGGGTATTTATTGGACAAATATATTATACTAGAGCTGACATGTGATTACATTTTCACGCAATTTGGGTGCATAGATCACGAGAAATCAGTACCCAGAACAACCACCGCTGGCCGTAATAACGGCCCTGATACGCCTGGCTATTGTGTCAAACAGAGCTTCGATGGCGTGTACAGGTACAGCTGCCCATGCAGCTTCACACGATACCACAGTTCACCTAACTGAGTAGTGACTGGCGTATTGTGATGAGCCAATTGCTCGGCGACCATTGACCAGACATTTTCAATTGGTAGGAGATAATAATTCCAATCCCAAAGAAAGCAGGTGTTGACAGATGTGAAAATTACCGAACTATCAGTTTAATAAGTCACAGCTGCAAAATACTAACACGAATTCTTTACAGACGAATGGAAAAACTAATAGAAGCCAACCTCGGGGAAGATCAGTTTGGATTCCGTAGAAACACTGGAACACGTGAGGCAATACTGACCTTACGACTTATCTTAGAAGAAAGATTAAGGAAAGGCAAACCTACGTTTCTAGCATTTGTAGACTTAGAGAAAGCTTTTGACAATGTTGACTGGAATACCCTCTTTCAAATTCTAAAGGTGGCAGGGGTAAAATACAGGGAGCGAAAGGCTATTTACAATTTGTACGGAAACCAGATGGCAGTTATAAGAGTCGAGGGACATGAAAGGGAAGCAGTGGTTGGGAAGGGAGTAAGACAGGGTTGTAGCCTCTCCCCGATGTTGTTCAACCTGTATATTGAGCAAGCAGTAAAGGAAACAAAAGAAAAATTCGGAGTAGGTATTAAAATCCATGTAGAAGAAATAAAAACTTTGAGGTTCGCCGATGACATTGTAATTCTGTCAGAGACAGCAAAGGACTTGGAAGAGGAGTTGATTGGAATGGACAGTGTCTTGAAAGGAGGATTTAAGATGAACATCAACAAAAGCAAAACGAGGATAATGGAATGTAGTCGAATTAAGTCGAGTGATGCTGAGGGAATTAGATTAGGAAATGAGACACTTAAAGTAGTAAAGGAGTTTTGCTATTTGGGGAGCAAAATAACTGATGATGGTCGAAGTAAAGAGGATATAAAATGTAGACTGGCAACGGCAAGGAAAGCGTTTCTGAAGAAGAGAAATTTCTTAACATCGAGTATAGATTTAAGTGTCAGGAAGTCATTTCTGAAAGTATTTGTATGGAGTGTAGCCATGTATGGAAGTGAAACATGGACGATAAATAGTTTGGACAAGAAGAGAATAGAAGCTTTTGAAATGTGGTGCTACAAAAGAATGCTGAAGATTAGATGGGTAGATCACATAACTAATGAGGAAGTACTGAATAGGATTGGGGAGAAGAGAAGTTTGTGGCACAACTTGACCAGAAGACGGGACCGGTTGGTAGGACATGTTCTGAGGCATCAAGGGATCACCTATTTAGTATTGGAGGGCAGCGTGGAGGGTAAAAATCGTAGAGGGAGACCAAGAGATCAATACACTAAGCAGATTCAGAAGGATGTAGGTTGCAGTAGGTACTGGGAGATGAAGAAGCTTGCACAGGATAGAGTAGCATGGAGAGCTGCATCAAACCAGTCTCAGGACTGAAGACCACAACAACAAACAACAACAGGAGATCTGAAGAATGTGCTGGCCAGGACAGCAGTCGAACATTTTCTGTATCCAGAAAGGCCCATACAGGACCTGCAACATGCGGTCATGCATTATCCTGCTGAAATGTAGGCTTTCGCAGGGATCGAATGAAGGGTAGAGTCACAGGTCGTAACACATCTGAAATGTAACGTCCACTGTTCAAAGTGCCGTCAATGCGAACAAGAGGTGACCGAGGCGTGTAACCAATGGCACCCCATACCATCACGCCGGGTGATACACGCTTCCAATGAGCGTTCACGGCGATGTCGCTAAACGGATGCGACCATCATGATGCCGTAAACAGAACCTGGATTCATCCGAAAAAATGACGTTTTGCCATTCGTGCACCCAGGTTCGTCATTGAGTACAGCAACGCAGGCTCTCCTGTCTGTGATGCAGCGTCAAGGGTAACCGCAGCCATGGTCTCCGAGCTGATAGTCCATGCTGTTCCAAACGTCGTCGAACTGTTCGTGCAGATGGTTGTTGTGTTGCAAACGTCCCCATCTGTTGACTCAGGGATCGAGACGTGGCTGCACGATCCGTTACAGCCATGCGGATAAGTTGCCTGTCATCTCGACTGCTTGTGATACGAGGCCGATGGGATCCAGCACGGCGTTCCGTATTACCCTCCTGAACCCACCGATTCCATATTCTGCTAACAGTCATTGGATCTCGACTAACGCGAGCAGCAATGTCACGATACGATAAACCGCAATCGCGATAGGCTACAATCCGACCTTTATCAAAGTCGGAACCGTGATGGTAAGCATTTCTCCTACTTACACGAGGCATCACAACAGCGGTTCAGCCGGCAACGCCGGTCAACTGCTGTTTGTGTATGAGAAATCGGTCGGAAACTTTCCTCATGTCAGCACGTTGTAGGTGTCGCCACCGGCGCCAACCTTGTATGAATGCTATGAAAAGCTAATCATTTGCATATCACAGCATCTTTTTCCTGTCGGTTAAATTTCGCTTCTGTAGCACGTCATGTTCGTGGTGTAGCAATTTTGGCGGCCAGTAGTGTACAACGGCCGCGCGGGGTAGCCGCCATCGGAGGTTCGAGTCCTCCCTCGGGCATGGGTGTGTGTGTTGTCCATAGCGTAACTTAGTTTAAGTTAGATTAAGTAGCATGTAAGCATAGGGACCAATGACCTGAGTAGTTTCGTCCCAGAAGATCTTACCACAAATTTACAATTTTTTATGTGCAACGAGTATGCTAGAAAGTCGTATTGTAAACAAATAACATCATATCCATGAACTATTTTACCAAACAACCAATCATCAACTTCAGGACTTTAAGTAGCTCAAATCCATAGGCAAGTCAAAATCTCAAATTACAGATCCTTATTTGCTCTTGCATATTGTAAACGTTATACTTTATATACAAGAGGCAGAAAGCTACAGCTGCCGTCAATTGCACTGGGGGCAAAGTCCACTAGGCAGGCCGGCAATCGATCGTATCTCAATATTTTGAAGAGCGACACACAGCATTAACTTTGTCTAGGTTTCTAAGCAAAGAAACAAAAAGTCTCGAATGCAAACTCGAACTTAGATCTGCGTCAGTTCTGCTCCCTATTCGTAAAGAAATCCTCAGTTCACACACACGTCTCTTGTAACCACATCTTTTTTATGAAGTATAAATATGATTCTGAACAGTAAGCCAAAAGACTGTACAAAATATATCAACTTGGTCAGAGCGTCCGTCGTCTTTCAGGTGCCACCATATCAATAACGATACTTATGTTTCACTTGATCAAGTTTGTAGAATCTACGCAGGTCAGCATGTATGAAACCGCTCCGTATGCGGTAGAGTACCTCTACCGAGTGCCAGCGTATACATACGCTGAGGTGACAATGCGAACACTCGTGGCCCAGTGACATTGCGCATTGTCGTGATGTTCATGAATGGCTGCAAATGCTCCCCAAGTAGCCAAACATAAGCATTTCCAGTCAATGATCCATTCAGTTGTACCAGAGGCCCCAGTCCGTTCTATATAAACAAAACAAAAAATATAGAACAACCACCTGTTTGCGTAGTGCCTTATTGAGAACTTGGGTCAATGGCTTCGTGGGGTCTAAGCCACACCGAATCCTACCTTCATCTCTTACTGACTGAAATCGGTACTCACCTTACCAGGCAAAGGTTTTACAGTCGTCTTGGGTCCAACCTATATGGTCGCGAGCCCAGGAGAGGCTGCAAGCGGTGTCGTGCTATAGGCAAAGACACTCACGTCAGTCGCCTGCTGTCGTTGACTATTAACGCCTAATTTCGTCGCACTGTCTTAAAACATACCTTCGTCGTACGTCGCACATTGATTGCTCCGGTTATTTCATACGGTGTTGCTTGTCTGTTAAAATATTCAGATACGATCGATTGCCGGCCTGCCTAGTGCACTTTGCCCCCAGTGCGATTGACGGCAGCTATAGCTTTCTGGATCTTATACATAAAGTATAACGTTTACAATATGGAAGAGCAAATAAGGAGTTGTAAGTTGAGAGTTGGACTTGCCGATGGATTTCAGCGACCTAAAGTATCTGCAGTTGATAATTGGTTGTTTGGTAAAACAGTTCATGGATATGATGTCATTTGTTTACGATACGACTTTCTAGCATACTATTTGGATATAAAAAAATTGTAAATTTGTGGTAAGATCTTATGGGACCAAACGCCGTTGCTCTCGGTTTTTAACGAAGGCCGTCCGCCACAGTGCTGTCCGTGGTGAGAGGTAATGCCTGAAATGTGATATTCTCAGCACACTCTTGACGCTGTGGGTCTCGGAATAATGAATTACCTACGATTTCCGAAATGGAATATTCCATGCGTCTAGCTCCAACTACTATTCCACATTCAGAGTCTGTTAATTTCCATCATGCGGCCGTAATCACGTCGAACATCTTTTCACAATAACCACGTGAGTACAAATGACAGCTCCGCCAATAAACTGTCCTTTTATATCTTGTGTCTGCGATACTACCGTTATTTATATATGTACATATGCAAATGCGCATATGCTGTTCTGTGACTTTCGTCACCTCAGTGTTCTTTTTTATAATGTGCTGCTTATAACATAATCCTGCACCTCAACAGGTATGAGAAGGGGAGGTTGGCAAAACTTATAGGTGACAGCATAGGTGGGGGTGGTGGGATCACTCATGGGAAAATTCCGGTAGTTGTGGGTGTTAGAGCTGTACCTTTTTTAGATTGAAGTCAGCTGATAGGTATTCCTGCTTAAGGGAAGTCTCTCTAACAAAGAAACCACTTTCTACAAAGCTTGGGTATCCGATTAATGAGGGAATTAGTATATTTCATCAAAATATACAAGGTATTAGAGATAAAGTTAGTGAACTGCTTATAGATGTTGACTCTGAAATTATTGGTATACCTGAACACTTCTTAAATAAGGAGATAATTCAGAGGCTTCCTTTACCAGGATACAGGTTGGCTGGCAGCTTTTCTAGGAGCTCTTTGCGGTGTGGGGGAGTAGCCATGTATGTGAAAAACGGTATCCCATTTGAGTCAATTGATGTTTCAAAGTACTGCACTGAAAAGGTGTTTGAATGTTGTGTAGGTGTGGTTAAATTTAGTGGAGCTAAACTTCTTACTGTTGTTATTTATAGATCCCCAGACTCCAATTTCACAACATTTTTGCTAAAGCTAGAGGAGGTTCTTGGTTCACTTTATAGGAAATACAAAAAGTTAGTTATATGTGGTGACTTCAATATTAATTGTATAAGTGATTGTGCAAGGAAAAGGATGCTGGTAGACCTCCTTAATTCATATAATCTTATGCAAACCGTATTCTTTCCAACGAGAGTGCAAGGAAACAGTAGAACAACCATAGACAATATTTTTGTTCATTCGTCATTATTAGAAGGGCATTCTGTTAGCAAAAAGGTGAATGGCCTTTCAGATCATGATGCACAAATTTTAAGTCTAAAAGATTTTTTTGCTGCAACACATGTTAAATATAGTTACCAACTTCTTAGGAAAGCTGATCCAGTTGCTGTACATACTTTTGTAAACCTTATCAAGGAACAAGAGTGGCAAGATGTTTATAGTGCTGATACAGTAGACGATAAATATAATGCTTTCCTCAAGACTTTTCTCGTGCTCTTTGAAAGTTGCTTTCCGTTAGAACGTTCAAAACAGGGTACTAGCACAAACAGGCAGCCTGGGTGGCTGACTAATGGGATAAGAATATCTTGTAGAACAAAGTGGCAATTATATCAAAACGTTAGAAACAGTCAAAATCTAAATGCAGCAGCCCATTACAAACAGTATTGTAAGGTGCTTAAAAAAGTTATTAGGAAGGCAAAAAGTATGTGGTATGCAGATAGAATAGCTAAGTCTCAGGATAAAATTAAAACCATATGGTCAGTCGTAAAGGAAGTGGCTGGTCTGCAGAGACAGGTCGAGAATATAGAATCAGTGCGTAGTGGGGATGTCCGTGTTACTGATAAGTCGTATATATGTACAGTACTTAATAATCACTTTCTGAATATAGCAGGTGAACTAAATATAAACCTAGTCCCAACAGGGAATCATATAGCGCTCTTAGAAAAAAGTGTTCCGAGACTGTTACCTGAAATGCTCCTCCATGATACTGACAAGAGGGAGATTGAGTTAATAATTAAATCACTAAAGACCAAGAACTCTCATGGATATGACGGGGTATCTAGAAGAATACTGAAGTATTGTTCCACTTATGTTAGCTCAGTACTTAGCCATATCTGTAACTTTTCCTTTAGGAGTGGTCGGTTTCCTGGCCGATTAAAGTACTCGGTAGTGAAGCCACTTTATAAAAAGGGAGACAGGGATAATGTTGACAATTATAGACCTATTTCTATGCCATCGGTGTTTGCTAAAGTTAGCGAGAGGGTTGTATATACAAGGTTACTGCAGCATTTAAATTCACATAATTTGCTGTCAAATGTACAGTTTGGTTTTAGAAATGGCTTAACAACTGAAAATGCTATAGTCTCTTTTCTCTGTGAGGTTTTGGACGGATTAAATAAAAGGTTGCGAACGTTAGGTGTTTTCTTTGATTTAACGAAGGCTTTTGACTGTGTTGACCACAAAATATTACTGCAGAAGTTGGAACATTATGGAGTAAGGGGAGTAGCTTACAATTGGTTCGCCTCCTACTTTAACAACAGAAAGCAGAAGGTAATCCTCCGCAATATTGAGAGTGGTAATGATGTTCAGTCCCAATGGGGCACTGTTAAATGGGGCGTTCCCCAGGGGTCGATGCTGGGGCAACTGCTGTTTCTTATTTATATAAATGATATGCCTTCTAGTATTACAGGTGATTCAAAAATATTTCTGTTTGCTGATGACACCACCTTGGTAGTGAAGGATCTTGTGTGTGATATTGAAACATTATCAAATAATGTAGTTCATGATATAAGTTCGTGGCTTGTGGAAAATAATTTGATGCTAAATCACAGTAAGACTCAGTTTTTACAGTTTCTAACTCACAATTCAACAAGAACTGACATTTTAATCAGACAGAATGGGCATGTTATAAGCGAGACGGAACAGTTTAAATTCCTAGGCGGATGGATAGATAGTAAGCTGTTGTGGAAAGCCCATGTTCAGAATCTTGTTCATAAACTAAATGCCGCTTTATTTACCATTAGAACAGTATCTGAAATAAGTGACATTTCAACACGAAAAGTAGTATACTTCGCATATTTTCATACGCTTATGTCATATGGTATTATTTTTTGGGGTAATTCTTCTGATTCAAAAAGGGTATTTTTGGCTCAAAAACGGGCTGTTCGAGCTATGTATGGTGTAAGTTCGAAAACCTCTTGTCGACCCCTATTCAATAGTCTGGGAATTTTGACATTGCCCTCACAGTATGTATTTTCTTTAATGTCGTTTGTTGTTAGCAATATTAGCTTATTCCCAAGAGTTAGCAGCTTTCACTCAGTCAATACTAGGCAGAAATCAAATCTGCATGTGGAATGCACTTCCTTGACTCTTACGCAGAAACTAGTGCAGTATTCTGCTGCATCCATTTTCAATAAGCTACCACAAGAACTCAAAAATCTTAGCAGTAGCCCAAACACTTTTAAGTCTAAACTGAAGAGTTTCCTCATGGCTCACTCCTTCTATTCTGTCGAGGAGCTCCTGGAAGAGCTAAAAAATTAAGCAAATTCCAGTGTTACATTCTTGATTTTCTTTATTTAAACTAACGACTTGTCGCCTGAATATGTTTCTTATATTTCATTTGATCTGTTTCTACAATCGTGTTATAATTTCATGTATTGACTCGTTCCATGACCATGGAGACCTCTCCTAAATGTGGTCCCACGGAACAATAAATAAATGAATAAATAAAATAAATAATCCAGGAAAGCAGTGGCGGAAATAGAAATATCAGTATTTCACACAAGGTCAGGTTCAAAATGGTTCAAATGGCTCTGAGCACTATGGGACTTAACATCTAAGGTCATCAGTCCGCTAGAACTTAGAACTACTTAAAACTAACTAACCTAAGGACATCACACACATCCATGCCCGAGGCAGGATTCGAACCTGCGACCGTAGCGGTCGCGCGGTTCCAGACTGAAGCGCCTAGAACCGCACGGTCACTCTGGCCGGCCACAAGGTCAGGTCTTTACCATTATGAAAGCATCCACTGAAATGAATTTCAAAAAAATTGTTCAAAAGGCTCTGAGCACTATGGGACTCAACTGCTGAGGTCATAAGTCCCCTAGAACTTAGAACTACTTAAACCGAACTAACCTAAGGACAACACACACATCCATGCCCGAGGCAGGATTCGAACCTGCGACCGTAGCGGTCGCGCGGTTCCAGACTGTAGCGCCAGAACCGCTCGGCCACCAGCGGCCGGCAATGAATTTCAAATTTGCCGTATTTCTATTCAATTCATGATGGTGACACTGTAATTTTTAATGACTATTCGGCATGGTAAACAAATAGCATTTACTCGAGAACAATGAAGCGAAGACTCGACCGAAACAAAATTACGCAAGGCCATATGCAATTCACCACTGTTAACAGTGTGGGTGCAATGAAATCATATTAATTGAGCCCTCGATCGAACATCGCGTAGCATTGTTTTAGCTGTTTGCTGTGTTCAGCACGCCTGGACTGAGACTGTCGACATAACTGTTAACGTGAGCGTTTCATTAGTGCTGTAACGCTGCACACATTGGATTAATTCCATCTTCACGCGCAGGCTATCGTAAAACTGTAACAAATCGCCCTTTGCAAGCTGCCGCGTTTCAGTATAACAGACAGAACGTGTTTGTCGACCAATGATACGCTCCAAGTAGAAACAAATATGCAAATTCTATGCCATTTGAAATGAGACGAATCGACTGTTTGACCAGGATTTAACTATATCGGTTATTTATGCGCTGGCTTTCGAGGATACTGCACGGCGAACGATTTGGCAATGAATTATTTACAAGTAACCCAAAATCAGTAATCCTTGTATAATGATCATATTTTTTTATCAACAGATCTAACGCTCAGCTGTCCTCTTTTCACAAAAAATAAACTCAGATGAGTTTATAACGCTTGCAGAAGTGGGGTAATGTTTTCATCCCTATAAAAGCTTGTAAATTAATATTTGATAACTAGCCACCCGGTGGAGGATTTACAAATGATTAAATTTTCTTGCGATGGCGAGTGAGCTCTTTCCTCATTTACACGAACAGCGCAGAGAACGGGCTCCGATTCTGGTGAGCAATAGATACGTTATTTAGTTTCGGACAGCCATGGGCCAATAACTTGCAGTAACTCTACGGTGTTGAATCACAGTACTACGACCATGTCCAACCACAAAGGAGTTCACGATATACAGGTTGCTTCACAATTCCTATTACAGGCTTCTAGAGGATGTAGAGGGGACATAGTAAATAGATCTGATAATGAGTCCATGACCATAAATGTGCCATTTGGATGTAAAATAAGTAGGATAATCGGATCTCTTTCAAACCTATCGCTTCTGGGTAGGCACAGCGCGGAGCTAACTAACTTGTGTGCTTTACAGAAGTCCGCGGCATAGGCAATGTTTCAAGAACTTGTCGTCGAGTTTCTCTTCTAAGTGAAGAAGACAGTCCCCTTCATCGAAGTCGAAAGGGCGTCGCGTCCATGGAGCACCGCAGTCAACCCTCCTAATTAACGAAAGTGTCAGTTTCTCGCAGCCGTTGTTGTATGTAGTACGTCGGAAATGATTATGTTATGTCATAAACACAGACTGACGGCGGCACCCTCTTCTCTTGTCGCTTCTCTTTTAAAAGAACAAACGTGGAGATAGGGACGATAGAAATTAAAACGGCTGCCTGACTTCCGATTCCCAATTAGTAGGCACATTTAACGCTACATGCTAATCTTCTGCTGTCTTGACTTCATCTCTTCTAGCACGGGTTTCTTATTATTAATTAATTTGTTGCAGAAGGCAGTGGAGCAGTTCTACATGCCAGAAATCGGACAGATGTAAAAACTTTCATGTATTTCGGTAAACATATACAGGGAAGTGCGAGATAGCATGTTACAATTAAAATATCGGATGCTACATACATGAGAATAGCACAAACGTAACACTAAAAACGTCTTACTGCAGGACAAGACAAAGGGAACAATTATGCAATATAAACGAGCGTTCTGTTAACGCGTCCAGCCTTTGATCAGAGAGAGAGTGTGTATACTGAGAGAGAACTTTCAATGATTATCATCCACGAGAAGGCATAAACAAAATCCCAGGCAGGAGCAGTTCAAGGTACTGTCGCGCAAGCACAGTTAGCTTCGTCGCACCTACCGATCGACACGCAAACCCTTACGTTTCTGATGGTTCACGATCGAAGTAATCGCAGTTACAATAACTTTAATGCGAAACAGCACTAGCCGGAGTTGTAAGGTCCGTCCATGGCTGTTACGGGGGGAGTAAGCAAGCACAAAGACACACAAATGGCGACAACTTCTGCCTTAGGACCTACGCCAACTATAGCTGGAGTCGCGAATAATGGCGTCGAGCTTAGGCTTGTTCTGGACACCTACGTCACGCGTTCTCCGACAGCCAACGAGCGTTCTATAGTGTTCTGTTCTGAATGTCGTAGGCAAAGCGAACATTGCACCTGATCGTTGTGATTTATGTGGTGAATTTTTATTCCATTTGTTGAGAATTGTCATCACTGACGGTGATGGCAAGCGACAGATACTACATCTACATCTACATCTACATTTATACTCCGCAAGCCACCCAACGGTGTGTGGCGGAGGGCACTTTACGTGCCACTGTCATTACCTCCGTTTCCTGTTCCAGTCGCGTATGGTTCGCGGGAAGAACGACTGTCTGAAAGCCTCCGTGCGCGCTCGAGTCTCTCTAATTTTACATTCGTGATCTCCTCGGGAGGTATAAGTAGGGCGAAGCAATATATTCGATACCTCATCCAGAAACGCACCCTCTCGAAACCTGGCGAGCAAGCTACCCCGCGATGCAGAGCGCCTCTCTTGCAGAGTCTGCCACTTGAGTGTATTAAACATCTCCGTAACGCTATCACGGTTACCAAATAACCCTGTGACGAAACGCGTCGCTCTTCTTTGGATCTTCTCTATCTCCTCCGTCAACCCGATCTGGTACGGATCCCACACTGTTGAGCAATACTCAAGTATAGGTCGAACGAGTGTTTTGTAACCCACCTCCTTTGTTGATGGACTACATTTTCTAAGCACTCTCCCAATGAATCTCAACCTGGTACCCGCCTTACCAACAATTAATTTTATATGATCATTCCACTTCAAATCGTTCCGCACGCATACTCCCAGATATTTTACAGAAGTAACTGCTACCAGTGTTTGTTCCGCTATCATATAATCATACAATAAAGGATCCTTCTTTCTATGTATTCGCAATACATTACATTTGTCTATGTTAAGGGACAGTTGCCACTCCCTGCACCAAGTGCCTATCCGCTGCAGATCTTCCTGCATTTCGCTACAATTTTCTAACGCTGCAACTTCTCTGTATACTACAGCATCATCCGCGAAAAGCCGCATGGAACTTCCGACACTATCTACTAGGTCATTTATATATATTGTGAAAAGCAATGGTCCCATAACACTCCCCTGTGGCACGCCAGAGGTTACTTTAACGTCTGTAGACGTCTCTCCATTGATAACATCATGCTGTGTTCTGTTTGCTAAAAACTCTTCAATCCAGCCACACAGCTGGTCTGATCTTCCGTAGGCTCTTACTTTGTTTATCAGACGACAGTGCGGAACTGTATCGAACGCCTTCCGGAAGTCAAGGAAAATAGCATCTACCTGGGAGCCGGTATCTAATATTTTCTGGGTCTCATGAACAAATAAAGCGAGTTGGGTCTCACACGATCGCTGATTCCGGAATCCATGTTGATTCCTACAGAGTAGATTCTGGGTTTCCAAAAACGACATGATACTCGAGCAAAAAACATGTTCTAAGATTCTACAACAGATCGACGTCAGAGATATAGGTCTATAGTTTTGCGCATCTGCTCGACGACCCTTCTTGAAGACTGGGACTACCTGTGCTCTTTTCCAATCATTTGGAACCTTCCGTTCCTCTAGAGACTTGCGGTACACGGCTGTTAGAAGGGGGGCAAGTTCTTTCGCGTACTCTGTGTAGAGTCGATTGGTATCCCGTCAGGTCCAGTGGACTTTCCTCTGTTGAGTGATTCCAGTTGCTTTTCTATTCCTTGGACACTTATTTCGATGTCAGCCATTTTTTCGTTTGTGCGAGGATTTAGAGAAGGAACTGCAGTGCGGTCTTCCTCTGTGAAACAGTTTTGGAAAATCATACTCTGCGAGAGAGGCGCTCTGCATCGCGGTATAGCTTGCTCGCCAGTTTTCGAGAAAAATATTTGCAGTATACACGCTTCCATCAAGCGCAAAGTACGTCTATGCGCGTACCTCATTTCTCGCTTGGAAGGGGCAACAATGCAGACCCCATCCGCCAGCAGAAAGATAAGCCTGTAGTTATAATAACCGTAGCGACGGTTAAGTTTTGTTCCGACCCGCAAGGCCTGGTCTCACGGTTCGCGATTCCGAGGTTGCGTTCCCTGCAGCGGCGGCAATCCGGCGAAAAGGGAGGGACAGACTTGTGTCCCTCAACCACAAAGAAGCTATGGTCTGGAATCCAAATTCACAGCTCGAACAGCCTTTGTGGCTGTTCGCCTTATTGCAAATTACTAGGAATAAAAGGTTCGGAAAATCAGCCCCCCGCGCCCCTCTCCCCCCCCCTCCCCACACACACACACACACACACACACACACACGCACAGAGAGAGAGATGGAGAGAGAGAGAGAGAGAGAGAGAGAGAGAGACAACAGTCCTCTGGTTAGGTAAGTCTATAGTAATATCCGACGGCAGCGAAAATTAGTTTGATGTGATTTAATTGACGATTAATTTCAACGACTTTCTGAATATCAATCATTTCGACCTATATGATACATCAAATGATTCGGAAATTTGCGTATAGTTTGAATCAATGGTTAGAAAAATAAAATGTATTTTGATACGATACTCTTTCTTAATCATAAAGGATAGACAGTGAGGCAGTCGTTCTGTGGTGTGCGTACTGTAAGACCTTCGGTACACACACCATCAGATTATTTGACTTGAAGTAGGCGAGTGTCAGCAATATGTCTCGTGGTCTTATCGTGGCGTGTTTATCTTCTGCCGTTAGGTCAGACGATAGAAATGCCACTTGCACGCTTAGAGTAGCAGATTGACGGTGACCAACTTTAAACAGAACTTGATTAATTTTCACACACATTTATTAAAATAATAACAATCATAAACCTTACTTAACTTGATTCTGGATGCTATTTACAATTGGCAATCTGAAGTGCCTTTGGTCTTGGTACGTTAATCTTATTCTCCCATATCTCTGATACTTGACAAAGTGTCTATACATTTCTGTTCATGGCTATGTACAGGAATATGATAATCTTATTACGTGCAGACTGAAACTTGACTACAGACTGATGCAGACTGACTAATCGGAGGTCTGCACACTCGTTATAATACCTCGAGCGTTCAGGTATCACTGCGCGAGTGTGATCCGCGAGGAGAAAAGGTTCTACGTTAGCAGCAATCTCATTGGCTGCGTTGCATATTAATACGCGGATCGGCGGAAGCAGACTTTGGTCCGTCTTTATGGCAGCGCCATCTCGTAGAGCGGAGACGGACGAGCGCTGCGCCTGCGCTGTTGTGCTTAGCGGGGCGCGCTCTAGTGGGAAAGTTGTGTACGCGCTGACTACGCGGAACTATGTACACAACACGTTCCTTCTGCACATCTTGTGGTAGGCTAGAGAAAAGTCTGTGCTCTACAAGTACATTTCTGAACATTATTCCTTATGAAAACTTAATCTACTAACTCCCATCTTCAACCCCTAGAAGCCTACAATAGAAATTGTGAACCACCCCGTACGGAAATGATCTGATGGGTGACTTCGTGAAAGATACTACTGTGTATCAGAAAGCTGTAGCGAAATGCGCAACTCCTGCAGAGGGGTGACGATTAGAGCAGGTCAGGCTGTTGACTCTCAACACAAATAAATATAATGTTAATTTATGAGAGAATATCTGCTGATTCGGTAACTTTTTACTAACATTTAATTAACACAACGCGTTTTGCCAGCTTGCTGCCATCATCAGTGCCTTACAGTTACATGTCCCGGTACACTATATTACCCTGGGGTATGATGAGGTTCATTTCCTGGGAGTGCTAGTGAGGTTACGTATTGAAATATAACACTGTAAAGAAATACGCATTTATTTTAGTCTGTACTACAAGCGGGTTGCATGTCTTAAACAAGTTCATTGGTGTATTTACTTACACATTTGCTGGAAATTTAGTTGCGTGGCACACAGAGTGCAATAACAAATGTATCACCACTTAACGCTTTCACGTTCAGAGTTTACGTCATCCCACAGAAGATTAACTTCTTTCAGTTGCTAAGACAGTACATACGAGTGTGAGTCAAATTAAAACCTTAAATTTGTAATAACAAATCGAAATTTCGCGCCGTTATCCTGTAAGTTTGTAAGCGTGCTACAAACAGCGTACAGAATGGCCTGTAGGTGGCAGCATAGTGCAGATGCACACATACCGCCGCAGTATCAGTATAAAGATAGCCGCCCCACTTGCGACTTGCACCAGGGAGGAACAGCGTCCTGTTATTCGGTTTTTGCGTAATGAAGGTGTGAAACCTATTGAAATTCATCTACGAATGAAGGTTCAGTACGGTGATACATGTTTGTCACAGCAGCAAGTCTACGAATGGAGTAGGGAGTTCGCAAATGGTGTGACTTCAGTGAAGATGCTCCTCGTCCAAGTCAGGCACAACGAGTTGTGATTCCACAGGACATTGCAGCAGTTGAAGCCATAGTGAAGGAATACCCCCGAGTGACACTAAATGACATTGCAGCATGTCTCATAATATGAAAAGATCAGCAGATTCCTCAAACTGGGGAACTATCAAGAATGGGGTTCCACAAGGGTCGGTCTTGGGTCCTTTGTTGTTCTTAATATATATTAATGACTTGCCATTCTATATTCATGAAGAGGCAAAGTTAGTTCTATTTGCTGATGATACAAGTATAGTAATCACACCTGACAAACAACAATTAAGTGATGAAATTGTCAATAACGTCTTTCAGAAAATTATTAAGTGGTTCCTTGTAAACGGACTCTCACTGAATTTTGATAAGACACAGTACATACAGTTCCGTACAGTAAATGGTATGACGCCATTAATAAATATAGACCTTAATCAGAAGCATGTAGCTAAGGTAGAATATTCAAAATTTTTAGGTGTGTTCATTGATGAGAGATTAAATTGGAAGAAACACATTGATGATCTGCTGAAACGTTTGAGTTCAGCTACTTATGCAATAAGGATTATTGCAAATTTTGGTGATAAACATCTTAGTAAATTAGCTTACTACGCCTATTTTCACTCATTGCTTGCGTATGGCATCATATTTTGGGGTAATTCATCACTGAGGAATAAAGTATTTATTGCACAAAAGCGCGTAATCAGAATGATAGCTGGAGTCCACCCAAGATCATCCTGCAAACATTTATTTAAGGATCTAGGGATATTCACAGTAGCTTCTCAGTATATATACTCTCTTATGAAATGTGTTATTCACAACCAAAACCAATTCAAAAGTAATGGCAACGTGCATAACTACAATACTAGGAGAAAGGATGATCTTCACTATTCGGGATTAAATCTAACTTTGGCACAGAAAGGGGTGAATTATACTGCCACTAAAGTCTTTGGTCACTTACCAAATAGTATCAAAAGTCTGACAGATAACCAACAAGTATTTAAGAAGAAATTAAAAGAATTTCTGAATGACAATTCATTCTACTCCATAGAGGAATTTTTAGATATAAATTAAGAAAAAAGAAAAAAAAACAAAAAAATATAAAAAAATAAAAAATAAAAAACGTTGTTATATTAACTTAATTATGTTGTTAAATTAACTCAATTATGTCATGTATTGGAAAATTTGACTCGTTCCACATCATTACGAAATATCGTATTCATGATCCATGGAACTAGTATTAATCTAATCTAATCTAATCTCTAATCTAATCTAATCTACAGATTAGTCACGGGTCAGCACACCACATTGTGCATGATGCGCTCCAGTTTCATAAAGTGTCTGCAAGATGGGTGCCACGGCAGCTGACTCCTGAAATGAGAGAACCACGTGTTGATGCTTGTGAAGAACTTCTTCGCCGCTTTGGACAAGAAGGTGATGGCTTCCTTGGAAGAATCGTTACTGGAGACGAAACCTGGGATCACTTTCACCAACCGGAAACGAAAAGTCTTCCTCATCCATCACATTCACCAGACCCTGCCCCAAGTGATTTCCATATGTTTGGACCACTCAGAGACGCAATGGGAGGAAAGAAGTTCCGTTCTGATGAAGAGGTACGCCACGTGGTGCGTGAGTGGTTGCACGGACTACCAAAAGAATTTTTTTCTAAAGAAATTTATGCACTTTGTAAGCGCTGGAGGACTTGCATTGAGCGTGGGGGAGATTATGTTGAAAAGTGATACAGCTTTGTACCACTTCTGCACAATAAATAATATTTTAAAAAATATTTAAGGTTTTCATTTGACTCACCCTCGTACAATGAAGATGAAACTATTTTTATGTAGATGTATTTATGTCATGCCACTTATTAGAGGATATGATTAATTATTTACTTGTTTAATAAAATAAGCAGAGAATATTGGACAAATTTTTGAAGAAATTTATGTAGTTAGTTTCCATATAACATGGTTAAATTTAAGTTTAAATATAATGTACTGTGGATAAATAGGCCTATGGCTCCATTACTGATCGGTGATACCATTGACGATATACCAATGGAAAGAGTAGGAACAGCAAAATATGTCGAAGTAACCGACCGTACCGGACTGGATCGACCCATAAAAATACAATGCAGGGAAAAAGATTTGTACACCCTTTAGGAGGTTTCTAATTGGCTCAAGATTTATTGTTGCAACATTGGATATGGAGTACATAAAAAGACTACATTTACAGATCAATATCACAAGCAGTTCTGATGCAGCAGGTATCCTTGCTGCAACACTATAATTAGTACCTGGTGTAGCCTCCACGGGCGGCAATGCAGTCACTGTCTCTGGCATCCAGTCCAAAAAATGGTTCAAATGGCTCTGAGCACTATGGGACTCAACTGCTGTGGTCATAAGTCCCCTAGAACTTAGAACTACTTAAACCTAACTAACTAACTAACTAACTTTAAGAACAGAAAGCAGAAGGTAATCCTCCGCAATATTGAGAGTGGTAATGATGTTCAGTCCCAATGGGGCACTGTTAAATGGGGCGTTCCCCAGGGGTCGGTGCTGGGGCAACTGCTGTTTCTTATTTATATAAATGATATGCCTTCTAGTATTACAGGTGATTCAAAAATATTTCTGTTTGCTGATGACACCACCTTGGTAGTGAAGGATCTTGTGTGTGATATTGAAACATTATCAAATAATGTAGTTCATGATATAAGTTCGTGGCTTGTGGAAAATAATTTGATGCTAAATCACAGTAAGACTCAGTTTTTACAGTTTCTAACTCACAATTCAACAAGAACTGACATTTTAATCAGACAGAATGGGCATGTTATAAGCGAGACGGAACAGTTCAAGTTCCTAGGCGTATGGATAGATAGTAAGCTGTTGTGGAAAGCCCATGTTCAGGATCTTGTTCATAAACTAAATGCCGCTTTATTTACCATTAGAACAGTATCTGAAATAAGTGACATTTCAACACGAAAAGTAGTATACTTCGCATATTTTCATACGCTTATGTCATATGGTATTATTTTTTGGGGTAATTCTTCTGATTCAAAAAGGGTATTTTTGGCTCAAAAACGGGCTGTTCGAGCTATGTATGGTGTAAGTTCGAAAACCTCTTGTCGACCCCTATTCAATAGTCTGGGAATTTTGACATTGCCCTCACAGTATGTATTTTCTTTAATGTCGTTTGTTGTTAGCAATATTAGCTTATTCCCAAGAGTTAGCAGCTTTCACTCAGTTAATACTAGGCAGAAATCAAATCTGCATGTGGAATGCACTTCCTTGACTCTTGTGCAGAAACTAGTGCAGTATTCTGCTGCATCCATTTTCAATAAGCTACCACAAGAACTCAAAAACCTTAGCAGTAGCCCAAACACTTTTAAGTCTAAACTGAAGAGTTTCCTCATGGCTCACTCCTTCTATTCTGTCGAGGAGCTCCTGGAAGAGCTAAAAAATTAAGCAAATTCCAGTGTTACATTCTTGATTTTCTTTATTTAAACTAACGACTTGTCGCCTGAATATGTTTCTTATATTTCATTTCATCTGTTTCTACAATCGTGTTATAATTTCATGTATTGACTCGTTCCATGACCATGGAGACTTCTCCTAAATGTGGTCCCACGGAACAATAAGTAAATAAATAAATAAAATAAAAAATAAACCTAAGGACATCACACACATCCATGCCCGAGGCAGGATTCGAACCTGCGACCGTAGCAGTCTCACGGTTCCGGACTGCAGCGCCTAGAACCGCAAGACCACCGCGGCCGGCTCCTGTAGTGTAGTAGAAGTGGACAGTTCCTGTGAAATATTATGGGTGGAGGTTACACT
The DNA here is from genome assembly GCF_023898315.1 of Schistocerca nitens. Lineage (NCBI taxonomy): Eukaryota > Metazoa > Arthropoda > Insecta > Orthoptera > Acrididae > Schistocerca > Schistocerca nitens. Next base: position 502,471,804 of record NC_064614.1, on the reverse strand, counting down.
CAATTACCGAGCTAGGTTAATAATTGGCTCCTTTTACCGACCTCCCGACTCAGCAGCATTAGTTGCAGAACAACTGAGAGAAAATTTGGAATACATTGCACATAAATTTTCTTAGCATATTATAGTCTTAGGTGGAGATTTCAATTTACCAGATATAGACTGGGACACTCAGATGTTTAGGACGGGTGGTAGGGACAGAGCATCGAGTGACATTATACTGAGTGCACTATCCTAAAATTACCTCGAGCAATTAAACAGAGAACCGACTCGTGGAGATAACATCTTGGACCTACTGATAACAAACAGACCCGAACTTCTCGACTCTGTAAGTGTAGAACAGGGAATCAGTGATCATAAGGCCGTTGCAGCATCCCTGAATATGGAAGTTAATAGGAATATAAAAAAAGGGAGGAAGGTTTATCTGTTTAGCAAGAGTAATAGAAGGCAGATTTCAGACTACCTAAAAGATCAAAACGAAATTTTCTGTTCCGACATTGACAATGTTGAGTGTTTATGGAAAAAGTTTAAGGCAATTGTAAAATGCGTTTTAGATAGGTACGTGCCGAGTAAAACTGTGAGGGACGGGAAAAACCCACCGTGGTTCAACAACAAAGTTAGGAAGCTACTGCGAAAGCAAAGAGAGCTTCACTCCAAGTTTAAACGCAGCCAAAACCTAAACGATGTCAAAGTTAGCATAAGGAGGGCTATGCGAGAAGCGTTCAGTGAATTCGAAAGTAAAATTCTATGTACCGAATTAACAGAAAATCCTAGGAAGTTCTGCTCTTACGTTAAATCAGTAAGTGGCTCGAAACAGCATATCCAGACGCTCCGGGATGATGATGGCATTGAAACAGAGGATGACACGCGTAAAGCTGAAATACTAAACACCTTTTTCCAAAGCTGTTTCACAGAGGAAGACCACACTGCAGTTCCTTCTCTAAATCCTCGTACAAACGAAAAAATGGCTGACATCGAAATAAGTGTCCAAGGAATAGAAAAGCAACTGGAATCACTCAACAGAGGAAAGTCCACTGGACCTGACGGGATACCAATTCGTTTCTACACAGAGTACGCGAAAGAACTTGCCCCCTTTCTGACAGCCGTGTACCGCAAGTCTCTAGAGGAACGGAAGGTTCCAAATGATTGGAAAAGAGCACAGGTAGTCCCAGTCTTCAAGAAGGGTCGTCGAGCAGATGCGCAAAACTATAGACCTATATCTCTGACGTCGATCTGTTGTAGAATCTTAGAACATGTTTTTTGCTCGAGTATCATGTCGTTTTTGGAAACCCAGAATCTACTCTGTAGGAATCAACATGGATTCCGGAATCAGCGATCGTGTGAGACCCAACTCGCTTTATTTGTTCATGAGACCCAGAAAATATTAGATACCGGCTCCCAGGTAGATGCTATTTTCCTTGACTTCCGGAAGGCGTTCGATACAGTTCCGCACTGTCGTCTGATAAACAAAGTAAGAGCCTACGGAAGATCAGACCAGCTGTGTGGCTGGATTGAAGAGTTTTTAGCAAACAGAACACAGCATGTTGTTATCAATGGAGAGACGTCTACAGACGTTAAAGTAACCTCTGGCGTGCCACAGGGGAGTGTTATGGGACCATTGCTTTTCACAATATATATAAATGACCTAGTAGATAGTGTCGGAAGTTCCATGCGGCTTTTCGCGGATGATGCTGTAGTATACAGAGAAGTTGCAGCATTAGAAAATTGTAGCGAAATGCAGGAAGATCTGCAGCGGATAGGCACTTGGTGCAGGGAGTGGCAACTGACCCTTAACATTGACAAATGTAATGTATTGCGAATACATAGAAAGAAGGATCCTTTATTGAATGATTATATGATAGCGGAACAAACACTGGTAGCAGTTACTTCTGTAAAATATCTGGGAGTATGCGTGCGGAACGATTTGAAGTGGAATGATCATATAAAATTAATTGTTGGTAAGGCGGGTACCAGGTTGAGATTCATTGGGAGAGTGCTTAGAAAATGTAGTCCATCAACAAAGGAGGTGGGTTACAAAACACTCGTTCGACCTATACTTGAGTATTGCTCAACAGTGTGGGATCCGTACCAGGTCGGGTTGACGGAGAAGATAGAGAAGATCCAAAGAAGAGCGGCGCGTTTCGTCACAGGGTTATTTGGTAACCGTGATAGCGTTACGGAGATGTTTAGCAAACATGAGTGGCAGACTCTGCAAGAGAGGCGCTCTGCATCGCGGTGTACTTTGCTCGCCAGGTTTCGAGAGGGTGCGTTTCTGGATGAGGTATCGAATATATTGCTTCCCCCTACTTATACCTCCCGAGGAGATCACGAATGTAAAATTAGAGAGATTCGAGCGTGCACGGAGGCTTTCAGACAGTCGTTCTTCCCCCGAACCATACGCGACTGGAACAGAAAAGGGAGGTAATGACAGTGGCACATAAAGTGCCCTCCGCCACACACCGTTGGGTGGCTTGCGGAGTATAAATGTAGATGTAGACGTAGATGTAGAATGGTCCGAAAGGACCAACCAGCTACCCGGAAGGCCACAGTTTGACCCCTTTTCACACTCGCTCAGTTGGCTGTAGGTAGCATAAGTGCGTCTCCGTGGTATAGTTGCCTGCTTGCCTCAGTGAGCCTTATAGCCGTGAGCGTTCCGTGTTAAAGGTTAGACACAGATGGCGCTTTCTGAGCTATACCACTACGCGACCTGTTTGGCGGACGATGTTCAAACCATTATCAGTACGTCCACTGTCCCCCAGGTTGCGTATGCAGTTATCAGAACAAAATCGAAATCGTCTTTCCAGGTGTACTTTCTTTTCAGCAGTGTAATAGCAGAAAATGCGTATGTCAGAATGAGACTCACTGGAAGAATGTCAAAGAAATATAATTCACGCATAAATCAAGTGGCTTACAGACACCCCTTCAATTGATTTTAAATATTGATCCTCGGTCTGGAACACTAACTGGGTAGGACTATCCCTTTAACCCTCAGATCCGCCAGATTACGCATATGACGGACGAATTAAAGCCAGCACTCACTTCAAGAGGAATCAAAAATTCAAAAATGATTCAAATGGCTCTGAGCACTATGGGACTTAACATCTGATGTCACCAGTCGCTTACAACTTAGAACAACTTAAACATAACTAACCTAAGCACATCACACACATCCATGCCCGCGGCAGAATTCGAACCTGCGATCGTAGCGGTCGCGCGGTTGCAGACTGAAGCGCCTAGAACCTCGGCCACACCAGCCGGCGAACCAAAAATTTTAAACTATTTACTGTAGTATTATCTGTGGTGCCACCGCCAGACACCACACTTGCTAGGTGGTAGCCTTTAAATCGGCCACGGTGCGGTAGTATACGTCGGACCCGCGTGTCGCCACTATCAGTGATTGCAGACCGAGCGCCGCCACACGGCAGGTCTAGAGAGACTTCCTAGCATTCGCCCCAGTTGTACAGCCGACTTTGCTAGCGATGGTTCACTGACAAATTACGCTCTCATTTGCCGAGACGATAGTTAGCATAGCCTTCAGCTACGTCATTTGCTACGACCTAGCAAGGCGCCATTATCATTTGCTATTTATCTTGTGATGCATGTACCGTCAGACTGATGTTCACCAATTATGGATTAAAGTTAAGTATTCCAGAAGCTACCTACTTTATTTGCTACTCTCCATTACTTGTCCTGTTCCAGACCTCACGCCAGCCTGCGTGAGCTTAAACGCATGCTTTTCGGCTTCCTGTCATAGTGGATTGGCTGTCTTGCCAGTCCACAACAGTTGGCGACGAGCCCAATTCGCGTTCGTAAATATACTGCCCTGATTTACTTGTGTAATGGCTTCGCCACATTCTCCAGATGTACTGTCCGAATTTTATTGCTTGCAGAATCAGCAGACGCAGGCCTTATTGGATGCCCTTGGACAGCTCGTCCGAGATCAACGTGCAATGCAAAACGATGCGGCGGCCGCCGCTCCACCGCTACCGCAGCCACAACACGTTGTTGCACCAACTTTTCGTCCTTTTGATGCTGCACTGGAAAGCTGGACGGAGTCGTCACGCCAATTTGGATTCCATCTCGCCGCCTACAGAATTCAAGGTAATGAGCGGCAGCCTTTTCTCCTTTCCGCCGTAGGCGTCCCGACATATCGTGTGATAGTGAAATTATTTCTCCGACGCGACGTAGCTACTCTGTCCTACGACGAAATTCTGTCTGCATTATATGCATATTTCAAAGAATCAATCAACGTATTTGCAAAAAGGTATACCTTCTTTCGTACAAAACGTACGGCCAGTCAAACTAATCGGGAGTGGGTTGCAACCTTGCAAGGCCTTACTAGGGATTGTGCTTTTGAGTGTCAATGTGGACTCCCTTATTCAGATACTATGGCACATGATGCAATTGCACAGAACGTTTCTGATGTCCGTATAAGGGAACAAATTTTGAAACTAGTCAATCCCTCCCTTCAACAAGTGATGGACATATTGGATCAGGAGGACACACTTGACTTTGCTCAGGAATCATTTGAAACTTCGCCACCCATGTGTCAGGTTAACCGGCCTGCCAGGCGAGCTGCATGGAACAGTGAACAGTCCTCGCGCCTGGCCGCGCCGCTGCCGCCAAGCTCTCAGCCACGTGTGCCGCGCCGGAAAGCAAATGCAGTGCTCTAATCCTGCCCGCGGTGTGCTACTAGACATTCGCGTGAGAGTTGCCCATCACGCCAAGCTATTTGCTTTTATTGTAATAAAAAAGGACATGTTCAGAGTGTTTGCCAGAAAAAGCTCTGATCAGAAGCTCAAAACCATTCCAGGCCCTTTGCTTCACGCCGGAATCGGAATCGAACCAAGGATACTCAGGCTAGCGAAACTTCGCCCATTGAAATTAATGTAGTTCATTCCACTCTGCCCAGTGCCACTCTCTCTAACAGTGACTGTGTTCGTCCCACAAATAGTGTGCGTCGACATCGCCGGAAATCCCGTCAAGTCGCAAGTGATTTTGTATCAGTGTCAGTTCACGTTGCATGAGACAGTCGCTCTTGTCGTCAATAGGACAATAAACTTTTTGTTGACTTGGACATTAACGGCAAAGTGATACCATTCCAGCTCGATATCGGAGCTGCAGTTTCACTGATCAATCAAGACACGTACATACAGCTGGGCACACCTCCGTTGCATGCCGCAAATGTTAAGTTAAATAGCTATTCAGGACAAGCTATCCCTGTGTTAGGACAATGCAGCCTTCTTGCCACATACAAGCGATCGGCGGCGCGTGACCCAGGGAGGCGCCCGGCGGCTGCAGCGACGCGTCCACTGCAGGCGTCGCCGGCGGGAGAACAGGTGGCGGTGGCGGCGGCGGCGGCGGCGGCGGCGGCGGCGCGTCACCATGGGGCAAAATGGAAGGCAGCGTCGGTAACACCTGGGGCTGAGGCGAGCCAGTAGATGGGTCTCCAGGGCGCTGACCAGACGGCACCGTCGCTGAAAGCAGACAGGGAGCGGCAGATCTCGTGCGACGAGAGAGGCGCAGCTGATGGAGATTTCGACCACCTCACCAGAGGCCCCCAAAACCAGATTCATAGCGCGGCCAAGGCAGCAAAGAATGCGCCCTGCGAGCCAACGCCGTGAACCTCGATAGTTGCGATAGTATACAATGTCGCCTGGTGCAAAAGCAGGTGTCTGCCGCAGCACAGGAACCTGATGCGTTGGATGTAGCAAAGACATCAAGGTTCGATGAGGGCGACCGTGGAGCAACTCAGCCGGCGAGCGACCATCTCGGGGCTGAGAGCGATACGAGGACAAAAAGATCAACAGTGCAGCCTCCTGAGAATGCGACTTTTTCAACTTCAACATCTGGGACTTGAAAGTCTGGACCAATCGCTCAGCGGCACCGTTTGACTGTGGCGAAAACGGCGCGGACGTCATATGTTGAATACCATTGGCCTTGCAGAATGACTGAAATTCTGCGGACATGAATTGTGGGCCATTGTCGGAAACAATAGTCTGTGGAAGACCTTCAATGCAAAAGATAGCAGCTAACGCTTGGATGGTGGCAGATGACGTCGTGGAAGACATCCGGACAACAAAAGGAAAATTACTGAATGAATCTACCACAACCAACCATTGAGCATTCCAGAATGGACCAGCAAAATCGATGTGTAAGCATTGCCAAGGGGAAGTGGCTTTTGGCCATGCAAAGAATTTCCGCTGTGGTGCGGATTGTTGTTCGGCACACGCCATGCAAGAAGAGCACATATTCGTAATCGCAGCATCGATTCCGTTGTCCTCCGCCATGGACTTCTTGCCCACACCGGACCACATGGCGTCTTTGCCCGTCGGGTGCCCTGACCCGATGGAGGTCGACCTTTCGGCCCCTCCTGTCTCTCTATGGGCGCACACACCGCATGTTGGCGTGCACCCTGGAGTAGGATTTCAGGCGTTTCCTAGCTCCCCTCGGACCAAGTGGCAGGGTGCGGGTGGCACAGCCTCGCCTGTTGTTAGGCTCCCCACCTCGTCGCATACGTCAACATGGGGTCCTCCCCACGGCGGGCGGAAGCCTTATAACACAACCGTCCGCCGATTTGCGGGGGAGGAATGTGGTGTCACCGCCAGACACCACACTTGCTAGGTGGTAGCCTTTAAATCGGCCGTGGTCCGGTAGTATACGTCAGACCCGCGTGTCGCCACTGTCAGTGATTGCAGACCGAGCGCCGCCACACGGCAGGTCTAGAGACACTTCCTAGCACTCGTCCCAGTTGTACAGCCGACTTTGCTAGCGATGGTTCACTGACAAAATATGCTCTCATTTGCCGAGACGATAGTTAGCATAGCCTTCAGCTACATCATTTGCTACGACCTAGAAAGGCGCCATTATCATTTGCTATTTATCTTGTGATGCATGCACTATCAGACCGATGTTCACCAATTATGGATTAAAGTTAAGTATTCCAGAAGCTACCTACTTTATTTGCTACTCTCCATTACTTGTCCTGTTCCAGACCTCACGCCAGCCTGCGTGAACTTAAGCGCGTGCCTTTCGGCTTCCTGTCACAGTGGATTGGCTGTCTTACCAGTCCACAACACAGACCTCACGCCAGCCTGCGTGAGCTAAAACACGTGCCTCTCGGCCTCCTCTAGTAACACTGTGTTGGCTCTCCTGCCAACCACAACATTGGCGACGAGGCAAAACCGCGTTCTTATCGATATTGCCCTGATTTACTTCTGTAATGACTTCGCCACAATCTCCAGATGTACTGTCCGAATTTTATCACTTACAGAATCAGCAGACACAGGCCTTACTGGATGCCCTTGGACAGCTCGTCCAGGGTCAACGCGCAATGCAAAACGATGCAGCAGCCGCCGCTCCACCGCTAACGCAGCCACAATATGCTGTTGCACCAAATTCTCGACCCTTTGATGCTGCACTGGAAAACTGGACGGAGTGGTCAGGCCAATTTGGATTCCATCTCGCCGCCTACAGAATTCTAGGTAACGAGCGGCAGCCTTATCTCTTATCATCGGTCGGCGTACAAACGTACCGTGTGATAGTCAAATTATTTCCCCGTCGCGACATAGCAACTCTGTACTACGAAGAAATTTTGTCTGCATTAGATGTATATTTCAAAGAATCAGTCAATGTAGTTGCGAAAAGGTTTACCTTCTTTCATACAAAACGTACAGCAGGTCAGACTAATCGGGAGTGGGTTGCAACCTTGCAAGGCCTTACTAGGGATTGTGCTTTTGAGTGTCAATGTATACTCCCTTATACAGATACTATGGCACATGATGCAATTGCACAGAACGTTTCTGATGTTCGTATAAGGGAACAAATTTTGAAACTAGTCAATCCCTCCCTTCAACAAGTGATGGACATATTGGATCAGGAGGACACACTTGACTTTGCTCAGGAATCATTTGAAACTTCGCCACCCGTGTGTCAGGTTAACCGGCCTGCCAGGCGAGCTGCATGGAACAGTGAACAGTCCTCACGCTCGGCCGCGCCGCTGCCGCCAAGCTCTCAGCCACGTGTGCCGCGCCGGAAAGCAACCTCAGTGCTCTAATCCTGCCCGCGGTGTGCTACTAGATATTCGCATGAGAGTTGCCCGTCACGCCAAGCTATTTGCTTTTATTGTAATAAAAAAGGACATGTTCAAAGTGTTTGCCAGAAAAAGCTCAGATCGGAAGCTCAAAACCATTCCAGGCCCTTTGCTTCGCGCCAGAATCGGAATCGAACCAAGGATACTCAGGCTCACGAAACTTCGCCCATGGATATTCATGTAGTTCATTCCACTCCGCTCAGTGCCACGCTCTCTAACAGTGACTGTGTTCTTCCCACAAATAGTGTGCGTCGACATCGCCGGAACTCCCGTCAAGTCGCAAGTGATTTTGTACCAGTGTCAGTTCACGTTGCACGCGACAGTCGCTCTTGTCATCAGCAGGACAATAAACTTTTTGTAGACTTGGACATTAACGGCAAAGTGATACCATTCCAGCTCGATACCGGAGCTGCAGTTTCACTGATCAATCAAGACACTTACAAACAGCTGGGCACACCTCTGTTGCGTGCCGCAAATGTTAAGCTAACTAGCTATTTAGGTCAAGAGATCCCTGTGTTCGTACAGTGCAGCCTTCTTGCAACATACAAAGGACAAACAAAACTTGTGTCATTTTACGTCCTTCATTCTTCTTCTGCAGTGAACTTGTTTGGTTTCGATTTATTTCAGTTGTTTAACTTGTCTATAGTAAATCAGGTCCTATCAGTGAACCAGACTGTGCTTTCAGACAGTGTTTCTCGTGTTTGTGAAGAATTTGCAGACATTTTTGCACCGGGTCTTGGTTGCACTACGAACTATAAAGCACATTTGGAACTGAAAGTAAACGCACAACCGAAATTTTTCAGAGCGCGCAATGTTCCCCACGCATTGCGTGATGAGGTCGCTCCGGACCATGTGTCGTCTTCGCCAGTCGGGTGCCCCGGCCCGATGGGGGTCGACCCTTCGGCCCCTCCTGTCTCTCTACGGGCGCATACACCGCATGTTGGCGTGCACGCTGGAGCAGGTTTTCAGGCGTTTGCTAGCTCCCCGCGGTCCGAATGGCAGGGTGCGGGTGGCACAGCCTCGCTTGTTGTTAGGCTCCCCACCTCGTCACATACGTCAACATGGAGTCCTCCCCACGCCGGGCGGAAGCCTTATACCACAACCGTACGCCGATTTGCGGGGGAGGAATGTGGTGTCACCGCCAGACACCACACTTGCTTGGTGGTAGCCTTTAAATCGGCCGCGGTCCGGTAGTATACGTCGGACCCGCGTGTCGCCACTATCAGTGATTGCAGACCGAGCGCCGCCACACGGCAGGTCTAGAGAGACTTCCTAGCACTCGTCCCAGTTGTACAGCCGACTTTGCTAGCGATGGTTCACTGACAAAATACGCTCTCATTTGCCGAGACGATAGTTTAGCATAGCCTTCAGCTACGTCATTTGCTACGACCTAGCAAGGCGCCATTATCAGTTACTATTGATATTGTGAATCATGTACCGTCAAGAGCGACGTTCATCATTAATGGATTATAGTTAAGTATTCCACCAGCTACGTCCGTTTTTCTAAATGCTAATTTCCTTGTCCTGTTCCAGACCTCACGCCAGCCTGCGTGACCTAAAACGCGTGCCTTTCGGCCTACTCTAGTAACACTGTGTTGGCTCTCCTGCCAACCAGAACATTATCAAAGTAGGGTTACAATATGTAACCCAAACAATCAAAATTTACATTGCTTGCTTTTTGTAATTCCTCTTTTTATGAAGAACATAATAAAAACACAAAAATTATCAATCTCGTCATATTTATGTTACTTTGATTAGTAATGGAATGATATAATAATATATTTAGAGGGTGAACATTAATAAAACCGATAAACTACAGAGAAGGACTTCTGACTGGAAATGCAGAAGGAAAGGTCTAGTGACCCTGTGTCTGGAAATGGACGGTGTGCGTACAGTGACAATAATCGTCCCACAGCACAGTGCAAACCTGCATCCCATCCACGTCACAAGAGATGTTCAAAATGGCCTCCATTGGACTGCAGGAGACAGGGATAGTAGCGGTTGATGTGTAATACATACATAATCGTACTTTGCCTTACACAATGTTGGCGGGCCACTAGCCTGGAACTTGTACTAGAAACCTGTCCTCCAAATCTGTTGCACGCACAGTCCGCCGCCTCCCTAACGTTCGTCTGTCTGAAAGGACCCATGACCACACACACGCCCAAAAAGTTGTCAGTTTTTCTAAATGTGGTTGGTGTCTGTGAGGGTACTTTTCTAGTATAGCTGTGCTGCCTGTCGACCGTTTCATCTGCTTCGCCGTACACAAGCACCATCTCGGCTTGTTCCCGACATGAATACCGGACCCTTCTTCTGTTTATAGTACGCTGCGTCGATCACACAGCCTTCAACACATAGGTAACACACGGCACATAGTCAGAGAAACTGTCATTCGTCAGTGCTATCTACGGTGACAACGTTACATTGCATGTTCATAAGACCGTTTTTCCTCCATTAATGATTCTACCGCACATTGCACAATATGAAAGAGCACATCTTTTTTGTTTCTTTTCAGAAAGAGGATGCAGTAACATGTATTCTCTTCCTTACGTATAATTAATTATATATTTAATACGAAACGTAATAATATACTATAATTTATAAGTTAAAACACAACAGAGCCACACCGAGTGAGGTGGCGCAGTGGTTAGACACTGGACTCGCATTCGGGAGGATGACGGTTCAATCCCGCGTCCGGCCATCCTGATTTAGGTTTTCCGTGATTTCCGTAAATCACTCCAGGCAAATGCCGGGTTGGTGCCTCTGAAAGGGCACGGCCGACTTCCTTCCCCATCCTTCCCTAATCCGATGAGACCGATGACCACGCTGTCTGGTCTCCTTCCCCAAACAACCAACCAACCAACAACAGAGACACGTTCTTCTAATATTGGGAGATGCTGTCCAAAGTCGGGATCCAAAAGAAAGATTGGAAATGTGTACTTTCTTTCGATTCCTCTAGCCTCATGCCACGCGTCCGGTCGCTGACACACATTGTCCTCCCGTGCAATGTATGTTTCGCTCGCGCGGGCGATTTTGCACTATGTGAGGCCTCACCCGAGCTAAGGAAGAACGAGGCGTTTTGTAACGAATTCCTTCAGTAAGTGGCAGAACCTTACGAAGATTCTAACGCCAATTAAATTCCTAATGGCACGTGATACAAGAGAGAATTCGTAATTCACAGAGAGATTTTCCGTTAAAATTTTGGATCGTACGTTCCAATAAGTGTAGGGCACCATATTACATCTCCCCACGTATATTTCGCAAAATAACCGCGACGATAAAATCTGGAAAATCAGGACACATACGAAGGCTTAGCGACAGTCGCTCTTCTCAAGTACCATTCAAAAATGGATGAGTAACAAGAAAGATTACAATAATAGTAACAGAAGTACCCTCTGTCACGCACCAGAAGATGACTTGAGGAATATAGATGGGCATGCGACGTCTTCAGCGCGTAACGTGTGATTTTCAACAATCTGATGTAGACTAGTACAGTATTTAAATAAACAAACTGACACTCTCCCTGCTGTTATGGATAAAGGAACAGATTTATCTGAATTGCAGAAGAGGATGATATGTGGGTCTCAGTCCTAGTGGAATGACTAGCTCAGAAGCGGTGAAGTCATTAGTCAGTTCGCATGCCTGTGTGATGGAAGTATACATTTTGTGTGTATAGAGGACAGCTTATAACATTATTTATTTAGGATACATTTAAATTTTTATGTTTTTACCTTTAAAATTTTCCCATATTGTTACTATATTTTCTGTTGGTGTAAGGTAAAGTATATTATACTGGAGGTTGAAGTTCTTTGAGTTATGTATGTAAAATACCATGCAATTTTTTTATTACGTTAAATAATTTTCTGATGCCTTTTTGTATTTAAAATAATTGTGCGTATAAATTGTTCATGTTGAGGTAAATTTGACAATTTAAGAAGTGGTCACGCTTAGGAACAATGTAAGAAATAGGTGTTATGTAAAAGCCAGTGTGCTTTTGTTTGAAACGAAAGTGGCTCTAGGGAGTGGAAAAGGTGGCAAGGGCGAACTGGCGCTCTACCTAGAGGAAGCGCGGGAAGTAAGTCACACAGCCTGTAGGCAACAGTGATTGAGGCAACACCTTCGTGGAGCAGGAGAAGCTTTGTCTGCTAATTTGCACAAAAATGCCTCGGATGAAGACTGCAAACGGCTTACGGCATAGCTGCGAGTTGTTAGGCTACTATATGTAAAATTGAACGGCTTCAAGAATGGAAATAGAGCCCATAGAGCAAGATACTCGCAGGCCGTACTGTGGATAGTGTAGCCATCATAATTGTTCGCCACACCCAAATCTACAGCCACTAGGTAAGATTTTTTTGTATTTTTACTTTTATACACTGTGAACCATTAATTTAAACTGTGTTTTAATAACCATTCTTGAACTTTAAAGAAACTGGTTCACCCTGTTATTTCATCCTAATCATACACCTATATAGGATTCCTTCCTAGTGTTTGATTAATCCAAATATTCTATTTTACAGACTTGTGAAGTGCCAAGTTAATATAAAGAGGCACAATTTAAATTGTTTTTGTGTTTTGTCAACTATTGCAAAGTGTTATAGTAAAAGTTTTCTCACGTTAAGTTCAATCAGAGTGTAGCCAAGTTACTAGAATCTGTTAAATGACTATACAGAGTTAGTTCAAAGACTAATATCTTTTGAAAGTAAATTCCAGTAAGAAAGCGGTTTTCTTCAAGTGAAATGTTCAGTATAAAAAGTGAGTGCTTTAGGATCTAAATATTTTAGTATTTAAGTTTCTTGATTATAGAAAGTGCTTTTATAAATGTCCTCCCTGACCACATTGTTTTTAGCTTTCTTAAAGTTATCTACTGAGTGTTTTCTCTTAGAAACGTAGTGTATAAGGATGTAGTCCAACATTGTTTAAGTGGAGTAATATTTATTTGAAGAACCAAATCAAACAATGGCACGAAAGTAAGCGAAATTGATTCATGCTTTTTCCGTACTTCAGTGTTTCATTGCCTGGATAGGCTGGCGACCAGTAGTACATGTTTTAAACCATTAAATGAACTTGGGACTGAGTTGTCCTAGCTTCAATATAATACTATTCATACTACGTTTCTTTCTAACCTCTGGGTAAGATCTTAGGAAAAGTCTGATTTACTTATCCAGTAGATACAACACACGGTCAAACCCTGTAAAAAGGGTAACTCTATTGATTATATTTTCTTATATATGCTTTATTTGGAAATTAAACTAAATTTTAGTAAGAGGGTTAAACGTGCCAACATAGAGACAGAGTTTTCTGTTTATTTAGGTAAAAGCATACTACATTACGATAGTAATGGTAGGGTTATATGTGACGACCGTGACAGGACTATTTGTTCTGTTGGTGTATAGTGTACGTGGCAACATAGAGGCAGGGTTTTCTGTTGTTTAGGCAAAAGCATACTAAATTACAATAATAGTGGTAGGGTTATAAGCTGTGGTGAAAACTGCGAATTATACGGGCCACGGATGTCCTAGATGATCGTTAACTGTAAAGGTAAGTGAAGGCGAGCCAGTGTTCTACAGTGGTATACGTCATCTTCCAAATAAGTCAGTGGACAACAATACTGCTCTAATACATTATTTCAGCGTACCCTATTGTGTGTGGAAATCCGAAGTAGCTAGATACAATCTGGGCACATGGAAGAAGAGAGATCGACGAAAGTGAATTTACTTTCCTCTACAGTATGTAAACTAGACTACTGTTGATTTACTACGACTAGCCTGAAGTCAGCGTGAGCTGTTAGGAACGTCAAGGTCAGACATTGGTTAATTATCTCTAGAACAACACAAGACGACGGTGGTTGCATTATTGGTTGGTAAGTATTTTTGTGGTATTCGATAGCTCCATTTACTTGTTTGCAAGGTGTTATTCACTATCTTGGTAAATAATCAGCTCTCGGAGTTTTACTTCCTCCAAACGAGACAAATATGTTTTCTTTGATCGATAGTACTTTCCATGCAATGTTGTTGTTGTGGTCTTCAGTCCTGAGACTGGTTTGATGCAGCTCTCCATGCTACTCTATCCTGTGCAAGCTTCTTCATCTCCCAGTACCTACTGCAACCTACATCCTTCTGAATCTGCTTAGTGTATTGATCTCTTGGTCTCCCTCTACGATTTTTACCCTCCACGCTGCCCTCCAATGCTAAATTTGTGATCCCTTGATGCCTCAAAACATGTCCTACCAACCGATCCCTTCTTCTAGTCAAGTTGTGCCACAAACTTCTCTTCTCCCCAATCCTATTCAATACCTCCTCATTAGTTACGTGATCTACCCACCTTATCTTCAGCATTCTTCTGTAGCACCACATTTCGAAAGCTTCTATTCTCTTCTTGTCCAAACTAGTTATCGTCCATGTCTCACTTCCATACATGGCTACACTCCATACAAATACTTTCAGAAACGACTTCCTGACACCTAAATCTATACTCGATGTTAACAAATTTCTCTTCTTGAGAAACGCTTTCCTTGCCATTGCCAGTCTACATTTTATATCCTCTCTACTTCGACCATCATCGGTTATTTTACTCCCTAAATAGCAAAACTCCTTTACTACTTTAAGTGTCTCATTTCCTAATCTAATTCCCTCAGCATCACCCGACTTAATTTGACTACATTCCATTATCCTCGTTTTGCTTTTGTTGATGTTCATCTTATATCCTCCTTTCAAGACACTGTCCATTCCGTTCAACTGCTCTTCCAAGTCCTTTGCTGTCTCTGACAGAATTACAATGTCATCTGCGAACCTCAAAGTTTTTACTTCTTCTCCATGAATTTTAATACCTACTCCGAATTTTTCTTTTGTTTCCTTTACTGCTTGCTCAATATACAGATTGAATAACATCGGGGAGAGGCTACAACCCTGTCTCACTCCTTTCCCAACCACTGCTTCCCTTTCATGACCCTCGACTCTTATAACTGCCATCTGGTTTCTGTACAAATTGTAAATAGCCTTTCGCTCCCTGTATTTTACCCCTGCCACCTTCAGAATTTGAAAAAGAGTATTCCAGTCAACGTTGTCAAAAGCTTTCTCTAAGTCTACAAATGCTAGAAACGTAGGTTTGCCTTTTCTTAATCTTTCTTCCAAGATAAGTCGTAAGGTCAGTATTGCCTCACGTGTTCCAACATTCCTACGGAATCCAAACTGATCTTCCCCGAGGTCAGCTTCTACCAGTTTTTCCATTCGTCTGTAAAGAATTCGCGTTAGTATTTTGCAGCTGTGACTTATTAAACTGATAGTTCGGTAATTTTCACATCTGTCAACACCTGCTTTCTTTGGGATTGGAATTATTATTATAATTCCATGCAATATGGCTACAAAATGCGAAGACCATTAGTAAAAATGTTTCATAGCCCCTACATTTCCCAGATCTTAAACAATCTTAACGTCCTTGAACGATACCGTGACTCATTCACAGACCTCTGGGTACCTCACTGATATGTGATTACCGCCCCTTGATTTTACTCAACAGTAACACAAAGATCTTTACCCGCCTGTTGGCTGGGCGGCTTAAATGAACGAATCGGTACGTGGTTTCCCCTGATCAAACGTCTTTGGCGGGCGCCAATAACATACGCACTGCCCTCTGTCGCTATCGTAGACATAATGGCTGTTGCTCACGCTCGTCGTATGCCTTCACTTCGAGAAAACGGAGTGGTGCCTCTTCCATAAGACACAAGAATACAGCCTAAAAGAATGCAAAGAAGAAGGAGCAGTACGAACCTTAAAGATCCTCCTGTGGAATATAGAAGGTCTAAAAAGTGCAACCAACACAGCTCCAACAGACTTTCTGCAGGGATATGACATAGCAGTCTTAACAGAAACATTCTTAACTGAAGACTGGCAACACCCAGAATTTTACTGTACTCATCTCCATGCAAAACAAGGCGACAGAGGAAGACCCAGTGGAGGAATAACTGTGCGCATAAAACCGGAATTAACGCCGATAACTGCAACTATCAAACAAGAACATACACTCCTGACAGAAACGAAACACATTACAATAATATCAGCATACTTCCAACCGAACAAGACAAGCATTGATATAATAGATGAAATAGGCCAGCTGATCACTCAGAGTAAACATAATAAACCACTAATTATTGCTGGAGACTTAAATTGCAGAATGGATGTACAAAATTACAAAGCAAAAGTAACAGTGAAAAAGTTGCAGGAAGAAGGCTTTATCCTGTTAAACAATACCAACATATCTACATATATTTCCCACAACGGCAAAAGTACAATAGACATTGCGTTCATTAGGGGACCAATCAGGGGTAATATATCACCTCTCTGGACTGCAGACCACACACCACTTCGGAAACATATCCCTCTGGAAATAAATATCCAAGGAGCATTGCGAAAAACGCAAGAAAAGGAGGAAGCAGCACTCTCGAGAACAATAGACGTCGGGAAAGTGGAAGCAGAATCTGATCATATAAAACAAATCAAAATGTTAATAGACAATTTGCGACTATAGGAAGCAACAGAAGCGATAGGAGAACTCCTAAGACAAGCTGCCAACCCCAGATACAAAAGAAGAGCAAAAAAATGGTTCAACACAGAGTATTACAGTCCAATAAAAAATGTACTAGGAAGCCTACATCAACTAAAACAGTGCGCAGAGAACCCTATACTCCTCAGGAATTACGCCGAAAAACGAAGCATCTATAACAAAACTCTAAAGGAAAAGAAGAGGTCATTCTGGGCAAAAGAAGGAAAGAAACTAGTGGAGGAAGCCTCAAGAGACCCATATTTTGTGCTACGCCCCAGAAAACGAGCAGAAATACATTACATAGACATGAAAATATGGGAGACGCACTTCGACAACATACTGGAAGGAAGGAAGGACTAAGAGGGAGACTGGAGGGGAGAGAGGATGCAATGCTGCAAACAACTGTGGACTGGATCCCATTGACCACGGAAGAGATCAAAGATGCACCAAGAGTAAAAAATCTGCAGGCCCTGACAGACTTTATAGCGAATATCTGAAAGACACTGCCCAAATACTAACGCCAATGTTGACAAAACTCTACAATAAGTGTATAGAAACAGCCTCCATTCCGGAACAGTGGAGACAGTCAATAGTAAAAGTGCTATATAAAGGGAAAGGAGACCTCAAGGACCCTAGCAAATACAGAGGCATAGCCCTAGAAAACTTACCTTTCAAAGTGTTCACAAAAATATTAACAGAGGGAATAAAGCAAATCTTCCCAAATGGGATTCAGAAAGGGAAGATCAACTCTGACAGCAATAGAACTCCTGCTAAAGAGCATATGGGAAGCCCTTGAAGACAGAGAAAAGTTTTATGTAGTATTCATAGATTTTACAAAAGCCTTTAACTTTATAAACAGAAAATTAATGACCAAAAAACAACATCTGAACACGAATTATAAGCGCAATACTCCAATGGAACGAAGTAAGAATATCAGACAATCTCTCCCTATCGGATCCGATAATCCAATCAAACGGAGTACTAAAGGGAGACCCACTGAGTCCCCTGTTATTTATCCTTTGCAGCGGAAGAAATTGTAAGACTACCCCAAAGGATGGGTGTAGTCTCATATGCATATGCAGACGATATTGTAATAGGTGCAAAGGATATTGCAAAGTTACAAGAAGCGATAAACGATATGGAAGATTGGTGTGTCGAACACGGCTTCGAAATAAATGTGGCGAAAACAGAAATGATGGTACTCAGAAATGGAGGAAGAACACCTGCATCAGCTGAGATCTTCATACGAGAGAGAAAACTGAAGATTGTACCGGACTACAAATACCTAGGGGTCACGATACAAAAAACTGCAAAATGTTTCACAAAACATGTAACAGAGAAAGCAATGCAAGCAATAATGGCAATACATGAAATACAATACATCGGATCCCTTAGCCTAGAGACAGCAATGGCACTATTCAGGGCCAAAGTCTTCCCAATACTGACGTACGGCATAGAAATTATTGGACCACATAAAGACTACTTAAAACATTGAAGGAAAAAAGGGAAGGCATACCTCCAGAATTTTACAGCACAGGTGCCATGATTGACCGAACATGGACAAAGGAAAACTTCGAAATGAGACACGTGGTCACCAGATTGGCAGTCCATGGTTTCCACCCCTTTATTTGCAACAACACGTCATGTCATGAACCAAACGAAATGTGTGAGTGTAAACTGTGTCACCAAATTTGCAAACGTTACCATATAGCGCTCTGTACCAAAAGGACACGAACAATAAGTGACTATGCAAATCACAATTTGTGAAATTTCTAATTTATCTTATTATTATCACTGTACATTGAATTTGTATGGCTATTTGGGCTTCTGCCTTGACTTTTGGCAGATTTTGACTTCAGCTAGGCGTTCTATCAAGTCGATCACGACTACCTCGAAGGAGTGCTCCGCAGTATGGACTACCATGATATTACCGTCGACGTCATAATTCATCTCCTTTGTGGAGCCACTACTCGTGTACTCTACAATGGCCGTCTAACTCATCCTATCTCGATCCGTCGATCAGTGCGTCAAACCTGTCCGTTTTCTGCACTGTTGCGTGCTTTCGCCACGGAACTGTTGCACTGCAGCCTCCGTCAACGCCTCTCTGGGATGGCCATCGATGATCATGTATTCAGCTTCACTGATTATGCAGACGATCTCGTCATCGTTCTACGTAGCGGTGTTGAGATCAGGGAGTCACCGGCATGTGTTATCACCTACGGCGAAGCTTCTGGTAGCTACATTAGCATCCGCAAATCTAGCGCCATGGCTATAGGTGCAGGGCTTCTTGCGGACAGAGCTGCTGCTTTGCTTGTAGCTGATACTATCCGATGTTTAGGACTCGATTTCCCAAATGATCTGCTGCGCACGATTGCCCTCAACTGCCGGCGCCTGCTTTCCGAACTACGAGCTCTTAGATCATCGTTTACAAGCACTCAATCTTCTGCAACGGACGTAATATGTAAATGTATATTTGGCATCACGTATTCCCCCCCTCCCCTCTTCCGTGGTACAGACACTTCCTGTTCCGCCATCAGCCGGGCGCGGTGGGCGAACGGTTCTAGGCGCTTCAGTCCGGAACCGCGCGACTGCTACAGTCGCAGGTTCGAATCCTGCCTCGGACATGGATGTGTGTGATGTCCTTAGATTGGTTCTCCGATGTTAAGTCCGATAGTGCTCAGAGCCATTTGAATTTTTGTTCCGCCATCCAAGGCCCGCCGCATAGTAGCGGCATTGGATTCATTTGTCTGCCACAGCTTCCTGTTCAAGATAAGGTACGTCACCCTCACCTTCCCGTGGTGCAGGGGCGGTTTAAGTCTGTATATGCGCCTCACAGAGCGGTAGCTCTCTTCATTGGCTCTCACATGGTGTTGTGGCGCCGTTGTCCTACGTCATGGCTTCACAACATACGTGCTCGCGGAGCAAGCTGTGAGCAGCAAGGCGCGAGCACGGAGCAGCGCGAGCACGCTACCCCCACTACCGGACCAGAGCGGAGAGTGGAGAAAGTCACGTGGGGCAAACAACAGCTGCCGCCAGTCAATGTAAATCCGCGGCCACCTGCAGGGATATCACTCACGAATGATTACTGCGACAAATGAAACAAATAAAGGAAAATGTACACACGCCACATAATTTTATTAGCTTAGTGTATGCCTCTACGTTCGCATTAATTTGTGAACTGTTACACAATAAAAGGTGTCACTGAAGTGTGGGATTCTCGGTTATCTTGTACTTTTTGCCCTTTACAATTGCGTCTCTGTTCGGAGTAATTGTTCTTGTGCATTTTAGGCGCAGCGTGCAGTTTAAATTTCGATCAGACAATGCGTTTCTCAGGCGCGTCTTGTTACATTTCATTGCAGAGAACAGTTTTTCACAAACATACGTGGAACCGAACATTGATATTATTGTAGCCGCCAGTTTGAGCAAACGAGGAAATCTATCCTGAGGGAAGTGTCTGTAGAATTCCAAAATGTTTTTCTTGCTCTGAAATTTGTCTCTGTATCCTCTGTCACACTGCAGGTCAATAATTTCTTGCTGCAGCTCAGGACGAATCTATTCGCTGAATATGGAGAGAACAGATCAAAATCACTGTCTAGTGCTGTCAGATCTTGAAAGCGCTGATACAACTAAACTATGTGAGTAATGTTCACAGTCTTTGTGGACATCTTGCATGGATGATAATTTAGGAAAATGAGCTAGGTTTCCTGTTTCCAGCTGACTCACCCAAAGTGTCAATTTCATTTTAAAAGCTCGTATTCGATCTATGAAATGAGTAATTACTTGTAGTAAAATGTTCAAAGCATTCAGATGGCTAGTTAAATCTGCTAAGAACGCGAGATCACATTCAAACGTGCGCGCGCATTTCCCCTCCCTCCCCTCTCTCCCTACTCCGCGACCTTGCACCTGCTCGCGAGCATGTGCCTGAGCAGACGCGAGTACTCGCGCTCAAAACCGGCCAGTTGTTAAGCTCTGTCCTACGTGCCTTACCAGCCTATCGTTGGAGGCCCTTGCACCACATTCTCTCTCAGCACCTATCCGGCTTTTGGAAGTCTCGCCGCCCCACTTTTACTTCCGCCACTTTTTCTTCGAACTGAGCTACGTCCGTATCATGATACTACCAGCGCAATTGAGATCCTCGAAGGCAATGTATGGTTTCCTTCAGCGGACAGGTCACCGATTGTGGCTGAGGAGAAGCATCCCCACGTCGACTGGTGAGCTGTTTGACGCTCCTTATCTTGACACTGACGTCCTGTCGGTATGTTACCTTACTGTCAGATGGTTCAAATGGCTCTGAGCACTATGGGACTTAACATCGGAAGTCATCAGTCCTCTAGAACTTAGAACTACTTAAACCTAACTAACCTAAGTACATCACACACATCCATGCCCGAGGCAGGATTCTAACCTGCGACCGTAGCGGTCGCGCGGTTCCAGACTGAAGCGCCTAGAACCGCTCGGCCACACAAGCCGGCACCTTACTGTCAATGGGAAGCAAGTATGTCGGTCACACCTTCACAGGATTCACCTCGCAGTTAGCCCATTGTGTGTCGCCTTTGATGGTTGGTTGGTTGGTTGGTTTGGGGAAGGAGACCAGATAGCGTGGTCATCGGTCTCATCGGATTAGGGAAGGATGGGGAAGGAAGTCGGCCGTGCCCTTTCAGAGGAACCATCCCGGCATTTGCCTGGAGTGATTTTAGGGAAATCACGGAAAACCTAAATCAGGATGGCCGGACGCGGGATTGAACCGTCGTCCTCCCGAATGCGAGTCCAGTGTCTAACCACTGCGCCACCTCGCTCGGTCGCCTATGATGTTTTGGGCACAGACGAGCACCGTCCGGTGTGCAGATCAGCAAGAGGTGTCTGGTTCATGATGCGACAGATGTTGTCCCTAATTGCCTGTAGGATTCCTCATGAGATACCTCCTCCTTCCGGACGGAGGATACTTCCCGCAAGCGAAGACGAACTCTGCGAAGAGGATTTGTGAACACGCAGCTAACTACTTGTTTGCTGATGGCGAGAAAAGTTTCCTTGATTTTTGGCAGTTCCTTAATGAACGCCGTTAAGTAGTTGTCCGCAATCCAAGATACAGAGAATTTGTCTCCAATTTCCTTCGCAGTGTCTTCCTTAACCCACCCCAGAGCTGAGACGTTCCTGTCACGAAGAGTTGATCCCCGCCTCTTCCATACTTGGAACCGATATATTCTCTGGTCATCGGAATGTTCTTATCGGAAAAACTAGACGTCGATAGACTCAATGAGTCTTACGTCTTGCGGCGCCCTCCTCCTCGCGGCGAGGCTCTCCCGCTGTTCTCGGTGGAATTAATGTTTTGAAAAAAAGAAAAATAAACAAACAATATTCATTTTGCCTCTACTCCACGGTCCCTACGCTTTCCTTGGTTCCTGGAGGGTGGGAACGGGACATGGTCGCCTGACATGGGGTGCGACCCCTGCCCACTTTGTCTCCACCCCGGTGTTGGGCTACCAACCGGGCGATTCATGTTCAAACCTCCCTCGTTCCCATTTTTTCTACTGTTCGCTTTATTCATATTTGTCTCTGTGTGGTGGTTTAACCTCCATTTGAAACAGCGAGATGTAAGGTACGCACCTAAAATGACAGTTGACTCTGTACAACTAGTCTATTAGCAGCCGAAAGGAAGTGACTTTCGAACGAGAATCGCAAGCGGTTGATGACAGTGCGACAAGTCAACAGAATCCTCCACCGGAAAACACGTTTGGCGTGTCATACACGGCATTCCTGGCAATACGTGTGTCATATGATAGGAATGTCTTATCGACGCACCTAATTTTGTACGACTAGTAAGTGACCTTGCCCGATGTAGGTGTTCGTATGAATATGAATGTGATCACTCCTAGGGAAATGATGAAAACATAATAGTTTGTCACATAAGCTGCAACAAATGGACGCAACAATTTGACAATCACACAGTTTCTCTGTGCTCGATCAAAAGATATGATTTTAATGTTTTTGAAGATGCGTTCCGTTTTAGAACTCTTCACTCCTGAATTACTATGTTGTCAGATAGTTCCCAACCGTTTTTTCCCTTGTTTTTATTTTGAAAAACGTCTAAGTGGTATCTCGCCTGCTCTCGCTAGTCATCAACATCTACTTGCGACGGTAACGAATTCTTACCATATGACTCATATTCTATAACCAATGACAACTGCCAAGACTACAGAAAGAGAACAAACATTTCAATGATCGGACGGACAGTTCATAATGTTGCGAAAAAAAGAATGGCACTAGAGAGTCAGTTCACAATGTCGTGAAAGAAAAGATTGGCACGAGGGAGTTTCCAACACGGCTCGGCCGCTTTGTAGACCACCACCAGGACGACGGCTTTGCTGTTTCAGTCTGCTCTCTGTTGCAGTTCTTACTCTTGTATCGTTCCCTGTTTAGAGTTATCTTCTGTTTTCACAGTTCAGTACACCTTCTTCCTGTTTTCATGCTTGATCTGTGTTCAGTTTTTAACGGGCTAACCATGGGCCATCTTACCACTAAATATGAGGGGGTTGCGATGGAGAGTTTCCCTTGTTAGTAGATATTGGTTTCTGGACGCCATTATAGGAACTTGTCTTCTAGTTTTCAATAATACTACCTCCTGTAGGAATATTTTATACTTTTCAACTCTCTGTGTAAGTGAAGATTACGCACAAGTTTTGTCATTCAGCAATAGCATTTGAATGCTAGTTGTTTGTGAGGAGATCATCCCCCGCAAGAAGAAGAAACGTCTACGAGTACATGTCGGAATTCGACATGGGCAGGATCATGTTCTATCAAAACTGATATTAACGTTGACAATGCCGGCCGAAGTGGCCGTGCGGCTAAAGGCGCTGCAGTCTGGAACCGCAGGACCGCTACGGTCGCAGGTTCGAATCCTGCCTCGGGCATGGATGTTTGTGATGTCCTTAGGTTAGTTAGGTTTAACTAGTTCTAAGTTCTAGGGGACTAATGACCTCAGCAGTTGACTCCCATAGTGCTCAGAGCCATTTGAACCATTTTTTTAACGTTGACAATATTGCGGGATCCCGCATTAATCATGTAAATACTGAATCGACGTGTTCAGAAGGACCATACTCAAAACTCTACAGGTTGTCTTGGACTCCACGAATCTAGCGCCCGACAGGAAAGAAATATTGTCCACTTGGTCATGCTGTGTAATACCGATACGTCACGTTCCTTGAGTCAGGGAATCAGCTTGTTCGCAGCAAGACAAACATCCATACGGACAGCACGACGGCGTCTGTAGCACCATGGACTGTCAGCACTGCAACCTCTGTGGCGGTTCTCCTTGGTGCAGCAGCAAAGATAGCCGCTTCGTCACTAATGAGCCCAACGACAGTACTGGACATAGCATCACGCCTTTTCTAGCATCCCGCGTCTCTTACAGGATCACTTTGTTGTCCATCTGTCTATCTTTCTGTCTGCCTGCCTGACTGTAAAACCCTTTTTCTTAGGGACGAGTGGAGGTATCAAGCTGAAATTTATGTCACACACTGAGGCCTACGGTACGTTACCGATGCAAAACGTTGAAGCTTCTAAGTCAACGCAGTCAGACGATACGGCCGTTTATGTCACACATTTTCATACTCGCAACTCACTCATCTAAACCTATAGGGTACTTCCTATTGCCTTAGAATCATAAGATTTGGCAAGAAGCAATGTTTCAAGTTTTATTTGGAACAAACACTCACAGAGAGAGTATTCTGCAAACGTTTGATCAAATACAACTTGAAACGCTATATCTAGAAGTGCGACAATCGCTCCTGGATATCTGATATGGACAAATTCCGAAACGCGTCATGTGAACAGTAAAGTCATTCATTGCTTGATGTTTGACTACATCCAGAATGCAGAACTACTAATTATTATAATAATTGTCGCTTGCCTCCTGCATCACTTTATGTCCATTTATGTTATTGAAATCAAAACATTCTCAAGGATCTTGGAATCTCTTAGACCGAATCGTGGCAGTATCAATGTCAATAACAGGCAAAAATGGTCGAGAGTCTCGATTCCCAGAATGGTTGAATTGTCTGCAGACGTGATTAGGTTTGTGCGAAACCCTCAGTGCGCGAGTCCTAATCACACCTGGCCAATCTTTTCAGACGAGTCCCCGTTCTGCCTAAACACCACGTTGGACATATCCGTGTGCGGACGCTCCGAGGAGAACCAACGTTGTCACACCGTTTTCATACAAGCGCAGCGCCTAGATGATGGCACGGGATGCCACTGGGTACACAACTCGATCACCTCTGTTTCGCATAGCCGCCAGTTTGGACAGAAGCCGTTATATTCCTGATGCGCTAAGGCCGGTGACTGCGCCCTAACCCCATGGTCTGCGTAACATTATCTGTGAACAAGATAATGGACGACCAAATGTTCCCTGCGCGGTCTATACCTGCCTTGATAAAGACTGTGTCCGACTATCGCTATGGCCAGCACATTCTACAGATCTCTCACTAACTGAATACATCTGTTCATGCGTTGCCCAGTGACAAGCATGCCACCATTCTCCAGCAACTACTGATGAACTCTGCTATAGAGTTCAAGCAGATATGAAATGGCTTACCTGTATCTGTTATCCACACTCATTCCGAATCCATGCGCAACTAGTTTCTTCTGAGGTGGTAGCTCAGTGTACTAAATTTCTCACCCTACATACCTCCAGATCATTTACAAATTCTATCATGTATAGTTCCCACTGTACCTAACAAGTACAATAAGTAAAATTCCGTTATTTCTTTATCCTACCGGCATTTCAGTTTTAATGTCCAGCGGTCTGTCAGCTCATACGAACTTAAATGATGTTCATCTAATGAAGCTATACTTTTCCTGATCTGGGAGCCGACAAATGAGTATGCACACGTCAAGAGGAGAGTCCTGTCAATATTTTGCTGTTTTTTTCCCATGGAGGCCATATGACACAGCACTCAATTCACATATCCGTCTCTAGAACGTTCAATGAAAGTCGGTATTATTTGACATGTTTTCTATCAGCACAGGTGGAACTGATCATCATCATCATCATTGATATCTGTCGTACAACAAAAGTGCTATCCTGTCGTTGCACAAATAGACTAGACGCATTTTTTTCTATTTTCTGCTTTTTTCCTCCATTGCATTTACTAACGTAACGGGAATAAGTCACGAATGAAAATCCTAAAATATTATAAATAAGATTATGATATGGAGTTGAAGGAGCATGGATTGTTGAAGAATGGTTTTACTAGACGATGGAGACACATTCTATCAGCAGTGTGATGAAAGAACAGAGGCGAGGAGGTCATAATAATCGCCAGCAGAGCGCAGCGGCTTAGACAGACACAATTAATCTTGGTGTGGTACTTTAGATTTTGTGCACAACAACGAGGGGCTCAAGGAATTTTTACAAAGGAGAGTTGCGGTTTGCTCTAGAAAAAAAGAAGTTTAGAAATATAAGTGGGTAAATATTGTGGTTTGATTTTTTTTTTTTTTTTTGGGATGATCACATTGTACCTTCGCAATAGAACATTAGAAGCAGATTCAAGTGCAGCCGTGATTTCATGCTGTACAATGCAAACGCAAAAAGCGGCGTCGTTGATTTTCTGTTTATGTCTAACCTCGAGAAACTAGAGAACAGAGAAACTGGAAAAGACTGTCGAGCCATGATGGACGGCCGCATTTCGTAGCAGCCAGTACTTTTACGAATTTTGTCATTTTTTCGGGAGAGGCATGATAGACCTGCTCTAGAGTCTGCATACCTTAGGGCCTACGTCTCTGTGCAACCATGTTGCTCCTGTGCGGTCTACTAATGCCATATACCCACCACATGCCGTTGCAAGGAAAACAGACAACTGCAATATTTTCCAGGTTCAGTGGTTCACGAGACAGTTGTTAACACGACCGTACTCCTCTGAACGCTGTTTAGGTTTCACAGTAATAATACTGGCGCACCACAACGAGTGGCTACCCTATCTGGCTATCTGTTTTAATTTCCGGCACAAAACGAAGTGCTTTCACCGTGAATTTGTCGATATTTGGAGTACGACTCGCACGTACTATGTGTCACATAATTTAGGACGCGCTGTTTCAACATAGGTAGTCTGTATTCGTAGTAATGATGATAGAGAAGCGAAATATTTTTTTTTAATTCTTCATTGCCTCTAGGTTTACAAACGTTTAAGAGAAGCTATTTTCAAGCAAGAGCAGACAATAAATATCTATCCATAGGCCTTTATAGAGTCACAACTGATTCGTATTGCGGTACCTAATCTAGTAAAAAAAAGTTAAAAGAAGAAAACAAATTCAATGTTTGTAATGTCCTGACAACCGTACAAAATTTTAGCGCTATATTATGTATATATGATGTGTGGAAATGTCAGACGTTCTAAGTGGCAGTATCATATTTGTTACGAGAATTAAATAACAGTCCATCTCTTTTTGTACATAACTTGCTTGTACCAAAAAATTGTGGAGGTCATATGAAAGCACATAATTATACTGTTCATCTCATCACTGCAAAAAATAGTGGGACAAATTAGAAAATCAATAATTTATTAAGAAAGTATCAAGCCAGGGAAGTGACTGGTTCTAAATGCCAAAAAGAAAGTTTTTTGTTCCATTTGCCATTAACACTGAGACACTATGTTTTATTTGTGATAATACAAGTACAGAAATACAAGAGTAATATTTTAACTAGTACAGCTTTAGTCAACAAAAACCATTTCTCATATCTTTTTAATTTTTTATAGGAGGATAACAAAGTTAAACTCAAGACTAAATCGTTCAGTGACTTCTACTTGTTAAATAACTCCAAGCTTGGGATCGGATGTTTCAAAGTTGACAATAGAACTGTGCTGTTGAGGAAGAAATGAAAACATCGTCAACAGGTGTTTACGCTTTGCAACTGATAAACATGGCTGCCTTTCCAGTCAGGTACGGCATGGTAAACATTAGTCAAGGTCTCTCCTTTCTTGAAGACCGTGACATTTTTCCATTCTTCTATTCCACATTAATAATTTTTAATAATTATTTGAGATAGATTAGTAGAAAAACTTTGATCAAACAGCCTTTGGAGATCTCACACGCCTACATTGGAAACAAAGTTTCAACAGCATCTTTAAAATCAAAGAAGTCAATTACATGCATAGTAATTAAGTGGAATGCCCGCCCGATTGGCCATGCGGTCTAACGCACGGCTTTCCGGGCTGGAATGAACGCCTGGTCCCCGACACAAATCCGCCCGGCGGACTTGTGCCGAGGTCCGGTGAGCCGGCCAGTCTGTGGATGGTTTTTAGGCGGTTTTCCATGTGCCACGGCGAATGCGGGCTGGTTCCCCTTATTCCGCCTCAGCTACACTCTGTCGGCGATTGCTGCGCAAACAAGTTCTCCACGTACGCGTACACGACCTTACTCTGCCACGCAAACATAGGGGTAACACTCGTCTGGTGTGAGACGTTCCCTGGGAGGTCCACCAGGGGCCGAACCGAACCGCACAACAACCCTGGGTTCTGTGTGGGGCGGCGGAGGGGTGAAGTGGACTGCGGTAGTCGTCGTGGGGTTGCGGATCACTGCGGCTGCGGAAGGGACGGAGCGTCTCCGTCGTTTCTAGGTCCCCGGTTAACATACAATACAATACAATTAAATGGAATTTGTTCATAACTTTAGTTCATTCAACAACCTCACGAAAGAC
Source organism: Schistocerca nitens (assembly GCF_023898315.1). NCBI lineage: Eukaryota > Metazoa > Arthropoda > Insecta > Orthoptera > Acrididae > Schistocerca > Schistocerca nitens. Next base: position 502,443,485 of record NC_064614.1, on the reverse strand, counting down.
CGATCGAGGTGATGCCGTGCGTAGCACAATGGATTCGTATTCGGTAGAACGATGGTTCAAACTCCGATCGGGTCACCCAGACTTAAGTTTCCGTGATTTCCCCAAATGGCTCCACGCAAATGCTACGATAGTTCCTATGAAAAAGGTACGGCTGATTTCCTTATCCCTCCTTTCGCCAGCAATGGTTGTGCACCGTCTCTCATGACCACGCTGTCGATGGGACGTTAAACTCTGATCTTTCTTCCATCCTTTTCTTGCAAAGGAGAGGTCTTTTTTACTTTTCTTCTGTTATACGCCATCTACACTACTGGCCATTAAAATTGCTACACCAAGAAGAAATGCAGATGATAAACGGGTAATCATTGGACAAGTATATTATACTAGAACTGATATGTGATTACATTTTCACGCAATTTGGGTGCATAGACCCTGAGAAATCAGCACCTAGAACAACCACCTCTGGCCGTAATAACGTCCTTGATACGCCTGGGCATTGAGTCAAACAGAGCTTGGATGGCTTGTACAGGTAGAGCTGCCTATGCAGCTTCAACACGATACCACATTTCATCAAGAGTAAAATTGCTGAGAGATCTGGAGAATGTGCTGGCCAGGGCAGCAGTCGAACATTTTCTGTATCCATAAAACGCCCGTACACGACCTACAACATGTGGTCGTGCATTATCCTGCTGAAATGTAGGGTTCCGCAGGGGTTGAATGAAGGGAGAGCCACGGGTCGTAACACATCTGAAATGTAACGTCCACTGTTTAAAGTGCCGTCAGTGCGAACAAGAGGTGACCGAAACGTGTAAGCAAAGGCACCCCATACCATCACGCCGGGTGATACGCCATTATGGCGATGAGGAATACACGCTTCCAATGTGCATTCACAGGCGCTCCTGTCTGTGATGCAGCGTCAAGGGTAACCGCAGCCATGGTCTCCGAGCAGATAGTCCATGCTGCTGCAAACGTCGTCGAACTTTTCGTGCAGATTGTTGTTGTCTTGCAAACGTCCCCATATTTTGACTCAGGGATCGAGACGTGGCTGCATGATCCGTTACAACCATGCGGATAAGATGCCTGTCATCTAGACTGCTAATGATACGAGGCTGTTGGGATCCAGCACAGCGTTCCGTATTACCCTCCTGAACCCACCGATTTCATATTCTACTAACAGTCATTGGATCTCGTCCAACGCGAGCAACAATGTCGCGATACGATAAACCGCAATCGCAATAGGCTGCAATCCGACCTTTATCGAAGTCGGAAACGTGATGGAACGTATTTCTCCTCCTTACACGAGGCATCACAACAACGTTTCACCAGGCAATGCCGGTCAACTGCTGTTGGTGTATGAGAAATCGGTTGGAAACGTTCCTTATGTCAGCACGTTGTAGGTGTCGCCACCGGCGCCAACCTTGTGTGAATGCTCTGAAAAGCTAATCATTTACGTATCACAGTATCTTCTTCCTGTCGGTTAAATTTCGCATCTGTAGTACGTCATCTTCGTGGTGTAGCAATTTTAGTGGCCAGTAGTGTAGTAACTAAAACATTTTTCCCTTGATCTGGCACTTGGATTAAGTCTAGGATAATGCATCAGTGTATCGAGAACACAATAGCACTGACGACGTGTTCTGTGAAAAAAATGGCACTTAGAACGTTTTGACACTTCCTCTCTTGATAGAGTTCCCATTGTATCAAGAGAACCGAATCGGTAAACTTAGCGCTTCGTGCCACTGCAAACTGTCGTCAACCGCAGCCGTTGAGAAATAATTAACGTGAAATTACCGTACAAATGAAATTCAGCGGCCGCTGATGAATTAGAACTCCATCAGAGCAAAATCAAACGAAGAAAATTGAAGGTATAACAAGACACTCGAAAGAACGGCAGGTAAAAAGAGTAACTGTAAGTTTAAGTGATAGAACTTTCTTTACACAAAAAGATCTTAAGAGCTCGGTCTCAAATTGGAAAACTACGAGCAGGAGCAAACAATGTTTTTTTTCTGACAAATGGATGCAGGAGCGTGTCTAGTGAGCGAGCAGCATTGCTTCAGAAACTAGACTTGCATTCGAGAAGAGTGAGGTTCAAATCCGCACAAGAATATCGTGGTTTCGGCTTACCCTAATTTCTTAATTCATATCAGATGATGCACTTTGTATTATGACTAGCTGAGGAACCCGGCATCGCCCGGGTATTCGTTTTCCCAATTTTCCATTAGAAACGAAAACGAAATTTGAACTGTGTTTGTAGTGTAATATCGAAAATTTCGTTTCCCTGTATTCGTGGAAACACCTTTCAAATTATGAAACAAATACGCATAATGTACAATTGCGTAAGCACAGTATCCAATTAAGAAAGATAGTACATAAATTGTCTGGAATTTTTATTTAACTCAGAACTGAATTATAAACAGCATTTATAGTTGTACGTCCAGGAGCTACGATGCGATTTTGTAATCGTCTCCATGGCAATGCGTCTTCATTGCTCTGTAGACAGTTATTGTCTTCGCCTACAGCCGTTTGCGATTCGCAGTTGAAAGCTGTCAAAAGCGCTGCCAGGTGTCAGGGATTTCCTTGAGTCGACCGTAAGAGTGTGCTAGTAGTAGACAAGAAATGTGTTACTACTTCATACATGATCAGGCGTTTTTTCACGCATCTCAGTGTTTATGAAGTCGTATCTCTTGAACTATGTGTAATATAACGATATACTTGTGCAGGTACATTCAGTGGTATATATGGATACTGTTTGTGAAATATGTAGAGAGTAGAATTAGTAGCAAAAGAGTAATAAATTTAAACGACATGCAGAAGATGGCAATTTTTTCAAAGATCTCAGTGTTAGCGACGTTACATGTCCTGAACTAAGAGTTGTACGATGACATTTAGTGGCAAATGTGGATACTCCCTGCAAAATTTATTGCGGATAGAGTTAATAGCACAGAGGTAATAAATTTAAACCTTATGCATGATGCGGCTGTTTTTTTTTACGCATCTATGAGAAGTAGGCGGGTCTTATCTCCACAGCGATTGTTTTCTGCCAGTAAGGGGTATGTGTATCAAGTCTGGTTGAAATCTGTCCAATGATTTAATAAGAGTTGTCGAACATACATACGTATACACATCCATTTTTGTAATATGTACGGATTTTGCACGCCAGTTACTTTTACGGACGCTTTTTATCCTCACTAGCCTCTAGTGGATGTTTTCCTAGTCCATTTTCGTATTATACGAAAAAGTTGTTATAAGGCGTCAAAAAATTCGCAACGTCCTCCTCGGTTTTTACGAGTACATTACGTTACATCTGTCACAGGTCCAGAACTTCCACGAAGATGTGAACGTCGTTTAGGATGTAAGCACTGTAAATGTGTTGTATTCACCAAATATAGTTGGTGTCAAACAAAACTAATAAAGTCATCAGAAGATCGAAACAAACTGCAAAACGATTTAGAAAAAATATCTGTATGGTGCGAAAAGTGGCAATTGACCCTAAATAACGAAAAGTGTGAGGTCATCCACATGAATGCTAAAAGGAACTCGTTAAACTTCGGTTACACGATAAATCAGTCTAACCTAAATGCAGTAAATTCAACTAAACACCTAGGTATTACAGTTGCGAACAACTTAAATTGCAAAGAACACATAGAAAATGTTGTGGGAAAGGCTAACCAAAGACTGCGTTTTATTGGCAGGATACTTAGAAAATGTAACAGACCTACTAAGGAGACTGCCTACACTACGCTTGTCCGTCCTCTTTTAGAATACTGCTGCGCGGTGTGGGATCCTTATCAGATAGGACTGACGGAATACATCGAAAAAGTTCAAGTAAAGGCAGCACGTTTTGTACTGTAGCGAAATATGGGAGAGAGTGTCACAGAAATGATACAGGATTTGGGTTGGACATCATTAGGCGTTTTTCGTTGCGAAGGAATCTTCTCACGAAATTCCAGTCACCAACTTTTTCCTCCGATTGTGAAAATATTTTTTGACACCGACTTACCAAGATAAAATAAGGGAAAAAAGAGCTCGTACGGAAAGATATAGGTGTTCATTCTTTCCGCTCGCTATACGAGATTGGAATAATAGAGAATTGTGAAGGTGGTTCGATGAACCCTCTGCGAGGCACTTAAATGTAATTTGCAGAGTATCCATGTAGATGTAGATGTAGATGAAGAGAACCCCTTAGACCGAAAGCAGCTGCTGTTATTGAAGCGGCTTGCCTACACGCAGCAAACATAGAGCCTTGTAACAGGGCCGCACAGGGTTAGCTAGTATCTACGGCACAACGATATGACAACACAGCAATAATTATTTACAATAATTTATTAATAGAAACTCTACATTACTTAACTTTAGTCTGAAGATGGTGCATGGCAATGTAGATTAATGTTCACTTGGACTGCTCTGCCTTTAACTCTTGTTCTGGTGCTGAATCCAGCGAACGATAACTACAGTTCTCGTAGAACGTCTAGGATGGTTCTTCTTTGTGGCAACTGTAGACACGGTATTGATCGTATCGTGAGGGACTGCTGATCCTGTGCGATATCGTCGTTTATACTGTCTGACTGGATCCGTGAGTCTCCTTACATCCCCGTTTGGCGGATGGTGTCCCTTCGGGAACTATTCGAGGCCCACGAGAGAGACAGGCCGTGGCGCATACGTCACAGCACGTGACACTGCAGGTCTTACCAGTACCAGCAGCCGTCTCCGGCGGGACACGAGTAACTATTTCAGACAAGTTTAACCATTCTTGACTGTGCGTTGATATGCATGCAAGCTCTTGATATCACACGACAAAGTTAAGACCTTTAGTGGGTACCTTTCCAATTACACATTGATTTCCCGCGTGCCCTGCACGGAGTCGAGCGTTCGCGAACTGTGGCGGACAAGCCGACTAGTGTGACGTCACAAGTTCATTTCCGGGCCCATATATCTCGTGGGCCATGGAACTCTTTGTGTGACGTCAGGCGAACGGATAAAATAGTCATTGCGTTGTGGCGCCCTCTTTGTACGCTAGCTTTAACTCACCTGCGCCCGAGTCGGCACTCTTCTAACTATGGCTGTGACTCGTATCTTTTGAGGACACAGAAATAGAGTCAGCTCTCATATAAACGTCTCGATACTTGAAGTTTTTCACTTTGCATATTTCTAAGTTTGAACAAGAGCGCACTGCATCAAGCCACGTGCCGGCTATGTGTGGTATCCGACACGCATCGTCAAAGGCTAGCGACATGTCTGTGTCCATGTCACGCAGCTGGTAAGCTGAGACAGGCGAGGGGCGCGCAGCGCTTAGCAAAATGCCTCATTATAATAGATCTGACCTTCTGCGTGACATCCAGATGCTGTACAGTCTCTTTATGTTAATGTACAGACATGAGCTAAAATTTGAATGAAATGATAATTAAATCGAAAGCCTTAGCTGCCGAAAGTGTTGTTGATATACATCAGTGAGGACAGCTGAAAATGTGTGCCCCGACGGGGACTCGAACCCGGAATCTCCTGCTTACATAGCAGACGCTCTATCCATCTGAGATACCGAGGACACGGAGGATAGTGCGACTGCAGGGACTTATCCCTTGCACACTTCCCGTCGGCGCACACATTTTCAGCTGTCCCCATTGGTGTATATCAACAACACCTGTCGGCAGCTAAGGGTTTCGATTTGATTATCATTTCATTTTAGAGAAGCTGCACGGTCATCAATGGTATCTGCTCTTTCGGCAACAGATACCATCTTCATATTAAAATTTGAAGTTGACACATACATGGATGCAGGATGCTCGATCTTCCAGTATTCCAGGGTATGAAAATTATAACGTGAGGTTTGTCTTATCTATCTCGAAGGCCGTTTACAGTCGGTAACTCAGCTGGCAGTTTTGGCGGGCGAGGCTATCATGGCGTCGACAACATATGTCCTGTATATTTGGTGAAGATGTCACAAGACAGGGTGAATCACATCTTAGACATGCGGTACTTTTTTGTTGTAGGTATTGCTTTACTGAGAGAGGACGAAAATAGACTGGCGGCGGTCATCTTTTCTAGAGCTTACAGACAACGCATCGCCTCTTTTGTGGGTAATAAAAGTTTGCCTTTCTTTCTAGAGCGCACTATAGTGGAGCCAGCACCCCTAATCGTGTTACAGGCAATATCTCAAAAGGAGATGTGTTATCTTAACATCAGGTAGCTAATTCTACCAATTTTTTTACGCTTGAAATTCGCTCTATTCCACCACTTTCTGGTGGTGGTCACATTCGGCAAGGGCGAAATGTGGACATGTTAACGTCAGTTTCAAAGGACGTTTAACTGTAGTTATAAACAGAAGCTTAGCACGCGCAAAACAGAACAACCATATGTTGCGAGACGTGTACAACAGCATCTCGATTTTCCTCGTTAAATAATTAAAACTATAGACGGGTAGATATAGTTTGCGTTTGCTACACTGGTTCTTTTTTCTTAGGACCTGCGAATTAACGGTGCTTGACGGTATTATGGTCAAAACCAAAATATAGTTTTCCTGCTGCTTTAATGTAACACTTGTGTGGTTGCGTAGGAGCTGGTTTACATACAGCAGTAGGCAAAATGTTTATCCTGACAAGCTGGACCTTGAAAAAGTACTTAGTCAATACTTTTAGCAGTCAAAAATTTAGTAGAAATGCATACGTGCGGGGACAGAAAAAACTCGAAATGTCTAAACGACATAATACGTTGAACAAATAGTCTAATACAAGCGATCGATAATGCATATTTGCAGAACCCGAGTATTTAATGGAAATACATAGTTTCGATATTTGTAGAAAGCTTACAGAAAATTTCCAGTACTAGGTCTCAGATGCAAGAAGGATTAATTATGCCAATATAGACTTCTTATGTTCACTCACATACATACAACTCGCCTAGAGGATTAACTTTATTTTTCTCTTCATACGATTCACACACACAATGTTATGTCAAAGTATCGTACCTTAATATTTACCACCATTTTGCAGAACATGCTTCCACATCACACACACACTGCAGTTTTGAAGTATCTCACCTCGCCATTTTTTTAATTCTACCTCTCTCTACAGTGCGTATGAATAGCAGCAGTTCAGCAATAATTAATGCACAGCATTCAGATACTTTTTAATGTAAATGTACAATGTATACGTCGCGAATTTGTGGTGTAAATGAGGCATATGACAGGAGTAGTTGTGGCGAAATCGTGGCTTATGTAGCCTAATTGAGGTGTAATTGTGGTGTATTTGGTGTATCTGCCGTGTCACGAAACAAATTTTAGAATGCTATTTTGTCAACAAATGACATTTTGAGCCCGTGGCTGTGTACAAAATATAGATTGACAATTACACAGACGATTAGAGCAACCAGCCACTTTTTACAATGCTATTTATTTATTTACACAGCGCCGTTACCCGTTTCAAACCGACAGGTTCATCTTCTGATGGCTAGTTCACGTTTTACATTATATTTCGCCTTTTGTTTCCCAACTGTCGAAATTCTCTTGGGGTAGAGGCGCCCTACAACCAAAACAAGACGTGTGACAACGTCTTTTTAACTGTAATTGTGCCTCACAATGATTTTAAGTGATGTAAACAAATTATTATTATTAAAGAGAAGGCCATTTCCCTACAGCCTGGCCGTCCCGATCATTTGATCTTAATCCGTTTGATTCCTGACTGTGGGGCTATCTGAAACATGTTGTGTTCAGTATTCTGATTGCAAACTTAGCTGCATTGAAGGCACGCATTGCGCAACACATTCTGAACGTGACCCCGGAAACACTTCGATCAGTTGTGGAACATGATGTTTCTCGATTTCAACTTGTTGCCGAAGACGGTGGACAGCATACTGAACCAGTTTTGCGCCAGTCATAAGGAAATTAATAATCCGATTTGATTTTGATTGATGCTTTTTTGCGGTTTTTGGCCTCAGGACAATTAAAAACTGATTTTTCCCATCCGATGTGATATAACCTTCCCGTGGTGGATGGGCTTACGTAACCAACAGTATCACACCTGTACACCCGTGCACACTGAGCAGTATAGTTTGTTTAACATCAAACGTAGACCTTAGGCGTTGTTGTATAGTTCATTTGTCATTTCTAGTCGACCACTATTATGATGCTTGCTACATTTTGTTACTATTTATTTTTATTCTGCCATACGTTTTCCCCTTCTCCGATAATAATCTGTTGCAAATTGACGTCATTCTGACTAGTGGCATTATTTCTACAGCGGTTTGAAAGTTTAACTTTAATTGTAATCACCCTGTATATAATTCGCTTTTCGTGACCAATTACCTATATTCAAGAATTTTTCTCTATCATAGAAGGAATTGTTAAGGAGAAAAATCTTTAATCTGCATTTGAAAACACTTCTGCTACCTGTCGGGCCGTTTATTTCCGTTCGTAGATTGTCAAACAATTTTGTAGTTGCAAATTCAGCCCCTTTTTGCGAGAAAGGTAGATTCCTTCTAGGTTGCACTTTTGAATATTTCTGCTACTCTCAAACTTAAATCAACTGTTGATAGCAAATTTCGTAACTGAACAGCTGTACTATAAAGTTGTGGTTAACATTCCCAGCTGCCAAAAGAGATAACTGCAAGATTTACATGAATGAGCTCCACCCACAACAGTAACTCTCTCTTCTTCTGAGTAATGAATACTTTTTGGCTTAACGAGGAGCTACCCCAATATATTGCCCCATAAAATACCAATGGACGAAAATACGCAAAATAAGTTATATTACTGACTTTTATATCCCCAAAGCTGACAATTACTCTTATCGCAAAATGCAGCTAAATCTAAACGTTTTAACAGGTCTACTATACGATGTATCCCGTTTAAGTTTTCATCATTATACACTTCTAAGAATTTACAATTTTCTATCCTCATTATATCTTGTTAATATACTGTACTAGATTAACCGGAGGTGGGATTTTTGACAGTATGAAACTGAATGATCTGAGCGTTTTTTTTTTTTTCATTGTTTGACTGTAGTGAATTGCAACAACACCATTTAGTAACTGTCACAAAGACATCATTTAATGCGTATTTTCCCTATGGACGCTTCTTTGTTCGGCTTCACATCTGTTGTTGTGCCATTTGCAAGCAGAGGTAATTTGTCTCCTGGTTAAAAAAAAAGAAAGAAAAAAAAACGGAAGATCATTAACATAAAGCAAGAACAGTAATGGGGCATCAATTAAATCCTGTGGAATTCCCATTGTAATTTCTCCCCATACAGATGACGTGGCGACCCTCTTTGTATTACTGGAATAGCCTAGGGTAAAGTTCTTCATTTTGTTTCTTAACTAAGAACGAAACCAGGCATTTTATGAACCACGTATTCCATAAAAACTTAGCTTCTCTAATATAATATTGTGACTGGCACAATCAAATGCATTCGATAAGTCATAGAAGTTCCCAACTGGTGAATTTTTTATCATCTAAAGATTTTATTATGCACTCAGTAAATAGGAATAGATGAATCAGCAGAATAGGCCATTTGAAATCCAAACTGTGACTGGGTACTATACAAGTGAGGGCAACCTGGGAGTATTTTACCATCTCATAGATTTTAGAAAGTGATTTAAAGAGTGGCACTAGATGGTAGGTACTGCCGTCTGTGGAGTCACTGTTTTTATAGAGGGAGTAAGCAATGGCTTCGTGAAGCTGGAAAAAACATTAATGCTGGGGAAGACTGAAGGAACTAGAAGAAGAGGACGTCAGAGGATGAGATGGATCGATGGCATCACAGAAGCAATGTGTTCCAACCTGGAAGGTCTAGGGGAGAAAGTGCAAGACAGGAAAAAGTGGCGTGATTTGGTTCATGGGGTCACGAAGAGTCGGAACCGACAAAACGAATAGAGAGAGAGAGAAGCAATGGCTTATTTCAATCTGTCTGGGAAAACACCCTGAGTTAATAATGAATTACATAAGTGACTAAGATAGAATATTACATTTCAGAGGGCAAGAGTTTTTTAATATCTTGTTGGTGATATTATCCACCCAACATGAACTTTTTCTTTTTAGATTCATGATGATCTTCCTTATTTCAGATGGGTGTGTTGTTTAATTTTTAATTCAGTAAATGTCCTCTGTATTGCTTCTTCAGCGCACTGTTTTGCTTTCTCTTCTGAACTATCTGCACCAGATTTTTCACATATTTTTAAAAAATAATTATTAAAATATCTGCTACCATGAACGTCTTTTACAACGCCGTCATTTTCTTTAATACAAATAACGTCATCTTGTATGATTTTTTTTCCTGTCTGTCTTTTAACAATATTCCATTATGATTTTACTTTTTCATCTTACCTGTCAGTTTCAGACAAGATTTGCATACTTTCGGAATTTTTACAATTTTATTAACGTGTTGCATTACTGTTTATAATAATAAAGTATTTCTAGATCATTACTTTTTCTGGTTATTTTGTGCGAGTCCTTTTTTCGTTGTGGTGAGACTAATACCTGCAGTAATCCAAGGTTTCTTTAATGACTTGGCATTATTACATATCATTATCTTCTCAGGATAACTACTTTAAAATATGGATACAAACTTACTAAGAAATGTATTGAATTCCGACTTAGCACCCCAGTCAACATTTTTAAGCTTTGACAAACTGCCTATATTGGCTTCTGTCTCGGGTTCTTCGGCCGACGTTCATCTAATGATTTTTCTGACGTTTCGCCAGCACGAGTGGCTGGCATTGTCAAAGCTTCACCCTCCATTGCCCGTGGTGAACTGGAGCCGAGCTTTTTTTTTTTTTTTTTTTTAAGAAGGATGGGGCCCCTCCACGCCCGCACCAACGTGGTGACCAAACCAAAAGTTCTACTGTCACCTCCGTAAACATGTTAGTTTTTGAATCAGGCGTCACAGGATGCAGGCTGTGATGTTATCCATGCGTCTGGGTAAGACTACTCATTAACATGGTCCATCAGGAGATAGAAGTGGTCGAAAACGATCGAAGGGTAGCGGTTTTAAGAGCAGAGGAAAAAAAGTGCCAAGGCCAGCGCCAAGGGAAAAAAACCTCTGCGACAGTAGGTCGGGTAGTAAGGGCAGTAGCGGCTTGCTAGCTGCGACAGAGCATGCAAGGTGAGGGAAGGTTAGCGTGAGGTATCGTGCATCGTTACCTATGTGCTGCGTGGTCGGTAGTGGGGTCAGTCCGGTGCTGCAGCGGGGCTCGCTTGTAGTCTCCTGGGCCGGCCGCAGTGGTCCTCCCTGTAACATAAAAGTTCGGCACGGCAACGCATGCGTTGCTGTTAGGCCCTCTGCTGCACCTTGTCGTCAGTGACTTGGTGCAGCTTCATCAGGCCGGTGCGGAACGACGGCGATTGGCTACCGTCCAGCGTCCTCCTCTACTGCACAGCGCAGGACTTCTGCACAGCAGCTTCGAGCAGCTCCGCTTGTTCAGTGAGCTGCGCCGCTTCAGCGTCGGAGAAACGCAGGCCGTTCGCTCTCGCTGTCGCGATGAGGGTCGTCCCCGTGGTCGACGGCGTTGCCACCGGTTCCGCTGGGGCGGCGGTTGTCTTCTTTGCGCCTCTCACCTGCGGTGCTGCTGGAACAAAAGCTGGGATAGGCGCGCGAACGTCCTTCTGCGAGGTCGCAGGAGTGTTCGCAGGTACGACTGCGCTGAGGCCTTGGGCGAAGACTGCACGCAGTTGCCTCAAGGCCTCTTCCTTCTCTGCAGCCACGGCGGCTGCGAAGGCAGCCCTCTCCGCCGCCATGACGGCTTTGAGGGCTGCTGTGGCCTCCTTCACGGCAGTGCCGAGTTCGAGGTCACATCTCTTCGCAGGAAGGCGAGCTGCGTCCTGGCTGCCCGTTTCCGAGTGGCCGTCCCCGCCCCTGGCAGGTGGATCTGCTGCTGCGCCTTCCCTCAGCTGCACCGGGCTGCTCTGCGCCCTACGCCGTTTCCGACGTCGTCTTCTCTTCTGCTGCTGCGTCGGTGCGGCCGCGGCCGCCTCGCCGCCACCGGCACGGCTGCGGCTTGAGAAAGCCGCACAGCCGCGCCAACTGGCGACGTGCGGGCCGCCACACCGGACACAAGTCGGCAGAGCGTTGCTGCCGCGGTCGCAGGCGCGGCTGTCGTGCTCACCTGAGCACTTGACGCACCGCGCCGCGTTGCGGCAATACTTCGCAACATGGCCCTCGCCCTGGCACCTGAAGCACTGGGGCTGAGGATCCATGGCGGTCGGGAGAGCCTCCGTCGTAACCGGGAAGCCCAGCAACTTCCGCAAGTCGAAGATGTCACTCCCGCCGTCGACCGTTTGCACGGTCACGGCATATAGCGGCGCCCTCTTCCTGTTGGTTCGGTTGTGCAACCTTGCGGCTGCACTACCAAACCCGGCTCGCAGCAGCCCTTCCCGGACCGCTGCCTCATCACAGCACCAAGGCAACCCCCTGAGGAGTGCCTTAGTCGTCTTCATCCTTCCTACGGAAGGTGCCTTCTCTCGCGCCGGCGGCGCGTCGACGATGTGGTCGGCCACTGCGACCTTGATCGCCCTGTGGTCGGCCACGTTTGCGGCTCGAACGCAGATCAGCGAGTCTGTATCGACAGACTCGTAGACCACCTCGTTCCGAGCGCAGCTCGTCATGGTGTCGAACAGCGCTGTCCACCCACCTTTGCACTTGACGTACAAAGGGGGGACAGGCCGCGACTCGTCTTCTCTGGAGTTCCTTGCACGGTCGGCAGACTCAGTGAGTTGCACAACCGAAGGACCCTTCGTAGCGGCAGGTTTCCCTTGCGCACGCTTCTTTCCCATGCTGCGAGGCGCGGAACACGACAATTTGCACGCGTCGTCAAAACAACGCACGACAATTTGCTCTCCGCAGCTCCCACAGCACAGAAAACCTCTTCACGAGCTCTCAACGGCCGAGTAAGCAAGGCGCGCAACACCAGCGATGCGCTCACCTCGCCAGCTCAGGCCGCTCTCTGGAGCCGAGCTCGCGGGCGCAGGCTATATGTACCTGGCGCGCCAACGTCCGAGGGCTTCTCCGCGGTCATTTCCGGTGCGGTTCTCCTCTTGCTACCTGCGACGGTCGTTCGCTGCAGTACGGGAAGCCAGGATCCGTTGACCTTAAGGCTTTCCTCTTTCTTGTTCAAACTGTTCGCGTGTTTTTGTATTTCTACAGCTTCTCTGAACAAGCGCGTGTGATAGTGCTTCTCTACAGCCAGAACTTCCGTGTCGGCGACACGGAAGATTTGCAGATTTGCAGATTGTACCGACGCCTTGACCAACGACGGAAGAAGAAAGCGCGATTGATGTCCTCTCTCGCCTTTCTGTCACGTTGCCGAGATGAATGTGCTACACCGAAGTTCTTGAGATGTAAGCGCCTATTCACCACCGCCCAAGCACATCGTATCTACGACAGAATGGAACGAGCTTTTCTTCGTGAGCGAATACATACAACACGGAGAGACTTGGCAAGAACGGATCAGGAACTTCTGGACCTTTTCTATCAACTAAGTAGCAGAATGCATCGAGACGACTGGGACAAGATTGACAGCATCACTCACAGGAGCATGCAGAACAAACTCGAGCGCTGCACCGATCGACAGAAGAAAAAGTTTGAAATATGCCGGAAGCACACCGACAAGGCGACTCCCGACATGTCACACACAGTGGTCAACCTCACTGAACGACAATTGACCGAAGAGGAAGTGTCTGTTCTTCAAAAAGGAGGGAATTTCGCTATCATCCCGACAACTATACCTATGGAGGACATCATTGCCAACACCGAAGCAGCCATTCGTACCCTTCCTTGTGAAAGGGCAGAGGAAATACGCACGGAAACAGCCAGGATACTGCGCCGAGCAAAACCACCAGCTTGCAACCTGAAGAAAGAAGAGGTACAAGCCATTAAGAATCTCAACGCCGACAAGAGTATATTGGTACTGCCTGCCGATAAGGGGAATGCGACCGTCGTAATGAAGACCGAAGATTATGAGCAAAAGATCCGAGACCTATTAGATCCGACGACGTACCGAAAACTAAGCGCAGATCCGACGCAACGTATCACACGGAATACGAATCGATTAATCTAGGCGTCTTCTCTGCCGGCGGACATACAGAGAAACCTGCGCAACACAGAAGCCCTACCACCTCGGCTGTATGGATTACCCAAGATCCATAAGAACAACGTTCCACTGAGACAGATCGTTAGCGCTCCTGGATCACCGACATATAAACTGGCAAAACACTTGGCCTCTCTGCTCCAGCCACACGTGGGGAAGACCGACACATACATTAAGGACTCAGGACATTTCATTGAGAAGCTGAAGAAACTGAAACTTGCACCAAACGACATCCTAGTCAGCTTTGATGTTGTTTCGTTATTTACGAAAGTGCCACTCAGTGACGCTCTGGAGCACATCGGTTCCATTTTTCCGCTAGACATCAGAAAGCTCTTCCATGCATGTCTCACCACGAGCTATTTCACGTGGAATGGCGATTTCTACGAACAGCTGGAAGGCGTCGCCATGGGTAGTCCTCTCAGTCCAGTGGTGGCCAACTTCTTCATGGAACAATTCGAAGCACAGGCACTGGACTCGGCGACTTGCAAACCTAAGGTGTGGTACAGGTACGTCGATGATACTTTCGTGGTGTGGAGCCATGGTGAAGAACAGCTCAGTGACTTCCTAAGACACTTGAACAGCCTCCATACCAACATAACATTTACCATGGAAGTAGAAAAGGACAAGAAACTGCCATTTCTAGATGTTCTGGTCACAAGGGACGGCGAAGATCTGGGACACAGCGTGTATCGAAAACCGACTCACACGGACCGATACCTGCACAAACTGTCAAACCACCACCCGAGCCAGAAAAGAGGCATGATTAGTACGCTCGTAACGAGAGCAGGACGAATATGTGAGCCGCAACACCTCAAACGAGAAATGCAACACCTGGAAACTGTCCTGAGGAGCAATGGTTACTCCACAAATTATATTAGAAGTGTAACAGAGCCCAACCCTCGGCGAAGTAAGGAACCGGAAAAAGAATTGTCGGGTACGGCCTTTCTGCCATACATTCCCAGAGTGACGGACAGAATCGGCCGTATATTGCGCAAACATGGCGTAAAGACGATTTTCAAACCGACAAGGAAGATCAAAGAGTGTCTTAGATCGGCGAAGGAGAAAAGAGACCCACTTGCAATGTCGGGAATATACCGCATACCATGCACATGCGGAAAAGTTTATGTCGGAATGACTGGACGATCCATTAACACCAGGATCAAAGAGCATAAGCGACATTGCAGGTTGGGGCAGGTGGAGAAATCGGCCGTGGCAGAGCACGCACTGAATGAGACCGACCATTAATAAAATTCGCCGACACGGAAGTTCTGGCTGTAGAGAAGCACTATCACACGCTCTTGTTCAGAGAAGCTGTAGAAATACAAAAACACGCGAACAGTTTGAACAAGAAAGAGGAAAGCCTTAAGGTCAACGGATCCTGGCTTCCCGTACTGCAGCGAACGACCGTCGCAGGTAGCAAGAGGAGAACCGCACCGGAAATGACCGCGGAGAAGCCCTCGGACGTTGGCGCGCCAGGTACATATAGCCTGCGCCCGCGAGCTCGGCTCCAGTTCACCACGGGCAATGGAGGGTGAAGCTTTGACAATGCCAGCCACTCGTGCTGGCGAAACGTCAGAAAAATCATTAGATGAACGTCGGCCGAAGAACCCGAGACAGAAGCCAATAGGCAGTTTGTCAACAAGTGGCCACGAAAGCCTCAACAATTTTTAAGCTTTCTTTAAAATCTTCAGTAGTTTTGTAATTAACCAGCTTCACTATTTTCTTAGACTGTTTCTGAACTATATATGCAGTTAAGCTACATAAAACGTGACTAATTCTGTGTCGTCGTCTGGAAATCCGTTTACTGCCGGATGGACATGTGTCCTTTCAACTTCTGCTTGTTGAATAAATACATTACCTGTAAGGGTATTTTTATCCTGAGCAACTCAGAGAAATTTATGACTAACACCAAGTTATAGCTGACTATGATCACCTCTAGATCACTTTTTGTGTCGGATTCTTTCAATAAATTTACATGGAAATCACCACAAATTAATAATGCCTTTCTTCGGTCTGAAGGAGAGCACAATAATTCATTCTTTATTCCATGAAAATTTTCCAATTATCCAGTGGAGACACATATACTACAAAAATCACAAATACATTTCCCAATACTAGCTCATATGCACGTATTTCTATATCCGGATTTATACAGAATTTACTTTTTTCTACATTTTTGTTTTTACATTCTTTTTTATGGATGTGGTAACTGCTCCTTTATTCATACTGGATCTACATGAAAATAGAACTAACTTATAACCACGAACATTAAAATTTTCTATCCCTGGTTTAATGGTGCTCAAACAGGCAGATGACATCAGTTTCTTTACAACTACTAAGATCTGCGAAACAAATTAGCAATTCATTGGCTGTATTTGTTGCCCCCATTATATTTGATGAAACAAGTTGATTTCACATTTGCCGCTATTATTATAAAATGAAATTGGAGCTCTGACAATTTAATTCTCTTTAATGCTAGCTCTCTGAATTTGACCTAATGTTGGTGTTATGCACACTTATTTGTTGCCGAATAATGTCTCTGGCGCTTGTATGTCTGTGGCCGCATGAACACTGATGCGATCAGCGGGTTTAAAAGGATGGAGCGAGTGCTATAGCTGTCGTTTCACTCTTAAAACGGCCGAGAAGTAAAAGAACAGTGTTTCTGCGGTTCCATGCCGGAAATCTAATGGATCATTCATTCAAGAAGATGCACATGTGCTCTCATCGTTTAAACAAAGAGGTATGATGTCACAGCAGGTCACTCTATACTTTTTATATCACTGTTTCTTACACACGGTCAGTCACGATGATGTGACTTCCTGTCAAAAGTTTGAATAACCATTTTTTGCAGCGCGGCGTGGACGTGCAGGAAGAAACTCAGTGACATTCTGGAAGGTACCAACAGGGATGTGGAGCCATACCAACTCAAATGCCATGGCCAACTGCGCTAAATTTCTCAACTGAGGGAACCGCGCTACCGCTACGGTCGCAGGTTCGAATACTGCCTCGGGCATGGATGTGTGTGATGTCCTTACGTTAGTTAGGTTTAAGTAGTTCTAAGTTCTAGGGGACTGATGACCACAGATGTTAAGTCCCATAGTGCTCTGAGCCATTTGAACCATTTGAATCTCAACTGAGGATCCATGGCATGAACAACACGATCGAAGTGGCCCCACATAATCTCGAATGGGCTTAAATCCGAGGAGTTTGATGGCCAGGGGAGTGTGGTAAAATCATCCTGGTATTCTCCGGATCACAAACGTACACATTTAGCTGTGTGACACGTTGGATTTGCCTGCAGGTAGAAGTAATCTTGCCTAGAAAAAAAACTGCATATAGGAGTGGATATGGTCACCAAGGATAAATGCATACTTGGTGTTGAACCGCTGTGCCTTCCAGAATGACAAGATTACCTATGGAATGCCACGAAACCATTCCCCAGACCATAATGCTTCATCCTTCGGCCTGGACCTTTCCGATGATTGTTGCTGGATGAATACAATAAATGTCCTCTGTATTGTTTCTTCAGTGTACTGTTTTTCTTTCTCTTCTGAACCATTTGCACCAATTTTCTCACATCTGAGACGTCCCACGCCGTACACACCAACGGCCATCTGTCCGATGAAGCATAAAACGTGACTCATCTGAAAAGGCCACCTGTCGCCACAAGTGGATGTCTAATAGCGTTCGTCACCAGCAGTCAGCAAAGGTGTGTGAACCAGGTGCCTGCTGTGGAGCCCAATATGCAACAACGTTCGGTGAAGAGTCGTTAACGAGACGCTGTTGGTAGCTCTTGTTGCGTTTGCGTCGTCAGTTGCTCAACAGTTGCCTACCTGTTCGCCCACCCACATCTCTCCATATGTCCTCCACCCTTGTTATGTGATCCGTGGTTCACCACAATTGCCTCGGCGCCGGTTGTGGATAGTGCCATTCTGCCATGCACGGTAAGCTTTAACCACGGCAGGACGCGAAAAGTTAAATCTCAGCGATTTCGGAAATGCTTCCACCCTTGGCCCAAACGCCAATGATCATATCCTTTTGGACTCAGATAAATCGCTCCGTTTCCGCATTACAATTGACTGCACTGTTTTACACATCCCCCCTGACACACTTCACACACCCTCCACCGCTAGTGCTGCCACCTGCCATCTGTGAGTGGTTGTTGCTCGTTGACGTCGACTATAGGCAGTGATCACTTTAATGTGACTGGATCGAGAAGTTTCGTAACATTTACATAAACATCATTGAAATGCGCAACATTAATGGAATCGTAGTCCTAGAGCATTTTTTCATTAGTATGGGTGTACAGACTGGACGAAATGGGCGAATCGCTGCGTTGCACCCTTTCTAATCTGAGCACCTTCTTCCTGGCCTTCCATTCTTTTTTTCCCTCTTATTTCATATTATCCGTTTTTCGCTATTGCTTGCCTAAAAAAATTCGAACATCTTGTACCATTTTACACTATCTCACACATTTTCTAGGTGGACGAGTCCTATGAAGATATCTTGATTTTTCTTCAGTCTTGCTGCCATTATCAAATGCAGCGCCAGAACTACCTCTCTGTTGCCTTCATCTTTCCTAAAGCCAAACTGATCGTTTCCTTACAGTTCCTCCATTTTCTTTTCCACTCTTTGGTATATTATTCTCGTCAGCAACCTGGATGCGAGAGATGTTAAGCTGTCTGCGCAGTAGTTCTACCTCTTCATTTCTAAATTCTGGATTGTCTGATGATATGTCTCCAGACTCGTAAATTCTACAAACCAACTTCAAGAATAGTTCATCGGATTGCTAGGCTGTCTCTGACGAAAAGTCGGATATTAACAGCAGAAAACCGGGAGCAGATTAAGGCCAGCGTGCCACTGCGAACCGTTGGAAACAGGTTACTAGAAGTTAGGTGAAAGATTTGATATACCATGTGTAGTGTACTGCTGACACCGTACCATAGCAAACACAAATGTTCATGCTCTAGAACCAGAATCAAATAGGACATTGTGTCCCATTCTGTAATGTTCATCGAAGGGTCTCGTCTCCGTTTTTGGCGATCAGTTCGATACCAACGCGTCCGTTCATGACCTGTCAAACGTCAAACGAAGCATCGATTCTCGAGACCCATTTCTGCAAGAACTGGAACCTTTTCGTACCATAAGGTGGAGTTACTTTGGCGCTATGTGGGTAACTTTGGGCCACTGGTCGTAAAAAGTTTTAATTTTTTCCACCAAAATTACATCATTAGCAGGGAATAAAGGAGCCAGGATGCATTCACAACGTGCGAAGAACAATCTAGAAGGTTCTGAGTTCCGTGAAGTTGTGTTGGCAGCTCTGGCGTCAGTGCTGATGTTAAATAGACTAATGGAAAAGAATCACAACACCAAAAATTAATTTAGAGTAATGAAGTATCAGCAATACATTTGTCTAAGTAACATATTTAACTGATTGACATTGCTAGATCACATGTTAATGTAAGCGCAAGTTTAACCACTGTATTTGTTAAATTCTGGTACATTAACAACAGGTGCAACCACCAGAATATTGAATGCAAGCACGCAAATGTGCATGTATTGTGTTGTACATGTGCCGGACGTCAGTTTGCGCTCGACTGGAGACAGATCTGGAGATCAAGCAGGACAAGACAACATGTCTACACTCTGCAAAGCATTTTGGGTTACAACAACGATGTGTGGGCGAACGTTATGCTGTTGGAAAACCAGCCTGGAATGCTATTTATTAATGGCAGCACAATAGGTTGAATCACCAGACTGACATACAAATTCGCAGTCAGAATACGTGAGAGTGCTCCTAGTGCATACGAAATCGCACTGCAAACCATAACTCCGGCTGTAGTTTCAATGTGTCTAGCACGCAGACAGACTGGTTGCATGCCCTAAGCAGGTCATCACTGGCACCGCGGCAGAACCAGTTTTCATCAGAAATCACAACAGACCTCCGCCCCGCCCTCCAATGAGCTGTCGCTTGACACCACTGAAGTCGCTAACTGTGGTAGTTTGTCGTCAGTAGAATGCACGCTACAGGGTGTTTGGCTCGGAGCTGTCCTTAAAGTAACCGACTTGCAACAATTCTTTGTCACTTCAGTGTCAACTGGTGTTCATATTTCTGCTGCAGATGCAGTACGATGCATCAGAGTCATGTGTCAGACTACACTGGTGTCCAAAATTAAAGCAACACACCGCTGATTCCCCTTCCTGTGTCTAATTAACGGCATAATCATACAAACTGTCAAAAGACGTCTGTGCGATCGTGTTTTGCACGGAAGATAGCGTCTCCTCACCAGCGATGGTGTCAGGACACCTACCAAACGGGGTAGTGATTGCTGGGTAGTCCCAAATCCACAATTGCTGTGTACATAGTTACAGACGGTGCAGTAAGGCACAGAGAAGATGCCTATCAGACTCTCTGCGGTGGAAGGCCGTAGGAAGACTGGAAGCAGGACAATTGCAAACTGATGTAACCTGATGGCTTAATGTGAATCGTTCTGTTGTTTCTTGGAAGTGTCGACAGTTTATTGAGACCGAAACTGCATCCCGCAGACCAGGACAGGGCCGACCACGTGTGACATCAGAAAGAGAGGACCGTTATTTGGCTCTAAGAAAATGGTTCAAATCGCTCTGAGCACTATGAGACTTAACATCTGAGGTCATCAGTCTCCCAGAACTTAGAACTACTTAAACCTAACGAACCTAAGGACATCACACACATCCACGCCCGAGGCAGGATTCGTACCTGCGACCGTAGCGGTCTCGCGGTTCCAGACTGAAGCGCCTAGAACCGCTTGGCCACTGCGGCCGGCTATTTGGCTGTAAGGATACCACAGTACCGCGTAGTACTACACGGCAACTGGCATCTGACCTCCCAGCATTCATTGGACTCTTTGTATCGAAGCAAATGGTGTACAGAAAGCTTCGGCAGAGCACCCTTTATTTCAGAGACCTACTGTATGTGTACCACCGACAGCGTATTCACAAAAGGAAACGTCTAGAGTGGAGTCGTCAACATGCCACCTGGACGGTCGAACAGTGGGCCAATGTTCTTTCCCCAGATGAGTTCTGATTTGGTCTGGAGGGTGATTCCCGACAGATTCGCATCTGAAGAGAACGTGGAACACAATTTTGGGATGCAACATTGTGGACACAGACAGATATCGAGGAGAATCCATTGTGGTGTGGATAGGGACTATGTCGATCTCTCAAACACCTCTTCACGAAATTGTACGGGTGAATCGACAAGCCTTAACTGATGTCAGCTATCGCGACGAGATCTTGGCACCTCATGTACTGTTGCTGCGCTCTACCATGGCACCAGACTTCGTACTGATGGGCGACAATGCTCGACCTCATACAGCACAGGTGGTTGATGTTTCCTTGGAAACACAGAATGTATTGCACAAAAGGCGTGGTCTGCTCGCTCTCTCGATTTGAATCCCATAGAGTATGTCTGGGGAATGATACTGCCAGTAGCTGTGGGTTTTCAGTAAATTTCAGATATGTGTTTATTGTTTTGTTTTTTTATTGTTATATTCATAAAGTAAACTTAGTTATTCTGTTCTCTTTCAATTGTGCATTTTTTATTTGTATGTACCTTGTTGATGTCAGCATGTAATTTTCCAATTTTTGTTTGTGGTTCATCTATTAAGCAGAGGATGTCATCCAGATACCTGAACCAATACAATAGGTTGTGTTCTTTTGCTAGTATTTCTGTGAAACTGATCTGTTCAATATGGTTTATAAAAATATTTGCTAAGGCTTCTGAAACTGGGGACCCCACTGGTAATCCACCTTCTTGTAAATAAAATTCATTACTGAACTGGAAATTATTTTGTCCTGTTATGAGCTTTATTAATGTTAGTATTTCATTAATCTGTTTATCAGGGAGTTGACTATCTATTTTCAGATTTTTATCTATGATTTTTATTGATTCTGGTACTGGTATGGTGGAATACATGCTGTTCATATCAAATAAGAGGAGTGTTGCTACGTCTGGCATCTATATACAAAGGGCGTTCAAAAAGTTTTGCGCAATCGTCTCTAATTGTTTTATTTTTTGCAGGAGGAGAACGAAATTTTTTGTGAACATACTTGGAACATTTAGCTATACATTGAGCCTACTCAGTGAAACCTCCATCATTGAGATGCACCTGGCCCAACGTTCTTTCCATGATGTAAATGCATTTTGGTAAAATTCTGGGGATTGACATTTACACAATCGCTTGACAAAGGAAATGAGGTCTTTCTCACTATCAAATATTTTACCGCGCAAGTGGGCCTTTAGATGACCAAAGAGGTACAAATCAGACGGAGCCAAGTCTGGACTGTAGGGAGGATGAGGAACAATTTTCCAACACATTTTCCTGATTTTCTCCTGCGTCATAAGCACTGTATGGGATTTGGCATTGTCATCTTGTAGTATGATAAGCTGACTCTGACGCTGTAGTCTGTGGGCCTTGATAGCACGCCGCAGCTTGTCCAACGACGAACAGTAACTGTCCCGGTTAATTGTGGAGCCAGATTCCAAAAAGTCACACTGATCCCATAAGAAGGAGGCAATCATCTTTCGGCCTGCTGTTCGTGAAAGTCTTGTTTGCTTCTTCTGAAGGGAACCCAGATGACGCCACTCTATGGTTTGGTTTTTGCTCTCAGGTTCGGACAAAAACAACCATGTTTCATCCTGGGTAATGACGCCATCAAAACACTGTTTCTACTCTTCAGTAAAGGTCTTCATGAGGTCTTCGCACACATTCTTCCTCATCGATTTCACTTCTCTTGCCAATTAGCTAGGCACCCAACGTGCACAGACTTTTCTGTACCCTAGCGACTCTACCAGTGATACCACACCACCCATTGACAAACGAATCATTTCAGCAAGCTGTCGTGTAGTTACACATCTGTCATTTTGGATGATTTGATCAATGGTCTCCTTATTGACATCACTCACTGCCGTCGATGGTCTACCGCATCGTGGATTGACCAGTTGAGAGAAATCACCTTCGTTAAACCTATGAAACCACAGCTGGATATTGCTGCGATCCACTGTGTCCTCCCCATAAACAGGGAGCAACTTCCTGTGAATCGATGTGGCAGAGTCATCGCCTGTGTTGAAGAGGAACTCCATCACCGACCGTTGTCGCAACCTGACATCTACTTCACTGTCCATTATAGCTCACCAGTAAATAAAAGAAAATACATTTATATACCAACTTATATCTAAATGAACCAAGTATGTTCACAAAAAATTTCATTCTCCTCCTGCAAAAAGTAAAAAAATTAGAGACGACTGTTCAAAACTTTTTGAACGCCCTTTGTATCATTTATTTGTTGTATTAACTGTGTAGCGTTTCTAATGATCCAGTCTCCTTGTGCTTTGAAATTTTCAAACAGTAATTTTAACATGTTTCCTGCAAGCTTGTAAATGATGGATTTTCTGAAATACAGTATTGGCCTCGCAGGAAGATTCGGTTTGTGGCTCTTTGGTCGGCTCTGGAGGACAGTTGAAGTGGAATTAATCTGTGTCAGCTTTGTTTCATCCGCGTTGTCCAGTATGATGGCTATTTTTTCAGAGTGTTTTTTTTTACTTCTGTCTGGAAGCTGTTTGTTGTGCCTGATTTTAATTTTGTAATGTTATTTTGTGAGATAAATTCTTTTATAATGTATTGTTCTTTCTCTATAAGTACTACTGTGTTCCCCGTGTCTGCTTTTGAAATGATGGCATTTTCATTTTGAGGTTTTCTCCTAAGTTTCATGAGTCTTACAGATTTTGTGTTTTTATTGCTTTTGTGTTGTTGTGTTTTAATGTTGATTATTATATTACAGATTTCTTATTTTGCTAGTTCTCTAGTTAACCCAATAATGACACTGCTGTTTTCTCACCTATCTTCCCTTGTCTCTGCACTTTGTACTTCTATAATTATATTTTATATGTAATTTTCATCTGTTTCTGAATTTGCATTGTATTTTAATCCTTTATCCAACAGTCGTCGTTCTTTACTATTTAGTTGTGTATCTGTAATGTTCACTAATCTTGGCTAGAGTCTTTGTGTGTGTTTTTCGTGGTTCTGTGTAGAGTTATTGTGTTGTGATTACAGTTTTTGGAGTAGACTAATCTTTCTTCCATGACCTGTTTTCATTCTTGGTACACCAGTTTTTGTGTGACTTCCGATCTTGTTGACCAGATGGGAGAAAACTGACATTTTACTAATATTGTTTGCAAGTTGCGAATATGTCTTATATAAATCCTAATTTAGCTCTTGATTTATAGATTATGTGGATCTGATTTCAAATTTTAATCACATTTTCTGAGCAGCATGCATTGCTTTTTAAGCGCTGTGTGAACTGTTTCTAATCTTTAAATTGACATATTTAAGTACAAGATCTTTACAGTTGCATATGGTGCTGAATTTTATGTGTTGTATGGTTTTATGAACGTTCAGATGAAGTCTCCTGAATTTCTGGTACAGACTACACGGAAGTGCCCGGCAACCCAAACAAATTTGTTCATCGCGGCCTGCCAGGAAACGCAGGTGCCAACCAAAAACGCAAAGAACTATAATGAGTTATTTACGTAACAAATGAGACGTGAATTGTTTTATAATCTACATATAACACATATCAAAACAAAACTGATCATTCTAGGTCCCATTGAAGATGTCTTAAAGTAAAAAAAGCAAAACTCGTCTGGAAGAAATAAAATACAGTACAGGAAGAAAGGCGGTTTTTATTTACGAAAGAAATATTTATTGCTTGCTGCAAAGGATGGCCGGCCATGCAAACAAACCTGTCATTTATTTTGTTTCATATGCTATTTAATGTATGATAAAAGTCTTTGACAATACTATAAAAGAGTATTTCGAATTTTTTCTCTTCCACTAGCCTTTGTTTTCTTGCGGCATGTAAAAAGACAGGCAAAACATTGGTTTAGGGCACGACGGCAAGACTGATTTGATAATTGTTAAAATGAAGCTTTACAATTGCTTGTCGTCATAACCTTGATGACTAGCAGGATAATTCTAGACGCGATACTGCAGTTTGCACCACAAACTTATTGAGGAACGTACAGATCCCTGACTGCCCTCTTGGGTCTTATGATTTGCCACCCGCAGAGCGCGTCTAGGGGTAGAACCTTTGTCTAGTAATCAAAATGTACTCGGACGCGGGTTCGACACCACCCACTGCTTGAATTTTGAATAAAAATCATGAGCAATGGTGGTCGAAGACTTCCGATATAAGGACATACGCTCGTCTTCATAATGGCCTTGTCAAAGGATGTGGGGGACCGGACAGAGGTTCTGAACACCTTCATACCCTGGGAGTGAGAAACGGCCTCTAAAAGTTAAAAGAATCATCAATGATCCAAACCATGATGATGCAAAAAGCAATGGAAACCATTGCATTACAGATATATAAAGCGTAGACACCTGTCACGTAGTCTTTATTTGAAAAAGTGTCATGATAACCTCACTGGTGGCAAAAAATTCCGGATTAATACCCCTCCAGAACCCCGAGAGGCGACTGCTAACGGGTATGTGGGTATGTGACCAAGAAGACAATAGTGAATAATCAACGAAATGGTAACATTCTACCAGTCGGACTGTGGAATGTCAGAATTCTGTGGTGTGAAAGCAAGAAAATCTGAAAAGCGGAATAAAATGCCTGTGTCTAGATTCAGTAGATATCACTGAAGTTAAATGGGAAGAACAAAGGTTTTCTAGTCAAAGGGATATAGGGTAAGATCAACAGCAACAGGAAATAGTGTAATGGGTGCGGGTTTCGTCCTGAATCTGAAAGCAGTACAGAGATCGAGTTACTGTCAACTGTCCACTGATAGGATGATTCACATCAGCATAGAGAGCAAACTATCTCTAACAACCACATGTAGTTAGTTAGTCAGTTAGTTTTTTAGTTTCATGTTCCATGGATCATTTGCACGATAAATCGTAATGACGTGGAACGAGGCATTTTACATTCACATTGCAAACTAATTTATAAATATGGACACATGCTGAATATTTATAAGGCTTTTTGCTTTTATTTTTTTAATTAAATGTACAAATATGAGCCGGTAATTCCTATCCACTACCTTTCACGCCATACAATGATAGATATTCTTCTACGGAATAAAAGGAGTTGTCAAGGAAAAATCTTTTAGTCTGTACACAAATTTTACTTTGCTCTCTATTAGACATTTAATGTCACTTGTTAAGTTATAATAAACTTTAGTTGCAGAATTCTGCACCCTTTTTTGTGCAACCTTGATGTGAACTAATGAAAATCAATTTTCCTTCTGGTATTATAAATTATGTACATCATTGTTCCTTTTGAACTGCAGTGGATTATTGACAACAAATTTCATGAGGGAATAAATGTACTGCAAAGCAGTAGTCAGAATGCCCATCTCCTTAAACAGATGTCCATAGAATGGTAGTGGGTGAGCACGTTTTTAAACAGTGAAAACTTTCTTCCTTTAAGATGAGTTACCCAAACATTACTTCATATTACATTATTGAATGTATGCGAAATATATCAAATCAACCATTCGTCTCTCCCCAAGATTCGCAATGATTCTAAGCGCAAAAGTGACTGAACTGAATAATTTTAGGAGTTCCGAAATGTGCTTTTTCCAGTTGAAAGTCTCATCAATATGGACACCTAAAAAAAATTCAGACACACATGCCGACGTCGCAGACAGAAGAGAAGAGAGAAGATAGAGAAAGCATATGAGTATGTTGAGGAACCAAAGCGAAATGGCTGCAGGAAAAAGAAATCGAAAAAGAAATTGTTGTCAGAATGACTGATCAGCGTATAGAAAAGTTAAAACACTCTACAGTGAAAGTAAACGCGAAGGTGTAAACATTAAATGTGCAAGAGCAATTCCGCAGCTAAACTCAGAAGAGAGATTGGACAGGTAGAGAGAGCATATTGATCTCTACGAAGTTGAGGAACTGTCTGATGTGGTATAACAAGAAATGGGAGCCGATATGGAAGACACAGTGGTTCCATTATCACTCATAATTTAACAGAGCCTTGGAAGACTTGCTATCAAGTAATGCGGAAGGCAAATGAAACATTCTTGAGGGTATTTTTGCTCTGTTGTTGCAACTACAAAAAAGAGTGATTTTTTCACCAGACGCGTTTCGCTTTACTGAGTTAAATCATCATCAGTTGTCTGTAATTAAGTTATTTACATTTTGATTTGCTTTTAGATCGAAAAACGGCTCGTTAAGAATAGGTTGATTTGTACTTACGGTGAGTACAAATCACCCTATTCTTAACGAGCTGTTTTTCTAAAAGCAAATCAAAATGTAAATAAACAAATACTTTGATTGAAATTAGCAGTCTAATGAGTACAGAATACGGATTGCGAGTGAACAGAAGAGAGACAAGGTATTGGGAAGCAGAAGAAACGAGACAAGAGATAAATTTAACAGCAAAATTGAGGACCACGTGGAAGGCGAGCTGAAGGAATTCGGCTGCATTGCAAACAAAACAATGCATGAGATACGAAGTAAGGAATACATAAAAAGCAAACTAGCACAATACAATAAAGAATTTCTGTCAAAAGAAAGTTACTTGTGTCAAACATTTGCCTTGATTTGAGAAAGAAATTTCTGAGAATGTACGTCTTGAGCATGGAAATGAGTCGTAGAAGAAGACGATCAAAGCGTTTAAAATGTGTGCTACAACAGGTCGGCTGATAAGACAAAAATGAGGAGTTTATCCGCAGAATCTGGGAAGAAAGGAACATGTCGAAAACTCTGACAAGGAGGCGGGATATAGCGGTAGCAAATGTGTTAAGACATCAAGCAATAAATTTCATGGCTCCTGACGGAGCTGCAAAGAGCTAAAACCGCACGGAAAATGACCATTGTAATATAGCCAACAAATAATCGAGTCCTTTGATTGCAAGTGCTACTCTGAGATGAAGAGGTTACAGAGGAGAAGAATTCCTGACAGAGCCGCTTCAAATCACTCGCAAGACTGACGCCTCCCAGAAAAATAAAGAATTGCCCAGATGCAAGTAGGACACGCGCAAAGAGGGTTCCGTACAAACTTAATTATGCGTATAGACAGTTCATCTATTCCAGGAATAGGGATCTCGACGATTTTTCACTGTTATCGTCATTGATACTGGCAAGATATCGGTCCCAAGGATTGCAAGACATAACAGAATCTTTTAATTTCAAGTTTTAGTCGGATAACAGATGACGAAAGAAATATTTTTCGTGTGATACAATTACAAATTAACTATTTTCTGATCTTTTCCTTTAATTGTGCCGTGAAACCTTTCTTTTTGCAAAATTTCATGGTTCTACGTCAAGGGGAAGTACCCTGAAAGTTTTGATGAGTGAGTTTGCAAGAATCAAAATATGTGACATAAATGGCCGTATCTTATGACTGCATTCGCTCAGAAGTCAACGTTTAGCATATCGCCAAGAGAGCTTAGACCCCAGCAAGAGATATAAATTTCAAGTAGATATATTTTTACGGCTATTGAGGACCAGGGATTTTAACGACCAGACAGACAGTCATAACAAATAATTAAAAAAGTTGTTTTCGTACGATAGAATTACAAATTAACCATTTTCAGATTTTTTCCTTTGATTGCAGTGTGAACTCTTGCTTCTTGGTAAATTTCATGCACCTAGGTCAACGAGAAATACGCTATAGGTTTTGATGAGTGAGTTTGCTCGAATGAAAATGAGTGACATAAATGGACGTATCTTTTGATTGCATTCACTTAGAAACTTCACTTTTTGCATCACCAAGAGACAGTAGACTTTAATACGGGACATAAATTTCAACTTGATGCGTCTACTTGTTCCTGAGAAAAAGCGTTTTGAATGGTCGAACAGACAGACATGCTGCCAACAAAGTGATCCTATGAGGCTTCCTAAAAAGGACCGTATCTCGGATGCAATGGGAAGACGAATACTTTCATATCACCCTCCAACCAGAAACTCTCATGAACTGACAGAGCGTCTATTTCAGGGATGGGAAGAAATTCCCCAAAATAACATTTGAGTCTTGTTGGCTTCCACGCCACAGCGAATTCAGTAGCCTATGAAGGCCACACACCTCATACTGATGCTGATGATGGACACCAGTTCCAAATTAAACGAAAGTTTAATCATTTAAGAGCCGTAAAGTGATTCATGAACGTACCCATAAAGTCTGATAAATATAGGACTGCTGCTTCGTGATGTAGGATTTTCCATTTCTGTCACTGTAGATGGACTGTTGTTCATGGAACTGCTTTAATTGAGTAATTAGATGTGGTATTGTAGTAAGAATTATTGCATCTGTTCTAAATTAATATTTATATCTTACACTTATCAATGTCTTTTATCGAATTTCCTCAAATTTGTCTTCATTTGTTCCATTTAAACAAATAAAGAGATAATACGGGATAACTGAAGATTTCTCTCATAAATGTAAATTTATAAGTAACTTTCAAGTAATAAAACATCTTAGCGTTGTTCCTAATTGCTCCTTGGAGTTGCGTCAAAGAGCAATAATTCTTGAAGATGGACTCCAAGAAGCAAATTACGCCTACGCTCCTGAATTACTTCGCAGGCGGTTCGAATGTAAATTTCATTATTAGCTCTTGACTTACGTGACCTACATACAAAAGAATGAGCATTTCACACACTGACAAATACACATTTTATTTCATAACAACTAGCTTTCCTTTTTTGCTTCATGCGCCACGCAGGAGAGCTTCTGTAAAGTTGGGAAGGTAGGAGACGAGGTACTGGCAGAAGTAAAGCTGTGAGAACCGGGCGTGAGTCGTGCTTCGGTAGCTCAGATGGTAGAGCACTTGCCCGCGAAAGGCAAAGGTCCCGAGTTCGAGTCTCGGTCGGGCACACAGTTTTAATCTGCCAGGAAGTTTCAGCCATAAGAATACTAACCAAAAATAGTAGTGGAGCTCATTGTAAAGATCTGTTCAAAACTCTGGGGATTTTAAGTGCTCTTTGTGAATGCATTTACCAGTCAGTTGTACACATAAAAAACAACGTTGGTAATTACTGCACAAACAGCTTTGTCCATGACCATGGAACAAGAGCTAGACTCAACTTACATTTACTAAGAAAAAATAAACATAAAACTCAAAACAGCACTTTCTACCAAGGAATAAAACTGTACAATAAATTACTAACATAGATTAAAGAAATTGCAAAAATACACTTGTTGAAAAAGGCACCTAAAAAGCACCTGTTACGCAACACATTTTGCATATTGAAGCATTACTTAGATAAAACAGAGTAGGGGTTTGGTAAAAAAAAGTTATACAGATAAATAAAAATAATGATTATAAAACATACAAAATTCCACATAACACCTTCACACTTTGTTTTTCTCCTTCTTTTTCCTTTTCTACAAAAACTTACCCCCAAGCTATGCTTAACCCAATACTAACACCTCTTTCTCTTTCTGAGCTTAACATCTCACTCATTATAGAGGGATGCCGACTCGGTTTTTCAGGATAGCAAATGGGAAGTTGCGGGACATAAAATGGCTCAGAGATCACCAATGTGTGTGTTTGTGTGTGTGTGTGTGTGTGTGTGTGTGTGTGTGTGTGTGTGTGTGTGTGTTTGTGTGTGTAGTGAGTGAAGTGTTATGAAACAATGTGTGTATAGTAGTTGCAGTGACTGATAGTGAGATATGAGTGACCAGTATAGCATTACATTATTTAATAAGTTATTTGTAAAACAAGTATACCAGGAGTAAATCTAATGATTGTCTCTTACTAGAAGTCTGTAATTTTATGTATATACGAAATAGTTTATTTTAATTTGGTCTAAACTTGTAAATACTTTGACATGTCCTATGTCCTCGTAAAAAGAGATCTACGGATGAATAAAGCTGCTACTAGAACTACTATTACAAAACAACACACCAGAAAGTTGGGTCATTACATTTGATCGTGTTATTCGTTTGGCGTGCATAGAAAGAAGTGCATTGCTTGTAGTACATGTTGATGACAACGAGGAGGAAATCGTGTGTCTGAGAATATTTCACCTATATCTCAGAAAATAAAGTGTAATGTTGCATATGTTAGCGGCATATTAGCTTTGGAAGCCGAAGTACAATGCGCGAGACATATGCACGTACTTACTCCACACAACGTCGTACTGTCCTTGTGTGTACTAGTCTGACTGCGAACAAGCCAGTTTCCTGACTTAAGCTACGTGACTTGACCGTATGATCCTGTAGAGTGAACAATATGTCCATCTTCTCGGACGCTAGTCTACTGGAGCAGTTGAGCTGCTGCATGCCGCTGAATTTGGCCCTCCTGGACCCATCGATTTCATATTCACGTGATCGTCGTTGGCTTCCGAGCGCGTGAGCAGCAGCAGCGTGGAACGAAGAACCGCCGTCACGACAGGCCACGATCGTGCCGCTCTCGAATTCCGATATCTTCTGGATGACGTTTGTCCTCCTTGCACAACGCATAACTAGAACAGGGTAAAAACGATCGTGTCAGAGCATAAAAAGGGAGCATACCTTCTTTTTAAAAGATTCTGACAGAAAAGTGGGCCGGCCGCGGTGGTCTCGCGGTTCTAGGCGCGCAGTCCGGAACCGTGCGACTGCTACGGTCGCAGGTTCGAATCCTGCCTCGGGCATGGATGTGTGTGATGTCCTTAGGTTAGTTAGGTTTAAGTAGTTCTAAGTTCTAGGGGACTGATAACCACAGCAGTTGAGTCCCATAGTGCTCAGAGCCATTTGAACCATTTTTTTTTAACCAGAAAAGTGGGTAACCAGCTGCCCCAGTCCTCATTCCGCATTCTTCACCAAAAAATTTTGGCGTGTGAACATATTCGCGCTCTTTTGCCACAGAACACTCTGAAGCAGTAATGTCATACCCGCGGCCCCCGGGCAGTGCGCTGCCCAAAGCAAGAATCAGTGCGGCACAAGAAGTGAGAATCCATCACACAATCGCTAAAAGAAAAAAAGGAAAAAGTCTATAAAAGCCCATTTATTTAAAGTTATAAACAACTGATTATTTTCAATTTGCAATTATTACCACACGATTCTGTTCTCTCATTGGTCACTCTCGTTCCCAAGATTTCCGCCAATGCTATACTTGAACCCTCAGAGACTCATTCTTATAATCTGAAAATCCGTCAGACACGCTGGTCTACTTTCTTACGGCTACTTCAGCTGCAGATAGGAAACTAGGGATCTAGAGACGCATAATGAAATTAATTTATGGCAATCCAAGGAAATTCTGTGTTACGTCTGCACAGTTGTAATCAAGAACCATTTTCACCGTAGTTCTGATCATTACAAGTCGGTAGAAGCCAGAAATCTCCATGTGGAATGCAATGACTGCCAACATTTGCTATCTAACATACCGTAATTCTGCAAGCACCATAAGTCAATTATTTGTATTGAAACTATTAATAAACTCTCATATATAAAATGTGAAATTAATTCCATTTTGGTTTTTAAAATAAAGAATCATGAATTAATAAATTCTAAATTACTTAAATGTATTAACTTTTTTGCTCAGTGGTTATTGTTAGTGTTAAGTATATTAGTGCGGCCCAAAAAGGCTCGTTTACTTCCAATGTGGTCTGGTAAACTAAATTGTGGGACACTGCTGTTCAAAGTCATTTTACTCAGTCTATCTTTGTAGTCAAGCCTTCATACTCCACTCTCTCCACTGTCTATGTGTGTGTCTCCCCCAACGTCCCACTTTTCCCCATTAATTTACAGTATATACCACTTTCCCTGTCTCCTCTCTCACTTACACTGTCTCCTTTTATCTTTCTTTCCCACTGCCACTGTCCCCACCATACCTCGACAACTCAAACATTCTGGGGAGTCTAACTTACTTTTTACCATATACCAACGTGTTTAAAATTTCGAACCAAAATGCGCCCTCACCTATATCTAGGACGGTCCACTCCCCCCCCCCCCAAGTCTATGTAAGGTCTCCATTTATTTCTCATTTTTCATTTCCATTGTCTCCTCTCTCCTTTGCCACTACTGTTTCTATCTCCATCCATATTTCTTTCTCTTTTACTGCCACTGTCTATCATTGACCATCAATATCTCTTCTTCCTGTAGCTCCCACTGCTACTGTCTTAAACCACATCTCTTTCACCATCTCTACCTCTTCTCTCTTTCTCTAGCACTGGCAGGATCTCCTCTCTCTTCCATCGTCGCTGCCTCGCACGCCAGATTATTTTGGTGAGGAATCCAGAATGAGGACTGACTCAGCTGGTTCCCCACTTTTTTGTCAGTCTTTTAAAGAACATATTAGCCTTTTCTGTGCTCTACAGGAGCATTTTTAAGTTGGATTCCTTTTTTTTTTTACCTGGTTTGGCAGAGTGTGCTGCCTCGTAAAACGAATTCCAAAGCTCAGTAAAGATTTGTCAGTTTATTTATATACTTCCACACACTTACATACTTTGACATACATAAACAACAAATAGGTACGTATAATAAAAGATTAACACAAATCGTTTGCTGTATACTGTTTTTGTATGCGTTGCTCATCGATTGCAATTCGTCGAAAACGCACAGCTTACGACGTGTTATCTTCAAAGAGTTATAATGTTATTAGAAGTATTTTACTGAATTTGCAATCTTCTCAGTTTTATATGTTTTTGGCAATCATTTAAGTTATTTTCAGGTATGTTAAGACCCTTTTTAATCTATTTTTGTCACTGCAGTACCATTTTGGGCACCGTTGCATAGGTGTGAAGTGCCCATTACACAAATACAGCGTGTCATAAAAATTATTGGCGAAAAATTTCAGACTAAAACATAATTTGGTGACCTCAGAACCCTTGCAATGACCCTAAAACCCTTTCCATGTGTTCATCATATCAGTTAAAAAGAAATGTGTGCCTCAGATCAGATACTACGTGCACATTTTACATGTTAAGTACGGTAACTTTGAACCTGTGGATCTCGATAACAGGTAATGACATAGAAAACAATTTAAAGGTTCCCAGAGAACTTCATCTTAAGAACATACGCCAAAAATTTCAAAGATTTGCCATGAATAGTACAACTGGTACTTTTGGTACCCAAAAATCATGGTTTATCCAGTGTATCTTCATAACGGACACAGATTTTCAAAAACGGGAAAATAGTTTCCAGAATGTCTAAAGAATGTACACTTTAAATTTGAGCCATTTTCTATGGTTAGTTATTTAGATAATTGCAGCTAGAAAACAGTTTTTCGGTTTTGTTTTTTTTGCATAAGTACGGTAAATTTGAACCTCTGCACCTAGGTAACGGATAATGACATCGAAAAATGTTTCGAATTTCGTTGATAATACCATCTTAAGAACATTTGGTAAAAATTTCGACAATCTGCCATGAATAGAAATTATAGAAGTGGCCATCCTCACAGTTGCCATTTTTCGTACCCAAAAATCATGGTTTTTCGGGGTTTTCTCAGGAACGGCCATTGTGCTTTTATTCGCCGCCTAGGTTCCACCATAGATCAAACCTAATGCAAATGAACCAACAGATTTGCTTAATCTGTCTGGGCTGCAGGAAGCGTGGAATGTTTAAATTTTGACCCTGTGCGTTCGATAGCTACAGTATGCGCGTTCTTTTGATACATATGCAAACAGTCGCTGGGGCAAGGTCTATAAAAAAAACACTTGTCCTCTTATCTCTGTGATCAATAGAACTCGAGATATAATCCCTGAAAAATCGCATTTTCGATTAGGCTTTTTGGAGCATATTGGTACCGTGCACGACGCAGATTTCCTCACAAACAACCGACATTCAAATGTCATTTCTGAATGAGAAACTTGTTGCGTCAACTTTCCTTATTTACAGAATGTAGATGGCGTTACTCCCATCCATTGTGCGCTTACGCTGAAATGCTAATCATTTGTATATCCAAGTTGAAATACACTTCATGCCAGTCTGACATTTGTCGTACGACTTCTTCATCGTCTTTCAGTTTTAATGGTGCAGTTTGTAGTAACTAATGGGAAGTCACCTATCGAAACAGAATTTAAATTTGTGGTTCGCCAGGGAAGCGTTATATAGTCTTTGCTGTTCTCAATCTGTATAAACTATTTACGAGACAGTCCGAACAGGTCTCATAAACTGTCTGCAGATGATGCCGTCGTTTAACGACTAGTGTAGTGATCAAAAGATGAAAACGAATTTCAAACTGATTTAGACAAGATATTTACATTGAGCGAAAAAATAGATCCCGAAGAATAAAAATTGTGTGGCTCTTACCATAAGCTTAAAAAATTCGCCACACTGTAATAAAAATAAATTTAAAGTTTCTCCATTTAATAAAATACCTGATGATTGGAATTACATACAACTTACATCGGAACCATCACATAATAAATGTTGTGGGGAGGCGAACCAAAAACTGTGTTACTGGCAGAACACTTAGGAGGTGCTTGCTTACGCTTCGGTTCTCCTACTCGTGTGTTGATTGCTGCGCAGTGTGGGGTTCTTAACAGATAGGCTCGACTGAGGATATTAAAAAACTTCAAAGAGGTGAAGTTCATTTTATGTTATCACGAAACACCCTGTGCCAACATGTAAGTGTGAATTTTTCGGTAATTATGTATCTGTAGATCTCACGACCTGAAATGTAATATATCGCACACCATGTAAAACTATACTGCCCGTATGTTTTATAAGGCGAGGATGCATCGCTAATTCCCTCAAGAAGACTATGAACCTCCATTAAAAATAACTAAGTAATGCTCAGCTATCTCGAAAAGTCTTAGTTAAAATCCGAGTTTAATTGGATATGTTTATCATTATACATGACATAATTATAGTGTTATAAATCATTATTCTTTGTAATCAGCTAATAAATAGCAACAAACGCTTTTACATTTTCAGCTGCTGCACATATTTTATGTAAGAAGTATATTTTGTGTCAAGTTATAGCAGATCCGTACTAAAGCACCAAAGAAACTGGTATAGGCATGGGTATTCGAATACAGACATACGTAAACAGGCAGAATATGGCGCTGTGTCGGCAACGCCTATATAAGACAACAAGTGTCTGGAGTAGTCGTTAGATCGGTTGCTGCTGCTACATTGGCAGGTTATCAAGATTGAAGTCAGTTTGAACATGGTGTTGCAGTCGGCGCACAAGTGATGGGACACAGCATCTCCAAGGTAGCAATGAAGTGGGGATTTTCCGATACGACCATTTCACAAGTGTACCGCGCGTGTCAGGAATCCGCTAAAACATCAAATCTCCGACATCACTGCGGCCGGAAAAGATCCTGAAGAACGGGACGAACGACGATTGAAGAGAATCGTTAAGCGTGACAGAAGTGCAACTCTTCTGCAAATTGCTGCACATTTCAATGCGGAGCATCAACAAATGTTAGCGTGCGAACCATTCGACGAAACATCATCGATATGGGCTTTCGGGGCCGAAGCCCACTCGCTTACCTTTGATGACAGCACGGCACAAAGCTTTACATCTCGCCTGGGCCCATCAACACCAACATTGTACTCTTGATGACTGCAAACATGTTGCCTGGTCGAACGAGTCTCGTTTCCAAATGCATTGAGCGTATGGATGTGTACGGGTATGGAGACAACTTCATGAATCCATGGACCCTGCATGTCAGCAGGGGACTGTTAAAGCTGGTGGAGGCTCTGTAATGGAGTGGTACGTGTTCAGTTGAAGTGACATGGGGCCCCTGATACATCTCGATACGACTCTGACAGGTGACATGTACGTAACCATCCTATCTGACCACTTGCATCCATTCATGTCCATTGTGCATCCGACGGACTTGTGCAATTCCAGCAGGACAATGCGACGCCCCACACGTCTAGAATTGCTACAGAGTGGCTCGTGGGACACTCCTATGAGCTTAAAAACTTCCGCTGGCGACCAAATTCCCCAGATATGAACATAATTGAGCATATCTAGGATGCCTTGCAACGTGCTGTTCAGAAGAGAACTCCACCCCCTCGTACTCTTACGGATTTATGGACAGTTCTGCAGGATTCATGGTGTCAGTTCCCTCGTACACGATTTCAGATATTAGTCGAGTCGATGCCACGTCATGTTGCAGCACTTCTGCGTGCTCGCGGGGACCTTACACGATATTAGGCAGTTGAACCAGTTTCTTTGTCTTTTCAGCGTATAAATGTCCACTTACATTCCGGTAACGTTGTCATTTACGAACATCACCATTGATACGTCGTGCAAAATAAATATTGAAGTCTCTTTAGGAACACTTTTAAAGAATGTAACCTTGCCGTAAGAGAATTCTTCAGCAGAAGAATGAGGGTGAGTATATGTAAATCAGTATAACAATTTGTCTCTTCCGTTCTCCTCTGCCCACCTCTTGTCGAAAAACGGTGTCAAATAGGAATCTGTTTACTGTACGCCAGCCCCCGTCTTACGAGGAGCGTTCAGTGCAATACATTTTTTTCTGAAAGCAGATTCCAATACATCATATTATTCCCTACTCTCTTGAATACAAAATCCCATTTTTCAGCATAATCCCCATTCAATGCGAAAGACTTACGCAACCTCATTGGGAGGGCCTGCCTGGCAGCGTGGTACCGCCCCGCTGGTCGACGTTGGAGCCAAAGTCTTGCTGCGTCAATAGACTCCCCATCATCAACATACGGCTTAGCGCGCAGTGTATCCTCTATTATGTCAAACAAATGGAAGTCGGAAGGGGCGAGATACGAGCTACAGGACGGATGAGTACGCCAACTTGCGGACGAGTGAGTCAGTATTACAAACAGAGACACCCAGCTGTGCAGCGACGTGTTTTGATTGTGATCCGTCCACCACTTCGAATGAATGTGTCTGCACGTTCCGATACTGCACGAGCCACACCTGTGTGCGGCAGGCCGGCACGTGGCATATCGCACAGGTTTGCGCGACCTTGTTGCCATGATGACAGACGCCTGGCTCAGCGACTCACTGTTCTTTTGTTTTCTGCCAGATCTCCAAAGACATTCTACAAGCGCTTATGAATAACTGCGATGCTCTGGTTTTGAAACTCAATGATGGCCCCCTGCTTGGAACGCACCTCCTTTACAGACACCATTCCAAAAACTATGTTTAGCGCCGCCACCAAACGCAACTTCATGAAACTGTAGGGGCTGAAGCGGGAATATTTCACGATATCTCACAAAAAATTACGCATTTTTCAACTGAAACTGGCCAAGATGAAGATGTATTGCATTATTTATTGAACGCCTCTAGTAATATTGCGCGTAGAATCCTTACTGTGGTAATGATTCGCACTAAGTGACTTTTAGTCGCTTGCAGCAGTTGATGGAATACCTGAGCGGTAAGATTGTTGTAGATGACGACGAAGTTCAAGAAGCAGTCGTGGAGTAATGAGAGAGGGAACACTCGTGAGTTTTCGGAGTAAAATATTATGAATATTGCTGATGTTGCCATCCTCAAGTAGGATGAGTGCATGTAGGAATATGAAGGGCTTATTTCAATAGTGGCACAAGTCCATTTTTGTTCATTCTAAAAGTTAAAAGAGCGCTGAAAAATCTGCACTTGAGATACCAGAAATATTAAAGTACAGGGTAATCAAAAAGTCACTATAAATTTGAAAACTGAATAAACCACGGAATAATGTAGATAGAGAGGTAAAAATTGACACACATGCTTGGAATGACATGGAGTTTTATTAGGATGGCGCTCCACCCCATATTGCTAGACGCGTGAAAGAACCTTTGTGCGCGTCGTTTGGTGTGCTCAGATGCCACTTTCGTCATGCTTGGCCTCCTAGGTCCCAGACTTCAGTACGTGCGATTATTGGCTTTGGGGTTACCTACCTGAAGTCGGAAGTGTATCGTGATCGACCGACATCTCTAGGGATGCTGAAAGACAACATCCGACGCCAGTGCCTCACCATAACTCCGGACATGCTTTACAGTGCTGTTCAAAACATTATTCCTCGACTACAACTATTGTTGAGGAATGATGGTGGACATATTGAGCATTTTCTGTAAAGAACATCATCTTTGCTTTTTCTTACTTTGTTATGCTAATTATTGCTATTCTGATCAGATGAAGCGCCATCTGTCGGACATTTTTTGAACTAGTATATTTTTTTGGTTCTAATAAAACCCCATGTCATTCCAAGCATGTGTCTCAATTTGTACCTCTCTATCTACATTATTCCGTGATTTATTCAGTTTCCAAATTTATACTGACTTTTTGATCACCCGGTGTATATGAATAAAAATTGACTTGTACCATTATTGAAATAAGCCCTTCATATAATGTCGTGTTTATGTTGTTGATATTGATACTGATGAGAGAAAAAGAAGAAAATGAAACCTGGCGCTGACACGTCACCTACTCGTATCGCACAGCGCCAGTAAAGTCACGTAACGAGGCCATCTGGCAAAAGAATTATCATGAATAATGTCACTTGCCCTCAGCCCACGACATACTGTAGATTAGCTTCTTATTTACCAGTAACGCCGCCACTGGCGTTACGGCTGGTATCAGGACGTACACTACCTTACAGAAAAAGTTGAGCACACACAATGGTAGGAGCGAACGAAACGAAATTTCCCCGGTTGTGATGTTATGTGGTGTTATTTCAGTGATTACAAAATCGAGTCATATTTACAAAGAACTCTGCAATATGAACTCACTTATCAATATGATATGGCATTCCCTCTGGCCTGGATACATGCACTGATTCGGTTAGGAAAGGTGCTATATTCCTTCCTGACGTAATCTGGCCCACAGCTATTGTAATTCGTCTTTCATATCCTGTATAATGGCGCTGAGATGCAGTGGAATCTTGCTGGCCACGAGAACGCCTCAACATCTCTTAGATGGTTGGTAGAGACACATCCCATGTGTCGACATGCATTATGCTGTAGAAAAATAGCACCACTACATTGTCGCATAAGAGGTAACACGTGAGAAAGATGGATGCCTGTCACGTACGGTTGTGCAGTCAGAGTTCCCTCGACCACTACCAAATGTGGTCTGGTCAAATGTGGTCGACCGGAACCTTGCCGAACAGTATGCCTGCTCTCATGTTCCCATGCAGTCCAATATCGGGCCTTTGTCACATCCAAACGCCCCACAAATCTGAAAACTGGACGAATCGACCAGCCAGCCAACTGGAGACACACCTCGTGGCCCCTTTAAACAGTAACTTTGTCAGGTGCCGATAACTCTGCCTCATTCTAGTACGCAGCAACTTCGTGTCCTCCACAGTGGTTACTCATCAGTTGACTTTTTCACACTAATTATATCTCTACCAGGCCTGATAATAACAACAAACACAAACAACCTAGAACTGCAACTCCAATCATGTACATATCCGCCGATGGTGTGTACGTATATGAAGTTGCACTAATATCCAACCAATACTTTGATTCTTCACTTTCTTGTCAGTCAATGTACACAGTACATCCCGTTCCCTTTGCTAACCATATGTATGGGGCGAAGCTTCTTCCGTCGATAGCTCCGACTCAAGCGTCCGACGGCTACGGAGGCTAATGGAAAGCCAACACACGACAATAATGAACAGATAATATGTGAGAAATACACTACTGGCCAATAAAATTGCTACACCACGAAGGAAGAAGTTGCTGTGATATGCAAATGATTAGCTTTTCAGAGCATTCACACAGATTGGCGCCGGTGGCGACACCTACAACGTGCTGACATGAGGAAAGTTTCCAACCGATTTCTCATACACAAACAGCAGTTGACCGGCGTTGCCTGGTGAAACGTTGTTCTGATGTCTCGTGTAAGGAGGAGAAATGCGTACCATCACGTTTCCGACTTCGATAAAGGTCGAATTGTAGCCTATCGCGATTGCGGTTTACCTTACCGCAACATTGCTGCTCGCGTTAGTCGAGATCCAATAACTGTTAGCAGAATATGGAATCGGTGGGTTCAGGAAGGTAATACGGAACGCCGTGCTGGATCCCAACGGCCTCGTATCACAAGCAGTCGAGATGACAGGCATCTTATCCGCATGGCTGTAACGGATCGTGCAGCCACGTCTCGATCCCTGAGTCAACAGATGGGGATGTTTGCAAGACAACAACCATCTGCACGAACAGTGCGAAGACGTTTGCAGCAGCATGGACTATCTGCTCGGAGACCATGGCTGCGGTTACCCTTGACGCTGCATCAAAGACAGGAGCGCCTGCGATGGTGTACTCAACGACGAACCTGGGTGCACGAACGGCAAAATGTCATTTTTTTCGGATTAATCCAGGTTCTGTTTACAGCATCATGATGGTCGCATCCGAGTTTGGCGACATCGTGGTGAACGCACATTGGAAGCGTGTCTTCGTCATCGCCATACTGGCTTATCACCCGGCGTGATGGTATGGGGGTGCCATTGGTTACATGTCTCGGTCACCTCTTGTTCGCATTGACGGCACTTTGAACAGTGGACGTTACATTTCAGATGTGTTACGACCCGTGGCTCTACCCTTCATTCGATCCCTGCGAAACCCTACATTTCGTCAATATAATGCACGACAGCATGTTGCAGGTCCTGTATGGGCCTTTCTGGATACAGAAAATTTTTGACTACTGCCCTGGCCACCACATTCTCCAGATCTCTCACCAATTGAAAACGTCTGGTCAATGGTGGCCGAGCAACTGGCTCGTCACAATACGCCAGTCACTACTCTTGATGAACTGTGGTATCGTGTTGAAGCTGCATGGGGAGCTGTACCTGTACACGCCATCCAAGCTCTATTTGACTCAATGTCCAGGCGTATCAAGGCCGTTATTACGGCCAGAGGTGGTTGTTCTGGGCACTGATTTCTCATGATCTATGCACCCAAATTGCGTGAAAATGTAATCACATGTCAATTCTAGTACAATATATTTGTCCAATAAATACCCGTTTATCATCTGCATTTCTTCTTGGTGTAGCAATTTTAATGGCCAGTAGTGTATTTTCAGTATTTCTCTTATTTTATTCTCGGGATAACGGTAGTAGTTTGAAGGGAAACACCAACGAGATGAGCAGCAGCTGTTCAGAAGAGAGATACACGAGACCTTCGCTTGAGAAGTAGAAATGTGCGTATTTTGCAGATGGAAATTTTGTTGTTATTGCGTTGTATTCGTCTTTTATATTGCACGTCTGTCTGAAGTTTTAAAGGACGCTTTGAAAGGGCGAATGCGATTGGCGATATCGTTTTACTCTATTAGGAGGAACAATATGCTGTGTCTTGTATACATAAAGAATATTTACTCTAACAAGCTTTATGACAGGGTGGTCGAAAGGGCTACATAATGGGATTAGCATACACGCTGTGCCCATTTCGGAGCAGAGAGGGAGTAGCTAATGCGACGTGACAGTCAGCCCCGAGGAGGGAACAGACTCTGACACACCCATACAAGAGCTGCCGATGAGACAGTGTCGTGGAGAGACGAGACAGAGGCGGCTGCGCGCCTTTCCCGTTTTGCGATGTGGGCTGGCGACGAGGCGGATGATGATGTCGTTGTGTGCTGAGCAGACCTCACCTCAGGTGTAGAAACGGAAAGCAATGAGCGGGGTCGAAGTGTAACATCAGCGGGTCTGAAAATCGGTTCTTAGACACCTTTCCCCACTGTGTAACGGTAACGTGCTGAACCAGAATGAAAACTGCACAAAAAATGCGAATTTGTCCCGGGCTGAGTTAGGAATGCAAAAGAACGGAACTTCCTTTTAGACTTACGAGGCGTGTTTTTTAAGTAACTACCATTTGCCACACCGCGGCCGCAGTGCTGCGGTCGGCGTTCTGCGCACGAGCACTGGGTACCAACATCTGTTGTCTACGCCCTGACGCCATTACAGTCTGATTCTTCCTTGTTTACGTTGTGTACTGAGTGTTTAAGGTGCCTCCGATAATCGTGAAAAAATGGTTCAAATGGCTCTGAGCACTATGGGACTTAACATCTATGGTCAGCAGTCCCCTAGAACTTAGAACTACTTAAACCTAACTAACCTAAGGACACCACACAACACCCAGTCATCACGAGGCAGAGTAAAACCCTGACCCACCCGGGAATCGAACCCGGGAACCCGGGCGTGGGAAGCGAGAACGCTACCGCACGACCACGAGCTGCGGACGATAATCGTGAGTCCCGCCGACTGTGAAGTACGGGCTGTTATAAGATTTCTTAGTGCTAAAGGCCTTAACGCGATCGATATTCATCGTGAGTTCTGTGCAGTTTACGAAGAAAACAACATGAGTGATGGAATGGTAAGAAAGTGGGTGAGAGCATTTAAAGATGGACGCACAGATGTGCATGATGAACAATGGAGTGAGCGTCCTTCGGTCGTTAATGAAAGTTTGGTGCAGGAAGTGGTGAGAGAAAACAGACGCTTTACGATTTCCTCCTTGCAGGATGACTTCCTGATGTTTCTCGTAGTGTTTTGTACGGCACTGTGACTGAGCACTTGAATTGCCGAAAATTGTGCGCACGTTGCGTACCGAAAATGTTGACGGATGTGCACAAAACCAAACGTTTAGACAGTGCATTGACTTTCCTTGAGCGGTACCACAACGACAGGAATGATTTCTTAAGCGAAATTGTTACGGGTGATGAAACATGGGTGGCCTACGTCACACCAGAATCCAAGCAACAGTCCATGGAATGGCGGCATTCGGATTCACCCAGAAAAGTGAAGTTTAAGAAACAATTTCTGCCCGGAA
The DNA here is from genome assembly GCF_023898315.1 of Schistocerca nitens. NCBI lineage: Eukaryota > Metazoa > Arthropoda > Insecta > Orthoptera > Acrididae > Schistocerca > Schistocerca nitens. Next base: position 502,399,763 of record NC_064614.1, on the reverse strand, counting down.
AATCATATGCACAGTTTTTTGGGACAGAAAAGAAGTATTGCTTGTGGAATTTCTGCCTCGTAATGAGACAATCAATGCAGCAGCTTACTGTAAGACATTGAACAATCTGCGCCGTTCAATTCAGAACAAAAGATGTGGCAAGTTGAGCAAGGGCATCGATTTGCTGCAAGACAATGCCCGTCCGCATGTGGCGAAGCAGACCAAAGATCTCATCACATCTTTTCGCTGGGAAACACTAGATCGTCCTCCGTATAGCCCCGATATTTCGCCCAGTGACTACCATCTGCTCCTGCACTTGAAGAAACACCTGGGCGGCCAGCGTCTTCAAGACGATAACGAAGTCAAAACAGTGCTGATGCAATGGTTAACAATACATCTATGGGGATGGTATTTAAAACTGGTACAACGTTATGACAAGTGCCTCAATATTGATGGAAATTGTGTGGAAAAGTACATTAAGGTACAGGCTTTCATGTAAAAACAAAATTATTGAGATATCTTGGCATATCTTTTTTTTAATTTCAAAACGGTACTTACCTAAAAAAAAACGCCTCGTATCCAGCGGCTTCGAGGGCATTTAAATCAACCCATCTTGACAAACTAGTGATTTTTTACTTGTTACCATCATTAGCACATCATGTAATATGTGCCGTGTCAAGTAAACTAACACGATACATCATTTCATGTCGTACAAGATACACATGCCATCATGTATTCCAGCATGGCATTTGTCATGTTCTATAATGACACAACGTGCCATTAAAGTTTAGGATGCATACATACCTACCCCGACATGCTTCGTAGTACAGACGCACCCTACCTCTCGAATATTTCCTATTACTGATGCGTCCCATTCTCTAGAAGGGCACAAATGTGAGTGTATTTGTTCTCACACCCCTCACGATACTTGTAACAGCGATTGGGTCTAAGAGAGCTCACTGTGCTTGGGATGTAGGGTTAACTCGTAAAAAAGCGCGATTGTGTCAAGATGTTTTCATTGAAATATCTTTGAAGCCGCCAGATAAGTCGAAAAGCCAGTTCCATTCTTTCACATCCCTAACTCTGCGCAGGACATATTGGCCTTTTTAGTGCTACGAGCGGTTCTAGGCGCTACAGCCTGGAACCGCTTGACCGCCACGGTCGCAGGTTCGAATCCTGCGTCGGGCATGGATGTGTGTGATGTCCTTAGAACTACTTAAACCTAACTAATCTAAGTTCTAGGGGACTGATGACCTCAAATGTTAAGTCCCATAGTGCTCAGAGCCAATTGAACCATTTTTGTGCTATGATGGGAGCAGTTTTTATTCTGGATCCCAACATTTATTCTACCCCAGCACAACGTGCTGGGCAGCCGATGTAGATTTTTGTCGACTTAGGCGACGACTGATCCGCTGTAGGATTTTTTATTGTCTTTCGAACCATGTTGCTTATATCGTGGCAAAGGATAAAGCTTTCACAAAACAACAGGACGACCATTAATTAGCTGTATTTATCTACTTCTTGCAAAATTTGAAACGATTTGTACAAGTTTGAAACACAGAAATGGCGCGGGTAAAAAACTCATATGAACGTGTTATTTGCACGTAAAATCCAAATGAACCTAGATTTTTTTCAAATTGATTTTTCAATTTGATAGCAAGAATGCATTCTTTATGCATTTGATTCACTTTAAATTGTTTCCGCGCATTTAGTTCAAGTGAGAACGATTTTTATGTGCTACGTTTAGCTCGAACTTAGACCACCGTATATCGACAAAGGATATAGTTTATTGCATAAAAAAATTAGTTTTGACTTTATCCATTTATATACCTTCGAGCAAAGTTTCAGCCGATTCGTACAAGTTTAATACGCAGAAGAGGTGCACTTCAAAAACCTCCCACAAAAGCCGGCCGAAGTGGCCGTGCGGTTAAAGGCGCTGCAGTCTGGAACCGCAAGACCGCTACTGTCGCAGGTTCGAATCCTGCCTCGGGCATGGATGTTTGTGATGTCCTTAGGTTAGTTAGGTTTAACTAGTTCTAAGTTCTAGGGGACTAATGACCTCAGCAGTTGAGTCCCATAGTGCTCAGAGCCATTTGAAACCTCCCACAAAATCCTGTAAAATTCAAACGGAGCTAGTTTTTTCCAAACAGTTAAAACTTATATCATAGCCCGACACACCGGTGGACCTAATTTGAATCATCAGTCTCGATTCAGTCCGGAGTTATTTAAGCGTGATTGTTTTTGCACGTGAGATCCAAACGATGCACATACAAATGGTGCCATCTGCTGAGTAGTTATTTCAGCCAAACTAGAATCTCCCGCAAAAGGAATTAACCGATTCGCACAATATGCCTGTGCTCCAACTCTGATTCGTCACTCGAAACCTACGTAATGTACTCTACCATAGCTACAGTAAGACAGATGCTCAAATGGCTAAACCAAAAACTTGTAACCCTATGTTCCAGGCTCAGATAGGAACTGATCACCATGACCCCACAAACCGCGATTCTGCTCGTGGCATTTTCATACATATTTTTTACAGCGCTTCCGCGCAGTCTGCAGCACTGTTCATATCGCTGTTCGAACATTTCGCAGTACAGCACACGCGGAATCTAACATAAGTTATGTCGTTTTCTGTCAGGAAAAATATCTTCAAAAGGTATTTTTAATGTAGTTCCTAATTACGATAAAACTTTCTCTAACGTTGATTAGAAGCGCAGATATCATCAGAGCATCATAAATCGTACGTTACGCAGATACGGGAAAAAAGAAAAAGAGATGGACAGTAGTTTTCACTTTAGATAGCTGTGTTTCCTGAAACAGAACACAGGTTCTCTCTTTCAGCAGAGACACAAAAAGCTTCGATATTAATGAACCTTTTCCGTGAATGTTTCTGAACACATACTTCGTTTTCTTGGAAATCGACTCAGAAGGAAATGTGGCATTGGAGATGCTCATGCACCTAACTTGATCACTTCAAATAACTTTTGGATTACTAAAAATTTCTTATCCCTTTGCACTAAAAATGTAGAGGATCATGGAACAAAGGCCAACCTGTTTCTTGTACTTCATTGGTGGCCGAAATACTGGCAACTACGTGATTTTTGTTTAAAATTTTGCGTTGTGGACTTAATACCAGAACTGTATGAAGGAAATTCAGGACATATCTCATTTGTCGGCCTGTCAAGAAAATCCGGAGTAAAAAATACGCTGAACGTGCTGTGACAGTTTGACTTGGGTGGCGTCCTGATGTTACCGCTTGCCAGCGGCGCTAATTTCCGTGGAGAGCAGAGTGGACTTCCGGACGGTACACCATTCAAACGACTGAAACTACAGCACAGACATCCCCATTTCTGTGTGGGTTTGTTCCATAATGTCTTCTCAGAACTACAAAACTACAGCATTTGTCTCTTGCAGGTCTGTTATTCAAATGCAGAAAAGTACTATAGTTCAAAAAAATTCAGACAATACTCGCTGTTTAATGAAGCTGCGAATACACGTTTGTCGTTCTGTTACGAGCCCCTGGCCACAATACGACAGGTAGTAAGCGACTATAAAGGACCTTAAGGAATCAGAAAACTGAAACAGTTGGAAGCTTCATGCTGTATAATGGCAGTCCCAGATGTCCCAGAATTGAGCATCTGGCTAGCACTTAAGAACAGTCGAGAGTGGATAAGTAGACTATCTGATCAAAAATGTCTGTCCAGTTATTAGTGGACACTAAAATGGAATATGTTCATTCTCCGGCTTTGTGGCGGCTTGAACTCTGCTGGGGACACTTTCAATGAGGTGTCTGAAAGAATATGGAGGAATGGCAACGCACTCTTGCTCAAGAGCCGATACCAGAGTAGTTAGAGATACTGGACGCTGGAACATGGAGACAAGTCGACGTTCCAACTCATACCGAAGGTATTCAGGACTCTGGCCTTCCAGTCCACTTCAGAAATGTTGCTATCCAGAGACACTGCGTCCACAGATGCTACTTTACGACAGGGTGCATTGCCATGCTGATGCAAACAACCGTCATCTCCGAACTGTTCCTAAACTGCACGCAGTATACACTGCTGTAAAATGTGTTCATTTCCTTCCGCATTTAGAATTTATTTTCTTAAGCCCAATAAGGGGACCACACCATAACCACGGAAAATATCCCCATATTGTAACCCCTTCTATTCCGTACTTCACTCTTGGCACTATATGTGATGGCAGGTAACGTTCTCTAGGCATTCGCCAAATCCAAATTCTTCCATCGGATTGTCGCATGGTACAGCGTGATTCATCATTCCAAATCACTCATTTCGAGTCATCAGTGTCCAATGGCGTAGTTGTGTATCCCATCTCAAGCGTTGCTTAGCACTAACCACATAAAGGTGTGGGTTATGAAGAGATGCTCTACTATTCCAGCCCAATCTTGTTAATATGCTAACTGGACTGTTGGGAGCTCTCAGAACTCAAGTGTGATTCCTTACGCTGATTTCATATGAATTTTTACAACCATTCTCCGCAGTGTTCTACGACCCCTGTATTTCAGTACATGAGGTTTGCTTGGGCTTGGTTTATCTGTGGTTGTTCATTTGCGTTTCCACCTCACAGTCACATCATCAGCAGGAGACTGTGTTGAAATGTCCATGATGGGTTTATTACCCAGGTGAAATAAAAGGATTAGTCCACGTCTAAAGTTACTGAGCTCTCCTGACCCACCCAGTCTGCTGCCATTGCTTCTGTATTGACAACACAATAATCCCCGCCTCCTTTTGTACCGGCGGGTATGCCTATAGTGACATCTAGAAGTGAATTCCACGTTACATAACGGTGTCGGGATAGCTTAAATCAGCTACTTTGTGAGGAACAACAAAGCTGTAGTTGTCTGGATTGGTACTGGAGCAAGCTGTTTGCCTTCTCCCCTTATACAGCGGCTATTATACAGATAAGTAATTATTATCAAGGATAGCAAAGTATAAGTTAAACACGTTAATATTGTTCTAAGTTCGTTAGACACTAGCCACCGAAAAGTTCTCCGCTGTGAAGGTTATACTAAAACAGAGAGTAGTCGTATAAAAGATTGCTGGCTTACATATGGTTGGAAACAGTGACTGTGTATCTTCGCTTTCACCCTAAACGTCATATGAATGAAATTTTGCGAATGGCTCGATCTTAGGGTGACAGGAAGAGACGCTCATGGAGTTACGGTTCGGCTGGGGTTCGATGTTACAGTACTCGTATCAGGAGATCAGGTATTAGTCGACCACGATATTACTGCTGCTGGCCGTGAGGACGCTTCGGTCGGCTTATCGTGGCTCGAGGCGTAAAAGGGGTTGCGGAGGGAAGGAAGGAACGGCGGTACAGTGACAGTTATGCAATGAAAACTGCACTGACCTTGTTGATTAAGGTTATGAAGTGCCTCATCCACATAAGGGAAAACTTAGACACCTACAGCAAGAGGCATAACATCCATAAACATAATACCCGCAGCAAAGAAGACATAAATCTATCAACCTGCCGACTGTCCAAAACAAGAAACAGTTTTCCAGTGATCGCTGTGAGGATGTTCAACAACCTACTTGTTGAATTGCAGAGCCTGCTACTGGACAACTTCAAGAAACAAATTGCTGAAGGTCTAAAACAACGCCCACTGTACTCGGTCCAAGAATTCTTTGACTGTAAAGAAAGCGAATGGACACAGTGAACATGACATAGTCTATATATATTACCTGTATAAAGTTTAGATGCCATTCTGTAAAACCACTTGATTGTAACTTTGACGCAGTCTGTCCAGCCATGGCTGGTGAATGACGAAGACCCGGTAATAGATGGTAATAAATAGATGGTCCATAAACAAGGAGAAGACGCCAAGTTATTCACCTGCTGTGTCTGTTTAACTGGAATCCGTTCCAGTTTCGTCCGCCGTGTCCGTTCCCGTATCAGTGTCGTCGTCATGTGCTGCATGTTCATCTTCACTCTCCAGGACAACATTGATTATTCTGTTCTCTAGTGCTTCTTTGATTACTAATGTTATTTTTCATTTCCTTTCTCATGTTCACGCTCTTGTAATCAATCATGCTCTGATATTTGATAAATACTCTTTGGTTATTCCTTTTAGGTCAGTTAAATTAATGGAAGGAACGTTTTTTCTGCAGTTTTTGTTTCATGTTATTCTATAGGTTTCAAATATAACTGTTCATATGGTTAAAAATTACGGGATTCCGTTACATCGATATTTAAAAATGTATCATTATAGGCCACCAATATATTTAAAGAACTATCGATATATCGGTATACCGACGAAAAAAATAACGACTTAACGACTTATAAAAATATCGGCTGCACATTATAAATATACTGCCGGTTTTAAACCTATATATTTAAGTATTAATTTATTATTAAATAGTCCGTATATGAACAAGCTAGCAGCCCGCTTGTCCTCCTTACAAGGGAACCTCTCCATCACACCCGCCTCAGATTTAATTATAAGTTGGCACAATGGATATTCCTTGAAAAACTGAACACAGATCAATCGAGCAAACAGGAAGAAGTTGTGTGGAACTATGAAAAAAATAAGCAAAATATAGAAACTGAGTAGTCCATGTCCAAGATAGGCAACATCAAGGACACTCCGAGCTGAGGAGCGCCGTGGTCCCGTGGTTAGCGTGAGCAGCTGCGGAACGAGAGGTCCTTGGTTCAAGTCTTACCTGCAGCGGAATGTTTATTTTTTTATTTTCAGACAATTATCAAAGTTCAGGCACTCACACATACTCAACTTCGCTCTCCAAAATTCCAGGACATGTTCAGATTTGCTTGGACATATGCAGGATTTGACGGTCTACACACGGAAAAATTTGAAAACGTTAAAAACATATGTTTTGACTGAGCACAGGGAAAACTGTGCAACTGTGAAACTGTTGCACTCGTTTGTTGCAGTTTATGTGACAAACTCTAATGTTTTCATCACTTTTTTGGGAGCGTTATCACATCCACAAGAAAACCTAAATCGGGCAAGGTAGAAGAATCTTTTTCCCCATTCTCCAAGTGTACAAGTTAGGTGGGTCGACAACATATTCCTGTCATGTGACGCACGTGTCTTCACCAGTGTCGTATAGAATATATCAGACGTGTTTTCCAGTGGAGGAATCGGTTGACCTATGTCCTTGCGATCAAATGTTTTCGGTTCCCATTGGAGAGGCACGTCCTTTCGTCTACTAATCGCACGGTTTTGCGGTGCGGTCGCAAAACACAGACACTAAACTATTACAGTGCACAGAGACATCAATGAACGAACGGACAGATCATAACTTTGCGAAAATAAAGAAAGAAAACTTTTCACCCGAGGAAAGACTTGAACCAAGGACCTCTCGTTCCGAAGCTGCTCACGCTAACCACGGGATCACGGCGCTCCTATGCTCAGGCTATCCTTAATGTTGCCTATCTTACACTTGGACTACTCAGTTTGTATATATTGCTTATTTTTTTCATAGTTTCACACAACTTCTTCCTGTTTTCTCGATTGATCTGTGTTCAGTTTTTCAAGGCCTATCCACTGTGCCAACTTATAACTAAATCTGACGGGGGTGCGATGGGGACGTTCCCTTGTTAGAGCAAGAATTGAAAGGGAAACGTTGCATGGTCACCCATAGCGATAACCTCTTTGCTAACAATAGTAAATGATGTAAGTGGCACAATAAAAGGAGTCTGATGGTTCCATCGTCCGGTTTCGTTGCATATCGGGTTTGTTTTTTAACGCAACTGATGTGCTATTTCTTCACATCGAATATCTTGTTATTCCATTCACACCACCATCCCCCAGTGCAATCGGACTTCCTCTTTGTGCCACTTATGTTTGCTTGACACAGTCAGAGAGAAAGACTGGACGTGATGAAAGCTCAAAAAGTAGTATGAGTCCTTCACACAGTGAAAATAAAATTATGTTCTACTACAGTTTCAAAACAACTGTTTCAAATATTTACTGAGAATTGCGAAAAAATATAACATAAAATATAAATATCGGTGCTCGATATTGCCATATCGATATTTTCCGAGAAAATACCAGTATATCGATATATCGACATTTTTACAACAGCCCTATTTCAATGACAGTGGTATGGTGGAAGCCTCAGAACAGTAAATCCCTTACGCTTCGAAACAAAATGTCCTTTAAAAACAAGTCTTGGTTTCCTACAACACAACATTCTTAAAACCTCTTTTTTTTTTGTGTTAAGCTCTGTTCAAAACTGATTGTGTTCTGCGAGTTGCAGTATTGAAGCCCTTATTTGTCTGAACAATATGCTGCGGTGCGTTATCAAGGAAAATAATACTATTAGCTGGTATGGATCTGAGCACTATGGGACTTAACATCTGAGGTCATCAGTCCCCTAGAACTTAGAACTACTTAAACCTAACTAACCTAAGGACATCACACACATCCATGCCCGAGGCAGGATTCGAACCTGCGACCGTAGCAGTCGCGCGGTTCCGGACTGAAGCGCCTAGAACCGCTCGGCCACCGCGACCGGCCATTACCTGGTATGTTAGGAATTAGTTTCTCTTATATTTGTCATTAATTATTCCCGTTCATGTAATCGTGATAATCTTGGGATTTAGATTTCGAATCATAAATTAACACTGCCACCTCCACGAAAGCCATTGCTCCTCCAGCGTGGACGACAATGTAGCTCTTAGGCCAGTTATTAGTCATTAGACGTGGAACTTCTTCATGCTGCCAGCACTTTTTCGTGGTATAATGAGTATGCATCCACATTTCATCTGTGAATACAACTCGTCTATTTGGCTCCTTCTCATTATCTCTTATTGCTCTCCAGAATTCCGCAAGCTTTGAAACAAATGCGAAACTTTCTGATTGTATGATTCTCTCATTTTTACGTTTCTTAAAAATAACTCTCATCTTTTCTTAAAAAAATTCCGAAAGGTTTCCCTTCTCCCCTGAAAATTTATCTCAATTTTTGAAAATATAAGCAGCTATCTGAAAGATTTGATTTCCTTCTTCTGCTCATAATGCTCTAAAAATTGTCTTAGAATAAGGGCTCTCTCAATGTAATTTACAGTAACCAATTTTCTAGGACGCCTTTGTTTTATTGGAGTTTTAAATTGTTCTCCAGTTTCTTCCGCTTTCTTAGTCTTTCAGTACGAATTTTACTGCCATTTCTGACTTCCTTAACAATTCGCCGCCCGCAAGATTGCTTTCTGTAGAGGTATCATTATCTGATTTTGTTTTTCTTCCTGGAAAATTTTGCAACTTTGAATTTAATCTCTGTTTCATATGAGCGTTTAGAGTTTCGCGACATCTTTCTGTTTTACAGTCTCAAGGCTATTTGTGATTGTGGATGACGCGGCACTGCACTGCTGGCGATATTTCACGAGGACACGCTGAAACAGTTGACAGTATGTGCATAAATGGTCTGAAAGCATTATTACTTATTTATTTATTCTTCATAATTACAGCTCGTTATCTAAAAAGTTAATAGAGGCCATACAAATCACGTTTGTTTGGATAGCAGTAAATTATATATTAACTATTTACTTTTAATACTTAATTTTTGAAACACTAAAACTACTTCTATTACTACAAAATTACAACAAACCCTTAACCGGAAACCCAACTACTTATACTACTACAATCCCTACAGAATTTGTTCTCTGTTCGCTTATTTTGGTACGTTTAACTTGTAGCTGGTTGCTTCCAGTACTGGATCCACCCCAGACAACAGCCATTGTCTGCTGGATTCCTTGGGCGTCGGGCAGCACGTCAGCAGCATTTCCACTGTAACAAGTAATTCCACCCATTACTGTTATGTCTTAAAGTCCTTACTTCCATGATCACTTGCATCAGCCCAATGTATTCTTGGGACACTATTTAATTCGGTGGTTGCTGACCCAAGTTATCCTCTCTTCATCTGCAGAATATGTTATCTAGCCTGGATGACAGCATGATGACTTACAGCTGAAGCCCTCGTGGAGACTTCCTTGGCCTTCCTGGATCTTCGGCTGCAGTGTCTTCCAAGATCAGCCTGGTCGATTCGCACCTTAGTGCTGCTTTGGGATCCAAAATCCTTAATACCTCACGCCCGTTACCCGCCGCATCTTCATATAGCGCGCAGTGCCACAATATGAGTCGTGGTGCGCCAAAACAGTCGCAGGCGCAGGTATCGTTCATGTGTCTTCTGGTTTTGTGTCGGCATGTGGCATAAGGGCTATGGCCAGTCACGTAATATGCCAGTCCATTGAAATCTCATTTTTGATCTCTCCTTGATGTTATGAAGAAATTCGTATGATCTCTTGCCTGTGCCTGAAGTGTCCCATTCATTTCGCCACAGGTGTAATATGTGATTTTTTATTGCCTTTTTCCAACTGGTCTCAGTTCCAAGCACCTTTCGAACTTCCAATTGATTGTCTTTCTTTAAACAGAAAGGCTCCCCTATTCCTACCTTCCAAGTCCAGTGGGCACATTCCTAGAATTACTAACAAAGCATCATTCGGGGTAGTGCAGTAGACGGCCGTTAATGGTTGGTTGTGTTGGGGAAGGAGACCAGACAGCGAGGTCATTGGTCTCATCGGATGAGGGAAGGACAGGGAAGGAAGTCGGCCGTGCCCTTTGAAAGGAACAATCCCGGCATTTGCCTGGAGCGATGTAGGGAAATCACGCAAAACCTAAATCAGGATGGCCGGACGCGGGATTGAACCGTCGTCCTCCCGAATGCGAGTCCAGTGTCTAACCACTGCGCCACCTCGCTCGGTCAGACGGCCGTTAATCTTACAAGGGAACCTCCCCATCGCACTCCCCTCAGATTTAGTTATAAGTTGGCACAGTGGATAGGCCTTGATAAACTGAACACAGATCAATCGAGAAAACAGGAAGAAGTTGTGTGGAACTGTGAAAAAATAAGGTCCTTGGTTCAAGTCTTCCCTCTAGTGAAAATTTATTTTCTTTATTTTTGCATAGTTATTATCTGTCCGTTCGTTCATTGACGTCTTTGTTCACTGCAATAGGTTTAGTGTCTGTGTTTTGCGACCGCATCGCAAAACCGTGCGATTAGTAGACGAAAGGACGTGCCTCTCCAATGGGAACCGAAAACATTTGATCGCAAGGTCATAGGTCAACCGATTCCTCCACAGGAAAACACATCTGATATATTCTATACGACACTGGTGACGGCATGTGCGTCACATGACAGGAATATGTTGCCGACCCACCTAACTTGTACACTTGGCGAAGGGGTAAAAAGATTCTTCTATCTTGCCCGATTTAGGTTTTCTTGTGGATGTGATAATCACCCCCAAAACAGTGATGAAAACGTAAGAGTTTGTCACATAAACTGAAAATAAAAAATTAAACTTTTCACTCGATGGAAGATTCGAACCAAGGACCTTTCGTTCCGCAGCTGCTCACGTTACCACGAGACCACGGCGCTCCTGCGTTCCGAATGTCCTTGACGATGCCTATCTTGCCATGAACTACTCAGTTTGTATATTTCGCTTATTTTTTCACAGTTCCACACAACTTCTTCCTGTTTTCTCAATTGATCTGTTTTCAGTTTTTCAAGGCCTATCCACTGTGGCAACTTATAACTAAATGTGAGGGGGGCGCGATGGGGAGGTTCCCTTGTTAGTAGCACTCCTCGTTGAGCTCTTCCCACTAATGAGGCTGGCAGCATTAGCTGCAACCTATGAGCCCAAAACACTCGCACCATATACTATGACTGATACTAATATGGATTGGTGGTATACTCTAATTGTTTCAGGGGAAGCCAAAATTGCCTATTTGCAATAGTTATAATTATACTCGTCAAGTTTGTACCTTTTCTGCCTGCTTCATCTCTATGACGTGCAAAGTTGCCTAGATATCTCGTAACTGCGCTTCTCCTAATCGTTACATGATTTATTTTAGGGTTTCTTACTAGGTTTCCGTTCACCAGGAGGGGCGCTGTTTTGTGAGGTGCTAGTGACAACTCGACACCAGCCCTTAAGTTCGTGGAGAACTGTATTACATATGTCTTCTATAATTCTTCTGGAGTAACCACTTACAAAGAACAGAACGTCATGTGCAAACGCCACGAATCTGCTTACATTACCACTGTCATGTAACTTCCATAGCATGGGCTTCAGTGCTACATCTCAAAACTCTGGCCCAAACATTCATCCCTGCGAGCAGCCCTTTGTTATTGTCTTCGTTATTTTCTTTCCTGAGCATTTTAAAGAAGCATATCCTGTCGCTAGTGATAGTAATCTCTCAGGCAGTTGTGCAGCGCTTCTGGACACTCCGAATCCCTAAGGCGACCAGACAGCCACCACGGATTATCGACAGCGCCAGCAATACCCAGCATTGCGGCTAGAGCGTAAGTAGAAAGCGTTGTCAGTGTGAAGTGTTTTCCTTAGTCACAAAGTACTTTTTTACTGTAACCTCACCGCATATTTCCAATAACAGCCACGCGAGGCCGATGGCAGTAATATTGTGTTTGGGTAGTATGAGTCCGGACGGGAAAAGAAAGCCTCTGACAGTGGTCTTGCTACAATCGCCAGCCTGCAGTGCTGCGCCTTGCTTGTGCAGTGACAGGGCAGTTCGTTTACTGCCTCAGTCTCCAGGGCGGCTAATTGGACGCCGCACCGCGCCACCAGAAGGGCCGCACTGCTGACTCGCGGCCGCCTGACCCGCTCCCCCGTGGCGTATCCATCGCAGCAGGAAACTCACACACTGATTTTTTTCAGTAATCCTTTTTTATTCGCTTTCACCAGCTGACTATCAAGTCCTGACCATGTTAACTCCCGTTTCACTCCGTAACTCTTCCACGGTGCTCACTTATAGACTTTCATGTACAGATAACACTGTTGTCCATTAAAATTGCAACACCGTGAAAACAGCACGCAGCAATGTCAAATATTCACCAGCGCACTGCATGCTTTCGTATGCATAGATCAGCATTTCAGCTCAACCGCATAAAGTAGCTAAGATTGACGCAATCCACATTCTGTATGTAAGCAGGTTTCTCGTACAGATATTGTACACTACTGGCCATTAAAATTGCTACACCATGAAGATAACGTGCTACAGACGCGAAATTTAACCGACAGGAAGAAGATGCAGTGATATGCAAATGATTAGCTTTTCAGAGCATTCACACAAGGTTGGCGCCGGTGGCGACACCTACAACGTGCTGACATGAGGAAAGTTTCCAACCGATTTCTCATACACAAACAGCAGTTGACCGGCGTTGCCTGGTGAAACGTTATTCTGATGCCTCGTGTTAGGAGGAGAAATTCGTGCCATCACGTTTCCGACTTTGATAAAGGTCGGGTTGTAGCCTGTCGCGATTGCATTTTATCGTACCGCAACATTGCTGCTAGTGTTGGTCGATATCCAATGACTGTTAGCAGAATACTGAATCAGTAGGTCCATGGGGGTAATACGGAACGCCGTGCTGGATCCCAACGGCCTCGTATCACTAGCAGTCGAGATGACATGCATTTTATCCGCATGGCTGTAACGGATCGTGCACCGACGTCTCGATCCCTGAGTCAACAGATGGGGACGTTTGCAACACAACAACCATCTGCACTAACAGTTCGACGACGTTTGCAGCAACATGGACTATCAGATCGGACACCATGGCTGCGGTTACCCTTGACGCTGCATCAAAGACAGGAGCGCCTGCGATGGTGTACTCAACGACGAACCTGGGTGCACGAATGGCAAAACATCATTTTTTCGGATGTATCCAGGTTCTGTTTACAGCATCACGATGGTCGCATCCGTGTTTGGCGACATCGCGGTGAACGCACATTGGAAGAGTGTATTCGTTATGGTCATACTGGCGTATCACCCGGCGTGATGGTATGGGGTGCCATTGCTTACACGTCTCGGTCACCTCTCGTTCGCATTGACGGCACTTTGAACAGTGGACGTTACATTTCAGATGTGTTACGACCCGTGGTTCTACCCTTCATTCGATCCCTGCGAAACCCTACATTTCAGCAGGATAATACACGACCGCATATTGCAGGTCCTGTACGGGCCTCTCTGGATACAGAAAATGTTCGACTGCTGCACTGGCCAGCACATTCTCCAGATCTCTCACCAATTGAAAACGTCTGGTCAATGGTGGCCGGGCAACTGGCTCGTCACAATACGCCAGTCACTACTCTTGATGAACTGTGGTATCGTTTTGAAGGTGCATGGGCAGCTGTACCCGTACACGCCATCCAAGCTCTGTTTGACTCAATGCCCAGGCGTATTAATGCCGTTATTCCGGCCAGAGGTGGTGTTTCTGGGTACCGATTTCTCAGGATCTATGCATCCAAATAGCGTGAAAACATAATCACATGTCAGTTCTAGTATAATATATTTGTCCAATGCATACCCGTTTATCATCTGCATTTCTTCTTGGTGTAGCAATTTTAATGGCCAGTAGTGTATTTCAATGCTGGCACCGCGTCCTGCCATTCACTTTTTTTTCATGGGTTTCCTTAAGCGCTAAAGGCAAAAAAGATGATGGTTCGCTTTCACAAGGCTGATTTCCTTCCCTGGTCAGAGCTTCTACATCATCTGCAGTGAGCGCGCCGTCGACGGAACGTTAAGCTTCCTTCTTACGCAACAACTTCCTCTTCTCCTGTTTTATTGTGCATATCTTTTCTTATCTTTGACCGATCGAGCCATAGCGGTTAACTCGTGATCACAAGAAATCGGTTTCAAATGTCTTTATTAACAATTTCTATCTGTTTCTGCTTATCAAGCAGACGACGACAGAAATCAGTCCTTCATGAATACCACGACTTATATCACCTGGTCCTCCTACAGTGGTTCAATATCATCCTACCGCTACTATGATTCTGTTCATCATTCTTTCATCAAACTGATGAGGAGGAATGGCGAGATGGTTCCCCCGACAAGGACACCACCTATCACCTTCCCCATCCTTGTACAATCCAAGTTTGTGTTTCGTCCTGAACGCCCTTGTTGCCTACATCTTGTTACATAGTATTCCACCTACCTTATTTTCGATCTCCTCGTACAACCTACAAAATGGTTCAAATGGCTCTAAGCACTATGGGACTTAACATCTGAGGTCATCAGTCCCCTAGAACTTAGAACTACTTAAACCTAACTAACCTAAGGACATCACACACATCCATGCCCGAGGCAGGTTTCGAACCTGCAACCGCAGCAGTATCGCGGTTCCGGACTGAAGTGCCTAGAACCGCTCGGCCACAGTGGCCGGCCCGTACAACCTACAGCTGCCGTTTGTTATCATTTTAGTTTAACTCGTAACAAGAAGATCATGAAATCTTTCTTTTATAGGTTACAGTAATATTTGAAGAGGATGAGCTACAAATTCTTCGCAACTGACAATTAAATAATATCTCTGAGTTTAGTGTTCAATTATTAGCAAATATTGCATGTAATATTTTCCTTGTTACTCATATTTGGATCAAATTATTTTCTGTCTTAAGAAAAGAAACACATTGGTTTCTGCTCAAGCCAAAGCTAATGAGCATCTTCGGCTTGTGTGATTTCATTTCAAACATATCTACTATAAAATTACCTACACCGCCTAACCGAATAAAGTACCGGACTTCGAAACCAAATAAACTATGCACAGGTTCTGTTGAGCGGTAAGCATAAGTAATGATTACTGAGAATGAAAATAAGTTAATGACGTTACGCAAACCACAATAACTTCCACTTGTACAATTAAAATTTTAACTTGAATGTTTCGGAATAGTAAAGAATAGGAAACGATGTAAAGAAGGTCGAATCAATTTTTTCAGTCTTTGTTATTTCAATTAGAAACAGACACTTACATTCATCGGAACAAAGGCACCAATCGCAACGGTAATCATAAAGACCAAAAGGGGATAAAGGAATATAATGAACAAGCCATTGTAGTGAATAACTGTACAGGGTGTCCATAAATTATCTTTACAACTTAAGACTTTAATAACTTTAAAACTATAGAAGATATTTAGAGTTGGTTTTCAACATGTGAAAATATAACTCATAAAGATATTTTTAACTTCTAGGTGACGCAATTTTGACGTAAATTTGAACCTGAAAACCTGATGAAATGTGGACGCCACAGGAGAAAGCTCACTGTGTGGCTTGGTTCATACAGATGACGTCCGATACACAAGTGCAGCGAAACTTTCGAACAGAGTACGGAAGGCAACGAACGTCCCGACCTACTACTCGGGCTTGGCAAGAAATGTTCTCCATAAAATAGAGGCAGGTCGCCCATTTGTTTGAGACGCCGACGTGGAGAAGGCATGGCAGGCGTTTGCATGGAGTCCGACAGAATCGGTGCGTACGGCGGCCAGAGAGTTGGAAATAAGACGACCAACACTGCTTTGCATAAGAGGTTGCGGCTGTATCCCTACAAGGTGTAGCTGCTTCAGGCTTTAAAACCTACTGACAGATCTCAGTGCGAGCAGTTTACAGTGGATATGCTAGGCAAGATTGACGCAAATAATGACTTTTTGGAAAACAATTATTTCTCCGAAGGAGCCACGTTTCACGTATCTGGTAAATGAATCGCCATAACGTTCTTATATGGAGTTCATAGTATCCTCATGTCACACATGGAATGGAAGAGACTCTCCCAAGTTCAATGATTGGTTCGGACCTGTGGTGTCACCGCCAGACACCATACTTGCTAGGTGGTAGCCTTTAAATCGGTCGCGGTCCGCTAGTATACGTCGGACCCGCGTGTCGCCACTGTCAGTGATTGCAGACCGAGCGCCGCCACACGGCAGGTCTAGAGAGACTTCCTAGTACTCGTCCCAGTTGTACAGCAGACTTTGCCAGAGATGGATCAATGACAAATACGCTCTCATTTGCCGAGACGATAGTTAGCATAGCCTTCAGCTACGTCATTTGCTTCGACCTAGTAAGGCGCCATTACCAGTTTATATTGAGATTGTAATTCCTGTATCATCAAGAGCGATGTTCTCCAGTTATGGATTAAAGTTAAGTATTCCAGAAGCTATGTACTATTTTTGGCTACTGTAACTCCTTTAACTGTTCCAGACCTCACGCCAGTCTGCGTGAGCTTAAACGCGTGCATTTCGGCCTCCTCTAGCAACACGGTGTTGGCTCTTCTGCCAACACATCAGGACCAATGCACAGTTGCATCATTGGTCCATTCTTTTGCACCGGGTATGCCATCAACGGATGGTCATGTTACAAGCGGTTGTCATGCTACAATTGGAGCAGCTGTAACCTGATGTCATATTCCAGCAAGATAGGGTTCCACCCCACTGGTCCCTAAATGTCCGTCAGTTTCCAGATGAAAAGTTTCCGGATAAATAGATTGGACGACATGGTCCAATTCGATGACCGCCACGATCCGCTTACCTTACACCACTAGACTTCTTCCTGCGGGATTTTGTAAGGGATTTGGTGTACCGAGCCAAGCTTAGAGACCTACAGGGCTTGAAGGCACGCATTCGCAATCCATTTGAACATGTCGTATGTGGAGAGAAATGGAATTCCGACTAAATGTATCCGTGCCACTAAGGGTGCACAAATTGATGTGTCTGGATGAAGAAACAAAAATTTATGCACTATCTTATCACGTATTGAAACTCATTTGTTAATATCTAGTATAGTTTTAAAGGTATTAAAGTCTTAAGTTGTAAAGATAATTTATGGACACCCTGTATATACTGAAATATGAAACAAACCAGGAGCGCTAGCTCCTTATCGTTTACTTACACTTAGATAGTCATGACACTTCACGTAAATCATAACACTGTCAAATACAGTTATTTCCATTATATATCCAGAATTACTTTGAAAAATGAGATTCTTTCTCAAACTACTAAGTGGTTCATAAAGAGGCACCATAAATCTCTGAGCTAATGCTTCGTCGCAAATGACTCATTCCTGACGATATATTCTGCCTTAACAAAAAGTATAATATATCGATCCTTGTATGGCCATATGAGTTCAGTGATTTTATGCAGACGTCTCAAAGAACATACGAAGAAAACTGCATCCACTAAAGAGCCCAGATTCTGATGCTCAAAATAAATAGTTCACATGTTTACGGAGCAACGTTGCAAAGAAAATAATGAAATAGCTAAATTATGAAGTGAATGTTCGTAAGAACCATTCAAAGAGTAACTCCAGAAAGAAGAAGGAAGCAAAAGACCCCTCTTTCTATGAGTTACACGAACAAAAACAGTGTTCGTTTTGTCATAATACTGTAAAATGCTGACACATATCGTCCTTCAGTATACCTGACACGAATTTCAGTAACCCACTTATAAAAAGGCTGTTCTAAAACTACTTCCACACACAGCAAAAAAAAAACAATGGCGTACATTGTTTTTTTGCTATGTGTGGAAGTACGTTTAGAACAGCTTTAGTGTTTTACTCTCCAAAATAAACTGTATCCTAATAGTAATCCCGTACCATACCATCTGCCCTCGGTACAGAATCCTGCCTCGGGTATGGATGTGTGTGATGTCCTTAGGTTAGTTAGGTTTAAATAGTTCTAAGTTCTAGGGGACTGATGACCTTAGAAGTTAAGTCCCATAGTGCTCAGAGCCATTTGAACCATTTTTTTTATTGTGCTCCGATGGAAAATAGCTTTTAATACATAATATTAAAATGAGTGGTCGTCGTTAAATAAGGACGTCTGGTAATTTAAACTCTGCAGAGCCAAATATTTCAAACTGTAACATGTGATAAATGATGAAAATACTCTGCTAGAGGTGTATTCAATATTTACCTGCAGTCCGTTCGGCCAGAGAAGATCGGTGACAGTTGTGGCGGACTTTGCGTGGATGCTTCGTACCTTTACGTACCGCGACCAACGAGGTGCTGTGATTTTGTTTACGTTTCTATGGCGACGTCCCGTTCTGTCGCTGCTGTAGGCGACTGCGATTTTTTAGTCAGTACTGAGGGCTGCCATTCGTACTTCACAATGGAAAGCTGGGGATAATGCCAGGATTCTCCTATCGCCGTTTGGCGTACAGATAGGTCTTTATTCATGAATAGAGAAAAATAAAGATACGAAGTAGAATTGTTAAAGCACGAAATGTTTTCAACGAGGTGTTAATTTTCATGTTCCTGTAAAAGAGATTTGAAAGTAGAAATAAGGGCTCTACAATAGGCGTATCTTTGGAGTGTTGCTCTGTGAAAGATGAGGTGTTAATTTTCATGTTCCTGTAAAAGAGATTTGAAAGTAGAAATAAGGGCTCTACAAAAGGCGTATCTTTGGCGTGTTGCTCTGTGAAAGATGAGGCAGAACACCACCGACAAAATTTCGGAAGTTCTTCAAAGATAATTTGTACATATTCTGGTATCAGGGAACCGCGGTCTCCGGGGGCCTAGTTACAGAGTAATTGTATTTCACTTGGTTTCTTACTACATCTATCTTTGTAGGTGTATTATACTGACAATATCCTCACGAAACTACAAATGTGGACGATTTACGCTCTGTTGCTTGCTTGGAGACTAATTTTTTCCATTCACACACGACACTTGTTGTCGGCAACAGTGAAGCCCACTTCTTTCTTCGCCCTCGAGCTTGCATTCACTACTGCTCGGTTCTGTCCCAGGGTTATTTTTCAGGAAATGTCACGTTTGTGTTAAAGGTGATCCACATGAGTATGGCCAGGTTTACTGATAAAGCGTTGGTCGATGTACTCCTCGTGTATGGTTTAGCGGACTGCAATCGAGGAGCGGGTCAACAACACTAATGAGGAAATATTACCTCATATTCGAAGGAGAAGGAAGCACTCTTGCAAGATATCAGGCTCAGCAATCGATTCTGCGAGAAAATTTGGGCCTTGATTCTCATCGTACGCATTTATGAACTTCTGAACGTATAGCTTTTAAACTTTCGCATGCAGCTAATATGTTCACTGGCTACGCCCCACTGCAACCGTCTAATGCCCGACTGCGAATTACTATACAGTGGAGTGAGTGAATTCAAAAATGGTTCAAATGGCTCTGAGCACTATGGGACTTAACATCTTAGGTCATCAGTCCCCTAGAACTTAGAACTACTTAAACCTAACTAACCTAAGGACATCACACACATCCCTGCCCGAGGCAGGATTCGAACCTGCGACCGTAGCAGTCCCACGGTTCCAGACTGCAGCGCCTAGAACCGCACGGCCACCGCGGCCGGCAGTGAGTGAATTTCTGTTTTAACATTAGCAAAATGTCTGATGCAGGTGACAGACATCTCTTCGCTAAGAATAGTTTTATTTTGCGACTGACAAATGTAGTGCAAACGAATGACGCGAATTAGTGTGTCATTAGAGAAGTAGCGCAGCATCATTTAATTATTAACATCGCCGTTGTGCTTTATTTACTTTGGATTGCAAAGCTATCACTGTTAATTTGAAGTACATTTGCTGGACATGCGCAACTGTTCAACGTGATTGGCACGATTAAATTGTAAATCGAAAATCTCATTAACTTCATTTCATAATAATTGTTCAGTTATCTAGGTTTATTCATTTTGATTGTGTGTGTGTGTGTGTGTGTGTGTGTGTGTGTGTGTGCGCGCGCGTGTGTGTGTTGTTGATGCACAATATCTGTACAGGAATATTTTTAAAATAATACTGAATGTGTATGTGCGCGAAGTCGACATATCACAAAGTAATATTACTATTTTTCACGTAGAATAACGTGTTCTCGAACGAGATTTCAAAACATATTGGACAGATGTGTCCACCCCTACCTCCTATTCCCCTTCCTTCAGCACCGCGCGAATAAGAGGGCTCTGGTTGTCACTCCACTGTACAGAACTCGTACCTCACGCTCGGGCATAGCGGATGCAGTGGGGCGGTGCGAGTGACAAACAACCGGTGCACGCGAAAGTTTAAAAGCTGTGTGTTCAATAGATCGTACCTGCGTAATATGAGAATCATGGCCCACGTTTTCTCTCAGGATCGATTGCTGGGGCTGATAACAGGTTTTTGTGCTTTTTCTCCTTAAAATATGAGTCGTGTTGGTGGTGTTTCCTTGTCAGATGTGCGACGCCATCCACGTCACAGTACTGAATCTCAAGATTGTCGCTTTAATCTGTGTTTCTTATTGTACGTTTCGGAGATTGCATATTACAACCTGCTTCACCGATGAGAAGGTGTTTTACAGAAACGATAATAATTGGCGCATTAGAGAGCATTAGGCGACGAGTGACTAGTACAGAAGAAAGGAGTACAGTAGAATACGAATGGGTGGCTTCGAGAGATGAAATAGTGAAGGCAGCAAAGGATTAAATATATAAGAAGACCAGGCCTAGTAGAAGTTCTTGAATAATACTGGAGACACTGAATTTAATTGGCTGGTTCAAATGGCTCTGAGCACTACGGGACTTAACATCTTAGGTCATCAGTCCTCTAGAACTTAGAACTACTAACTAACCTAAGGACATCACACACATCCAAGCCCGAGGCAGGATTCGAACCTGCGACCGCAGCAGTCCCGCGGTTCCGGACTGCAGCGCCTAGAACCGCACGGCCACCGCGGCCGGCTGAATTTAATTGATAAAAGGAAAAAATATAGGAATGCAGCAAATAAAGCAGGTGAAAGCGAACACAAAATTTAAAAAAAATGGCCACCCGGGGTAGCGGCGTGGTCTACGGCGCCTTGTCACGGCCCGCGCTGCTCCACCCGTCGGAGGTTCGAGTCCTCCCTCGGGCATGGGTGTGTGCGTCGTCCTTAGCGTAAGTAGTGTGTAAGCTCAGGGACCGATGACCTCAGCAGTTTGCTCCCATAAGATCTTAACACGAACTTCCAAATTTTTTAAAAATGAGATTGACAGGAAGTGCAAAACGGCTAAGCAGGAATGGCTAGAGGATAAAGTTAAGGATTTAGAAGCATATATCACTAGGGGACGCGTGGATACCACCTACAGGAAAACGAAAGACGACTTCGGAAAAAAAGAGAAGCAACTGTATGAACGCTGTGGTCGAGTGGTTCTAGGCCCTTCAGTCTGGAACCGCGCGACCGCTACGGTCACAGGTTCGAATCCTGCTTCGGGCATGGATGTGTGTGATGTCCTTAGGTTAGTTAGGTTTAAGTAGTTCTAAGTTCTAGGAGACTGATGACCTCAGTCGTTAAGTCCCATAGTGCTCAGAGCCATTTGAACCATTTGAACCTTCACAGTCCAATTTTTTGCACAGTCCAATCTACCGACTGTCACGAATGGTGACGATGATGAGGATGATGAAATGATGAGGACAACACAAATATCCAGTCTCCGGGCAGAGAAAATCCCCAACGCGACCGGGAATGGAACCCGGGACCCCGTGATCCAGAGGTAGCAACGCTAGCCACTAGACCACGAGCTGCGGATGTTGAGAAGGGTGTAAGACAGGGTTGTAGCCTACTCCCGAAGTTCTTCAAACTGCACATTGAGCAAGCAGAAAAGGAAATGAAAGAAAAATTTGGAGTAGAAATTGAAGTTCAGGGAGAAGCAATAAAAACTTCGAGGTATGACGATAAATTTGAAATTATCTCTGATACAGGAAAAGACTTGGAAGAGCAGTTGGAAGGAATAGACAATGTCTTGCAAGTAGGATAGAATATCAACAAAAACAAAACAAGGATAATGTAATGTAGTCGAATTGAGACAGGTGATGGCGAGAGAATTAGATTAGAAAACGAGACACTTAACGTAGTAGATGAGTTTTGTTATTTTGGCAGTGAAATAGCCGATAATCGCTGAGGTAGAGAGAATATAAAATGCAGGCTGGCAATGACAACACTAGCGTTTCTAAAGAAGATAAATTTGTTAACATCGAATATAGAATTCAGTGTTAGTAAGTCTTTTGTGAAGGTATTTGTCTAGAGTGTACAGCCATGCATGGAAGTGAAACGTGGCCAATATACAGTTTAAACAAGAAGAGAATAGAAACTTTTGAAGTGTGGTGCTTCAGAAGAATGCTGAAGATTAGTTGGGTAGATCACATAATTAATGAGGGGGTACTGATTAGAATTGGGGAAAAAAGAAATTTGCGGCAAAAGCTGGATAGAAGAAGCGATCGGTTGATAGAACACATTCTGTGACATCAAGGGATCACCAGTTTAGTATTGGAGGGAAATCTGTGGGGTAAAAATCGTAGAGGGAGACCAAGAGATGAATACAGTAAGCAGATTGTGGGATGTAGGTTGCAGTAGTTACTTTGACATGAAGAGACTATTAGTAAGGGTGTAAGTTGCAGTAGTTATTGGGAGGTGAAGAGGTTTGCACAGGATAGAGTAACACGGAGAGCTGCAGGAGACCACAACAACGACAACGGCTGTGAAAATAAATACTAAAACATTAAAAAATACGAATGTGTATACATTCTAAGACAAAAAAAAACGCATCACGAATAAATTATCCGAATGGGACGAAAAGCGGCAAATGTGACGTACATGTACAGACATACAAATTATTACAATTTGCAAAAGAATTAGATGATTTATTCAAGAAAAAGAGCCTCACAAATTCAGCAAGTCAGCAACGTGTTTGTTCATCTCTGGTTCTTCTGCAAGCAGTTATAATCTTGGCAGTGACTGATGGAGCTGTTGTATATCTCCCTGTGGGATGTTGTGCCAAATTCTGTCCGATAGGCGCGTTAGATTGTGAAATCCCGAGGTGGTTGGAAGGCCCTACCATAATGCTCCCAGTCGGCCGCTGTGGCCGAGTGGTTCTAGGCGTTTCAGTCTGGAACTGCGCAACCGCTACGGTCGCAGGTTCGAATGCTGCCTTGAGCATGAATGTGTGTGATGTCCTTAGGTTAGTTAGTTTAAGTAGTTCTAAGTTCTAGGGAAAGGGGACTGATGATCTCAGATGTTAAGTCCCATAGTGCTCAGAACCACTTGAACCATTTTGAACCATTATGCTCCAAACGTTCTCGATTGGGGAGAGATCCTGGACCCAGCTGGCCAAGGTAGGGTTTGGTGAGCGCGAAAACAAGAAGTAGAAATTCTCACCTTGTGTGGGAGTGCGTTATCTTGCTGAAATGCAGCATGGCTTGCCATGGACGGTAACAAACCGGGCGCAGGATATCGTCAACGTACCGCTATGGTGTAAGAGTACCTCGAATGAGAACCAAAGGGGCCCTGCTACGACAAAAATTACAGACATCTCTTTGCTGGTCATCGGGATTCGAAGCGGGTGTCATGACTGAAGACAGTTCTACTCCATTCAGAGAGATTCTGGATCGAAGACGCACCTAGAGACGAACCGGACAGCGGTGGGATAGCAGTAATACTTCCCGATAACCGGGAGTGATGACCTGCGATGCCATTTCTTTTTGTAGCAGGACGCTTTGGTTGTCATCCGTGGCACCCTAACACCACAGTGGTGTATCGACGATATTCTACGCCTCGTTTCCTTGCCCTTCATGGCACGCTATTTTGGGCTTACATTTCGGCAACATAATGTCCGCCAGCACACGGTGAGAGTTTGTACTGGTTGTCTTCGTGCATGCCAAAGCATACCTTGGCCAGAAAGGTCGCAGGATCTCTTTCCAATTGAGAATGTTTGGAACATTACCAGCAGTGCCCTCTAACCAGCTCGGTATTTTGACGATCTAACTCGCCGGTTGGACAGAAATTGTCAAGAAATCCCTCTGGAGGACATTCAACAAATCTGTCAATCAATGGCAAGTCGAATAATTACTTGCATAAGCGCCAGAGGTGGACCAACGCGTTACTGACTTGATCTACACTCCTGGAAATGGAAGAACACATTGACACCGGTGTGTCAGACCCACCATACTTGCTCCGGACACTGCGAGAGGGCTGTACAAGCAATGATCACACGCACGGCACAGCGGACACACCAGGAACCGCGGTGTTGGCCGTCGAATGGCGCTAGCTGCGCAGCATTTGTGCACCGCCGCCGTCAGTGGCAGCCAGTTTGCCGTGGCATACGGAGCTCCATCGCAGTCTTTAACACTGGTAGCATGCCGCGACAGCGTGGACGTGAACCGTATGTGCAGTTGATGGACTTTGAGCGAGGGCGTATAGTGGGCATGCGGGAGGCCTGGTGGACGTACCGCCGAATTGCTCAACACGTGGGGCGTGAGGTCTCCACAGTACATCGATGTTGACGCCAGTGGTCGGCGGAAGGTGCACGTGCCCGTCGACCTGGGACCGGACCGCAGCGACGCACGGATGCACGCCAAGACCGTAGGATCCTACGCAGTGCCGTAGGGGACCGCACCGCCACTTCCCAGCAAATTAGGGACACTGTTGCTCCTGGGGTATCGGCGAGGACCATTCGCAACCGTCTCCACGAAGCTGGGCTACGGTCCCGCACACCGTTAGGCCGTCTTCCGCTCACGCCCCAACATCGTGCAGCCCGCCTCCAGTGGTGTCGCGACAGGCGTGAATGGAGGGACGAATGGAGACGTGTCGTCTTCAGCGATGAGAGTCGCTTCTGCCTTGGTGCCAATGATGGTCGTATGCGTGTTTGGCGCCGTGCAGGTGAGCGCCACAATCAGGACTGCATACGACCGAGGCACACAGGGCCAACACCCGGCATCATGGTGTGGGGAGCGATCTCCTACACTGGCCGTACACCACTGGTGATCGTCGAGGGGACACTGAATAGTGCACGGTACATCCAAACAGTCATCGAACCCATCGTTCTACCATTCCTAGACCGGCAAGGGAACTTGCTGTTCCAACAGGACAATGCACGTCCGCATGTATCCCGTGCCACCCAACGTGCTCTAGAAGGTGTAAGTCAACTACCCTGTCCAGCAAGATCTCCGGATCTGTCCCCCATTGAGCATGTTTGGGACTGGATGAAGCGTCGTCTCACGCGGTCTGCACGTCCAGCACGAACGCTGGTCCAACTGAGGCGCCAGGTGGAAATGGCATGGCAAGCCGTTCCACAGGACTACATCCAGCATCTCTACGATCGTCTCCATGGGAGAATAGCAGCCTGCATTGCTGCGAAAGGTGTATATACACTGTACTAGTGCCGACATTGTGCATGCTCTGTTGCCTGTGTCTATGTGCCTGTGGTTCTGTCAGTGTGATCATGTGATGTATCTGACCCCAGGAATGTGTCAATGAAGTTTCCCCTTCCTGGGACAATGAATTCACGGTGTTCTTATTTCAATTTCCAGGAGTGTATTTGTGATGCTCTTTCTGTTGAATAAATCATCCAATTTTTCTGAAATCCTAATCTTTTGTTTGTCTGTACATATAAGTAACATCTACCGATTTGCGTCTCATTCGGGTAATTCTTCCGTGGCGCGTCGTTTTTCTTGTCTTAGAGTGTATTATTACTCATTTCTGCAGATGAGAGGTACCTGTTGTTATATTCCATTTTCATGAGCTGCTGGATGCTTACCACTGCTCATTCGAGTCCGCTGTACACATCATGTTGAAGCGAGCGCACCAGCGTTCTGTCATTACTGGTCGTTTGGAGCCGCATCAGGTTAATGTGATGGGGACCAAAAGCCGATGAAGACTACTGAAACTGGTGTGCGAGTGCGAGGTGTGATGAGTCTGGGAAAGCGAACAGAAGTGGATGATTGTAGAGTAACACAGGGACGTTCTGTGCAACTTATTTTACTGGATATCCATAGTTAAAGTTCCAGTTTCAAAACGCTGTAGAAAGAGAACCACCGTTCAGCATGACGTAAAATTTGAATAGCATACTATTGACGCTGGTGGAAACGCCAAGAAACAAAAGGAAAAAAGTGAAAGTTTTGCCACTAGATGATGCTGTTAGTGTCAGAATATGCACACCAATATTTTGCGCCCGAAACGCCCAGCAGGACCGTCTCCATGAAGGATCGCGCGCTACTGTTAAAGCTGTCTTACAACAACGGTGACTGTGCGCCAGTAGCTGCGCAGAACTTCCAAACGCTCAATGGTATGAAAAACGGCATTGGACTGATGTCTTCTAAGGGTCTAGAGAAAATTCTTACAAAATTAGAAAAGACAGGTTCTTTTGAAGTGCAGTGTAGCAGAGGGAGGAAAGCAGTTGATCCGATGTCTGTCAAGGATGTGACCACAACACTGCAGGAGGGATAAAGGGGTGGTACGTGAACATGCAGTGCACGGGGAATTGCCCGAGCGTTGGACATGCCTGTGAACACGATGCACAAAATTCTACGAAACGTCCTGCAGTGATATGCATACAAAATCATCCATGTTCAGGACTTTCTTCCTGCTGACCTGCCAGCAAGGCAAAGATTCGCTCTGGAATTTCTTGCTCGCATCGAAGTGGAAAATGAATGGCCATGGAACATTCTGCGGACAGACGAAGCCCATTTCCATCTTCAAGGAAATCTCAGTACGCAGACTTCCAGAATATGGTCAACGGAAAATACGGGAGGAGTCGAGCCTGTGGGTCCTGTTACCTGTATTGCCACTGGTAAATGCTATAAGAATCATTTGCGCACCAATGTCATTCCAACCGTTCAACAGCATGAATGTGTGGGTAGGACCACTTTCCACAGCCAAAGAAATGTCTGCAGCAGAGGCATTTCGGAAATGCTAGAGTTATCAGCCGTCATTTCCCTACAGACTGGCCGTCCAGTCACGTGGCCTTAATCCTTCTGAATTCGGCTGTGGGGTTATCCGGAAGATGAGTTCAATTCTCCAGTTACGAACGTAGCTGAATTGAAGGCACGCATTGCGCAACCCATTCTGAACATGTCACCCGAGGCACTCTGATCTGTTATGGAACATACTGCTTCTCGATCTCAGCTTGTGGAAGAAAAGAGTGGAGAGCATATTGAACATGACATGCGCCAGTGTCACAACAATTAGAATCTGAAGACATTTTGCTTTATATACGGTGTTTAGCCCCAGGACAATTAAAAACCCATGTCGTTTCTCTTCTTGTTGTGTTTTTGTCCCCAGTAAATTAAAAACCGATGTCATTTTTCTTTTTATACGGTTTTTGTCCACAAGACGATTAAAAACCGATGAAAATTTGCTTTTTGTGCGGTTTTTGACATCAGGTCAGTGAAAAAACGATGTCATTTTGCTTTTTATGCGGTTTTTCGCCTTAGAACAGTTAGAAATTGATGTTTCCTGTCCGATGTGGTACGACTTTGCCATGGTGGATGGGCTTACCAAACTAACAGTGCCACAACTGTTGACTGGCGAACTTGTGCAGTCATACACATTGGACAGTACAGAAGGTGTAATGTGCAGCTCACACCATAGCCGCCGTATTGCGATTCATCTGTTATTTGTAGCCGATCCCATTTACGTTAAGACACTTATAGCACCATCTACCGTTAAGACACTTATAGCACCATCTACTGGAAAAATTTTCTTTAATTTTTTTTCTTTGACGTTTCCCCCTGCATCAATAGTATTCTGTTCAAATTTGACTTCATTCCGAGCAATGGTTCTCTTTCTACAGCGTTTTGAAACTGGAACTTTCATTATGGGCCCCTGTATATTGCAATGGCTACTGCGCGTTTTTAGGAGTTTTTGCGAGGTGGTTTGGTCGTTGGCAGCCCGATGATAAAAGTCTTGGAACTCGAAACGCGGTGCTGTGTTATGTGGTTATTGCTTTAAAGTTCGTTGAAAGCTACAAAGGTATAATCAAATAATGTGCAGCGTGTTTGAAAAAGATTCATCCGATTTCACAAGTCTTCATTTTCTACATGAATGGCTATAGAAACTTGGGATAACTCTAAAGTTATGCAAAGGACTATAATGTTTTTATTCTCGATATAACCATCTAATTTCACATGTTTACACGCACACACACACACCCCTGATGAGATTTTTAGAATTACTTCCAGGATCAATGCGTAAGTTCAGATTTACTCCAGTTTCTATCTTTATTTACGTACAAGATAGAGTCCTTTGAACACTAATGAATCTTTTTGGAAGAATAAGTGAAGAACTAACTAGCTGACCGTGTTAATGAGCAAAAGTAATCTCTAGGATACAACAAAAAACAATACTGTACGACATATGAAATTAAAATGCAAGTTTTTTTTAGTATTAAACATTTATTATCATCTAGGAAATATTAACTATACTGTAATTACGGAGAAAATTGCACTGAACTGTCCAGAAAAAGAAAATTGAAAATTTGAGAGCAGAATGTGTCTCCCACATTAGCTTAGACTAAATGAGTTAAGTTAAATAGAGATATCATGCTATAATGGCTGATAAAACCGAACATACCTAAATTAAATGTCTTAAGGCATGTAACTGATACGAAGAAAATGTCTGATTGCTGTATGGTAATATAAATTGGTAAAAAACTGACGATGGTGATGTGGTATAAAGGATACCATTGCAAACAGGACCTTCTTTGGTGTTCAGAAAACCACCGTGGAGCATTTTACACTACTGAAAACTGTGTATGAATGAAATCGTCAACAGTTTTGGTTCTCTTTAGGATGTTGGCATTTTCCAATGGTTCAATATCACTGAATGTCTTTTTGATGTGCGCTATACCAGGTGAGGTAATTTTACTTTGTCCTGCAGAATTGATGTGTAACTTTTTATGATGCGATGTTGTTAGTTCAATGAGACCTTTCATCCTCATGCCACAAACACATTATCGCTTCACTGTTGTCATGAGCATGAACGCCGAAGTTGTAACATGAAAGCTGGCTTAAATAAGACGTATCCGAAGGTGTAAGACATGGAAGAAACAATACTTGTAGATCGATTGCTGGTGTACAAGTGTTACTTCCAGCCGTAGTTGAAGAAATCGCATTATTCTTCTTGTTTGTCATTGCACTTCCTGCCATCCTGTGAGGCAGATCTCCTGCTTTCTGGGTTCTGCTGTTTTATGGTGAATGTCCTTTCATATCATGCTGCAACGAATCACATTTCTTACAAGCATCTGACCTTAGTCTTCCAAATGATGGGCATGGAAAGTAACATCGTCCACATTATATATGTAGTACTATGAACCACCTCCGTTATCATGGTACAACACTTCACACATCTTCAGTTTATTGGTTAGTGTCACAATCCTTCTCCTTGATATACACACATCAAAAAAAGTTTTGCATCACCTCGGTTCCGAGAGTTCCGGAACCTGTACAGAAAATTGGAATAGACATCAACATAAGCATCATGTCTGCCCTTTTTATTGCTCATGAAAACCACACATTGCATGTTGTAACACCATACAGCGAGACCTTCAGAGGTGGTGGTCCAGATTTCTGTACACACTGGGTGCCTCTAATACCCAGTAGCACGTTCTCTTGCATTGATGCATGGTTGTATTCGTCGTGGCGTACTATCCACAAATTCACCAAGGTACTGTTGGTCCAAATTGTTCCACTCCTCATCGGCGATTTGGCGTAGATCCCTCAGAGTGATTGGTGGCTCACGTCGTCCATAAACAGCCCTTTTCAACCTATCCCAGGCATGTTTGATAGGGTTCATGTCCGGAGAACATGCTGGCCACTCTAGTCGAGCGATGTCGTCACCCTAAAGGATGTCATTCACAAGATTTGCACTATGGGGGCGCGAATTGTCGTCCATAGAGTCGAATGCCTCGCCAATATGCTGTCGATATGGTTGCAATATCCGTCGGAGGATGGCATTCATGAATCGTACAGCTGTTACGGCGCCTTCCATGAGCACCAGCGGCGTATGTCGGCCCCACATAATGCCACCCCAAAACAGCAGGGAACCTCCATCTTGCTGCACTCGTTGGACAGTATGTCTAAGGTGTTCAGCCTGACCGGGTTGCCTCCAAACACGTCTCCGACGATTGTCTGCTTGAAGGCATATGCGACACTCATCGGTGAAGAGAAAGTGATGCCGATCCTGAGCGGTCCATTCGGCATGTTGTTGCGATGCATGGTGTCGTGGTTGCAAAGACGGACCTCGCCGTCTACGTTGAGAGTGAAGTTGCGCATCTTGCAGCCTATTGCGCCAGTTTGAGTCGTAACATGACATCCTGTGGCTGCGCGAAAAGCGCCGGCCAGGGTTGCCGAGCGGTTCTAGGCGCTACAGTCTGGAACCGCGCGACCACTACGGTCGCAGGTTCGAATCCTGCCTCGGGCATGGATGTGTGTGATGTCCTTAGGTTAGTTAGGTTTAAGTAGTTCTAAGTTCTAGGGGACTGATGACCTTAGAAGCTAAGTCCCATAGTGCTTAGAGCCATTTGAACCTTTTTTTTTTTTTTGCGCGAAAAGCATTATTCAACATGGTGGCGTTGCTGTCAGGGTTCCTCCGAGCTGTAATCCGTAGGTAGCGGTCATCCACTGCAGCAGTAGCCCTTGGGCGGCTTGAGCGAAGCATAACATCGACAGTTGCTGTCTCTCTATATCTCCTCCATGTCCGAACAAGATCGCTTCGATTCATTCCAAGACGCCTGGACACTCCTGGTTGAAAGACCTTATTGACACAAAGTAACAATGCGGACGCGATGGAACCGCGGTATCGACCGTTTAGGCATGGTTGGGCTACAGACAACACGAGCCGTGTACCTCCTTCCTGGTGGAATGACTGCAACTGATCGGCTGTCGGACACCCTCCGTCTAATAGGCGCTGCTCATTCATGGTTGTTTACATCTTTGGGTGGGTTTAATGACATCTCTGAACAGTCAAAGGTACTGTGTCTGCGATACAATATCCGCCATCAACGTCATCTTCAGGAGTTCTGGGAACCGGGGTAATGCAAAACTTTTTTTGATGAGTGTACAAAATACTCCCAATAATGTTTTACGGCAGACTCTGGAATGACTGCAATTTCCATCATGAATTATATATTTCACGCATAACCGACGATGGCTGTCTTTGGGTTCGTCATATTTACCACTGCGTTAATTTGACAAGTCCCAGCACAATAGAGTACATCTGACGCTCAACTGAAATGGGGAATTTTATTCTTATTACACTAGGTGCATATCCGACAAGAACGGAACTATACATGAAATAGATCAAATGCCTACCAGTATTTTTTTAGGCTTTGCTGTAACTGTTGTCTTAGATTTCGTGGTATATTCTGCCCCTTTAACTGGAGCATTATACCGTCCAACTTTCACAGATGAGCCACGTTTTGAGACATTACTAGAATCATAAAACAACAAACAATATGGCAACTATCACGTTCGTGCATTACAATGATGTAAATCAACGATGATTGTCGAACATGCTTAGAATGAAAAAGGCCTTGGATCTAGCACCAACATCATTGGTAGTTACTGTTAGGAGTAGTTATCTTTACAGACAGCCGAGCGGAAACACCTCTTTGTGAAATCAGGGTAGGTGTCGTAAACTTGCGAAAACCCTAGGACGCTAGTAGAACACTTTTAGACTTCAGTCATATATTCGCAGTGTTTACATGTCGTCGTTATTTCGCACCAGCTGCTGTTGCTCATTCAGCTGCATGCTGGATCCTAGTAGACGTTTGCCGTGTTAGCTCAGTGATTGCGTGCCCAGGACAAGATGTCAGCGGCCCTGGTGGCGCGGCGGACTGCCATCGAGCAGGTGGGGCCGGTGCCAGCACGAAGTGGTCACAGAGTGGCTGCCGGAGTGTCCTCAGCCCCACTCCATGCTTTATGTTGACCCTTGATGAACCATCCGCGATGTACCTGGTGTCAGTAGTCGTGTAATTGGTCAATCTCCTCCCTACACCTGCTAGGTTTCAGCGTTCGGAAATGTCTGCGTTTTAAACAGGAACATGAACCTTAAGAGGCCCTTCTGTATTAAAGTTCGGTGCTGGCAGCACCCTGCGATATGATGTAGCCAGAAGAGTGTCAAATCTTCCGTCAGTAGATGGCATACAGTGAGCAGCATAGAGTTCATTAGGTTAAGGTCCTCGTCTTGAGTGCGTCTTCATCTAGTTCCTGGACTAAACTGGAACATCTAGGATATACACTATGTGATCAAAAGTACCCGACACCCCCAAAAACATACGTTTTCATATTAGGTGCATTATGCTGCCCCCAACTGCCAGGTCCTCCATATCAGCGACCTCAGTAGTCATTATACATCGTGAGAGACCAGAACGGGGCGCTCTGCGGAACTCACGGACTTCGAATGTAGTCAGGTGATTGGATGTCATACGTCTGTACGCGAGATTTCCACACGCCTAAACATCCCTTGGTCCACTGTTCCGATGTGATAGCGAAGTGGAAACGGGATGGGACACGTACAGCACAAAAGCGTACAGGCCGGCCTTGTCTGTTGGCTGACAGAGACCGCTGACAGTTGAAGAGGGCCATAATGTGTAATAGGCAGACATCTATCCAGACCATCACACAGGAATTCCAGACTGCATCAGGATCCACTGCAAGTACTATGACACTTAGGCAAGAGGTGAGAAAACTTGGATTTCATGCTCGAGCGGCTGCCATATATCACGCCGGTAAATGCCAAACGACGACCCGCTTGGTGTAAGGAGCGTAAAGATTGGACGATTGAACAGTGGGAAAACATTATATGGAGTGACGAATCACGGTACACAATGTGGCGATCCGATGGCAGGGTGTGGGTATGGCGAATGACCGGTGAACGTCATCTGCCAGCCTATGTAATGCCAACAGTAAAATTCGGAGGCGGTGGTGTTATGGTGCGATCGTGTTTTTCGTCTAGAGGGCTTGTACCCCGTGTTGTTTTGCCTGGCAATGTCACAGCACAGGCCTACATTGATGTTTTAAGCAACTTCTTGCTTCCCAATGTTGAAGAGCAATTCTGGGATGGCGACTGCATCTTTCAACACGATCGAGCACCTGTTCATAATGCGTGGCCTGTGGCGGAGTGGTTACATGACGATAACATCGCTGTAATGAACTGGCGTGCACAGAGTCCTGACCTGGATCTTATAGAACACCTTTGGGATGTTTTGGAACGCTGACTTCCTGCCAGGCCTCAGTGCAGCACTCTGTGAAGACTGGGGTGCCATTCCCCAAGAAACCTTCCAGCATCTGATTGATCGTATGCCTGTGAGAGTGGAAACTGTCATCAAGGCTGAGGGTGGGCCAACACCATATTGAATTCCAGCATTTCCGATGGAGGGCGCCACAAACTTTTAAGTCATTTTCAACCAGGTGTCCGGATACATTTGATCACATAATGCAGATTGGCTCTGAGCACTATGGGACTCAACTGCTGAGGTCATAAGTCCCCTAGAACTTAGAACTACTTAAACCTAACTAACCTAAGGACAACACACACATCCATGCCCGAAGCAGGATTCGAACCTGCGACCGTAGCGGTCGCGCGGTTCCAGACTGTAGCGCCAGAACCGCTCGGCCACCAGCGGCCGGCCATAATGCAGATTCACTGGTATTATAATCGTGGAATCAAGTGCTATTACTGTGAATGCCATCAATCCCAGTGATCAACTATTGATGAGAGTGGGAGAACTGGGGTATTTAAAGGGAGCTAGTGTGAGGCTGTGATGCAAGGCTCAGTATGTAATGGCTGAATGTGTTCTTCTTATTCTGCTGTATTCAATTATTAGGCTGTTAACTGCTGTGTTGGTTCCCTGCTACGTGCTCTTGTGAAAGAGATAGTTTCTTGCAGCATGTCTTACGAGGTGATGAATATGCTTGTCTCTCTTCGTCTGGTTTCCTGTTGCAGTCTCCTTTCTGCTGGATGCATATTCTCACTTGGTAGACAGTGCCATAATGTGTTGAAAAATGAGCTACGTGTGGCATGCTGGTTCGGTTCCCGTTTCTATCCCACTCTCTGGTATGACTTGAGTTTGCCTGTGGCAGTGCGAATGAATTTTAACAATTTTTTTCTAATTCCTACCCCTTATTATTCTCTGCCATAGCACTTTTTGATGTGATGAAGAGCTTCTGACATAATGTACTCTCATGGATGATAGCACCTTTAGAATGAATAAAATCAGTTATGAAAAAAATGGTACTTAGCACATTTAGAACGTTAGGTCTTCAATTTCTGATGGCATTTAGGAACCACAGCGATCATAAATTACAGTTTTAACTTAAAAACCAGTCCAAATTGCAACAAATTATTTTTAATGGCAGAAACTGTTTTCAGTGTATATAACCAAGACCAGAGATTCAGGAAGAGCTGCTGAGAGTACCAGCTGGTACCTGCTGACTGGTGACAGATACTCACAGTTGGTCTGCGTTCAGGCTCCTCATGACCCTCTTTTCTCTAGTGTGAAGAGAGTCATACAGGAGGCAATTAAAAATAAATAATTTATTGCACTGTGAAATTATTTATGTTAGAACTTTTTAGACATCCTGTTTATCAATGAATGAAAAATTCTCTGCACAGAACTGTGCTTCATATAGTTCATTCTCCTTCTTCACAGCACAGAATGAAAACTACAAAAACGAAATTAGAAATGGATCTAAGGTGGAGCCCTGTGCACACCAAGTGTTTGACGACTTACGTATCGCCAGATCGGGTAACGTTATACAGGGAGCATACCCGCGCTGAAGCAGAGAGCTTCTGTGTCCAGCTTCTCAGGTGTTTTTCGGCAGGCGAGGCGTCAGGGTGCCGCGCACCAGGTTTCTTGGGCTGGCCGGGGTCGTGCAGGCAACCTTTGGCTGGCGCTGCAAGGCGCGCCGATCGCGGACCGGCGTAATGAAGGCGGCATTGTGCGCGGCCGCCCGCCTGGAAGCCGGCCCACGCCGGCAAATGAAAAACACGCCGGCGGCGGACAATGCGCCCAGCCCGGTGCATACGCTGATGGCGGGCCGCGGCAGCGCCAGTGGCAGGAGCAGGGGCTGCCCTGGGCGCCAGCCGACGGCCGGCCGCGCTGCGCCGCTCGCTGCTCGCTGCTTTGTCTCGCGGCGCCTCCGCCTGCGCCTCCAGCAGGGAACAATGCGGTTTCCTCCGACACCGAATACTTGGCGCTCCCAGGCAGGCCGGCACCGAGCTGCTGCAAATGCTAGCCGGTCTACCACTTAGCTCTAAGTGGGCCACTAGTTAATGACTTTCAGTTTGTCGTCGGCCCTCTCTTGGCGAAAATCCGTTTGCTCTATACTCCGAACATCTCTTACTCCTAGACCTCTGCCCAATGCTCCAGATATCCCTCGAGGCATAACGAGTTGCAGTGCTGTCTACTGGGACATGACCAATGTATCGGTGCAAGTCTACATATGAATGAAAGCTGGAGAAATGAGGGAGAAAACTCAAGAAACTAACAGCAATGACATGGACATCACAAAAGAGGCCTGCGGGGTAATAATGGCTACAATGAAGCGCACAGCCTATAAATAAATAATATAGCACATATAAATACACTTT
Organism: Schistocerca nitens; assembly: GCF_023898315.1. Taxonomy (NCBI): domain Eukaryota; kingdom Metazoa; phylum Arthropoda; class Insecta; order Orthoptera; family Acrididae; genus Schistocerca; species Schistocerca nitens. Next base: position 502,363,630 of record NC_064614.1, on the reverse strand, counting down.
TAACCAATTTCCTTGAAAGACAGCCAGTCCTGAGGGCTTGCCTCCCTTTCATTTTTTATTACTTTTACAACGTTTAATTGAGGCATCAAGGGATCACCAATTTAGTATTGGAGGGCAGCGTGGAGGGTAAAAATCGTACAGGGACACCAAGAGATGAATACACTAAACAGATTCAGAAGGATGTAGGTTGCAGTAGGTACTAGGAGATGAAGAAGCTTGCACAGGATAGAGTAGCATGGAGAGCTGCATCAAACCAGTCTCTGGACTGAAGACCACAACAACGCCAACGTGACGTTTAGTTATATGGGATGACAGTGACTGTATACTGTGTGCCTCAGCATCTAGTTGTACTTGGTAATTAGAGCTGTTAGTTCTTTCCTTCTGTTGTCTAAGAGCTTGTCAACTGTCTGTGCTGTCATTATGTGGGGAAGATGTGCTCCTCACAGTGCTTCAGAAGGGCCGCCTTCCGAATTCTGGTAAGATGGAAGCGGCTAGCTGCAGGTAGAATGGTGGTGAGTGTGTGAAGGTTGGTGGTTGTTTTCACATCACAGGGTTTTATGCAACGGCTGGGGTGGCTGCACAAAGAGTTGCCAAGTGACCAGTTGTGGCCTGCTACTAAAGAGGCCCATTCACAGGCCAACCAATCGCCCCCCCCCCCTATTCCAAGCTGGTCTACCCTAACACATTGCTACCTGCTAACTCCAACCTCCATCTGTTACCTCACTCTCCATCCTTCTCCCTTGTTTTTTGTCAGAGTGGAAAGTGCCATGTTTTTTGAAAGTGGAAACTTCCACTCCACTGGGAGGAAGTAGGGTCTGCCATGCAGTCACAGTGTACCCAATCACAGTCAGATGGGCCGGCGACCCATTCAGTGGGGAGGGGCTGTTGACTCGTCGGCCTATGAATGGGTGGTGGCTTAACGCATTTCGGCGCGTTTTACACATTGCTAGTCAGAATGCTTTTTACGACTTTCTGGCCCTCTTCCACGATGAGCTGGCACCCTCGAAAATTGTTCCCAGTCGGGAGAGTAACTTTTTCGGAATATACAGGTATCTGTGGGCTGGATGACCAAGGATCTCCTTTTGAGAGAAGCGTTTCTGCTGACATCTTCTCTGAATCTAAGATTGTCCCACGCTGCTGGATGCCCTACAGTTTGTCATCAATGCAGTTTGTGTATTTTTTGGAAATTTGGTTTCTCACGCCAAGTGGGAATCAGACGGTAACGTTGGAGACATACTGGCGCCATCAGTAAGTTTTGGTGGCAAGTCATTCTTTTGGGTGGGGGGGAGTGACTTTTGCCCATCTTCTGGAGGGAGTCTGTGCACCGAGTTTTGATTACATGATTGGTGTGCAGGAATCTTGTCATCTGCAGTAGGTAGGTTAAATTTCTAGAGGCGCTCTGCGTGGAGTATTTTTTTGGAAGAGTGGATTTCGAAAAAGGATTTGAGATGTCTTTCGAGAATGGAGTGGTGCATGCGTGGTATGGTTGGTTCTGGAAGAGTTCATTGAGGAAAACTGAGTAGGAGACTTTCATCCATGGGCGGCAATCGAGGCAAAGTCCAACCCTCGAGCCTGAGCACGGTTGTCCTCACCTTGGACCTGAAGATACTTCGCATCAGCGTCCACAGAGTTCACCCATGATGGGTAGTCATCTATAGTGAGCATCTTTGCAGCTCCAGCAAATAGAGAATTTTCCGTGTTGCTTTACATCCTCTGTGTCAAGTTCTTCTCACATGCAGCAACAATTGTCAATTATGCATGCTGCATAGCCTTTCAGCTTAGTAATTCACAGTGACTGTCATGTAAGAGAGAGTCAGTCGTATAGCGTTACCATTTATACTCAAAGAGGGAACCGTCGTGTAGAGAATCCCATCGCTCATGCAACTTTGTCAACTGACCGCTCCTAATGACATAATTGCGATTTATATATGTTTTGTTGGATCTTTTTTACTGTATTATTTACTTTGAACATCATATTCCATAGATGTTCCTATTGCAATAAAACAGTCGTTTCAATGAATAGCCTTTTTCTCATATAATAATTCTGATTTTTTGTGGGATATTTCACGTTAGTTATTATTTTATTGTAAGTTGACAACCTAGGGTCACTACTACGGCGAGATAATATTAATAAGATTTCAAATAGTCCGTTGTCCACAGATATCAGCATTGTTTTTTAAGGGTGGTTCTGTGTCGAGAGTCATTCCTTGGGCAGAAATTAATTATGGATAATCCCAAATTACCCTACCACCAGGCATCTTGTAGCCAGAATTGACCGATGTGTGCATTTGTCAGATGCTGCGATATGGCATCAATAAATTGATTGTTACATTGGAAAACTTACATAGAAAGTGTTGTAGGTAAGGCGAACCAAAGATTGCATTTTATTGTGATAACAGTTAGAAGATGAACCAAATCCACCACAGAGACCGTCTACACTACACTCAAACGTCCTCTGATACAGTATTGCTGCACTGTATGCGATTCTTACCAGACAGCGTTGACGGAGGACACTGAAACAGTTCCAAGAAGGGCAGATTGTTTTGTTTTTTCGCAAAATACACTATCACGGATGTGATACACAAACTAGGGTGGCCCTTACTGAAACAAAGCCATTTTTTGCCGGTGAAACATTTTTACAAGATTTTCTTCTCGTAATATGAAAATATTTTGTTCACTACTATCTACATAGGGAGGAATGACCATAATAATAAAATAAGACAAATAGGAGCTCTCATTAAATTATTTAGGTGTTCGTTTTTCCCACCGTTTCCCCGCGAGTGGGACAGCCAAGAAAAGTTTTGGAAGTGTTTCTGTGTTTCTCAAACAATTATGAACTGCAGAGTAGTTATGTAGATGTAGATTTAGAAACTAATGTGCCTGCGTTGTAACCTTCCCACAGAAAATTTGAAGAGAGAATAATTATTAGAAATGGAGCCAAGTGTGACCTCTCGCAAAAATATTAATGACAAAGACAATTATATGTAAACTAGCAATCTGACCCAAGTATAAGTTCCCATTAAATAATGAAAGATAATCCCATGACAATGAAACTATAGTGATAATCAAAACTCAATTAAACCGAAATGTCGGTCTTTGGCCCTGTGCAAAAATCAGAATTAATTTCTTACCTTAGTATAACTGCATGTAAAATATCTGCTCTTATTCTGCGCCACAGCTTGGAGGAAATGCATCGCAATAATTATTTTTTTTTTGAAGATAACTGAAAATTTTGTTTAAAGGAAATGGAAGGAAATAGAATGATTCTTTTGTTAAAAATTGCTTTGAAATCAAAATTATTATTGGGGGCAATTCTTACACAAATTAGTTACAGTTAATTTACATCATTAGCTGAGCGCAATGCTGCTTAATAATATACCTTGTCCTGAATCTCGACCATTGCGGTGCCGACGCCCGCCGACTGCTCTGGGCTACCACTACTGACAGACTGCTCTTCGCAGCTGCTACCGAGAGACTGCTGCTCGCAACTGAACTCGGCTACTACTGCCGACAGACTAACTCTCTCTAAAAGCTAACTCGCGACTGCTAGCTCGCAACTGTGCTGCTACAGCGCTATCGCGCTACTGCTCTGGTCAAAGATTCTACAATGCCTCGCCATCGCCGCCGCACAACATACGTGTTTCATAACCCTCCACTGGGGGGGGCAAAAATTTGGCAGCGATGGTGAGTCATTTGGACTTGCCATCGTAACAAATTTTTTCTTCAACTAATTAACTTTTACAATTTACAAAATATTCACTTGTAGTACAAAATGTGAGTACAAAACATATTAGCAAATCAGAAAGTATATATACAAATTATTTGATGGATAATAAAGTGCACACGCACTGTAAGATTCTGTAGCATTTTCAGACCAAATAAATAGAACGGCAAAATAGCATTTTGACAAGTGACATGGTTGCACATGCACTGCAGTTCAGAACATATCAGCATATGGCGAAATGTATATACAATGAGTAACAAATGACATACAACATATCACGAAATCATAAAAGGTATACAGAATAAGCACAAATCATATTGAAAAATGAGAAAAGTGCACAGGCACTGAAGTTCAGTAGAAAACACATAAGTGCACATGCACTGAAAACTTTTGAACATTTTCATAACAAATAAACGCAAGTGTAAAAAAATCCTCAAATCACAAAAGGTATATACAATATAGATGACAAGAGTGCACATATACTGCACTTCAGAACAAATCGAAAAAATGTCTTTAGTATTTTCACAATAAATAAACATAATGGCAAAAAATCATGTCGACAGGTGACATAAGTGTACTTGCACTGGAGTTCAACAAATCGAAAAGAAATGTATAGGCCATGAACATAAATGAAGTTAGCTAAAATGATTTTCACTATTAGGATAGGAAAGAAAAGGATTGCATCATGGTTGTAGCACTTTAGTTTGCACACAGCTGCACTGAAAGTCCATATCTTTCCACAGAATCACAGCACCAAGTGATACAATCTGCATTTCCGTTCCCAGAAGTATTTATCAGCGTATCAAGACACTGAAACGTCGTAGTAATATTCCATGCTATCATTTGGCAGTACACCAGGTACACCAAACAGTGGGACCATAATAACGTCTTCATCGCTTACGGTGGTGGACAGCATGTCGTGTCAACACCACGCTCTTAAGAGGCACACCAACGTAGAATTAGTGCAAAAACCAAATATAGTGCTCCATGATAATGAGGATGGACAAGACAAATGGATGTTACAATAATTTCAGGTAGTTAGGTCAGAAGGTGAAGGACATTAAGCAACAGACAAGTCTTGATTAGTAGTTACATTAGTAGTTTGCGGCATTCATAGCCTAGTTATTGAACATTTCTGTACCATATATTCAGTATTACGGAATAATGTTCATAAAATTAAATTATTGCCATCATGAGTAGTCGTATTACAATAAACAGCGGCAGTCTTTGTCCAGTTACAAACCATATTTAGTATGACAGAATAATGTTCATCAGAAGTCTTAATTACATTAATTATTGGCACTCAGTGGCCATTTACTAAAATCATTATTGAAAAACAAGGGCTAATTAATGGCATAATTAATACATATTTCATTAAGTGACACTAATTATTGGCACTCAGTGGCCGTCAAGTATCGAATAGTATAAAACATTGTTCATCATTCAGTATTATTCAGATCATTAAGAAGCCATTATTAAAAAATCAGTTAATTACAATCATAGCATTAATAATCATAGGCATTATAAGTAGTCTCATTACAATAAACAGTGGCAGTTATTAGCCAGTTACAAAGCATTATTTATATATATATATATATATATATATATATATATATACTCCTGGAAATTGAAATAAGAACACCGTGAATTCATTGTCCCAGGAAGGGGAAACTTTATTGACACATTCCTGGGGTCAGATACATCACATGATCACACTGACAGAACCACAGGCACATAGACACAGGCAACAGAGCATGCACAATGTCGGCACTAGTACAGTGTATATCCACCTTTCGCAGCAATGCAGGCTGCTATTCTCCCATGGAGACGATCGTAGAGATGCTGGATGTAGTCCTGTGGAACGGCTTGCCATGCCATTTCCACCTGGCGCCTCAGTTGGACCAGCGTTCGTGCTGGACGTGCAGACCGCGTGAGACGACGCTCCATCCAGTCCCAAACATGCTCAATGGGGGACAGATCCGGAGATCTTGCTGGCCAGGGTAGTTGACTTACACCTTCTAGAGCACGTTGGGTGGCACGGGATACATGCGGACGTGCATTGTCCTGTTGGAACAGCAAGTTCCCTTGCCGGTCTAGGAATGGTAGAACGATGGGTTCGATGACGGTTTGGATGTACCGTGCACTATTCAGTGTCCCCTCGACGATCACCAGTGGTGTACGGCCAGTGTAGGAGATCGCTCCCCACACCATGATGCCTTGTGTTGGCCCTGTGTGCCTCGGATGTATGCAGTCCTGATTGTGGCGCTCACTTGCACGGCGCCAAACACGCATACGACCATCATTGGCACCAAGGCAGAAGCGACTCTCATCGCTGAAGACGACACGTCTCCATTCGTCCCTCCATTCACGCCTGTCGCGACACCACTGGAGGCGGGCTGCACGATGTTGGGGCGTGAGCGGAAGACGGCCTAACGGTGTGCGGGACCGTAGCCTAGCTTCATGGAGACGGTTGCGAATGGTCCTCGCCGATACCCCAGGAGCAACAGTGTCCCTAATTTGCTGGGAAGTGGCGGTGCGGTCCCCTACGGCACTGCGTAGGATCCTACGGTCTTGGCGTGCATCCGTGCGTCGCTGCGGTCCGGTCCCAGGTCGACGGGCACGTGCACCTTCCGCCGACCACTGGCGACAACATCGATGTACTGTGGAGACCTCACGCCCCACGTGTTGAGCAATGCGGCGGTACGTCCACCCGGCCTCCCGCATGCCCACTATACGCCCTCGCTCAAAGTCCGTCAACTGCACATACGGTCACGTCCACGCTGTCGCGGCATGCTACCAGTGTTAAAGACTGCGATGGAGCTCCGTATGCCACGGCAAACTGGCTGCCACTGACGGCGGCGGTGCACAAATGCTGCGCAGCTAGCGCCATTCGACGGCCAACACCGCGGTTCCTGGTGTGTCCGCTGTGCCGTGCGTGTGATCATTGCTTGTACAGCCCTCTCGCAGTGTCCGGAGCAAGTATGGTGGGTCTGACACACCGGTGTCAATGTGTTCTTTTTTCCATTTCCAGGAGTATATATATATATATATATATATATATATATATATATATATATATATATTTGTATCATGAAGAAGTCATTATTCAAGTGACATACTATTCAGAGCTGATCAGTATTATTCAGAATTATCATAAACTAGTGACATTATATGAGACTGGTAATACATTTTGTTTTTGTGCTAGCAATGCATTGCTTTGGGTCATTATAAGGGAAAGCAAGAAGAAAAAAGAGATAAAATTGCTTCTAGGTTGTTCCTATAAATGAAAAATGTGTAACGTCATTCGTCATGAGTCAGCTGCAGCAAGGTTGTGACACAAGGTAGTATATGTGATCACATGTGTAAATGATAGACACAAATGGGTAAAAAATAAAATGCAAGTACTAGAACAGGTATAATAAGTAACAAGTTTAGTAAGTATCATGAAAAGCTTCTCCTGGACAAAATACAAAATGGATTATTGAGCTGAAAGAAGAAACGCAGACTATGCTGAAAAGTAGTGAACTTCGAATTAACAGGAAGTGAAATGTGTATAAAAAATGTGTTCCATAGCTGTCTTTTCCAAAACCTTCAGTCATCCTACTATGCAATATAACACCTGCTGTCAAAGCAAACTGCAACAAATACTTAAATAACTACATAGCATAAATTCATAACTTCAACATTATCCTCATCTGTAAAGAAATCTTCATTATCCATATCATCATAACTCCATTATCATCACCTGTAAAGAAAAACTTCATTATTCATAGTAGCATATTCTTCATCATTACTCTTCATCAGCATTCATTATCATCTGCAAAAAATCACTTCATTATTCATTATACAACTATTCCTTATCTCTAGCATATTTCATCACTTAAAACTAAGATGTGTAGTTCTGTCTGACAGCTTGCATCAATCGCCTTCTGAAAGAAAAGATTAGTTAAGACTGCTATTCTGCGATGTGTATAGTATATTCTTGTTAATGCTTGTTAATTCTGATCCATTTACTCGTCCTCATAAAGTTTTTGTATCTTCTTTCATCTATTCCGTAGGTGAAATTCCCATTCTGTTTAATTTATTTCCCTTACGTATCATTTCTTTCTGAAACTGATGAACAAAGATTAATGTCTTGCATTTAAATCATATACCCATTAAATAATGACTGGTTAATGGTGACACAATTAAGCATACAGCATAACATGACAGCAAACGTAATATGTCAAAAGCATAGACAGTGTTCAAAGGCAAAAAGTGTACAGAGAATATCACAATGCAGCAGCAAAAAAAAAGAAAATGTAAAACAGTCACGATGTTGAGATATCATAGGGCAAAAAATGTCAAAGTCAACTGGTGTGTGTTATACCTTAACTAGTTCACAGTGCATACAAACAAAACATGAAAACAAACGTACATACATAAGAAAGACAAAATGTGACATTCGTTGTGTTCAACTTGTATGTAGTGTAGTTAATGGAGGCGATAATTAAAGACTTTAATGGAGAGAGAATCTGATAAAATTAATGCGTCACTACAGAGAATTGCATAATTATTCATAAATGCGTAAGCTCATCTGGAAAATATGCACGGTCTAGTGTGTAACGACAAGAAGAGCGACCTGCTAACCTTACCTTGCCGGACACTTGCCAAGAAAAAATACGATAATCATCAATAATTAGTCATGTGAATATAATTGCAGAAATGTTCATAAAATTTAGTAAATAGCATTACAGCGTGATAAATCGTAAAGTATGTTCACTCAATAAAGGGTTTTATGTTTGACCAATGGTAGTTGCCTTTCGAGTTTCTGGTTCTCAGAGTTTCGACGTGTACAACATTAGGGTGAGGAATGCTGCGAATCCGATATGGACCTGCGTATAGAAGTTCAAATTTACTGCACTTACCTTTTAATTTGCTGGATAAATAGTGTGTACGTACTAATATCTTCTGTCCAACGTGAAAGTCTCTGCGTCTACAAACCTGTTTTTGCTGTCTTCTCCGGCGCTCTGCGGCACGTTTGATGTTGTTCAGCGCAATGTCAATTATTTCGTGGTGTCGTAATCGACGAGATGTAGGAAATGTTACTAATTCTTTAATTTTGTTTGGTGGTTCAACGTTTTTCAGTATTACAGACGGAGATAGCATAGTGGATTCATTTGGAATGGAATTAATTACATCTTGGAATGAGTGTATGTGTGTGTCCCAATTAACATGTCTTTTGTGGCAGTATATTCTGCACAGTTTACCAATTTCTTTCATTAATCGTTCACAAGGGTTCGAAGAAGCGTGGTACTTGGATATATAAATCGGAGAAATGTTTCTAGTTCGTAACATGCGTGTCCATATAGCAGAACGAAATTGTGGTCCATTGTCAGAAATTACTTTCATCACATGCCCTACATGAAATAGAAAATGTTTTACAAATGCTTTCGAAACAGTTTTAGCAGTAGCTTTGCGTAACGGAGTGAAAGTAACAAATTTTGAAGTGAGTTCAACAGCGACTAAGATGTAGCAAAAACCTCTATTAGTTCTCGGAATTGGACCAAAAATGTCTACTGCGGCCATATGTCTTAATTTAACAGGTATAATGGGATATAATGGAGGAATGTGTAAAGTGGTGTCAGATTTAGCTTTCTGGCAAATTTTGCATGACGCTAAAACTCGTCGTATACGTTTTTCCATATTTGTAAAATAACAGTTCTGTCTCAATATAAGAAAACATTTTCTGGCTCCGTAATGTGCATAACTTAAATGAGTGTACCAGATTAATTTGTTAACCAGTTCGTCAGGAATGCATAATAACCAATTGTTGCTGTCTGGATGAGAGCGGCGAAACAGAATGTCATTGCGTACAGTGTAGTGGTTCCTAATTGTAACATTATTCTTATCGTGCCAAAGGTGTTTAATTTCTTTCCACACATTGTCTTTACGTTGCTCTTGTGCTATGTCCTGTAATGACGATGAAATAAAATTTTCAAATGCAACTTGCTGAATGTACATGACACTGAAATTTGCTTTGCAGAAGTTGGTTGCTACGTCTTGCTGATTGTTGCTGAGAGAACGCGATAGTGCGTCTGCTATAACATTTTGTGTGCCGGGAATGTGAACAATCGTAAAATTAAATTCCTGTAAATACAGTTTCCATCTACTTAATCTGTCATGAGTAAATTTAGCCGAAAGTAAAAATTGTATCGCTCTGTGGTCTGTGTAAACGGTCGTGTGTTTGCCATAAAGAAAGTGTCGAAATCTCGTAAAAGCCCATACAACACATAACGTTTCCAGTTCTGTAACGGAATAATTTCGTTCAGCAGGTGACAAAATGCGGCTTGCAAATGCGATGTTTTTGATTACTGTACAACCATCTTCTTCAATTTCCTGAAAAATGTGTACGCCTAAAGCTGTGTTGGAACTGTCGGTGGCAATGGAAAAATTTCTAGTAAGATCTGGGTGCGATAAAAGTGGAGCATTCAACAAAGCATGTTTCAGGTTCACAAATTCAGAATGTGCTTGCTTATCCCATGACCAAATATTGTTTTTACCTGTTAATTGGCATAATCTAGGTGTGTCTAAAGCAGAGTGATGAATAAATTTGCGAAAAAAGTTAATTAACCCCAAAAAACTGCGTAATTGTTTCTTCGTTGTAGGAACAGTAATGTCACGTAGAGCTTGAAGTTTTTCTGGATCAGGCGCAATGCCTTCTGCTGAAATTACGTGTCCAAGAAATTTTATAGAAGTTTTACCAAAATGCGATTTACTAAGATTAACTGTAAGTCCTTGTGCATGAAAAGTTTGCAACAGTCGTTCAAGAATCATATTGTGTTCAGACCAGTTAGCTTCTGCGATGAGAATGTCGTCTACGTACGTCGTAATTCTGTCTTTAAGTTCTGTCGGAAGTATTGTGTTCAAACCGCGAATAAAAGCTGCAGAGGAAATAGTTAAGCCGAATGGTAATTTGCAAAATTGATAACAGTCACCAAAACAGAGAAAAGCTGTGTACTTTCTGCAATTCGGATGAAGTTGAATTTGCCAAAATCCCGATTTCAAATCTAATGTGGAATAAATAGCTGTACCGTGAAATTTTTGTAGAAGTTCCTCTAAAGTCTGTGGTCGATCTGTTTCATTAATAATAATGTCATTAATGTGACGCGAATCAAGTACAAGGCGAAGTGACCCATCTTTTTTCTTAACAATATGTAGCGGGTTTATGTACGGACTAACTGCCGGTTCTATAATTCCTTGCTCGAGCATATCCTGCAACTCTTTTTTAACTTGTTCTCTGTGGATATATGGAATGGGATAATGCTTTGCTTTAAATGTGTCGTGCTGTTTGACTTGAAATTCATACATAAAGCCGGACATAGTACCAGGAATGTTGTCGAAAACTGGAGCTTGCTGTAAAAGAATTTTATGTAACTGCGTTCGTTCGTCGTCTGTATTTGCACTGCTTTGCTTAACTTTATCAGAAATCATCTGCATTACGTCGTAGTCAGCTTCGTCTGGAGTATTATAGTTATGTACGTACGTATCTGTGAACAATGTGGGATTACACTCTATGTTACTTGTTGCGGAAATGACCTCTGTGCGGTTAATTGTTTGTTCTTCCGCAGATAAGGAATGCTGAAATTCTAAAGCTAATTGCACATTTTCATCCTTCAACATTAAATAAGAATTTTGAAAATCAACCATTGCGTCGTGTTGTACCAGAAAGTTCGTGCCTAAAATAACGTCTGTTGTCAATAAGGGAACAATCCAAAAATTTGAATGAAAAGTATGACCTCCAATACAAAATGATAAATGCGTCTGTAATTTTACATCCACTCCTTTACTCGATACAGCTCCTTTCACTTTCGTTTTGCCTAATGGTAATGTGGGATAGGTGTTCTCTTTGTTACACTCGTTAAAAGTTTCCTCATTTATAACTGACATAGGTGATCCGGAATCGATTACTGCTGAAAATTTCGATGAACCAATTTTAATTTCGATGACAGGATGCGAAATAATTTTCTGAACAACTGATTTTTCCTGCAAGAGAGTGTCTCTGATGTCGTCGAAAGTAATAACATTTTCGTGAACAACATTCTGCGTGTCGAAGGTAGTGCTTGTGTTATTGGAAGATGCGTCCTTTACAGTGTCTAGTCAGATTCTATCTGACGTGTTATTATTATCAGGAGGATGTTGTGGCATTTCTACTATTTGAACCGTTCTATTACTTCTTCCAGACGTGTTACGCTCTGGATGATACCTACTGTCGGGTTCGTTCATGAGAATAGTTTCTTGTGGATAATTTTGCTGTTGGTATGACCGACTGTTGTTAGATGTACGCTGAAAATTGTCGTCATTATTTTTACGTCTGTCGTAATAGTCATTCCTATACGGTGCATTGCGATAGGAATTGAAGTACTGTCTTCTCTGTACGTAGTTATTTCCTTGCTGCCGTGCGTTACTATTTGTTGGATCTGGGACTATACGTGCACGCGGCGAAACATTAAAGTTTGGTTGACCTTGTGCATTACATTGTTGGTTAGGTATTCTAATCGGTTGACTTTCATGCTGCTGTGGTGGAAAACGTCTATTGTTACTAAAAGGCGGTTCCTGTTGCTGAAAATTTTGACGATATTGATAATCAGAATTTTGTCTGTGACTTAAGTTCTGGTAGTTTTCATTCCTAAAGCGTCTGTTATTTTTCCTATTGAAATTACGTGACTGATCATAATTACTGTAAGTTTGTTGACCTTGGTTATTATACGAAAAGTTTTTGTTTACAAAAGCATAATCAGATTGCTGCACTTCTAAAAGCTGCAATAGATCCCTGAATGCCGAAATATTTTCTTTTTGTTGACCTGTTAAAAGTGACACTCTTAATGACCGTGGTAATTTAGAGATACATAATTGAATGAGTGCGGATTCACTGTACGGTTCACTTAGGTACTGGTTCTGTTGCACCATGTGCTCAAAAAATTGCGTCACACTGGGAAAATTTGTGTTTTCATAATTTGGCAAACTAATTAGCTGATCTTTAATTCCGCGCTGTGTCGTCTTCGACCAGTACGCTGACAGAAAAGCATTCTGAAATTCCTCTACTGAATAACATTGTCTCGCGATCGGCCTCATACGAGTTGCCGGTTCGCCTTCCAAAAAGCTGCAAATAAATTCAAGTTTATGCGTAACGGGCCAAGTCGGTGGAAAAGCAAAGCTAAACTGTTGTATCCAATCTAGTGGGTGAATCTGTGTTCTGTCGTTTTTAAACACTTTAAATTTTCTTACTGACAGAAAATGTTTGTAATCGAAATTATCATCTCTGTATGATGGAACAGGATCAGGATTGCAAGAAAATCTGTTGAACTGTGGTTGTTCGGAATCTAAGTCCCGTACTCTCTGTAGATTACTCAAATTACACGCGCTGCGTGAGTCTGGCAAATGTTCGAAAAGTGGCGTCTGCTGTGATGTGTTATTAACTGAAGTGTTTTTCATCTCTGTTACCTCCTGCTGTAAACTTGACAATTTTCTACGCAAGGTGTTATTAGACGAATCGATCTCATTAATTGTCTGCTGTAAATTTTGAAATTCAGGTGTTTGATTAAATGAAACCGGTGAAGTATCGTCTGATTTATTGTCATTAGTACTTTCGATGACGTCAATACGACTGGCCAGTTCATCACATTTTTCAGTCAGTATTTTTACCTGATCATCGGTTTTAGTGTCAGTAGCATTAATCTGTTTTTGCAATTTACGTGTAGTTTCGTTCAGTTTTTTAACGTCAGCTTGAATTACATCGGAATCCTGTGTTAGTTCTAATTGTTCGAGTCTGTCGGTCACTGTTTGAAAATCGGTTGTGTAAGTGTCTGTTTTCGATTTAAGGTCAGAAATCTCATCACGTAATTCGGTGTTCAATTGTTCAATGGTATTAATTTTCTCCGATACTGTGGCAATATTGTTGTCTACATACGTTTTTGCCTTCGCAAACATCTTACGTTTGTCTTCTTGTCTCTGAGCAGTGATTGTTTCCATTACTTGACGTTTTACTTGATTTTGATCCTCAATAAATTTGCGGAAACGCGTATCACTGTTTTGTATGTGAAGACTAAGACGTTCGTTAATTTGAGAGTTCTGTTGCTCGAATTTCGCGTCTATCTTTTCATCCATTGTGCGCGAAAGTTCTACCGTCATTGCTTTAAACTCGTCGCGTAATTGTGTAGCTTTTTCGGAGCATTGTTTAGCGACTGTACTGATTTCCGCTCTAAGTGTTTCTGTTGTGGCTGTTTGCATTTCCCTTAATTCTTGAGCAACAGACCTAATTTCTTCGCTACTTTTTCGTGAACAAGCCTCAATTTCCTCGCGTAACTGTTCCTTAGTGTCATGGCACTGCGCGGCAACGGCTCTAATTTGTTCACTTAGCTGTCTGGAATTGTTGTCTAATTTTTCATTTAAGTGTTGTTTAAGATTTTCGTTATCTTGTTTGTTCTGTTCTCTAAGTTGTCTGAAATCTTCTTTGAACTGTTTGTTATCTTCATTAAGGTTGTCTAATTTTTGATTCTGTTGTCTGGCCTGTTCACTCTGTTGTTTGTTTGATTCAAGAATTTGTAGCAATAATGCCCTAATTGGATCCGGCACAAAATTAGCATTTCTATTCTCTGTGCTGTTTAATGGTGAATCTGGAATTGTCTCGCTTTCCGTAACCATTTGGTTATTCTGAGATTCACAAAAAGGTTTGTCAGTCGGATGTACACTGTCAGACATTATTTCGGAGTTAAATAAATCCGTCGTACTTTGTGTATCCTGTTCATTTTCATTAGACAAATTTGTCTGTACGCTACTTGAATTTTCCAAACCGGTTGTGTTAAGCTGGGCAGCGCTCATTACAATAGAGCGTCCCGCGTCATCGATTGTTGTCAAATCAACAGAGGACATAACCGAGTTCGTTTGTTCATCATTAAGACAAAAATCATCATTATTGGTCGGAATGCACTGATTGTTAATGAACGCAGGATTGTCATCATTATACTGCGTGTCACAAGTACTATCGGTCATGTTATTTAAGTCGGTAGTTTCATTCAAAATACCTCGCGATACACTATTCACAGTCTTTCGTGGCATATTTCCAACAGTCACAATTATTCACAAAATAAATAAGCACAATACAAAATCAACACACAATTACAACAGAGCAAAGAATTGCCGATGATCTGAGGAGAGAAATTCACAAATTAGTAAAAGCGTTGCGCCAAATGCTAATTATACTTATGTAAATAAGAGCAGATATCTGACTGTTTTACAAAAGATTCTCGCGAAATACGATCCTGGACTGGGTGTCGCCAAGTGTAACCTTCCCACAGAAAATTTGAAGAGAGAATAATTATTAGAAATGGAGCCAAGTGTGACCTCTCGCAAAAATATTAATGACAAAGACAATTATATGTAAACTAGCAATCTGACCCAAGTATAAGTTCCCATTAAATAATGAAAGATAATCCCATGACAATGAAACTATAGTGATAATCAAAACTCAATTAAACCGAAATGTCGGTCTTTGGCCCTGTGCAAAAATCAGAATTAATTTCTTACCTTAGTATAACTGCATGTAAAATATCTGCTCTTATTCTGCGCCACAGCTTGGAGGAAATGCATCGCAATAATTATTTTTTTTTTTGAAGATAACTGAAAATTTTGTTTAAAGGAAATGGAAGGAAATAGAATGATTCTTTTGTTAAAAATTGCTTTGAAATCAAAATTATTATTGGGGGCAATTCTTACACAAATTAGTTACAGTTAATTTACATCATTAGCTGAGCGCAATGCTGCTTAATAATATACCTTGTCCTGAATCTCGACCATTGCGGTGCCGACGCCCGCCGACTGCTCTGGGCTACCACTACTGACAGACTGCTCTTCGCAGCTGCTACCGACAGACTGCTGCTCGCAACTGAACTCGGCTACTACTGCCGACAGACTAACTCTCTCTAAAAGCTAACTCGCGACTGCTAGCTCGCAACTGTACTGCTACAGCGCTATCGCGCTACTGCTCTGGTCAAAGATTCTACAATGCCTCGCCATCGCCGCCGCACAACATACGTGTTTCAGCGTTCACACAGTAATCAAAGACAGATTTCGGTGGTGGCAGTTATAACTTGGACTACATATTGTTAATGCAAAGAAAAAACGATGAGTTGGGTTTCTGGATTTATTCTGACTGAATCATTTCTTTTGAAGGATTTTATTCACACAGATCGCACATAATCTGGCTTTCGTTACATTTGCTATTGCTCATAAATTGAATGACCGAATTCCATTCCTTTGCGTGTGGTACGGCTGAAGTGCACATTACGAGGATCTGGAGAAGAAAATTAAGTGCTCTTCTGCTGTTGCACCTGCTTAAGCCGGATTTCCCCAGATGCAGGAATTCAGCGCCGCGCGAACAGGACATGCTGAGAAGTGTGTTCAGACAAGGTGTTATTACTTTACTCACACTGCTAATAAACTGTACAGTGCTGATGGATTGCGTGGGAGAAAAGAAAAGGGAACTCCTGTGCTTCTGATATCTCAGAATACAATGGACGACACTAAAAGGGTTATGTCTCCAGATGCGAAGCGCATAGAATCAATCAGAAAAATGTGTTCTCAAATGAGTGTGAATTACTAAGAGACCAAACTGCTGAGGTTATCGATCCCTAGACTTACACACTACTTTAACTTACGCTATGAACAACACAGACACCCATGCCCGAGGGAGGACTCGAATCTCCGGCGGGAGGGGCCGCGCAATCCGTGACATGGCTCCTCTAACCGCGCGGCCACCCCGCACGACTCAGCAATTGACACTGCGTCAATTAATGGTTTATCTTCCCCGGCGCAGACACACATTTGTAGTATTTATATGTACTTTGTAACTTATTTATATACGACGCATTGTCCTGCTGGAATTGCCCACTCCGTCGGACGGCACAATGGACATGAATGGATGCAAGTGATCAGACAGGATGCTTACGTACGTGTCACCTGTCAGTGACGTTATAAGGGTTCCCATATCACTCCAACTGCACACGCTCCACACCATAACAAAGCCTCCATCAGCTTGAACGTCTCCTGCTGGCATGCAGGGTCCATGGATTCATGAGGTTGTCTCCATACCCGTACACGTCCGTCCGCTCGATACAATTTGAATTGAGACTTGTCCGACCAGGCAACATGTTTCCAGTCATCAACAGTCCAATGTCAGTGTTGACGGGACCAGGTGAGGCGTAAAGTTTTGTGTCGTGCAGTCATCAAGGGTACACGAGTGGGCCTTCGGCTTCGAAAGCCCATATCGATGATGCGTCGTTGAATGGTTCGCACCCTGACACTTGTTAATGGCCCAAAATTGTAATCTGCAGCAGTTTGCGGAAGGGTTGCACTTCCGTCACGCTATACGATTCTGTTCAGTCGTCGTTGGTCCCTTTCTTGCAGGATCTTTTTCCAGCCGCTGCGATGTCGGAGATTTGATGTTTTACCGAATTCCTGATATTCACGGTACACGCGTGAAATGATCGTACGGGAAAATCCCCACTTCATCGCTACTTCGGAGATGCTGTGTCTCATTGCTCGTGCGCCGACTATAACACCACGTTCAAACTCTTTTAAATCTCGATAACCTGCCATTGCAGCAGCAGTAACGGAGCGCAGCACCGTTTTGCTGTTTACATACCCCTGCATTTGAATACGCATGCTTATACCAGTTTGGCGCTTCAATGTAGATTTTTGGCGCCCAGCGATTGCTCTTCCTCTGCTGTTGAGAAGTGTCGAAGAGGTACAGGCTCAAATTGTCAGAAAGGAGAAAACGGAGTCGTTATCAGATGAAGGGGCGGAGAACACAACAGGATATCTCCACACGACGTGCGATGCCCCTGTGAAATCGATAATATGCAATTTCCTCAAGTGAAAGAACACTCGCTAAGAATTCTGTTTTTAAAGTTGGTTTGTGGGAACGATCTCGAAATCTCCAATTCAGTTACACATTGTCAAGATGGAATGAAAGAGGACATTATTAAGTGCAAGGGCAGAAAGAAGAGAAGGATGAGTTGATGGGATACAGAATATCTATTCTTAACTGAACACACGCAGTTTGATAGGTCAAACTAATATCAGCTACAATTAAGTCTGTGTGTATGTCGTCTTCCTTTCCTAGAGTGAGAAATATGAGATGTGCAAAATATCTCACATGCATGTTGAACAATAATTTGATGTGCCTGAAGAACATAAGCTAGTCAATTCAGTGTATGGCCACACCCATGGAAAGAATTCTGGAGAACGAGAAAATATTGTCCTGGCGAACACTTGTCGTCCAGACGGGAAAGAAGACACTTGTCGCTGAGGCGGCAAAGAGGACACTTCCTGTGAAAATCGACAGATGGCGCTGACCTTCTGAGCGTATTCCGTCTCTCCAGCAGCGGCGGGCAGGCCGCCTCAGCCTCCGCCAAAGACTGACATTCTGACGCTCCGACAGCCAACATGCAGCGCGTCATTGCCGCGACACCAGATGCCCGACCACTACCTTGTTAAATGCACTTCAGATGTCTCATCAAAGTCTGTCTGTCAGTTCCGTTTGTCTCACAGCTACTATATTTTCAAACCCTGGTAACGACTCCGAGAATATTCTAATGTATAATGGACAAATTGTTCTTTCCATTTCACCGATAAAAATAATTTGTAAATAGCATTTGCAGAGAAGTGCTCCAAAACCACTTTCGTTTATAAAAAATGTTTGTGTGCAATCTCGTTACGTTCTTGCAGCTGGCGTACCTAATCCTTTCATGTTGTTGTTGTTGTGGTCTTCAGTCCTGAGACTGGTTTGATGCAGCTCTCCATGCTACTCTATCCTGTGCAAGCTTCTTCATCTCCCAGTACCTACTGCAACCTACATCCTTCTGAATCTGCTTAGTATATTGATCTCTTGGTCTCCCTCTACGATTTTTACCCTCCACGCTGCCCTCCAATGCTAAATTTGTGATCCCTTGATGCCTCAAAACATGTCCTACCAACCGATCCCTTCTTCTAGTCAAGTTGTGCCACAAACTTCTCTTCTCCCCAATCCTATTCAATATCTCCTCATTAGTTACGTGATCTACCCACCTTATCTTCAGCATTCTTCTGTAGCACCACATTTCAAAAGCTTCTATTCTCTTCTTGTCCAAACTGGTTATCGTCCATGTTTCACTTCCATACATGGCTACACTCCATACAAATACTTTCAGAAACGACTTCCTGACACTTAAATCTATACTCGATATTAACAAATTTCTCTTCTTTAGAAACGATTTCCTTGCCATTGCCAGTCTACATTTTATATCCTCTCTACTTCGACCATCATCAGTTATTTTGCTCCCTAAATACCAAAACTCCTTTACTACTTTAAGTGTCTCATTTCCTAATCTAATCGCCTCAGCATCATCCTTTCATATAATTTATAAATGCTGCACGCAAGTGCAGTTTAAGATATTGTGATTCCCTTAAGTAATTTGTATATGCTCCACTCAAGTGCAATTTAATATAGTCTAAAAATTTCGACCACTATTACAGATATACTGTGTATTAGTGTGGTTCAAGAACTTGGAGGTAATTTTTCCTCACTTTAACGCATCCTAAAGTGCCCTTCACACACTGACGGAAAAAAATCGGAAGACCAAAGAATAATTAATGAAGAGTAATGAAAGTTCTGGGTTACATTTGCCTAAGTAGCTTATTTAAGCGATAAATATTGCAAGATCACAGTTTAATGCAAAAGTGAGATAAGCCATTGTAAGTGCGAAATCCTGGTACATTAACAACCGGCGTAACGGCCAGAATTTTGAATGCAGGTTCGCAAACGGACATGCATTGTGTTGTACAGGTGGCGGGCGTCAGTTTTTGTGACTGAGTTCCATGCCTGACAGGGACGGTTAACGCTTTTTGTGGACGACGCTCGAGTTGTCATCCAGTTATGTTCCATATGCGCTCGACTCGAGACGTATCTGGTGATCGACAAGGATAAACCAATACATTGACACTCTGCAGAGCAAGTTGGGTTAAAACAGCATGTGGTAGATGGTTATTTTGTTGCAAAACCCTTCTGGAATGCTCTTAATTAATGGCAGCACAACAGGTCGGATCATCAGACTGACTCACAGATTTGCATCAGGGTACGTGAGAGAACCATGAGAATGCCCCCAACTGTCAAACTAAATCTCTATGCAGATCATAACTCCAGCTGTAGTTCCAATGTGTCTAGCACGCTGACAAATTGATTGCAGGCATCATCTGGGCTCCATCTTTCTATCCAAGACACGACCATCACCGGCGCCGAATCAGGACCAACTCTCATCAGAAAATACAACATGCCTCCACCCTGCTCTCCAATGAGCTTCCACTTGACACCATTGAAGTCGCAAACTGTGGCATTTTGGGGTCAGTGGAACGCACGCTTCGGGGCGTCCGGCTCGGAGCTGTTCTCAAAGTAACCAATTTGTAACAGTTAGTTGTGTCACAGTGGTGCCAACTGCTGCTCAAATTGCAGCTGTAGGTGCAGTAAGATGCGCCAAAGCCATACACCGAACACGATGGTCTTCGCTCTCGGTAGTGGCACGTGGCCGTGTGGAGCCGGTCTTCTTGCAAGTGTACATTCTCGCGACCGCCGCTGCCAGTAATCATGTACAGTGGCTACGTTCCTGCAAAGTCATTCTGCAGTATCGTAGAAGGAACATCCAGCTTCTCGTAACCCTATTACACTATCTCCTTCAAACTGACTGAGCTGTTGATAACGGCGCCTTTGTGAATTTTAAAATCTTCCCGGTGAATTGAATGTCTAAACAAAGTTCGGTCTCGCAGCCGATCGTCGTTTAATTCATCGCACGATAATTCGACTGGGCGCCTGCCGGTGATCTTTAGGTGAGCCGTCTAAGACCGAGGAAGACTCGCTCCGTTCCGCCGTATATAGCGTGCTGCGAATATTCCGCACATACTTTGATGGCTCACCTGAAGATGACGGGTAGGTGCCCAGTCGAAGTATCGTGTGATAAATTATAGACGACATCAGCTCACTTCGTCCAGTCTCAAAGGTTACTAACGCTCACACCGTTATAGCGTGTATTTAAAGTTTGAGAGGTAACAGCTTGTACCATCTCATTATAATTAGCTTGTTCCATCGCATTATATTGAATACTATAGACGTTTGAGATTCTTTCATTATTTTTCCAAATTTAAGAAATGTTATAACTCGAGTGAAGAAATAGACTACCTGTTTCTTTAATTCATGATTACATAAATGCACTTCCTTTCCTTAATCCTTCTAAGTCGCCTCGGGTTAATTAACTTGAAGTTTGTATTAAGAGTTCGTCTGCTGGTAATGGCAAGGCAGAGATGTGGTCACACTGTAGGTTGGTTAGTGCCAACATAAATTTGGGGTAAAGGCAGCGATGACGCATCTGTTTGCCAGGGGTAGTTCGGGGTTGGTAACAGGTTCCCTCCCCTCCGGAGGAGAATGACCGTTGAGGGCCGCCGTGACAGGGACATTCTGGGGGCAGCTGTTGAATTGAGCGGACAGACTCGAGGGCGATCTCCGACTTTGCCGCCAAATTCTTTGTGGGATGAGGTATAATTTATTATATTGTTATTAATCCGCTCTTTTTCAAGATGAAAGTAGTTAGCATGTCGTTACGACCATTCATTTTTTTGAGAAATTTTGCCCGTAAAATTAAAATTTTCACTTAGGGTTTCTTTACCAGAGGTGAGTATGGGGGCTCACATTATCCATTTGTAGTAATACAATCGGTTAGTGCCTTAAGCATACTAGAGCAACAGAAGTATCTAAAATCATATAGCTTCACTTTTAGTAGTAGCGTTTTGTAATTTTAAATTTCTTACTGGTCTTGCTTAAGTAACATGGAGCCCCCCCCCCCCCCACCAAGTTAGTTTAACACGTGGACATTACCGCTGATGAGAAATTCAGACGATGATTCCGTGTGAAACTTGCTAGGATATGGGTGTGTTTTGTGTGCGTTACTTAAGGCTCTAAGCGTGTGAAGTAATTTTTTGGCAAATTCATAAATTATGTGCACGAATCTTTTCATTCATGACTACCCCAATTTGCAAGCAGCAACTAGCTGAGGCTCTGCGTCCTAACTAATTGGTAAATAATACGTCGCGCGAGCGAATAGTCGTATAGCTTGAAAACAAGAATGAACAGTGGGGTGAGTACAAAAAAAATTAGCCGCTGGTGTCGATCACCCACGTGGTGTCGAACTGCACCACCAGCAAGCCACCAGTTCGTTCTTGAAAATAGTTAAGGTGAGGATGTTTGCGTGTGCCATAATTTGTTAATTTGCGTGTATTGTTTTTTGTGTATACGAGAGATATCTGTGTCCGCTTTGTTCTCCCCGTTTTCCCGCCAAGAATCTTTGCTATAATTTTGACTAAGGGAACGGTGCTGAGAGATAATGGAGAGAGTGACCATTGAGAAACCGAAGCTCAGTTCATAAATTCATAACGATTCGGTCCAAGTAACATCAGGTCCGAATTTCAATCACTGTCCAAGCAGACGGACTACAGGTGCAGCAACATATCCCTCCTCTTTCTCACTGCACAATATTATAAACGAGACCAGATCTTTGATCGTATAACTCCCTCCAGTGCGAGAGAGTGTTGAATCCATTTCTGATAATATGGGCACCTTCAGTGGTAGATAAGATAGAATTTACTCGCCTTTTCTTTGGCAATTGCAAATATGAGGTCGCTTAAGCAACGAGTTAAAAATAACATTTTTAAGTTTCTGGGTATATAATAAAAATGTCGTGTAAATTTAATTTCATGGATTCAGTGACTTATCATAACATCCCCAACCTGTGTAGAGAACAATGTTAGTACTAAATTGAAGTCATGATAATAGGGGGGAGGAATGAAAATTAACAAGGATAGAGAATATAGATCATGTTAGAGCGTGGTAATTAGTTACTTTCCCACTTGGTTGCTTGAGCCCTCCCCCGCGTTATCCGTTGCGAAATCTTAATATGATAATCACCTAACCAATCAAATGCTAACTTCGGGTCGGTCCACTTCCAATGAATCCTTTCGATCATTGAACCAAGCAGGTTAGCAGCGTGTATATGAAATGCCTTGGCACACATGCAATGGCACGCTCTAACATACACACATCAAAAAAGTTTTGCATCACCCCGGTTCCCAGAACTCCCGAAGATAGACGTTCACTGTGGAACCCCTTTGACTGTTCAGAGATGTCACTAAACCCGCCCAAAGATGTAAGCAACCACGCATGAGCAGCGCCTATTAGATGGAGGGGGTCTGACAGCCGATCAGTTGTAGTCATTCAACCAGGAAGGAGGTATGCGGTTCATGTTGTCTGTAGTTCAACCATGCCTAGACTGTCAATATCGCGGTTCGATCTCGTCTGCATTGTTACTTTGTGCCAGGAAGGGCTCTCAACAATCGAAGTGTCCAGGCATCTCAGAGTGAACCAAAGCGATGTTGTTCGGACATGGAGGAAATAAAGAGAGACAGGAGCTGTCGATGACATGCCTCGCTCAGGCTGCCCAAGGGCTACTACTGCAGTGAATGACTGCTACGTACGGATTATGGCTCGGACGAATCCTGACAGCAACGCCATCATGTTGAATAATGCTTTTCGTGCAGCCACAGGATGTCGTGTTACAACTCCAACTGTGCGGAATAGGCTATATGATGCGCAACTTCACTCCCGACGTCCATGGCCTGGTCCGTCTTTGCAACCACGACAAGAGGCAGCATGGTACAGATGGGCCCAACAACATGCCGAATGGACCGCTCAGGATTGGCATCACGTTCTTTTCACCAAGGAGTGTCGTATATGCTTTCAATCTTTAATAGGATGACCAGAGCAGGTGAGTGGTCGGGATTGTAGGGCGTGGCTGGGTAGAAGAAGGTGGCTGTTTTTAGCAATCTTCCTCTTTATTGTTGGTTCTTCCAATACATTTTCTGGTAGCTCAGTCCCACCGCTTGTGTCGCGCTCGGTCAGCGGCTGCACAGGCAGTAGGAGGTTAGCAGCACGAAGCCCGGCCTAGCACGCCTCCTGCAGACGCTGCAGCTCGTGACGACGCTGGGAGTCGCCGGTGCAACTGCGGGCAATGCCCTCCGCCGGCCGGTCCTCGGGGACAGCGTCACTGATAACGACTACGTAACAGCGACCGAACGCCCAATCGGTCCAACCGATGCCGACGCCCACCTCTGATTCCCTTAAATAGTGCAGACCGCTGCTGAATCCGTCGGTTACGTGGCGCCGTGTTTATTAGAACGTTCTCGATGAGTTGGCTAACGCAACCGCGCCACACGCGGCCCGCGCTTGCGTAATTCTGGTAATGCTGCGTTGTGGCTGTTGATGGCTGCCGCGCACATACACACATACCGGCGCTCGTTGCAAAACTGTGTCACCTGCATAACGCGCCGGCCATCCTTTGTCCGCCGTCTGCCGTGAGTCTGGCGCATCGCGCACTGAAACACACTAAACCACAATTTTGCACCATATTTCCTAAAAATAACCCCTTGTCCTCTACAAATCAGACAATTGTCAGAGACGTGTTTGGAGGTAACCCAGTCAGGCTGAACGCCGTAGGCACACTGTCCAGCGAGTGCAGCAAGGTGGAGGTTCTCTGATGTCTTACGGTGGCATTATGTGAGGACGACGTACACCGCTGGTGGTCATGGAAGGCTCCATAATGGATGTCCGATACGTGAATTCCATCGTCCGACCGATAGTGCAACCATAGCGGCAGCATATTGGCGAGGCATTTGTCTTAATGGACGACAATTCGCGCCCCATCGTGCACATCTTGTGAATGACATCCTTCAGGATAACGGCATCGCTCGACTAAAGTGGCCAGCGTGTTCCCCAGACATGAACCCTATCTAACATGCCTGGTGTTGTAGCGTAGCAAGCTAGCTACGCCACACTGAGAAGTAGCCGAAAGGGCACGCGTCACACACACGCCGACTGGCGTTAAGTCTGAAACAGGATACGTGATGAAAGCTATAAAGAAAAGAACGGAGCTTCTCGTATACTTAACTTTTATTCACTTGCGGTACATCGCTCTTGATAATACAAGTGAGACTCTCTCCAGATATGGTTAATGGCGCCTTGCTAGGTCGTAGCCATGGACTTAGCTGAAGGCTATTCTAACTGTCTCTCGGCAAATGAGAGAAAGGCTTCGTACGTGTAGTCGCTAGCAATGTCGTCCGTACAACTGGGGCGAGTGCTCGTACGTCTCTCTAGACCTGCCGTGTGGTGGCGCTCGGTCTGCGATCACACAGTGGCGACACGCGGGTCCGACATGTACTAATGGACCGCGGCCAATTTAAAGCTACCACCTAGCAAGTGTGGTGTCTAGCGGTGACACCACACCTGGTATGGATCGAAAAGGGCTGTTTATGGACGACGTGACCCACCAACCACTCTGAGGGCTCTACGCCAAATCGCCGTTGAGGGGTGGAATAATCCGGACCAACAGTGCCTTGATGAACTTGTGTATCGTATGCCACGACGAATACAGGCATGCATCAATGCAAGAGGACGTGACACTGGGTATTAGAGGTACCAGTGTGTACAGCAGTCTGGACCACCACCTCTGTAGGTCTCGCTGTATGGTGAGACAACACGCAATGTGTGGTTTTCATGAGCAATAAAAAGGGCGAAAATGATGTTTATGTTGACCTCTATTCCAATTTTCTGTACAGATGGAAAACTTTTTTTGATGTTTGTTGATTGGGAGAGAGAGAAAAAAGATAACAACGGGGAAGGTAGCCATTTGTTGACTGGGAGAGAGAGAAAAAAGATAACAACGGGGAAGGTAGCCATTCAAGCTTACCTTATTTCTGTCCTCATAGTGGCACTACTGGAGCAACTCTTATGCGACTGAAATGAAATTTGAATAGACATCATCTTTCAGATGTAAAAACCCACCTACCAGCCTCCATTTTCGTCGCACAACTCCTTCTTGGTGTTGTGTTTTTTTTTCCGTCAGCGTATATTCCGTTTCGCTATGAAAGTTTTCTGGAATATATTTCATTAACCGTAGTCAGATCACTTTGTTTCTTCATTCATGTGTCAAATCTTACAAAAAGGAAAAAAAATCAGGACATTAACGCTGAAGTTGTAACTTAAATGTACTGCCAGGTAGCTAAACCCATGTTGCAGCCAAGGCTTCCAGTGTGAGCCTGTCCATGAGTGGCTATTTTATTATACAATACGGTGTGGTAGAGGATGCAGATGCAATCATCCCAGTGCAGATAGAGAGGATGCGATAACTGTTTCCACACATCAGCACAAAAGCACTGACTGAAGGGTAAAGCTGTTTGTTTGTAGGTGAGTAAAAGTGTTTGCCTTCCAAACTGTTAACCTCCAGTCTATACGGTGCTATTTTTGTCCGGTGCTGGCCCTGAAAGTAAATAAATCTTAAGGCGTTTAGATCCAAAACAACATTGGACATTTAACGTCGCTACTTTATGCTAGCTAAATGAGTCGCATGTCACCGTCATTCGTCAGCTTCATATTTCCACAGGAAAACACAATCTGAAGTACGAATTCATAATAACTTAACTTCAAGTCACTATCAAACAGCACGAACAATGACATTAGATTTTAGTGCCGAGAATTGATAAACAATCCAACCGTACACGTAAGCGCTGGCTCAGATGCACAAAATGAATATAATGTTAAACTTTCCAACTTTTCCGCAGTGTTTTTATTGAATCTAATACAGAGTCAATCCTCAACGATAAACAGAATTTTAAAAAATGGTTCTCTCACAACATATTTTGTGTGTGTGTGTGTGTGTGTGTGTGTGTGTGTGTGTGTGTGTGTATGCAAGAGAAAGAAAGCTCTTGTTTTCTTGCTTGGATACTTTTAGTTCTATCAGATGTCGCCAAATAAAAAGAGCAGTTTGTTTGGCGATAAGTTTTTACAGCATATTTATCGTTTTATTCGCCAAATACGGGTTTGTATCAAAACTGTGCGTCCACCTACCAGAAATTATCAGAAAATTAAAAAGTAATGCACGTGCTGATAGTTATGCTTTCCGAAAAATTCTATAACGCCCAGAAACTTTATCAGGTAATTACTTACTAGTCGATCATTTGCATACAACAGGTGCGGGAAATTAAAAAAAACCACACTCAGATCAACCAGCATACCGGAAAAACGATCATTAATGCGGTGCACAGATTCGATTCCGGACTGCCTCTCCGTGTCTCGTGACAGCAGCAATAACGCTAATATGTGGTGGTTATGCAACATAACCACTCCTTTTGTATACGTGATGTGTGACAAAAGTAATAAGTTATTTTTTATACACCAAGGTTTTTATTTGTTTATTTATTTTCAAACAAAAATATCGTTCATTATACACCGTTCGAGTAGCTGCTCCCAGTCATGGTAGCAGTGCTGAAAGGCTTCAACTGGTAGGGCCTTTATCATGTCGGTCACATTCTTTTGAATGTTCTCTAGAGTCCCAAAATGACGTCTTTTAAGACATCTTCAATTTCTGAAAAAAAAAGGCACTATGTTTCAGATCAGGTGAACAGGAAGTCTGTGGAACAGCAGTATGCCTTTTGAGGTCAAAAATTCTGTGATAGAAGTGGCTGTGTCACATGGAGCGTTGTCACTATACAGCATATACTTGTCTGCAGTGTCCGGTCGCACTCGATTCACCATTTTCCTGAGCCTTTCAAGGACATCTTTACAGAAGATTTGGTTGGCTGTTTGTTCTGAACGAACGAATTCTTTATGCGCAATACCCCCACAATCAAAACAGCAAATCACCATTGTTTTGAGATCCTTTGAGCGAAATTCATGTCCAACGTGTTTTCGGCATTCCAAAAACGATTTGTGCCAGCGAAAAAATGCGCTCTTGATAAGAGATGTTCCTATAGGCCTGATTTCCAAAGTCTAACAAAAACTTGATGGCATAACGTTGCTCCAAATTCCGCTGATGTATTTTCGTACACACAACAAGAACACAACTTCACTGATATCGCTCTCAAAAATCACGGGATGGCTGTAAGGAGCTGAAACTCGGACTGAGCGTCTGGAAGAAATGAACACATCGGTCTACACAACACAGCGTTGCGAGATTGCTTGCAGTATTGTTATTCTCGTTACTTTTTTCATACACCTCGTATTACCCACTGCCTATACAAAAGGCCACGCATTTCACAATTTCTCTGCTAATCATCTGACTCAGGACGTCGTTCATTAGCGCCCTGGTATTAGGCGTTAGAACAGAAATGTGTTCTAAAAAAGTAGCCAAGAAGATTGGATGATTCAATCCTGTGTACGTCGGCTGTAAACGAGCATCGGCCGCCGGTGCCCGTGTCGGCTTACGGAGGCACTCACGTGCCGGTGTTGACGGCTCTCCGCAGCTCGGCGCCTGCGGGTATCGGATTTCGCTCAGATACTCCTTTGCCCGCTATGAGACAGATTATAGCCGCGGTGCTAGCCGAAGGCGCCAACTTGTCGGCTTACCGCGCCTGCGCCGGGAAGGCACTCCGGCTTACTTCCAGCCCTCCTCTTAAAGGAAGTCCTCCGAGCCGACAAACTGCTGAACTATCAACGGAAATTAATACGTCAGAGGAGAGTGAACATTTTGTATCACCATTCCAGCATTTTAGCTGCTAGTATCACAAGAGTCCCCTGTATTTCTTTGGGAGAGTGTTGCCACTTGTGAAATTCCATTCTTTCGTGGAACGCTAGTAAGCATTGATGAAAATCGTGGCCGCTGAGAATCTTTTGTAACTTGACAAAGGCTTGCGACCTGGCACACTATTTACCAAGCCAGAGCTTGACTGAATCATATGCAATCCAACTAAATCATTTATATACTAATATGGATATGGTGTCTGTTCTTTCGGACATGACACCATATCCATATAAGTATATAGTTCTGGCAACACCGGCCATGACCTTCTTCTTCTGTGCAGATGCACACGTATTCCCCGAACTCTTACGGGACTTGGTAAGAATGTCTTCCACGAGTAATGAGTGTGTTGGGGTCGGACAATACGAATGTAGTGTGTGGACATACAAGGTGAGAATGTGGGTCTCGCGGGAGGGGTGCGCGATATAGTCCCTGCAGTCGCGCTATCCACTGTTCTCTCGGTGGCTCAAATGGATAGAGCGTCTGCCATGTAAACAGATCCCGGGTTCGAGTCCCGGTCGGGGCACACATTTTCACCTCTCCCCGTTGATATATATCAACATCTGAAGATATTAATATAATTCTAACATCATTTATATGTTGGGAAGCGGAAAATTGTGTTACGTAACGTTAAATTAACGTATGAAGCGGGAAGCTGCTTCACATAACTATCTTCTTTTCGTTTTGGGCACCTGAGTGCCAATTTAATTCAGGTCAGCTTCATTTCTTCTGGTCTTTGTCCTAGACCAATATAATTTCGTCCCCATTTTTTACAACTTTCTTCGCTCTTCTGTTCATGAGGATTCTTCTCTGGGCTTAATTTTGTCCTAGGAGCTTATGACAGCCTGAGTTTATTTGAAAGTCATCCTGTTGTAAATATCTGTATTTGCATTTCTTCCAGATTTTTTTATATCTCCTGTATCCAGCGTACTCTTTATTCTCTTGTTCACAAAAAACTGTTTTTTTCCTGATGTGTCAACCCCCCTCCCACTCGTCCATTCTAAGGATGTGTCCGAAGAACATGCTACTGCTTCTCGTGATGATTTCCGAAATTCTCTCTGTCTGGGTATGTTTGGTTTGCTCGTCCTCTATAAGGCCAGTGAAATAAAAACGAGATAGATGGGAAAAAATTAAGTAAAGTATTGTTTCAAAAGTAAACGCCGTAACCGTTAAAATATTTATTCCGCCGTGATACCAGACGGTCAATACCTTTATGGAAAAATTTCTGCTGTCGCCTTCGGAATCATAATTGCATCCAGACGTGCACCTCTTCATCCGAAGCAAATCGACGATCACGAATATCTTTCTTCAGGGCTCCAAAAATATGGAAATCGCATCGGGAGAGATGGGACTGTATGGATGTCGTATAAAGGGTTCCCAGCAAAACTTCTGCAGCGTATTCGAAACAACCTTGGTAAGATGTAGGTGGACCCTTACACATTCTTTAAATAGTCCCGTACACTCCCCATGTGATTTCCATATTTTTGGAGCTCTCAAGAATAATGCGATGAACCCAGGACAGTTCTAACAACTCGTGGTTGAAACGTCATAAGTTTCGCATTGGCAAAACAACTTTTTGAGCATGCGCATCAACCTGATTATTTTTTTGCGAATAAGATCATTTCCCAAAGATTTTTTCATCCAGCTGGTGGAAACGAGAAGTGTAACACGTCTAACCATTCTGATAGATGACACCAACTTCATCTCCTCGGTGCACGTCCATCGGCTCCCGTTCGCTGACTTCATCTTTGTTTCACTGCTTGTGCGAAGTAGTGGAACCAGGTAACAGCTCAAGGTTTCTTTTGAAACTTGTCCAAAATCATGGTGTTTGTGTTACCTTTGGACAGCATTTCCTCACGCTAAAATTATCTTACGCAAAGCTTTTGGTTTATTTTCATGTAGGCATATCTTCTGATATGCCTATGACAAAAACTACCTCCTACACATTTAATCACACATCGTCCAATACTACATCGCTCACCTTCTACATGTTTGCTTGTATCCTTATAGTTCTGGAATGTCCTTCATGTTGAGCGCCCCAGGATAAGTAAGGCAGAGTGTTGTACATGGAGAATAGTGTACCAGGGAACACATGATGTTTCCTGGTCGGTATTTCAATTTTGTGACTAATTCTCGAATCACAATGAAACAATGCACACCAGAAACCGCCATAAACAGTTCTCACCATTTTCTGGTTCCCATTGTTGTAAGATATGAGGTGGTGTTTTCTGCAGCGTTTATAAAAATTACGAGTTCTACATTTTTATGTGCTGTGTAGTACATTAAAGCCATTTGGAGGAAATTGTTAATTTTTCAGTTACAGGTTTCTATGGTGATTAAAATTCTGTACATTTTAACTTTTGAAACTATTTACAAAACTTGTGGACGATTAGGCTATACTTCGTAGGTCGTGCACCGTCTTGTACCTTCTACCATCTAACACCTGATGTTTGCAAGTGTATTGCCTTTCTTCAACATCTTAAATATTTTCCCGGTCTTGCACATGGAAATTTGTGCTAGTTTGCAATAGATTTTACCCTCATCGTCATAAAACGAACTGCATCCAGAAGTACAACGCGGCTTGAGATCACTGTTGGTAGGCGGGTAGATAGTACCACACATATGAAATGATTACACTTACAGCTATGTGAAGGACCAACATGTATTGAGCCAAATGGCCACAAACGTACATATTAGAATGGAATCGGGCCCCAGTGATTGTGGAAACAAACGTCCGGACGTCACGGCATGGAGTTGTACAGGTCGCGATTTAGTCGTCCAATGGAGTCATCCCATGTCACTTGCACCTTAGTGGTTGGAGTCCTCGTGACATGCTCCACGGCACTCCACATATTCTCGATCGGGGAGAGATAACACAATACTGCTGGCCATGACAGAACGTCCAGAGCCGCAGGGCAAGCTCAGCAACCGCAGCGGTATGAGGGCGAGAGTTGTCCTGTTGAAATAGGGCATGGAAGTGGGCGTTCATCAGCAGTAGAGCTGCCGGTCGCAGGAGCTCTTTCTTGTACCGTGCATCTTTCACAGAGCCCTATAGGAACACTAATGGCGAACGGACACCAAAGGATATTGCTCCCCATACCAATTGGCGCGATTTGTGATGGGAGACCACAAACCGCACTTCGTGGTGCTCTCCACTGCGCCTGCAGAAACTGACCCGGTGGTTTCTTATCTCGAAGGCAGAAGCGAGACTCATCTGAAAGATGACCCGCTGCTAGTCTGCAGGCCCCCATCACAAATCGAGTCAGGCGCGTCGCTGCGGAGTTGTTAGCAGCAGGCGTCGTAAGGCCGGAACCAGCGTTGGCGCCAACATTGGTCGACCATTGTGTGCTCGATGAAATAGTACTGCAACAGTATTGGTCCCAATGCAGGTACAATTCCGTTTCTTATCGGTATTTTGACTAAACATCAAAAGACTTTGGCCCAACATCGATACTTCGACCACACTTTGGCACCAACAGTGTTTGTTCTCAGTCTTTGCCATTTCGAAACTGAGTTTGTTTGTTCGTCCGTTCGTCATTGTCGTATTTACTTACAAGTTGAGTTTACGTCTACGTCTACATCGATACTCTGCAAATCATATTCGAGTGCCTGGCAGAAGGTTCATCGAACCGCCTTCACAATTCCCTATTATTCCAATCTCGTATAGCGCGCAGGAAGAACGAACACCTATATCTTTCCGTACGAGCTCTGATTTCCCTTATTTTATCGTGGTGATCGTTTCTCCTTATGTAGGTCGGTGTCAACAAAATATTTTCGCATTCAGAGGCCGGCCGAAGTGGCCGTGCGGTTAAAGGCGCTGCAGTCTGGAACCGCAAGACCACTACGGTCGCAGGTTCGAATCCTGCCTCGGGCATGGATGTTTGTGATGTCCTTAGGTTAGTTAGGTTTAACTAGTTCTAAGTTCTATGGGACTAATGACCTCAGCAGTTGAGTCCCATAGTGCTCAGAGCCATTTGAACCAATTTTTTGCATTCAGAGGCGAAAGTTGTTGATTGGAATTTCGTGAGAAGATTCCGTCGCAACGAAAAACGCCTTTCTTTTAATGATGTCCAGACCAAATCCTGCATCATTTCAGTGACACTCTTTCCCATATTTCGCTATAATACAAAACTTGCTGCCTTTCTTTGAACTTTTTCGATGTACTCCGTCAGTCCTATCTCGTAAGGATCCCACACCGCGCAGCAGTATTCTAAAAGAGGACGGACAAGCGTATTGTAGGTTGTCTCCTTAGTAGGTCTGTTACATTTTCTAGGTATCCTGCCAATAAAACGCAGTCTTTAGTTACCCTTCCCCACAAAATTTTCTATGTGTTCCTTCCAATTTAAGTTGTTCTAATTCTAATTACTAGGTATTTGGTTGAATTTATGGCCTTTATATTTGACTGATTTATAGTGTAACGGAAGTTTAACGAGTTCCTTTTAGCACTCATGTGGATGACGTCACACTTTTCGTTATTTAGGGTCAACTGCCAATTTTCGCACCATTCAGATATCTTTTCTAAATCGTTTTGCAATTTGTTTTGCTCTTCTGATGACTTTACTAGTCGATAAACGAAAGCGTCATCTGCAAACAACCTAAGACGGCTGCTCAGATTGTCTCCCAAATTTACACAGATTTACATAGATAAGGAACAGCAAAAGGCCTATAACACTACCTTGCGGAACGCCAGAAATCACTTCTGTTTTACTCGAACTGTGACCTCTCAGACAGGAAGTCACAAATCCAGTCACACAACTGAGACGATATTCCATAAGCACGCAATTTCGCTATAAGCCACTTGTGTGGCACAGTGTCAAAAGCCTTCTGGAAATCCAGAAATTCGGAATCGATCTGAAATCCCTTGTCAATAGCACTCAACACTTCATGCGAATAAAGAGCTAGTTGTACTTCTCAAGAACAATGTTTCCTAAACCCATGCTGACTGTGTGTCAACAGACCGTTTTCTTTGAGGTAATTCATAATGCTCGATCACAATATGTGTTCCAGAATCCTGCTGCATATCGACGTTAACGATATGAGGCTGTAATTTAGTGAATTACTCCTACTACCGTTCTTGAATATTGGTGTGACTTGTGCAACTTTCCAGTCTTTGGGTACGATTCTTTTCGAAATGTCTCACGAACAACTGAACAATATAATTCACGCTCAAAACCGTAAATGCATCGGCCACCCTCTATGCATCAGAGATATGTACTTTGGGTCTACACGAATTCAACTGAATGTTGGCTCCAATGTGTGAGCGCTATCCAGTAAATACTGGCCATTGTTGGCGCCAACGTTGGCGCCAGTGTGTGGACCATGGGGAACGGTCGGCATGTGGCAAGCCCTGCGTCATGCGTCCCACTAGCAATTACAGGATGATTAGCTTAGATTAGATTAGATTAATACTAGTTCCATGGATCATGAATACGATATTTCGTAATGATGTGGAACGAGTCAAATTTTCCAATACATGACATAATTAAGTTAATTTAACAACATACTTAAGTTAATATAACAACCTTTTTTGTGTTTTTTTATTTTTTTATTTTTTTATTTTTATTTTTTAAATATTTTTTGTTTTTGTTTTTTTTGTTTTTTTTTCTTAATTTATATCTAAAAATTCCTCTATGGAGTAGAAGGAGTTGTCATTCAGAAATTCTTTTAATTTCTTCTTAAATACTTGTTGGTTATCTGTCAGACTTTTGATACTATTTGGTAAGTGACCAAAGACTTTAGTGCCAGTATAATTCACCCCTTTCTGTGCCAAAGTTAGATTTAATCTTGAATAGTGAAGATCATCCTTTCTCCTAGTATTGTAGTTATGCACACTGCTATTACTTTTGAATTGGGTTTGGTTGTTAATAACAAATTTCATAAGAGAGTATATATACTGAGAAGCTACTGTGAATATCCCTAGATCCTTAAATAAATGTCTGCAGGATGATCTTGGGTGGACTCCAGCTATTATTCTGATTACACGCTTTTGTGCAATAAATACTTTATTCCTCAGTGATGAATTACCCCAAAATATGATGCCATATGAAAGCAATGAGTGAAAATAGGCGTAGTAAGCTAATTTACTAAGATGTTTATCACCAAAATTTGCAATGACCCTTATTGCATAAGTAGCTGAACTCAAACGTTTCAGCAGATCATCAATGTGTTCCTTCCAATTTAATCTCTCATCGATGGACACACCTAAAAATTTGCAGTATTCTACTTTAGCTATATGCTTCTGATTAAGGTCTATATTTATTAATGGCGTCATACCATTCACTGTACGGAACTGTATGTACTGTGTCTTATCAAAATTCAGTGAGAGTCCATTTACAAGGAACCACTTAGTAATTTTCTGAAAGACAGTATTGACAATTTCATCAGTTAATTCTTGTTTGTCAGGTGTGATTACTATACTTGTATCACCAGCAAAGAGAACTAACTTTGCCTCTTCATGAATATAGAATGGCAAGTCATTAATATATATTAAGAACAACAAAGGACCCAAGACTGACCCTTGTGGAACCCCATTCTTGATAGTTCCCCAGTTTGAGGAATGTGCTGATCTTTGCATGTTATGAGAACTACATATTTCAACTTTCTGCACTCTTCCAGTTAGGTACGAATTAAACCATTTGTGCACTATCCCACTCATGCCACAATACTTGAGCTTGTCTAGCAGAATTTCATGATTTACACAATCAAAAGCCTTTGAGAGATCACAAAAAATCCCAATGGGTGGTGTTCGGTTGTTCAGATCATTCAAAATTTGATTGGTGAAAGCATATATGGCATTTTCTGTTGAAAAACCTTTCCGGAAACCTAACTGACATTTTGTTAGTACTTCACTTTGCATAGAAGGCAGGACAGCCCGCCGAATAGTCCCTATCGTTGCCGTTGGATCCGCTGGCGCGCGGCGGACATGCGTTGGTGTTCCCTTCTTGGGGAGCAAGGCGAACGTCCCGATCCTACATATTGTACGTGCCTGCCTTCCTGTATCCATTGCCGCCAACGGTGGTGGTGTCCCTATGAACGATGTATCGCGCAATACGACCACGGGACCTCCCGGCCTCCACAGCCCCACGATGCGGCCCCTCTCGAACGCTTCTAGCTGTGGAAACGGTTGTGGGTCCTGTCGCATGGGCACAATGCAGGATCAGGCAATGCTCTAGTGACGCTACCCTCTGTCGGGGCCCTCTCATACGAAACCATAGGCAAGACGTCACTGCCCCGCTCACGCTCCCCGAGCGCGCAGCCGAACCTGCAAAAATAATCATTGGCGCAGCTGATGGAGCGCAACATACCCGCCCAGTTTATAGCGGATCGGTCAGGTCCTTTTTGGGTGTAGCTCTTTTGACGACGATGAGTGTATTTCAGAATGTTTTTAACTTGTAGCTGGTTTTTGAGAATACTTCTTAATTCGATTTCATTTACTGATTAATGGTGTCTAATAAGGTAATAATGTAATAATAGATCATTAAACACAGTCCTGATAAGATTTACTCCATTACAACACTTTTAAATTTGATCAGAATATTTTTTTCCTGTTTACACGACCATGTTGTACCTTCAAACAATTTTTCACATTTGGAAAAAATCTTACTTTTGCGGAGTAATTTTTGTAATTTCATAAAAGGATTTCAGCTCGTATAAAGTGAATACCATCTTTTCAAATTGGAATAAGAAAATATATTTAACTTCTATTACAGGGTAGGATAGAGGCAAAAGTCTGAAAAATATTCCAAGGAACAAAGCTCTCCCCTACGGTGCGTTTATACTGGACATTATGCTACTTAAGATTTGCAAATGAAGGACAATACCAGGATAATAATGGCGCGTGACGAGGGCCTCCCCCGGGTAGACCGCTCGCCTGGTGCAAGTCTTTCGATCTGACGCCACTGCGGCGACTTGCGCGTCGATGGGAATGAAATGATGATGATTAGGACAACACAACATCCAGTCCCAGAGTGGAGAAAATCTCCGATCCAGCCGGGAATCGAACCCTGGGCCCTTGGGATTGACAGTCTGTCGCGCTGACCACTTTTTTTTTTTTTTTGTTAAATCTCATTTTGTTCGCTATTGTTCGTTGCATCTGCTCGGGGCGGACGTCGTAAGACATCCAGTTATGTTCGTTGTTGATCGATTGACTCAGCTTTTTTATTATAGAGAGCACGTAACCCTCTGACCGAACACGCTGAGCTACCGTGCCGGCGTATCCTCTGACCGAACACGCTGAGCTACAGTGCCGGCACCACTCAGCTGCCGGGGAACGGACAATACCACGATGAATGTTGGTTGTAGTCCCGTCACGAGCACGGACAGGATTTTTACATGTCGGTTGTCTACGAGATGTAGTGAATGGATCTGAATACTGGGCCATTCAGTCCAGACTGAAACCAGCCCAGCTCACAGCGGAAAAAATCTGAAATAAAGGAATATCGTTTGGCTCCCAACAGATTATAAACCAATTGGAAGTGACAAACTGGAGTCATTTCCTCGGCCCCTGCCATGGCAGTCAGCGAGGACAACTACTAGACAGTGGAGACACCTGAAAATATTCAGGGAAGCTCAGAAAATCAAAACTTGTGTGAACTTGGATCCTTCCCAATGAGCGCAGCATGTGTCAACCACTGCACCATCCAAATTTCACTCTGCAGCGCGCCGGATCGGGACTCGAACCTCGGACCTTACCTTTCGCAGGCAAGTTCTCCGCCGATTTTTTTAATTAAAGTGCTTTACCGACTTCTTATACATAATCATATGATCTAACCACATTTTTTTAAAGAGCTACTCCTTTTTTGTGAATGCTCTCTGCTTTTAATAAAAAGTAACGTTTACCTTGTAGAGAAAAAAATTGAACGCCTACTACGTGAGTAAAATATTGTAGGTAATGACAAAGGAAAAAAAATTCTCTGTTCGAAAATTTCTTCAAAACGTAAATAAATATACATTTTCAACATCATTTTTTCAGACCATTTATCGTACCCCTTTTCTTGTTTTTTTTTATTTTTTTAGACCATATAGGACGCCCTTCAGGCGAAAAATAATATGTGCGATTAGCACCAGTAACAAATAAAACATAAATGGAATAATGGCATCCGCGCTGTGGCAACTTGTGGGTAGATGTACTCAGAATCCCAAGGCAGTCACGCAACCGATTAATCTATCCAAGCACGAGTCAGCTGTGAGGGCGGGTTGTGACTCGTGCTTGGATAGTTCGGTCGGTAGAGCATCTACACACACTGTATGTACTAACTAGGCTAAAAAGAAAAAAGACCGTCGTGTATTGTGTAATACTGGCTACATAACCACACTCCACACTGATCATTGTCACAGTATGGAATGATATTCGGAGGTCCAGAAGCTCCTGTCAAGCCAAACTCTATCTCCCTCATGCAGTATGAGAGAGAACTGCTAACGGTTTATCGCCAGATAAGAGTTCCGCCGGTCCCACCCAAACGACAAGTATCCATTACGGCGCTGAATGTACACGTGCTGGGCGACGCTTATTCACGCAAGCTATAACTGTTACATCAAAGCAAAACGGTACGTTATGGAGTCGTGAAACTCGTTAGTAGCCCCATATTACATCCAATCAAAATACAGCTCTCTTTATATCTCTTCAAAAAGAGAAATTTGTAATGAAACGAGGCACATTGCAATTGCTATAATGAAATAGCATTGATCATTACTTCTGAATGTGGCAGTTGTCCAGAAAACGTAGTAAAATTTTTCTCAAAAACTAGTGCAAGGCGTGATTGTAATGCGAAAACTGTAAGAAATCTCTACAAAATCTTCCAGTTTTAAGGTGATTGTTCTAAACGTCGCCGCTGTGTCTAATACTGTAATACTGCTCACATCTGTTCCGTAGGGCGATGTACATGTCATCTCTGATTTCATGTGATTACCTTTAGTTTTTAGGGTTCCACTAGCCGCTATGTCCAACTGAAGGGTCTGTTGGGGACCGATTACAACTTCCTCCAGGACCGACTTCCGCACATAAAGTTGCCCAAGTCCCGTCATGTGGAGGAGGACCTCTTATGATTATTTTCTTTCTTTTTCGCAGCATTTTTTGTCTGGGTAATCAAACACAAAATTTGGGAATGGAAGTATAAATAATGTTTTAATGTTCAAGAAGAATAAAAAACACAAGATACGATACATGAAGGATGAGTTAATACCGCCACTGTTGTGACTGAGTGCTAATACCTCGGAATTGTTGCTTCGAGCCGTTGACCACCAGCCAAAATTCTTAGAATTATGTTAATATCTGAAGAAATCTATGCTATCACCGTACGGTTAATATTGTACTGGTACATGGCTTAGTCTACTATTAGTGATCTAATTATTTATTATCAGTATTATTCTAGGTATATTTACATGTTTATAGTAGATTTTTTTGCGACCGTACGCATGCACTGTCTTGCACTACATAAACTTACATATTGATTTAGAGCGCATTATTGCGACAGTTCGCCTGCACTAACTTAGGCTATGGTATAGTCACGTCAGTCGTCGAAGGTTTTATTGTCGTATATTAATCGTAGCTTCCTACTTCTTCTTCTTCCGCATTTCGACTATGGAATCCCTCATGGGGTTCCATATAGGCTTATCGCCTGTCGTCTGTCCATATAGAGTCTTCATTGGTTGCTTTGGAGATGTTTCCTGGTTTTGTGTTGAGCTGTGTCCACTGATCTTTGTTTCTAGTTACTGTGTGTTCTGTCGTTCTGTGTTACTGTAATCTTGATGTAATATGTCTCTGATGTTTCTGTACTGTCCGTAGGAAAAAGATTTTATGTTCTGGGAAATCTTCTTCTCCGGATGTACGGATCTGTGTCTGCCTCAAACTCACACGGTTTAAATGCGTGGGATAAGGTCCATGTCCAGTTAAGAAATGTACGATACCTCGGCTGCGATCGATTTTTTCACTCTTAAACTCTCCCTTATGTCGAGGAGAAAATCACAAAGTCTATGTCCCTTATTACTCGTGTCCCATTCCTCTTGCCATGTATCCATCCACCAGAGTTGAAGATGGTTTGTATAGGTATACCGGCAATTGTGACTACCTGTTCTACTCTCCCCATCCGTCACCAGTACATAGCAGCCTGATATGTGATGGTGACATCTATCGGGGATGTTCCGAGTACCATCCACAGTGCTCTCACTGTGGTAGTGCCAAACGCCTTGCTCATAACTAGTCAGTGTACGTGCCCATGTAATGGCTGCAAATCTTAGTGATGGTTGGAGGAGGGTAGTGGTATCTTCACATAACTGGCATAGCACTCTGTAATTGCTTGAATTTAGCCTCAGCAGTCTGTGTAGTATTGTTCCGCTTTGAATGTTGTAACCTTAGGCATTAATGGAAATTTAGTTTTTCATCTGAGTGTACTCCAAGATCGCATGTCACGTTTGCCCGCCTAAAGTTTGTGTCCCCAATCTTTACTGGATGGTCTTTTTGCAGTGAGCTCTTTACTTTCTGCTGTCGTGATTTTACTATCGCTACCCCATTGTGCGATAGCATGTAGTGTTCCACTGGCTTTCTCTTGAAGCTTGTCCCCGTCATTTGGAGGGTTGGGGTGGGTTGGGTTGTTTGGGGGAAGAGACCAAACAGCGAGGTCATTGGTCTCATTGGATTAGGGAAGGACAGGAAATTCGGCCGTACCCTTTCATAGGAACCATCCAGGAATTTGCCTGGAGCGATTTAGGGAAATCACTCGTCATTTGGAGAGATCACTACTAGTAATTGATGCATATGCAACAACTCCATCTGTTCATTTTCTGCATCCCGTAAGTACAGGAGATGTTCATCAGTTACGTCCCAGAAGATGGCGCCACAGATCGATCCTTGTGGACAAACCTTGGCAGTTCTTCGGCAGTTACGCTACAACAGCCGATCTGTTATTCTACTACTTTGTCTTTTCAGTAGTCAAAGAGACTATCGTAAAGAAACTATGGTAGCTCCAGTTGTCTTAACCTGTTTAATATTGCAGGCCACCAAAGATTATCAAACGCCCCTGCATTGTCTATGATTAAGGCCATTATGTATTTGCTGTGTTGCTGACAAATTACAATGTTTGGTTGATAGCATCATCTATAGATTGTCTGGGCCTGAAGCAGAAATGGTGTGGGCTCGGGCCACAGAGAGCACTGTGTGCCTGTAGACTCAGCTATGCTATATCCAGCTATCATTGATGGCTACATCCGGTAGAGCTACCTGCTTTCACGGGTACTGATTAGTACGTTTCACTCGCTGTTCCAAAATAGTGGCAGATATTTTTCATGAGGTTAAGATACCGTAAATTAGTGGGCCAGTCGAGTGCGAGAGAATGCTTGGGAGTCCGTCAAACCAGGAAACGTAAGCCTGCAGCCCTGTGAACACGACTGTTATCTCATTGAAAGACTAGAGTGCCTCAGCATACTCATCATGAAGATGTATCAAAATGAACCTCACTTTCTCCCCGAGAATGCTGAAATAAACTTCCTGGTCAATCTTCATGGTACCCTAAATGAGTGAGCCCAAGTACTGGCACGAAAAAACCTTAAAACACTACAGAACGACCTCCAGACTGAACTACATTCTCCGCACACATGTGGCCGTTGGTGATTCCAAGCCTTGTATCCTTCGAGAAGAGGGAAAATCACGAACATCAGACCACGCATCCAGTCTGCTACTCCAAATATTCCTTGCATGCAGTTCCCTGCGCAACGTTCCCTCGGAAAAAGGTTGGTGTTGTCCTGCATTGAATGATAGCAACTATTAGTGTCGGGTTTTAAATTGATTGTCATGGCACTCGTATTAGCCTGTCGGTTAGCATCTCTTAACGACCACCGTCCCAGTGCCATATTACAAGGCTGCTAGTGGTGTACCATTCCTAGGGCGGTCCGCGTTGCTACATACAGAAATCGAGCAGCTTCATTCATGGTGGACACTGGCACCTCCGAAAATGATAGCTCCTTACTGCGAGTCTGTCACGTTTCACAGCGATCCATCTTGTTGTGCTTATTCCTTATACCTCACTGTCACATCCACACCACTTCACTGCCATGACTTACATCATCTGTGGAGGGGCACATGATCGCTTGGTCTCAGTTCTACACCATCTACGCCGCTCCAAACAAACCAGTACGCTCTTGTGGGCAGGGGGTGACTGATACCTTGTCCTGTGAACTTATTTGGCAAAAAAAAATAATAATTGCTTCGAACTTCTTTTTTTGGGTGAATTTACCAACTGATCTGTATGGGTAACACTGCCCATGAAACTTTGTCTAATATCGCTTATAAAATGCATTAGGAACATTCGTATCATAGATCATGTGTCTACTTACCCTTCAATTTTTCCATTGTTTTATCTCAACCTCATGAGTTCAGTACAAC
Source organism: Schistocerca nitens (assembly GCF_023898315.1). Taxonomy (NCBI): domain Eukaryota; kingdom Metazoa; phylum Arthropoda; class Insecta; order Orthoptera; family Acrididae; genus Schistocerca; species Schistocerca nitens. The sequence goes on along the minus strand of NC_064614.1, from coordinate 502,321,848 downwards.
ATTAATCGATAAGACACAGAATGATAAGAGACAAGGCAGACATTGTCCACCTCAAATCTCCAAGCTGTATCTCACGCGGTTCAGAATGAAAGACTTAGAACAATGAAAGCTTAGAAAATATTTAAAGTGGCAAGGTCAGCTATTTCAGACTACTTTAGACAAAAAAGACAAAATGAAGTAACTGCAGTTAAAAGAGACAAGATCTGGGAAAATCCGTGCTGGCAGTAGATTGGGAAACACAACTTGTTAATTACTGCATTGATATCTACAATAGCTTCCTAACACAACTGGAAAGCTGCTCACAAGCTTTCAACTGGAAACGGAGACAACAGTCAGCTGCACGTCCGCTGCTGGTGTGGTTGCGTTCGCCCACCTCCTTGCCCCATCCCCTGCCACCACGATCATTTTCCAGGAACAAAATGAGGTATGCACGAAATGAGCTCTCCCTGGATTCATTACAGGATTTCAGCATTCAGGACGGATCCTGAGCGATCTGTTATTGAGTAGATAGAACGTCTTCGTCCTTTGTGGAACACCAGTCGAAGATCCACTTATTTTGATTTTACACACTGACTATTTACACACCGGAAATATACGGTACACTTTGTGAGGGGAAAATCACGTACAAACCGACGCACGGCAGGGCCAGTCTCGAGCGTAGCGCCACGTCGTTACGATTCAGCGCCAAATATAGCGCATCTAACAGGGATCATACATTGCCCGCGCCGTAAGTCATACAGGTAGTCCTACGCATTCGCCACAGTTCCGCTCTGACGCCTCAGAGGACACTGATAACCAGGGACTACATCCTACTTCCTTCTGACATCAGACAAATACGAGTAGTTCGCAAACGAACATTCATGCGCCAACAGCCGATAAAAGTAGATGCACAGCTTCACTCAGCAGTTACCATCGCACATTTACCAGCTGCCATTAGTAGCCACCAGTTATTCATCAGTCATTGGACAACTGCCACGTTGCTGCAGTCGTTGCACAGTGTCATGGTAACCGCCGAGTCTCGCTATGTGCGTTACTGACAGAGGAACGACTTAGTGACACACTGGGTGTTGTGTGATGTCCTTAAGTTAGTTAGGTTTAAGTGGTTCTCAGTTCTAGGGGACTGATGACCATAGATGTTAAGTCCCATAGTGCTCAGAGCCATTTGAACCATTTTTTTTTACTTAGTGACAGTCAACAACAACAACAGAGCCACACTGTAAATACTATTACATTAATTAGTTAAGGTCACTGAGTTACGTTTAGAGCAGTGTTCAGAATTTTAAGATCAGTGACACATCTTCACATCATCATCACCATTATCACTCTAAAGTTGAGTATTCTTGTATTCGCAGTGTCCCAGAAATGTTGCGACGAACTTCCAGGTTTAGTAGAGGGTGTCTTGAGCAACAAATCGAGGACAGGAACCCGTGTCCGGAAACTACACTCATGCTCATAAATTAAGGATAATTTCAGAATGTGGTGCCACACAACGTGGCACTACACAAAACTGGCGCTAATAGCATAGGCACATAGGGAACACACACGACACAGATCTGTAAGTCCACGTTATTGGTGAAAAGATGTGAAAACCGTCCCAAAACACATGTGCTACAAAACGCCACTGTTTCCTGCGCATGTACGCCGACATCAATATGGGACATGATCACCATGCACACGTACACAGACCGCACAATGGCAGCTGCTGGGGTATAGCCTCCCATTCTTGCACCAGTGACTGTCGGAGCTCCTGAAGTGTCGTAGGGGTTTGAAGACGTGCAGCGATACGTCGACCGAGAGCGTCCCAGACGTGCTCTGTGGGGTTTAGGTCTAGAGAACAGGCAGGCCACTCCATTCGCCTGATATCTCGATGGCAGCTCGGTGGGGCCGTGCATTGTCATCCATCAGCAGGAAGGTGGGATCCACTGCACCCCTGAAAAGGTGGACATACTGGTGCAAAATGTCATCCCGATACACCTGACCTGTTACAGTTCCTCTGTCAAAGACATGCAGGGGTGTACGTGCACGAATCATAAAACCACCCCACACCATCAAACCACGACCTCCATACAAGTCCCTTTCAGGACATTAAGGGATTGGTATCTGGTTCCTAGTTCACGCCAGATGGAAACGCGGCGAGAATCACTGTTCACACTGTACCTGGATTCGTCTGTGAACATAACCTGGGACCACTGTTCCAATGACCATGTACTATGTTCTTGACACCAGGCTTCACGGGCTCTTCTGTGACCATGGGTCAGTGGAATGCACCTTTCAGATCAAAAATGGTTCAAATGGCTCTGAGCACTATGGGACTCAACATCTTAGGTCATCAGTGCCCTAGAACTTAGAACTACTTAAACCTAACTAACCTAAGGACATCACACACACCCATGCCCGAGGCAGGATTCGAACATGCGACCGTAGCAGTCCCGCGGTTCCGGACTGCAGCGCCAGAACCGCACGGCCACCGCGGCCGGCTTTCAGATCTCCAGGCGAATAAACCATGTCTGTTCAGTCGTCTGTAGACTGTGTGTTTGGAGACAACTGCTCCAGTGGCTGCGGTAAGATCCCGATCAAGGCTACCTGCAGCACTCCGAGGCCGTCTGCGGGCACTGATGGTGAGATATCGGTCTTCTTGTGATGTTGTACACTGTGGACGACCCGTACTGTAGCGCTTGGACATGTTTCCTGTCTGCTGAAATCGTTGCCATAATATTGAGATCACACTTTGTGGCACACGAAGGGCCCGTGCTACGACGTGCTGTGTTTGACAAGCCTCCAGTCGCCCTAGTATTACACCCCTCATAAAATCATGAATATGTGTTTTTTGAGCCATTTTCAACCCACAGTTACCATTAACACGTCTGAAAACGTCTGCACATTTACTCTCTCCACCGTACTCTGACATGCGCCAGCAAACCTCTGCTGCCAGCGCCACCGTGCGCGACCACAGGTCAAATGCACCGCATGGCCATACCCTGAGATGATTTAAACCCACAAATCACCCACCAGAGCGTTGTCTCACCACGTATCAGCATTATCCTTAATTTATGAGCATGAGTGTACATCCAACTACACTACAGGGCGTTGAAGTTCTAGGCCTCAACCTGGCGCCTGCCACCATGCTACCCCTTCGGCAGCAAACGTGACTTTGTACACTAACAGCTGGAACGTCTCGCGAAGTAGTTTGTTATTCAGTGATCGCGATTGATTTCCACAATCGCCAGTCGAGAAGATGGGGCTAGCTGCTGCTTACACAGCCATTGCTTGTCACCTATGAATGCAGTATTCTGTTGGGTTTGTGGATGACTGTTTCGGACACGGGTGTCCATCTTCAGTTTATTCTGCTCCTGTATACCAAACTCGTTGGAGATTTTAGAGTGTTCCAGGAGAAAAATAAACTGTAGATGGAACCTGTGTCCAAAACCGTCATCCTCCAATGTAACAGAGCCTGTATATGCAGCAGCTAGCTCCATCTTCTCCATTGGCTTTCGTGGCAATCAGTCGCAGTCACAGAATAACAGACGACTTTGCGAGACATTCCGCCTACGGTCCGTCAGGGTACGAAGTCACGTTTTTGCTGCTGAACGGATGGCCTAGTGTTAGGCGCCGACGATTACAATGCCGACGCTCTGTATCGTCTTTGGATGACATTTTCATACACCAATTCCTACACTCGATTTGTTGCTCAAGGCACCATACCGAGCGAGGTGGCGCAGTGGTTAGACACTGGACTCGCATTCGGGAGGACGACGGTTCAATCCCGCGTCCGGCCATCCTGATTTAGGTTTTCCGTGATTTCCCTAAATCGCTCCAGGCAAATGCCGGGATGGTTCCTTTCAAAGGGCACGGCCGACTTCCTTCCCCGTCCTTCCCTAATCCGATGAGACCGATGACCTCGCTGTCTGGTCTCCTTCCCCGAAACAACCAATCAAGGCACCATTTACAACCCCTCGAAGTTTGTCGCAACATTTCTGGGTCAGCCTCTATATATTGCATTGGCAACATTATTTTTGTTGTAGTTCAGTTGTAAGCGTATTGTCATATCGCTGGCTTAGTTGTAGAGTATCTTTGCGGGCAGCCGCGTCTGTAGAGAGTCGAGCGCGGGACACGGAACTGTTATATTGTGTTGTGGGTAGCTCTGCATGTAATAGGCATTGTTAGTATGGAAATTGAAGCGTTGCTACAAGTGCTATTACAGTAAAGTGACAGAATATGAAAGTGATTCAGAGGAAAGTGCTTAATGATGTAATTTAAAATGAGCAGTGCCGCTAATAACGTATTTGTATATCCTCTCGTTGCGTGTCGCGCAGCGTCAATCATTCTCGCCGTGTTTGGACTCTCAGAATGAACTAATGTGAATCAGTAATACCATTTACCACAAAAGAGAGCATTTAAGTGCCAGTGTCTTGTAGCGAGCGTGAGAGCGTGCGTTCGGTCATCGCGATCCGCATCATCAACAATCAGCCGCGCCGCGGCGGTTACGCGCACGCTCGTACAAGTGAGAACTGAGAACTGAAAAATTAACTTTACTAACAGTGCTGTATCATTATTAGTGTCAAGGAGGACTGGTACCAAATATCTGTGTATGCATGACGAGCGTAAGAACTCTCGTTCGATCATTCGGCTTCCGCATCATCAACAATCACCCGCGTCGTGTCGGTTACGCGTACGCTTGTCTGAGTGATATTGTGAACTGTTAATCATCTATTAATTGGGGTAACACTTATGAATTAGAATGTAAACAGTGCAACCTGCGATTTTCTTTTATCGTCTCAGAATATAGTTGTTCATACCAGACGTAGAACAGTGTTGTGTTTAACGTTGAGTGGCTCCCCTAAACTCGCTTGCATTTTTCGATAGATAATTTCAGGCAATCCAGCAGCAGTGTGGAGCAGAACAATACGACCGCCGCGGTATTATCAGGTACGTGGTGTGGACAGGGCGCACGGTCAAGAGGAGTGGCAAGAGAAAACAGTGTAAGGGTCCCCCACCCCCATTTGTACCCCCAGGCGTGTTACACAGTTTGCCCTGTGACAAGACAGTTGTTGCATGCGACTACACCACCTCAATAAAGCACCTACTTTCGATAGTAGGTGGTTCACTTCCTGCTATCTTTATGTTGAGCGCCAAATTTATTTGGTGACTGCAATAGATTTCTACCACACAATACACACATGCCCGCATCTCGTGGTCGTGCGGTAGCGTTCTCGCTTCCCACGCCCGGGTTCCCGGGTTCGATTCCCGGCGGGGTCAGGGATTTTCTCTGCCTCGTGATGGCTGGGTGTTGTGTGCTGTCCTTAGGTTAGTTAGGTTTAAGTAGTTCTAAGTTCTAGGGGACTTATGACCACAGCAGTTGAGTCCCATAGTGCTCAGAGCCATTTGAACCATTTGAACCAACCACAATACACACAATTCCTAATTTCGCCTGGCTGATAATATTACAGAGGGAGGCAGGATCAATAACTTCGCATTTAATTGTTTTTTTAACTGATGCGATTTCATTCGCCTAAAAAATGTTATTTTCAAAGTGAAATAGGAATGTGTCTTGCAATACTTATCGGTTTCCAGCTTCCCCTGTATTTACAATATGGACCAATAGCAAAAAATAATTCTGGTAGTCGACATTTGAGATGTTCATCCTAACGTTTGTTCAGCAAGGAGCTAAATTCATCTGTTCAAAAACTTTTCACAGCATGTGTTGAGAGTAAGAGAGATGACTTTAAAAATGTGTGAAAAGAATGTTCCGTTGACCAACACCTTGTACTTCGTGAAAGATTTTCTTCACAAGGATTCTCAAAACTAATGTGAAATGACAAATTTTGATGCCGTATTTCTCATTATAGCGTAACTCATATTAAAATATTTGTCAGCTTTAAAACTTGCTATCGAATTTCACTTATAAAAATTGTACATCTAGGGCTTCTTTCCACATCCCTTGTTGTCAAGTCATTGGAATCTGTGGAATATGATTCATATAAACTGCGCTGCAGAGCTTAAGGAAGAGATAGATAAACTAACGTAATGTATTAATTACTCGATGGAAATGAATGAAAGTGCGGGAGCATGTCAGAAGTTTCGCAGTCGTGCACAGGAAGTTGGATGTCACACTGCCCGAGGTTAGCGTAACTATAACGCTAAAATGGGCTCTCCCCGGAACAAGATGCAATTGAGAGAACGGGGAAAGACAATGTGTGTCAGTCAGTAAGCAGTTACGATGCATTGTAGTGTTGTTCCTCGTTAAGGCACGGCCCGGAGATTAAAATGGCTCTGAGCACTATGGGACTTAACAGCTATGGTCATCAGTCCCCTAGAACTTAGAACTACACTCCTGGAAATTGAAATAAGAACACCGTGAATTCATTGTCCCAGGAAGGGGAAACTTTATTGACACATTCCTGGGGTCAGATACATCACATGATCACACTGACAGAACCACAGGCACATAGACACAGGCAACAGAGCATGCACAATGTCGGCACTAGTACAGTGTATATCAACCTTTCGCAGCAATGCAGGCTGCTATTCTCCCATGGAGACGATCGTAGAGATGCTGGATGTAGTCCTGTGGAACGGCTTGCCATGCCATTTCCACCTGGCGCCTCAGTTGGACCAGCGTTCGTGCTGGACGTGCAGACCGCGTGAGACGACGCTTCATCCAGTCCCAAACATGCTCAATGGGGGACAGATCCGGAGATCTTGCTGGCCAGGGTAGTTGACTTACACCTTCTAGAGCACGTTGGGTGGCACGGGATACATGCGGACGTGCATTGTCCTGTTGGAACAGCAAGTTCCCTTGCCGGTCTAGGAATGGTAGAACGATGGGTTCGATGACGGTTTGGATGTACCGTGCACTATTCAGTGTCCCCTCGACGATCACCAGTGGTGTACGGCCAGTGTAGGAGATCGCTCCCCACACCATGATGCCGGGTGTTGGCCCTGTGTGCCTCGGTCGTATGCAGTCCTGATTGTGGCGCTCACCTGCACGGCGCCAAACACGCATACGACCATCATTGGCACCAAGGCAGAAGCGACTCTCATCGCTGAAGACGACACGTCTCCATTCGTCCCTCCATTCACGCCTGTCGCGACACCACTGGAGGCGGGCTGCACGATGTTGGGGCGTGAGCGGAAGACGGCCTAACGGTGTGCGGGACCGTAGCCCAGCTTCATGGAGACGGTTGCGAATGGTCCTTGCCGATACCCCAGGAGCAACAGTGTCCCTAATTTGCTGGGAAGTGGCGGTGCGGTCCCCTACGGCACTGCGTAGGATCCTACGGTCTTGGCGTGCATCCGTGCGTCGCTGCAGTCCGGTCCCAGGTCGACGGGCACGTGCACCTTCCGCCGACCACTGGCGACAACATCGATGTACTGTGGAGACCTCACGCCCCACGTGTTGAGCAATTCGGCGGTACGTCCACCCGGTCTCCTGCATGCCCACTATACGCCCTCGCTCAAAGTCCGTCAACTGCACATACGGTTCACGTCCACGCTGTCGCGGCATTCTACCAGTGTTAAAGACTGCGATGGAGCTCCTTATGCCACGGCAAACTGGCTAACACTGACGGCGGCGGTGCACAAATGCTGCGCAGCTAGCGCCATTCGACGGCCAACACCGCGGTTCCTGGTGTGTCCGCTGTGCCGTGCGTGTGATCATTGCTTGTACAGCCCTCTCGCAGTGTCCGGAGCAAGTATGGTGGGTCTGACACACCGGTGTCAATGTGTTCTTTTTTCCATTTCCAGGAGTGTATGTAAAATTTTAAGTGAATAGAAGTGGCATAAGTGTGAAATTTATGATATTTTGTTGACACAATGATAGACTGATAAATCGGGAAGTCTTCCGCAGAAAAACAATAAATATTGTCTATCAAGTGATTCATGTAATGGCTTTGTTCAAGCTTTCTGTCATATGCACTGGTCAGTAGTTCGGCATTGTGAGTAAACATCAATATCGTTCAGTAATATTAAAATTTTATTTAAAAACGTCAACTGCACTAAATATACATAATGGCCCTAAGAAGATTCATAGGGAATTCACCAGCTCTCAAGACCGTCCAGTTACTGGATAAATGAATTGAAAAGTTGTTACATGAAAACTGTCGATTGGAAGGTTCCTTAAGCGCGGTTGAGATTTCTCCTCAAGTAATGTACGATAAAATACGTGTTATCCTGAAAGAACCTCGTAGTATTGGTATATTTTAGCATGTAGTAAATTCATATGAAAAGGAAAGCTCCACCGCTCTGATTATAGATGACCCACCGGGACAGGCCGACCACTGTGTTGCCCTTTGCCAATCGTGTCATTGGGTGCGACGCGCAGGGCGTGGGCTCCCGGCTGTTATCAGCATTTCAGGTCTAGGAGACTCTACTTTTCATTCAAGTAGTTCCTCAGTTGTCATCATGAGCCTGACTGGACCCCGGTCCAGTCCTCCTACCGAAGAAAAGTCCCCCCTCCCGGCAATACAGAAAACTGCAATCGAATTTTCCGCATGGCAGCCGTCTACGCTGGCCACACAGCTGCGGAGATGCGCCACTAGTATGAAATAGTACACAGGATATTCAATAAAGTTCCCCATATGAAGAGGCTGTCTGCACAACTGGTCAGTATTCGTTCACTCCAGGCCAAAACAACTCATAAAAATATTTCAAAATTGTGTTCATCAAAAATGAAGCGTAATTCAAAGGTCGTCTGATTTCTTATGTGGTTTCAGATTAAGCCTTGTCAGTAGATTTACTGACAAGGTAGTTGGTGAATGTGGAGGTGAAAGACCACCAAGGAATCAGAAGGAAAAAATGAAAGCTATAATCTTGACTGACTATTTGGAAAATGGTAAACAAAGACTGTTAAGTGTTTCGTAAAGGCTTCACAGAGTCACTTCAATTTCTCGGACGTGCCACTGACGTACAAAACTCGAGAAAAAGGAACAGCAAAATCTTTATGTGCGAGTTCTAATTTCTCTTATGGTATCACGGTTGTAATATTATCCTTTTTACGGTGGTGGCAACAAAAACGGTTTGCATTCGGAGGAGAAAGATGTTGGAAACAACGCGCCGCAATGAAATAGCGTTTGTTTTAATATTGCGTCCCCAACTCGTCCCCCTGTCCCCTGACCCCTCCAACCTCAAGGAAACAAAAGAAAAACGTCTACAACACTGTCTCCCCTAATTCGCTGTACTACAATATCAGCTGCCTTCTTCCAACGTTTTCGATGTCCTCCGTCAGTCCCATCAGGTAATGCTCACACAGTGCTCAGCAATATTTTTGAAGAGTCGAACAACCGTAGTGCTAGAAGTCTCCTTAGTAGACTTTTTGAGTCTTCTAAGGGTTGTCAATAACCCAACATTTGTTTCGCCTTCGCCACAACATGTTTCCCAGTTATGTTGTTTATATTTGTTACCCCTAGGACTTTCGGTAGATCTATAACCCTGAAATTCGTTTTACTTGTCAGTTTCTCGAAGCTTGACGAAACATTCTTTGTAATAATGTGGGGAGCCTCACATATTTTATTATTTAGGGTCAATTGTCACGTTTTGCACCCTGAAGACATGTTTTCAACATCGTTTTGCAAATTGCTTTGCTCTTCTGAGGAGTTCACTAGACAGCAGCAGTACCTGCCATAAATCTAAGAGAAATGTTCTGACTGTATGCTAAACAATTTATACAGGGTGATCCATTGATCGGGACCGGGCCAAAACTACAAAGAACGAAACTTGTCTAGCTTGAAGGGGGAAACCAGATGGCGCTATGGTTGGCCCGCTAGATGACGCTGCATAGGTCAAATGGATATCAACTGCGTTTTTTTAAAAATAGGAACCACCATTTTTTATTACATATTCGTCTAATACGTAAAGAAATATGAATGTTTTAGTTGGATCACTTTTATCGCATTGTGATAGAAGGCGCTGTAATTGTCACAAACGTATAAGTACGTGGCACCACGTAAAATTCTGCCAGTGCGGACGCTATTTACTTCGTGGTACATTACTCGTGTTAAAATGGACCGTTTACCAATTGCGGAAAAGGTCGATATCGTGTTGCTGTATGGCTATTGTGATCAAAATACCCAACGGGCGTGTACTATGTATGCTGCTCGGTATCCTGGACGACATCATCCAAGTGTCCGGAACGTTCGCCGCATAGTTACGTTATTTAAGGAAACAGGAAGTGTTCAGTCACATGTGAAACGTCAACCACGACCTGCAACAAATGATGATGCCCAATGAAGTGTTTTAGCTGCTGTCGCGGCTAATCTGCACATCAGTGACAGACAAATTGCGCGAGAATTGGGAATCTCAAAAATGTCCATGTTGAGAATGCTACATCAACATCGATTGCACCCGTACCATATTTCTATACACCAGGCATTGCATGACGACGGTTTTGAACGTTGTGTACAGTTCTGTCACAGTGCACAAGAGAAATTACGGGACGATGACAGATTTTTTGCACGCGTTCTATTTAGCGACAAAGCGTCATTCACCAACAGCGGTAACGTAAACCGGCATAATATGCACTATTGGGCAACGGAAAATCCACGATGGCTGCGACAAGTGGAACATCAGCGACCTTGGCGGGTTAATGTATGATGTGGCATTATGGGAGGATGGATAATTGGCCCCCATTTTATCAATGGAAATCTAAATGGCGCCATGTATGCTGATTTCCTACGTAATGTTCTACCGGTGTTACTACAAGATGTTTCACTTCATGACAGAATGGCGATGTAATTCCGACATGATGGATGTCCGGCACATAGCTCGCGTGCGGTTGAAGCGGAATTCAATAGCATATTTCATGATAGGTGAAGTGGTCGTCGAAGCACCATACCATGGCCCGCACGTTCACTGCATCTGACTTCCCCGGATTTCTTTCTGTGGGGAAAGTTGAAGGATATTTACTATCGTGATCCACCGACAACGCCTGACAACATGCGTCAGCGCATTTTCAGTGCATGTGCGAACACTACGGAAGGCGAACTACTCGCTTTTGAGAGGAATGTCGTTACATGTATTGCCAAATGCGTTGAGGTTGAGGAACATCATTTTGAGCATTTATTGCATTAATGTTGTATTTACAGGTAATCACGCTGTAACAGCATGGGTTATCAGAAATGATAAGTTCACAAAGGTACATGTATCACATTGGAACAATCGAAATAAAATGTTCAAACGTACATACGTTCTGTATTTTAATTTAAAAAACCTACCTGTTACCAACTGTTCGTCTAAAATTGTCAGTCACATGTTTGTGACTATTACAGCGCCATCTGTCACAAAGCGAAAAAAGTGGTCCAACTAAATCATTCATATTTCTTTACGTACTACACGAATATGTAATAAAATGTGGGTTCCTATTTTAATAAAACGCAGTTGATATCCGTTTGACCTATGGCAGCGCCATCTAGCGGACCAACCATAGCGCCATCTGGTTTCCCCCTTCAAGCTAGACGAGTTTCGTTATTTGTAGTTTCTTCGTTTGACGCTTATTTCGTGAGATATTTGGCCCGGTCACTATCAATGGACCCCTGTATATGTTAGAAATAGCAGGTGGTCTACATCACACTACTGGCGGAATCACACTCATCACTTCCGTTTCACTAGGTGACGTCCCATCAGTGACTGCGAACTGTGATCTTTCAGACCGGAAATCACGAATCAAGTTTCAAAACTGAGACGATAGTCCATAGGAAAGCAACTTTGTTGGAGGTCGCTTATTAGTAATGATATCAAAAGCCGTTTCGAAACTCTATAAATACGAAATCAATTTGAGAGACCCTGTATGCAGTACGTCTGCGAATAAAGTGCCAGGTGTGTCTCAGAAGAGTGATGCATTCTAAATCCATGCTGGTTTGATGTTAATAGGTAACATATTTCGGGGTATTTCATAACGCTGGAACAAAGTATTTGTTGTTTATGTCGATGGGAATGAAATGGATCTGTAACTCACTGGATTACGTTTATTTTTTCTTATGTATTGCAGTGGTCTTTGCAACTTTCCATTCTTTTCCCTCACCATAAATACTAAAATACTCCTCACGACGTCGCAGGAAAAGTAATTAAGCCGATGCATCGTTGATGTACAAGATATACTCCTAAGTTAGCCCACTCAAGAAAGACACTACCTACAAATCATGCTGCTACGACTATGAGAGGGTCATGACAACATAATAGAACATGTATGGTGTCCCTGCGATAGTTTTATTACTTCCTGGAATGACAAAGAATTATCTTGCAAGATGCACTTGATGTATTCGTGGTATACCAATCAAAGATTCTGAATGAATTCCGCTTTGGTGTGTCATCGACTTATCAAATATGTGTCTACAGACAGGAGAGATTACTTTCACGCATCAACTACAAATAGCCTCAATGTCTACAATTCTAATTATCTGTATCAGCCATCACAAGGACAATGAGGAGGTGATGAAAGCTACAGTTGGTCGCTTACTCCTTGAAAATGTCGACGCACTGTAAAAAGTAAGAGTAAGAGTAAGAGTTCTGAGTTCCAAACTGGCGCGAGAGCCACATTTTACCTCCACTGTGACAGAGCTACAAACAGCTATATCGACCTCAGAACGACGTTCAGTAACCACTTGATCTAGAGGTACGAAACATAAAATACTGCAGAACTGCTAGTGAAAACACACAAATTTGTTAATGAAATCGTATGACTGAATATCTGTTAACTGTATTTCATTCAGCAACTACTCTCACAGCCACATTGTCGCATTTACGTTACATTCCGGTAAAGCTACTTGAGTATGACGAAAAGATTTCACGTTTAATAAAGATAGTCATTCGTTGTACGGTATTACGATGAGACACCAGTTATATCAGTATAGTGCATATTAATAGCGTTTCCCGTTGGGTTAATGAACAAAATAGACAAAATTATCAGAAAAATTGTAAACAATATATTCCACGTCGTTATCGATGCGCAGGTAGTTTTTCGATCGCACGCAGGTAGCGAATTGTTTATTCTGAGTTAAGCCATGTTTAAAGCTCAATCGCCAGAACAAAACAAACAAAAACAGACAGAAGAAAACAAAAACTAAAGTTTTTGTGGTTGATCGATAAGGGACGAGATAGGTAAATACATGCAGGGACCAGATTAGAAGACATGCGGTAGGCATGTTTGCCAACCAAGCTCCTTAGTGCAGTCTTTCGGGTTGCATTTGTTAGTGACCGCAAGGTATTTCATTTCTTGGCAATAAATGACAACTGCGAAGGACATATCCCTGTGAAGCAGTTCGAAACAACACCTTCTTTGTGGCTCCAGATGTATATCACTAACAATACATTTTGTGGATTTATATAGGCGATCGTTTGAGAAAATAAATGAAAAACGTTGGTTTGCTTTCGTTCTACATTAAATCTTTTACTGTGTTAACCAGTTTTCGGCTTAGAAGACAATCTCCAGACATTTACCGACTATTGTCGCCAAAGGAGTTACAATATTTGTAAACGATATTCGAAAATAAGTTACACATCTAGATTGAAACAGATACATACGGTAAATAACATCTTGAACAGTGTGGTGATAATACGTAAGAAGTAAAATGTTGTACAGTAAATAAATAAAACGGAGTAAACAGGAAAAACTTTAACACAAAACTGGAACAGCAAGCCTACATAACAGTTCATATTAATAAACAAAACCAATAAAATGAAACAATATTAGTACTTGACGAGTCTACTCCAGGAGGTATAAAACATGGAGAGGAATACACAAGTCAGTTGAAAGAAAAAATTATCAGTGTAACTACAGAATATATAAGAAATTTAAGCAACATCAGTAAGATAAACAGAAATCAATAAATGCAGGAAAATGGAGTGTGAGGGAACATACAGTAAATGCCATCTTAGAGAGTGTAGTGATACTGCATTTTAAAAAGTAAAAAGTTGAAAAATATGCAAATACAAAAGGAGCACACAGGGAAGACATTAACACTTTACTCAAAACTGTGCCTATGTAACAGTTTGCTCTAAATAAATCAAACATGCAAAATAAAAACAGTACTTGATGAAGCAACTACAAGAGGTATCAAAGAGAAAAGTAATAGAAGTACCAGTCAAGAGAAAGAATTAACAGTTGTAACTGCAGTCTATATGGACTACATAGACAATTTCAATAAAATAAAAGAACTCAATGGATATAGGAAATTGGGAGATTATGTAGGAACAGACAAAGTGAGAAGTAATGAAAAACAGAGAGGATTATGTGAAGTTTAGAAGACGGAAAATGTTAAGCTGTGTCTGATCATTTAAGATCAGATCTGAACTGTGAGTTAGATGTTTGTTAATTTCCAGGGGTTCCAGCAGGCTGAGTTTTTGGCCTTTGTTTGCTAAGTGAAGGACGTGGGACTCTGGCTGGTAGCTGTGACCCACACTCAGTACGTAGTCGGCAAATGTGGAATCAGAATTCTTTAATCTCCAGCTGCATACATGTTCAGTCAGCCTATTGCTATGTCTCTGACTGACGAGATCTGTTCTGACTGTCACAATCAGAACAACTAGTTCTGTATACCCCACTGTTGGCTAATAATTGAATCTTATCTATGTTATTGAAAACATACATGGCTGTGGTGTTCTTAACACAGTAGGAAAGCCTATACTTCCAGGTTGTCAGTGGTTTTGCTACAATAGGTGATACTTCTTCTAGATGGTAATGTACATCATTCTTGCTGACAGTGGGAGTGGCAGACAATGAACCATAGAGAAGGGGTATAGTTTTCAGTTTTTGTTTCCCATGCAAGACCTTGTCAACAAGGACTGAATGGTAGCCATTGTTTGAGGCAATAAATTTTGTGTCTAACTCTGCGTTATAAACATCTGTGGGCATAGGGGACAGATATGAGACAGTGTACTACTGAGTGAAAGACGCATGTTTGTGAGCTATGGGGTGTTGTGAGCAAGAAGGTATTACTGTGTCTGTAGTTGTAGTTTTTCGGTAAATTTGGGATCAATGTGTCTATGTACTGACGTGAATGGTGAGATCTAAGAAGACTATGGATTTTTTTGCCACTCTCCATTGTGAACTGCATATTTTTGTGTTGATTGCTTAGGTTTTGCGAAAATGTGTTGAACTGTCTTGTAGTGCCCGTCCACATACACAGGACATCATCTACAGTTCTAAACCGGTATTTAATATTTGCACTTAAAGGTTCTTTTTTCAGAAAATGTTATTCAAAATGGTCCATGAAGATTTCAGCCAACAGTGGACTGAGCCATCTAATTGTTTATACAGAAGTAGTTTTGGGCTAACCATGTCTGAGTGGCCAGTATAAAGTCACTCGATTGCACAGGATTGACATTAGACCTGTACATCAACTCTGTCAGAAAATCAATGCATTTCACTACTGGTATGTTAGAAAACAAACTGCAGACACCAAAGGATACTAATTTATCGCTGCATAAGACAGATATACCTTTTATCTTATTTACAAGGTCCACAGAGTTTGAAATATCATACTTTGGTTTGAATTTAATCTTGCTCTTACTTAATTTGAGATAATATTTGTTACAGCTATTTTCTCCTTGTGAAGTTACCATATGGTATTTCTAATCGCCATCAGGTCTCGTTGATTTAGGTTTATGGTGATCACTTTAAATCTATTGTGGCAGATGTCAGGATCAGTCCTTTGAAAAGGCACAGAAGACTTCCTTCCCCATCCTTGCAAGTTCGAGATTGTTTCACGTCTACTCTCGTATTCGACACGAGGTTGTACCGTTATCCTCCTTCCTTTCTTTTAACCGCAGTATGAATACTGAAGGCAAGTGTCTCACGAAGGTTAATTGTCGTCACACCTGCCAGTTATCGGTCACATAGTAGTAAATCACAGAAACGTCCTTCATCAACGTCTGTTTGTCTTCCTGAATGTGGTGATTAATTTACTCGTATCTCAAAACTATCGTACCTAAAACAATACAACTTAACTTTCTCGATAGCACTCACTCCATACGGGGCACAGGTGTTGCCTCCATTGCTTTCACCCTTTTATTAAACACAAACAGAACACATTGTTACAAATAATAGACTTTTCTCCGTTTCAGACTCCATATTCTAATGAATAAACAACACACCTCATAATGTCAAAAATGAGAAATGTTCAAGATGTCATTGCATGAGCTATACTTCACACTCGGACAAAATAAGACCATAGTTAAATACGCTTACAGCAACATGAAAAAAATCACCACGGAGCATGCCGAAACATAGTATTATATCATGCGCAACGTTACATAATGTCATACTTGCTCATTCGAGTGCAGGAAGTCCGCTGGAGATCACAGTCTCTATGGCCGATGCGTCGTGATCACTTGGGCAGACGCAGGTCCGTATCAAGCGGCCAGCGGCTGATGGCGCTGAAATTGGTCTTAGCGTAACAGACAGCTACGAGCCCTCTCGCAAACACGTTTTCACAGGACTTTTCTGTTACTGGCTGGTTAGAAAATGAAAGAAACTGTTTCTGACCTTCTGTCAGACTGATGCTCTTAGCAGACAGACGGAATACGTCTTCAAAAACAAAGGAAAAGGATGGGTTTGATATCACGGCCTTGCCTTTGCACTGCATGATGTTTACTACTAGGCCACAAATAGGTTATTCACAACAACAGTTCAAGTGGAAGTCAACATTTCCCGATAAAAACATGATGCTAACACATGGGAAATTCGGTGGTTGGTTGGACTGAGGCTTGCTTGTATTGGCTAATGTTGGGTTAGATCCTCACACCCACAAACATACCCTCTTCACCTACAGTAACGCCAAGTAAAGGACGCAGGACTGTGCCGTAGTTCCAAATCAACATTAAACATGTCCATTCGCTACTGACTGGAACAGAGATTAGTTTTGGCTGTCAGAGGTGGAAGTCGCTGCTTGCAGAATCTTCTGTCTCTAGTAAGCTTTCTTACACTACTAATGTTATTTGAGCCACAAACCAATCTTCATTGAAGGTCTTAGGATCTCCATTTTGGTATTAGACGCTATTGATGAAGATATTTAATGTATGACGTCTGATTGTGCTAAGTTAACAATTCATATAGGTATTGGGTTTATTCCCCACCCATCACCACAACTTAACTTCATGACGTTTCACACTTGTGGATTGCACTTTATTACATACCTTTCGTGGTTACTTCTCAGGGGCAATACAAGCTTCATGGGGTTCCTGTTGCAGCGCTAAACGTATCGTCATTAATTTCCGAGTTCGGACGTTCGGCCTTGTAAATTGATACTGGCGAACACTTCGATATTTTACTTCTTTTTATGCCTAGTCAAGTCTCGATCAGATATGCAAGTTTTGTTTGTTTAACAGTGAGTTCAAAGTCGGATCACGAACGACCACTAGTCGTGTCATTTAATGAGTGTGATAAGACTTCTGCAGTGAATCTTAATGTAATGAAGTTAACTTACAAGCGTTAAGGACTGTCTGATATATAACAAAGTGTTTTCTAATATTTGTTGTAGGACGGTATTAGTTTACAACATCTGGTCTCATTGCCAGAAAGAGCAGAGTTCTCTAGCAGTCTCGTGTGGTACCCATTTTGTATAGTCAAACGACTGTACTGCAGGAGGTTTAGAGGATCTGCGACACAGCTATGCTATGTTGATTGCATACCGTCAGATCCGGCCCACACATTGTAATTCAGGGGTTGTCCTATTTTTTTGCTGTCGAGTGTACAAAATCCAGACTGCAGCTGTAACAGTCGAGGGAACCAGGCTGCAGTTATGAGATTCAAAGAACTTGAAAAGAAGACAGTGGTTGAGAAAGGAGTGAGACAAGGATGTAGGCTACCCTGATGTTGTTGAATCCATACACTGGGCAACAATGAAGGCAACCAAGTAGTAATTTGGAAAGGGAATTAATGTTGGGGAATAAGAAATAAAAACTTGCACTTTTCCCATGATACTGTAATTTTGTCAGAGATGGCAAACTACTTGCATCGCCAGTTAAACAGAAAGGTTAGTGTCTTGAAAAATAGACTGTAAGATGAACATCAGCAAAAGAGAAGGAGAGTAATGAAATATAGTCGAATTACTTCTGGCGATACTGAGGGAATCCGATTAATAACTGAAACACTAAAATACTAAATGTAGTCAACGAGTTTTGCTATTTAGACAGCAAAATAATTGACAACGTCCGGAGCAAAAAGGATATAATATACAGACTGGTAATAGCAAGAAAATCATTTCTGAAAAAGAGAAATTTACTGACCTCGAATATAAATGTAAGGATTAGGAAGTCTTTTCTGGACGTATTTGTCTGGAATGTAGCGCTTTACAGAAGTGAAATGTAGATTTTAAACTGTTTAGACAAGAAGAGAATAGGGGGTTTTGAAATGTAGTGCTACAAGAGAATTTTGGACATTGGATGAGTAGATCGAATAAGCGAATAACGTATCAGCAGTTAATAAAACGAACTGGGAGGAATAGAAATTTATGGCAAAACTTGACCAAAAGGAGGGATCCGTTTATAAGATCCATGCTGACGCAGAGGCAGTAAGAACTCGTTAGTTTGGCAGTGGAAGGAGGTGTGTGGGTGGCAGGTGAGAGAGGGTGGGGGGAGGATTGTAGAGAGAGATCAGAACTCGACAGTACCAAGCAGGTTCCAACGGATGTAGGTCGCAGTAGTTTTGTTGAGATGAAGAGGCTGTAATCCTTGACACAGTACTCATTAAAGCCTGTGCTATGGTAAGTGAGCGGGATTCACCTTATGAGAAAGGATTTTCGCATAGATATCGACTACGTGTACCTGAATGGTGGCAAATCAGACTTACATCCACTCTGTAATAACAATTATCCGTCAAGTAAGTTCGAAATGCAATCACACGTCAGGGCGGATCAAAAGCAAACCATAAGACACTACCAATGTGACAATAATACGGTCGCCAGCCTAATTAGGCACTGACTGAGTTTCTTCCCTGTACAAGTTGGTATATATTCATGCAAAACAAGAAGTTCTAACACTTCATAATATAGTAGAATTTTAGAACCAGAAAATCTATTGAACTGATAGTTTCACGTTCTGTACTGATATGGAAAATCATGAATACATAACACTACACTATAATGTTTACTACAAAACTTTATACTGTATATTAATCTGATTAAAATCGGGCATAGGTTACGCTAGAAATTCTACTTTCATGCCACACACAAAGTGTCAATTTTGATAAAGATAAAACACTGATAAATTTTGACTTTTATATTGACTTTAACTTTTGCTGGTCAAACCAATTTAGAACACTTCAGAATTCAAGTGAATTAGGGGGGGGGGGGGACCCTGAAACTGTTATGATCGCTGTATTTAAAGAAATGATTACTGAATTTATTATTCGTTCAAGATTTCCAGTATATACGTTACTAGTCTTTTCATCTTATTTACTGCTCATTTAAATGCCTTTAAATCTGTCTCAAAATAATAAACTTCATTACTATATCAATACTAAAGTTATCTTTCGACTTCGTTAGACTTTCGCTATTCATTTACTGGTTCATTAACAAAACATTTCTTTAAATACCATTCTAATACAGCTAGTTCTGCAAATAATTATTATTAACACAATTTTTTATTTTCATTTCGAGACACTCGGATTGCACAACGTTTGGAAAGGACCTTGTCTAGGTTAGTTGTGAGGATAATTAAATGATGGACAAGTTCTGGTAAAATTTAGGTTATTATTGCACCAAACAAACACAGTTCACTCTCTGATGCGTACGAAAACAGTACTAAAAGTTTCAACCTGCTAGTATCGATGCGGCGGTTGGTGGGCGGCAAGATGGCGAGGCACAGAGCACACATACAACCACAGCTATGGCTCTTGACGTATCGGCACTTTAATTCTTCTTAGCGTCGCAATACTTTTCCATTTAGTGCCCATGGAATTTTGCCATGCTGTGTGGGCGTTGGAACGGCATACCCGAGGCTCAGTGGAGCTATGTCTTCCAGGAGAATCTCCTCGCTCCAGGAGGTGTTGCTCAAACCAGTGCCAAACTCCAACTACTACTGCTGAGCCCGTTGTACCGTGCAGTGCCCGCGCGCATTTTCACCTGCCATCCACCTTTTACCGCTCCCTGACGGACCGGGTATTCACCCGAGGTTTTGCATTCTACATATCCTAACACATTGCCTACGTATGGACCAGACGCACAGTTACAATTTTAAACATCTTACAACAGTTTCAACATTTGTTACATTTCAATTCTATTACGATATTACTTGACATTTGACATAAACATTAATATTCACATTGAAACTTATTTACAGTTTTCTTAACATAATGGCATGAAACAAAAAGAAATGAAATCAGAACATCAATTACACAAGTTTATCGTAAGACCACAACAATAACAACATCGTAAAATCAGATGAAAAGAATTACTTATATGTACAATAGTGCAGAGACGTTGTTGTTACAAGGCTTGCACAGGGTAGACTAACGTGGAGAGCTGCATCAAAACAACAACAACAGCTCCAAAAAGTATCCTACATGAAAAAAATTTTCGTTGCATAAAGAAATTACCTGGGCTGCGAATGAATATTACACTTGATTGGCGACTCCATAGAGTGCTGTGTGTGCAATGACCATATCATAAATAAAATTAGAAGGATGGACCGGCGTTGGCCGTAATTATGATGATTTATTAACAGCAAAATCGATTTTCGATCACATAATGATCATCTTCAGTGCTTTAGCGTAGAAATTAAAGCTCGTAGGCACCGGTGTCTAGTTATCAGCCGTAACAGAAGCTATGAATATTACAGTGCTTCAAACAATAATCTTTTCCAGGGAAAAATTTAAATCCCTCAAGACCGAAAGCACTGACTTCACTCAAGGTTGTGTTGAGAATTAAAAACCATGTTTCCCCAATTCTTTTAGGCTACCTGTTAGCGCGACCTGGTAAGGTGCGTGGCCAGACGGTGGACACGCGTGTCGCGCAGCCCGCCGCCGTTACCCCTGGGGTGCTGAACAAAGCGCGCATCATGCGCATCTGAGCGCTGAGCGGCCTGCATTATTCATGGCGCCCTCCAGCTCACGTGGAGTGCGACCCAGCCCGTCCACTCCTTACCGCACGCCTCGCGTCGCATCGCCTCGCCGACGTGTCCTGTCACCCTAACCGTCCGACATCCCGCTCGCTTCCTCACAGGTCTCTGCCTGACACGTCGTAACGCCGCGCGAAAAAAAAGAAAAAAAAACATGGAAACAATTACGTGCGAAAAATACAATATCTGATCAAAAGTATCTGTACACCTGTTATCGACATTAATAGTGGCTGTGTTGAGGCGTAGCGAATATAACGATCCTGCCTTGGAGGAGGTTAAGTGGGAAATGTGTGTCAGAGCTGGATAGTGACGGATGGTGACGCGAGACTGGAAGCGTACGTAGTTCATGTATCAGCCGATAGAGGACAATATTGGATAGGGGGACTGTGATTTTAGTTTCGACTGTGCCCACTAGAGTGCACTAAACTAATAGAATGTTTTTCATAAACTGTTCTACTGTTTTCATAAAGTGTTATTATGTCTTTTTGTGTATGTAAAATGTTATAAATGTGTTTTAGCAGTATGAAAGATACGTGAGTGTAGTTTAAGGTTAATATGAAGATAATTGTTGAACGAGTTATGTAGTGGGATTTAGTGTGGGAACATTTCAAAGACGTATGGATATGGACAAAGGGGATTTTTGTAGAACAGTTTTGTAAAGTAAGTTTGTGGTAAAGGGAAAGTTAATTCAGATATAAATAACAATAGTAAATAACTTTATGCATAAGCAAAACTTCAGAATATTAGATAATTAAGTCGGTAAAAAGTGCAGTCGTTAGGTTTACTATTTTGCAATTGGTTATTGAGGAAAAGCGCGGATTGTCGCAGGAGAATGTTGTTTTGCTATTGGTTGTTGAGTAAACTAACCAATGGTAAAGCAATATTCTTCCCGCGCCTTTCTCTACTGATAGAGAAGACTTAGAGTATTCTAGGGAGGACTCGGAGCCTAGCCATGAAATAGATCGGACGTGTGTAGTAGTAGTTCCGATGGAAATGATAAGTTGCCAGATCTAGCAGTGTTTCATACATCAAAAGTATTGTAAAGTGACGGCATAATTATTCCGACGGGTGTGTAGAAATTTCGGAATTTTTAAGTGAATTTTATGACGAGAAAAGACAAATTCCGCGTGGCGTATTGAGCAGGTCGGTGGCTAAAAACTGTGACTGCATTAGGTACCGACAGACTTAATATTTGGCGAGCATTCTCAATCAAAAACAATCCGTATTTTTGTAGCTATTACGTTTTCGGGAAATGCAACACAATAAACTTGCTAACGTGAGTGAAAGGGATTGTGAGTGACTGTGTTAAGGCTAGCACGGGCTTGGCAGTGATACTTGTTCACCTAAGTTTCAGAATATATTAATTGAAGACAAAATTTTCAAACTTTCATTTGTGTGAAAACTTTCTCCCGAAACGTAGAGTAGTGACTTAAATTGCAGCCTGGTTCACGTCGAACTACAGTAGGTTTCACTCGGCTTTCCTACTGATGGCCTGCTGAGACAATGTTCACAGGTAGGTGTAGGTTCGTCGTAAAGGGACGGAAAGAACCGCGCCGCCGCAGTGTCCACTCTTCGTCTTTATGACGACCTGAACTCTGCTGGAAGCACTTACAATGAAATTTCTGAATCCGTGTTGAGGAATGGCACCACACTCTGCCTCAGAAGTTGAAATTAAATAAGGTAGTGTTGTGGTGCACTGGGGTCTGGATAAAAGCTGACTTTCTCGTCCAAAAGTTCAGGTCGGGACTCTAGCCAGGCCAATCCGTTTCAGGAATGTTGTTGTCCACAAACAATCGTTTCACAGATGCTTACACTGATATGACAAAAGTCATGGGATATCTCCTAATATCGTGCCAGGCTTCCTTTTGCCCCGCGTAGTGCAGCAGCTCGACGTGGTATGGACTCAACAAGTCGTTAAAAGTCACCTGCAGAAATACTGAGCCATGCTACTTCTATAACTGTCCATAATTGCGAAAGTGTTGACGATCCGGCATTTCGTTCACGAACTGACCCCTAGAATTTGTTCCATAAATGTTCGATGCTATAAATGTCGGGTGTCGGCCCCGATAGCTGAATGGTCAGCGTGAGGGACTGCCGTCCTAAGGGGCCCGGGTTCGAATCCCAGCTGGGTCAGGGATTTCCTCCGCTCAGGGACTGGGTGTTGTGTTGTCTTCATCATCATTTCATCCCCATCCGACGTACAGGTCGCCCAATGTGGCGTCGAATGTGCACCAAGGCAGCCGGACCTGCCCCGTAAGGGGCCTCCCGGCCAATGACGCCAGACGCTCATTTCCATTTCCAATGTAGGGTGATCTGAGTGGCTACATCATTCGCTCTACAGAATGTTCTTCAAACCAATCGTGAACAGCTGTTGCCCAGTGACATGGCGCATTGTAACCCATAAAAATTCCATTTTGTCTGGCTGCAAATGGTCTCCAAGTAGCCAAACACAACCAATTCCAGTCAATTATCACTTCAGTTGGACCAGAAGACCCAGTCCATTCCATGTAAACACAAGCCACTCCATTAATGGAGCCACCACCAACTTGCACAGTGCCTTCTTGATAACTTGGGTCCATTGCTTTATGGGATCTACCACACTCGGACCTTACCATCAGCTCTTACCAACTGAAACAAGGACTCATCTGACCAGACCACTGCTTTCCAGTCGTCTAGGGTCCAACCTATATGGTCACTGCACCAGGAGAGGTACTGCACGCGACGTCGTGCTGTTAGCAGAGGACTCGCGTCGGTCGTCTGCTGACATAGCTCCTAATGGACACGTTCATTGTACACCTCTCTTTGATTTCTGCTGTTATTGCTCGCAGTTTTGCTTATTTGGTAACAGTGACAACTGTAGGCAAACGCCGCTGCTCTCGGTCGTTAAGTGAAAGCCGTCCACCCGTGGGTTGTTCATGGTGAGAGGTAATGGCTGAAATTTGGTATTCTCAGTACACTCTTGACACTGTGGATCTCATAATATTGAACTCTCGAAATTTTCCTAGCTCCAACTACCAGTCTGCATTCAAAGTGTGTTAATTCACATAGTGTTTGCCATTTTCATATTAATCACCTGAGTGCAAATGACAGCTTCGTCAATGCACCGCCCTTCTATATCTTGTGTCCGCGATACTGCCGCCATCTGTATATCTGCATACAGCTATTACACAACTTTTGCCACCTCAGTGTATAACAGAGTCCATTGTCATGATGATACAAACAATCAACATCTCCAAACTATTCCTGAATTGTACGTAGTACACAATGCTGTAAAATGTGCTCATATCCTTCCTCATTCAGAACTTTTTAAGCACACTAACGGGACCATACCCTAACCACGCCAAACACCCCCACACTGTAATAACCACTCTTCTGTATTTCAGTCATCACTACATATAGTGGCAGGTGAGTTTATACCATTGGATTTCCACAGGCTAAATCATGATTCTTCACTTCAAATCAATCGTTTACAGTAGTCCACTGTCCAGTAAAATAAATGTAAATGTCGTGTGACTAGGGCCTCCCGTCGGGTGGACCGTTCGCCGGGTGCAAGTCTTTCGATTTGACGCCACCTCGGTGACTTGTGCGTCGATGGGGATGAAAATGATGAGGATTATGACAACAAATCACCCAGTCCCTGAGCGGAGAAAAATCTCCGAGCCAGGCGGGAATCGAACCCGTGCCCTTAGGATTGACATTCTGTCGCGCTGACCACTCAGCTACCGGGGGCGACCGTCCAATGACGTCGGTATTTTCGCCACCTCATTCGTCGCTTAGCACTGACGTCAGAAAAGTGTGGCTTATAGGAAGCTGATCGACCACTGTACATTCTTTTTAACTACTTACGCACAGTAATTTCGCTAGTTGGACTGCTGGTAGCACATTGGAACTCACAATGACTTCTGCTCATTTGATGATTTTTTACAACTAGTCTCCACTATGCCTGACAGTCCTTGTCTGGTCTTGCTTTAGCTGTGATTGTTCCGTTCCGTTTCCACTTCACAGTCACATCACCAACAGTCGATTTCGGTAACTTTGGGAGGGTTGAACTGTCCATGATGGACTGTTACTTACATGACATCCAACGACTAGTCCACGTTCGAAGTCTTTGAGCTCTCATAACCGGCCAGTTCTGATGTTAGTGCTTCTCTACTTACGACAGAAAACCTCACCTCCTTTTATACTGCTGGGTATCTAGAGTTCATTTATGCAATACAAAGGGGTGTCTGGACACTTTTTACCAGATAGTGCAAGTGAGCTGGGGCACAACGACGTAAATATCGTACGAGACGTCCAGTTTGCTACGCGACTACCTCCTGGCGACAATCTGCAATTTGATAGAACACTTGTGCATCCTGCCAACAACAGTTTTTTGTTGTTGTTGTGGTCCTCAATCCAGAGATAGATTTGATGCAGCTCTCCATGCTACTCAGTCCTGTGCAAGATTCTTCATCTCCCTACTGCAACCTACATCCTTCTGAATATGCTTAGTGTATTCATCTCTTGGTCTCCCTCTACGATTTTTACCCTCCACTCTGCCCTCCAATACTAAATTGGTGATCTCTTGATGCCTCAGAGCATGTCCTGTAACCGATCTCTTCTTCTAGTCAAATTGTGCCACAAATTTCTCTTCACCCCAATTCTATTCAATACCACCTCATTAGATATGTGATATACCCATTTAATCTACAGCATTCTTCTGTAGCACCACATTTCGAAAGCTTCTATTCTCTTCTTGTCTAAACTATTTACCGTCCATGTTTCACTTCCATACATGGTTACATTCCACACAAATACTTTCAGAAACGACTTCCTGACATTTAAATCTATACTCGTTGTTAACAAATTTCTCTTCTTCAGAAACGATTTCCTTGCCATTGCCAGTCTACATTTTATATCCTCTCTACTTCGACCATCAACAGTTATTTTGCTCCCCAAATAGAGAAACACATTTACTACTTTAAGTGTCTCATTTCCTAATCTAATTCCCTCAGCATCGCCCGATTTAATTCGACTACATTCCATTATCCTCGTTTTTCTTTTGTTGATGTTCATCTTACATCCTCCTTTCAAGACACTGTCCGTTCCGTTCAACTGCTCTTCCAGGTCCTTTGCTGTCTCTGACAGAATTACAGTGTCATCGGCGAACCTCAAAGTTTTTATTTCTTCTCCATGGAATTTAATTCCAACTGTGAATGTTTCTTTTGTTTCCTTTACTACTTGTTCAATATACAGATTGAATAACATCGGGGATAGGCTACAATCCTGTCTCACTCCCTTCCCAACCACTGATTCCCTTTCTGCCCCTCTACTCTTATAACTGCCATCTGGTTTCTGTACAAATTGTAAATAGACTTCCGCTCTCTGTATTTTACTCCTACATTCTTCAGAATTTGAAAGAGAGCATTCCAGTCAATATTGTCAAAAGCCTTCTCTAAGTCTACAAATGCTAGAAACGTAGGTTTGCCTTTCCTTAATCTGTATTTTAAGATACGTCGTAGAGTCAGTATTGCCTCACATGTTCCAACATTTATACGGAATCCAGACTGATCTACCCCGAGGTCGGCTTCTATCAGTGTTTCCATTCGGCTGTAAAGAATTCTTGTTAGTATTTTGCAGCCGTGTCTAAATAAACTGATAGTTCGGTAATTTTCACATCTGTCAACACTTGCTGTCTTTGGGATTGGAATTATTATATTCTTCTTGAAGTCTGAGGGTATTTCGCCTGTCTCATACATCCTGCTCACCAGGTGGTAGAGTTTTGTCAGGGCTGGCTCTCCCAAGGCTATCAGGAGTTCTAATGGAATATTGTCTACTCACGGGCTCTTGTTTCGACTTAGATCTTTCAGTGCTCTGTCAAACTCTTCATGCAGTATCACATCTCCCATTTCATCTACGTCTACATCCTCTTCCATTTCCATAATATTGTTCTCAAGTACATTGACCTTGTATAGACCCTCTGTATACTCCTTCCACCTTTCTGCTTTCCCTTCATTTCTTAGAACTGAGTTTCCATCTGAGTTCTTGATATTCGTTCAAATGGTTCTCTTTTCTCCAAAGGTCTCCTTAATTTTCCTGTAATCAGTATCTGTATTACCCCTAGTGATATATGCCTCTACATCCTTACATTTGTCCTCTAGCAATCCCTGCTTAGCCATTTTGCACTTCCTGTCGATCTCATTTTTTAGACGTTTGCATTCCTTTTTGCATGCTTCATTTACTGCATTTTTATATTTTCTCCTTTCACCAATTAAATTCAATATTTCTTCTGTTACCTAAGGATTTCTGCTAGCTCTCGTCTTTTTACCTGCTCGGTTCTCTGTTGCCTTTACTATTTAATCTCTCAAAGCTACCCATTCTTCATCTATTGTACTACGGCTATCTGTATCGCTGAGGCACGCAAGCCTCCCCACCAACGGCAAGGTCCATGGTTCATGTGGGGTGCCAACAACTAAGCCACATAATCACACATAAATCGCCCTCTCAAGTCAAAAGACACTGTGTATCTACACTGCTGGTCATTAAAGTGCAGTACCATGAAGACAGCCTGCAACGAACATCAAACTGGCATGGAATGCGGTGCATGCTTCAATATGCAAATGATTAACCTTTCGACACAACATCACATCGTAAGCAACAGTAACGCCCTCTATGCTGTGTATATTAGTAAAGATTACGCAGCGGATTTCTCATTCAAAAATGGAACTTGGATGTTGGTGGTTTGTGAGAATATCGTGTCATGTCCGTATAAGAAAGAGAAACGTGTGCCAGCCTTTTGTGTACTAAGACAGTGGCATGGTCTTGGCCTACTGAGACAGCTGTTAATAGGTCCAAATTATTGGATCATACTACTATCAGCAAGTGTCGAATCGATGGCTCCTTCATGACCAGTTCACAACAAAACAGATATATTTTTCGGTATGCCGAGCAGGATAAAGCCACGTCACGCACCCTGCACCCTGTGTCAGGAAATGCAGGTATCCGCATGGTCAGTGTGACAACATCTAGAGAACCATGAACAATCAGCATGGCCACTATTGTAGTGACTCCCCTTGACCAGATTGACCTGACAGCAGGAAGAGGCGCACAGACAGAGGTGCAGAGAACTCCCAGCTGTATATTCAAAATCGTCACGCATGAAACCATGTGTTAAGGATCCATGAAGACCGGATGTTGTCAGATTACATTTATCATTCGTCATTCATAATACGTGCCCAGCACCTGCGTGACAGTATGATATGGGACTGGATTACGCAACACCATCACCTCTCGTTCGCATAGCTGGTAGTGTGGACAGTATACGTTACATTTCTGATATGTAAGGCCATTGGCTATGCCCTATCTTCAAAGTCTCCATGACATATTTCAACAAAACAACACAAGGCTGCATGTTCCCCATGGTACTCTGACCTACCTCGATACAGAGGCCAGTACGTTCTCCAGATATCTGGCACGTTGAAAACATCAGATTGCAAACAATGCGAAAGAACACCTTTACACATTCTCTCACAAACACAAACACACACACACACACACACAAACACTACATCAGGGAATGTCATACAAGTATCTGTCATCCAAGCTTAGTCCGACTCAGTACCCGTTGTAACTGAGATGGCAGCGCTGTATGCTAAATTTCGCTAATATATTATTCCTACTATCCTATGTTCCTATTCAACTGTTTTACGCAATAAATTTGTAAAATGTATATCTCTTAGTCATTCCATAATAAAAATGTTTATATGTACTTTATGAGTTTGTTTTTTCGCATCTAGGGAAAAAAAACACGCGCAGGGATGTCGTGAAAGTTTTAAGAATACTCTGGTGTGCTCTGAAAGAAAAAAAAAATGATGAGAAACGCTTTAATAAAGTAAGGTCAAACATACACTGACGAGCAACTGTATTGGATACACTGGAATAATGGTGTTCAATATCCAGCCCTTTTGCTCTGATGGCGGCAGCAGCTCTTCATGCCATGACGTCTGTGAGACACCGAAAGCATTGAAGAGCCATAGGCACTGCCAGTTATGGAGATCAGGCAGAGCAAGGTGCAAGATGAGCACGCCTCACTATATGAGTATAGTATCCCAGATACGCAGAATATAACTGAGAGTGGGTGATTTGCCGGGCCTCACAAGCACTGTCATGTAAGTGGAGTGTTCACAGTCTGGGAGTAATGGGCTGGTCGATTATATGCTGAAAGTACAAGTCACCTGGAGTCGCTCTAGGTGAAAAAATGGATGCATGTGATCGTTCTCCCAGGACAGATGATGGCATTTGTATCAAAGGTCGCATTCTATTCCACATAAATATCCCCATCCGTGAACACCTCTGTTAGCTACCTTAGTGGTGCCATGTATGTTATTGGGGTATAACATCTCATGTGGTTTTCTATGTACTAGTACCACGCTGTCGGTGAGCATTACCGTGTATTGCGACTTCTCATCATGCTTTCAACGCCTCGTTACCGAGCAACGTGGCGCAGTGGCTAGATATTGGACTGGCGATTCTAATTCGTATTGGGCCATCCATATTTTGGTTTTGAGCGATTTCACTAAATACAGTGAGGTGTAAAACTTAAGGACGAAAGTAACTTTCGCACTATTTGTCACTGCCAAGTAAAGAAGCTCAATGAAACTTGGACCACACATATAAATAAATGCTACAGTGTAGTACGAAAGGTAACTGAAATAAATACGCAAAGAGACGAACAGAAATGACTCTTTGATTCAAAGACAATAACTACTCTGAACTCACTGCGATTTATTGTGGTCCCTTGGACATTACAAAGACGGGACACGGTTCTTAACCCTGTGGTTCGCACGTCTACTGCAGTGGACAGTTGTTAATGTTCGCTTCTGCAGCGTTTCAATCATTCCTGTGGCTGCAAATGCTCGCACGGCACAGGAGCGGCAAGGAGTGTTCACTGGAGTGAACTGCGTGCATTTGCAGCCTCAGGACTGATTGAAACACCAAATTCTGTCCACTTGGTACGTTAGACCATCAAAATCCCAAGCTGGACGACCATGCCCGTAATTCTGCAAACGTTCTCAATTGGGGTGAGATCCGACAACCTTGGGTTTGGTAGGCATGTAAACAAGCAATAAATACTCTCGCCATGTGCAGGAGGACATTATCTAGCTGAAAAGAAGCCCAGGATATCTTGCCAGGAGGGGAAACAAAATGGAGAGTTGAGTATCGTCGACTTACCGCTGTGCTTCGGCCTCGAATCTCACTGACTGGAGTAGAATTGTCTTCATTGAAGAGTCCCATTTCGAACAGAGCTCGATGACCATTCAGTGCGTGTCCGGAGACGCACCAGACAGTTATAGGATACCAAACTGAGTGTCGCATGGCATAAGGCGCAACAGCCAGTAGTGTTGGTCTGAAGTGCCGTATCATTTTAATTCATGACCTTTTGGTTGTCATCTGCAACATACTTTCAGCACACTGATACATCAACGACAACCTAATGTCAATATTTTTCCTTTCTATATTAAGTATATACGTATGCATATATTTATATATCTATTCTAATGAACATTCAGATGGGCATAAGGTACATATTTTTAATCTATCTACATTACTATATAAAGAAGGCCATTGTTTAACATTGTTGCCAAAAATCTACAGAAGTACTTGATCGGTTTGCTTCATATTTTTATGCGATAATCTAACAAACATAGGCTACGTATTTTTTTATTTATAACATATAAATGTATATAATATATAAAGGGAAAACATTGTTACCAAAACTCTCCGAAAGGATTTTATCGATTTATATCATATTTTTACACGATGCTCTAACGAATGTTCGAACAGACATAGGCTTCATGTTTTAAATATTTATAACGTATAAATACACTCCTGGAAATGGAAAAAAGAACACATTGACACCGGTGTGTCAGACCCACCATACTTGCTCCGGACACTGCGAGAGGGCTGTACAAGCAATGATCACACGCACGGCACAGCGGACACACCAGGACCCGCGGTGTTGGCCGTCGAATGGCGCTAGCTGCGCAGCATTTGTGCACCGCCGCCGTCAGTGTCAGCCAGTTTGCCGTGGCATACGGAGCTCCATCGCAGTCTTTAACACTGGTAGCATGCCGCGACAGCGTGGACGTGAACCGTATGTGCAGGTGACGGACTTTGAGCGAGGGCGTATAGTGGGCATGCGGGAGGCCGGGTGGACGTACCGCCGAATTGCTCAACACGTGGGGCGTGAGGTCTCCACAGTACATCGATGTTGTCGCCAGTGGTCGGTGGAAGGTGCACGTGCCCGTCGACCTGGGACCGGACCGCAGCGACGCACGGATGCACGCCAAGACCGTAGGATCCTACGCAGTGCCGTAGGGGACCGCACCGCCACTTCCCAGCAAATTAGGGACACTGTTGCTCCTGGGGTATCGGCGAGGACCATTCGCAACCGTCTCCGTGAAGCTTGGCTACGGTCCCGCACACCGTTAGGCCGTCTTCCGCTCACGCCCCAACATCGTGCAGCCCGCCTCCAGTGGTGTCGCGACAGGCGTGAATGGAGGGACGAATGGAGACGTGTCGTCTTCAGCGATGAGAGTCGCTTCTGCCTTGGTGCCAATGATGGTCGTATGCGTGTTTGGCGCCGTGCAGGTGAGCGCCACAATCAGGACTGCATACGACCGAGGCACACAGGGCCAACACCCGGCATCATGGTGTGGGGAACGATCTCCTACACTGGCCGTACACCACTGGTGATCGTCGAGGGGACACTGAATAGTGCACGGTACATCCAAACCGTCATCGAACCCATCGTTCTACCATTCCTAGACCGGCAAGGGAACTTGCTGTTCCAACAGGACAATGCACGTCCGCATGTATCCCGTGCCACCCAACGTGCTCTAGAAGGTGTAAGTCAACTACCATGGCCAGCAAGATCTCCGGATCTGTCCCCCATTGAGCATGTTTGGGACTGGATGAAGCGTCGTCTCACGCGGTCTGCACGTCCAGCACGAACGCTGGTCCAACTGAGGCGCCAGGTGGAAATGGCATGGCAAGCCGTTCCACAGGACTACATCCAGCATCTCTACGATCGTCTCCATGGGAGAATAGCAGCCTGCATTGCTGCGAAAGGTGGATATACACTGTACTAGTGCCGACATTGTGCATGCTCTGTTGCCTGTGTCTATGTGCCTGTGGTTCTGTCAGTGTGATCATGTGATGTATCTGACCCCTGGATTGTGTCAATAAAGTTTCCCCTTCCTGGGACAATGAATTCACGGTGTTCTTATTTCAATTTCCAGGAGTGTACATATGGTATATAAGGCGAAAAAATTTTTATCAAAGATCTCGAAAAGTTATTGACCGATTTATATCAATTTTTTACACAATACCCTAATGAACTTTCAGAGAGACATAGGATACCTATTTTAATGTATATAATTATATATACGCTGAAGTGGCAAAGAAACTGGTATAGGCATGCGAACTCAAATACAGATATATGTAAACAGATAGAATAAGGCGCTGCGGTCGGCAACGCCTACATAAGGCAACAAGCGTCTGGCGCAGTTGTTAGATCGGTTACTGCTGCTACAATGGCACGTTATCGAGATTTAAGCGAGTTTGAATGTGGTATTATAGATGGCGCACGAGCGATGGGACACAGCATCTCCTAGGCAGCGATGAAGTGGGGATTATCCCGTACGACCATTTCACGAGTGTACCGTGACTATCAGGAATTCGGTAAAAAATCAAATCGCCGACATCGCTGCGGCCGGAAAAAGATCCTGTAAGAACGAAACCAACGACGACTGAGAGAGAATCGTTCAACGTGACAGAAGTGCAACCCTTCCGCAAATTGCTGCAGATTTCAATGCTGGGCCATCAACATGTGTTAGCATGCGAACCATCCAATGAAACATCATCGATATGGGCTTTCGGAGCCGAACGCCCACTCGAGTATCCTTGATGACTGCACGACACAAAGCTTTACACCTCGCCTCGGCCCGTCAACACAGACATTGGACTGTTGATCACTGGAACATGTTACCTGGTCGGACGAGTCTCATTTCAAATTGTATCGAGTTAATGGATGTTTACGAGTATGGAAAAAACGTCATGAATCCACGAACCCTGCATGTCAGCAGGGGACTGTTCAATCTCTGAAATGGTTTGGGGCGAGTGCAGTTGGAGTGATATGGAACCCCCGATACGTCTAGATACGAGTCTGACAGGTGATACGTACATAAGCATCCTGTCTGATCACCTGCATCCATTCATGTCCATTGTCCATTCCGACGGACTTGGGCAATTCTAGCAGGATAATGCGACACCCCACACGTCCAGAATTGCTACAGAGTGGCTCCAGGAACACTCTTAAACACCCCAGACATGTACGTTATTGAGCATATCTGGGATGCCTTGTAACGTGCTGTTCAGAAGTACTCTACATCCCCTCTTACTCTTACGGATTTATGAACAGCCCTGCCGAATTCATGGTGTCAGTTCCCTCCAGCACTACTTCAGACTTTAGTTGAGTCCATGCCACATCGTGTTGCGGCACTTCTGCGTGCTGGCGGGGGCCCTACACGATATTAGGCAGGTGTAACAGTTTCTTTGGCTCTTCAGTGTATAAAATGTAAAGAGAAAACATTAATACCAAATTTTTACATTATACTCCAGTGAACTTTCGGAGTGAAATAGGCTATATATTTTAACGTATATAATATATATATGCGTATGTAATATATAAAGGTGAAATGTTGTTATCAAAAATATCGAATAATTTTTGCCTGACTGACTTCATATTTTTTATAATACTCTAACACACATTCAGGTGGAAATAGACTATATATTTGTTATAAAATGTGTGAAGTAAATAAATATGTATGTAATATATAAAACAGAAACTTTTTACCAAAAATATCGAAAAGCTCTTGAACAATTTACTCCAAATTTTGTAGGATACTGATAAACATTCATGTGCACATAGTCTATTTATTTATTAAACAAAAATATGCATGTTTTCTGTTATAATCGACAGTGAGAAAGAAAATGTTGTGCATTTGTCTGCTGCAAGTATAGGATGTTTTGTTTTCTTTCTTGCAGTCAGCTTTAACTACGATAGGAGGGCAGTTAAAGCATTAGAAAAACTGTTTCTCCCAGACACATTCTTTCTCATTACATACATTTTTAAACAAGAATTTTATACACAACAATGTGCTATTTTGTTTTCTTTGCCGCAATCGGTTACTTATGGCTTATCAGCTTATGATTAGTATACTACTATAGAATCTGAATTTGCAATAACCATGAACATGGCTCAAGATCAGAGAAAGGGGCCAGTGGCGATTGACAGAGAGAGAGGGGGGGGGGGGGGGGGAAGGAGATTTGGACATAAAGTACGCCCAATTTCCACATATATTTTCAGAAATTGGGAAACACTGCCAGGTTCACTAGTGTATATATGCACGTGTGTGTGTGTGTGTGTGTGTGTGTTTGTGTGTTTGTTTCAGTAGTAATTTAGAATAATATTTACTGTAACTGTAGTGCAATTATGTTTGAAATGCTGATACTTTTCGGTATAACTTCAAGTGTGTGATATGATTTTGTAAAATTATTGAAGGACAAATAAAAACTGCTTCTACGTGGCACTGGCTTGTGCAGGTGATGTCTGGCCTTAAGAGCAGCATGTGAAGACTGCAACAACATGCACGCGCGAGCTTACAAAGATGTTAAAAAATTAAGGTGAGGAACAAAAGAGTATCTCGTATCAACCCAGGTGGGAGTCGTTCAGAATCTCAGTTCATTCTCCCCCCCCCCCCTCCCCCCAACACTTCTGTCGGTTCCCATCCATATTACGCTTTGTTAACCTTGAATAGTAGTTCTGCACAGGATCTCGATGTTTTCTTATTCTGAACTTACCAGAATTAAGCTTAATTCTTTTCCAAATGACGTCACCCTCTATGGAAAGTTAGGGAGCAACCAAAACACGAGATAATGAGGACATGGCTAAAATTCTACTCCACAAAATAAGTTAAAATTACGGAATGGATTTAGATTCCAAACACTCATCTTTCGCGAACATTGCTCCTTCATCTGGTCAGTTCGAGTATGCCGCACAATCAACTAACGGCTCAAACTTCATACTGGCTTCATGGTACCGCCCGCACTTTCCACAGTAGCTCTTCTATGTGGAAGACGGTAGTGAGTGAACTTTAAATTTTGTACTCCTGTGGAAGGACGTACAGCAAAACAGAGGGGAGAGTGCAGATCCTTGCAAGCACATGTCCTGTTCTTACTGGCAACTGGAAGCGCCAGGGAGAGTCTAGACATGAACAGTGCTTTACGATCCCGTTCGCCAAGACGCTGCGCGGAAGCTTGACATTTAACGCCAAACTTTGTCACGTAATGTTGTAATCACAAACTGTAAGTGCCATCTCTTCTCCCCTTAGCTACTCTAATAGCGGTCATTAAAATCCTACTCACCGCTGAAGTTCTAGCTCCGGATCAAGCGGCACAGCGTAATCTGCCTTTACGATACCATATATATAATAATATTATGAAAAGTAAACAGGAAATTTATTGGCAATAGATATGCTAAAGAAAGACATTTCCAAATATGTTTCATGCATTAACTCTTGACGAGGAAGAAATAGATATCTGACGACTGAAAGTGCTAAGTAATCAGGGTGTATAGAAGATTCACAGACAACGCTTATTATTTTGTGTGGGACTACAAAATGGTTGTTTTTCAAGCGGGCTACTGTTTCTGGATATGTGCAGGATGTCCATAAAGTCCCGTTATCAATTAAATAATTCAGAGCTTGGAAACAAATAGAGGTATACACTGAAGAGCCAAAGAAATTGGTACACCTGCATGATATCGTGTAGAGCCCCCGCGAGCTCGCAGAAGTGCCGCAACATGATGTGACATGAACTCGACTAATGTCTGACGTAGTGCTGGAGGGAACTGACACCATAAATCCTGCAGGGCTATCCATAAATCCGTAGGAGTACAAGGGGATGGAGATCTCTTCTGAACAGCACGTTATAAGGCATCCCACATATGCTCAGTAACGTACATGTCTGGGGAGTTTGGTGGCCAGCGGAAGTGTTGAAATTCAGCAGAGTGTTCCTGGAGATACTTTGAAGCAATTCTCGACGTGTGGTGTGTCGCATTGTCCTGCTGGAATTGCCCAAGTCCGTCGGAAGGCACAATGGACATGAATGAATGTAGGTGATCAAACAGGACGCTTACGTACGGCCTGCCGGTGTGGCCGAGCGGTTCTAGGCGCTTCAGTCTGGATCCGCGCCACCGCTACGGTCGCAGGTTCGAATCCTGCCTCGGGCATGGATGTGTGTGATGTCCTTAGGTTAGTTAGGTTTGAGTAGTTCTAAGTTCCAGGAGACTGATGACCTCAGATGTTAAGTCCCATAGTGCTCAGAGCCATTTGAACCTTTTGAGATTACGTACGTGTCACCCGTCAAGAGTCGTATCTAGACGTACCAGGGGTCCCATATCACTCCAATTGCACACGCCCCACACCATCACAGAGCCTAAACCAACTTGAAATGCCGCCTGCTGACGTGCAGGGTCCGTGTATTCAAAAAAATGTTCAAATGTGTGTGAAATCTTATGGGACTTAACTGCTAAGGTCATCAGTCCCTAAGCTTACACACTACTTAACCTAAATTATCCTAAGGACAAACACACACACCCATGCCCGAGGGAGGACTCGAACCTCCGCCGGGATCAGCCGCACAGTCTACGACTGCAGCGCCTGGGACCGCTCGGCTAATCCAGCGCGGCTCCATGGATTCACGAGGTTGTTTACATACCCGTACACGTCTATCCGCTCAATACAATTTGAATCGAGACTTGTCCGACCAGGCAACATATTTCCAGTCATCAACAGTCCAATGTCGGTGTTGACGGGCCCAGGTAAAGCGTAAAGCTTCGGGTCGTGCAGTCATCAAGGATACACGAGTGGGCCTTCAACTCCGAAAGCCCATATTGATGATTTTCGTTGAATGTTTCGCACGCTGACACTTGTTGATGGCCCAGATTTGAAGTATGCAGCTATTTGCGGAAGGGTTTCATTCCTGTTACGTTGAACGATTCTCTTTAATCGTCGTTGGTCCCGTTCTTGCAGGATCTTTTTCCGGTCGCAGCGATGTCGGAGATTTGATGTTTTACCGAATTCCTGATATTCACGATACACTCGTGAAATGGTCGTACGGGAAAATCCTCACTTCATCGCTGCCTCGGAGATGCTGTGTCCCATCACTCGTGCGTCGACTATAACACCACATTCAAACTCGCTTAAATCTCGATAACATGCCATTTTAGCAACAGGAACCGATCTAACAACTGCGCCGGACGCTTGTTTTGTGTAGGCGTTGCTGACCGCAGCGCCTTATTTTGTCAGTTTACATATCTCTGTATTTGGATACGCATGCCTATATCAGTTTCTTTGGCGCTTCAGTCTATCATCCTGGGTTATTTTGAAACGTGTAACTAGGTCTCAAAGTTTTTTTTCTGTTTCGTGAGAATTTCAGTGTGTATCCCACTCGTTGCTTGAAGAACATCAAGACAATATTCGAGTTCTGTCCATATACGGGTTAGCATTGCTGCCTCAACACTACTGATTGCTTCATTAATTCGTGCACGAAGGGTTACAGTGGCCACTCACATATCCAAAAATGTGGAATGTTTTTTCATTTGAAAACAGACGTTTTTTGGAGTGGTCATTGTCAGCATCTGTGAAGGCCAGCATGTAACACGCTAATGCGTACAGCACAGGAAGGTCGTTTGGCACAATGCATGGAGCATATGCAGTTTGTATGCTAAAAGGTGTAACCGCTTTCGTAACATTCTATGGTAGTTGATCTTGATTCCTGCAAATCGCGTGATATACGACGGATTGATGTCTGGGAGCTGCGCTGAAATGCAGTCTGAGCTTCCGGCCGGTGCGGCCGAGCGGTTCTAGGCGCTACAGTCTGGAACCGCGCGACCGCTATGGTCGCAGGTTCGAATCCTGCCTCGGGCATGGATGTGTGTGATGTCTTTAGGTTAGTTAGGTTTAAGTAGTTCTACGTTCTAGGGGACTGATGACCTCAAGTCCCATAGTGCTCAGAGCCATTTGAACCAGTCTGAGCTACGTCAACGCGTGCTAGAAACCTAGAGGGGCGTCCACTTCGAGGAATGTCTTTGACATTGCCTGCCTCCCCGTCTGTTTCTTAACTACCTCACTGTGCTTGTTTTTTTTTGCCGGTTATGCCCTCTCATACTGGCATCGATAATTCCGCAGTAACTTTGTCACAAATTTGGACTCAATACATCAGTTGACACGTTGTGTCATCTGATCAGTCGCCATTTTGATGCATCCCAAGTCAAACCTACAACAGAGGGAAGAGGAAGATAGCTTTGATAGCTACTACACGTTTTACAACAAACCACTGTTCGCTGTCTCTAACAGTTTCCAGCTCATGAATTTTTGAAATGATAGCGGAACTTTGTGGGAATCCTGTATAATTTGAGCGCTGTGGGCGTCTGGTTTGAGGGAGGTTGTCTTAAAGTTGTTTTGGAGTGTGTTTGGTGCCTTATTAGTTAGACGACCGCTTTGCCACAAATGCACGGTTAAACTGCAGAATAACCAATACCCACCCTGCATACGTGTCTATTCTTAGCACAGTCCCCTGTTCTCGTTCTAATTGGGTACTTGCGTTGTGTACCAGTGCAGTAACAGGTTTTGGCGACATTATGAAGCGATCAGTACACAAATAACGAAAGGAGGGATATTCTTCTCGAAAGTTTCATTACGGAAATACTGCGCATCTGTCGGTGTTCGGGGAAATTTAATCCAGTGGATTCCAAACTTCGTGGTTCCACGGCCCTCTTTTCCTGAACATAAATACTTAACGCCTCCTTTCACACAATACCCGATTCAGAGTGTGAGGTAAAAAAACTTGAGTTTTGACAAAAAATGAATGCAGTAGTTATTTCGTTATTAACTGTTGACATTTTAAGAATCCTATTCCTGCATTAAATTTCGGACAAAATCAAAATAGTAGCTATTTCGTTATTAATTTTAACCACCTTATTCTTGCATCGAAATCAGTGGGAAGGATGAGCTTGGTTCTTCATCAGTTCTTCAAATCTCGGCACGAGAACGAAACAGCGACTCGCATCTCGTTATACATGTTCATTCACGATATATATTTCCTGTTCATGACTGGCACCGCTGAAAAACCTACCTCACCCAAACAGGATGTTGCAAAACGTCTCAAAAGTCTTAGTGCCTCGTAACCTTCCTGCGGACACTCCTGCTTCATCAGCCTCCAAAACTCAAGCAGTGATGGGGCAACTTACTTCGGTTTCAATTTGGAATCTGAAGAAATATCAACAAACCACTCTTCTTCTTTAGTGACAAAAATTCATGGAAGTCCTGTACAAAAAGAATCTTTGATCCTATTGTGTTGATAAATTATTTCAGAAAGTAATCACTGAGTTCAGTTAGATTATCGACAAACACAAACTTCAGTTCTTCACTCAACTGAAAGTCATTGTATTCTGAAACCGCTTGAAGGGCAGATAAAACGTAATGTGTATGTTTACAATCCAACCGTTTCTTCCACAATAGTAGTTTCTTTCTGACGCCTGAAATTTTGTTTGACAGTAGCATAATGCTGTCTCATCACCTTCAAGGGAAACTTTCAACGAACTTAGTTTTTCAAAAATGTCATGAAGATATGTCAGCTTCAAAGCAAAGCCACTTTCTGCAAACTTTTCGAAACTCTAATTTATCTCTTGAACAAGATAAAAGTAAGCTCATTCTTGAGTTCATCCACTATTCTCAAAACATACCATGTAACAGCCGGCAAGTGGTACTGTAATGAATTAATTAAATGTGCTGAGACCCCATAGCTACTGGCATCTATTGAAACATGTAGTATAGTGGCTGCCTTTTAATGAAGTTTGCCATTTCGATCACTGATTGAAGAACATAATGAAGAATAGGGTTCAAGCTTTTTGATGCCCGTGCTTTTCGATGAATAAAATATCGTGTCTAAACAACAAGATAAGCCTATTTGCGGAGCAGTTTCCGGTCCAACGTTAACATAACAGCCAGCCATACTACGACCTCCATCTGTACACACGCCTATACAACTTTCCCATTTACTGTTGTTTTCTTCCATAAAAGACTGTAGTATTTCAAAGAAGTCTGTTCGCTTTGTTCCAATCGTTATTTTCCTGCAGACCAAAAGAGCTTCATGAAATGTTTTGTTATGTATAAATCGCACGTAACAAAGTAAATGCGCATGACTGTAGCTGGCTGTAGCTTCATCCAACTGAATACTGAAATAACCATTACCTTTGTGTCTTTCAACCAACTGAACATTAATGTCGTCAGCTATACCGATCATTCGACGACTTCCTGTTCAAAAATGGTTCAAATGGCTCTGAGCACTATGGGACTTAACACCTGAGGTCATCAGTCCCCTAAAACTTAGAGCTACTTAAACCGAACTAACCTAAGAACATCACGCGCAGCCATGCCCGAGGCAGGATTCGAACCTGCGACCGTAGCAGTCTCGCGGTTCCGGACTGAAGCGCCTAGAACCGTTAGGTCACCGCGGTCGGTCGACTTCCTGTGTTTTCTCACAAAGGCACACTTGCCAGTTGCTTGCAGCTGACACATCGTAATAGATACCATGGCAACACAGCTCGTAAAATATGGCCTTCCGTCATGAGGTTTCTTGTTCCTTGCCACGTGGTAAGATGAAAGAAGGGCCTTCACGGAAATCGTAGCTTGTGTGGTCAAAGCTATTTTTTCTGTCATTTCTTTTAACTTTTAGGAAATAACATCTGTGCTTTGGTTACCAAACAACCGTGGTTTTATTCCAATCGTTTCATTTTATTAGGAAGCATGCTTTCAGAAGTCAGGAATTTGAAACAAATGAGACACTGTGTTCGTTCTTCACTTCCAACAACACGTAAAACCGAAATTCAAGTAACAGTCCTCATACTTTCATCATTTTCGTCTCTTCATAACTTTAAACCGCTTGATATGTTTGATATATCGGGCTTTGTACTTACATTGAAACATATGGCCATGTCGTCAGAGAAACACAAGACACAAAGACAAATAACAATTAAAAACGGTCAACAGTCGACAAAACTAACCTTAAAACTGATTGTTACTGAATGAAAACAAATGGGTCACGTAGTACTGCCATCTACAACGCTGCCATTGTAACAAGACTTGCCGGCCCGCAAGATATCACAACTAGCCCACACGTTGTTCTTTACTCAGAAAGCAAATTAACCACATTATTATTTTTACGAAAACCCCCGCGCCTGTACTTGACTACTGCGGGCGCCCCTGGAAGCCGCGACGCATATTGTGAAAACGGCTGATCTAGGGAGCTCTTTAGTTCGTAATGTTACAAGTAGCTACCGTATTTTCCTCCTGTACTGCTTCCAAAATTGTTGTACGAACATACAAGGAGCGCCTTCTATGCTTGTTACATTTTATTTTACAGTAGCACTACGTGGCGCTGAGTATTTTACTGTACATTTAGAGACCTTCTCATAAAGTGTCAGTTATTTTCTTTTTGTGTCCAGTTAGTCGCGCAGTTTCAGACCCGAAGCGTAGCATTCGGTACAAAGCTTTTTTCCCTTTTTTATATTTTAAAGGGATACTCAGGAATGCTAATTTTGATGGGTGCCACTTTGGCACGCTTGAGCAATTGCCGGCCGCGGTGGTCTAGCGGTTCTAGGCGCTCAGTCCGGAGCCGCGCAACTGCTACGGTCGCAGGTTCGAATCCTGCCTCGGGCATGGATGTGTGTGATGTCCTTAGGTTAGTTAGGTTTAAGTAGTTCTAAGTTCTATGGGACTTATGACCTCAGCAGTTGAGTCCCATAGTGCTCAGAGCCATTTGAACGTTTTTTTTTTTAGCAATTTTTTATGACCTAATTTTATTCAGTATTTTGAAATGTTCCGAAGAATGCAGAAAAATAATTACTTATTCTTCAAAAAACAATAATAAGCGTTGAAAATTTTGTGTGATTACAATTTTACAATTACATCTACGTTCCATCCTTGTACACCATTAGATTACAGTAATGTATATGTCTGACAAGGGAAACTTTGTCTACAAAGTTAAAATAATATATTCAAATACTGCATTCTCTGTATTCTATTTAATGTTACATTTTTTGCA
Source organism: Schistocerca nitens (assembly GCF_023898315.1). NCBI lineage: Eukaryota > Metazoa > Arthropoda > Insecta > Orthoptera > Acrididae > Schistocerca > Schistocerca nitens. The sequence goes on along the minus strand of NC_064614.1, from coordinate 502,279,596 downwards.
CAGTATGTTATGTATCAGTTAACATTTTCCTCAACCGTGTCACGTGTTAAATTATCAATATCATCTTCAGCATCACTGTCATCACTGCTGACGCAGTCCGTGTTACCTCTGGTAGTTGTGAAAATATTTATACAAGTCTCTGACGATGCACGTTTACAATATGTTGGGCAAGATAAATTATAAGATTTGCAACTGCAGTTACTTCGCTAGCATGTCATATATCTGCATTCCAGTGATTCAGGAAGGCCTACTGAGCTCGTACTTGCTAGGGGTATGCATGAGTCGTTTTCCACTTTCCAACCGTAGTCACTGACGTGTTATGCAGGTGACAACTGCTCTGCCTATTTCTAGTAAATCACTTGCAAGTGAACACGTCTTATATGGTTTTGCAGGACTTCATCTGTTGGTGGAAGCAACTTTCAGCTAGAAGTGATTTCTCTTTTGATTGTAAAGAATTGGTGTCGTAGCTGAATCTCTGATTCAAATGGTCTATTGTTATGCAAAAGTGAAAAAATATTTGATACACAGCTTCCATGACCAATGTAAATCGCGCCTGTAGTTCAATTCCTTTATCTTGGCGGCTCGCGCTGCGTTGTCAGTTTCACGCGCCAAGAGAAGCAGCGCCATAGTATAGTATAGTTCGCAAACTTACGTTTAGGGGGGGGAGCTCGCAGTTTATGAAGTAAAGCCACCACGACCGCATTAACCCTTTCGCTGCTTCAGAGACGTGCTCCCCGCTTTCCGCGCTGTGTGCGATTTTGTCATCACTGCACTGCTCGCCTGAGCAGACACATGGTGTTCCGACTGCTTTGACACACTTATCATTCGATTTCACAAAAACTATTTGGCCCAAAAATTTGATTTTTACACATCTTCTTGACTGATACCTTCCCCCCCATAAATGACAATTTTGTTTCGATGTTCAACGCAATTATTGTGCAGCATTTGCAGCATTAAATGTTGTAAAACATTGCACGAAATTTTGGAGAGTTTGCAGAGGGAAAAGTCAACAACGTATACTTTCCGTATGGTCGATTTTAGTTGCCACTAGAAATTTCAAAAAATTATATTCAAACGAATAAAATTCTGAAGTACGACACAAAGAAAATATTAGGCACCAAACAAGATTTGAACTCGGAACCTTTTGCTTAGCAGCCAGACACATTAACCATTACGCTAACGCAGCTCGTCGTTCAACAGATATTCTGGAGTACTTAAATAAATCACGCAAAATACCGACAAACACTGTTGGTATGACTATGAATTACTCACGTTTCGTCGAAATACAATAGGAAATAAACAATTACTGCTGTTCTTTATTGCGAAAAAGCGAATAGTGAAAATAAATTTCCTTGCTATCGCCTGAATTAGGAGGCTTATTTGCTTGTTTGGTTTAGTTAATTAATAGAATTTGAAGCAGTTGGTATAAAGAATGCTTTTTCCAAACTTTCTTTTACAGAAAGTCTGCTATCAAGACATTGCTTTTGTTCAATTACTTTATTTATGACTGAACGTTTCTAAAACTGAAGACACTCGGCCGTGCTCTGCACTGCAGTCGAGCTCTGGCAACGTCGTTCTCTGTTCATTTGTTGACTGTGTTTTGTGACGTCAGATCCGCAGAACGAACCTAAACTCGGCCGCCGTCGTAAATGACGCGCACTTGAGTAAATCCAAGCCAAATTCTTCATGTCTCTGGTATAAACTGCATGATGCAGCTTTGCCTTTCCGCAATGGGAAAGAGACAGAAATACTACCTGTTACAGAACATACTCTAAATACGAGGGCAAGTCAATTATTATCCGCAAAGTAGTTATAACATTTTGTTTTAATCAAATAGGAAAGTTACAGGAACATCATTTTCGACATAGTCTCCTTGCGTTTCAACGCACTTGGTCCATTGTTGATCTAGCTTTCTGATGCCCTCGAAAAAGAAGGTTCTCGGTTGAGCTGCGAGCCGGGAATGCACCGCTTCTTTCACTGCTTCGTCCGAGGCAAATCGACAGCCCCTTGATTCCTGTTTGAGTGGACCAAACAAGTGATAGTCAGAAAGAGCAAGATCGGGACTACATGGAGGATGATCCAGTACTTCAAATTTGAGTTTCTGGAGCGTTTCAGCAGTGTGGGCAGCAGTATGCGGACGGGCATTGTCGTGCAACAACACAACATCTTGTGACAACAATCCTCGGTGTTTGCATCGAATTGCAGGCTTTAGCGTGGCAGTAAGCATATCACTGTAACTTACACTGTTTATTGTTGTGCCCCTTTTCCCCATAATGTTACAGTACTGGACCTTGTGCGTCCCAAAAAACTGTAAGCATCGGTTTTCCTGCAGACGGTTGGGTCTTGAACTTTTTATTGCCCGGCGAATTTGGATGTTTCCATTCCATACTCTGCCGTTTACTCTCCGGCTCGTAATGGTGGATCCATGTTTCGTCACCAGTAATGATCCTGTCTAAGAAGTTGTCCCCTTCGTTACCATAGTGATCCAAACGTTTCCTTTTTGCATTTGTTTATGCAACTGTGTGAGTTATTTTGGGGCCCATCTTGACAAACTTTATGAAACCCAAGTCTGTTGTGGATGATATCGTAGGCAGAACCGTGACTAATTTGCAGACGATATACCACTTCGTCAATAGTTACTCGTCTGTCTAAGAGAATCATTTCACGTGATCGCTCAATGGTTTCTTCATTTGTGGCGGTAAACGGTCGTCCGGCTCCTTCATCGTGCGTAACACTTGTGCGACCATTTCGGAATTTTTCAATCCATTCGTAGACACTCCGTTGTGGCAAAACACTGATCCCGCACTGTACCAAAAGCCTTCGATGAATTTCGGCTCCTGATTCGCCTTCCGACCACAAAAAACGGATCACAACGTTGCTCTTCTTTGGTACAAATAGACATCGGAGCAGCCATGATCAACTGCACGGCAGCGATAACTAAACTAACCTAGCAGCTTGAAAATTACAAAGATATAACAACAAATAAACAAATCACGCGTCATCAACGTAAAACGCCAGTACTACCAAAATAAACAAAAATATAACTAAATTGCGGATAATAATTGACTTACCCTCGTACACTAACCTCTAACTGAAAAAAGTAACATCAATCAGAGGTCAATGCTATACAATTTTTCTGGGGAATCTGAAGATGTAACAAAAAATGAAAGGTGAAATTTAAGATTTTAAATTTACCCCCTCCCATCCACTCCCGATGAAGGAGGGAGGGAAGGAATTTTTCGCGTCATGCTCTTCCGCACTGTGGTCCAACACGTATTATGATCCACTTTCTTTGCTCCAATGCTTAGTTCTCGAGATATTTCAGTATCTTCAGTAAAATTTACATCATGCATTATTTAAAACGACAAAATATATGACATCATAAAAATATATGCTCAAGAGTGCCAAATTGGCACTGGCGAGAATATATATTCTTTCATGTCTATCAGCTGGAAAAGAAAAACAGCTTTATATCAAATGTAACGGTGTCACTAATTTTTACGTTGACCACTGCCGAGCTAGGTACAAGTACGGCGGGTTTAAGGGGTAAACGTGCAAGCCACCGCTTAGCTGTACGATTTCTACACTGGATGCATCACTGTTAGCAGCGACCTAATGGGCCACCAGCTGAGAGGGGCGCCATGGGGACCAAGTGCAAGATTTGTGTATAGAGCGTATCACAGCCAGAAGCGAAAACAGAGGGGTGAAAGGAGGTGTGGCCGAGCGGCTCTAGGCGCTACAGTCTGGAACCGCGCGACCGCTACGGTCGCAGGTTCGAATCCTGCCTCGGGCATGGATGTGTGTGATGTCCTTAGGTTAGTTAGGTTTAAGTAGTTCTAAGTTCTAGGGGACTGATGACCTCAGAAGTTAAGTCCCATAGTGCTCATAGCCATTTGAACCATTTGATCCATATAGCACTATGAGGTGCACGTTTTCAGACATTGGAAGAGAAAATCGCCAAGTGAGTTGCGATATGTAGATAAGGTCATATTTCACAACCTTCTCCCGCAGCACGTTGTTGAACGAAAGATAAGTGTCAAGATTCATAGGAAAGACAATTATCGTTCGCAAAATTACGTACAGTGGTACCGATGGATACAATCTTTCTCCTCTACTGTCTAATCGTACTTGGTAGAACCAATGACGTAAATAAAAGAAAGGTGCTAAAGCGAATGATCATGCCGTTAGGACGTCAGATAAATCGCTGAGTTTTCGCGTTACGACAACGGCTGCACTGTTTCCCGCGGCCCCGGCACGCTTAATATATTCTCCATTGCTAGTACTTCTACCAGCCATATGTGATTATTACATGTTTACATCGAATACAGTGCGGTGGTCACATTAATGTGACTGCATCGTGCAGAATCACTGGTTACAGGTATCACCAGGAACGTTTAACAATGCGCCAAGATATTTATGCTTAAAAAGGATAACAAGAACATGTTTTCGATTACTTATGCAGTCGACATCAAACATTCATCTCTGAGAAAGAACATTAATGAGTATAGCCGGGGAAAATTCAAGAGCCCTAGACAGGTGAATGCCGAGGTATGTTGTGAGGGTTTAGAAACTCCATCCTCGTAACTCAACCATGGTGATAGACCATAGCCTCGTTGACAAACAAAAACCGAATGAAGCCAGAATGAGCGTAAGGATATCTGCACATGTACCCTGAAGGAGTACAAAAGTGATATGTTATTTACTAATATGACAAAAAAAATCCTAAGAAGTCTTGGTCTTAGGTTAAGACAATAAGCGGTTCACAGCCCTCTATCACACACCCAGTGTCTATACTGGCACAGAAACAGAAGATTCCAGAGGGGAGGCCGAAATACTATATTCCTTTAGCCGACATTGTTTTACTCAGGAAGGTGGCACTATTTTGAAAGTCTCTTCGGGTTTGCTGCCGGATCCTAAAATCAACTTGACTCGATATTTCGGCGATCCAACTGGTCGCCATCTTCAGGAAAATACTGCTTCTGCTGATGAGTCCCGCTGAGAACTGGCTCCAGGGTGCAAATCGGCGTCCTATATAGGCCACCGTTCAGTCCACGGCGCATGCGCCGTCCATCACGGTTTCTGCCTTCCAAAACAGGGAGGAGGCGCCGCCCTTAGTGAAACACTGCTGGCAACGATATATCGCAATCAAGGCCGCACCGAAGAACGTTCAGTTTTGATGCGAGATAATACAGGATTCCACGTCTTGCTAAGAGGAAACCCATTGTCTTTGTTGATTAAATTATCAGCCAACCTAATTTCAATCCCCTCTTTATAAACACTGTTCCAAAAACCGGAAATGTTGGCAACCACAACAGTTTCCTCAAATTTCATATTGTGTCCCTCATTTAGGCAGTGTTCTGCTACCGCCGATTTTTCCGGCTGTTGTAGCCTCGTATGACGACGATGTTCCATACACCTGTCATGCACTGTGCGAATAGAAAGGCCGACGTAAGCTTTCCCACATTGACACGGAATTTTGTACACCCCGGGTTTCCTAAACCCCAAATCATCCTTCACAGAGCCGAGCAGAGCCCTAATCTTAGAAGGTGGACGGAACACACTCTTAATGTTAAAGTTCCTTAAAATTCGCCCAATTTTAAACGATAAGCCTCCAGCATAAGGAAGAAACGCCACAGATCCTCTTCGTACACCTCCGGAGATGGTCGAAACTCCATAGCCCGACGAATCTGCTTCTCGGTGTATCCATTTTCCTTAAAAACAGTCATCAAATGCTCAAGTTCTTGGGTTAAGCTGTCTGCGTCGGAAATGGCATATGTTCTCCGTATCAAAGTCCTAAGGACGCCATTGCGTTGGTGTGGTGGATGACAACTCTTAGGATGCAGATACCAATCTGTATGTGTCGGCTTTCGGTGAACACTGTGTCCCGAAGTTCCATCTGGTTTTTTATAAACCATTACGTCTAAAAATGGAAGCATCCCATCATTTTCAACCTCCATAGTAAATTTGATACGGGGATGAAGACAGTTGAAGTGGTCCAAAAATCTGTTAAGAACATCACGTCCATGCGGCCAGACGAAGAAGGTATCGTCCACGTATCTCCAGAAGCACGTCGGTTGCAAAGCGGGACTCATCAGCAGAAGCAGCATTTTCCTGAAGATGGCGACCAGTTGGATCGCCGAAATATCGAGTCCAGTTGATTTTAGGATCCGGCAGCAAACCCGAAGAGACTTGCAAGACTTATTACGCCGGGAAAGCATACATAATCACAAGGTGGCACTATGCTTCCTCATTTTAATTGTACGAACACCGAAATGACAGATATCGAGATCAATAACAGCAGGTTAATAAATTAACTAAAATCGTTAAACAGAGATCGGAAGGCGTCCGATACAGTTCCACGTTGTAGCTTTATCACCTAAACGTTAGCGTCCAGAATATCATATTAGCTTAGTAACTAGATTGCGGGCAACGACCTTGCCAGTGGATTCACCGGTTCCCGTCAGATCGCCAAAGTTAAGCGCTGTCGGGCGTGGCCAGCACTTGGATGGGTGACCATCCGGGCCGCCATGCGCTGTTGCCATTTTTCGGGGTGCACTCAGCCTCAAGATGCCAGTTGAGGAGCTACTCGACCAAATAGCAGCAGCTCCGGACAAAGAAAACCATCATAACGACCGGGAGAGCGGTGTCCTGGCCACACGCCCCTCCTATCCTCATCTGAGGGTGACCCGGCGATCGGACGGTCCTTGTGGGTCACTTGTGGCCTGAAGACGGTGTGCTTTACTAACTAGATTAAAGAGCTTCTATGAAACAGAACACAGTACATCGTTTTTAACGGAGGAGAATTTTCAGACGATAAGATAATTTCGAACATAATCATATGACGAGTTATAGGACCATTACTGTTCACAATATGTACAACATACTTAGAGAATAACTTCAGAAACTGCATGAGGCTGTTCATGGACAAGATTCTTTTATAAAGAGAAGTCGCAACGCTAGAAAATTATGTCGACATGCAGGAAATCCTGTAGAGGATCGACGTTTGGTGCAGGGATTGGCATTTGACGCTGATAGAAACAAAAAAATGGTGCATCGCTCATAAAATGGAAGCATTCCATCATTTTCAACCTCCATAGTAAATTTGATACGGGGATGAAGACAGTTGAAGTGGTCCAAAAATCTGTTAAGAGCATCACGTCCATGCGGCCAGACGAAGAAGGTATCGTCCACGTATCTCCAGAAGCACGTTGGTTGCAAAGCGGGACTCATCAGCAGAAGTAGCATTTTCCTGAAGATGGCTTATTGTTTGATAGCACTGTTTCAAAACAATCACTGGAAGCAAACACGGCCGTTAAACATCTTAAAGTAACCGTACATAACTATTTAAATTGGAACGACCACATAAAACCAATCGCACGAACGGCATGTGCCAGACAGAGATTCATTAGAGAATCGCCGGGAAACGTGGCCCACCCACGAAGCAGAGTAATGACAGAACCCTGGATCAATCGATACGAGTATTGTTCCTCAGTCCGGAGCCCCTACCGGGTAGGAATACTAGACGAAACAGAGAATATCCGATGAAGAAAAGCGCGTTTCGTCACGAGCTCTTCTAGCAAGGGCAAAAGCATCACAGTAATGGTCGTGCAACTGCAGTGGAAGACGCTACAAACTAGGCATTGTGTTTACCATTTAAATTTTGATAGTGTACATTCCTATAAGAACCGATGACCTACATTTATTTCGCAGAGAGACCACGAAGGTAAAATTAGAGAAATTGGAGCTCATATGGAAGTTTACAAACAGTCGTTCTTTTAGCGTGCTAGTCGCGGCTGGAACAGGGAAGGGGGAAGAAACAGGAGTGAACGAAATACCCTCCGCTCAACACACACCGCAAAGCTTACTGAGTACAGATGCAAATGTAGAAGAAAAAAGTTGACGGAACACTTTGGGTATCGACCAAGTAAGCATAGTGACAGCAACTCGTGATCCGAATTCAGGAGTTCCTCGTCAGACTTTTCAGCTGTGCCGGCTCGTTCTATGCTTTACATCTTTGCCTACTGGCGCGATCCATCTCTATCTAGTCGCCTGTTAGTTGAGTCTTTGGTTGTGGTTCCTAGGAGCGGCGTGTTGACCACATGGGCAGGCAGTCGGTCGCAGTCAGGGAGACAGCGCTAAGAGACAAGTGTGACGTGTGATCTGTTCACGGAGATTACGAACACACGATTGAGAAAGCGGCCGGTGGTCGGTGGAGTTGTGTTAGTCGGCAATACTTGGACCTAATGTCGACACAGCCGATTTACCCTAGATTCAGGAAACATATTGCTGATGTGAGTGTTGGAGTGCTGTTCATTTTCTGGTGCTGTCTGTTCTGCCCTTTGATTGACACATGTGCTTCCGTGTTAAGTTTCTACCGTTACGCAGGATTGTCTGTGGTTCTCCATCATTCTGTCTCAAGTGTTAAAATAACCTTTTGATGCCTGTGTCTGAAATCATCTGAATGCCATAGCTGTGTATCTTAAAATTTCTTTTAATTGCAACTTGTGCATTGTCTGCTTATCTTGTCATTCTGGCCTGAAATTTTGTCATATGCTCTAGGCCGTCACGTGTATTAGTGACCACCGAGGCCAACATTGAGTCTTACTTGTATTGGAAGTTGTCGCTTCCCAAACTAAAACAATAATAAATCTCGTGTGACTAGGGCCTCCCGTCGGGTAGACCGTTCGCCGGGTGCAAGTCTTTCGATTTGACGCCACTTCGGCGACTTGCGCGTCGATGGGGATGAAATGATGATGATTAGGACAACACAACACCCAGTCCCTCAGCGGAGAAAATCTCCGACCCAGTCGGGAATGGAACCCGGGCCCTTAGGATTGACACTCAGCTACCGGAGGCGGATGCTTCCCTAACTGATGCAACGATTATAAAATAGCCTACGGCAGTGGTAAACAAACGCTAGCGGCTCTGTGAATCTTGGCTAATTTGGGTAATTAAGTTCCATAACTCTGGTGAGATTTTGCGCCTCTTAAGAAGTTTAATATTTATTGTTTTAAGCATACTTACTATTGTAGTTTGAGTGTTAGCCCTCAAGATATGTCTGTTTCCTTTTAAGTCACTAATGTGTTGAGTACCCTGTGATTTCTTGATTATTACATTAACTTGATGTTATATTTTATTGTAAGATTAATAGATTAATTGGGGCTTGGGACCACGATCACATTGAGTTCCTTGTCTTGATCCGAGCACTTTCATATGTTCTATGATTTTTATGCATGAATTATATGTTTGCATGTTTGTTCTCGGCTTCCCGAGCTGTTCGTAGTGTTTGCCCCGGGTTGTTGCTTGTTACCCGCCGGTCCACCGGGCGTAGCCTGTCCGCGTCGGCTATGTATGCGCGCGTGGAAAGCGCGCCGCTTCCTGTCTCACCGTAACCTCTGAGACGTTACAGCCTCCTGGCTTGTTACGGCATCCCTCAAAAATTGAGTTTCTATCTCGTAGCAACCGGACGTTAATTTAACCGTACGTATGTTTTTGGATAGGGTCCGCCTTTAGCAAAACAAAATTTTGTTTTCTAATCCAAACATGTTTCACTGCAGTTGCATCATCTTCAGTGGGCTTTTATTTTATGGCTGTTAAAGATAAAGAATGTTCTTTACTGTTTGTATACATGTAACTATTAGTTTTTAAATGGTAGTTACAGATATTTGAAAAGACACATAAAATTATGAATTCATACCTTTTTACCACATGGTGTGGTTTTTCTGATGTGTTGTGTTTCGACATTGACTGTTTTGTTCCACAGTTTGTCACCTGCAACCACTTACACCTTAAAGTAGATGAATTGTTTAAGCCAAAATTACAGTTTGACAATTGTTATTTCTATGCCTGAAATTAATTAATTCTATGTGTGTGTGTGTGTGTGTGTGTGTGTGTGTGTGTGTGTGTGTGTGCGTGTGTGTATTTACATTACGTTTCACTTATGCTTTCTTTTTCCTCATCTTCATCACTGTCAAGCACTATATATTGAGAAATGATAATTAATCGAAACCCTCAGCTACCAACAGGTGTTGTTGGCAGCTGAGGGTTTCTTTCTAGAGAAGCTGCATGTTCATCATTAGTGTCTATTCTTTCGGAACAGTTATTGTCTTCATATACTAATACTGAGTTGCCACTGTCACTGTCATTGTCACTGTTTCACTGTTTGCCAGTCGCAAAAACAAACATGGCGAGCAGAGGAACAGTTGAAGGTGTTGAAACAAGATGGCTGACAATGGAACAGTTGAAGGTGTTCCTGGCGGTTGTTCTGAATCTTTCAGAGGTGTCTGTGAATTTTATTTTATTTTATTTATTTATTTGTTAATTTAACCAGTAGTGTACGTTACTGTAAACCATCTCATTCAGACCTGGCTTGTCGTACCTGCCTGTTTCATGTTTTTCCTGTTTGAAGTTCGTTTTAATGTAATAGTTTTAATATTAGTGGAATGCTCATTTGTTAAATGGTACTGTATTCTTTTTCCATGTCAATATCCTGATCATGTCCAACGGGCTTATCTGATTGATCAAATGGTTCAAATGGGTCTAAGCACTATGGTACTTAACATCTGAAGTCATCAGTCCCCTAGACTTAAACTACTTAAACCTAACTAACCTAAGGACATCACACACATCCATGCTCGAGGCAGGATTCGAACCTGCGACCGTATCAGCCGGGCACTTCCGGACTGAAGCGCCTAGAACCGCTCGACCACAGCGGCCGGCATTGATCAAATATTGGATATATGAGTTGATACCAGGCTTGTGTAATTTTGTGTTACTAAACTTCTGGGAAGTTATATTCATTAATATCTTGCACCGCCTTCGGGCAGCCAAATGTTGGAATTGTAATCTGTGCTGTCATTGTTTTCCCAGCGCTAAGGGCGTGTTTGAGTTATAATTGATTGCACTACTTGCTTTTTAGTCCTTCCCAAATCAGTGCGTTTTATTTGTTTAAATTAACTAATTAATCATCAATTGGTTCAACTGAAGAAATTTTGCAGTAACTGCCGGAATCACATATTTTATTAGTGTTTTTCGTATATGTGCAATTAAGATTGTTGGACTTTTGTGAAGTAACAGATGACATGTTGGCAAATGAGCTGCACCTTTCCCATGCCCATTTAGTTGTTCCTCATCGCTGGGCGTCCAGTGACATTTCAGCTTTCCTGATTTAGGTTTACCACGGTAACCCCAAATTACTTCAGGTGTATAGTGACGTGCCGACTTCCTCTTACATCAACGCCCAACAGAGTAACAGCTCCGTCTCTGAACACCTAGACATTCACTGGAAGTAAACGTCATTTTAAAATAATTGTTAACTGAGACACAGAGAAAGCTAAGAATTACACCTTGCGAATTTTATTTGCAGTCTAAAACCGTATTTTGTTTTCATTCATAGTATACTCTTGGCCGCAGTTTAATAAAGAATTGACAGTTTCATTCGTCTCGCCGTACCTTTGGAATGCTTATTTACAGACTTAACACAGAGATAAAAGTGGTTAGAGATCTAATAGCAGTTGCTGAAAAGGTCTCAGCTGAAATTCCGAAGCAGGACTTGCGTAGCTCCACCTCGATGCGTGCGAGCATTGCTGTTGTGAACAAAGACGGCGTTGGCTAATATATGTGCCCTTTGTCGAGCGACCTATGCAGGAGCCCATTGTAGCGCATGACAGGGTGCCATCGAATTTACTGCCTGTCCTCTTAAGCACGAAATCATCACACAGAAAGCTCATTAATTCTAAATTACAACAATCATCACTCTTCATTAGCTAATGGCTCGTCGACAGTTTTCTAACTCTACCAGAATGATCTTCTGCCAGCTACTAATATTTTGTGACATTACACTTGACGCATTAAACATTTATCCTTGTTTTGATGGCCTTGAATTGGAAATCGAAAGCAGCTCCCGTTATCTTCCTGTTGTGGATGAAGACAGCCGCCATCCTTTTCCTTTGATACTTCTTCAAGGGTGTATTACATTTGTCACTCGACAAAATTTCTGAAGTTTCATTCATCAGTTATTATCATAGACGTCCTTTATTTGTCTAAGGTTAGAACTTCACATTGCACCAGAAGTCAGTGAACGTAAGACAACGTAAGAAGGAAACATGATGAAAATGAACGGAGCCTTGTACTTTGTGACGATTTAAACAATGGAACACCTCTTAGCAAAGAAGTGTCCTTGTAGCTTGGAAGAGTATAAGATAGTATAAACTGTAGTGTGAACGTGTGAATCAGAAACCGTAGTGACTAGTAAAGATTTATTGGCAGGACGTAGGATAGAGAAGCGAGAACCCGACCCAAGTGTGATTATAATCTCTCGCAAAAAATAATTTGGAATCTGTATATTTGTCGGCTTTCTCAATACATTCTGTCTATAGGCTCTTCGGGTTCTTTTTTTTTTTTTTTTTCAATATTAGGTGTTTCCAAGAGCCTGTGTCAAAATTTCATACGTAACATAGAAGCAAAGTAGCAACAAAATAAGGTAACGAATGTAGGTTGGTAAAGGTACCAGTCAAAATTCGTAAGTGCAATTAGCAGCCAGTTATAATTACACTAGCTGACAGGAAAGGTGAAGCACCCTGTAGACATGGTCGCATGTCAATGTGACTTCGTAGACTTACACACTATCTGCTGGTATTAGTGCTTCAATTTTCCATGACAGGTAACACATTAGTGTCTTGTCGGATGTAAGGGGCGTAAACAGTGTCAGACATCGACTGCTCACTGTAAAGGACACGGAGATGGGCGTACTCGTGTGAGACAGCGTTATCATTACTTGACAGAATTAGAAAGGAGCCTCATTGTGGATTTCCATTTGGCTGGCTGGTCGAATCGTTCAGTATCAAAATGCTGAACTGCATGGGGGGGGGGGGGGGGGGGGGGTGGACGTGAGGACAGTCCCCGTGTGCCACCTCTCATGCGACAGTCCCATAGTGCCATACGTCAACAGGACAGTGCCTGACCACACACTGCAAGTGTCTCTATAACTGTCTGCATAATGTTGAGATCCTCCATTGGGCAGCAAGATCCCCAGATATGTCACCTATAGAATATGTATGAGACATCCTCACACGTCTACTATATTTCACTGCAAATTGGAGAATATAAAGGACCATTTACAACAGCTGTGGGCTAAGTCACCTCAAAGGAAAATACAATGGCTTTATGATTCCCTTCCCAACCGAATCATTGCATCCATCCAGACCAGAGGGCGTGCAATGTCATACTGATAAGTGGACTCACACTGGCAAGTTGTTTGTAAATCTACCTCGATTTTGTAAACACTGAAATAATACCACATACCCTCTCAACCCTCGAATATTTATTTCGTATCCTCCTCCCCCTCTGGGTACTTCACTTTTTTGTCAGGCAATTGGTCACTGACATTGCCATCGGTGATTTACGCTATCACTGAGGTATGCTTTTATATGAAATGAAGTAAACTCAGTGAAATGATATGAATGGATCAATGAAGATCTAGATGCAATTATGCGAAATGATGTCAATGCAGACCGTTCCAATATGCGATGTAATCATTACATACTTTATATAATTTTAACATATTAGAAATTGCATTTGAGATGGATAACTGATATGTAGGTATCGATACTCAAGTCCCTATCGATACTCGCGGAAGTTCCTACTTCCGGGGGGGGGGGGGGACTTAGCGCTCGAAAGGCGTTAAGATATGAGCTTAAAGCCTGCGTGGCTCCGGATACCAGGAGATGTAAAAATTATATGTACGTGTCAAGCAGCGCATTTCGAGTAAGCTGAGCATGACGTTGACACCACATTGCCCTGTGGGTGAGTGGTCCTTCGGAAATCGTTGAAACAGCTGAATATTTCACTCGCAGTAATTTGGTCCAATTGGGGACGTAAGAAGGGCGATAAATTTCATGCAGGGTGGGCCACGTAAGACGTAACACTCCTTTTATTTCTCTGGACGGTTACAGTTACCTGACCAAGGCCCTCAGCAATTGTTAGAGGGCACGTAATTTTTTGAATGGATAATGCTCTGAACTCGGACATCAATCGAAACAAGTATGGTTTTTTTTAATGGAATCGTATACTTTTCGTAACTGCATTCAATATTTCTTGGAAAGACAATTACTGTGATTTAGCTCTTGTTGGTACTGAGGTTCAAACATTTCGCAAAGATTCCGATGAATGCACTAAAATGAGAAAGCAGTGTGGCCAGAGTCGGCTGCTACGGTGTAAACACTGTCACGGACAGCTCTCATGCCATGCTTCGTCGTTATATGCAGCAAGACAGGCCTACGCTACTAGAATAAAACCTAATTTCCTATGCGACATAGATACAGGGTCAGCTATGATTTTCGTATATGGAAATACAGCACGTGCTAACTTCTGGAGCATCAGATTGGGCCTAGGAAAACTGTTTCAAATGGGCGTATGTTTCCAGGTTTTTGTAGAAACAACTGTAATTCGTCAGGCAGTTTCCCATTACCATTACGACAGCATATGGTTGACGTTCGCCTTATAAAAGTAGCATGTCTAACTTTTCTTCTAAAGCAGAAATGACCTCCCGATAGACAACACAGTTCCCGCTAGTTCTGCAATTCGACAAGTAAACATTGAACGGTTTGATATAACGAAGTAGTCTGGCATGACTGTGTTTACAACACGACTGCCGATTTCAGCCAACTTGCGTTTCATCTTTTTAATATTTCTCGGATTCTTTTGAAAATTAACATGCATTATAGCACTGCACTCGTCTTTTCAAGCACTTTCGGATGCAGTTCAAAAAGTATATCACTCTATTTAAAAAATTGATTCTTGCTTCAATATCTCGATCGATACAAGACTTAATGTTCTTCATTATATACCAAAGTACGTGCCCCTTAGTTTAGTATAATTTGCCGAAGACTTCGTTTCGATATCTGGAAAAGTTCACGAAGCAAAAGGGGTGTTACATCTTACGTGTCTCACTCTGTATACCAGAGTTTATCAAGTAACGTAAGTGACAAGTCTAACATCTACTTCACTTTTCATTAATTATATTCTTTTAAATTTCCTCCGCAGTTGTAATGAGAAGCCAGCAGAAAGTGCCAACTCATATATGTTTAATGCAAACTCTAACTTCAATTCAACGTACAGTGTACCATCTCCTCCCATTTCGCAATCACATACATTTCCCGACACTTTAGCAGAACAAACCGTACCAAAAACTGACGCGTTCTGAAGAAATCCTTAATGCGGCGTATAATTAAAATTACGTATTTTCGTAATACGTATGTGTAAATACGAAAATCACCAATATGGCACGCTAGCTTCGCACAAAGACGAATGCAATGTCATTCTTGGTCCCAGAATCTGTTAAAAAAATCGGAGATCAAAAAGAAAAAAATTACTGGCATACACCTGGACGCAAACCTGTTTTCCTTAGCACCGTACTACGACGTCTTTATCCACACGGCCAAGCTGCACAGGGCACATAAACAGCATTATTGTTGACCTTACGATGTCCTGGAGGCTTTTATTACCAATGCGTCATTGACATTTCATTACAAGAAATCGTACCAAGAATGACGCGTGTTTTTGATAAATCTTCATTGCCCCATTCCCTTGAAACGGCTTATTGCAAGATATAATACAAGAAAGTAAAACGCCACGAAACCAGTTTGGCGGATGTCGCATCGAGTATCACGTCGGTTTGACGTCATTTCCCAAAGCGGCTGCTGGAAGTGTGGTGGAGTGCGAGGAGCCGCATAGGATTTAACATTTATTGGCGTTAAGTGCGCGCCGTTAGGGCGTTGCTGGGACCGACGAGGGAACGGTTGGGCGGTCGGTCACGAAAGCACTGGCGGAAAGCAGTGGATTGTGATGAAGAGTCGGTCGCCAGTCTGTACACGAGCAACATGTGACAGATGTTCACATGAGGGGCGTCGCATATGGTGGTTCCTCCTCCCTGCCAACAAGCAGTGATAATGAGACTGAACTAAGGAGGGAAACTTCCGAAAGCTCCTCCTCAACACAGTAACATAACCTCCGCAGAAAGGGCTGCACTACGAAATCTCCAAGAAGATCCGGACGTTGTAGTACTGAAGGCCGATAAAGGCAATTTAACTGTACTGTTACCTCGCAGTTTGTATGTGGATAAGATGTATGGTCTACTAAATGATTCTGCCTACAGGAAGATTGATAACGATCCTACAGGACGTGTGCAACGGAAGGCATCTACACTCCTGAATTATTCCTCGTTGCCTCCAGAGACGATCAAGCGCATAAGGAGTCATGGCAGCGTACCTCCAAGACTGTATGGCCTTCCGAAGGTACATAAAGACGGACTACCCTTACGGCCAATAGTGAGCAATATTGGGGCCCCCACTTACGATTTAGCCAAACATCTTGCATCCTTGCTGAGGCCATTTGTGGGCAAATGTCCACATCACATACGTAACTCGGCCTAAGTACTTCTCATCTTTTAGTTAGTTTTGACGTGGTGTCTCTTTTTACAAAGGTACCTCTCGCAGACTCCTTTGCACTGTTTGGCAACAAGTTTCAGGTGGGAATCACTGCTTTGTTTCGCCACGCTCTCTCCTCAATATATTTTGTGTTCAACCAAGAATATTTTGAACATATTGACGGCGTCGCCATGGGTAGCTCCTTTTCTCCCTTGGTGGCCAACGTTTTTATGGAGGATTTTGAGGAGAGAGCACTTGAATCAGCAGCCTCCAAACCAACTGTTTTTTGGAGGTACGTAGATGACACTTTCGTCGTGTGGCCTCATGGAGAAGACAAATTAACTGAGTTTTTAGATCACCTCAACTCCATTCATCAGAACATTCGGTTTACCATGGAATTAGAGAAAAATGGTTGCCTCCCTTTCTTGGATGTGCTAGTTAGACGGAAGTGATGGCTCTCTGGGGCATTCGGTTTATCGAAAGCCCACACATCCTGATTTGTATTTAAATTCGTCCAGCTGCCATCACCCATCGCAAACAATGAGTGTACTTAAAACACTTGTACACAGAGCTCATGTAGTGTCAGATGCAGATAGTTTGCCTGAAGAGCTTGCCCATCTGAAGAGGGTTTCAAAGAGAATGGATATTCTACCCGGTAAATTAGCAAGGCACTTGCAATTAAGCCAAAGAAGCAGGGAGTGGAGAAAGAAGAGAGCATACCTACTAAATCTTTAGCTTTTCTTCCCTTTGTTGCCAACATTTCCTTCAAAACCGCAAATATCGTCCACGGTTTCGAAGTGAAAGTGATTTTCCGTCCACCATCGAAGATTTCCGACCTGCCGGGATCAGTGAAAGACGATCTGGTATTGCGGAAGGCGGGACTTTATAAAATACCTTGTCAGTGTGGCATGTCATATATCTGACAAACATTGCGAACAGTAGAAGAACGTTGCACTGAACATCAACGCTGTACTCGCCTTTTGCAACCTAGCAAGTCTGCAATTGCTGAGCATTGCATTTCCACTGGACACTCAATGGAGTATGACAAGACAACAATTTTGGCCACAGTAACATCCTTTTGGGACTCCGTCATAAAAGAATCAGTGGAAATTCGCATGACAGACAATCTTATCAACCGTGACAATGGCTACCAGCTAGATAATGCGTGGAACCGCGTCATCTCTAAGATCTGCTCCAGACGAAGACGTCAGAGTACTCCGATGGCCGCGGCAATTGATATCACCGAAGACAGCTGGGTTCTGCAGTTCCACCAGCGAGGGCGCTGCTGGCGGGCGGTGTGGTTCGTCTGTCCATATGATTTTGACGCATGCGCGGAATACTCGCTGCACGCTATATATTGCGGAACGGAGGGCGTCTTCGTCAGTCTTCGATGGCTTACCTGAGGATGGCTGGCAGTTGTCCAGTCGAAATATCGTGGATGGAAGATAACGACGACCGGCTGCAAGCCCGAAATGTTTTTGAATATTTAGTTCGCCGGGAAAATTTTAAATTTAACTTGGGCAACATTTTCTGTGGAGTGCAGCGATCTGGTGCTAACTTTGATTAAAGCAACAGACGAGATATCGATTGTTATTTTAATCTAAGTAAATTGTGATTACCTACTTTTGTTTAAAGTTAAAAAGAAGACTGTGTCAGAAATTATTAAATCTAGGTTTACAAAGCAACAGTGCTCGCTCATTCATTTAAAGTGTTTCTTTATCAGATCTACTTATTACTTGCATGTGCATATCGGGTGTTGTGAATATAATAAAGACTGTTAACTGTTTTTGCACGTGTGGGCTCAGTGGCGACCATTCCCATATCCCCATGTCCTGTTATCACATTTCAGTAATCAAAGGTGAAAGAAAGCTAAGCCGATCTTTTCCCGGAAAAATATTTAAACTTTTCGTTAAGGAGAAAAATTTTAATTTTCATAATCCACTAAAATTATATGGTGAAATAATGCAAGAGAGTTTCATAGTCTAGCTCCTCCAAGTTTTTTTCTGCTAATGTATCATGCTATAACTTTTCTAAATTGTTCCGTTCATACCCAGATTTCGGTTTATTATGTAAATACGTAAGAATAAAGAGTACTAAAAAGAACAATCAAAGACTGAGAACTGCAAAAAAATATGACTAGGCGACTGCTATCGGTAAAGGTGAAATCCATTTTCTAGCCCCGGTGTGGCATGGATTTTCAATTTTTACTACATAATCTTTACACTGTAAGTAACCCATCGGTTTCCCGTGCACTTGACAGAGTGCGTTTAGATGGTTGATCGGGAAAAAAAGGAAAGAAGAAAACTCTGAGTTTATCGTCCTGTCGACGGCGAGACAGAATACGTTTCGGGACTTGAGAAAGATGTGGAAGGCAATCGACTGTGTTCTTTTCGTTGCATCCATTCCGGCATTCGTCTTAAACTAGTTGTGGGAAAGACGAGGAAGCTAAATCTTCATGGCCGGACAGGAAACTGGAACTCAGTCATTCAGAATATGGATCCTCTGCCTGAATCACTTCCCCATCTCGCTCGGTATGACTGGTCGACCAGCTGCTCGAACTCTATTAATAAAGCTAGAAATTTCCTCGCTTCGTATCGGAAATACTCGCAACTGCTCAGTTATCAGTAAACGTCGACCAAGTCCCCTAAATGGCACGCTCCGGGCGTCTCGTATGTACGTATATCTTCGCCTTGATACAATTATTATTCTTTTCTGAAGCATCTGTCAGATTGATCTTAAGGAAGTACTTTACTAGCCAGTTCAATGGTGGTACCTTACCGTAGCCATAACTCTTTTAAATTGTGCACACAGACTGCTGACATCTCGTTATTTAACTTGGCAGTGCATCGAAACACGTATAGTCCAATGAAACTAGGTTTATGCCTGAAAAATATTGCTGCAGTTTCGAATATGAGTCCACAGTCTTAATCACTTCTCCATATCGAATTGCACACAGGCTTTTTTTTTACGCAAACAATTTGCGCCTTTCTCATTGTTGTACAGATTTACAACAATGTTACAACAATAATGTACAATAATTAAATCTGAAAAAGGGTGCAACTTGAAAATAAACAAAAATACACTAGACGTAAAAAGAAAACATAAATACAACAAATTGCAAAACATGGTTCAAATGGCTCTGAGCGCTATGGGACTTAGCATCTGAGGTCATCAGTCCCCTAGAACTTAGAACTACTTAAACCTAACTAACCTAAGGACATCACACACATCCATGACCGAGACAGGATTCGAACCTGCGACCGTAGCGGTCGCGCGGTTCCAGACAGAAGCGCCTAGAACCGCTCGGTCACATCAGTCGGCAACATGTTCCAGCTCTTCCAAGTATATATATATATATATATATATATATATATATATATATATATATATATATATATATACACATTGAGAATAAATTTATCTGGGAAAGACTTATTAAAGAACCCAACATGACCACATGACAATAGTCACTGAAGCGGACATATCGGATGCACATACAGCAATACAGAGATTTTCTTTCTTGCTTATTTCTGACAAATTCATCTTTGGAATACCACTTCAACCTATATAACTGAATTAGGTACTATCAGTGCTATACGTTTTGCTATTAGTCAAATGTCGAATAGAAAAAGAAAATAATCGAGGAGAGGAGATTTCGAAAAAATTACGTTTTCGACAAATCTGGATGCATCATTGTAACATATAATAAAAAGCACAGAACTTTTACTTGAAGTCTTTTTTCATGTGTGTTACCGTTTCAACGGTATTCTTTCAGGAATATTAAACTCAGTTTTTTTCTGGATAGTGTTTCACCACCTTAACGGCTGTATGGGCAAGTACAAAAAATTTGTCTCTCGTATTTTGCTCTCCTTACAATATACTCAAAGCCGATCAAACTCAAAGCGCATCCCTTGGATAGGTTTTCTTGTTAGAATAACGGAGATAGTTGAAGTCTGTACTTCATTCCTCATTTGTCTTGGATACACGAACAGTGAACAGCTTCATCATCTTCTTCTAAAGCACAGCACAGCACAGTAACGTACTTATCACCAGGCAGGCACATCGTTAAGTTTAGGTATTCTCTGGTGTTCACAACTCAGTTCCCCTACAATTAAGCCGTCGGCGTACGGGACGAGTTCTTTAACGTTGACGTGGCGTTCGACGAGTTTTGTTACGTCACTCCCTGCTATTTCTCGTTGGCAAACCATTTCGTCACGTGAAACACAATGAAAGTTCTACAATATTTCGGCAATGTGCCACGCAAAGTGAACCAATAGGAAGCAAGAAAACTCCCCACATCACAAGCAGAAAGAAAGACGCCATTCTGTATTTATCGTGTTCAGTTGGATTTTATGTCGTACGTTACACTCTAAGAATATACAGGAGACAGGCAAAATAATGTGAACAGTGGTAGTAACGGGATGGTTGTGTCTGACGTTCAACAACGCTGGTAAAGCAAGTGTCGCTCTGGACTGTGCGCTTTCAGTACGGACTAGGTATCAGTGCAGGTTGTTAACGAGTAGTGCACACTTCGTATCTACTTTCAGAGGACGTGGCTGAAGTGCAATGAAAGACCTAACAGAGTTCCAAAGAGGGCAGATTGTGGGGGCCCGATTAGCTGGAGCATCAGTAACTAAGACAGCCAACTTATTGAATGTTTAAAGAGCAACTGTTTCAACGTCGGCCGGTGTGGTCGTGCGGTTCTAGGCGCTTCAGTGTGGAACCGCGTGACCGCTACGGTCGCAGGTTCGAATCCTGCCTCGGGCATGGATGTGTGTGATGTCCTTAGGTTAGTTAGGTTTGAGTAGTTCTAAGTTCTAGGGGACTGATGACCACAGATGTTAAGTCCCATAGTGCTCAGAGCCATTTGAGCCAACTGTTTCAACAGTTATGACAGCCTACACAAAACATGGAAAGACATCATCGTGTAAACGTAATAGTGGGTGCAAATCAAAAGTAAATGACAGATATCGCCATACGCTAACACGAATTGCGTCAAAACAATACAAAACTACGGCAGCTAAAGTGACTAGAGAGCTCAATAGCCATCTTTGAGACCCGTATCTATCGACACTGTCCATCGAGAACTCCATAAAGCGAATATCCATGGACGAGCTGTTATACTGAAACCATTAGTGTCGACAACCAACGCAAAGAAGCATAAAACATGGTGACAGGAACATAAATCCTGGACGGCTGATCAGTGGAAACATATCATATGGTCCGACGAGTCAAAATTTTCGTCATTTCCAAATTTTTGTTATAGAAGCCCACAGTCCTGACTGCTTGAATCCAACGGTTAAGCATGGAGGTGGAAGTGTTATGGTGTGGACAGCCATATCATAGTATTCTGCTGGTCCCATCATTACTCTCAATGGCTGAGTTACAGCCAACGATAATGGGAACATTTTAGGTGATCAGGTGCACCCCGTGATTCAAATGTTGTTCCCCAACAATGATGCCACGTTTCAGGACGATAATGCATCCATTCACACAGCCAGGACAGTACAGTCGTGGTATGAGGAGCATGCAACTGAACTGCAGCGTCTTCCCTGGCCAGCACAGTCCCCATACTTGAACGTTATCGAACCCTCGTGGGCGGCACTGGAGCACAGACTACAGAGCAGATTTGCGCCTCCCTCATCACTCCATGCGTTAGAAAAGGTTCTGATCGAAGAGTGACATAACATTCCACTGGAGACTATACAATCATTATACGCCAGTATTCTGAGAAGAGCCGCAGCTGTATTATGGGCAAATGGGGGTCCAACCCCTTATTGATAAACCATTCCCAAGTAAGTATAGTTGTTCACATTATCTTGACTGTCCCCAGTATGCTATTTCTAAACACCAGCACATCGAATGTCTCGAAAAAGAATCGTTATTGGTACGATTTTTTTGAATAAAATGACAGGAAACATCATATTGATGGTTGAGGAATTTTCGTATTTAGTTATTTTCGCGTTATAGCTCACGTATTATGAGAGAAAACCGTTTTAAGGTAACAACCCACTGAAGATTCATGAAATGTGTCGTACTTGTTGTTATTTGTTACAATTAAATGTCTATAACATTTCGGCGGTTAATGCCTTTAGAAGACTGTAACATAAAATACGAGGCCGGTAGCAGGTAAATTACAGCATAACGTAGTTGGTTGAGGCGCCATGACCCTGAACCAAGGTTGGATCGGAAGGCGGTTCGCGTTCCACTCTATGCCTTTTTTCCTCTTTCGCGTTTTCTAAAAGGTTGTGGGAGTTCCCTATGAAATTAACAGAAATAATTTCTGTAATGTTTGATGTTATGTCATGAGTGAGTTTGTTTATTTAGGTGACTTTTAAAAGCTGGTGGCCTTCCTAAGTGGATATGTATCTACCATTTTGGTCGTATTACACGTTCACGGGTATTGATGTTTATGTATACAACAGACGCAAAAATATGACTAGCATATGATCAGAGAGCTAACGTAAGAATTCTACACATATGCATTTTCGCGAACAGACTGTATGGTTTGCGAGCCGAATAAAGCCGATAGCTGCCCCTGGAGAGCGCTGAAAGCGCAATATCACGTTAAGCAGCTTGTGTCATGTGCCGACAGTGCTGTGTCTTCTGACGGATTTCCCGTCTGTGTCAGCGTTAGCTGCCTCATCCCGTCTGACAATGGCTTCAGGCGTACAGATCTCAAGAGTTAAGCACGTAGTGATATTCATCGTTGCCAGATTTTATATATGTAGGTTTGGAATATCTTTGGTCTCTAAGATCGACGTTATTGTTTTTTTAGCCAAATGTTGTCCAGCGAAGTGCTTCCGCAATCCATTACTTCATACGTTTTTAATTCACATGAACTGGAATACTGAATTCCCAGGTACCCACCCGTGCCGGTAGGGTCTCTGACAAACCGGTTTATGGTACACTAACTTGCCAGAGCCTGAAAAGTTTGGTGAGACGCAGAAAAAGTGCGAAATACTCGAAACCACTACGCTCATGGCAATCTCTATCCGGGTCTGACTGTATCTAAATCTGAGTGTGAAATCAATGAACATGTCATGTTCATGCACCAGCAGGGAGCTCAAACCACCAGTGTACATTGTATTTAACAGTCAGTCAGTCATTAAGTAAGTCACAATATATTACGTCCTAAGGACAGCAGACTCGACACATCAC
This sequence comes from Schistocerca nitens, assembly GCF_023898315.1. Classification (NCBI taxonomy): domain Eukaryota; kingdom Metazoa; phylum Arthropoda; class Insecta; order Orthoptera; family Acrididae; genus Schistocerca; species Schistocerca nitens. The sequence goes on along the minus strand of NC_064614.1, from coordinate 502,256,011 downwards.
CCTGTCTACAGTGCATGTTGGTGAGCAGTCTGAGCGATATATCGAGATTTTTACCTGATTGTTACTAAGAGCTGCAATGCATAAAATTCCGGATCGGGCAGTGGAATCTACTCTGACTGGTTTCCTTAATCCTAACTAAGACGCCGGCCGGTGTGGCCGTGCGGTTCTAGGCGCTTCAGTCTGGAACCGCGTGACCGCTACGGTCGCAGGTTCGAATCCTGCCTCGGGCATAGATGTGTGTGATGTCCTTAGGTTAGCTAGGTTTAGGTAGTTCTAAGTTATAGGGGACTGATGACCATAGATGCTAAGTCCCATAGTGCTCAGAGCCATTTGAACCAGCCTAACTAAGATATGAAGAAGGTTCAAACAGCTCTCCTCCCTGTTCTTAGTAGATTCATCTTTTGCAGGCCTTACATGAGAAGTCACGGATAAATCAGAACAAAACTTTCTCAAAATCTAAGAACAGTGTTGTTCCACATCCTCCTATTTCTGCAAACGTATTGTCTCGAAGTCTGGAATCGCCAGTTATTATTATTCTCACTGCACTGTCTTGATGGACTTCCTTGCTCTTTTAAAGTTTTTACGTCTGGAACATCTCCAAACGCTGTTCAGTGCTGGTACAAAACCCACTTTTCCCGTTATTTTGTCGTTGCAATTATTTTGTGTAGCTAAGATGAAACCACTGTTGAATCCTAGGGGGGACTATGATTGACGACACAAGCTTTAAGAGATAACGACGCTCCAGGAGGCAGCGAATTTCGACCTGGTGAGGATGTTAAACGGTAACTGTCGTGTGACTAGGTTCCATTGCGCCATTCTTTGAGTGTCACTTTAGTAACAGATTGCAAAACATCGCAAGTAACTGATATTGTCAGCCATTCTGTAGTAAATAATTCAGTCGCCCAGGTTGGACTTTTTTTAAGTACGTGACCAACTACCATTCAGTATGGTTATATCTCGAAATTCTACTACACACGTCCAGCGTACACCACCTTATTGCGTTAATCTCGAAGCTTCTACATCTTCTTGTAATACTTGAACGCTTCTAATGAATGTTTCGAACTAAACCAGCTGTCTGGATTTCACATTTGTGATAGAGCTTCATGCTCATATATAGCTCTCCCACGAGATTTTTAACTGGAAACTTTGAAGTCTTCTTGAACTTTTTAATAGGCCCATCTCATATCTAACTTTCTGTTATTATTCTCAATCCTATACACAAATGGTTTGCGCTAAGATAGATATCAGAAACAAGGAGCTTGTTTGTAGTGAGCTAATTTTGTGTGCATCCACCTACACCATCACTAAACGCCTGTACATGGGCTCAGTTTTTTGCAAATTACCTTCTACTTATCATCCAGTACATTCCAACACTTCTTCTTCTTTCTTTACATACGAGGTATATTGCTTATTGCAATAGATCTAGTAATGCTGCAGGCAATGTGGTATCATTTGCTCATCTCTCACCTCATTATTGTTGTTCTTTCCTGGCAGCACACCATGTTGACAAAGTTTGCTATGCTCGTTTTTCTTTTATGTGTAAAATCACTCTCACTTAATAGAGGTACACAGGAAACTCATTTATCTGGATGAGGTGGGACTGGATGTAATCTGGACTACCGAAAATCCTGATAATCTGGAAATCCGTTTCATATATAAACCAGAATGTATGAATGTATATCCAGATTCTCCTCCAGAACTACCAGATCTATTTCAACCAAATCTGGCACAGAAACACCAGGCCTCAAACGTATCAGCATTGTGGGATTTGTAACCTCCTAGCCCCAATACGAGCAGAGATACAGTCCACAAAGTGTTTTCCAGCCCCTTGCATGTAGACTGCCCTGTATGACAGGAATTTTGTCTGGGAACAGTACTGGCCTGCAGGGCAACCCCAATGTCAGGGTCAAGAAATGGTTTTCTGGGCCCGAACACGTAAGTTGCCCTGCATGACAGGCTTGTTGTGAGAAAAGTATCAGCCTGCTTTATTGAATTGTGTTGCAGGGACTATGCATGCCAATGAGCATGGCTGGGGACCAGCTGAGATGGATAGAAGAGAGGAGGACAGGGCAAGGGGGGAGGGAAGAAAATGGACAAAAAAAATGTTTCAAATGGCTCTGAGCACTATGGGACTCAACTGCTGTAGTTATCAGTCCCCTAGAACTTAGAACTACTTAAACCTAACTAACCTAAGGACATCACACACATCCATGCCCGAGGCAGGGTTCGAACCTGCGACCGTAGCAGTCGCACGGTTCCGGACTGCGCGCCTAGAACCGCGAGACCACCGCGGCCGGCTAGAAAATGGACAGAGAGAGGGGAAGAGGGGGAGATGCATGACGCAGGTGGAAGATGTAGACAGGTAGTAGGCAGATAGATAAGGAAGAAAGGTGGCAGAGATGGAAAGAGAGAGGAGGGGGAGGAGGATATGGTCAGACAGAACTGTGGATGAAGATATGGTCAGAAGAGGGGATGGAGGAAATGGATAAAGAGAGGGGGAGGAGGACATGAAGAGACGGAGACTGTGGTGAGGAGGAGATTGACTGGTAGAGGTGGAAAGACGAGGTGGATAGACAAAGGGATGAAGAGGTGTACATAGAGAGTAGGAAGAGGAGGAGTTGTGCTCAGTACACATATCGAACGCATATGCATGTGAAGCCATGGGAAAAAGGCTAGTATTCTACTAAATGCAAAAACTCTAATACCTACTACAGTATACAAACCTTTCATTTTGGTAATAACAAGAAACACTATTTTTGGACTTAAACTCTGTAGTTACTATAGTCTACTCACTTCTGTGGCATTTGAGAGTAGCACGATCCAATGTAGACTTTTCACTAATATCAGTTCGGCTGTAGTTGTTTCTGGCTAATGTTCTAGGTAAATGATTAGATTTTCTAGCTGTACCTTTGTCTACGAATGCCGCATTATTTCTTCCCCTGAAATGCCACTTTCGTTGTCCGCTTCACCATCACTGCCGTTCTCTGTACAACAGGCGACAATACAAATTTCGTCATTGGTTATCATCACATAACCAGCATCACTGTCGTTCCGCAACCAACTTTTGTCCATCGAAACACACACTTCTTTCGCTTTGAAGCTGTTTGACTCAAGCACACTCGAAACAGGGGAACATAAGAACAATATTGGTACTACTTCCTAACTCTGTAAGGAACAGTTATACACTGACCGTAGTAACGGTAGCTGGAAAAATAGGACTGACGATCTCAGCTGTATATATACCGTACAGTACCAACTGTACTCCACACATTTTACGTTAAAAAAGAGAAAAGGAAACAAAAAATGAACCCGGATAAATAGGAAATGCGGATTAATGAGGGCCAAATAAACGAGGTTCTTCTGTAAGATGAAGCCAAACAACATTTGGCAGAAAGAGGTTGGAAGAGGTTCTTGGTGTTACGGTAGTGAAGGGTTTCGGTAGATAACACAGAGTAAAGGATTAGAAAAAAACCTGTAACACAGGTATATAATAATAATAAAAACATCCGTCATTTCATATCACACTTTCGCACTATATTTATTTTTCTTTTCTCGAAAACCGAATTCCAAAGCTCTTAAATGGTCAACACTGACATACTTTTCTCTTTCTGAGCTCAGTGCCTCACTCACTATGGCCAGATAGTGGGTCATTTCTTCAGGCAATCAGATGGGAAGTCGCAGTACACAAAACGAAAACCAATTATCGTCACTATGATCCTGATATGAGCCCATAGTGAGTGCAGTGTTACATTATGAAATAATGTGTGTATATTGTGTTTGATGGTAGGTACTGAGAAATGAATTAACAATGTGGCACTAGCTTCCTCCATTACTAAATACCGGTAATTTATTTGCAACAGAGAATTGCACACAAAGGATACACGGAACGAGATTGCGCGGTTACCGACAGAATAGCCCTGTGTTGGGTGGTGGGGAGGGGGGGGGGGGGGGGATGGAGGCTCCAGTCTCCATCCAACCATCCTGATTTAGGTTTTCCGTGGTTTCCTTAAATTACTTCAGCCAGATGCAAGGATGATTCCTACTATACGGCCACAGTCAACATCCTAACACAGTCTTGTAAAACTAGACCTGTAAGTATATAAATAGCTGTATATTTGAATTACGTTTGTTGTTCTTATACTGTAATACCATGACTTGTCCAGAATACTTGTGAGAGTGATTCACAGATGAACAAAACTGCTGTAATTACTATGACTACTACTACTAATACTTTGAACGGTCGTTGCAAACTGGCGTCATAGCCTCGCAGAGTGGATGTGATTCCTTTTAAGCTCAAGAAGAATATGTTTTAAGCCTTATAAATACCATCTAAGAAATGTTCCTGTCGGAGCACAAAAAAGGCGAATATGCTCCTCTTTAAAAGACCGATAGGGAATTGGGGCAATCAGTTGCCTCATTCCGTCTTCCGCACCAAAAATTTTGGCCTCCAGACATATCTCGGTCTTTTAACACAAAACATTCTAAATCCTTATACTCATTCTCTCTCTCTAGTGAAGCCTTCATACTCAGTATCTCTCTCTCACTATCATGACTGTGTATGTCTCTCTCTTAGTGCTTTCTTTTTCTCCCATTGGCACTTTGTCGCGCCTGTCTCTCCCTCTGCCAATGTTTCATCTCTTTATCTCGTTCTTCCTGACCACTGTGTCTTTCTATGCCGCTTTCACTGTGTTTCTGTCCCACTGACATTGTCTTTGTCCCATTTTTTTGTCTCACATATCCACTGACTCTGTCTTTCTCGCTTACAGTCTGCTGTCTTACTTTTCAGTCAGCATTCTCTCTTCTCCCCACATGTCCTTTGGGCTGGTTTTTGTCCTCTATACTGGTATACTTTAACACCTACTTATAGGGGACGGGGCAAAACGGGCAAATTTTTTCGTGTTGAACTTCGCCGTATTAGAGGAAGGAGGCAGGGACGGGGGTGGCCGGGGGCTGCAGATCCCCCAGACCTATGTATGGTCTCCACTCGCGTGATTCATTTCCACTGTCTCCTCTCTCTCTTGTTCCCACTGCCATTATCTTCAGCCCTTCCTCTTTCTTTTCTACTCCCACTATCTCTCACTGACCAACATTATATCCTCTCTCTTTGGCTTGCACTGCTTTTGTCTTCACCCATCTCCTTTTCTCTTTCGCTGCCACTTTTTCTCTCCCACCATCAATATCTCCTCTCTCCCACTGCCACTGTCTCTCCTTTTTTCCACCCCCACTCTCTGTTACTCTCTTTCAGCACAAAAGTGTGAATATGTTCTCATATCAAAATAAGAAAGGCGGAATGAGGACTGAGGCACTTCTCCCACTTTCCTGCCAGTCTTTTACAGCGGAGCGCATTCGCCTGTTTTGTGCTCTGACAGGAAGATTCTTCCACTAGTTCCCTTCCTTCCCTGTTACAGTTGCGTGTGCAGCTTACATAAAACGAATTCTGCAGGCCAGTAAAATTTTGATACGTTATTTACATACTTCGACACATTTACATACTTTGACACTCTTAAACAACAAATAAGTATGTATAATATAAGTTTAATACGAAATCGTCTAAAATCCAACGCAAGTTCACTTTATACTCCTTTACAAAGGAATGTACAACATTTTTAGACTACACTTACAATATACCAAAAAATGCGGTGTTTGATTTTCAGATACAAATATTTTCATATGACAAGATAATTTTTGTAAGGTTCTTACGCCACCAGGTCGCATCATTGAATAATTTCCAGGTCAAGACAGCCTGTGCATGTGTGAAGTACCAATTAGACAGAGGTAGCAGCGACATAAAGTTTTATTGGTGAAAAAAGGCGATTAAAACATAGTTTGGTGTCCTCACACCTCCTGGGATGACCCCAGAACCCTTGCCAATTGTTCACTACGTCAGTTAAAACTGCAGTTACGACTCAGGATGTGACATGTAAATAAGTGCGGTAACTTTTAACCTCCGGATCTCGATAACGGATGCTGATATCGAGTTGTCAGACCCTACTGACCGACCAAAAAATAAACTGTGTCCGTCGGTTACTCAACAAACTTACACACGTAAAGTTTGTTGGTCGGTCCTTCGATAAATCGGAGCGTTTGTAAGGGCCTTTTACAGGTCTATGGAGTAAAGGTTCCGCAAACATTGCTTCGGAATAGTAGTTACACATTATAATCAAATTCCTCGCTGATGTATATAAAGTACATAGAATCAGTTTTTACGTTAGCGGCTCACTAAGTTCTTTTGTTTTTTCTTCTTATTCTTCTTCATATTTCCGCGTTTGTCACGTTATCAGTTACGCCAAGAAAATTAGTATTTGTATACATCTCGTCTAACATTCCCGAAGCTCCTTCTTTAGTGTTGGATCTACAGAAAACAGTGAATGAATATTGATTCGAAGCCACTTACTTTTTGCTTTTTCGGGGGTGTATCGCGGGAATATGTTGTTTTCTTGTTGATCATTGATTTGTTGTAAATTACTTCGACATCTATTACGTAAGTTTTTTACGTTAATATGATTGAATACCATAAAAATTTAATTGGTAAATAGACCATGATCTGGAAACCTGTCTTCGCTGATAATTACTCTCTGTGAAACAAAGAAGCAACGGAATCTAGTAATTCTTGTTTTTCCCCTCACATCCTAGTTTTGGTAGGGCAATGGAGCCGCTAAATTTGCAAGTTACGTGACAGTAGAAATGAAACCAAGTTCGAAAGCCATATTGGATCCCTGAACCTTTAAGAATCGTAAGTTCAACTTTTATTCGCACCTCTGTGTTCTTCTCTCAAGCTGCATCGTAGAGAAATACGGTACAGATGTTTGTTTTTCGTAGTTATAAGACAACTACCGCCACTCCTTTCGTCAATGCCAGTATATGTTACTCTTAATTTAAGAAAGAGTAATTCGAGAATATTGAATGTCATAGTCACCGGTACGTTAAAGTTTAGAATTTTCCGATCAGGTGCACGTGAATTAGCTATTCTGGCACGAGACGAGTATACTTTTGTTGTCAGCTACATGGAAACATTATTTCCCGTCAACATTAACTGGTACTTCTTGCTGTCTCCTAACACAGGGATTTTTTTTTTCCGTCGTTTCCAAGATGACTCCACTTTTATATACATTGTTTGTTCTCTTGGAGTACATGCAATTCTTTTTACATCAAGCGTTTTTCACGATTTGGAGCTTCATGTTTTACATCTAGAATTTGTGTCTGTCGTTCTGTTTCTTAGCGTTTGGGCTTCTTGCGTTGGTTCCGAATCGGTAACAAATTCGGCAGAACGTTTCTACAGGCTGATCAAAAAGTCAGTATAAATTTGACAACTGAATAAATCACGGAATAATGTAGATAGAGAGGTACAAATTGACACACATGCTTGGAATGACATGGGGTTTTATTAGAACCAAAAAAATACAAAAGTTCAAAAAATGTCCGACAGATGGCGCTTCATCTGATCAGAATAGCAATAATTAGCATAATAAAGTAAGACAAAGCGAAGACGATGTTCTTTACAGTAAATGCTCAATATGTCCACCATCATTCCTCAACAATAGCTGTAGTAGAGGAATAATGTTGTGAACAGCACTGTAAAGCATGTCCGGAGTTATGGTGAGGCATTGGCGTCTGATGTCTTTCAGCATCCCTAGAGATGTCAGTCGATCACCATACACTTACGACTTCAGCTAACACCAAAGCCAATAATGGCACGGACTGAGGTCTGGGGACCTGGGAGGCCAAGCATAACGATTGTCATGGGCAGTCACTGACGTTTTGCTGTCCGGCGCCATCTGTCGGACATTTTGTGAACTTTGTTTTTCTTTAGTTCTAATAAAACCCCATGTCATTCCAAGCATGTGTGTCAATTTTTACCTCTCTATCTACATTATTTCGTGGTTTATTAAGTTTTCAAATTTATACTGACTGTTTGATCACCCAGTATATACCGGTACAGATAAAGTATTATAACCGGTCGTTATGAACCTTAACAACAAAACGATGCTGTGCGTGTTCAGTGTCATTGTTTGTGAGGCAAAATGGATAATGATTCAGTTCATAATCTGCCGTGAGTGTTTCATACTATACCCTACTGACTGCCATCCTTTGACAGTCGTATAACACCAAGCAGAAAACGCAAAGCTGGTAGAGTGTGAAAGTTAAATATCAACAAGTCATATATGGTGTGCCTCAAGTGTCAGCATAGTACCCGCTGCTTTTCATTGTTTTTGTTCACATAAATGACAGGAAAACACCAGGGAGCGCAAATGCTGCTATGTATGCTGACAGTACATCTCTTATGGCTAGTGTTAGCACAGAGAATGAACTGGAGAATAGACACGCACTGGATGTAGAAAATACAACCCAATATTGCAGTGGTCCTACTATAAATTTGACCATAAGCGCAAATTTATACACAACAGAAACGATCACGAAACTTCCTGGCAGGTTAAAACGATATGCCAGACCGAGACACAAGCTCGTAATTTTTGCGTTTCGCAGGTAAGTGCTCAACCAGCTGAGCTACTCAACGACTCACAGTTTTACTTCCGCCGGAACCTCGTCTCCTACTTATGTCCTTTCTTCCAGGAGGGTGAGTCCTGCAAATTTCGCAAGAGAACATCTATGAAGTCTGGAAGGTAGGAGACGAGCTACTGGTGGAAGTAAAGCTGTGAGGCAGGTCGTGAGTCGTGCTTGGATAGCTCAGTTAGTAGAGCACTCGCACCGAGAGGCAAAGCTCCCGAATTGCAGTCTCGGTACGGCAAACAGTTTTCATCTGCCACAAGTTTCGTATCAGCGTACACTCCACTGCAAAGTGAAAATTTCATTCTAGAAATATTCACACTGAAAGTATCAGCCTTCAACTTCGGAACACAAACCTGCGTGAGACAAGCAATTAAACGTTCTGGGGCGTAGTGCAGTGCACAAGTACTGGTTTCGGGAAAATCACATAGATAATTTATGTCCACAAATTCGCTCAAACGTATTCCTAATGGGAAAGATGCCTTACACAGTAAATGGAGACACATTACTAAAGTTGTACAATGATGTTGGGATACTTTGCTCCCAAAAGGGGAAACTTCGCTCCAACTTTGAAAAAGCATTTAATCTTGGCTAACACCTAATACATTTCGGAACAGTTCCGACTCCGGCCAATACTAGGCAGTACAAACTACCTCGTACGTGTGAGTTACTCTGCTACTCTTCATCACGATGATTTTATGCTAAGCAAATCAGTACTTCTGTATTTTTGAAGTAATTTTTGTCAAGAAAAAGTGATACTCCGCTACCGGAAAACTACCTACACAAAAATCAGATGGCACTAATTTGTGTGTAGTGTTAACATTGAAAAGAAAAATACGAAGCTTACTGTCGCAACTGTGTAATGTGAGCTTTTATATCTTTTTTATGATAGTGCAATGGAATCTTTGGAATGGTAAAACTGAAACTGTTTGGTGCTCTCTAGAGTTCAAGACAACGAATCAGGGAACTCCCACCGTTCTTCTGTATCTTCGCTACTGCAGTGCCGCCAAGCGACTGACATGCAAGAACACGCCGCGAAATGTATTTCAGAGCTTAGTTGGGTGCTATAAATATGAAAAGTCACTGTATGACGTGGGATCAAATAAAATGTTTTTTTTTTTTCGTTTTTGGAATCGTGTGGTATCGCGAATATCAAAGCGAATTTGAATAGTCTGTGCTGTCAGATTTGTATTAGAAATCAAAACAATGATAGGTCTAAGGCAAGTTAATTGTCACGTGCTGACATTTATTTGTTCATTGGAAAGGGAATTAGGAATTAAAGGCCTGTTGTTCTCTGTCAAGGACAGTAAATTAGCACAATACTATTTATTGATGATGAAGGAGTGGTAGCCGAAAGTGAACAGGATTTAGGTAACTTGGCAAATACAATGCAACACGTGTTTCCTGTGGGTTAATGTATGCTCAGAGATAAGAAGAGGACGTGAAGGAGGACGAAGAGAATGTGGAAGGGATGCGCTATATATAGCCTACACTTTTGACACCTCGGAAGCAGAACAGACCAGCATTATAGGTACATGCAGGGCATAGAAGCAAAGACAAGGCGGAGAGGTCTTCTATAAGAATAAATAGCTGAAAATGTCCAAGAATATAAAAATCATGCCTCGTTTTGAATGTGTTAAAATGAGCCTGAAATCCTGAAAGAAACTCGCGGAACGAACTACAATCAGCGCAAAGCACCAGGTAGTACATGGCAAGCACGCGTACTGTACTGGTAAGCAGTTCACTTTCAACTTAAACACATCAGGTCACAATTCATTTCTCTTGTTAAAACATTTTCGCTGCTACGGTTACTACTCGACTCAACAGTATTAAATTACACTCAGAGTTTATTATTATATCTTAATATTAACAAGAGGTGAGTTATTGGTTTAATTAGCTACATTTTTCTATTCGTATTGAGAAACATCACCTCCCCGTTTAATGACTGGAAAATATGGAGGTAACTGCATTAAAAATAGCAATTTCTCTGTCGATATCAATATCACAGTGTAATACATGCAGTCTCTCAGTTTTGTTAAACACTATGATAGCAGCACACCGAGAGGACAGAAAGCTACACTTCTAAATATATCGGATGAGTGCGGATAGTACAGTTTATATAGATCTGTAACATCGTTTTTATAATAGGGAGCATATGGAGTGGTATAAAAATAAAGGCTAACTAAAAAGCGACAGCACAGAGGTTTTTCCAAAGGATTCTGGGAGATATTACACGGTACATTACAGGACCGCTTATTTGTGATTTTCTTGTAACATATAGATATTTAATCAAGCATATCGTTTTAAGAGTAAAAAGATGGCTAGTAAGCAGTAGCAGACCTGATCGTTTGCAGAAGTGCGCTATATATCTACTTAATAGCGTGAAGTTTTCGTCACTACACTTACAGTCACATCTGTGAATAGGGAACGTAGGAAACTTGTATGGAATGCAATACCCTCGTTATTTAACGTAAAAAATAAGCCACCATAACTGTAACTGAAGGGAAAACCACACTGACGTGATAATAAGACATCTAAAACAATAACACTTCCCCCCCCCCTCACCACACACACACACACACACACAGACACAAGAATCCAGGACGAGAATTGCTGCTATATCTGAGCTAAAAACGCCAAGAATCTTAAAAACGATCGCTTTTGAAGCTAAAGTAATTGCATTTACGAAATATTCGTGTATTAGAAAGTGGAGTGAAGCGTAAGAATCTATGAATCCTTGGACTCCGCACAAAGTTGTTTTACGTATCTCACAAAATGCCTAGTATAATAAGAATAGATAACAACATAAATACTTGGTGATCAAAAAGTCAGTATAAATTTGAAAACTGAATAAATCACGGAATAATGTAGATAGAGAGGTACAAATTGACACACATGCTTGGAATGACATGGGGTTTTATTATAACCAAAAAAATATATAAGTTCAAAAAATGTCCGACGACGCGTGGAAGGTGCTTTCGTTGCAGGTTTACCACATGGGTTCAAACGTCCGACAGGAGAAGGGAAAACGCTAATTATAGTGTATATATAGTAGCAAGTCATTAGTATATGTTGGGAACAATAAGTAACCCTCATTGATCCTTGTGGGGCCCTTTTTTTTAATGTGCACTGAGATTTGAAATAAGAAATAAATGGCGTAAGCACCGCAGTCTAACATAACAGTCGCGACACTTTGCCTCGATTTTGTTGCCTTCAGCGCCAGCAGCGCTCCAAGCGGCCGGTAGGTTGAACTGTGAGTTTAGCGCCATCGTGAAAGCGAATAGTGATTGTTTATTTTGATTTATACAATGGTTTTTACCATCGGGAGCGTTTGTAGCGCAATAAATTGCAGCAGCAATAGGAAGAAGACACCACAGCTGTCTTTTTTCGGTTTCCTAAGGATCCTGACAGCTATATACCAACATGTTACTAAACTGTATCGTCAGGATTCACTTGCAAATGTATGTGTATAAATGATGAATGTTTAGTTTTAGGAGCAAAAAATGGCTAGTTAATAGCAGACGAGAAGACCTTATGAAGAAAGACCCGGTTTACCTGTATAATAATATTAGGTTTTGTTCGCTACATTTCGAACAAAACCAGTTCACGAACGCAGACAATAACAAACTCGTGTGGAATGCAGTACCCACACTGTTTGACATTCCAAATAAGCCATCTCATCTGACGATGAAGAGGAAACTGCCACAAAGATTCGACAGTCAATCTAAAGCTGTAAAACAGTCCAATGACACAGAAGCAACCAGTTCAACTCTCCATGTATTAGTGCCAGATTCGTGAGAATCGTCAACACAGACCTGCTTTGACGATGAAGTGTTTAGATTAGTGATGGGGAGCTCGTGAATGAGTCGTTTAAATGAACGCTTCACTCCAGTGAAGTGTGAACTAACCACTCAATTTTAATGAACTGGTACTTCAAACTCTCCACAGATAGTACACTCCACACTTTTTTTCTCGTTCGTTCACTCACTCTCTTCCCCTCTCCCTCTCCCACTACATTGGCGCTACGTCACTCATTCTCCCTTCACTTCAATCCTCCCTGTACTGCCTGTCGACGAATCGCACGGTGAAATACACTTAGAACAACAGTTGCACTTTGCTTTCACATAACCTAAATCGGCGAAGAAACCCCAAATTTCACTACTTTTACGCGATCGCGTGTTGCTAGCCATTGTATAAGCGTGAACAGACACAAAAACTGCTTTCGAATAAAATAAAGAGTGATTTTACCTGAAATCGTACCAATGACTACAGGTGACAGTTTACGTTTTGAATTTAGAGGGTTATTATTCTCAATAAAAATAAAATCCCGGAAAACTTCTGAATAATTACTTAACGTAGGTATATAGACTTTGTGACAGTGGTAAACATACTCATTCTATTTTGGATTAAATTTTAAAAGGAACATAAACTTGGACTGCATTTCGTTTGTAGCCCAAGTTTTCAGTCCATAAATACAACAAATAAGGTTTCACTTGGCAGATGAAGACTTTTTGGCGCTTCATGAGAAAATGTCGAGCAAGATTAAACGTAATACCTTCTTTATATGTGACAGGCTTCTCTGTTTATCTTTCCTTTGTCCCCTTCGACCATCCTGTATTTAACTCAGACGCTGGAAGACGCAAAACGTTGCGTGCACGTTACCGCATAGTTCGGCCATCTGTTGGTAAAAATATGAAGTATTACGAAGCTTTATTGTACGAGCGAGGCGAAGCGAGCGTAGCCGCGGCTGAACGGCAAACTGGGCAACTTCGCCAGGCTTCCGTACTTCATGAATGAACTACTTCATTTGAACGCTTCACGGCAAAGAGTGAAATGAATGAAGTACTTCGCGGGAATGAACGAGTTCGACCCATCTCTAGTTTAGATTAAGTGCAGCTGTTCGTGTCTTACAAAAAAGTGTGAAGTGTCAGAATGTGCAGATCGCTAGACTTCGAGCGAAACTATTATGAGACAAGGAAAGTGCCTACAGACAGATTCTTTGAAAATTATTCAAATATTTGGTTTTTCGTGAAGTGTAATGTAATCAGCTCCTTATAATGTTTTCAGCATATTTCTCCCACTATTTGTCAGTTGCTTGTCCCACTTAGAACAATATAAAGATGAAGGTCGTACTTGTGGCAACAGGCGACAATGACAAACACAGTAGGCCTACAGCACGATAAACGAGCTAACTGTCCATCGCTTTTGCATGTAGAGGTACATGTCTGTGCTTCTTACATGTGAATCTGTGTGTTTACATTCTTTTGATATCAACCTGGTAAGCTGCAATTCTGTCCAATGTCACAATTGTTTCTTTACGAATGTGTTGTAGCTTGCCACTCTATTAACGGTTTTTGTCCATACTTGCGCTTATTTTAGAATCATTTTTAGAAACATATATGCCTTCTGATACTACACAAACTCTTGGAGGCAAGAAACTAACTCGAATAATTCGGAAATTACGTAGGAAATGGATGCAAAACAAACATTATGCTTACGACGCGTCTGACGTTCACCTTACCTGCCGCTTGGAGCGCCAGTGTCGCTCCAACTGTCAAACGGCAACAACTTTTACAGCAGTGAGTGTCGCGACTGTTAGACTGTGATAAGCACTTATCATACTGATCAAGAAAGCCATTGCTGTCTGTTAATGCCTTAGAACGCGTTAAAGCTGCATTTTTAGCAGTACAACACGAAATATCTAATACACAACTAGGGTCTGTTTCCAGGCAAGAAAACATTGCAACAACGACAGATGCATGTATCAAATCGGAACAAACGAATAGGCCTATCAATAAAGAGCTTATAGTCCATGGAGCGACAGAAGATCGATGTGTTAGCAATACTTCTTTCAACAATTCGAAAATTGGAGCCAGCATAAATGAAACCAGTCCCTACATCTTAGCCAGACCTTCAGATGAGAAACCTTCACCCACTACAGATACAAATTGGCGTGATGTACAGTGTAGGAAAAGAACTTTTCGATCTACAGATCAGCAAGTATCGTTCACAACACGAAAACAACAAACCAACAACATACACAAAACGAAGCAGAATGTATTTGTACAACCAAAAATGCTGTATGCAACTGCACTAAAGAAAAGTGTAGAGGAAGAAAGAGCCTTTAAGCATCTCCCATAACATCAGTCAGAAATTCAAGTACTAGAGAACATCAGATAACAGGCACTGGTGAAGAACAAGGAATGCTATATGGCGAGAAAAGAGCATGGTTTCATTTAGGAAAAGTGAAAAACAGCACAACAGCTGAAAATGTAACCAAATTCCTTGAGAAAATCTTTCCAGGATATAGCAACTTTCATGTAGAAAAACTGGAAACAAATGGTGTGAACACCAGCTTCAAGATTGGTGTGGACTTCCATCTAAAGGGAAAGGTGATGAACACAACACTATGGCCAAAGAATATTGTTGTCAGGCGTTTTTCATTCCGGAGATCGACCAGTGCCCCAGTAAAATAGTGCCTGAAATAAAAACCCAAGGCCCCATAATATCTCACAGAAGTATACAGTGTTTAAGAACCAAGGTGGACCTTCTATCATTCTTTGTAGGACAAGTCAAACCAGATGTTTTATGTATCTGTGAACACTGGTTAGATGTTAGATGAAGCAGAAGGTGACTATTACAGGTAAATTCATGGTATGAAACTACTACAATTCATGGTGGTGTATCTGTATATGCAAGCAAGACTCTTAGTGTAAAGGAAATAGACTTAAAAAAACTTTTCCACAGACCTAGATCTAGAATTAGCTTCACTAGTGTTAACGGATATTGACCTTATTATTGTCTCTGTGTACCACTCACCAGATGGTAATTTTGAAAACTTTATTGCACAAATGGAAACCTGTTTGTCCTAACTAACACGTCTTAAATCTAAAATTGCAGTGTGTGGAGATTTCAACATACATATAGGTGATGGAAGCACTAAAGAGAGAGCCTTCATGACTTTGATAAATAGGTATGGGCTGTTTGTTGCAAACCGACTGCCAACAAGAGCTGATGCCTGCCTAAACACAGTTATCACTAACGTCAATATCTGGGACTATAATATCAGCAATGATTGCTGACCATAGTGCATTAGTAATGGAAATAGGTATGAAATGCTCGAGTCAACTGCAACCAAGCTCATGGCACTCCAGTTACACATTTAGTAAAAGGATCATAAAAGAAGAAAGACTAAATGACCTTAAAATAGCCCTGTCAAGTGTAAATTGGCAACAAAAAATTGCAGGAATGGGGGCCAGTGCCTCATTCGAATGTCTGTTCCAATCATTAAAAGCTAAATTTGATGATTTATTTCCAGAAATCCACAAGAAGTATCCTACAGTCAAAGCTAAAGGAAGGGACAAACCTACTACAGGGAAGATGTGGTATACCTCTGAGCTAAACAAATTAAATTGCCTTGTGCTAATTTTCAGCGACTGTATGAAAGCAGCTAGAGATCTCCCATCTAGAGACCTGCTTCATTGTAACTATGTAAGAGCCAAACGAATTTACAGAAAGCAAGTGGAGGAGGCAAAAAAGAGATACAATGACAGGTTCATTAAAGAGGCTTACAATCCATGCAAAGCAGCTTGGAATCTGGTAAACGAGTGCAGAAAAAAGCCCACCTCAGCCTTAAATTCCGGTAGCCCTGACGCCTTCAATCAGTACTTTGTTAGGATAGTGAAAGATACTATTAATGAAATACCTGACTCAGGCTTAGTCCCCACAAGTCACATGAGAAACATAACCAGTAGCACTTTTGAAAACTGGAAGGAAGTGCACCCTAAGGATATCGTAAAAATAGTTAAGTCACACAAGAACTCAGAGAGTGAAGATATCTATGGTATGTGTTGCACAATGCTGAAGAAAATTATTCTAGAGCTTGCTCAACCATTATCTATAGCAATTAACAAATGCTTATCCTCTAGTGTCTTCCCAAAATTTCTTAAATTTACACGTACAGTACCAATCTACAAAAAAGGTGACCCGTGTGAAGTGTCCAGCTACAGACCAATTTCTATCATTCCTATTCTAGCTAAAGTTATGGAGTTTGTTATGAAACTCGAGTTACAGAATTATTTTGAAGTAAATAAGCTCTTCCAGGACATACAACATGGTTTTCGCAAGGGAAAGTCAACGTTTACGGCAGCACTGGACTTAATCAGAAAAATGAGACAAGAATTCGAAGACAGAGAAAGTGTGGCACTGACATTCTGTGATCTTAGCAAGGCATTTGACTGCATTTCCCACAAGATACTGCACAATAAATTGAAGTGTTACGGTGTCGGAGGTGTTGTTCTGGCAACTTTCCAGTCTTATCTGGAAAACCGGAGACAAGTGGTATCAATTCATGGAGCAACATCACAAGAACAAAAGCTGGAATATGGAGTACCCCAAGGGTCTGTCATAGGGCCTCTCCTGTTACTTATTTATGTCAATGAAATGGGCTATAACAACAATATGTTACAGTTTGCTAATGACACCACCCTTTTTGCCAAAGGAAGAACTGCTGCAGAATCACTTCAAGAAACAGATGTACTCTTCCAAAACATTAAATAATGGTTCATCAAAAATAAAATGAAAATGAATGAAAAAAAACACAACATCTGATATACACCCTCAACAACATCAGATGCCATGATAATATGGAGGCTGTCAAACTGTAGGGCTTCATGATAGAGAGGAAACTAACAATGAACGAACACACAGTGTACGTGTGCTCCAAGCTCTCCCTTGTAATATACCTTCTGAGGAGGTTAAAAGGTGTATTGAGTGACCAATATCTCATAACAGTATATTATGCCCTATTCCATAGCCACATCAATTATGGCCCACTGTTATGGGGACATTCTGCAGGTTGTAAGGTTGTGCTAATTCTACAGAAAAAAGCTCTCACAATAATCACATCAAACAAAAGACAGGAGCACTGCAGGCCTATGTTCAAGCAGTTAGGAATTATGACAGTCTTCAGCCAGTATGTGTTTTTATGTCTCATCAGCGTGAAAGAAAACCAAGGAGTCTTCAGCATGAGGCAAGATATACACAATCACAATACCCGTAACAAGAGGAGCATCGAAATACCCAGGTGTCGACTGACGGGAACGCAAGACAGCTTTCCAGTGGTTGCCGTAAAGATGTTCAACTCACTGCCTCAAGAAGTGCAATCCCTGCCGCTAGGAACATTCAGAAGGAGAGTAGCACAGAACCTGAAAGAACGCCCATTGTACTCCATTGGTGAATTCTTTAATAGTGACCAAAGTGTATGGACAAACAAATATTGTTTCTATTAAGTATAAATGTCTTAATTTTGTGAATTTTTTTTAAATGTATGTATGTAATTAAGCTTGACGCAGTCTACATCTACATCTACATTCATACTCCGCAAGCCACCCAACAGTGTGTGGCGGAGGGCACTTTACGTGCCACTGTCATTACCTCCCTTTCCTGTTCCAGTCGCGTATGGTTCGCGGGAAGAACGACTGTCTGAAAGCCTCCGTGCGCGCTCTAATCTCTCTAATTTTACATTCGTGATCTCCTCGGGAGGTATAAGTAGGGGGAAGCAATATACTCGATACCTCATCCAGAAACGCACCCTCTCGAAACCTGGCGAGCAAGCTACACCGCGATGCAGAGCGCCTCTCTTGCAGAGTCTGCCACTTGAGTTTATTAAACATCTCCGTAACGCTATCACGGTTACCAAATAACCCTGTGACGAAACGCGCCGCTCTTCTTTGGATCTTCTCTATCTCCTCCGTCAACCCGATCTGGTCAAGTCATGATTGGTAAACGACACAGATCTAGTAAGAAAGTAATGGCGTAACAACACCCGTGAACGTGTGGAAAGACTGCTCACCAATCGCTGCGGCACGTGTTTTTCTTTACATGAGGTACACATGATTCTTTATTTCTCCAGGGATAATTTCTTACAACGATATTGGACATGTCACGTTTACATAAGGCTTACGTATAAGTAGCGAAAATACGGTGATATATATCAATTTATTTATGACTGAATTTATAGTCTGACTGTTACATATATTTGCTAGTTACAAAAATATAGTAAACATACGCATATTTTATATTATTTTCACAAAAATGGCATTAAAAGCACATTATAAAAGGCACCAATGATAATACAGTTCATTTTTCTGCTTGTCCTTGGTCTTCACTCAGCACTGCCAAGAAAAACAGAGAAAAAGTAGAGGACAGCAGTCGGTGTTTGGACACGGAACATTATTTCGTACGTCTTATATACTTGAAGTGATTCTGTACACCGTTTTACATTTTTTAGAGTTTCCCTTTGCAGTGTATACTGACACACTACTTTTTATTTCAATATATTCTTGAACACTGTAAGGGCAAACATTGATCAGATCTCTTTTTAATTTTCTTTTAAAAAGAGACGTACTTTCTATCATCTTTATACATTGCCGTAACCCCTGTACAGCATTCGTCCAGCATTTACAGATTCTTTGTCGGTTAATTTTAGCCTACTTCCTTCTATATTATAGTCATTACAATGAACAGAGTTTAGAAGATATTGTTAACGTATGTGCAAGAGTGCTGAATTTGCCGAAGACGCAACCATGGAAAAAAGTAGTGGCACATCGGCAAGGATTGAGAAACAATGCAAAAGCAACAATTTATTAACAAGTGGACCAGGAAAATCTGTGGCCGAGCAGTACGCAACGCCTAAACATGTTGCTTCAAGTTTTTTGTCTGTGTTTAAAGGACGAAGGTAACATTACTGCATTTTGCGAAGTTGCATAATCTTTTCTTGTATTTGAATAATTAAATGCAGAAGCACAAGGAAAATGTTTTGTCTGAAAGAATTTTTAACGTCGAATTTTATCCACGCCAGGCAAAGCACAAGACATTATTAAAGACCTGAGGGACATGATCACAACTAAAAACCATAGTATGAGCCTTTGGTTGAAAAAGTGTGTGCAATGGGACTGTATGATCAAAGTACGGTTAAATCAGCAGCATTTGTTGCACACAGTGGTTATAAGAAGAAAATTCAGTGAAATAAAACTGATTACACTGTTAGTAAAAAAAATTGAAGAATCTTGAATGTGCAAAACGAAACTTTCCTTGTCGTAAATATAGGCATGAGTGTTTGATCAAAAGACATAATAATGATGTTCACATAAAGGAGTCTGGAAAGTATTCTGTATTTCCGTCACATGTTTTCAGTGCCTTAATCGATAATTATCACTAGGAATAAACAATTTGTGTCATACCGGTAGGTTATACAAAACTCGATGTTCCTAAGAAGATTTCAATTGGGAAAAGTGGTGTGAGCGTGTTGTCTCATAAACAGGAAGCTATGAAAATACAAATGCAGTTGAATAATGTCAGAAAAAATGCCGAATTGAAAGATGTGCTTATGTTTGGGTTTCAGTTGTTCTCTGTAAAAGCAGCTGCACGAAAGTTTCTGCCTGAGACCTTGTAACAAAAGTATCAAAATTAAAGACAAACTCAAGAGGGAGAAGATTTGTGTATAGTGCCGAGTTCTGAAGAAAGTCAAACATTAAGTGAAAAATGAAGTAGTAAATGTGAAAAGAAGAAACCAAAATGGATAAACAGTGTAGATCATGAGTACATGGTTGGAACCATTGTCATCAGGGACAAGCATCCAAGTTTATATACTGAAGCTTTGCAGTCTAGCAATAAAATTTAGTGGCTGGTAGTCATTCATGAAGATTTAAAGTCCCTGAAGGGAAATAATAGATCAGTATTATCTGAGTACCCAAGAGGTGGACAGAATTTGCAGATTGGTGGACCTTGCACAAGAAAATTGCAGAAAATGGAAAAGTTTGCTTCAAGGGTTAACTTGTGACCAAAGAACATGTACAAATGCAGGAAGCTAACTATGAAGAAACATTCAACCCTCCTGCACACTGGTAGTGGCTGCTGCAGAGGAAATGAAGCTTTACCAGTTTGACCTCAAAATAGCTTTTCTAAATGGTGTGCTCAAAGGAGACATATACGTGGAACAACCTAAAGGTTTTGAAGATGGTAATGTAGGCTACATGTATGTTTACTGAAGAGAAGTGTGTAATGTCACAAACAAGCACCAGGTTGTTGATATCTACAAAAGCTGTAGATATCTCAAAAATTAGATCGACAGGAAGTGCAAAATGGCTAAGCAGGGATGGCTAGAGGACAAATGTAAGGATGTAGAGGCTTATCTCACCAGAGGTAAGATAGATACTGCCTACAAGAAAATTAAAAGAGACCTTTGGAGAAAAGGAACCACTTGTATGATTATCAAGAGCTCAGATGGAAACCCAGTTCTAAGCAAAGAAGGGAAATAGGAAGGTGGAAGGGGTATATAGAGGGTCTATACAAGGGCGATGTACTTGAGGACAATATTATGAAAACGGAAGGATGTAGATGAAGATGAAATGGGAGATATGATACTATGTGAAGACCTAAGTCGAAACAAGGCCCCGGGAGTAGACAACATTCCATTAGAACTACTGACAGCCTTGGGAGAGCCAGTCCTGACAAAACTCTACCATCAGGTGAGCAAGATTAATGAGACAGGCGAAATACCCTCAGACTTCAAGAATAATATAATAATTCCAATCCCAAAGAAAGCAGGTGTTGACAGATGTGAAAATTACCAAACAATCAGTTTGATAAGCCACAGCCGCAAAATACTAATGCGAATTGTTTACAGACTAATGGAAAAACTAGTAGAAGCCGACCTCGGAGAAGATCAGTTTGGATTCCGTAGAAATATTGGAACACGTGAGGCAATACTGACCCTACGACTTATCTTAGAAGCTAGATTAAGGAAAGGCAAACCTACGTTTCTAGCATTTGAATACTTAGAGAAAGCTTTTGACAATGTTCACTGGAATACTCTCTTTCAAACTCTGAAGGTGGCAGGGGAAAAATACAGGGAGCGAAAGGCTATTTACAATTTGTACAGCAACCAGATGGCAGTTATAAGATTCGAGGGACATGAAAGGGAAGCAGTGGTTGGGAAGGGAGTGAGACAGGGTTGTAGCCTTTCCCCGATGTTATTCAATCTGTATACTGAGCAAGAAGTGAAGGAAACAAAAGAAAAATTCGGAGTAGGTATTAAAATCCATGGAGAAGAAATAAAAAATTTGAGGTTTGCCGATGACATTGTAATTCTGTCAGAGACAGCAAAGGACTTGGAAGAGCAGTTGAACGGAATGGACAGTGTCTTGAAAGGAGGATATAAGATGAACATCAACAAAAGCAAAACGAGGATAATGGAATGTAGTCTAATTAAGTTGGGTGATACTGAGGGAATTAGATTAGGAAATGAGACACTTAAAGTAGTAAAGGAGTTTTGCTATTTGGGGAGCAAAATAACTGATGATGGTCAAAGTAGAGAGGATATAAAATGTAGACTGGCAATGGCAAGGAAAGCGTTTCTGAAGAAGAGAAATTTGTTAACATCGAGTATAGATTTAAGTGTCAGGAAGTCATTTCTGAAAGTATTTGTATGGAGTGTAGCCATGTATGGGAGTGAGACATGGACAATAAATAGTATGGACAAGAACAGAATAGAAGCTTTCGAAATGTGGTGCTACAGAATAATGCTGAAGATTAGATGGGTAGATCACGTAACTAATGAGGAGGTATTGAATAGGATTGGGGAGAAGTTTGTGATACAACTTGACTAGAAGAAGGGATCGGTTGGTAGGACATGTTCTGAGGCATCAAGGGATCACCAATTTAATATTGGAGGGCAGCATGGAGGGTAAAAATCGTAGAGGGAGACCAAGAGATGAATACACTAAGCAGATTCAGAAGGATGTAGGTTGCAGTAGGTACTGGGAGATGAAGAAGCTTGCACAGGATAGAGTAGCATGGAGAGCTGCATCAAACCAGTCTCAGGACAGAAGACCACAACAACAACAATCATGACAGAAACTGGATGTGATGCTGCTCCATTTCTCTTGTGTCATCAGAGCTACAAGAACGGTTTATATGTCACAGTGTGTGTTGGTGGTAGTTTAGTTGTGAGCAGCACAGCAGCAAAAATGGAAGAGTCCATAAAAATGTTGAAGATGGAGTTACATACAACTGAATGTTCTCTCAACAGTTTTTTGGGTATAAAGATATAGCAAAATGATATTGGGTCGATAGCAGTGAGCCAAGAGGACTAGACAAAGGAAGTTCTGGAAGGATTTGGAATGTGTGAATCTAATGCAGTTTTTACTTCAGTTGGTCACAAAGCAAGACTTACATCCATGGAGAAGGATGTAGGTTGCAGTAGGTACTGGGAGATGAAGAAGCTTGCACAGGATAGAGTAGCATGGAGAGCTGCATCAAACCAGTCTCAGGACAGAAGACCACAACAACAACAATCATGACAGAAACTGGATGTGATGCTGCTCCATTTCTCTTGTGTCATCAGAGCTACAAGAACGGTTTATATGTCACAGTGTGTGTTGGTGGTAGTTTAGTTGTGAGCAGCACAGCAGCAAAAATGGAAGAGTCCATAAAAATGTTGAAGATGGAGTTACATACAACTGAATGTTCTCTCAACAGTTTTTTGGGTATAAAGATATAGCAAAATGATATTGGGTCGATAGCAGTGAGCCAAGAGGACTAGACAAAGGAAGTTCTGGAAGGATTTGGAATGTGTGAATCTAATGCAGTTTTTACTTCAGTTGGTCACAAAGCAAGACTTACATCCACACATGCTTTCACAGTGAACAAAGGAGCTAGAGCTATGGAGATTCCACAGTTCAAGATTCGAATCAAGTGAAATTAATTTTTAGATACTTGGAGAATACAATGGATTGTGGAATTATCTGCAAGAAGTAATTAAGGTTTAAAGGTCTACATTGCTACCGATCATGCTGGTGCCAAGGTCATGAGATGTTCAACAGCTGGTGTTGTTGCAACACTGATTCATGTGTCTGCATCGTGGATCAGTAAATTCCAAAAGACAGTGGTAATATCTACTATGGGAACAGAAATAATATCAGCAAGTGAAGGAGCAAAGATGTTTGTCTGGCTGAAAAGGTTGCTCTATGAACTGATTGGAATTTCCAAACAATTGAAAGCTCCTACAGGCTATGTTGGCAATGCAAGTGCAGTGAAGTCTAAAAATGCAATACGTCATTGAAAACTTAAACTCGTTAGAAGTCCTTCACTGCTACACCGGGGAAAAATTCTTGAATGGAGATGTTGGATTAGAACACATTGATGGGGCGAGCCTGATAGTTGATTTACTAATGAAGCCATTAGAGGGCATAACATTAAATCCTTGTGAAGTACAGTAGTCTCCTTTATATGTTTATTTGGAGGAAGTGTTAACACCAAAATGAAAATATGATGTGTTTGTCATATCTGTGTAATGCGCAGACAATATATGTAGTGTAATGCAAGTTTCGATGTCTTTGTTATGCTAGTACTTAACAATATTTGAATTGGTAAAACTGAAATTAGGACACAGAGGAACTACAGACATTAGAAGCTGCCTAGTAAGCGAGAGACCTAGGTTTGAATCCCAGACTGGCACAAATTTACAACTTTCTCCATTGATTTAAATCAATGCCCACTCGCAGCCAATGTCTGTAATTCCTTTGTGTCTTAATTCATAGTGGCTGCTGGATCAAAATGGTGTCTTGTTTCAGATATGCCTAAAAGTACAGATATAACACATATAAAAGTGGAAGTGTTTGGTACTATGTGTTGTGTGCGTATCTTGAGGTGCCAAACTTTGTAAATCTTTTCTAGTTTGTTTTAAGTAAATAATCTGAAAATGTAGGAATTGTCTAGTGTTTAACTCTTTGATGAGCAGGAAACACAACAAAATCATCCCAGAGGGGCATGAACAATAATTTACATGTTTCCCATTTGAACTACTTGCATCACTTTGGTTTTATTGTTGGATGCGTTTTCTACAGTGGATTTGTAAAAATTCACCTTAACAACAACAAAATATTAGCATTAAATGTGGCCACTGCAGTTAACCATCACCTCATTATGGTATACAATATCAATAGTTGATGCAGACTGTTCCTCTTCTAGATGATGAGTGAATGGGCTGATGTTTACTGCTTTCATGGTGAATACTTTCATCTACGTATGGCTTGTGTGCTTTGATCTGAGCTGATAGCTGGTTTACTAATGAAGAATATTAGTGCAGAATATTAAATCCTTGTCAAATTCAGTACTCTCTTTTATATTTTTTTTTTAGGTAGCGTTAACATTGAAAAGAAAATATGATGTGTATGTCATATCTGTGTAATGAATGAACAATGTCTGCGGTGTAATGTCAGTTTTCATATCTTTCTTGTGCTAGTACTATAGAATATATGGATTGGTAAAACTGAAATTAGGACACAAAGGAATTATAGTAAATAGGAGACCAGGTATGAATCCTGGTATGGCACAAATTTTCAACGTGCCCCATTGATTTAAATCTGTGCCCTCTCACAGCCTATGTCTGTAATTCCTTTGTATCTTATTAATAGTAGCTGCTGGATCAAAATGGTGTCTGCTCTTTCAGATATGTCCGAACATACAGACACCACATATATAACAGTGAAAGTATTTGGTACTATGTGTTGTGAGCCACTGAAACTGTTTTTGGAGCCAACAAACTTTTGTATGCCTCTCAACCGAAGTCTTTATTGAAGAACTGCTCCATTTCAATCTCCTTGTGCATAATTAATGGATTTGTTAACACAGTGGTCTATGATATGAAAGAAAAATCTCATCCACCATTTCTTGCTTTTTGTCTGTAGCACAGTCTGACTTCAGTCAGTCAAAATTATCCCAATAGTTTATAACTGAATTGTAATCTTCCAACAAGAGAGGGCAAGTGATATTGATTACTGTTCTGTCTTTCATCCTGTAATTTACTGTGGATGCATCTGATGGTGCATGACATGCAGAAATCATGTTGACAGCCCTGTTATCCTTCCATCTATAAATAACTGCTCCATCATTACTTATTCTGTTATTAAATTCTCCTCTCTCACGTTCCTTTTCCTCTTTGAGTTTTGGAATGTTTTTCCTTCTGCTATTTACTGTTCCACAAGTGTGTAGACTATTGGACTTTAAGTTCTTGTACAGATCATATGATGTAAAATAATTTTCCATAAACATAGTATGATACTTTCCATGAAGGTCAATGGTTAAATTTAGAACCACTTTTGATCCTACCCTACTACTGGAGACTGTGAAACCTTTGCTGTTTAAAGGTCAAATTTCGAGATGTATGACAATTCATCATGTAACATTCACACTTTTATCCTCTCTTTGTAGGTTTTTCTCTCATGTAATATTAGAGAGATGATCAGCCTTTGAATTTAACAATTGCTCCATCAATACCAAAATTCTGATGTGGTGTATAGCAGTCCTGGAATTGCCTGTTCAGATGATCTGGCAATGGATGTATTCATAATTCCTACTGTTTCTGTCAGGAGCCACACAATTATCCCACAGTTTCAGGTCACTCAGTAACTAACTGAACCTTTTTACTGGCATTAGCTTTGATATATATGTTTCAGCAAGGTCTGGATCAGTACTCCAGAAATCTCTGTAGCTAGGTTTTCAAGTAATTCTCTTGTAAAGATTTATTCTGATAAAAGTTTTTATTTCATGGTTGCTGATGGGTGCAAAAGATTTGCTTGTCTGTTTTGCATACAAATTGTTTTGAAACATTATGTGGTTTATGAGTGTTTGATCCAAAAACTCATAAAATAAGTCATTTTGCTTTACGTTTAGTTTGTTCTTTCTTTCTGCAACCACACCATTTTGCCCAGTAAATGATGTCACATGATCAAACATGTTTCTTGGCTCCAATTTATTGTGATTGTTGGTGGAACACTGAGTGGAACCACATTGTTTTCACTTCTCGTCACTTTCACAATTACCCTCAGAATCTATACTGCTCAACACATGGCTGTAAAGAAAGCTGGAACTTGCACAATCTGTAGTGGATGTTGGGTCATTGTCAACACCTTAATCACCATCAACACTGTTGTCACTGGAAGGGATTTCATCAAATAGTACTCGATAACATTCTTCCTCTGTTCATTTTTGATGGGACGTACTGGATGGAGAAGAAAATACACTGGACAGAGAATAAGGGTAGCGATTAGCTCCACTAATCACACATAAATCCATCTGTGAAGAGAAAATTCTGTTACAATAAAAAGTGAAATTACTTGTATATTTATGGAAGTCAACATACAAATATAAACATTATTTACCAAAAATAGCCATATAAAGAAAAGCTACAGAGAGAAATCCATGACACTTCTATGAACAATACATGAAATATCAGCTTGTATTGTAAATACGTGGTAAAAGTACTCCATTGTGATATTCCTGTCATCTAGTGAAACTCAACACTTAATTGGTTAATTGAGAGCTGTAAACTGAGAAAAATGTGTGGTTAGCCACAGCAGCCCTCGACCTTTCAAAGCATCCACACATGTGGTAAGTTAAAAATGATGTCCACCCTTCAAAGATTTAAACCATACCCACAAAATCATAATCAAAATGTAATTCATCACTGCATGATCAAAAGCAACCATAAAATTTATTTTTAGGGAAAATTGGGCAACTTTGTACCACTGACAAGGTAAATCAAAGTAACCCTGCAGCATTTTCATTACTTTGATTTAGTTTGTGATGAATCTCATTACACTGAAAATGAGTATTGCTAAGAGATTAATGTTGTTATATTATGGGAAGAGTGTGAACAGAAGCCAGTAGCTTGGTGATGTCCAGATTACAGGATTTCAAGATAGATAAATCAATTTGCTTTGGTGAAACCACAACATTATGCGTCTTCATGTAATACAACATCATATCTCAAACAATAATCCTTAATGCAAGATCATTACTATCAGCTTCATTATCATAATGATGATAATCAACATTAGATCTATTCATAAATAACCCTAGCACAGCTCCATCATCCCCTCAATACACAAAAATCTTCATTGCTTCCTAACCATAATAAACACCTCTCAATTGACTACAATTACATGAAAGTAGTATGCACATTTCATTATCTCACCATTTCATTGAAAATCTTACAATATTGCATTTCATTATTTAATTAGCTCTCAATGTTTCTGTACTCCACCACTGCATGTTCTTTCTTTACACAAACTTACTGTATTCCCTCATATACACTAACCTTTCCAGAGACAAAGAGGAATAATAGATACAAGATGTTTCCCATAGTTGAAAAGGACATCATGGCCAATAACATATCTGCTTTGGTGAAAGCACATTAAATGTAATGTTGCAGTTAAATACATGACTGCACAAACAATTAAATTCAACCCCTTGTTCACCTTTACATTTTCCATTAACATCACAGCTTTGTTGCTTTTAAGAAAATAAATTCTTAAAGTATCTGAACTGAAAATTCGTTAATTTATTCATTTAACTGACAATAAAATCTGACACAGACACAGACAATGTATAACAGATTCTGGACAATATTTTAGTAATATTAGACAATCATTCTTGTCTGTTACACATATAATCAGACACACTGTAAAAATGTTATTTAACAAATACATGATCTGACAGGTTTTGAATGCATTTATTTGATTAGTAGTCTTTATAATTTCTGGCAACGTATTGTACAGGGTGACACACGGCAGACAGACGGTTTTGAACTGCATAGTACTGAGGGCGCGGTTGTGGGAGGTGGTCCTGGTGGGGATAGTTCTGATCCACACAAAACGCCATTTCATTTACTCAGTCACTATGGAGCAGTGGGACTTGCAACTTTGAGTGTTTGTCTATGACATTTTCGTGAAAAGTAGTGAGTCTATTATTGCTACGCAGCGATTGTTTCGTGCGTGGTTTAATGTCGGTCGACATGGAGCTGTTCTGAGCTGCAATACAATCCTCAGATGGGTGGAAAACTTCAGATCAACTGGAAACATACTGGATAAGAAGCATCCTGGCCCGAGACACAAAGTAACGACACCAGAAAATGTTGAAACGGTAAGGCAAGCAGCAGTCAGAAGCCCAGGACAGTGAGCTAGATGTCATGCTAGTGAGTTACGAATCAATTGTGAATCGATTAGACGAATTTTGCATAAAGAATTAAAATTCCATCCCTACAAAATGTTCATTGTCCAACAACTTTAAGGAAACTGATTTTGCTGTACGAGAAGACTTCGCTTACAGAATGCAACTGATTTTGCGATTGAATGTTACTGGGCTCCAAAGCAACCACACCTTACCCACCAGCATCCTCTACACTCAGAAAAAGTAACAGTTTGGTGTGCTGTTGGCATTATTGGACCTTATTTTTTTTTAAGAGAACGGGCCCACAGTTACTGTTAATTTGGTTCGCTACAG
The DNA here is from genome assembly GCF_023898315.1 of Schistocerca nitens. Classification (NCBI taxonomy): domain Eukaryota; kingdom Metazoa; phylum Arthropoda; class Insecta; order Orthoptera; family Acrididae; genus Schistocerca; species Schistocerca nitens. The sequence goes on along the minus strand of NC_064614.1, from coordinate 502,227,160 downwards.
TCGTTTGCTTGAAACATTCTTGAAACCTAAACTAAGAAGACAACAAATCCCTTTGAAACGCATTTGGTTCCAGCAGGATGGGGCTACATCGCACACTGCAAACACTTCAATGGCAGTTCTTAGACGCATGTTTCCTGGCCAGATTATCTCACGTTTTGGCAGTGTTCCTTGGCCTCCAAGGTCTCCCAACTTGTCAGTATGTGATTTTTTTCTGTGGGGCTACCTTAAGAACTGTCTATAACCACAAAATTTGGACGAGTTGAAGAATGCAATCATTCAAGAAATTGCTGCCATCCCTGCAGAGATTTTAGCCCGTGTGATGGAGGATTTTGAGAAGAGACTTGAGTCCTGCATTTGAAATGATGGACATCACCTTGACAACATTATTTTTCACAAATAACTTTGTTAACTAAAATGGTAAATAATGAGCTTTAATTTTGTGTAAATAAACATGCATTAATTTTAAAGCTGACTGAGTATTATTCCATTAAAAACTGTCCATCTCCCGTGTATCACCCTGTATAATGCTAAACCTAAATGATAAGCACTCTTTTGACACAGAATCATGCTGGAACAGTTTGCATGAATGTTTCTCCTTAACCTAGTTTGATGTTCATGCACCATAGTGTTTGCAGTAAAGACATTCTCCTCTTCTGTTTAGTTTGAGTTTTTTCCATAATCTGAATGGTATTATTTAACAGTCCAGTTTTCAAATCACACTTGACTTGTGAAAGCCTCCTGTTAATTTTGACTTTGTTTTCTACAGTTTATTACCTAGTTCAGTTTTTAAATCTTTGATTTTATTACTTAAATGACGTTTCTGATCACTGTTCAAGTTTTTGAGTTTATTATTTGTTTCTGTCACTGCTAGATTATTTATCATTTTCATAATCTGTTCAAGCTGTGCATTTCCCCCTGTAGACAAACTACCAAAACTTTGTTGATAAGATTGTGGGAACCATAATATGGTTCCAAAGAAATACTCTGATCTTTCTAAATGTGGGATGGGAATGGACGGGACAGAACGGGCCAGGACATATACAGTGCACAACTCCTGAAGAAGCATCACAAATAACATTTTTACTCAGTGAAAGAAGAGAAAACAATAAGCGAATTACAATTATCAAACAGGCTTGAGCATCTAACTCTGCACTAAACAAAAAAGAAACAAAAAGTTGACACCATGTAGGAGGAGAACACCACTGCACTGATATGAAATTTTTGAATTTTACAAGTTCTGATTCCATTGCTAGTGTGGTTCAACCAATTCTAATGCTAATAAACACATAAATTGCTAATAATAATCTGGACCACTTGTGTGGGGTCACAGTTTCTAACAATGTGTGGTAACATTAGATGACTTTGATCATGCTACTGATGTAGCTAATTTTACATTAAATTTAAGATAGTCTTGCACAGAATCCTCCTATTGTTGTCACCCCAACTGCTCTACAAATTTTCACATGCAACATCACTGTTCAGTGGATTTTGTCCACAATAACAGCCAACAATTACACTGTGTCTGCATACATACAGATTCATAACATCGACACTAGCAAGCTGAGTTTAGCGAGGGGTTAGACTTCAAATGGTCAGTCTCCATGTGACTGGTAAAAGAATTAGAACATATTAATACCATTGCAGCAGTTTAGTGGTATTCATTAACTGAATTCTCCGTGTGTGCCAATCATCTCGTTCCCAGCAGGCCTCAACAGCTCATTCCAATTACATTGCACCTTTTCTTTGTCTGCCACCCTAACTAAAGTCTCCATGGGAAGTGCCATGTTTCCAGCTGTGTGGCTGTACCGGTAAAACACCAGCTTGGCAAAGAGGTGTGCACGAGACAAAACATTGTTTGTTGCCTCACAAGATCTGCAATGCTGTCCACGCTGGCTGACACTGAGGTGTTTTTCTTGTTTTGGGTTGACTTTAAGTGATCGCTATATTGCGAGATGCCAAGCCTTTACTTGTCCCCATGTAATAATGTAATAACAGTTATCTTCTTTTCCAAATTTACCAGTGGCCATCTTGTTTTCTCTTGGTGCAGTGGTCCTGCAATGAAGTGCCACATATTTAACTCCATGGACTTTCTTTCTGACTGCAGAGGGGTGGGGGCTGTAAGGGAGTGTCAACATTTTAATAGATCACTACAAAATCACAACACTATTTCCATAATTCTTCTATATTCAAATAAGTTATCAACTCACAACAACTGATAATTAACAAAGCTTTTCAAACAACATGTTCATATATGATGCTTCAATGCTTCACCAAAACCAAAGTTCGTGCCTAACTCCAGATAGAACGGTATAGATTCTGTACAAAAACATTCACTTTTCTTTAGTGTTTCACCAATTTCAACAGGTCCCTTTCTTCTTTGGAGTCCAAAGCATGACTGCAAGGTGCAAGCAACCCCTCACTGGCCAGTCCAAATTGCACATTTATTGTCACTTTCTGCACTGTGTCCCATTTTTCTTTCTCATATCCGCACATAAATCCCGACAAACCCAGGCACAGTAGATGCTCTTTCTTTACACTTTTACTGATTACAGACATGTTCTTCACACACACATCTTTCATTGGTCTAGTAAAAGAAAAGTGAGGAATGTTGCTATGCTTTATAGCAACATGTACCACTACAGATTCCCCCGCTAAGATGAAAGATGTCGTGTGGGTAATTTACACAACTAGAGAAAGTGTGTTTATCTTATCTTATTTTTTCATGTTTACCAATCTCAGAATTGTTCTTGTTCAACATGTATTCAAGAAGGAAAAGTCTAAGGAATCAATTCAGTCCTGGTGAGTCCACGTCCTTTAACTTTGGAAAAATCTGACCTCAGATATAGGTTTCCTTTCTCCTAAGTAAACATACTCTCTCATTCTCCTACTCTCTACAAATCTAGATACATCCATCTTCATGCTTACAATCATGTGCCTAGCCTCTGACCACAAAGGTTTTACGCTTTGTAATATTGAAGATTTCTCCTCAGCTCCTTTTAAGTAAAATAGAATTCTATGGTGTCATGGGCAGTGCTGCAAAATGGTTCAAGTCATACCTCATTAACAGGAAACAAAGGGTGTCAGTGCAAGGGACTAGTGAATTAAGTCATCAGTCATCATCAGAATGGGAAGAAATTACATGTGGTGTTCCACAAGGATCCATCTTAGGGCCATTGCTTTTTCTTGTGTACATTAATGATCTCTCATCAGTTACACTGCCAGAAGCAGAGTTCGTTTTGTTTGCAGATGACACAAGTATTGCAATAAATAGTATGTCAAGTGTAGTTCTAGAAAGATCTGCTAATGATATTTTCATGGATATTAATAAATGGTTTAAAGCCAACTCACTGACATTAAACTTCGAAAAGACTCACTATATGCAATTCAGAACCTGTAAGAGGTTTCCACCCAGCATATGCATAAAATACGAAGAAGAGCAGATAGAAGAGGTTGACAGTCTTAAATTCCTGGGATTACAACTTGATAATAAATTCAGTTGGGAAGAGCACACCACAGAACTGTAGAAACGCCTTAACAAATCTGTATTTGCAATTCGAGTGTTAGCAGACATAGGCGACATAAAAATGAAAAAGCTTGCATACTTTGCCTACTTTCATTCCATAATGTCATATGGTATAATATTTTGGGGTAACTCTTCAAGTCAAACAAAAGTTTTCAGAGTCCAAAAGCGTGTAATACGTATTATTTGTGGAGTAAATTCACGGACGTCTTGTAGAAACCTCTTCAAAGAACTGGGTATACTAACTACTGCCTCTCAGTATATTTACTCATTAATGAAATTTGTCTTAAATAATATATCTCTTTTTCCAACAAACAGCTCAGTTCATACATACAATACCAGGAACAAAAATGATCTGCACAAGGACTTAAAAGCACTTACTTTAGTTCAAAAAGGGGTCCACTACTCAGGAACACACATCTTCAATAATTTGCCAGTAAACATAAAAAATTTAGTTACAAATAAAGATCAGTTTAAAAGGAGCCTGAAAGACTTACTAGTGGCCAACTCCTCCTACTCCATTGACGAATTTTTTAATAGAAACAAATGATGTATTGTATATATTCATACTATTAGTATTATTATTTCAGCCTAAAAAAAAATAAATTGACATGTTCCACATCCACGAGGATCTCCTCAGCACGGATCTATGGAACGAAAAACTAATCTAATCTAATCTAATCTTATCCAAAATCTATGTAAAATATTAATTTCTTACTTTTTCCTTTTCTATTATTGCTCCTATTTCTCAACCTGTTATTATTTATGTGTTATGTAAGTGCTTCTGAGCAACTTAGCACATATTAGTACATCACTTAGTAATTTCTTCATCACTTATACCTCCTTCTGTACTATCTACACCCCCCACCCCCCCCCCCCCCCAAAAAAAAAAAAAAAATTTCAGATGACATCACTAATATAAGCTCCAACCATTCAACTTACTGGAGGAAATTGAATGTTTTAATGAAAAAAAAGCTTTAGTCTGTGTCACTATGTCATTTTTGTCATGTTCTCTCAGGTATACCTGTGGAAACAGGGTGTCATTACCACTATATGGTCCTGATAAGAGAAGAGCTGGAAAGATGGAGCATATGAGTGGTACTCTTAGTGGAGAAGGAAGAAAAGACAGCATAAGAATAAGTGCATTGGGATAGAGAAGAAAAAGATGATAGATCCCAAAGACAGAGTACCTTTCACTAAGGTTCTCAACTGTGAAACTGGAGGGAGACGATGGTTGGCATTCTGTACAGAACTGACTTTCATAGCTTCACCATTACAGACCCCAAAAATCGATCCTAACCCACCCCTACGGACAGCCAGTAGAGATCTCGTGGTCATACATTATTCATCAGTTAGTTGTTATATTTGTCCTAACATCTTTGTCAGTCACATTTATGGATCTTAAGAACAATGTGAGCACTTGGTCATACTATATATATACCCACCATGTGATGGGTACTACTGTATTTAGAAAAATACATTACTCATTCCAGTAGTTAACCTCCTGTATAAAACAATGGAAAATCCAGGATGGAATGTAACAATATTATGAAAAGGACAGTTGCTACTCACCATATAGCAGAGATGCTGAGGCACACATAGGGACAACAAAAAGATTATCACAAAATAAGCTTTCTGCCAACACACACACACACACACACACACACACACACACACACACACACATATGCAAACATAACTCACACACACGTGATCACAGTCTCTGGCTGCTGAAGCCAGACTACGAGCAGCAGCAGCAATGTATGATAGAGGCAAATGGCAGGGGGGTAAGGAGGAGGCTGGAGTGGGGAGGGTGAGGGATACTAGGGTAGGGGTGGAGGAGAGTGAAGTGCTGCTGGGGAGCATGTAGGGATGAGGTGGAGAGAGGGTAGGGTAGCTAGGTGCAGTCAGGAAGAGTGAGGGGGGGGGGGGGGGTAGTGGAAAAGGAGAGTAGTAAAAAGACTGGATGCATTTGTGGATGGAAAGAGAGCTGTGTAGTGCTGGAATGGGAACAGGGAAGAGGCTAGGTAGGTGACGACAATGACTAACGAAGGTTGAGGCCAGCAGGGTTATGGGTACATAGGATATATTGCAGGGGGATTCCCACCTGTGCAATTCCAAAGAGCTGGTGTTGTTGGGAAGGATCCATATGGCACAGGCTGCAGAGCAGTCATTGAAATGAAGAAATTCACGTTGAGTGGCACGCTGAGCAACAGGGTGGTCCAGTTGTGTCTGACCACAGTTTGTCAGTGGCCATTCATAAGGACAGACAGCTTGTTGGTTATCATGCCCACATTGAATGCAGCTTAGGTTGTAGATTACATGACTGGTTCAACAGGTAGCCCTGCCTTTGATGAGATAGGTGATGTTTGTGACCAAACTGTAGTAGATGGTGGTGCGAGGGTGTATGGGACAGGTCTTGCATCCAGGTCTATTACAGGAATATGAACCATGAGGTAAGGCATTGTGAGCAGGTGTTGTATAGGGATGGACAAGTGTATTGTGTAGGTTCGGTGGACAGTGGAATACCTCTGTGGGAGTGGTGGGAAGAATAGTGGGCAGGACATTTCTCATTTCAGCGCACTATGATAGGTAGCCAAAACCCTGGTGGAGAATGTAATTCAGTTGCTCCAATCCTGGATAGTACTGAGTTTCAAGGGGACTGCTCCTCTGTGGCTGGTCTGTGGTGGTGGTTGACTGGAAAGATAAGGCACGGGAGATTTGTTTTTGTATGAAGTTGGAAGTTTGTAAAGGTCTCCATGAGATCCTCAGCATATTTCGAGAGGAGCTCTCGTCACTGCAGATGCGATGGCCATGGGTGGCTAGGCTGTACGGAAAGGATTTCTTGCTATGGAGCTGATGGCAGCTGTCAAAGTGGAGGTATTGCTGTTGGTCAGTAGGTTTCTGATATGGACAGAGGTACTGATGTAGCCATCTTTGAGGTTGAGGTCAAGAGCTAGGAAGGTGGCTTGTTGGGTTGAATAGGACCAGGTAAAGCTAGTGGGGGAGAAGCAGTTGAGGTTCTGGTGAAATGTGGATAGGGTGTCCTAACCTCGATCCAGATCACAAAGATATCATCAGTGAATCTGAACCAGGGATCATAGTGTAAAGGGAGGGGCATCAAGAATGATGAGCAGGTCACTGTGTGGTAAAGGGGCAGGAACTGAGGAGAGTCAGTGGAGGAAATGATTAGTATCTTTTATATAGGAGGGTAGGTACCGGGTAATAGGCTGAAGGTGTTAGTCTACGAGAGCAGAGTTCTCTCAGTGGGGGCACAGTAACCAGCCACAATGGGGTGTCCTGGTGGGTTGGGTTTATGGACTTAGAAAGTATATAGAAGGTAGGATTATGGGTAGTGGTAGGGGTGGTGATAGGGATGGACTTCCGGGAGAGGTTCTGGGATAGGCCTAAGGATTTGAGGAGAGAATGGAGATCCTGCTGGATTTCTGGAAGGGGTCATTGTGGCAAGGTTTGTAGATGGATGTATCTGACAGCTGGCAGAGTCCTTCTGTCAGGTAATCATTGCATCCACCTCATGTGCTTCTCCCCCATTTCCTTTACCTGTTCTTATTCAACCCAACAAGCCACCCTGGTAGGTGTTGACCTCAACCTCAAAGATGGCTACATCAGTTTGTCTGTCCATATCAAATCTACTAACCGCCAGCAATACGGTCAATTCAACAGCTGCCTCCTGTTCCATACGAAGAAGTCCCTTCCATACAGCATAGCCACCTGTGCCCGTCTCATCTGCAGTAACAAGCAGCCCCTCTCAAAATATATTGAGAGTCTCACTGAGGCCCTTACGGACCATAATTATCCTCCCAACCTTACACAAAAACAAATATCCTGCGCCTTATCTTTCCAGTCACCCACCACCTCCCAAAGTCTCACTGTCCAGCAACAGAGGAGTATTTCCCTCGAAACTCCTTACCTCATGGCTCATATTCCTGAAGAGACCTAGATGCAAGATGGCCGAGTGGTTCTAGGTGCTACAGTCTGGAACCGCGTGACCGCTACGGTCACAGGTTCAAATCCTGCCTCGGGCATGGATGTGTGTGATGTCCTTAGGTTAGTTAGGTTTAAGTAGTTCTAAGTTCTAGGGGACTGATGACCTCAGCAGTTAAGTCCCATAGTGCTCAGAGCCATTTTTGAACCTAGATGCAAGAGCTGTCCCATACATCCTCCCACTGCCACCTACTCCAGTCCAGTCACAAACATCACCTATCCCAACAAAGGCAAGGCTAACTGTGAAACAAATTATGTGATCTACAAGCTAAGCTGCAACCACTGTGCTGCATTCTGTATGGGCATGGCAACCAACAAGATGTCTGTCCGCATGAATGGCCACCGACAAACTGTGGTCAAGAAACAACTGGACCAACTTGTTGCTAAGCACGCCGCCAACATGAATTTCTTCACTTCAGTGACTGCATCAGAGGTTGTGCCATGTGAATTCTTCCCACCAACATCAGGTTTTCAGAATTGCACAGATGGGAATTCTCCCTGCAGTATATCCTATGTTTCCATAACCCTGATGGCCTCAACCTTCTTTAGTCATTGTCCTCACCTGTCTAGCCTCTTCCCTGTTTCCATTCCAGCCCTCTACAGTGCTCTGTTCCACCAGTACACCCAGTCTTTTTACTTCAGTCCTTTTCCGCTACCTCCTCCCCCTCTCTCCCCCACCCTCCGACTAACTTTCTGACTGCACCTAGCTACCCTACCCTCTCTCCACCTCGCTCCTGCATGCTCCCCAGCAGCACATCAGCGTCTCCCAACCCTACCCTGCTATCCCTCACGCTGCAGCCTCCTCTTGCCTCTCATTTGCCTCTCATCATACACTGCTGCTGCTGCTGCTCATAATCTGGCTTCAGCTGCCAGAGACTGTGGTCACATGTGTGTGAGTTGCATTTGCCTGTGTGTGTGTGTGTGTGTGTGTGTGTGTTTGTGTGTGTTTTGGCAGAAAGCTTATTTTGTGACAGTCTTTTTGTTGTCCCTATCTGCAACTCAGCATCTCCTCTATATGGTGAGTAGCAAGTATCCTTTTCATAATATTGTTACCTCACATATAAGACATACTTAAAACCCAGCCTTTTGTTTATATGGAAGGAAAAAATATATGAAATCCCACATGCAAAATATATAGAAGTATTTGGATCATTTTTGATGAAAATTGTAGAAACAAATACGTAATTGTATTGTACTCTAGCATTCTCTTCAATTTTTATAGTAAGTCTTCACCTCCTTGCAATGAATTATGAAGATTATGCTAAACTTATGTATTTGACATACAGGCATATCTGTATCATTTTAATAGATACCCTTCTTGTTGGCAAAACCTCTCTAAGGTAGTAGAAGAAACTTGAAAGACAATAGAATAGTTCAAGAGGAAGAAATTGCCTCACAGAAAACTAAAGTGATAAAAATAAATCAATTAACTCAAAACCTGGCAGTTGTCACTGCACCTAACCTGCAAAGAGGGCAGATTATCCTGAGGACTCAAACACTGTTATTGTATCAATGTTATAAAGTTTTACATATAGTGGATTACTTAAATACTTAGACCTAGACAGATGCCATTCAGAATACTTCTTATATGTACCTCATGAAATATTATAGTATTTATGATCTAGTAACTCTAGTGTCGATTCTTCTTGCGAACAAGTGGACCAATATTTTCTCTTAAATTTTTCTTGAAAATCCTCTCATTACCTAAATTCCTCTGAATGAGCTGTTTCCCATTCCTCTGCATCAGCTAGTAAATGTCCTACTGCAAAATTTATTTATTTTTGCTATCCAGTTTCTGAGGCATTGATCAAGAAAATAGTCTTAAGAAATACATCAGATGTACTTCTCCTTCCAGCTTAAACTTTGTAAACTGCTTAGCACAACTAATTCTACTTCCTATTTGTGATTCTAATAATTCTGGTGATAATCCTGTGTTAGATGTAACTATTTTGCCTCTAAGTTCTTACCTGATGCCTTGTAATTCCTCCCATAATCTCTGTAATTCACTATTATTATTAATAGTATCATCCACAGAATTAGAGACAACACTGTTGGTATCTACTTTTTGCTTACTTTTTGCTCTACCATTTCGTCTAGATGAAGTATTTGGATCACTAGAAATGTCACTGAATTTTTTATTTAGTTCTAATATTTCTACCCTGTCTTGAGTCTCTGAGATTTTATTGCATATAGTTTTGTAATTGCTTGAAGATGTTTTCTGTAACTGTATCATTTTATCATTTACATCTTTAACCCTTTAACGGGTGCATTTTTTGTGGCGACTCAGCGAAGCAAATTTTTTTTGCATCAAATTGGAATTGTGATCAATTTATTATATTTTATTTTTTGATAATTTTATTTTTGTGATTTAGGTCTGAAAATTATGGTGGTAAATATATCACCACAGCACTTTTTTAAACCTTACATTTTTGGTGGTAAACTGATTTTCCACTTGTGAGCTTTATACTTTGGTGGGAAGAAGATATGTCATTTCCATTTTATAAGCTGTAACATGTTGGCATTACACGTAAAAAATTTTTAAGAAGATGGTGATTTCTTTTTATTTTACTTTATTTCAAAAACATTTACATTACAAATTTACAAGTAATAATTCTTTATCAACAAAATGTTCAAATAATTGTTACATTTTCTTTTTATTTTCCATGAAACTGATGGAAGCATGGTTCGATACACAGGGGTACGTTGCAGTAGCAGCATACATATTTTGTTCTCTTGTCACGATCTTTTGTTGAACACTTTCAGCACCGTCTGTAGGTTGTTTCTAAAACAGGCATATGAGCGCCTACTTTTGCCAGTCAAACATGATCTGGTATGGTGTTCTTCTTGGTTAGAATGGATACTGGACGCCCTTTTTTTTTTTTTTTTTTGGGGATGTAAAGCCATCTAAAGCCATCTATCAATTGTTTTGCGAGTCGTAATCAAAAGTTCAATTGATCATCATATCCCTCTTGTCCTTTATTAGTTTTGTACGATGTAAAGGCATTTACGACTGCCATGTCTAATAGGAAATAGGGAATCTGATGCCACCACTTATGAGAACATCGACCTATTGCATAATATTCTCTAAGTTGATCAAAGTGATCTACACCTCCCATTATGGTATTGTATGTTGCCACAGCTGTGGGACATGTAACCATGCTGGATGTGCCATCCTTATTCTTTCTTGAGGCAAGTGTGGTATCTCTAGGATTGTCTGAAGTTGTCAAAATAGTGATAGGTGTGTTGTCCATCCATTTTATAGCTGCAATGCCACGTTTGCATTGAAACTGAAATTCTCCCCTTTTCAAGGTACATTTATCTTTCATCATTGAAGGAAGCTGTTTCTGATTTGCTCTGACAGTCCCTATAGAGTAGATTCCATTGTTCAAAAGCATTTGCATTAGATTCACTGTGGTGAAGAAGTTGTCAAACACTACTAAACTGTTACTATATTTCAGGTCTTGGGTGACGCTAATGACTACACGCTCTCCCAGATAATTTTCTGTACATCCGTCATTTAATTTTCCTGTGTAAATATCAAATTTTATAACATAGCCAGTCTTTGAATCTGCTAAACACCATACCTTGTATCCTTGTTTTACTGGCTTGAGAGGCATATACTGCTTGAGCGAAGACCGTCCCTTGAAAGGTATCATGCTTTCATCCACAGCCAATACCTTACTAGTTTATGGCTTACGAATTGTGTTGTTCAGAAAGGTTATAAGAGGTCTGACCTTGTGAAGTTTATCTTGGAGGATTCAGCCTGTTGTCATTTATGTGAATAGTTTCACATATCTTTTTGAAACGTTTGCATGTCATAGTTTTCGATATGTAAGGCTGACCTTAGGCAGGTTCTGAACTCCAGTAGTGCACTACACTTGGCAACACAACCACACCCATCAAGATATTCATTCCAATCCAGGCCTGTAACTCCTCTACAGATAAATTTGTCCAGTTATTTGTTGACTCACTTACAGTCTGACCAGATTGCCGTTTTTGTTTCTGTTGCTCTGCATACAGATTTGTCTGCTGAACCACATACTCCAGCATCTCATTGGTAAATAAAGAAAGGAAGTAGTCTCTCTCTGTGTTGTGTTTTGTCAATGGGTGGTAGACAACTGGTTCTCCTTTTGTATCAATGCAAAGAAAGTCGAAAACAGCAGTGTCATCAGACCATTCCTCTTCTGCCAATGGCTCTTCTGCACTTACGGTACTGTCACTAGAAATATCTATGTCCATGGAGCAAGAATCATTTGCACTGTTATTGATATTAGGTTGTGGAACCAAACACAGATCAACGTCTGAAACAAATTCATCTTCTGATGCTTCACCACATTCTATTTCAGAATCCTCAGGATCGCTAGGTAGTGAAAATAGCAACTACAATGCTTCTTCTGGTGTGTATTTCGTAGTATAGGCATGCTACAAAAGGCAAAGAAAGATTGTGAGGCGAACAATAAGTAATAATATGATATTCCAATTATATTTGCCACCAATATTAAAATTTACTTACCACAATGTGAAAACAGTAAAGCTAGGAGCTGATAATAGTGACACAGACGTATACTTCAGAAGTGAAGCAAACTCTTCCGACAACAATAGTACCCCGCGATACACACAAACTGATTGTTGTAGCAGTTTTCATACACCTGGTACAGTGTACTACCACAAAATGTCAGGCAAATACAGCGGTGGTAAGACGTATTCCCAGAAGCATAGCGGTACCTCGACATTTGTGGTAAGTGTGCTTCCCAAGGACCACAAAAGACATTGTGGTAGTATATATATTTCCCGAGCCCCTTTCAGAAACAACTTTTGGTGGTAAGCATACTTCCCAAGAACCCTGGGAACACCGTTATTTGGTGGGATATATACTTCCCACAGCCCTAAAAGCTATGTTTAGCAACAAACAGAAACCAGAGCTAGTGCAGTGGACTACCACTAGGGGCCATGAGCATATGGAAGTGGAAACATGTATTTCCATGAATGCAGTAAAGGAATACCATTAGTGGGAAGTATAACTCCCACAGCCCATGAAAGGGTTAAATTGTGTTTTCACTTCTTGTCTAACTATATCACAATATTTGACGATTTTTGTTTTGAATTCCTTAGGTAAATTAGCTAAGGTTTCCTCTAATTTGGAAATCTTACCTATTTTTGTTGCTAAATTGCCTATTTTTAATTATTTGGAAATATTTTATGTAGTTTATCTGCTTGATTTTTGCTGTTTTAAGGTAGTTCATCTAATTGCTCCATTTTGTTAGACTTATTCTCTAGTTTATCTGCTTGGGTTTTGATGCCAACCTGGCGCCTGCTTTTCCCACTATTTGTTTTATGTGATCATTCCACTTCAGATCGCTCCGGATAGTAACTCCTAAGTATTTTACGGTCGTTACCGCTTCCAATGATTTACCACCTATGGCATAATCGTACTGGAATGGATTTCTGCCCCTATGTATGCGCATTATATTACATTTATCTACATTTAGGGAAAGCTGCCAGCTGTCGCACCATTCATTAATCCTCTGCAGGTCTTCCTGGAGTACGTACGAGTCTTCTGATGTTGCTACTTTCTTGTAGACAACCGTGTCATCTGCAAATAGCCTCACGGAGCTACCGATGTTGTCAACTAAGTCATTTATGTATATTGTAAACAATAAAGGTCCTATCACGCTTCCTTGCGGTACTCCCGAAATTACCTCTACATCTGCAGATTTTGAACCGTTAAGAATGACATGTTGTGTTCTTTCTTCTAGGAAATCCTGAATCCAATCACAAACCTGGTCCGATATTCCGTAAGCACGTATTTTTTTCACTAAACGTAAGTGCGGAACCGTATCAAATGCCTTCCTGAAGTCCAGGAATACGGCATCAATCTGCTCGCCAGTGTCTACGGCACTGTGAATTTCTTGGGCAAATAGGGCGAGCTGGGTTTCACATGATCTCTGTTTGCGGAATCCATGTTGGTTATGATGAAGGAGATTTGTATTATCTAAGAACGTCATAATACGAGAACACAAAACATGTTCCATTATTCTACAACAGATTGACGTAAGTGAAATAGGCCTATAATTATTCGCATCTGATTTATGACCCTTCTTGAAAATGGGAACGACCTGTGCTTTCTTCCAGTCGCTAGGTACTTTACGTTCTTCCAGAGATCTACGATAAATTGCTGATAGAAAGGGGGCAAGTTCTTTAGCATAATCACTGTAGAATCTTAAGGGTATCTCGTCTGGTCCGGATGCTTTTCCGCTACTAAGTGATAGCAGTTGTTTTTCAATTCCGATATCGTTTATTTCAATATTTTCCATTTTGGCGTCCGTGCGACGGCTGAAGTCAGGGACCGTGTTACGATTTTCCGCAGTGAAACAGTTTCGGAACACTGAATTCAGTATTTCTGCCTTTCTTCGGTCGTCCTCTGTTTCGGTGCCATCGTGGTCAACGAGTGACTGAATAGGGGATTTAGATCCGCTTACCGATTTTACATATGACCAAAACTTTTTAGGGTTCTTGTTTAGATTGTTTGCCAATGTTTTATGTTCGAATTCGTTGAATGCTTCTCTCATTGCTCTCTTTACGCTCTTTTTCGCTTCGTTCAGCTTTTCCTTATCAGCTATGATTCGACTACTCTTAAACCTATGGTGAAGCTTTCTTTGTTTCCGTAGTACCTTTCGTACATGATTGTTATACCACGGTGGATCTTTCCCCTCGCTTTGGACCTTAGTCGGTACGAACTTATCTAAGGCGTACTGGACGATGTTTCTGAATTTTTTCCATTTTTGTTCCACATCCTCTTCCTCAGAAATGAACGTTTGATGGTGGTCACTCAGATATTCTGCGATTTGTGCCCTATCACTCTTGTTAAGCAAATAGATTTTCCTTCCTTTCTTGGCATTTCTTATTACACTTGTAGTCATTGATGCAACCACTGACTTATGATCACTGATACCCTCTTCTACATTCACGGAGTCGAAAAGTTCCGGTCTATTTGTTGCTATGAGGTCTAAAACGTTAGCTTCACGAGTTGGTTCTCTAACTATCTGCTCGAAGTAATTCTCGGACAAGGCAGTCAGGATAATGTCACAAGAGTCTCTGTCCCTGGCTCCAGTTCTGATTGTGTGACTATCCCATTCTATACCTGGTAGATTGAAGTCTCCCCCTATTACAATAGTATGATCACGAAACTTCTTCACGACGTTCTGCAGGTTCTCTCTGAGGCGCTCAACTACTACGGTTGCTGATGCAGGTGGCCTATAGAAGCATCCGACTATCATATCTGACCCACCTTTGATACTTAACTTAACCCAGATTATTTCACATTCGCATTCGCTAATAACTTCACTGGATATTATTGAATTCTTTACTGCTATAAATACTCCTCCACCATTGGCGTTTATCCTATCCTTGCGGTATATATTCCATTCTGTGTCTAGGATTTCGTTACTGTTCACTTCCGGTTTTAACCAACTTTCCGTTCCTAATACTATATGCGCACTATTTCCTTCAATAAGAGATACTAATTCAGGAACCTTGCCCTGGATACTCCTGCAGTTTACCAATATTACGTTAACTTTTCCTGTTTTTGGTCTCTGAGGACGGACGTTCTTTATCAACGATGATAATGTTCTCTCTGGTAAGCCGTCAGGTATTTTATCGTTTCGCCCAAGGGGGGGTCCCTCTAACCTAAAAAACCCCCGTGTGCACGCCACACGTACTCTGCTACCCTAGTAGCTGCTTCCGGTGTGTAGTGCACGCCTGACCTGTCTAGGGGGGCCCTACAGTTCTCCACCCAATAACGGAGGTCGATGAATTTGCAACCATTATAGTCGCAGAGTCGTCTGAGCCTCTGGTTTAGACCCTCCACACGGCTCCAAACCAGAGGACCGCGATCGACTCTGGGCACTATGCTGCAGATATTAAGCTCAGCTTGCACTCCGCGTGCGATGCTGGTTGTCTTCACCAAATCAGCCAGCCGCCGGAAGGAACCAAGGATGGCCTCAGAACCCAAGCGGCAGGCGTCATTCGTTCCGACATGTGCTACTATCTGCAGCCGGTCACACCCAGTGCGTTCAATAGCTGCCGGAAGGGCCTCCTCCACATTACGGACGAGACCCCCCGGCAAGCACACCGAGTGCACACTGACATTCTTCCCCGACCTACCCGCTATTTTCCTGAGGGGCTCCATAACCCGCCTAACGTTGGAGCTCCCTATAACTAATAGGCCCGCCCTCTGTGACTGTCGGGACCTTGCCGGAGAATCGGCCACTGGCCCAACAGGCGAGGCATCCTGTGGTGACTCGGAAACGATGTCATCACCACTAGGAAGCACCCCGTACCTGTTGGAAAGGGGTAAGGCAGCCGCCACGCGGCCAGATCCCACCTTCGCCTTTCGGCCAGGCACGCGCGAGCCCACCACTGTCCGCCATTCACCCTGGAGTGATGGCTGACCGGTAAGATGCTCACTGCCGGAAGACGCAGCGACATCAGGGGTTCCATGTGATTCCAAGGCCACCGAAGTAGGCATAGGTCTCACCACAGTTGCCCCAACGCCACTACGAGCCGACGCCTGCGCCTCGAGCTCGATGAGCCTAACAGACAAAGCCTCCACCTGTCCCCGAAGAGTGGCCAATTCTCCTTGCGTCCGCTCACAACAACCACAGTCCCTACACATGACTATGTTTACCCTACTCTATACGGTGACAAATTCCCAAGATAATCTTCTGATGAGCTACTCTGATAATCAAGAAACACTCACTGAAATACGAGACGCGAAAACTACGCTAGGTTTTCCCAGAAAAACTATTTAAAAGCTAAGCGCAGCAAATAAGTACAAAAACACTGTTATTGAAATAAAAGGTTCTACCTAGTAAGCACTCGAACACGCAAGAAATTACAAAAATAAACTAGTAATTACACAGATAACTGAAAATAAGTCGCTGCTGTTTGTAAAATATGTAAGAAGCAAACGGTGTACTCGCCTTAGTAGTAGCAGGAGCTAGCGATGCGCTCTCGCTGACGGTCTAACTGACACTGACTGAGCTGCTCTAACCAAACATACAAGCCTGCACGATACGAGAGTCGATACAACGGTCGATAGCAATGGCGGTACTGTACACTACACTGTTATTGAAATAAAAGGTTCTACCTAGTAAGCACTCGAACACGCAAGAAATTACAAAAATAAACTAGTAATTACACAGATAACTGAAAATAAGGTAGTTTGTCTTGTTATGGGTTGACTTTAAGTGATGATACATTGCAAGATGCCAAGTCCTTACTCATTCCCAGATAAAAACAGTCACCTTCTTCTCCTAGTTTACTGGTCACCATCATGTTTCCTCTTGATGTGGTCCTGCCATGCAGTACCACATATTTATCTGTACAGACTTTGTATCCGATTGCAGAGGGGTGAGGACTATAAGAGAGCTTCTACATTTAAATAACTCACAACAAAATCACAAAACAATGTTTCCAGTATCT
Organism: Schistocerca nitens; assembly: GCF_023898315.1. Taxonomy (NCBI): domain Eukaryota; kingdom Metazoa; phylum Arthropoda; class Insecta; order Orthoptera; family Acrididae; genus Schistocerca; species Schistocerca nitens. The sequence continues at coordinate 502,210,152 of NC_064614.1, read as the reverse complement.
TCTATATTCAGATAAGTTATCAACTCACAAAACTGATAATCAACAAAATTTTGCAGACAACATGATCGTACTTGGTGCTTCAATGCTTCACCAAAACAATAAGTTCATACTTAATTCAAGATAGCATGACATATACTCAAGATAGCAACATTCATTTTTATTTAGTTCTTGACCATTGTTGTCAGGTCCCTTTCTTCTTTGGAATCCACAGCACAGCCAAAGCATGACTGCCAAGTGCAAGTGATCCTCTGAATTACACATCCATCATCACTTTCTGCACTGTGCCTGCATTTTTCTTTCTCTTAACCTCATGTAAATTCCAGCAAACCAGGGCACAGTAGATTCTCTTTACATTACTGCTTATTAAAGTGATGTTTTCCATATGCACAGCTTTCATCGGGCTGGTGAAAGGAAAGTGAGATGTGTTGCTATGCTTTGTAGCAACATATACCTCTACAACACATCTGTCATGGTGCTAGTCCACCTGCTACAGCAGCTTCCTGCCAGAAGTGTGAGTCATGCATTGTCATGTGGGCATGGACTGGCATTTTGGTGTCAGTGGCCAACTCCTCAGTGTCAGTTGGCAACACATGACCCACGTGTAAGGATCCTGTGACGAGAGCATGGCAGTAGCAGGCATTGTGGGCAGCTCTGCTGACACAGATGCTGGTGGGAGCAACAGTGCAGCGACTGCAGAAGGCATAATGGGTAGTTCTGCTGAGGTATATGATGATGGGAATGGCAGCATGGCCTCCTGCAGCAGGTGTCATGGGCAGCTCTACCAAGGTAGGTGGTGGTGGTGGGAGTGACAGCATGACTCCCAGCCTTGGGTCCCATGCATACCCTGCTGGATCATCACTGGCAGCAGCAGGAGTTTCACTTAAAGCACCCAATAGCAGCTTGATCTCAGTGTTAGGTGGCAAGCACAGGCTGGGAAGGTCAAGCATGTACACCAGCTTTAGACAGTCGCTGGAGACTGTGGTAGGTTACTGTGGAGGTGCACGGAAAAGCCTTCAATCCTCTCTTGTGCACCAAGTGTGGATTGTAGTGTTGCAGGTGAGGTGGCAGGTGGTTGGTATCAACTCAAAGCATAACATGCAACATATGCAAAGGTCCTTGTGCATGAAGGACCCACACTTGCCATGGCACCATAGGATGCCGGGCATCCAAAGTGAGAGGTCCAAGTGTCCATGAAAGTCTCAGCCATTATATCCATCGTGATGTCGCAGTTGTACAGCCTCCAACCTGTTTATGAAGTGAGTATGTACCTGTGGTCATTTGATGATGGGAGGGGTCCGACGAGGTCAATACATTCATGGAAAAAATGGTGGTCAACTGGAGGGAAAGGAGCAATAGGAGCGCAGGCATGACAACCTACTTTGGCATGCTGGTAAGGCAAACTTAAGTGCACCCAGATGGTGCAGTCATGTTGTATGCTGGACCATGCGAAGCTTTCTTGTACAAGGGCCTTAGATGTCCAAACACTGGGGTGAGACAGGCTTTGGACATCATCAAAAGGCAACCGGTATAAATTGGTAGATAATTAAGGGCATGTGCATTCTCCAGGCAGTCAGAACTCACACAGAAGTTGCACTAAATGTTCGACACCACACCAGAAACTGTATATGGTTGAAAACAGATGTCTGTGTTTCAGTCGCTGTGTGGCCTTTTTTGTTCAGGAGTTGCTGTGTGGGTCAGAAGTACCATCCACAATATGGCAGTTTGCCAGAATGAGGAGGAGGCCATAGTGGGTGAAGAAGTCAGTGTCACGGATGAGGTCAATAATGTCGGCTATGGTAAAGGCCCTTGCTAGTTATCTGCCAAGGCTGAGAACTGGGCATGGGGAACAGTAGGTGGTGATGTGGAGTCATTTGCAGTAGTGAGAAGAAGGCGTGAGGAGGGCTAGAGAAAGGTAGCAGCCAGCTAGGTTTATAGAGGGGTCAGAGCTAGTATCAAGCTGGTAAACTGTTGGAGGAATAGGAGTTGTCATTGTCATGTTCGTACTTGCACTCAGACACATTAGAGTAGGTGGGCATGCATACTGACAGCTGTTGTCAGGGTCTGCATGCTATGCACAAGGTGCCCAGCAGTTGGCGGCCTCATCACCATGCATTCATGGTAGCAGCACAAGCCACTTGTGCCCAGTTCACTCTGGTTCTCCAGTCATTACTATTTGGTCAGGGGAGAAGAGAGCAAGCTGAGTGTTTGCAAGTGTGGGTGTGCTGGTGGTTGCAGGCCTGGAGAGGGGCTGTTTGTGTGTCATGCCAGGCGAGCATGTTCCAGTCACGAGTGTCATCACGTTATGTTAGACATGGTGTGAGGGTGAGTGGGTGTGCACACATGAGGGCGGTGGTGAGTCTGCTCATTTCCACGATCATGCTGTTCATGAATTTCACCAAGTCTGCAGGGGTGCTGAGGGCCATGGGGGGTTGGGGAACCAACATGGTTTGGTCACGATTGTGTGTTGTTGTGACTGTATAATGGATATCAAGTGATTTGAACACCCTATCAGCTATGACAACTAGCACATCAATGTTCATATAGTCATGTGTGGCCAGGGCCATATGGGCTAAGGCAGGTAGGCACAGAAGCCAATTTGTGAGTAATAGATTATTCAGAATTTTTGTGGGTTCAGCCAGAGCGTGGCGATGTTGGAGGAACTGCAAGGGCCACATGCCTTATCTTTCCAGTCACCCACCACCTCCCACAGTCTGACCACAGAGGAGCATTCCCCTCGTAACTCAGTACCACCCAGGACTGTAGCAACTGAACTACATTCTCCAACAGGGTTTCAATTACCTCTCATCATGCCCACTACCCTTACCACCCCTCCCACAACGGTATTCTACCGTCCACCGAACCTACACAATATACTCGTCTATCCTTACACAACCCCTGCTCCCAGTCCCTTACCTCACGGCTCATACCCCTGTAATAGACCTAGATGCAAGACTTGTCCCATATATCCTCCCACCACCACCTACTCCAGTCTGGTCACTAACATCACCTATCCAGTCATAGGCAGGGCTAACTGTGAAACCAGTCATGTGGTCTTCAAACTGAGCTGCAACCATAGTGCTGCATCCTATGTAGGCATGACAACCAATGAACTGTCTGCCCACATGAATGGCCACTGACAAACTGTGGCCAAGAAACAAGTGGACCACCATGTTGCTGAACACGCTTCCAAACATGATATCATTAATGGCCAAAAGCTATAATTGTGAGAGTCTTTTTGTCGTGCCTATCTGCGACTCAAGATCTCTATTATATGGTGAGTAGTTAATTTCTATTTTGATTACATTACAATTATTGATGCTTTTATGTTCAGAGAACCCTCTGTTGATAACTGATATTCTTCAATTGTCGTTTCTGAAATGAATGTGCCATATGGATCCTTCCCAGTAACACCAGCTTTTCTGAATTGTGCAGGTGGGAAATTTCCCTGCAATATATCCTATGTTCCCGTAACCCTGCTGGCCCCAACCTTCGTTAATCACTGCCCTCACCCATCCAGCCCCTTCCCAGTTCCCACTCCAGCACTACACAGCCTTCATTCCACCATCACAACCAATCTTTTTATTTCTCTCCTTTTCCGCTACTTCCCCCCCTCCCCCCCCCACCTCTTCCCTGCCCACAGTCTAACCTGCAGCACTTCACTGTCCGCTACCCCCACCATACTATCCTTCTGCCTCCAAGCTCCAGCCACCTCCTTACCCCTACCCAGTCACCACTCCCACCATGCTCTGGTGCTGCTGCTCACAGCTTGGTTTCAGTTGCCTGAGACTGCAGTCATGTGTGTGAGTTCCATCTGTGTGAGTGTGTGTGTGTGTGTGTGTGTGTGTGTGTGTGTGTGTGTGTGTGTGTGCATATGTCTATTGTTGACGAAAGCATTAATGGCCAAAAGCTATAATTGTGAGAGTCTTTTTGTCGTGCCTATCTGCGACTCAAGATCTCTATTATATGGTGAGTAGTTAATTTCTATTTTGATTACATTACAATTATTGATGCTTTTATGTTCAGAGAACCCTCTGTTGATAACTGATATTCTTCAATTGTCGTTTCTGAAATGAATGATTTGGAGGAGCCATAAAAAGAAACTGATGTTAATACGATTTTCTAGAATATTCTAAGATATTAGTTTTATGTAAAAATAATGATGATCAGATATCCAGCACGAAGCCTTTTTTGGTGTAATGACAATTGTAAACTCATATACAGTGAAATTAAGAATGACAATAGTCGACAGTAATTTATGAAATGTTTGTTCTATTCACAATTTTTATATTGTGATGTGCATCAGTTCCAGCATCAATCACTTCACTATACTGCTTCCTGGTCTGCCTCTTTACAAACTGATGAAATCTCAAATAAGATGCTAAAAAGTTGTGGCCCTAATATTTGTTGTTTCCATTCACAAAGTTAATACACCATTGGTTCCTGGTATTTTCCCAGCCAAATTAAAATATTCATTGTTAGGCCTCTTTGTAAGGAAGGCAGTTTTACATGTGTCGATCTCACTTTCCAAACATTCTGGGAAGATAATACATATGATGGTTGGCACCCACTTGAGTAGTATTGGGAAACTTGCGCTGTCAGAGTTTTGGTTTCAAAAGAGCTGCTCTGCAGAGGAAGCTACTGTTTGTTCATGTTGTTGTTGTTGTGGTCTTCAGTCCTGAGACTGGTTTGATGCAGCTCTCCATGCTACTCTATCCTGTGCAAGCTTCTTCATCTCCCAGTACCTACTGCAACCTACATCCTTCTGAATCTGCTTAGTGTATTCATCTCTTGGTCTCCCTCTATGATTTTTACTCTCCACGCTGCCCTCCAATGCTAAATTTGTGATCCCTTGATGCCTCAAAACATGTCCTACCAAATGATCCCTTCTTCTAGTCAAGTTGTGCCACAAACTTCTCTTCTCCCCAATCCTATTCAATACCTCCTCATTAGTTACGTGATCTATCCACCTTATCTTCAGCATCCTTCTGTAGCACCACATTTCGAAAGCTTCTATTCTCTTCTTGTCCAAACTATTTATCGTCCATGTTTCACTTCCATACATGGCTACACTCCATACAAATACTTTCAGAAACGATTTCCTGACACTTAAATCTATACTCGATGTTAACAAATTTCTCTTCTTCAGAAACGATTTCCTTGCCATTGCCAGTCTACATTTTATATCCTCTCTACTTCGACCATCATCAGTTATTTTACTCCCTAAATAGCAAAACTCCTTTACTACTTTAAGTGTCTCATTTCCTAATCTAATCCCCTCAGCATCACTCAATTTAATTTGACTACATTCCATTATCCTCGTTTTGCTTTTGTTGATGTTCATCTTATATCCTCCTTTCAAGACACTGTCCATTCCGTTCAACTGCTCTTCCAAGTCCTTTGCTGTCTCTGACAGAATTACAATGTCATCGGCGAACCTCAAAGTTTTTACTTCTTCTCCATGAATTTTAATACCTAATCCGAATTTTTCTTTTGTTTCCTTTACTGCTTGCTCAATATACAGATTGAATAACATCGGGGAGAGGCTACAACCCTGTCTCACTCCTTTCCCAACCACTGCTTCCCTTTCATGCCCCTCGACTCTTATAACTGCCATCTGGTTTCTGTACAAATTGTAAATAGCCTTTCGCTCCTTGTATTTTACCCCTGCCACCTTCAGAATTTGAAAGAGAGTATTCCAGTTAACGTTGTCAAAAGCTTTCTCTAAGTCTACAAATGCTAGAAACGTAGGTTTGCCTTTTCTTAATCTTTCTTCTAAGATAAGTCGTAAGGTTAGTATTGCCTCACGTGTTCCAACATTTCTACGGAATCCAAACTGATCTTCCCTGAGGTCCGCTTCTACCAGTTTTTCCATTCGTCTGTAAAGAATTTGCGTTAGTATTTTGCAGCTGTGACTTATTAAACTGATAGTTTGGTAATTTTCACATCTGTCAACACCTGCTTTCTTTGGTATTGGAATTATTATATTCTTCTTGAAGTCTGTGGGTATTTCGCCTGTCTCATACATCTTGCTCACCAGATGATAGAGTTTTGTCATGACTGGCTCTCCCAAGGCCATCAGTAGTTCTAATGGAATGTTGTCTACTCCCAGGGCCTTGTTTCGACTCAGGTCTTTCAGTGCTCTGTCAAACTCTTCACGCAGTATCTTATCTCCCATTTCATCTTCATCTACATCCTCTTCCATTTCCATAATATTGTCCTCAAGTACATCGCCCTTGTATAAACACTCTATATACTCCTTCCACCTTTCTGCCTTCCCTTCTTTGCTTAGAACTGGGTTGCCATCTGAGCTCTTGATATTCATACAAGTGGTTCGTTTCTCTCCATAGGTCTCTTTAATTTTCCTGTAGGCAGTATCTATCTTACCCCTAGTGAGATAAGCCTCTACATCCTTACATTTGTCCTCTAGCCATCCCTGCTTAGCCATTTTGCACTTCCTGTCGATCTCATTTTGGAGACGTTTGTATTCCTTTTTGCCTGCTTCATGTACTGCATTTTTATATTTTCTCCTTTCATCAATTAAATTCAATATTTCTTCTGTTACCCAAGGATTTCTATTAGCCCTCGTCTTTTTACCTACTTGATCGTCTGCTGCCTTCACTACTTCATCCCTCAGAGCTACCCATTCTTCTTCTACTGTATTTCTTTCCCCCATTCCTGTCAATTGTTCCCTTATGCTCTCCCTGAAACTCTCTACAACCTCTCGTTCTTTCAGTTTATCCAGGTCCCATCTCCTTAAATTCCGACCTTTTTGCAGTTTCTTCAGTTCCACATCTGCCCCTGGGAATGTCTTACAATTTAAAACCTGGTTCCTAAATCTCTGTCTTACCATTATATAATCTATCTGATACCTTTTAGTATCTCCAGGATTCTTCCAGGTATACAACCTTCTTTTATGATTCTTGAACCAAGTGTTAGCTATGATTAAGTTATGCTCTGTGCAAAATTCTACAAGGCGGCTTCCTCTTTCATTTCTTCCCCCCAATCCATATTCACCTACTATGTTTCCTTCTCTCCCTTTTCCTACTGACGAACTCCAGTCACCCATGACTATTAAATTTTCGTCTCCCTTCACTACCTGAATAATTTCTTTTATCTCGTCATACATTTCATCAATTTCTTCATCATCTGCAGAGCTAGTTGGCATATAAACTTGTACTACTGTAGTAGGCATGGGCTTTGTGTCTATCTTGGCCACAATAATGCGTTCACTATGCTGTTTGTAGTAGATAACCCGCACTCCTATTTTTTATTCATTATTAAACCTACTCCTGCATTACCCCTATTTGATTTTGTATTTATAAATCTGTAATCACCTGACCAAAAGTCTTGTTCCTCCTGCCACCGAACTTCACTAATTCCCACTATATCTAACTTTAACATTGTTCATAACATTCTGAATCTGAACCAGGCCTCTCTTGCTCTAATCAGCACAAGTCAGTATAAGTTGATCAATTTTAATCTATAAATGTTTTGTGAGCAGCCACAGCCAGCCTTGGCAAACTAACAAAACCTGTGTATAGTGTCAAAGTGACTGTCATGCTGTGTCATGCCAAACCAGTATGGACATTTGTAGCACCAGCATGATGAGATGAAAGTGCAGCTTGTGTCCCCCTCAACACCGCTCCCTTACTTGGCTTGCTGGGAATTGGTGAATGGATCTTCCTTCCTCCACTCCTGGACCCACATTCCCCTCCTTAATAATACCTTCAGTACATTGGGAACAAACTATACTTATACCTTTACTGAGTGTGTAGTTAAACTTTCAAGTGATAAAATATCACCAGTTTGGATATTGCTTGACTTATGAAAGGCATTTGATTGTGCCAATCATAAATTCTCTTAGAGAAATTAAGGTTTTGTAGTTCAGTACATATCTGGTTTAGTTCTTATGTAAAATACAGGAGCCAGGAGTTCGAGTAGGATGTTTGGATCATACCAACAAGGTCACTATATCATCTTCATGGGGAGAAATTACAATGAGTAGGATTTGATCACGGGTCAATTATTATTTGCTCTGTGACAATGATTTACCACTTCATTGCAATCAAAAGGCATTATTGTAAGTCAATCAAAGAAGTACCCATAAGGAAAATAATAAATGATTTCATTATGAATCAACCAGTTTTTTACTTTCAAAATTACCCAACCTACTGGGGTCAGGGTCTTTGGATAGTGACACTGTCACCTCATTGGGCTAGTCAGCTTTGCCCACCTTTGCTCAGGGCCCTCAGGCTCACCTATTTTAATTTAGGATGTGCACCATTATCTGTGTCTTACCCTAGATATTGTTCTCTTAGGGACCATGAAAACAAAATTAGGCCAATTACAATGCACACAAACACATTTAAGTAATCATCCTTCTTGCACCCCATATGTGAACAGAACAGACAGAAGCCCTAATCAATGGGACATGCCTTCTGCTGTGCACTTCACAGTGGTTTGCAGAGTATAAACAGATGTAGATTTAGAATCTACAGATACATACCTACCCCAATAAGATGGAACTTGAAAATAAGACTATAGACAGGATCATATAAATCTTTCGATATTCCATGGTTCTACATAGAAGAGAATGATTAATATATGGTAAAGGAAAGTACGATTAATGTGTCTTTCACTGTAGTTTGCAAAATATGGAAGTAACAACCCACAATACTACACCAGCTCGTTGTTCAGACAAGACTGAGAATGTTACTAACTTTCATTCAAATCCTCCCTGAGAGCTGTAAAGTGTACAGACACCTATCTGCCTACATTGTCACATGTGATGACCCTGTTCCAGCACTGCATCTTTGTTAATAAGGAATGTTGTGTGGAATGGATGGGACGTTTGTCACATTGGTCCACATGGATTGCCTTATATCCAGTGGGATGTCTTCCAGTAACTGCAACAGCATATCTGTAAGGAAATGTATTATTATTGATTTAAGCCCACTAAGGAGTGCTTACAGCTAGTTCTTTTTCGATGCTCTCTTCTGTTCCCAATATCTCTTTGATCCCTGCTGATAATTTCTCCTTCCTCTCCTATGAAAGTAGCTTCTGACATTTAGGAACTCTAGGTGGTGGGGTCCAAAATGTGAAATGATCTTCTACTCCAAGATCAGAGATCCCAGCCAAATCCAAGTCCTTTAGTGCTTCATTAAGCCATAGGCTTACAGTCTTGTAGCTTTTAACCAATGAGAAGATCTTCATGGTAAGCCTATTGTTGTTCACTCATTGTAGGTGCCCATAGAACTTGAGCCCCTCCATCGCATACTGGTGTTGGCTGATTCTAACTGTTGATACAGTTCAGAATTAGACTTCAATCAAATTGATTCCATCAGGGAGCAATCTCGGGCCATTAATTTTTCTGAGAATACGTCTTTCGGCTTTCTCCAGGTCATCCATCATGCCTTTTCTGTTCATCAAGAGTGTCTCTGTCGCATACAGAAATTGTGGTATGACAGCAGTTTTGTAATGACATGCAAGGAAATATATATACTTCTGTAAATAAATAAAGCAGGGGCGATTGATGCAATTCTTGAAAAGCTTGCATCACACATACACAGATCAATATTATTGATTATCCACTTGTTTCTGCGAGTGTGGATTTTCATCAGACCTATGGTGCATATGCAAAGACTCATTTGATTTGTAAATGTTGCTTCATTCATAAAATATTGCGTAGAAACACCACACGGCTCAAAAATTTTCATAGAGATGATTCAGAGAACTGTAACCACTAACGAAAGTCATCACCTTGAAGCTGTTGATGGAGCAAAATGTGAACTAAATGAAATGAACTGGAATGAGGTGTTTGCAGAATATTCTGTTGGCAGATTGTACTTGCACACTCAAGCTGCCTTTTAGTGACATGTATATTGAGTGTTACTGTTACGAAAATTTTTCTTGCATTTCTCTCATCAGTTATCGTTTCCTTTCACTCTATTTTATGCTTCATAATTTCAATTTCTTGATTTTTAAAAATGTTTGCAAGTACGAATTATAAGGGGTTGGCATACAACTACAACATTGCTCCAAAATGGTGGTGAAAATTACAATAAATACATGCATACCATTTTTTTTACTATCATCTATGATATGAAAATTTGAATAGTTTTGTGATCAAACTATGTGATCACTAAAATAGCAAATTTCATTCTGATAAGCTTAAAGTGTACACATAAACACACAAACCATACCTGAGTTACAAGCATGCTTACATTTAGTACAATGGAACAACATTTGTGATACCTCTTCTCCTGACACTAGCGCAATGGTTTGTGATACTGTTATCTTTTTACTGCCTGATCAAGTTACAAGGCTCATATCAGGCTTATATCAGAAAATTCACCACATTGTCTGCTATAGCTTAGTGAAAACCAAAGCTCAATATATTTACTCATTCTGTATACAGTTGTGATGGTAAGTCTTAGTTGTGTTACTCTGTGTGCAATTTCACACATCAGCTACTGAACATTAAGAGTAGAAAATAACATTAAATGTGCTACTTTTGTAAAATAGGAGAAAATAATTTGTTTTTATAAGTATCTAGTACTTTTGTTTGTGGAACCAGTAAAGATTCTTATGTCTTCTCATTAGGATGTCTTCTCATTAGGATTAATAAAAATTAATTAGGATTACTAAAGATATTTGTTTCATTCTTTTGTCATGGCTTCCAGTCACAAACATTTTTAATATATTCCAATATTTTCAGATTACCAGAGTATGGGTATATTACAAATAAAATGACTCTTTGATTGAACAGCAAGATTCTTCATTTAAACTGCAAAAAAATCTGGTTTTCTGTATGGTTTTCTTTGCAAAAAGTAGACTCAAATATGAGTACAAACATAAACTGTTGCCTTTGGCCTAAATTAGCAGGCCAAACAGGAAACATTTCTGGGACCATTTCATTGCCTATAAATTTGGCAGCCACCTTAACACAAGGATGCGTACCAGCAAATTCAGGTAAAAATAAAAATAATTACTGTATGACTCTAGTAGTCGTTACTGAATGTTAGTGAATAATTGAGCTGTCACTCAGTCCAGAGACTGTGGAACAATAACTTGTGATACCAGAATATGAGATACCATGCATCCAGAAAGTCTCTCCACAGTTGAGAGCCTCGCATGTCTTGCCCTGTGGGAGGGAGGGAGGGAGATTAGTGTTTAACGTCCCGTCGACAATGGGGTCATTAGAGACGGAGCGCAAGCTCGGGTGAGGGAAGGATGGGGAAGGAAATCGGCCGTGCCCTTTCAAAGGAACCATCCCGGCATTTGCCTGAAGCGATTTAGGGAAATCACGGAAAACCTAAATCAGGATGGCCGGAGACGGGATTGAACCGTCATCCTCCTGAATGCGAATCCAGTGTGCTAACCACTGCGCCACCTCGCTCGGTTTTGCCCTGTGGGGCACATAGGGTTGGCAGAATGTACAAACCTCATGTTTCCATGTTCCATGGACCTGCAATGGTAGAGTGGGGGTAGTAGTAGTAGTAGTAGTAGTAGTAGTAGTAGTAGTAGCTTTATTCACATGTAGATCTCTTTTTACAAGGCTATAGGACATGTCAAAGTACTTACAAGTTTAGACCAATTTAAAAAAAGCTAATTCGTATACACATATATTTACAGACTTCTAGTTAGAGACAATCATTAGATTTTACTCCTGGTATACAATACTTTTTTTTTTTTACAAATAACTTATTAAATATTGTAATGTCACACTGTTCACTCATATCTCACTATCAGTCACTGCACACACTATACACACATTGTTTCATAACACTTCATTCACTAAACAAACAAACACACACACACACGTACACACACACACACACACACACACACACACACACATACATACACACACACAAACAAACACAAACACACATACTGATGATCTCTGGGCCATTTTCTGTACCGCAACTTCCCATTTGCTATCCTGAAAAACTGAGTCAGAGTGAGATGTAGAGCTCAGAAAGAGGAAGAGGTATTAGTATTGCGCTATGGATAGCTTGAGGGAAGAGTGTTTCTAGAAAGGAAAAGAAAAACATGAAGTGAAGATGTTATGTGGAACGTTGGATATTTTAAAATCATTATTATTATTATTATTATTATTATGTATAACATTTTTTTATCAAACCCCTACTCTGTTTTATCTAACTAATCCTTCAGCGTATAAAATGTATTGCATAACAGGTACTTTTTAGCTGCCTTTTTAAATAAGTGTATTTTTGCAGTTTCTTTAATCTTTTTTGGTAATTTATTGTACAGTTTTATTCCTTGGCATAAAATGCTGTTTTGAGTTTTATGTTTATTTTTTCTTGGTAAATGTGAGTTGAGTCTATCTCTTGTTGCATGGTCATGGACAGAGCCGTTTATGCAGTAGTTACCAACGTTATTTTTGATGTGTACAACTGACTGGTAAATGTATTCACATGGAGCAATTAAAATCACCAGTGTTTTGAACAAATCTTTGCAATGAGCTCGACTAGTATTTTTGGTTATTATTTTTATGGCTCTTTTCTGGAGTTTGAAAATTGTATTCATATTTTGTGCATTTGTTCCCCAAAAAAGAATGCCATAGCTAAGTATTGAGTTTACATATGAATAATATGCAACTAAAAGACACTGCATGTTGCACACTGATGATAAGCATCTAAGGGCGTAATGTGCTGATGACATTCTGTTTGCAAGTACCTTTGTGTGTTCACACCACTTCAACTGGGAATCAATATTCATTCCTAGAAATTTTGCATATGTTACACAGTTTATAGAGGTGCCATCTACAGTTAATTTAACATTGTCATTTTTCCTCTTCAAAATGAAATTCATGGCATTACTTTTCTTTACGTTCAATGTCAATTATTGCTTATTGAATAATCATAAACTTCCTTGAGAGTTTCATTTGCTTTATCAGCAAGGAGTTCTCTTCTTTTCTCAGTGACTATAATATTGCTGTCATCAGTGAAGAGAATTTTTTCACCAAGAGTCACACTACTGGGAAAGTCATTGATGTATCAGGAATAGTATTGGTGCTAATACACTACCTAGCGGAAACCCTGTATTAATGTATTTTGGTTCTGATAAGTGTTTTACTAAATGTTTAGATCTATTTGAAGTATATGTTATTTCTACTCTTTTTACCCTACCTGCTAGGTACGATCGAAACCAGTCTTTATCTACCCCTCTTATTCCTAATTCTTCTAATTTATTTAATAGAATCTTGTGGTAGACTGTATCAAATGCCTTAGAAAGATCCGAAAATATGCCTGTGACACATTCATCTTTATCAAGAGCATCAAGTACAACTTTTGTGAATTCTACTATGGCTAACTCCGTATTTTTACCACTTCGGAAACCAAACTGTGATTCGCTTAAAAGATTGTATTTATTTAGGTAATTCATTAATCTGTCTTTCATAATTGCTTCTATTATTTTTGAGAATGCTAACAGTAGGGAAATGGGCTGGTAATTTTCTATGTCTTCTGCATTATCTTTCTTAAGTAAATCTACAACTCTTGCCTGTTTTAGCTACTCTGGAAGTGTCCCTGATGTGAAGGATTCATTTATTATATTTGTTAAGGGGCCTTGTATGATTCCTATGCATTTTTTCAGTACACACATTGGTACTTCATCTAAGCCTAATGACGTTTTAGTTTTTAGTTTTTGAACAGTTTTATTGACTTCATTCTCTGTGGTTGGAAGTAACATCATTGTATTTAGCGCAACATTATTTACAGGTGTTACATTTGTTTTGGGGAATTTTTGCTGTAACTTATCAGCAATACTTGAAAAATGTTCGTTTACATAGTTTACTAAGTGTTGTGGATCATTTATTACCTTATCCCCCTCCCTTAGCAGTATGTTATTCTGCGTTTGTTTGCCTCTCCCCGTTTCCTTTTTGTAACATCCCAGGCTGCTTTGCTTTTATTCTCTGCATTATATATTATTTTGTCATTAAATGACTTTTTTGCAGCAATCGTCAACTTCCTATAGATCTTTTTGTATCTATGATAGAAATTGAAGAATTCTGGATCATTGCAAATATTTTTCATGGAACTGAGGTGTTTAAGTGTTTGGGAGGACTTCTTAATACCTGCTGTTATCCATCTGTTTTAGTGAGATGTTGATACAGACATGCATACTTTTGGAAATGCCCTTTCAAAGTTCAATTTAAACAATGTGGAGAATTTAGAGAATTTCATAGTCACATTGGTTTCTTTACACACTTCATCCCAACTTTGTTTTTCTAGTTCTTTTGAAAAATCTTTTATTTTTATTTCTGATAGATGTGTTTGTAGGCTTGTAGTTTTGGGAATGATTCAATGCCTGATTTTACTGTTGTTATTTGACAGAGATAGTCTGATAGTCTGAGATCTTTTACAGCTACATCACATTTTTCCCTGTCCATATTTGTGGCCACATGGTCAATTACTGATGCAGTCATTGTAGTAACTCTTGTTGCACTATTTTATTGGCGTATAGGGACATGCCAAAACTCTGAAGGATGTTTATGAAGGTGCTGGTGGATTCATTTATGATATTAGTGTTGATGTTAATGTCCCCTCACAGAATTATGTTGACCTTTATACTTGAGACTTTATCTAGAACTTCTGTCAGTTTATTGAAAAAAGTCTCCACACTACCACTAGGTGACCTGTACACACACAAAATGATTAATTTCTTGGTGATATCAAGCCCTGTTAATTCAATAGCTGATATTTCAAAGTGTTTGTCTTGATCTGAATTGTGTTCTTTTTCTGATATAAATGCATGATCCTCCACCCCTTGAAGTAGTTCTGCAGTAATAGTTTGCCCTTTCATACAATGATAATACTATATGTTTGATTTCTGTGTCTGTACACCAGTGATCAGTAATACAAACTACTGTACTTCTAATAGCTGTATTTTATTTTTTATTGATTGCATGTTTTGATGGAGGATTATTAAGTATGTGAAATGCCCCATGTTACTCTTTCCAATGGTTTGTTTTTCTTTGTGACATCTGGTCTGTGTGATATCTGAAGTGTTAAAATCTGTCTTGTGAGTGATTGTTTCAGTATTTTTTAAACTGCTGGACATACTCTTCAGGCAGGGGAACCTGTTGTCTGGATTTATCCTAAAAAGACCTACTTTTCCTACCTATGACAACAGGTACTTGACCATGTGTGGCCCGAGATCCATCCCTTATACTGTCATGAATCAGCTGTACCAATCTTCCCTTCCCAGTCCTGTTTAGGTGTAGGCCATGTCTAGTGAAACCCCATCTGTTGATAGTCCCAACGGGCACCAGAGAAACATGAGCAAAGTTGGCTGTCCTCAGAGCCATCCCTAAACCCACATTGGTTCGCCTCACAGCTGCACCAAAGTGTGATCGATCATGATGCCAGAACAGTTCAATAATGTGTACATTGGTGCCATGAGTCAGGGAAGCTATCTTGTCCAGATCACCACCTATGTCATATGCCCCATCCCTTTCCAAACTGTTTCCCACCCCACTCACTATTACTACATGGTCCTCTTTTCTAAAGTCCTTACATAAAGACCCTAGGTCCTCTATCACATGACTTAGCCCTGCATTTGGCTTGAAGATACTGGTGGCCTGGTATGCTGCCCCTAAAGTTTCCTGTAACTGAGGGCCTACACCTTGCCTACAGCTACTATCTAGCAGCAGCACTTTCTTCTTCCTAACACTTTGTACATTCCTAGGCTTCTTGGCCTCAGTAGAAGTGTGCTGCACATTTCCTACTCCTCATTCTATCTTAGAATTGTGTGTGCATTGCAGCTGTTAATTGTGTTACTGTCTGGTTCTTGTGTAGTGAGAATGCTCACCATTGCAGAGAAGGCATTTTTAGTGGAAGAGGTGTACCGTGAAGGAGGAAACTTTACAGAGCATCTGAGCTGGCAATTTAGATGGCGTTTTCCTGGCTCAGGGTACTCACATTGTGACACTGTATGTGATTTAATACACAAATTCCAGACAACAGATTCATTCATTTCATGTTGCACGATGAACACATAGAACCACAATTTTTACAGAACAGGAGCCTGACAACATTTTGAACATCATGTTGTGAAGTCTAGCAAAATCAGTGAGGAGATTATTGCAAGAGGCTAAAGTCTCTCATATGACAGCACACAAGGCCATAGCCAAAGAATTTGGGATGTATTAATATAAATTTACTGCTATTTAACAGTTACATTGTACCATGTGAAATGAATAGTGTATTGTGAATGGTTTCAGCAATTTGTTAACCAACAATGAGCTGATGTTTTAGATCAAACCTTTTTCACTGTTGAGGCTTGGTTTCACTTATCTGGCCACACTGATTTCTAAAATTCATTAATTCAGTCATGACAAAATCCAGATGACTTAAGAGAAATGTCATTACATGCAGAGAGAATCGGAGGGTGGGTTGCCTTCACACAACAGCGAATTATAGAGTTGATCTTTTTCGAAACTACTGTCACTTCCAATATCCATTATTCTCAGATAATCTATTCATTTATTGCCCTGTTGAATGAAAATGAGATCAGTCATTCATTTTTCCAACAAGGTAACACTACTGCTCATACAGCTCACCAGTTCCAATGACTTTTAGATTAAATCTTTGGAGACAGAGTAATTATGAAAGGTCTCTGGTTCCTGCACTCACTGGATCTGTCTCCACCCAACTATTTCCTTTGGGGTGCAACTAAAACATTTGTGTGTATCAAAATAACACAAAGACAGTGGGGGAACTGAAGACAGTGATAATTGATTATCTGCATTTGATGACACGTGTAACATTGATAAAGGTGTTCACAAATAAATGTGAACAGGTTGAACTAGGCCTTCAAGAAAGAGGAAAATATTTCCAGCACCTTCTGTGATATTAGTGAGTACAGTGTATTTCATTCTAATAAATGTGCAATAAATTAATTCCATTGTTTTAATTGTAATAATGTTGAATCCCATCTCTCAACATTACTGCAGCCACTAGCAATGAATCCCAGACCCTAACTATATGCTGCCAACCTTACATGCCCCACAAAGTGAGACACGCAGAGTTTTTCACTGTGGAGAGACTTGGCAGATGGACTGTATTTTGCTTAACATTTCGGCATAGTAAACATGCTGATGGTCTTACCATACCTCACAATCACATGTAGTGCAATAGCAAGAAATCAATAACTGTGTATTAATAATTGTAGAAAAACTATACAGGTATAAAACAGATGCATGTTTTCAATAACAATGGCACTTAAATAATCAAAAATAAGTATTGTGTCCCAGCATCAAGTGTACTTCCACAACTCCAGGCTTGCACATTGTGATAGAATGCTCGAGGACTGCAGTTCTTTCTTCATCATATTAAACCTCAAGCAGGTATGCCTGTCTATAAAGTGCATCAGCCATAAATAAAATTGTTTTTCATCAGTCTACTATTGTTTCAAAATTGTAAGCCCATACATATTCCTTCATTATTGCTTCAGCTAACACAGTAAGCCTGCAGGTGATCAGCAGTAATATAAAATAAACAGTGAGCTAGGTGAGAAAAAATTTAGGATTCATGCAAGAAAATTACCCCGATTATGAGCTAATGGGAAAATCACATACTGAGGCAGTTGTCCATGAGATAATTAGTAAGTGAAGAAGCAGTTGGCTGGTATCTGATGCAACTGCTCTGCTTAATGCTTCAAGGGGGTGACACTACCTGTGACAACAGAGTGATAAATGAAAGTTTATTTCATTATTGTGTAACTAAACAATGCCTTAGCTCATATTACATAAGTTTATTTTATCATTGTTTAATTCTACTAAGATTTAACTGCGATTTTGCTCATAAATGTTTACTTTGGTAACGTAAGGACAGCTCTTCTTTACATGTGTGCAAAGTACATTGTGCACCCACTCATGTTATGAAAAATGGCGTGCCCACTCGAAGATTAAGGAAACAAATTTTCTCACTGCAACTGCCAAATATATTTATTTGCATAGTAGTTTCAGAGATTTATAGCTCTGTTTTCAATAAAAACAATTATTTTCATACATTTGTAATTGTAGAAGCTTTGTTGCAATACCATGTCAAATCACTGTCCCATCACCAACCAAAACAGAGTGCATACACACAAGAAAATTGACACGTTTGCCCAAGGACATACTAGAATGAAAATAAAATATGAAATACTGATGGCTGATTGGAAGATGTTTAAGTCTTTACTAAGACAACAGCTAAATAGGAGGTAAAACTACCATTTTATCTATAATGTTTACATCCTGCACCTCAACAAAATTTGAAAGTGTCCAGCCGGCTGCTGTGAGCAAGCGGTTCTAGGCACTTAAGCCCAGAACTGCACTGCTGCTACTGTCGCAGGTTTGAATCCTGCCTTGGGCAAGGATGTATGTGATGTCTTTAGGTTTAAGTTGTTCTAAGTCTAGGGGAATGATGACCTCAGATGTTAAGTCCCATAGTGCTTAGAGCCATTTGAACTTTTTTTTTCATTCTTATATGTACTTGTGTCAACATGTGTCAGTTTGCAAAGGCAAATGTATTTCTTTTTATTTCCACTGTGACAGTTAAAAAAATGTCTGCATTGAAAACTGAGCTATAAATCTCTGAAACCAGTATGCAAATAGACATGTTTGGAAGTGAACAATTGTTACTTTATATGACACTGCTATTGTTATTTAAGTGCAAAGTATGTGAACAGTTTCCTCATCATATGTGTTTTCCAATATCAACTTAGCCCTTTCGTATATAGGCTCTTTTGGGAAGGGAGGTTTAGGGCAAGACATAGCAAGGTGGAATAGCTACATTTACTATGAATGTGATCCTTCAGCAAATAATTTTTTTCTGTTTTCTGTTGTCCAAATAATACATATATCATATGTAACTAAAAGTGCTCCATTCCTCTCTATACTGTATTTCACTATACATTATTATACATAATATTGTTTGAATTCTGCTGATAACAATAGTGTAAACAGTTCATGCAAAACTATTTAGTGTAACGAAATATTCTAAATTTATGATACCTGTAGACCATGTCCACATCAAAATTTGACCCCACTAATAACTGTTTGTTTCAAGATTGACATAGCTTATTTGAAAGCCCTTATTTTCCTCGTTTGAAAAATGTTTTTCTTTTTCCACAAACCAGATATTTCATCTACATCTACGTGATTACTCTGCTATTCACAATAAAGTGACTGGCAGAGGGTTCAATGAACCACCTTCAAGCTGTCTCTCTACCATTCCACTCTCGAACAGCGTGTGGGAAAAACGAGCACATAAATTTTTCTGTTTGAGCTCTGATTTCTCTTATTTTAACATGGTTTTTGCAATTGGGGGAGAAAACTGGTGATTGAAATTTCATGAGAAGACCCTGTCGCAACAAAAAACACCTTTTTTTTAATGATTGCCACTCCAATTCATGTATCATGTCTGTGGCACTATCTCCCCTATTTCACAATAATACAAAGCAAGCTGCCCTTCTTTGTACTTTTTCAATGTCATCCATCAGTCCCACCTGATGCGGATCCTACATCGCACAGCAATACTCCAGAATATGGCAGACAAGTGTGGTGTAAGCAGTCTCTTTAGTAGATCTGTCACACCTTCTGAGTGTTCTGCCAATGAATCACAGTCTTTGGTTTGCTCTACCCACAACATTATCTATGTGATTGTTCCAATTAAAGTTATTTGTAGTTGTAATCCCTAAGTATTTAGTTGAATTTACAGCCTTCAGATTTGTGTGACTTATCACATAATTGAAATTTAGTGGATTTCTTTTAGTACTCAAGTGAATGACTTCACACTTTTCTTTATTCAAGGTCAATTGCCACTTTTTGCACCATACAGATATCTTATCTACATCATTTTGCAAATTAATTTTGGTCATCTGATGACTTTACTAGATGGTAAATGACAGCATCATCTGCAAACAATCTACCCCGGCTGCTATGGTTGTCTCCTATATCGTTAATATAGATCAGGAACAATAGAGGGCCTATAACACTTCATTGGGGAACACCGGATATAACTTCTGTGTTACTCAATGACTTTCCATCTATTACTACAAACTCTGACATTTCTGACAGGAAATCACGAATCCAGTTGCACAATTGAGGCGATATTCCACAGGCACACAGTTTGGTTAGAAAAAGCTTGTGAGGAACAGTGTCGAAAGCCTTCTGGAAATGTAAAAATATGGAGTCAATTTGAAATCCCCTGTCGATAGCACTCATTACCTAATAAGTATAAAGATTTCTTCGAGGTACTTCATAATGTTCAAATACAGTATATGTTCCAAAACCCCATTGCAAATCGACGTTGGTGATATGGCCCTATAATTCAATGGATTACTCCTACTTCCCTTTTTGGGTACTGGTGTGACTTGAGCAATTTTCCAGTCTTTAGATATGTATCTTTCTGTGAGCAAGTGGTTGTATGTAATAGCTAAATATGGAGCTATTGTGTCAGCATACTCTGAAAGAAACCTGACTGGTGTACAATGTGGACCAGAGGTCTCGCCTTTATTAAGTGATTTAAACTGCTTTGCAACACTGATGTTATCTACTTCTATGTTTCTCATTTTGGCAGTTGTTCTCGATTGGAATTCAGGAATATTTACTTCATCTTGGTAAAGGAGTTTTAGGAAACCGTGTTTAATAACCCTTTATTTATTTTTTTATTTGTTTATTTATTTCATGTTCCATAGATCTTGTATTGTGAGCACATCACATGAGATGTGGAATGAGTCAAACATACAAAACAACAAACATATAAAAAGATACAAAACAGTCTTCATTAAATATATAAAAATGTTCTACATAACTGTATATAGTTAATACAAAGTTTAGAGGAAAAACAGATATTGTACATATAACAGCAGATTTCTTTGAGTGTTAATACAAAATTTCATGTTTTAATTTGGAGAAAAATTACAAGCACATTTCTTTGTTAACAAGATGGATAATTCTATCTAAATGCTATTTCCCTTTTTGCATCATAAAACTCTTCTAATGTATAAACAGACATATTTAACAAATATTCCTTTAGTCTTGCTTTAAAAAGGGATTCATTTTCTCCTAAACATTTTATCTGGTCAGGGAGATGGTTAAAAATTTTTGTTCCTGACCATTTGACACCTCTCTGAACAACTGTCAGGTTCTTAAGTTCACAATGCTTTAGTGACAATGTCATCAGTGACTTCACCATTGTTATCACACAGTGAAGGTATTGATTGTGTCTTGTCACTGATGTGCTTTATGTATGACCAGAATCTCTTTGGGTTTTCTGCCAGATTTCGAAGCAGAGTTTCGTTAAGGAAATTATTAAAAGCATCTCACATTGAAGTACGCACTATATTTTGAACTTCTGTAAAACTTTGCCAGTCTTGGGGATTTAGCATTCTTTTAAATTTGACATGCTTTCTTTGCTGCTTCTGCAACAGTGATGTGACCTGTTTTGTGTACCATGGGGGATCAGTACCATCACTTATAAATTTATATGGTATACATCTCTCAATTGCTGTCGATACTATCTCTTTGAAATCATTCCACAACTTTTCTATGCATACATGATCAGATCGGAAGGAGTGAAAACTGTCTCTTAAAATGGCATTAAGAGCATTTTTATCAGCTTTTTTAAATAGACATACTTTGCGTTTCTTTTTGATGGTTGTAGGTGTTACAGCATCATCCTAGCGGCAACTGCCTTGTGGTCGCTAATCCCTGTGTTCATCACAATACTCACTATTTGTCCAGGATTATTTGTTGCTAAGAGGTCAAGTATGCTTTTGCAACCATATATGCTTTGCGTGGGCTCATGAACTAATTGTTCAAAATAATTTTCTGAGAAAGCATTTAGTACAATTTCGGATGATGTTTTATGCCTGCCACCGGCTTTAAACATATAATTTTTCCAGCATATTGAGGGTAGGTTGAAGTCACCACCAGCTATAACTGTATGAGAGGGGTACCTATTTGAAATGAGACTCAAGTTTTCTTTGAACTGTTCAGCAACTATATATTCTGAGTCAGAGGGTCGGTAAAAGGTGCAATTAATAGTTTAGTACAATTGTCAAGTATAACATACCCATACTATTTCTCAGCAATTTCACTACAAGGCAAACTACTTCTGATAGCAGTAAATACTCCACCACAAACTGTATTTAATCTATGCTTTCTGATCACCATTACAGCTTTGAAAAAATTTTGGCTTAACTTATTTCTGGCTTTAGCCAGCTTTCTATTAGGGCTTCAGTGCTTTCTATTAGGGCTTGGAGCTCTGTTCTTTCCCAACACATCTACAACAATTTACAGCTACAATACCAATTGTTTCTACTACTAACTTACTGTGTTTTACCTGTCCCCTTTTAGACGGACACCGTTTCTGTGGTCCCCTGAGACCCTCTATCCTAAAAAACCGCCCAGTCCCTTCCACCCAGTCCCCGCTACCCATGTAGCCACTTCCCGTGTATGGTGGACTCCTGACCTATTAAGCGGAACCTGGAAACCCACCAGCTGATGGCGCAAGTCAAGGAACCTGCTGCCTACATGGTCACAGAACCGCCTGAGCCTCTGATTGAGGCCCTCCACGCAGCTCTGCACCCAAGGACCACAGTTGGTTCTATCGACAATGCTGCAGATGGTGAGGTCCACCTTAATCTTGCAAGCAAGACTGGCAGTTTTTACCATTTGCACTAGCCACCTGAAATCAGAGAGAATCTCCTCCAATCCAAAGTGACACACATCATTGGTACCAACATGAGCCACCACCTGCAGCTGGCTGCACCCTGTACTCTTCATGGCATCTAGAAGTACCCTTTCCACATCCAGAACGACTCCCCCAGTATGCACATAAATTACACAGGCTTCCTTCCCCTCCCTGGCCGCCATATTCCTAAGGGTCCCCATTACACACCTAACGTTGGAGCTTCCAAGTACCAGCAAACCCACCCTCTGTGAATGCCCAGACTTTGCGGGCTGAGAAGCTTCCTCTGGATCAGGGTGGACAACAGCATCCGGCTCAGAGACATCGCCAGCCACAGATAATGCCCAAAACCTGTTTGCCAAATGAACCGGGGAGGCCCTACGATCGGCCTCTCAGAAAGTTTTTCGCTGCCTGCCAGACTTTGGAATGATCTCCCACTCAACCACGGGTGAGCGGTCAACCTCAGTGCAGGCAGTACCTGTGTAGCCACAGCAGTGGACAGATTTCAAAATTTATTTGTATTCAAAGTTTTCACTTACCAGAATATTCAAATTTTAAAATGCAATACTGTCAAAATTCTACTGTTACAGTTTTGTAGCCACAATTTTTCTTTTTCCAGAAATGCATACTTTTACTAAAATAATGTGTTAGTTTACCAAATATCCAGACCATAAAATATTACTTTTGAAAAAAAGTTCTTGGCAGGCTGTTGGATTCCTGGTGTACATCAAAACTTCCAATATAGTTTTGGCAATTTCCAATGATATACCTTATAGGTAATCAGGATACTTCACTCTTACCAATCATTTCCTACGGCCAGCGTGGGCCAAGGGATATTACGTGGCCCCAGTTCTTTTAATTAGCTTCAACTCAGGCAGAAGAGCATGCTCTTCCTATTAATAAATGACTCTGTATTGGTTCCTAAGACACAGTGTAACTCATGTAACTGACAACTGTAGCTGCAGTTTACAAAATTGCTTGCTCTGTAGATGCCATCATACTGAGTTTGATTTTTTCTGTGTTGTGTAGGCAAATAAACCTTTGTTTTATTCTTTTGATAGCGCAGACAGAAAAAAAGGTTGTTGATGGTAATTTCAAGTGGTATACAAACTGAGGGTCATAAGTTAGTGCATCATGAAATATATTTTTGATGAGGTTGCATCGGTATGTATTCTTCCATTAGGTACCAATCTACTGTACTATATACTGAATCTACTTCATTTCTCAAAAATACAGTCTACCTGTATCTGGTCAGAACAATATTAAATTACAACAGAAGGAACAACATCACCATCCCAAACAACAGCAGCACCATCAGTGGCAGCAGCAGAGCCACTGTCACCATTGGCAGCCACACCAGTACTCCCAGAATCAGAACTGTTATCATCAGAAGCACAGGCAATAAGGGAAGAAGCGACAGCAACAATGGAAGGAGCAACAACAACATCTAAAGAAGCAATAGGAGTCACTCATACCTTTAAAGAGAGAATAATTTCACCACTATGCCATCTGAAGGATTTTTTAATGGACACTGGTATGGAGGAAACACTGAGGTAAGGAATTTATGAAAAGCTGTGCTTGGAAAGGCAAATAAAAGTGAAAACAATTACTTAATTACTTATAATATAAATGGTCTGAAGGCAGGTATTACCAAACTTGAAGAACTGCAAATTATTCTCAATGGAAGCAAAAATATCGAAGTTGTCTGCTTAAATAAACATTGGTTAGTTATTGACTTTATAAAAATTTTAAATAAATTGCAAAATTTCAATGTAGAAAGCTGCATTTGCAGAAGAGAGAAATAACATGGAGGCTCATGCATACTTCTAGATGCCTGCTTAACATTTTAAATAAAACCAGATTTTGATTACCTAAATGAGGAGTTGTGTTGAAATAAAAGAGATGAACACAATAGTTACATCAGTTTACAAAAGCCCAGAAAACAGAATAAGTAACTAAAACTTTCTTGTCTAAACTTCAGTGTCTTCTAAATAAACTTGTCTTCTATAAAAACTTATAAAAGAAAGGAAGAAAAGTATTATCGTAACAGCTGATTTTAATGTAATGTGATAAGTCATGAAAACAGCTCAGAAATGTTTATGACTTATTTCAGAACTCCGGTTTTAAACTAAATAGGCAATATCTTAACAAATTACATATTTGACAGTGAAAGCAAGTTCTGTTTAGATTAAGCAATTTCTGGCCAATTTTGCATTGTTTACTCAGCTGCCAGGAATAAATAAGCCAAATGGTAAGAAAGCTTAAATGAAAAGAAACTTTTGTAGTAGTAACTTGAGGTATTCAATGAATTATTCCCACCATGGATTTACCATAGAAAAGTCAAAACCAAACTAAACTGGATTACTCAAGGCTTAAAAATACCTAGTGCAAGAAAGTAAGAGATACATAAAGACCTGAAACCCTATAAAAACCTTGACTTTATTAACTATGTGAGACGTTGCAAAGTTATATTTAATAGTGTTATTAAAACTGCCAAAAAATGTCAGATGGTAAGTTCATTTCAGAACACATGAATAAGTCTAAGACAGTATGAGATGTTATTAAATCCAAGTTAGGTAACGGTTAATAACAGGAAATTTCGAAAATTAAACAAAACAGCAACATTTTGCGAACCCTGTTCAAATATCTCAATGCTTCAATAAATTTCTCAATTATCATAATTATTTCACTGACTGTGAATTCCTTGATATCATCTATATTAGGTATAGATCTACTACCCAACAGTAACATCTGAAAATTTATGCCAGGCAGAGACTCAAACCTGAGTTTCCCAGTTTTCATGAGCAGTCAGTTTAACCACTTCAGCTCTCTGTGCATACTTCCTGGACTGACCCAAACTTCTATATGTCACACTGCCTATATCCTTATATCATAGTCCACTAAATACATCACCTAACCCTCAAAAATTACTTGTATTCCTGCAACAGGGAGAGTGAGACAAGGAGAAATTGAGACCAATGTTGTTATCGCCATGTGTCGACCTATAGTCAAGATGGTATAAGAAGATTCCTGAGAGCTCGCAGCACTGTTGCCAGCTTTCAGCTACAAAGCACTAATGACTGCAAGTGGAAACAGTAGCCATCTGTTGACCTCTGACAACATTGAGGCATTGCCATAGAGATGTTTAGAAAATCGTGTTATGTTATTGGTTGAGGTAGTCTTGTGAAGCTGCCATGCCCAGCCCACTGCAACTGACAAGGCTCAGCTTACACTGACTCAACTACAGGCTTGTAATACTTACAATCAGGTCTGAAAGAAAGACACTGTTGACAATCCACAGCTGTATGAGATACTTCACAATTAATTCACTTGATATCAGCTGCATTAGGTACAAATCTGCTACCTAGTTTCTTTTCAGACATGCATTAAAAACATAGGCAGGTACATGAGGACAAAGACATTGGTCTCAGTTCCTCATTGTCTCATTCTTCCTATTGTGGAAACCAAAGTAATGTTGTGAGCATTAGAGGATGAATTTAGTGATATGATATAATAGTGTAGACAGTGTGGCATATGAAAGTTTGGGTTGGTCCGGGAAGCACGCATGGATAGCCAAATTGCTGAAGGCGATCACTCTTGATAAGTGGGAAATATATGTCACTATCGTGTAGTAGAACTATACCTAATACCACTGATGTCAAGGAATCCACAGTAAGCAAATTAATTTTGAAGTATTTCATACAGCTGTGGATTGTCAACATGTCTGTTCTTTCAGACATCCATGTAAGTAAAAATTTCTCATAAATGTAGTAAAATCTGAAGTAGATATGACTACTAATCAAAACAGTGTGAATTTCTTTGTTTGGGACCAGAATAGTGACTACCTAGTGATATTTAGTAAAGTTTCAAGTTGAGATGTAAAAAGTACTACTTTGTCCTTCTAAAACACAAAATACTGGAGGGTGGAGTCAAGTATCCACCAAAGTAATTAAATTTGTGTATGATTAAATAACACATCTCCTGTGTTTATAATCAACCAGACATTTGAACAAGCCAACTTTCCTAACGCACTTCAGTATGCAGAGGTAAAATCACTGGACAAAAAAAGAATCAAAGGAGGACAATCCTAGCTCTATTCTCCCAAATTTATCCAAAGTTTTTGAAAAAGTAGTTACAGTCCAGATAACAAATTTTATCCCAGAACATGGTGCTATTCTCAAAAACCAATATGGATCCAAAAAAGAGAAAAGCACCGCAAATGCAGTTAATGAATTCATCACTGGACAAAAGCAATAAAGTGGCAGGTAACTTCTGCAACCTTACAAAAGCATTCAGTTCAGTGAACCACTCCATGGTGCTTCATAAACTAGACAGATATGGTAGAAGTGAAAGTGATCTACAGCAGCAGAGGAAGAATAGGTCATTTAATATCATAAATTATGTACCTCACTTCAATATATTTTCACAAGGAGTACCTCAAAGTTGTTCTTAGAGACAGTCTTGTTTCTCTTTTACAAAAATGATTGACTTCTCAATATCAGTGCCCAGCTAGTCACATGTTTTGATGATACTTCAGTACTTATCAAAAGACATAAACCGAGCAAGGTGGCGCAGTGGTTAGCACACTGGACTCGCATTCGGAAGGACGACGGTTCAATCCCGCGTCCGGCCATCCTGATTTAGGTTTTCCATGATTTCCCTAAATTGCTCCAGGCAAATACCGGGATGGTTCCTTTGAAAGGGCACGGCCGACATCCTTCCCTAATCCTATGAGACCGATAACCTTGCTGTTTGGTCTCTTCCCCCCCAAAAAAGACCAACCAAACGACAAAATGTGAGACCAAATGGTATCATAAATACACTATATGGTTTCAGAGAAATTATCTTAAACCTGATATACTCAGTATACTATATGAGGTCTGTCTAAAAAGAATCCGACCTTTGATTTTACCACGCAAAATAGAGACGAAAGCATTGCACCACTGTACACAGTAAAGGAAGAGACCTTCATCCTCATGTGTGAATTTTGTCCCTGTTTTCCAGCATGTCAGTCGCTGCCTGTCAGTCGCTGAGTTAGGAGCTACACAATGTGTTCATCGGATTACCGATTCTCTCAAGATGACTGAACGTGTTGAGCAAAGATATTGCATCAAATTTTTTCAAAAGCTTGGTCATTCTCAAAGCAAAACAATTCATAAGATTCAGTAGGTATTTGGAGAAGATGCAATGGGTGTAACACAAATTAAGGCGTGGTTCAACCAATTCAAAAATGGCTGCATATCAGCAGAGAGTGACCTGCATTCTGGCAGGCCGCAAACTGCTTGGAGTGCAACTGTTGTTGAGAGGGTACAAAATTTGGTGATGGCAGATTGTCGTTTCACCATGCGGGAGATTGCCCAAGAGGTTGGAATGAGTAAAGATTCTTCACATGCAATTTTACATGATGATTTGAACATGCACTGAGTGGCTGCAAAATTCGTTCCCAAGTTGTTGTCGCCAGAACAAAAAGACCTCCATTTTGACATTGCAGAGGACCTTCTGGACACCGCCAACACTGTCCTGGGTTTCTGAACACCGTGAAAACTGGAGATGAGTCATAGGTGTATGGGTACAACCCAGAAACAAAAAGACAGTGGTCGCAATGGAAGCATCCCGAGTCTCCCAGGTCGAAGAAAGTGATGTTGACTGTCTTCTTTAATGTCAACAGAATTGCGCATCACAAATATGCACCAGAAGGACAAACAGTGACAAAGGAGTACTATCAAGATGTTCTCCAGCAACTCCGTGACACAGTTCAGCACAAAAGACCAGAAATGTGGACGGCGAAAAACTGGCAACTGCATCATGACAACGCCCCCACACATTCATACCACTTTACAGCCATTTGCCAACTCCCTACTCTCCAGACATGACTCCTTGCAATTTCTGGGTGTTTCCAAAATTGAAGACACCACTGAAAGGATCCCGTTTTGAGAGTAGAGAAGAGAAAATGCAGAACATGATGACGGAGCTGAACACCATTCCAAAAGAAGACTTCCAGAGGTGTTTCCAGCAGTGGAAGGATCGGTGGGCTAAGTGTGTGCAAGCACAAGGGGCTTACTTTGAAGGCGATTAGGGTCCAAAATCTGTCAGGTATTTGAAATATTTTTTCTGGCCAAAGGTCAGATACTTTTTAAACAGGCCTCATATACACAGTATACTCAATCTGAAATCAAGCAATCAAAACTCAGTGACATCACTATTATATATAAAAATCAAGTTATGGGAGAAACTCTGTCCATCAAATTCATGGGACTAAACTTGGACAAAAATCTAAGCTGGTAAGCACACATAGACTATTTAGCTTTTAAATTAAACAGTCTTGCTTTTATGATGGACAAACTATCTGAAGTAACAAGTATAAAAAGCAGGAAAATGGAGTACTACAGTCACTTTGAATCCTTAACTAGATATGATTCATATTCAATAAGGATAGAAGCTGAAGAAATGAATTAAAATTTTTGCTATGGCTGGGACTTGAATGCAGGTCTCGTGCTTATTAGGCAGATGTACTAACCATTATACCACTGTAGCAATGTGGCCATCACAGTTGTATGGACTACTTAACACAAAATTCAATTCAAACCTTTAGCCCATTTTCCTCTTCTCATGTCATCAGCACAAATTTTTAACTCATTTCTTCAGCATTGAAGATAATGTTGAAACTCATATGTTTCCAGAAAAATGTTATTCCATCAGATCAATAGATATGATTTAATTTTGGGGGGGGATTCAGGCCCCCGATCATAAAAAGGGATCATTAGAAAAATCTCCAAAAACATCTTGTTAACCATTATTCAAGAACCTAAAAAGTTTCTGTCCCTGAATTGTACATATTTGAATTATCATCTTTTTATAAAGTAATCCTGAGCAAACTGAAGAAACCCATTCCGAACATATGTATAGCATCAGACAAAAAGAAATTTTCATTCTTTTAAAACACTGCTTAAAATTCTACCTAGAGGCAGTATAGTATATAGGAAATGAAAATCCACAATAAACTCAAGGATAGAGATGTCAAGCATGAGACAAGTTTACTGAAGAGAAAACTATATGATCTCCTGGTGGAAAAATGTTATTACCCAATGGAGGAATTTATCAATGATGAGATGATAATTTGAACAGTATGGCTATTTAATATCATAGTGTTATAAATAAAATTGTATTAATAAAATAATGTCTGCAAAATTTAGACTCTAAGTACTGGTACAGTATAAGAAAGCAATTTAACAATATTAATGTGTTTAACACAAGACAGTGCTTGTAAAACTAGTGTTGGAGACTTAAGTAACTATGTATGTCATAAGACAAAAATTAACATGTCTCCTGTACAATATGATCAGATAACCTATAGAATAAATGTTATCAGATGAATAAAATTTAATATAATTCATTTTTCCCACCTACCGCACATTCCACAAATCTTACCATGAAGGAGAGTCTTCAAGGATGAAAAAGAAGTCAGTTTGTACATCAACAGGTAGAAGCACCACCACAGGCTATTTCTATAAAGTATACTAACAACAAGTAATGACTATTGTTAACCTGTTCATATTGATCATATTACAATGTGCTAGACACACTTGAGGATGAGTGAATGGTGGTGACAAGCTGTGGGGCCCAGGGCAACCACTGTTAACAATTATAAAGAACTTTATTGAGCTTGGAAGTGGCATAGTGAGACAGGCATGCCTCTCCCCACTGACCTAGGTTGGTGCTGATGAAAGGGCAGCAGCTTCTATCTGGTGCTGCTGGCCTGGCACCTCAAACTATTGAGGCCGGCAGCTTCTGTAGGCCACTGGTGTTGATGTCATTGACATGTCATGTTGTGCTGTCATGGTGCTCCAGTTGGGAAATGGTCTCTCTGCTCTGCATACATCTGCATTGGGAGCCTGTGGAGTCTGCTGTGTGCTATTTCCCTCAGAATCATGTAGGTCCAGAGCTCCTCGCCCCACTCGTGTCACTGCAACAGACTGTGAAGACGGCTGTGCGTGGGGTACAGCTCCCTGCCCTCAGACAGTAGTCAGCTTTCAGCTGATGTTTTGGTGCTGAGTCCCACTAGGAAATCAGCATCAGAAGTGGCAGGTGTGGATGGCAAATTGGCAGGGCTGAGACACCCATGGAAGAGGTGTGGGCCAGATTTTTCAGGAAAAATTAGGTGACAGTTACCTGGTCACAAGTATTTTCAAGCCCAGTGCATGTCTTAGCCAAGTGATAGAAGATGTAGGATCATTGTGCAAATGTTTTACAAAGCAGGATCATGTTATGGTAGTGGGTGGAGCGGGAAAAAGTATTGATAGGGATCAGGGCTACAATATTGAGTGTGACCTGGTAAAACTAGCATCCGCAATGAACCATACAAATGTTGGCTTGGTTCCTGCTTTCATGTGGTATGACCATTTCCAATTGAAGAGCTCTGTCAGGAGGGTCAACATGGAGCTAGATCAGCTGCTTCGGATGGCTACTTTGTCAAGCATTGGTTTGGTCCTTGTTGATGGTATTGGTAGGAGGGACTTCCTTCACAAGACATGGCCTGCATGGGATGATAGCAAAATCTTTAAGGGGGGCACTGAAACTCATGGGAGTACTTTTTTAGGTTAAGATCAGTGTCCAATGATTTAACATTCAATGAAATTAAGCTTAATGTGAAGCTCAGACAGGCAGGTGCTAGAGATGTGAAAATATCACAAGATTCTCATAACAGTACAGTGAAAAATAATGTTAGTATGTCACAAGATTCACATAAAAGTGTATGTCACAAGATTCACATAAAAGCACAGTAAAAAATGATGTTAATATATTGCATCAGAATATCAGGGGATTAAAAAACAAAGTAGATGAGCTTCTTGTTTGTATAGAAGATCTAGAAACTGAGGGTGGAATAGATGTACTATGCCTGTCTGAACATCATCTAGTCACAGGTATGGAAATGGTAAAGGTAGGTACATGTAAGTAGAGACACTATGAAGAGAGGAGGAGTTGCCATATATGTTAAAATCAGTCATAGTGAGAAAAATTTGGAAACTAAAAAATTTTGCATAGAGCAACACATAGAAGCATGTAGATGTGAGCTTAAACTAAATAAAGGCACTTTTATAATTGTAGCCATGTATAGGTCCCCATTGGGAATTTTTCAAGTATTTTTGAAAATCTTGGATTCTTTGTTGTGCTACCTGTCAGACAAAGGAAAGCAAATTATTGTTTGTGGGGATTTCAATGAAGATTTTCTGAAAGAGTCAGATAGAAAGCTTGACCTTGAAGTATTACTTGGTTCTTTCAGTTTGACATCAGTTATTGATTTTCCTACTCAGGTGATACAGGAAAGCAGCACACTGATAGATAACGTTTTCATAGACCAAGATAAATTTAATCAAATAAAAACTTTTCCTGTTAAGAATGGTCTGTCTGATCATGATGCACAGCTAGTTAAAGTATATGATATAGCTCCATACAGTAATGCAAAACAGTCCTCCAAAATAGTGCATTCCATTAATGATTTAAAACTTCAAAATTTTAGGGAAAGCTTGCAACAGTTATACTGGGCTGAGGTGTACAGGGAACATGATGCTAATTTAAAATTTAACCTATTTCACGAGTATATCTGAAAACAGTTTCCCTAAGAAAACAGTGAAATATAATTGTAAGAAACCGATTTCACAAGTATATTTGAAAACAGTTTCCCTAAGAAAACAGTGAAATATAATTGTAAGAAACCATGTGAAAAGCCATGGCTTACTAAAGGGATAAAAATATCTTGTAAATATAAGAGGGAAATGTATCTTATAGCTAGGAGGAGTAATTATCCCAAAACAATGAAACATTATAAAAACTACTGCACTGTATTAAGAAAAGTTATTAAAAAGTCCAGAAGTATGTGCATTATGTCTGAGATTAGTACATCTGATAGTAAAATTAAAACAGTTTGGACTATTGTGAAAAGGTAAACAAGGCAACCGAGAGCACAGGAAGACTGTATTTCTATCAAACACAATGAAAAGTTTGCTAACAAGTAGTTAGAAGTAGAAAACATTTTTAATAATCATTTTTTAAGTGTTGTAGAGAAAATAGGTTCCAGCAATTCATTAGAAAATGCAAGGCAGTATATGGAAGAGGCAGTACCTATGCAATTTGATAAAATTGAAATTCAACCCACCTCTCCTGCTGAAATTAAGAAAATAATAAATTCACTCAAAAGTAAAAGCTCACATGGAATTGATGACATTTCCAACAGAGTACTAAAAGCTTGTTCCCAGCGAAAAAGTAGGATTCTCAGCCACATATGTAGTAGCTCACTGAAACAGGGAATTTTTCCAGATAGACTGAAATATGATATTGTTAAACCATTGCATAAAAAAGGGGATAGATCTGATGCTAACAACTACAACCCAATCTCACTTCTGACAGCTTTATCCAAAATTCTTGAAAAAGTAATGTATTCATGAGTAGCATCACATATTTATAAAATTGAAGTACTAACAAAACGTCAGTTTGGTTTGCAGAAAGGCTTTTCAACAGAAAATGAAAGTTTGTTGCTGAGGTAGAATACTCAAAATTTCTGGGTGAGAAATTGAATTGGAAGAAACACATCGTTCATCTGCTGAAGCACTTAGGTTCGGCTACTTATGCTATTTGGGTTATTGCAAATTTTGGTGATAAACATATCAGTAAATTAGCTTATAATGCCTATTTTCATTCACTGCTTTTATACGGCATCTTATTTTGGGGCAATTCATCATTAAGAGAGAGAGTATTCTTTGCACAAAAGTGTGTAATTAGAATAATAGCAGGAACCCACCCAAGATCACCTTGCAGATATTTATTTAAGGAACTGAGGATATTCACAGTACCTTCACAATACATATATTCACTTATGAAATTTGTCATTAATAACCCATCCCAATTCAAAAATAACAGCAAAGTGCATAGCTATAACACTAGAAGAAAGGATGATACTCACTATTTTGTATTAAATCTCACTTTGGCACAGAAAGGGGTGAACTATGCTGCCACAAAAATCTATGGTCATTTGCCAAATAATATTAAAAGTCTGACAGATAGCCAACCAACATTTAAAAGCAAATTAAAAGAATTTCTGAATTACAACTCCTTCTTCTCAATAGATGAATTCTTAGATGTGAAGTAGTAACTGCAATTTAAAAAAATTAATTAATTATTTTGTGTAAAGAAAACTTATGTTAATGTGACACATTGCACATCATTACGAAATGTCGTATTCATGATCTATGGAACAAGGATTAATGTATGTATGTAGTACCATGGAGGACTTAGTGTGGACAGTAGGTGCATCCCAGTCTCGAACCCATGGCTGGTGGAGTCCAGTTGTCTCACTGTCTGGCATCACTCTAGTATCAGTGGTAAGCTGGCTTCCAGTGATGACAAGTGATGCTTACATTAAAATTCAGAATTATTCGTATACCTCCAGTGCCCATATGTTTCACTAAAGCCCAGTGCCTAGTCACATTGCCAAAACAAGACTTGCCCTGGAACAATGACACTGCTCCACTTGCTACATGGTTACAGCTATGCAGTGCCATTTGCCACTGAGCTTGTCTGTTCTTGTTGTGCAATCTACCAGTGTGTCTCTTATTGTAACCTACATGTCACCATACTTGCAGCTGCCAAACTGCAGCTGTTAACACAGTGCTTTATGGTGCTTCCATGCTGCTTTTCCTTACTTTTGTCAAAAACTAATAATTTTCTGACCAGAGATTTGGTCATGGCACTGCACTGTACTCCCCTATGGAGAAGACATGGTTCCTCATATTTTACACTGGCCCAGAACTCTATTGTAATTACTTCTACCCTTAATCCACTAGGACCTAACACTAAATCAGCTACTCTTAACTACTACACAAATTACTGTGTTCACCCCTGACCCTGTAAATCTGTCTTTCACCTCTCATTCATGGTATCCAGCTTACTGGAACTTGGATTAGCCCAGGGTTGGCCTTCCATACAGTTCATTGTTTAACGTACATGAGAGATAGGCAGGGCGAAATCAGAGTCATCGTGATGCTAGGAATTGCAACACTCAATGATGTGGTTACTTGACTCCTACCATCCTGCAATAATTACTGTGTAGTGATTTGCCCTTCCTGGGCAGCTATCATTCAGCATAGTGAACGCAATGCTCCAGGCTAGATTCTCAGGTGTTGTGAAGGAAGAAAAGGTTTTGCTTGGACAATATCTCTAAAGGTTCTTCTGGCCAGTACAGCTGTGGCTGTGTCACATTTAGTAGGATAACTCCCATCATAGTAGCTGGCAAATGGAACGTGGGTCACAAAATATTACCCATAGTCCCAGTGATCAACACTCCACTGCCTCAAAATTCCAAACACCTTACCCCATAAGTTTCCCCTCTCATAGCAGCCAGCAACTATCTCTACATAATTATACATCAATTATATCTAATGCAAACCTGTCTTCCAAAATTATGATTTCAGTTTGATTCCTTCTTTTCTTCAACAATGTTCCTCTCTTTTGGCTCTGAAGAGTTGCATTGACAAGTTTACTCCTACTTGACACAATTTCATGAGACAGGCACATAGTGACTACCTTGCTCTTGCTTGGCTAGAATTCACCCTTGGTCATCACCAAGTGTTGATTCCCATCTTCCATTGATGGTAGCACCCCTTCCTCTATTATTTGTGCAGATTTTCCAACTTCTGCTAACTTCATTGGATAACTGTGTACTGTGTAACACCTGAACACTCCATGCTTGCTCGCTAACGGTACCTTCATCAATATGTACAGTCACATACTATCCATTGGGACTCTCACCATTGCACTATGGTAGTAGAATGGCAAGTTCTGGCTTCTTGGCTCCACCATTGTCTGTAATTCTGGCAGCAGTTATTCTTGCAACTTCCTCAGTTCTCTCAAATACTGTGCAGGTGACAGAAACATAGGGCTTAACTGCCCATGTAGTGCCGGATGGGTGTCTTCCTACAGACTCATTAACTCCACCTGTCATCACAGATACTAATCCCCAAGGACAGCAACAGCCTTGTTAACATTATTCTTGCATCCAATATGTACATTCAGGCTAGTACTGCTTCCAGATCCTGGTTTATAGTACTAGACAAGGCCATGGCATAATCACAAATCTCTTAGTCAGTTTCTGGAATAAGCATCTGTTGTTCAGCACACTGCTCTCAAAGATCATAATCTGCATGGAATGCCACTCCACAGTTACTTTATTTGCTTCTGCTAACCCCATTGCCATCTCTGCCATTTCATTCAACTTGCTTACAACACTCACATCTGCTTCCAAAAGATGGTCTTTAATATTTTACTCCAATGTCTATCCATTCCCTTTCTGCTCTCCTGGATTCATATGGAAGCACTCTGACCACA
This sequence comes from Schistocerca nitens, assembly GCF_023898315.1. NCBI lineage: Eukaryota > Metazoa > Arthropoda > Insecta > Orthoptera > Acrididae > Schistocerca > Schistocerca nitens. The sequence continues at coordinate 502,174,069 of NC_064614.1, read as the reverse complement.
TCCTGCATCTGCTTCTTTAATCATCTATATGTCTCATGCAAATTCTTGTGCTTCCTTGAGACTTCTCTCAGCCTCCCATTACTAACTGCTAATTCCTGTATACCATTAAGCACTTCTTCCAACATCCTGATTTCATTCTGTAGCTCCTACAAATTAAACACCAAATCTAATGACCATATGTCATGCATAACACCAAGTCTGGTTGTCTGGAAAACACAACTCCTCCATCCAGGTGATAATCCTGCAGCACCCTCAGCACTGCCAAAACTAGCATCCTTCATCATATGGCAGCTTGACATGGACTAACATCATTTCCCCTTCCCCCAGTAGCCTGCTGTCTCTGAACAGCCTGTCTCAATACACCTAACAATAAAAACTGCACCACACAAACATATAACGTGATCAAAAGCAACATTAATACCCTATACCATACAAAAAGAAAAATATTCAGCAAACACTAAAGTCACTTCACATATCAATTAATTCCTTGCCTTAATTCATAATGAGCCTGAGGTTTCTGGACATCTCTCTCTTGTCTCTCATCCTTTCACTTCTTCTTTTTCATCTCTCTCTCCTTACTTTCACCAATACCACTTATGAACTGCCTCCAGTGCTTGTAGATGCTCAACATGCACAATGGTTGTCCTTGTTGTTGGCTGCAGCTTCACATTTACTGGTAATGTAGTTTCAGTTACTCGGTACAGGCCCTGGTAACATGTTACAAATTTCTTCATCTTTCCCTTCATGATATATATGGGCTTGACCTCACCTATTGACCCACTCATTTCGCCACCCCCTCCTGTTTCTCCACCAATGGGTGTGTACAGCTCCAGAGTGCAGGAAGGAATGATACATATTCCAATCCGAATAGTGTCACTTCACATAATAACTAAGCATCTTGTCAATTATTCAATGAACTCATGCCATTCTTCACATTCTTCCATTAGCTCATGGGTGAAGTGGACTAGATGTCAGTTTTTTCACATTTACTACCCGACACAACTCTTTCATCAGGCCTGACATGAAGTTTGTCCCCTAGTCCATAATTATTGTCTCCAGCACCCTGAACTTCAATATCCACCTCTTCACCAGTTCTTGTGTGACCATGACTGCCTGTTGCCCAGCAACCCCCTTGGCCCAATGAAATGGGTTCATGCATCTCATGTAACACATCTAGCTTCAGCTTGGCCAGCACCAGCACTTGTGGTCTCAGTTTCTTGTCTCTACAGAATAACATGTTGTGTACACTAAACTGCTGTTGCTTGCCAGACTGCTTACACTCTTCATTGTTCTCTTCACTGCTTGTCATTGCCCACTGTCATGATCTAGCGCCTATATTACAGATATTTTTCTGTGTAGCACATCTGCATTTCCGTGTTTCTTTCCTGGTTTATGGATCAATTTGTACTTACATTCACTGAGTTTCAATATCCCCTTGCCACCCTACTGGACAGGTCCTTCAAAACAAGTAACCACTTTAAAGCATCATAGTCCATTACTTCCTTGAACTTCCCTCCATACGGAAAACAATGGAAGTACATCACCTTGAATATCAAGTTAAGCATTTCCCTTTTTATTGTAGAGTAGTTCTTCGCTGCTGTGTGCAACTGTCTTCATGAAGAGGCAACAGGATATTCTTGCCTGTTGACCTCCTGGCTTAAAACACCCTCCAGAGTATGATTCTATGCATCACATGATAATATGACCTCCGTCTGAAAGTCTGGAAACACCACAACCAGACTCGATGTTAATACTCTCTTCGACTTGAAATGCTTCCTTGCATTCTTCTGACCAAACAAACTTAATCCCTTTCTTTAGCAACTGCATAAGCAGTTGCATCCTAACTGATGATATACACTACTAAAGACCATTGTTGAGAAGCACTGGCTTTGCCCTAGCTTATCTATTGTCTTTGTGATGGGTAGGCATCTGCCATAGTCTTATTATTCCAATGGTGATAACTGCAACAAAACTGATACTTCTTCAAGGCATCAACAGACTTTTTCAGCATGTTCACAATTCCTGTACTCTCTTCTATACTTCCATCAATCATCTCTTTATTTATAAATTCCTCCAAAACCACTGGCAGTGATTTTGGAATTCTGTACAGCCTCCGAAACACTGGTACTTGATTTCCTGTTGGAATCCTGTGCTGTGTTACTGGCTTAGCAGGCAGTAGTCCTGGTGGAAAAACAAATCCTGAAATTCTAGCAATAGATCCTCCATCTGTGTCATCTCTTTTCCCTTTAAATGCCTCAGTTTTTCATGAAATGCAATCCCAGTGGGATCCTGTGCCTCATCACAGCCAACACTCCCTCTCTGGAATCTCTAGTGCAGCCAGCAATGTTCCCCTTAATGCAGGAAGTCCAAGCCTAGGGTCATGCTGCAGCCCTCATGTACATGAGACACCACTTCTACACCATGCCTAAACCTGGTTGCCTCGAACAAAAAAAATTCATCACCACTAATCCCAATGCTCATATATCACTATCCCCTACCCCCTCCAAATTATAACATTGTTGGTTCTGACACCTGCTTTCCATGAGCTCTCTTGAGGCCACTGACACAATGACTCATGTTTCTAATAAAATTTTATATTTCCTACCATCTACCTCACCCATTATGACTCATTCCACCTCTGCATCCATTCTTACTGCATTTGTTTTTATGGGAAACTCCTGTTGGTGGCCCAGAGGTCCTCTCCTAATTTTAATGGATCATTCCTTCCACCTGGGACATCTCTATTACCACCGTTATACACTTGTTGGTGACCTACAACTCCCCTACTACCATTCCCATTAAATCGCTGCCCATCTCTATTACTCCATCGTTCCTTCATGAGCCGGCCAGAGTGGTCGTGTGGTTCTGGGCGCTACAGTCTGGAGCCGAGTGACCGCTGCGGTTTCAGGTTCGAATCCTGCCTTGGGCATGGATGTGTGTGATGTCCTTAGGTTAGTTAGCTTTAAGTAGTTCTAAGTTCTAGGCAACTGATGAACTCAGAAGTCAAGTCGCATAGTGCTCAGAGCCATTTGAACCATTCCTTCATGACTGGTAGCACTGTCTCTGCATATGACCTGTATGTCCATAACCAAAACACTTTATATTCAATGCAAATACATACAAGGTGTGATTGGAAAGTTTTAAGAATGGGCTTGTAATTGTACAATGGTGGTACTTACATGCTGCTGTGATGCATCTCCTTCAAAATAGTCCCCTTCTGACTTAACACATCAACTCCAATGGTGTTTCCACTTTTGGAAACATACCTGGAAATTTTTTTCCTGGAATGTGTTAAGGACACTCTCCATATTTACCTGCATGTCTTCAATCGAGTCAAATCCCTTCCATTTCTGTGAAAATTTCAGTTTAGGAAATAGGCAGAAGTCTGCAGAGGCCAAACCAGGGGAATATGGTGGTTGTGGAAGCCCAGATATGTTGAATTTGGTCAAAAATCCAACAATGGAGAAGGCACGATGAACCAGAGCATTGTCATGGTGTAGCACCCAACTCTGTCTTTCCACAATGCAGGCCTTTTCTTCTGCACCTTTTCACGAAAACACTTGAGGACACATTTGTAGTATTCCTAGTTAATTGTCTGTCCTCCAGGGGCAAATGCACAATACCGGTAGAATCGAAAAAAATCACCAACATTGTCTTTACCTTCGACTGACTTTGCCATGCTTTTTTCAGTTGGTGTGAACTTTGAGTGTTCCACTGCAAATTCTGCACTCTGTTTTCAGTATCATATCCATATACCCATGATTTGTCACCTGTAATTACGCTATTTAACAAATCTGGGTCATTTTTAGTCCAATTAATCAGTTCTTGGTTTACTTCAAGTTGGTATTTTCTCTGGTCACTTGACAACACTTTTGGGATAAACTTTGCTGACACTCGACACATGTTCAAATCTTCAGTTAAAATTGACTGAACTGCATAGAAACTTAAATGAAGTTCATCAGCCATTGTAAGTCTATGATCAGAGTGCACTAAGTCATGAACTTTCACAACATTTTCATTCATTTTTGATGTGGAAGGATGGCCGGACTGTGGTTCATCTTCAAATGATTTGCGGCCATTTTTAAATCTGTTGAACTAGACAGAAACATTTGGCTGGCTCATACAATTATCTCCAAAAGCTGTTTTTAATAGTTTGTAAGTCTCCAAAGCTGATTTCCCAGTTTTAATACAAAATTTCACACTAATTCATTGCTCCATTTTTATGTCCATTTTCATGCACAATGTGGCAACAAGCCATAGCTGACCCGCACTCAACCAGCTGCCACAATGTACTGAATAAAGGAAACACAGTTTCGTGTCAGAGGGCGTGCTAGGACAAGGCAATGACTCACTCCCTTCCCTCCATGTACCTGCCCACCAAACCAGTAAGCAGTAGTGGATCCATTCTTAAAACTTTCCAATCACAACTCATATCTTTGATCCCTCATCCCTGTCAGTCTATCAGCTTCCTTGTATTCCAGTGTGAACCAAACTCCAGCATGAAGATCCTTAAGTGCCCCAGTATGTACCCTGTTAGACAATCCCCGTGCCAAACCCATGAGGAAAGCATTGAGTGCTTCCTGCTCAGCCTCCTGCAGCACCACTTTGCTGACCTCAGCATTCTGCAATAACTCATAGATGTCAACATTCAACTTCCTAACAATATCCGCAAAGTCCTCCACTGCCCCATTATATCTTCTGGACACAGTACCCAACAGCTCCTAAAAAACTGCTGCACTATTCTGCTTCCTTTACCATTGTTCCAACCCCTGTCTCAGTTGATCTAAAGCCTCTGTATTTCATATAGCTCCTGTGCACCTTATGAACAACTTTTATTCCCCCATCAAATGTAACCTCACAGTGTGTTCAACAACTGCTTATCCAATCAACTCCTTTAATTACCAATGACTTCAGATCTTCCACAAATGAAATCATATCCTCAGATGTCCTGTCAGAGATGGGAGAAACAAGGTTAGCAACAGCCAGATCCACTACTAGAACCTGAGACCACAACAAATCTATTTCATTATCCTTCTTCACCAATATGTTATTTACAATAACATTATCCCCACTCAACTCAGCTACCTAATTCACTAACAGTTGAAACGTCTTCTCACTGGTGACACCTTGTGTCCCTGACTTTGATTTGCCTCTGCCTTGGCCCTACTCATTTTCACAATTCAGACAGACACTGAGAAATAACAAAACTAATATAGATAGAAAAGACAGTCATGGAGTACTCTATTGACCTACTTCTTCTGTCTAACAGTGAGCCACCAGGACTCCCTACACTAGCTGTGCACCCAAAACAATTACATGTAAAGCAATAAACTACTACTGATTCAGCACAAGGGGCAGAGTGCCCAAGCAAATTACAATGAGTGCAATGCACAGGCATCTAACCCTCATTCTAGAATTCCCCTTAAACTGTGATAAATCAACTGGTTCCTATGGTCTTGTAAAGGTAAGCCTTGTATAGTTATATCCCCTAAACTTTTACTCCATTACTATCACCACACGAGAGCAAAGAATAGTCTCACTTGCTCTAATGATGATACTGCAGGCTGTGGCTCAAATTATGTGCTGCAATGGTGGCACCCCTCCGCTATTGATTGCAGTGACATTGGCCCTCCTGACACTATTCTGTAGCATGCTTGGCATGCTGGTGGATGAGTGCGTAGTAGTGGCAGGCCATGGGGCCCAAGGCAAACACTGTTAACAGTTCAAAGAAATGTCATTGATCTTGGTACATGGCATAGTGAGGCATGCACACCTTGCCTTACTGACCCTGGCTAGGGGCGATGAATAGGCGGTAGCTTCTGCCTGGTGCTGCTGGGCTGGTACCATGTGCCGTTATGGCCAGCAACCTCTGTAGGCCACAGTTGTTGATGTCAGTGGTGCGTTGTGCCGTGCCGTGATGGAGCCACACTCAGGAGATGGCCCCTCACCTAAGCATGTGGCTTCAGTGGCAGCATGTGGAGTCTTCTGTGGAGTACTTTCCTCCATGTTGTGCAGGCCCAGTGACCTCTTGTGCTGCTCATGTCACAACAACAGAAGGTGGAGATGATTGTGATGGGGTATGACTCACTCCCTTGGACAGCAATCAGCTGGCAGCTGGTCACTGCCGTTGTGGCACTGAATCTCACAAGATGTAGATGTAGAACTCAGTATTAGAGTCAGGAGGCATGTCCGACAAACTGGCGGGGCTGAGACACTAAGTTCCATGAAGGACTTAATGTGTACAGCAGTTGCAGCCCGTTTTTGAATTTGTGGCTGCATCTGGCATAGCCCAGTCAAACAAATACTGCCCATCATGTATTTAATTGATGTCCAGTGTTCACGGAAAACACCAGTTTGTTTCTCAATACAAACAGAATATTTTTAGAGAGGAATTTTATGTGCCCATTCAGTAAAGTAGTCTCAGCTTAGTCTATTGAAATATTTGGTTTAATGATATGTGTTAACAGGGACAGTGGAATAGGAAAATTAACCAGAACTCCACAATGGTTACTGGCCTTATTATATAAATCAAAATATCTGATAACATCATCAATGAAGGTGGCGGTTTGTATATGAGTACAGCATGGAACTTGGCCACTGTGAGGTTAAAGTGGGGGCAGCAGTTGCAGGACAGAAACATTGCCTTAAATGGTGATTGACTGAGCTAATGTGATGTTACAGCCAGTACCATAGCTATATGATGGTGAGGGTAACAGCTGACAGCAGTCACTGATCTCTTGACAGTGGCCAACAAGCGCTCAACCAAAAGTTCATGGCTGTATAACCACTGACCACAGCTAGAAACCAAAGAAGATTTTATGTCACTAGGTATTCATACAGTGGCGAAAAGATGTTTACCATTTTGAAGAGGGCTACAGCAGACTGTAACTGGCTGTTGTTTAATCCTGAAGTATAGCAAAATACTGTAGATATTATAGTGTTAGGTATGTTGAAAATGAAACACTAGGCTGTTCTCCAAAAACATCTCAAAAGTGACATATTCATAGCTTTATTAGTATTGTGGCTCTGTAGTTCACTCTTCATCTGTTTCTAATGCAGTTTATGACAACAAAACACACTGAAAGTTCAGTAAAGATTTGTTCACCATGCCCTCATTGACTAACTTGCTCTGTCATGCTTTCTGGCCCATGCCATCCTGTCTCTCTGCTGCCTCAGTACTCAGTTACTGCTGGATCACAAATTATTCATTTTGCCTTGTGATCTTTTTAACGTATAACATTAAACTGAGTTTTGCTCTAGACTAATTCACCACTCTGTCAAGTGGGCAAACAAAATTCCACTTAAAAATAATTTCATTGATACTGATCATTGCATTAAACATGTTATAAAAGTTCTACTACTATTTTACAACTGACAATAAATAGCCAATTCTTGTGTTTTGGCCCTGGGCTGATTTCCCAAGCATATTACAGAAAGTTACATCTGATTGTAGTAGAATGTTACTTATCTTAATTTCCCCTCATTGATGTAGGAGTGGCCGGCCGGTGTGGCCGTGCGGTTAAAGGCGCTTCAGTCTGGAACCGCGTGACTGCTACGGTCGCAGGTTCGAATCCTGCCTCGGGCATGGATGTGTGTGATGTCCTTAGGTTAGTTAGGTTTAATTAGTTCTAAGTTCTAGGCGACTGATGACCTCAGAAGTTAAGTCGCATAGTGCTCAGAGCCATTTGAACCATTTGATGTAGGAGTGACTATTGTTGATCTTGAGTTTGCTATAATATGACCTTATAACTGGATTCATTGGTCATGTAGGAATAAATACAGTAGCATTCTAATTATGGAAATGATGCTTACATTACTTTGAAGTTAGTTTCCACTGTAGTAATGGAAATTAGTAAAATACATTCCTTCTACACAGATTAACACTCCGACGAAGCCTGACTCTGTGCCATCTTCAACAAAGACTCAAATCCAAATGCCTCAGTGTGGCCACTAACAGTTCACTTCAAAATGTAACAACAATTACATTTTCTGAACTTGATTATTGTATTACGTTCATTAAATTTAAATCAAGAATTTAAGTTTTATAAAATACTAGAAATTGAAAGAAATCTTCTGCCATAACTACTATTCAGATTAAATTACATCTTTTATATGAAAATGTATGATATAGCATGTTCTTACATAATATTTTAATTATAAATTTATTTAGCTACAGATTTTATTGGGACCACAGTTTCAATCCTGGTGTGTGTTGTAGAATCTGTTGCATATAAACATTTTAAGGTGAATAAATGTTTAAGTCTTGATTACAGAACTGTTGACAAGATGATAATACCAGAATGTACTATGAAGAACAGGTCTGCATAATAAAAATGAAAGTCAAAAGATATGTAAACATGACAAAAAAGATAAAATAAAGTTGAGGAGGAAGTTCGGGTCAGTTACACCAAACAACACTCCCATTTTGCAGTAGTTCATTTATTCACCTGAACACATCAAAGTCTTACACAGAACTGACATGGCGGAATTGCACAAAGATAATGTTTAGCTTAGTTCAAAGACGATACTCAGATCGATTCTGGTGTCAACCTCATCGGCACCACACAGCCCCCCCCCTCCCCTGCAGTACGGAGTACTCTTGCGAGGCCGAGGGGGGGGGGGGGGGGGGGGGAGCCAGACCACGGTCAGCTCGACAGCGTCGTCGGGGGGAGCTGTGTGGGTAGAATTCGTGAAGGAAGGTTAGGCCGCCAAACCTGGAAGTTGTTGAGTTGTTGAAGTGTGCCAGGCGTCGTGCTGGTCGTGTGGTGACAGGGAGGCCAGCGGTTTGCTGGTGGAATGGAGTGACAATGATGATGTCTCTGGTGGGCTTGGCGACAGGCACAAACACCTCGAGCGAGGTAGATGTCGGCGATAATAATTAACCGTCCCCAGAAAGCGCCGCAGCTCTTTGAATGACGAAGGTCTGGGTAGGTTTAGTATTGTTTGTACTTTCTCAGGGGGCGGTGAAATGCTGTTGGCAGATACCTGAAAACCAAGAAAACTGACAGCGGGTTGATGTAGCTGCAATTTGTCCTGGTTGGTCTCGATGCCTGCTGCTGCGAGAGTGTTCATAACAGTTTGCACATGTCGAATGTTATCCTCGAGGGAGAAGCTGAACACAAGAATGTCATCAAGATATGCAAAGCTGAATTTTAGTTAGAATAACACTTCATTGATGAAGTGTTGCCAGGTCTGGGTTGCGTTATTCAGACCGAAGGGCATGAATCGAAACTGAAATAACCTGATCGGGGTGGTGATTGCTGTCTTCTGGATGTCTTCAGGTGCCATGGGGATGTGATGGTAGGCCCGTTTGCAATCAATGACAGAGAACGTGGTCACACCTGCGAGGGAACTGGTAAAGTCGACAATGTTGGGAATGGGGTAGGTGTCCATAATTGTTCGTACATTTAGTTGACGGTAGTCTCCACACATGCGGCACGACCTGTCTTTCTTGAGTGTCATATGTGAGGGCATAGACCAGCTACTGGCAGAGGGTTCAATGACGCCGGAGCTTAGTAGTTCAGAAATCTGTTTTTTAAGGTCGGAGAGGCGCTCGGGACAAAGTTGACATGGTTTACTGGAGATCGGGGGATCTGGTGTGAGGTGAAGCTTGTGAACCGTGCTGTTGGTGACAAAGGAAATGTTGCCGGCGGCATGGGAGGCAGTTTGTTTACAATGTGTGGCGGGCGGGGCAAGAGAGGGGTGGTTGTGGTGTTCGGAGCCACTCGGCAGATCCGACGGGAGCCGAGGTGGCGAAGTTTCCCAGGAGTCAACACGACAAGATGGCTGCCGGCCCGAAGCAGTGGCACCGTGGTCGGGTGGGCTCAGTAGAGCTCGGGAGCCGTCAGTGAGTCCATTGTCCGAGGGTGCGGCCTGTGGCAACACGGTAGCTTGGCGCGAGTGCACTGTTTGTGTTGTCAGTGGCGGTTGCACGGCGGCGCGCATAGCCAAAGTTGCATAGTTTGAGGTGCTGTCCGTGAGGGGTGGGGTAGGAGCTGTCAGTTCGGGAACACGTGACGCTCAGCGCCCATGCGCACGTGTGACCACCCGAGTGTCAAACGCTGCCGTGTTAGGAGGGTGTGGCCCTGCGGAGCTGTCAGTACATGTTATGGTAGTCTTGATAGCACAGTTGTGAGGGGTAGTGGGAGATAAACGCATGGAGGCTCGATTGCTGGGATTGCAAGCAGATTCGGCGCACTTACTGAACTCACTTTGTCCTTGCTGTAGTGTCTGTAATTCCTTTGCTGCATCGGAGAGCTGGAGCTGTGTTTTGTGGAGCCGGAGGGAGAGCTTGAAGTTTTCTTTGCATAGGCGAGCAACGTGTTTGAGCTCAGCAAGGCACTTATGTGTGGTTTCTTGTAACGTCGTCAACAGAGACAAGCATGTATGGATGAGATGAGCCAGGACCGATGTGTCATGGGGGAGGGGGGGGCCTCGACGGAGCACAGGGGAAGTGAGTCTTGGACGGATGGTGAAACACAGTGTTTCACACTAGGTCCAGTGAAATTTTGTGGTGTCGCAAGAAGTCAATGCCTAGTATAGGTTCCTCAATTTCACACACTAAAAAAGTCCGCTTGAGTTTGCAGTTTGTGGAGAGTGAGACGACGTGTGAAGTTGAACCCGAGCATTGTAGTTTAGTTGAATTCACGGCTTGCAGTGAAGTATGATGAGGGCGGATGTTCAACGACACTAAGGACGTGGGCAGCAGTGAAACATCGGCGCCTCTGTCCACTAGGAAAAGGTATCCCTACAAAATGTCTTTAATGTAAAGTCGTCCACAATTATCCGGTCATTCCCAGACAGAATGCAGCACTGGGGGGTGCCTGTCATGTTGTGCGCAGGAGGCGGCACCCAAACCTACCTGCGATTGGCGTTTGCGAAGTAGGAGGGCGGTCTGCAGTTCTGTGCCGCCTCACCAAACCATGTGTGGAAGTAACAGTACGGGTAGTGCAGTTGCATTTCCTGCAGAAAGTTCATTGCCAGTGGCGGTGGTTGAGGTTCGGTGGCTGCAGCAGGTTCGGTTGCAGGAGGGGGTGTGACCGCGGGAAGAGCCGGTGACGTCCCAGTTGCTTGTTTACTGCTTCCCGGAGCAAGTGGAACGGTCGGCACAGTACGGCCCTGGCCACATCTGGCCACAGGGCGATGTGCCTGAACCTGAGACTTGTCAGGTAGGCAGTGGCTGGCGAAGTGGAGCAGTGATGCATCGTGTAGGTTGTCAGCAATCGTCATTCTTTGCTCAACAGGTTCAGGATGAGCAAGAGCAAAGCGGATGTGAGGAGATGGCGAGGAAAGTTGTGTCAGAGAATAGATCGGCGCTGACCAGTGCACGTAGCCGTCTCCAGAGCTGGGAATATTTGTCATTGCCTAGTTGCTTGACGTGAAGCACTCGCTGAATTGCTGCCTCAGTTGAGCGTGCAAGCCAATGTAGAACTGTCTCTTTGGCTAGAGTGTACTGGGTAGATGAGTCCGGGGCGTCGACCAGTTCAGCAATCAAGTCCTCCTGGTCGTGCAGGTGGGTGATGAGGCACAAAAACGTGGTTGACTCGTTGAGTTTGTAATGGTCGAACACTTCGTCCGCAATTTTGAACCAGGTTGTAGCTCTGTTGGGATTAAACAACGGCAGTGGTGGTAAGCATTGTGGAATGTTCGGAAGAACAGGTTGAGTTGAGTTCATCGGGGAACTGCCTGAAACGAGCTGTTGCTGTAGTATTCCAGGAGAGTGTGCCTCCAGGGGATGTGCAATGACGGCTGTTCGGGAGGCAGTGTGAGGGTGACACATTGTGGTTGAGCGCGGTCTGTCACGACTTGGAAGGCCAACGCAGGTGAGACACCATAACGTGTCGATTGCGGTTGCAGAAGCTCAACACGTTGCGGGTGTGTTCGGATTGACGCGTCGCGGAAGACCAACGTGGATGAGGCACCGAGATGTACTGAGAACGGTAGCAGAAGCTCGACTGGAGCCGGCGCATGGGCGACAGGAGAGAAAAAGTTCAAAGTTTGAGAATGCATGTTAGTCCACGGAAAGCTCGACGTATGATCAGAGCCGGGACCACCTGTGTTGCAGGAAGGTGGCAGAGGTGCGGGCTGTCCAGAAGCAGAGTGTGGAAAATGATGTTGAACGTGAGGCGGAATGTGTGAAAGTTCACTGTTCATAGTCACTCCTCTCAAAACAGTGTGAGGATAAGGTGAATGTCGTGGCACAAAACACTGAGGCATAGCAATGGGACGGAAGTGGAGGTCAGGCACAGATAACAAGTTATCGTTCCAGTTGCAGGCCAAGGTATCAAAGTAGGAAGGCAAGTGCTGATGCTGAACTGAGGCAGGCACGGGCGTGGTCGGATGCTGAGTAGGTTGACCTGTGAACGAAGCAGTTCCAGCCACATGGCCAGTATCCGTGTGGTACCAGACGGATTGCGGCATGGCAAATCATTGTCCTGGCGGTAGTAGGTTGTCCAATGAAGCATTTGCAGAAATCGGCATTGGTCCTGCACTGCACGGAGATCCGTAAGAGGCAACTGCACAGTCGATGAGGGAGGGCACATGTGGTGGGAACAAGGGCGTTTGATAGCCGGAGTCATGCACACTCCTAACCTCACTTATCGTTGCAGGCTCGAAAACGTCCGGTGATATCGGTGTAATCGTTGAGTGAGAGGCATCGTGTTGTAGTCCTGGTGGGTGTACATCGCCCGCAACATGATGCATGTTGATCACAAAATCCGGCGTTAGGCGTTGGGCCGAAGTCATTGTTCGAGTGTTGTGTTGGTGTAATACACGCGAGAATAACCAACGCGTAGGTCGCGGACACAGTAAAACGGCGAAAACGGAAGACGTTACAACTCGGGGTCACCATTGAGAAGGAAGTTCGGGTCGGTTACACCAAACAACACTCCCATTTCAGTAGTTCATTTATTGACCTGAACACACCAAAGGCTTACACAGAACTGACATGGCGGAACTGCACAAAGATAATGTTTAGCTTAGTTCAAAGATGATACTCAGATCAATTCTGGTGTCGACCTCATCGGCGCCACAAAGTCCTCAACAAATTGGAAGTAGAATAGAAAGCGTCGCTAATCCTGGTATCAGTCATTTCAATATGTGCTGCCCCTGTCTGCCATGTTACAATGTAATGAGCAATACCTGTAAGGACTGACTCTATTTTCACATAGCAAAAATTAAATTGCAAATGTATGCTAAAACACCAGAGACAATTTGTTTGAGAAGTCTTAGGGGAGCAAAAATTGGTAACCTTGGATAAAAAACATCTCTGCACTTCTTGAACTAATGAGCTACTGTCTCATCTACTATTTCATACTAAGCTCTTATGCGACTTAACTGACTTCAGTGATCACTATCACTAAAAAAGTTAAAAACTTATATAACAAGAACACCAGTAATTAACACTTTCAACACTGCCCTCTTTACACCCAGCACTTGGCTGTGAACTGGCATATTTAATGGATGTTTGAAATTAGATTGCAAAGGACAGAAAAATGATAGGAATATGGTTCTTGCATCATTTAAAAGAAAAAGTAAGAGCTTTACATGAATGTGAGTTTATTTTACAGTTTAAAATACAAATGGGTGTTATAATTAAAAAAACAAATCACAAAAATATCATGAATAAAAAAGTTTTACATGATCTCTCTCTTGAGTACTGCCATTATTACTGTGTCTAAATTTGAAACAAAATATCACTGGACTGTCTAACTGCAGGTACCTGTAAACTAGAGTATTTTAATAGTTCAGATGTAGTTAGCCTTTGTGTGAAAATCCTGGAAAGACTGTGGGACGCAAAGGCCAAAGCCACAGTCCTTGTACCACCATCTACTTTCTTCCTGATGCGCTTACCCGTCTCTTTCTTCCCCCTGTCTGAACATACATTGGAACAACTGGTAGTATTCACCTTGTTTGCAGTGGGTGGTTCCTTCTCTGGAAAGTGCCTTGCAAATGTCCTCTCAATTTTTGAGGATGAAGCAGCTTGTTGCTGAAAAACATTTCCGCCCTTCTCAGCCAATTTCTTCCCCACTCTGTGAATAAAGTCTACTAGGGATACATTCTTGCTAGAGTTCTCTTTATATAAAATAAAACTGTTGACAGTTGACAAGATGAACAAGTGGAAAAACAGCTTTTACCACCACTTCAGAGTTTTTCGGGCAAACGGATAATAGCTGGAGAACAGATCTGCTCTGTCAACCACAGCTTTATTCTTATTGTAATCAATAATAACGTCTGGCTTTACAATTTCTGCTATTCCACCTTTGGCCCTCACTTGGATACTAGTGCTGGTAGATTTATGCCTTGTGGAAAGACAAAAAAATCTCGGTTTGACTTCCTTTGAAAAACTATCTTTTTTTTAGTTTTAGTGTTCTGAATATTCGTCGCAAACCTTTCCTGTTTTTCATTACAGTTCCCTCTCCTAGAGCTTTATTTTCCCACAACATGTCCAAAAGAGATGGACTGGTGTAGTACCTATCCATATAAATGCAATGTCCTTTGCCAAAGTACTGTGAACACAACGTTTTTACAAGGCCCTGGATACTATTGTCAACACTGCCTGCAGAAACTGTATATACATCACAGTTTAGGATATAACCAGTTGATGAATCGCGGAGAGCATACAATTTTATTCCATATTTATTGGGTTTGTTTTTCATGTATACTCTGAAGCTTGTTCTACCATGAAAGAGACACATTGCCTCATCTATTGTCAGATTAATGCCTGGACGAAAACTAATTTTGCTTTTATTCACAAAGAAATCAAACAAACGTCTCACGTTCTCAAGTGGGTCATGCTTTTCTTCGCCTCTGCTAATGAACGTAGCATTGTCATTCAAGTGTAACATCGACAATGTAGCGCGAAATCGATCGTGACTCAACAATTTACTCACAAATCCTGTCTGCGGAAACGGATCTGTTGACCAATAATCACTGATTTTCGGCAATTTGATGATGCACATATGCAAAATAATACTGAGAGACCAGTAAATCTCTTGCAATTTTACTGCAGACCACTTATGCCAAACAGAGTTTATTTTCAGGCTACCTTTGCATTTCATTGTCGTACAGATTTGTTTCACTTTTGATGAGCCGAAAAGGGTCGTCATCAAAGAAATAACTAAAATATCAAAGCTCCTCAGTGGCATCTGAAAAATGCGATGCTACGCCTACTACTTCCTGGAAATCCGGCAGTGCTGGCTGGTCATCTAGTTCCGACCAATCTTGCTCTTTGTGCTCAGTGAGCCACACACGACCAGGTAGCACAGATGATGACTGATGGTCTGTACCACTCTCTGCATAGAAAAAAAATAATGCTAAGATTAGTACTAAGAGGTACTAAATGCAAGTGAAGGAATGAATATTACTCACAGTACAAAATGCGGTAATGAACTCTTTACTTTATGAACAATTGAGACATATACATACCTGAATCACCAGTTGTACTTTCATCTGGAGAGTATGAATCCTATTTGTCAGAATCGTCAATTTCAGATCCTGGATCACCATAAAGAATATCTAAGATCTCTGGCTCCGTCAACTCGCTGCACGCTATTTTCACAATCGTAAACACCTGTGAATGAACTGCAGGTAACTTCATCTTTGCAGTGCTCACAGCCGCTCCCAGGATGAGATATCCGATAAGCGCTTGCCTCTTGCGGAAGAAGAATGAAATACCTCCACATTAGTTAATGAAACTGCTTCGGAGACGCGCTAAATGCGCGTACGGAGCCAAATAAAGGCTCGCCTGTACCGTATACGGGTGCCGTCGCCAATGTCAGGGCGGCCACGCCCGTATGGCGTATGGGTACTGTGCTGTAAGTGTTAAATATGCTCATGTTATCAGCCAAATGGCAGAAGCATTCTAAAGAAATGTTTCAGGAGTTTCCTGTTCAACAGCTTCAGATGAAGTACTTGTTTCTTGTGGGATGTGACTTTTTGTAGTTGTTGGACTGCAGCAGCATCCACTAGCCTTAGTTGATCTCCTCTGGAACTCAGAACAATCACATGCCTCCAGAAGAGAATGTCCCAGCCTGATTAGTGGTGGCCATGGAAAAAAGAGGAGATGGGTTCCTGGGCATCAAGTTTTGGTTCTGACTATCGATTTTGTCTGTTGTCTGAACCACTCTCAGATGGGAGCATTCTTGATGACCCTGAACTGATGTCATGTCCTATGTGGAACTTAGTTAAAATCTCTGACCTAGTTGACAACTTGGTCATTTGCTCATATTTTCACCACCACTTTGAGAACAAAGTCTCCGAAAACATTGGAATGCTGCAGTACCTTTCTCTATCCAAAATTCCTCTGGTGCTATGCTCTGACACTTGTGTTGCTATTTGGCCAAGACAAGCACTTATGTGCACCACATAGTGCTGTGAGATTCAGCATTGCATTTGGCTAATGTACTGATGGCCACACTACCAGCCAAATATTGTAAGCACCAGGCACTTACAGACTTACCTGATTTTTTAGGAGTTCCGCATGTCCTTGTTGTTGTTGTTGTGGTATTCAGTCCTGAGACTGGTTTAATGCAGCTCTCCATGCTACTCTATCCTGTGCAAGCTTCTTCATCTCCCAGTACCTACTGCAACCTACATCCTTCTGAATCTGCTTAGTGTATTCATCTCTTGGTCTCCCTCTACAATTTTTACCCTCCACGCTGCCCTCCAATGCTAAATTTGTGATCCCTTGATGCCTCAAAACATGTCCTACCAACCGATCCCTTCTTCTAGTCAAGTTGTGCCACAAACTTCTCTTCTCCCCAATCCTATTCAATACCTCCTCATTAGTTACGTGATCTACCCACCTTATCTTCAGCATTCTTCTGTAGCACCACATTTCGAAAGCTTCTATTCTCTTCCTGTCCAAACTGGTTATCGTCCATGTTTCACTTCCATACATGGCTACACTCCATACAAATACTTTCAGAAACGACTTCCTGACACTTAAATCTATACTCGATGTTAACAAATTTCTCTTCTTCAGAAACGATTTCCTTGCCGTTGCCAGTCTACATTTTATATCTTCTCTACTTCGACCATCATCAGTTATTTTACTCCCTAAATAGCAAAACTCCTTTACTACTTTAAGTGTCTCATTTCCAAATCTAATTCCCTCAGCATCACTCAATTTAATTTGACTACATTCCATTATCTTCGTTTTGCTTTTGTTGATGTTCATCTTATATCCTCCTTTCAAGACACTGTCCATTCCGTTCAACTGCTCTTCCAAGTCCTTTACTGTCTCTGACAGAATAACAATGTCATCGGCGAACCTCAAAGTTTTTACTTCTTCTCCATGAATTTTAATACCTACTCCGAATTTTTCTTTTGTTTCCTTTACTGCTTGCTCAATATACACATTGAATAACATTGGGGAGAGGCTACAACCCTGTCTCACTCCTTTCCCAACCACTGCTTCCCTTTCATGCCCCTCGACTCTTATAACTGCCATCTGGTTTCCGTACAAATTGTAAATAGCCTTTTGCTCCCTGTATTTTACCCCTGCCACCTTCAGAATTTGAAAGAGAGTATTCCAGTCTACATTGTCAAAAGCTTTCTCTAAGTCTACAAATGCTAGAAACGTAGGTTTGCCTTTTCTTAATCTTTCTTCTAAGATAAGTCGTAAGGTTAGTATTGCCTCACGTGTTCCAACCTTTCTACGGAATACAAATTGATCTTCCCCGAGGTCCGCTTCTACCAGTTTTTCCATTCGTCTGTAAAGAATTCGCGATAGTATTTTGCAGCTGTGACTTATTAAACTGATAGTTCGGTAATTTTCACATCTGTCAACACCTGCTTTCTTTGGGATTGGAATTATTATATTCTTCTTGCAGTCTGAGGGTATTTCGCCTGTCTCATACATCTTGCTCACCAGATGGTAGAGTTTTGTCATGACTGGCTCTCCCAAGGCCATCAGTAGATCTAATGGAATGTTGTCTACTCCCGGGGCCTTGTTTCGACTCAGGTCTTTCAGTGTTCTGTCAAACTCTTCACGCAGTATCTTATCTCCCATTTCGTCTTCATCTACATCCTCTTCCATTTCCATAATATTGTTCTCAAGCACATCACCCTTGTATAAACCCTCTATATACTCCTTCCACCTTTCTGCCTTCCCTTCTTTGCTTAGAACTGGGTTGCCATCTGAGTTCTTGATATTCATACAAGTGGTTCTCTTTTCTCCAAAGGTCTCTTTAATTTTCCTGTAGGCAGTATCTATCTTACCCCTAGTCAGACAAGCCTCTACATCCTTACATTTGTCCTCTAGCCATCCCTGCTTAGCCATTTTGCACTTCCTGTCGATCTCATTTTTGAGACGTTTGTATTCCCTTTTGCCTGCTTCATTTACTGCATTTTTATATTTTCTCCTTTCATCAATTAAATTCAATATTTCTTCTGTTACCCAAGGATTTCTATTAGCCCTCATCTTTTTACCTACTTGATCGTCTGCTGCCTTCACTACTTCATCCCTCAGAGCTACCCATTCTCCTTCTACTGTATTTCTTTCGCCCATTCCTGTCAATTGTTCCCTTATGCTCTCCCTGAAACTCTCTACAACCTCTCGTTCTTTCAGTTTATCCAGGTCCCATCTCCTTAAATTCCCACCTTTTTGCAGTTTCTTCAGTTTCAATCTGCAGTTCATAACCAATAGATTGTGGTCAGAATCCACATCTGCCCCTGGAAATGTCTTACAATTTAAAACCTGGTTCCTAAATCTCTGTCTTACCATTATATAATCTATCTGATACCTCTTAGTATCTCCAGGATTCTTCCAGGTGTACAACCTTCTTTTATGATTCTTGAACCAAATGTTAGCTATGATTAAGTCATGCTTTGTGCAAAATTCTACAAGGCGGCTTCCTCTTTCATTTCTTCCCCCCAATCCATATTCACCTACTACGTTTCCTTCTCTCCCTTTTCCTACTGACGAATTCCAGTCACCCATGACTATTAAATTTTCATCTCCCTTCACTACCAGAATAATTTCTTTTATCTCGTCATACATTTCATCTATTTCTTCATCATCTGCAGAGCTAGTTGGCATATAAACTTGTACTACTGTAGTAGGCATGGGCTTTGTGTCTATCTTGGCCACAATAATGTGTTCACTATGCTGTTTGTAGTAGCTAACGCGCACTCCTATTTTCTTATTCATTATTAAACCTACTCCTGCATTACCCCTATTTGATTTTGTATTTATAACCCTGTAATCATCTGGCCAAAAGTCTTGTTCCTCCTGCCACCGAACTTCACTAATTCCCACTATATCTAACTTTAACCTATCCATTTCCCTTTTTAAATTCTAACCTACCTGCCCGATTAAGGGATCTGACATTCCACACTCCGATCCGTAGAACACCAGTTTTCTTTCTCCTGATAATGACGTCCTCTTGAGTAGTCCCCGCCCGGAGATCCGAATGGGGGACTATTTTACCTCTGGAATATTTTACCCAAGAGGACGCCATTATCATTTAATCATACAGTAAAGCTGCATGTCCTCGGGAAAAATTACGGCTGTAGTTTCCCCTTGCTTTCAGCCGTTCGCAGTACCAGCACAGCAAGGCCGTTTTGGTTAATGTTACAAGGCCAGATCAGTCAATCATCCTGACTGTTGCCCCTGCAACTACTGAAAAGGCTGCTGCCCCTCTTCAGGAACCACATGTTTGTCTGGCCTCTCAACAGATACCCCTCCGTTGTGGTTGCACCTACGGTACAGCCATCTGTATCGCTGAGGCACGCAAGCCTCCCCACCAACGGCAAGGTCCATGGTTCAAGGGGGTGCCGCATGTCCTTGACTTTGCATATTGGATGGAATATGATTCTTATCTTATGTTTCTCCAGTTTTCTGAAAATGCTGAAAGTGATTAGCCTTACATACTCTAGGAACACCAGACCTTATTTCCTTCTTTCAGCTACTTCTTCTTTTTGTTTGGAGGATACATTGAGTAGCCACTCTTGTGAAAGGGTTATTATGGGTGCTATCACCTGCAAGTCAGCTTCACTTGTTACAGATGGCTAGTATTCTGTGTTGTGCTCCAGTGGCTGATGGCAACTCTTAGCATTTAGGTTGTGGCATCGATAGGTCATATCAACCATAGACAACATTAATGTATGGGACTCAGGTTACTCATCCGAGCTGCCATGTTAATTCAGTCTGTTCTTATACCTTGTACTGTGTGCACATGTATGATAATTGTCGAAATATATGTATGTGCAGATATTAGTGGGGACAGTTTATTCTGTATACCGCTATTCGTATCCTGTTCCCTTCAGGTAAATGTCTCAGAGTGTTTTCTTCATGTAGGTACGTAAAATGTATAAAAGGTATGCGTGTTTGTTAGATAACTCATTGTTTTCCCTCTACTATTTGTTGTAGTTGATCTTTTTATTCTTTATCAATCAGAATATATTAAATTATCAAAGCCTGTTATTTATTATTTTCCATACAGATTATATTTTGAGTTAAGAGGTTTATAATTGTGTGTTTTTAGCAATCTTTGATCCTTGTAATTATCCTTCATTTTCTTTTTCAGAGATTGGTGAGGAGGGGGGGGGGGGGAGGGGGGGAGCAGAGGGAATGGGGGTAGTCAGTCTTTCAACTAGTTTGATGCAGCCTGTGCTAACCTCTTCATTTCAGACCAGCACTTGCATCTGATGTCCTCATTTACTTGTTGGATATATTCCAGTGTCTGCCCTCTTATTACAGCTCCCTATAGTGGCATGGAAGTTATTCCCTAATGTCATAACACACTTCATATTCTTCTGTCTCTTCTTCTTGGGAATATTTTCCACATATCTCCACCCTCAATTACTCTCCCAAGAACCTCCTCATTTCTTATCAGTCCACCAAATGTTCAACAGCCTTCTACAGCATTTCTCAAATGCTTCAGTTCGCTTCCAGTATGGTTGTCCCACAGTCCATGATTCACTACTGTACAACGCTGTATTCCAGATGTAAATTTTCAGAAATTTATTCCTCATACTAATGGCTACGTTTGATGCTAGTAGACTTCTTCTGTCCAGGAACACCCTCTTTGTCTGTGCTTGTCTCCTTTTTATGACCTCCTGCTTCATTCATCATGAGTTATTTTGCTTCCAAGGTAGCAGAATACTTTTGTTTTGCCTCCTTCATGGTCTCCAACTTTGATGTTAGGTCCATTGCTAATCTCATTTCTGCTACTCCTCATTACTTTCGTCTTTCTTCAGTTTATCCTTCCTTGATCCATATTAGACTGTTCATTCCTTTTAACAGATCCTGTAATTCTCCTCCACTTTCAATGAGGATAGCAATTGCTAGCAAATCTTATCAGTGATATTCTTTCACCTTGAATTTTAATCCTGCTGCTGAACTGTTCTTTTATTTCCATCATTGCTTTTTCATTGTATAGATTGAACAGGAGGGGGTGAAAGGCTATATCCCTGTCTTACAACCTTTTCTAATCCTAGCAATTTGTTCTTGATATTTTATTTATCTCTCTTATTTCTTGCTCATATTGTTTATTACCCATCTTTCCCTTAACATTAAAACTATTTTTCTGAGAGTTTCTAACATCTTGCACCATTTTACATTCTAGACTGACAAATTCTCTGAACATGTCTTGATTTTCCTTAATTCTTGCTTCCATAATCAAGCACCATATCTGATCTACCTCTGTAGTGTCTTTACCTTTCCTCAGGCCAAATTGATCTCCATCTAAAAATCCTAAACTTTCTTTTCTATTCTTCTGCATTTTAGTTTTGTAAATAACTTGGATGCATGAGCTTTTAAGCCAATTGTTCTTACTAACTTTGGGATTGTGGGGTTGATTTTTTTTCTGTAAGTCTGATGGTAGATCCCCAGTCTCATAGACTCTAGACAACAGTTGTAATTGTCACTCCCAGTGATTTTAAAAATTTTGGAGGCATCTCTATTAAACTCTGACTCTAAAACTAGCTCCCCTTTGCGTTCTTTATCAACTCCCATTTCTTTCTATAAGATGTCATCAGACAGTTCCTGACCCTTGTATAGGTCTTCAGTGTAAACCTTACTTTTCTCTTCTATCTGCTCTTTCCTCTATGTTTGGCAGTGAAACACCTCCTGCACTTTTAGTGTTGATACTCTTGCTTTTAATTTCATTGAAGGTTGTTTTGGTTTTTCTGTATGCTAAATCTGTCTTTCTGATGACTATTTCTCTTTTTATTTCTTCACATTTTTTCCTGTAATTACTTCATATTTATTGTATTAAGTGACTTATGTTAATATATTCTTATATTTTCCTAAACAGTTTTGTACATTTCTTGTGCTACTCACAGTTTCCTCAGTTTCGCCTTCCTTGTGCCTGTGTTTATCCAACTTCTGTACTTACCCTTTATACAGATTTCCATTCCTCTTCAACTGCAACACTTACTGTGGTGTTCTTCCTCATGTTATCTACAGTCTTAGAGAAATCAAACACGTCATCATTCCTCAGTAATTCAGTGTCCTGATTCTCTCCATGAATGATTTTTCCAGAAAATTCTCTTAATTTCCAGCTTGCTCCCCATAATTACTAATTTGTGATCAGAGTTCAAATCTGCTTCTGGGTATGCCTTACAATCCCATACTTTATTTAAGAATCTCTGTTTGCCTATTATGTAATACAGCTGAAATCTCCTCATGTCTCCAGCCCTTTTCCAAGTGCACCACCTCCTCTTGTGATTTTTCAACCGTGTATTTGCTATTAGTAGATGAAATTAATTGCAGAACTTAATTAGTCTTTTGAAGAGGCATGTTTGATAACATATGGAAGTTTGGGTCTGGTCACGAGTTGTGCACGGATAGCCAAATGGTAAAGCGACTGCTTGCAATAAGCAGGAAATCCGTGTTTGAGTCCCAGTCCAGCTCAAATTTTCATTGTCATCATTCCATTCTACAGCTTATGGTAGTCCTTATTCGCAATTGCGAATTCATTTGATAATTAGCTTTCTCCTCTAGCACACTGACTACCAAACCGAAATTCTCTCCAAAGTCTGTCTTCCTTCCTTTCCCTGCTACCATGTTCCAACCTGTTGTGGATTGGCAAGACAGCCAATCCACTAGGAGGAAGCCGAAAGGCAAGCGTTTAAGCTCACGTAGGCTGGCGTGAGGTCTGGAACAAGACAGGGAAATGAAAATAGCCAAAAACGTACGTAGCTGCTGGAATACTTAACTTTAATCCATAATTGGTGAACATCGCTCTTGACGGTACATGTTTTACAGCATCAACAGTGACTGGTAATGGCGCCTTGCTAGGTCGTAGCAAATGACGTAGCTGAAGGCTATGCTAACTATCGTCTCAGCAAATGAGAGTGTAATTTGTCAATGAACCATCGCTAGCAAAGTCGGCTGTACAACTGGGGCGAGTGCTAGGAAATCTCTCTAGACCTGCCGTGTGGTGGCGCTCAGTCTGCAATCACTGATAGTGGCGACACATGGGTCCGACGTATACTAACGGACCGCGGCCGATTTAAAGGCTACCACCTAGCAAGTGTGGTGTCTGGCGGTGACACCACACAACCCTCCATGATTATTAGATATTGATCTGCTTTTACCCTACTGAATGACCTGTTCATTGTCCTCATATGCTTCCTCTATCTCTTCATCTTCTGCTCACAAAGTCAGCATGTATACCTGAAGTATTGTTGTTGGCACTGGTTTGCCATGAATTCTGTGAGAACAATTCTATCACTGAACTGTTTTCAATAGCTCACTCTCTGTCTTACCTTTCTGTTCATAATGAATCCTATTGTTATATCATTTTCTACTGCTGTTGGTACTACCCCACATTTATCTGTCCATAAATCTTTATTTTCCTCCCATTTCACTTCATTGACCCCCAGTTTATCTTGATTGAGCATTTACATTTCCCCTTTCAGATTTCTGGCATCTCTACCATGTTCAGACATCTGACATACCATTTTGTGAATCACAGAATGTTACTCTTCCATTTGTCATTAATATTTTTCTTATGATCACTTCCCCCTTGGCGGCCTCCTCATGGAGATCTGTTGGGGGACTAATCTGGAATCTTTTCCCAATGGAGAGATCATCATGACACTTTATTATTTAAAGGACACATCAGTTGTGGACACACAATGTGTGTCTTTAACACAGTGGCTTTCATTGCCTTGTGCATGCCCATGCTGTTGGTTATTGCTGAGTCTTCCACCTTTTAGGGGTGGTTTCCCATCATAAGGGCAATAAGGTGTCTTGAACCTGTGTTTGCTCCTCTGCCCTTTCTGCAAGGCCGTTGGCAGTATGGCTGCAAGTCATCAGCCACCATTGTTAATGCAAAATTTAAGCAGTGGCTGGGATCAATCCAGGGACTCAGGATGTTTTGATTAGTTGTCACAGTTTCCACCCATAGACCAAAGCACTTTCTTCTTAAATAAAAGATATTACTTAATCCATTTCCCATACTTTAGGTATTTTTACATGTTTTCCAGGACAGATTGATTGTGGGTAGCAACAACAAGTGCAGCATCATTCCTGTACTTCCCTTCTGTCAGAGCAATGCACCAAGATGAGTGACATAGCAAATCTTTGATCCAACTCTGCAGTTTCTTTCAATCATTGTATTAAATTATGTTCCTCTGCTGTGTTTCTCTATATTTCTCCATCCTAGTACAGTCATCTCTTCTATGTCTTCCACTCTTTTTATATGTTTCAGAATTTTACAAGCACAATTCTGGGCAGATGTTGAGATCATTTCCAACCAGACATGAATTAGTACCAAGTTTCTTGTTACATTATTCTAGATAATTTCTTACCATAGTTTTTTTCCTTGTATTATCTTTATTTGCATTTTCCAAATTTTCTGGTAAGTGTTGTATGAATGCACTGAATTTTTACAACCTCTTCAATTTCATCATTCTAGATCCTTTTCCCTTTAATGCATCTTATTTTTCTTTTTTTCCACTCAGGTTTCTACTACTGTTTCTCCTATGTAGTAGTGAACATCATACAACCCAATATCCATAAAATTTTCTGTTGGTATTTCATGATATGTTCTCCTGCAATCTTGTTAATAAAGCTGTTTTATACTTTCTTCTTATTGTAAGTGAACTTTATACATTTCACTTGCATGTCAGTGGTTTTAGGCTTCCACATAGGTCACACTTTGCAGTTAGTATATAGTATATAGTGGTCCAAGCCACTGTCACATCATATAAAGACTTGTGCATCAATGAACTGATCTCTTAGCTTATCATTTGCTTTCAAATAATCTAAAATTATCTGAGTGATAGGTTGTATGAAGTTCATGGATATTTTTGTAACATCTGGTTACAGGTGTAAATTTTGTGTCAAAGTGGGGGAAACATTTACAGAAATATTTGAGCTTCTAGATAAAGGTTGTGGAGATGATACTCTGTGTCAAATACAGTGCTAAAATGGTTCTGTATGTTTAAATGTGATTGATAATCAATAAAGAAGGCCTTCAACCTCACCTGATGGTGCTCATATCCAAAAAGTAAAGGATACGAGTCTCACCAGCAGTTGGGTAACTTCACAGAACTTGCTGAAGAAATTGGAATCTCAATTGGTAGATGTAATGAGATTTTAGCTGAAAGACGGAACATGCCTGAAATTGCACCACAGTATGTTCCTCATTTGAGCAATAGATGATGGTGCAGTTCTCAAGCAAAAGATCATCAAAAGAGCTGAGTCTTAATTTTATATCTACAAAATCAAAATAAAAGGCTAGTAATAACCGTGAAGTGATAAATGATCTGCATGCTTAAATAAAGTGTGACAGTTTCACTTCAGTGTCAAAGATGCAACTGTGTATTTTGAATTTTTACTTCAGTGTCAAACAATGAACCACCACTACAGAGCAAGTTTCTTGAAAAAGCTGCATGAGAAAATTCACGCAGCAACAAAATATGTTGCAACACGACTCATGCCTCACTCACATGACATCGCACCTGCCCACTCTCAACACAGTTGGTTCATGGGTTTGTGCCCAAAATTAGATCACTGTCCTCCTCTAGTCACAATTCTGCCCACAACTTGCTCAATTATTTTTTGAACAGACCTAAAATGTTTGTGTAGGTTATTTTTCTTTATGAAAGTTTATATGATATTTAAGTGAGTTATGGAAACAAAGTGCTTAAGTTCATTGTTCTTATTATTGCAATGATCTACTCCAAATTATCAGACTGGTCCTCATTCTGACACATAATCCATTCTGGCATTAAAATATTCACACAAGATTATATGGCCATTTTTATTAATTTTATCAATCTGCCAGTGGAATCATTTATTAAACTTAACAGTTCCATCTCTATTTGTCTCTTTAAGGCCATTAAACTACTGCAGTCAGGAAATCTTTACTTCCTCTCTCTCTCTCATACATTTAAGCATCTAATTACTGTTGTGTGTAAGTTTCTCTCTCTCTCTCTCTCTCTCTCCTTATCACAATTCTCCATCTGGTTGTACTTTATGAAGAATCTAAGTAACATATCCTCAGAGTTGTCATATGGTAGAGCTGGAGATCTGTGGCATTTAGAATTGTTTGTTTTTGTCAAAGATTGTTTTGAGTGGTTGCCTTCTTTATGGCTCTTGAGAGCCATCCTTTTAAGGGTAACAGAATTATGTTTTGGATCGGTTTAAATTTGGACAGACAATTGCAAGACACAGTCTGGTTCCTCCATCAAGGCCTGTGTGATCTGGGTGCCACTGTTGCTAGTTACAATACCACCAGCATAGCTCCCAACTTCCCTGGAACATCCAAATCCCTCTGCCTGCACAGACAGTGCTTTGCTAAAGTGGTGTTGCTGAAAGTTGTTCCATACTGTAGGATGAAGTCACCTCCTTTTTCATGGCATAATATTTGTCATAACTACACGAGGAGGCTAGACAGTTGTGCTGGTTTTCATTCCTGCTCAGACCAATGGTAACAAATTTATGTTTTGGGTTGGTTTAGGTCTGGACAGTTCATTGCAAGACAGTCTCTGATTTCTCCATCAATGCCTGTGTGGTTGAGTGTCACTGTTGCTATTTACAGTACCACCAACACAGGTCCCAGATTTCTTGGAACATCCATACTCCTCTGCCTGCACAAACAGTGGTGTCACCTGAAATTTGTGCCATATTGTAGGATGAAATCACCTCCTTTCTTGTGACATAATATTTGTCATAATTACACAAGGAGATTAGGCAGTAGAAAGTTAATATCGACGGGAGTGGGGGGGGGTGGCAGGGGGGGGGGGTGTGGCAGGGGGGGGGGGGGTGGCAGAGGAAGCCATCTGGTACAGTTATGCACAGAGTGTTATTTAATCATTGCTGACACTTCTTTTAAGAATCATGAAAGAAGGTTATATATTATTATATATATGGAAGACACATAGAGATACCAGAAGGCTATAGATTGATTATATAATGGTAAGGCAGAGGTTCCAGAACCAGATTTTAAATTGTAAGACATTTTCAGTGGCAGATGTGGACTCTGACAACAATCACAATTTATTGGTTATCAACTGTAGATTAAAACTTCAGAAATCACAAAAAGGTAGGAAATTAAGGACATGTTGAATGAACCAGAGGTTATTGAGAGTTTCAGAGAGTGCATTAGGCAACAGTTGACTAAAACAGGGAAAAGGAATACAGTAGAAGACAAATGAGAGGCTTTAAGAGATAAAATGGTGAAGGAAGCAGAGGATCCAATAGATAAAAGTCAAGGCATAGTAGAAATCCTTGAATAACACAAGAGGTACTGAATATAAATTATGAATGGGGAAAACATAAAAATGCAGCAAATGAAATGCAAACAAGGAAACTGACAGGAAATGCAAAATGGTTAAGGAGGAATGGCTAGAGGACAAAACATATTTCACTAGGGGAAAAGTAGATATCACCTACATGAAAATGAAAGAGACTTGTACAGAAAAGAGAAGTAGTTGTATGAATATCAAGAGTGCAGATGAAAAATCAATACTAAGCAAATAGGGGAAAGCTGAAATGTAGGAGTATATAGAGGTAGAGGGGCTTTAGAAGAGAGATGAACTGGAAGGCAATAATGTAGAACTGGAAGAGGATGTAGATGAAAATGAGATAGGAGATATGATATTGCAAAAAGAATTTGACAGAGCACTGAAAGTCCTAAGATGAAGCAAGGCCCTTGGAGTAAATGTCATTCCATCAGTTCTACAGATAGCCTTGGGGGGGCCAGCCATGACAAAACTCTTCCATTTGGCATATGTGATGTATGAGACAGGCAAAATACCCTCAGACTTCAAGAATAATGTAATAATTCCAAATCCAATGAAATTGTGAAATTTACTGACCTATCAATTTAATAAGTCATTGTTGCAAAATACTAACATAATTCTATACAAAAAAATGGAAAATCTGGCAGAAGTTGACCTCAGGGAAGGTCAATTTGGATTCTGGAGAAATGTATGAACACACGAGGCAATGACACTATGACTTATCTTAGAAGATAGGTTAAGTAAAGGCAAAACTTTGTTTATTCTGGAATACTCTATTTGAAATTCTGAGGATAGCAAGGATAAAATACAGGGAGCAAAATGCTATTCACAACTTGTATAGAAACCAGATGGCAATTATAAGAGTCAAAGGGCATGAACAAGAAGTGGTGGTTGAGAAGAGCAAGGAATTAAGGAAATCAAAGACAAATTTGGAGTACAAATTAAAATTCAGAGAGAAGAAATAAAACCCTTGAGGTTTGTCAATGACATTGTAGTTCTGTCAGAGACAGAAAAAGACTTGGAAGAGCAGTTGAATGAAATGGACAGTGTCTTGAAAGAAGGATAGAAGATGAACATCAACAGAAGAAAGAAGGGATAATGGAATGCAATTGAACTTGTGGCCCGATGAGATCAACACCAGTATTGATCCTAGCATCATCTTTGAACTAAGCAAAACATTATCTTTGTGTAGTTCTGCCATCCAGTTCTCTGTAAACTTTACTTGTGTGAAGAGGTAAACAAATGAACTCCTGATTATAAGGTGTTGTTTGGTGTATCTCACCCGAGCATCCAGCTCACTGGTGACCCCGAGTTGTAACGTTTTACTGTGTCTACAGCCTCTGCGTTGGTTACTTTTGTGTGTATTACATCAACACAACATTCGAACAATGGCTTTGGCCCAACACCTAATGCCGGATTTTGTGATCGACATGCATCGTGTTGCGGGCGATGTACACCCACCAGGACTGCAACACGATGCCTCTCACTCGTCGATTACGCCAATTTTGCCAGATGTTTTCGTGCCTGCAACAATAAGTGAGGTTAGGAGTGTGCATGACTCCAGCTATCAGATGCCTTTGTTCCCGCCACATATGCCCTCCCTCATCAACGGTGCAGTTACCTCTAACGGATCTCCGTGCAGTGTGGGATCAATGCCGATTTCTGAAAATGCTCCCTTGGATATCCTACCACCACCAGGACAATGGTTTGCCATGCCACAATCCATGCAGTACCATGCGGATTCCTGCCATGTGGCCAGAACTGCTTTGTTCACAGGTCAACCTACTCAGCATCCGACCACGCCTGTGCCTGCCTCGGTTCAGCACCAGCACATGCCTTCCTGCTTCAATATCTCGGCCTGCAACAGGAACAATGGCTTGTTATCTATGCCTGACCTCCATCTCCGTCCTACTGCTACGCCTCAGTGTTTTGTGCCATGACATTCATCTTTTCCGCACACCATTTTGAGTGATGTGACTATGAACAGTGAATATTCACACATTCTGCCCAACGTTCGACATCATTTTCCTCACAGTGCTTTTGGACAGCCCACACCTCGGCAGCATCCCTGCAACACAAGCGGCTCTGACTCTGATTGCACGTCAAGTTTTCCGCGGACTGGCACGCGTTTTCAAACTTCGAACTTTTTATCACCTGTCACCCCCAGGCCGGCTCCAGTCGAACTTCCACAACCACAATTGACACATTACAGTGTCTCACTCGCGTCGGCCTTCTGCGTCGTGATGGATCACACTCAGCCACAACGCATCACCTTCACGCTGCCACCTGACCAGGTGTCATCGCCACATACCCTGGAGACACACTCTCCTGGAATACTACAGCAGCAACAGCCCATTTCAGGCAGTGCCTTGACAAATTCAACTCACCCTGTTCTTCCAAACATTCTACAATGCTTACTGATGCTGAGCCGTTCAATCCCGCCAGGGCAACAACCTGGTTCAAAATTGTGGACGAAGTGTTTGACCATTTCAAACTCGACGGATCAACCAGATTTCTGTGCCTCGTCACCCACCTGCATGACCAGGAGGACTTAATTGCTGACCTGATTGGTGCCCCGGACTCAGCTACCTGGTACACGCTACCCAAAAAGACAGTTCTAATTCGGCCTGCGCGCTCAACTGAGACAGAAATACGGCAAGTGCTCCACATCGAGCAACTAGGTAATGACAACCCTTCACAGCTTTGGAGACAGCTACGGGCCCTGGTCAGCGACTATCTACTCTCTGACACAGCTCTCCTCACCATATGGCCAGATAAACTACCTTCCCACATCTGCTTTGCTCTGGCTCAGAGGTCTCCCGAACCCGTCGAGCAACAAATGACAGTTGCTGACAAGCTACATGAGGCATCACTGCTCTATTTCGCTAGCCACTGCCTACCTGACAAGTCTCAGGTTCAGACTCCTCATCCTGCGGCCAGACACAGCCGGGGCCGCACTGTACCGACCATTCCGCTTGCTCCAGGACGCAGTATACAAACAGCTGGGATGTCACCGGCTCCGCCCTCGGTCACACCCCCTCCTGCAACCGAACTAGATGTGGCCTCCAAACCTCAGCCACCACCTCTGGCAACGAACTTTCCACAGGAAATGCAGCCGCACTACCCATATTGTTACTTCCACACACGGTTTTGTGAGGCAGCACGGAACTGCAAACCACCCTGCTGCTTCCCAAACACAGATCGCAGGTAGGTCCAGGTGCCGCATCCTGCACACAACATGACAGGCACCTCCCAGTGCTCCATTCTGTCCGGGAACAATCGGATAATTACGGACGACTTTATATTAAAGACATTTCATTGAGATACTTTTTCCTAGTGGACACAGGCACCAATGTTTCGCTGCTGCCTACGTCCTTAGTGTCGTTGAACATCTGCCCTCATCATACTTCACTGCAAGCTGTGAATTCTACTAAACTACAATGCTCAGGTTCAACCTCCCACGTCATCTCACTCCGCAAACTGCAAACTCGAGTGGACGTTTTTAGTGTGCAATATTGAGGAACCTATACTAGGCATTGACTTCTTGCAACACCACAAACTTTCACTAGACCTAGTGCGAAACACCGTGTTTCATCACCCGTCCAAAACTCACTTTCCCTGTGCTCTGTCGAGCAAACACCACCCTGACACGTTAGTCCAGGCTCATCTCATCCATACATGCTTGGCTCTGTTGATGACGTTACAAGAAACAACGCACAAGTGCCTTGTTGAGCTTGAAAACGTTGCTCGCCTACGCAAGGAAAACATCGAGCTCTCCCTCCGGCCCCATGAAACTCATCTCCACCTATCTGATGCAGCAAAGG
Source organism: Schistocerca nitens (assembly GCF_023898315.1). Taxonomy (NCBI): domain Eukaryota; kingdom Metazoa; phylum Arthropoda; class Insecta; order Orthoptera; family Acrididae; genus Schistocerca; species Schistocerca nitens. The sequence continues at coordinate 502,142,540 of NC_064614.1, read as the reverse complement.
AATTACAGACACTGCAGCAAGGACAAAGTAAGGTCAGTAAGTGCACCGAATCTGCTTGTAGTCCCAGCAATCGAGCCTCCGTGTGCTTAACTCCTTCTACCCCTCACAACTGTGCTATCAAGTCTACCATAACGTGTACTGACAGTTCCACAGGATCACACCCCCCTAACACGGCAGCATTTGACACTCGGCCAGACATGAGTGTGTATGCGCGACGACCGTCACGTGTTCCCAAACTGACAGCTCCTACCCCTCCCCTCGTGGACAGCACCTCAAACTATGCAACTTCAGCTCCTGCGCGCCGCTGTGCGACCGCCACTGACAACACAAACAGTGCACTCGTGCCTAGCGCTTCTCCCACGACCGCACTGCCACAGGCCGCGTCCTCGGACAGTGGACTCACTAACACTTCACAAGCTCTACCGAGCTCACCCGACCACGGTGCCACTGCTTAAGACTGACTTTGAGAGATGCCCTTTCTATGTTTTAACAGACCACAAAACCCTGGCTGCAGCCATTCTAAACCTGCCAGCTGACCTGCCTACTCACCGTTTGAGATACATGGACTTCATATCTCAGTTCACCACCGATGTCAGACACATAAAGGGTGCTGACAATATAGTTGCTGATTACCTTCCACTAGTCGATGCCGTTCCTTCGCTGTTAGACCTCTCTGACCTGCCTAACCTCCAACCTGCTGATGAGGACACACAAAACCTCATCTTGTCACTTTGACTCCTGCGGAACTTCGCCGCCTCAGCTCCGGTTGGATCTGCCAACTGGCTCCGAACACCACGACCTCGACTCGCCTGCCCCACCCGCCTCACATTGTAAACAAACGGCCTCCCATGCCGCCAGCAACATTTCCGTCATCACCAACGGCACGGTTCACAAGCTTCGCCTCACGCCAGGCCTCCCGATCTCCAGTAAACCATGTCGACTTTGTCCCGAGCCCCTCTCCGACCTTAAAAAGCAGATTTCTGAACTTCTCAGCTACGGCATCATCGAACCCTCTGCCAGCAGCTGGTCTACGCCCATTCATATGACACCCAAGAAAGACGGGTCCGGGCGCATGTGCGGAGACTACCGTCGACTAAACGCTCGAATGAGTATTGACACCTACCCCATCCCAACATTGCCGACTTTATGAGTTCCCTCGTAGGTGCGTCAACATTCTCTGTCATTGACTGCAAACGGGTCTACCACTAGATTCCCATGGCTCCTGAAGACATAGAGAAGACAGCAATCACCATTCCAATCGGGTTATTTAAGTTTCGGTTCATGCCCTTCAGGTTCAAAAACACAACCCAGATCTGGCAATGCTTCATCAATGAAGTGCTATTTGGCCTAAAATTCTGCTTTGCATATCTTGATGACATCAGCATCGAGACCAACCAGGACAAATTGCAGCTACATCAACCCGCTGTCACTTTTCTTGGTTTTCAGGTCTCTGCCAATGGCAATTCATCACCCCCTGACAATGTACAAACAGTATTAAACCTACCCAGACCTTCGTCATTCAAAGAGCTGTGGCACTTTCTGGGGACAGTTTATTATTATCGCCGTCATCTACCTCGGGCTGTGGAGTTTCAGGCTCCACTGACGGACGCCTTGGCAGGCACCAAGACTTCTGGATCTCGGCCCGTTCCATGGACCCCTGCTATGACTGACTCTTTCACTGCCCTCAAAAATCTTCTTGCTGAGGCCTGCACCATCGCGCATCCTCATCCCAATGCGCAGCTTTTCATCACCACAGACGCGAGCAATACTGCCATTGGCGCTGTCCTTAGCCAGACAGTCGACGGCCAAACTTCGCCTCTGCAGTTCTTCTCGCGCAAGCTCACCAATGCACAATGGAAATATTCCGCATTTGACAGGGAGTTGCTCTCGGTCTACAAAGCGATCAAGCATTTTAAGACTGACTTTGAGAGATGCCCTTTCTATGTTTTAACAGACCACAAAACCCTGGCTGCAGCCATTCTAAACCTGCCAGCTGACCTGCCTACTCACCGTTTGAGATACATGGACTTCATATATCAGTTCACCACCGATGTCAGACACATAAAGGGTGCTGACAATATAGTTGCTGATTACCTTCCACTAGCCAATGCCGTTCCTTCGCTGTTAGACCTCTCTGACCTGCCTAACCTCCAACCTGCTGATGAGGACACACAAAACCTCATTTCAGACTCTTACCTCTTCACTACTTTTCGTCCGCACCACCTCCCCTATTATTTCTGGTGAGATCTGGTGCGACGACAGTATGGGGACATTACCCCCCTCATCCCAACCACGCTCCGTCGAGCTGTCTTCAATGCACTGCATAATTTAGCCCACCCCGCATCCCAACCACGCTCCGTCGAGCTGTCTTCAACACACTGCATAATTTAGCCCACCCCGGTGTTCATGCATCCGCCTGCCTCGTAGCAGAGTGCTTTGTGTGGAGAAATGTCAACAACGACTGCCAGCAATGGGCATGCTCCTGCATCGCGTGCCAACTCTGGAAAGTACACAAGCACACTTCACCCCCCCTTGGTGCCTTTTCGATCCCTCCTGGGCGTTTCCAGCATATTCACATTGACATTGTAGGCCCTCTCGCCCCCTCTAACGGCTTTCGTTATGTTATCTCGTCTATCGACCAAACAACTCGCTGGGTCGAGACTGTCCCCCTCCCCAATATCACAGCAGGAACTGTTGCTCAAGCTTTTGTCGAGTCATGGGTATCATGTTTCGGTTGTCCATCTATCATCATGACTGACTAGGGGAGACAATTTGAGTCCACCCTGTTCAACGAGATTTGTAACATTTGCGGCATCCGGCGCATCCATACCACAGCATATCACCCGCAAAGTAACGGGCTAGTTGAGTGCTGGCATCGCACTTTCAAGGAGGCTCTTTGATGCCATGACTCTGTTTGGATGGAGGCCCTTCCCCTTGTGCTACTCGGCATTCGTGCGATCTATGACAACCTCAAAGGCACAATAGCCGAGTTCGTATATGGCTAGATCATTGTTCTCCCTGGCGAACTTGTGAGCCCTTCTGCTTCTCTCCCTCAATCTAACTTACCTTCCTTCGTGGACTGCGTCAGACGCCACTTCATCAACCTCCGCATCCCTCCACCCGCCAGCCATTCCCGCCCTAAGGTTCACGTCCTGAAATCTCTGAACAATTGAGAGTACGTCATGCTCCAAGATGACACTGTCCGTGCTCCCCTCCAACCCCCATATATACCAGCCCGTACCGAGTTCTCCAGCACTCAGCCAACACCTATGACATCCAGATAAAAGATTCAGCTGTTACAGTCTCTCTCAACAGACTTAAGCCTGCTCATGTCGAGCTCGCTTCTACCCCCTTCAGGCCACGACCACGCCACTCACTGCTGTGGCTCACGACACTCCGACCACTCCCTCCACATCGGACTTACTCTCTCAGTCGAGTGACTTCCAGATCCGATCATCGAGCTCTTCTCCGACCTCGCCTTCTACTCCGGTCTCACGCACTCCTTCGAGTGATCACATGCTCCCCACGTCGAGCTTACCTACGATCAGGCCCTCGCCGCCAGACCCTTCTCCGGTGCCTTTGACCTCTCCCCCATCGCCTGCCTCACCCTGTCGAGGTTTCTCGCACCCCCCTCCCCCATCTTGAACATGCCCTCACTCGAGGTGTTTGTGCCAGTCCCCCCAGACATAATCCTATAATACTATGCGATGACACACTATTCGTCATATGTTTCCCTTCATCTGATGCTCATGACACAACCGCCGCCATTTCCTGCCACCAGGTGAAATGTGTTCCCCTCTCGCCTGACGTCGACCTGGACATGCTTTATATGTTCGCCATGCCCACTGGAGACGTTGTCGTCGCTCCGTTCCTCCCACAAACCGCCGGCCTACCTGTCGCCGCACAACCAGCACGCCCAGTATGACGCCCGGCGCACTTCATCAACTTCCAGGTTCGATGGCCGGACCTTCCTTCACGTCATCTACCAACACAGCTCCCCGACGACGCTGTCAAGCTGACCGTGGTTCGGTTGCCATGGACCACCCCTACTGGGAGGGTGGGGGGGTGGGGGGGGAGGCCCTATGTGGCGCCGATGAGATCAACACTAGTATCGATATGAGCACCATCTTTGAACTAAGCAAAACATTATCTTTGTGTAGTTCTGCCATCCAGTTCTCTGTAAGCTTTACTTGTGTGAATAGGTAAATAAATGAACTCCTGATTATAAGGTGTTGTTTGGTGTATCTCACCCGAGCATCCACCTCAAACTAAATTGGATGATACTAATGGAATTAGATCAGGAAATGAGACACTTGGAATGGTAGATGTGTTTTACTATTTGGGCAGCAAAATAAGTGGTGATGGCTGAAGTAGAGAGGATATAAAATGTAGACTGACAGTGGCAAGAAAAGTATTTCTGAAGAAGAGAAATTTGTTAACATCAAATATAGACTAAAGTGTTCAGAAGTCTTTCCTGAAAGTATCTGTCTGGAGTGTAGCCATGAATGGAACTGAAACATGGACGATAACCAGTTTGGACAAGAAGAGAATAGAAGCTTTTGAAATGTGGTGCTACAGAAGAATGCTGAAGATAAGGTGGGTAGATCACGTAACTAATGAGGAGGTACTGAATAGGATTGGGGAGAAGAGAAGTTTGTGGCACAACTTGACTAGAAGAAGGGATCGGTTGGTAGGACATGTTTTGAGGCATCAACGGATCACAAATTTAGCATTGGAGGGCAGCGTGGAGGGTAAAAATCGTAGAGGGAGACCAAGAGATGAATACACTAAGCAGATTCAGAAGGGTGTAGGCTGCAGTAGGTACTGGGAGATGAAGAAGCTTGCACAGGATAGAGTAACATGGAGAGCTGCATCACACCAGTCTCAGGACTGAAGACCACAACAACAACAACAGTATTTTTTGTTGTCAGAGTAAGTGTCAGTTATTTGGGGTAGTAAGAGTTATTATTTTTTTTCCTGGCATTTAATTACTTTTGTATTGGTTTGAGCATGGTGTTACCAAGTATGATGACACTGAGGTGTAGGGAGTCGGGTTATTCTTGTACTTAAATGTTTTGTTTTGGGACTGACTGGGTACGAAAGCAACACAAAGACAGAGTCAGGGATGCGAGGTGTGTTGGAACCAGAAGCAGTACAATTGACAGCAGACAATATGCAGTTGAGAAATGAATTAACATCTAGAAGTAAGCGGGAAACGACATCTGATCAGTCGTTGTTGCCTAGGTTGCATGAGATTCATCCAGCTGCCGTGAGATTGATTATTCCATTTTCCGGCAAAGCATCTGATGATGTGCGTTCATTTGTGGAGGACTTGGAGACTTCAGCAGTGATGAATGGTTGGTCTGATGACCAGTTGTTACATATAGCTAAGATTAGATTAATGGGTGAAGCAAAAACATATGTAAGGTGTTCTGAGGCCTTAAGGAATGCAGGACAGTTTAAGCAGATAAAGGAAGGGCTTTTACAAAGGTACAAAAAACAGAATAGCGCTCGGTACTTTAGAGAGAGGTTAAGTACAGTGTCAAAGAGACAGGGAGAGATGATGGAGAAATTTTGCGGACAGGATAAGGGAAATTAGTGAGTATACTTACAAGTTGGGTCAGAGCGATGAAGCGAGTAGTCGTCTGTTGCAGGAGGCCGAGCAAAGGACACTTGATGTATTTTTGAGAGGGTTACCGGCCCATATGTCATGGAAAGTGCTTGAAGGGACTCTGAAAGATTTGTATTCAGCCAATCATCTAGCAATTCAATGTGAGGAAATAGATGTGGGAACAGGGGTACATGACAGGCAAACAGTGTTTCAGCAGGTGTGAAATGTTTTAAGTGTGGTCGTACAGGACATGTGCAAAGGCAATGTACCCAGTCGCCAAGGAATAAAGGAAGGGCTGGAAATCGGCTGTGGGGAGGGTGGCGAAGTGGAGATAGAAGAGGTGGACAAGTGTTAAATGGTAGAGGGGGGCCAAGACCCACCTAAGGGAGCTCCCGTTCAATTTCAATGCTACGAATACGTATGTAGAGGTGGAATGTTCAGTGGTAGGATCCATAGGAACTAAAAAGTTTAAGATTTTGTCGGACACAGGGCCACAAGTGTCAGTGGCTACTAAAAATACAATGGGATGAACGAAGCTAGACCCACCATGTTAGAGGTTGCGTGGAGTGGGGGATAAGGAGGACATGCCTTTGAGGTCGGTGACAGCTGGCTTTCGAATGGAGAAAGTCTGATTTAATGCATGCATCGAGGTAGTACCATGGGTAAGCAAGGGCTATGACATGATCCTAGGAGTAGATTTCTTGCATCAACATCATGCCAAATCAACAGGCAGCAATGGTTGCGCAGGCATTAGTAAACAACTGGATTTTGAAGTTTGGTGTACCGGAGACAATAATTACTGACCAAGGGACCAACTTCATGTCAGATTTAATGAATGAACTGTGTGAATTGTCGAACATAAAGAAGTTGAGGATAAGTGCGTTGCATCCACAGGCCAACGGAAGGACAGAGCGGGTACACAGAACAATTGGGAAGATGTGGAGTTTTTATGTAGATTCTCATCACCATCAGTGGGATGAGTATTTGAAAGCATATTGCATGCACATACAATGCAAAAGTCCATACAAATACTGGTTTATCTCCATATGAGGTAGTGTATGGGCGAAAAATGCCGTCACTGTTTGATTTGGTGAGGCTACAAAAAGGAAGGACCGGTGAATCTGTACGTCAATTCGCAAGGACAATTCGGGATGTAAACAGGTACAAAAGGTGAGTACAAAGGCTTTGGAAAGGCAGAAAGACACAGTAAAGCACAAAGGAAGTTTACTGCAGTATAGAGTGGGGCAATGGGTAACGCTGTCTAGCCCCTATACGCAAAAATGGAAAATGAATAAGTTCCTCATGAGGTATCAAGGGCCATACTAAGTTGTTGAAACCACATCTCCCATTAATGTTAAGCTTCATCTGCCAACTAGAACAACAATAGTACACATTGGGTGGTTACAGCCATTTAAGGGTTGCCCAGATGTTATTCCAGGCATGTCACAGGAAGGAAAGAGGAAGAAAGAGAGAGTGAAGAGAGGTGCTATTTCATATGTTGTATGTATTTTCGAATATAGTCTGCTGTGGACAGCAGTCCTTTTGAAGAGGGAGGAAGGGTGATGGTGATCCTTGTTCTCAGGTCACTGAAAAGGGAAGTGTAGCGTCTGACATATGTGGAGTGTTGTTGGAGGAGAAATCGAATGCAGTTCTGAAGAAATAAATGTGTCACAGTAAATTTTGCAGCAAAGCCATGATAAATAGGTGTTGAACTATGTCAGAGTCATACAATTTCCTGTTTAAATTTTTAGTTATCGACAGTGCTGGGTCAGGGAAGTGGTGTTTATTGCACCAGTTCATATAATGTAAATTTAAGGATGAAAGTAGTCACACAATCAGTGTTGAGTTTGGATCAAAAATAGTGGATGTTGGAGGAAAATCTGTGAAGCTACAAATATGGGACACATGCACGGTGCAGTTATGTTTAGCCAGGGGAAAAGGAATAGACTGTCCAAGGGACATCATTGAGCTAAAACTGAGCTTGCAATGGGTCGGGATACATTGGATCTTCTCCACCTATGAGAGTTTGGTAGTAGTAGCAAGTTGTTTTGAGCAGGGAGCATTTGCAGAATCGAAATGTATAGAGCTTGAGGGGGGCAGAATTTTAATCAATGGAACTAAGTGTAACATAATAGGACCAACCTTCCACCTGCCAGTGTCAATTTCAGGAGCCACTCAATTGAATGTTGCACAGCCACAGCCTTACTGGCCAGAAGCCCTATTAGAGTTTTTTCCAAGGCAGAATCTGACCTTGTTAAATCAAACTCTGGAGCCAGATCTGTTGAGATCCGTAAACCAGTTCGTTTTAGAGCAAGAGGTGCGCATATCAGCCGAACAGCTTGTGCAATATGTCGCTCAGTATAGGGAAAGGCAAAAGCAAATAACAATCATTTTGAGCACCTCTGTGCCAAGTGTCATCACAGCCTTAATTTTGTTATGTGTTGTTTTCTTTCTGATCAGGCAGAGAGCTAATTCCAAGAGGGAACCAAGGGTAGTCCAAGTCCCAGTGGATTGGGTACTGAGGGCGTGAGACGAGTAGGCAAGGGGTTGATCAAGCAATGGTCATCCAATATGGAATTTTTATGTTTTGTTTCATGTCATGGTTATAAGTGGCACTAGACCACGTTTAATTTTTCTTATAGTAAAGAAATATGTCACAGGTGCTGACCCAAACAAGTTGAGAGTTAGTTAAATGTCGACCCGGGGACCAGGTGTTTTGGAAGAGGGAAATAATGTAGCGGCAGAACCGTTTAGGATAGGGAAAGTTAGTTTTGTGCAATATTCTGAGCACAAGTTACAGCCAGGTGCGGGCCAGATTGCAGTGAGTTACGCATACCAACAGCTGCGATGTAGAATAGAGGCCACAGGGGCATCAAATTGCTGAAAGAGTATATGTAGCAGTTTTGCATGTCACCAGTCACAGGCAGAAGGGGCCAACTGACCAACCTAGCATGTTATGAGTATGTGACGCAAAGTGGTGTGTATGGCAAAACAGAGGTGCACAGCCACATATAAATAGGTGCAGGTTTCTAAGAAGATTCATTCAAGTGTGGCAGCTCTCCTGGATGGCAGGGCATATCACACCACCAGCTACACGCAGCAGCAGATGGGGCACCAGCATTCCAGTCCATGGCGGGTTGCTAGTTCGACCCTCTAAGGCCGACACGGGGTCCATAGCCAGCCAGCAGTACGCCACTCTATGGCTCACTACCGCGGGCAGTCATCCTGGCTTCCAACACACACCGGAGGCAATCCGAGGTGAGGGCCGCAGATTCGGACTCCGGGTTATGGGCGCTTGTTGTTACCGTGATCTCAGCCACACCAGCTGGCCGCCTGCGGCTTACACTGAGCGGCACTGTGTCGGCAGGGACACGGACCACTGAGCCAACTGCCGTCATTCTGATGACAAAAAAACTCTGCTGGCATGCAAGGTCAACACACAGTGCATGCATGGGTCACTGAGGCAGCCATTCCATGCCAAGCCGTTTTGCAGACAGCAAAGTGGTGTCCTCAGCAATGCAGGACCCAGTGATGCAGATTGAGAGGAATGGGGGCACTGTAGTTGGAAACAATAAATCATTTGGAAAGCTTGGACGAGTCTTAATACAGTGCCTTCTACCTATTCCCACTACATTTGGTCAGACACAGTGATTGGTGCATGTAGCATGCATGTTTTATAATCAGCCTTTGTTACTAAAACTGTTTAAACTTATTTCTCATGTTTGCGTATTGCCATACCTCAAGGACCCACCACTTAAAAATCCTGACAAATATTTTGTCTAATTATGATCCGGGGCAACAACACAAACAACCCTCTTATAGAAGTGGTGTCAGACGCGATGATTATGGAAAATCTACAGTCCTGAAGAGGTGCAGCACAATGTGAACTTCGAGCAGCAGTAGCAGTATGAACATCTTCCGACTACGCGGGGACATCCAGTGCTGGAATTCAGGTTGGTCTACTCCAGTATGGCTAGAATACGAAAGGCAGTGATGGATTTTTATTTTACATTTGAGTGACTCATTGGCATTAAATTAGAGTCAACCCAGTCAGAGTAACGTTGTCGATCTACAAACTGTTATTAATAAACTGCAAGAAGAAATTCAGCAGTTAAAAGCAGAAAGAAGTGAGCTTAACATTCCAAAAGACTTGTCAAATGATAGTTCATGCGGTACAGGTACAACTACAGTAAAGAATTTTTCATTATTGCCATTGGTACCAGTGTTTAGTTGGAAACCCGAAGATGATGTGAAAGTGTTTTTTTGTAAACTTGAAGGTGGTGCCCTGTTAGGATCATGGACAGATTCTGAAAAGCTAGTGGTTGCAAATTAAGAATTCAGGGAGCAACACAAGATTTCAGTAGCGCGGAGGCTACTTGCATGAAAGCAGAAGATTACAATGAGTTTAGAATGGTTGTTGTTCAGAGATTTAAACGTAGCAATGAGATCAGATTTTACAGAGAGCAGCTTTACAGTTTGCGAATGTGACAAGACAAATCTATCAAGTAGTTTGCTGACAGAATTCGAAATAGCAATGCTGAAATGTACGTGTTATTAGAAGATGACAATGAAAATCGCATTCAGTTGTTTGAAGCTGACCAGAGAGCCTTGGACACATTCGTTTATGGGTTGCATGGAGAGGAAGTAAGCAAAGCTGTTAGATTGGCATGATGTAAAATGTTTCAGGAAGCAGTAGAATCAGTTGTTGGTTTTATTGAAGCACTAAGACGACTGAATGAGATGCGGAAACAAGAATGCAGTTTTCAACACAACAGTACAAGGTTACAAATGCAATAAGCTGGGTCACAAGTGTAAGAGAATTGAATCTGCTATCCTTGCGGGATGCAGGGTCATGTTTCAAGAGATTGTTGCAACAAGAAGAAAGATAATGCAAACAACAGATAATCTGCCAGATCTTTAAATGATTATGAGGACATACAGGCCACCACTCCATCCGCCCCTTGCCAGAGACAGTGTTGTTAGTTCCAATGAAAATCAGTCCAAAAATGACTTCATGATAGGTGCTGTATATAGTGGGAGAAACATGAGACTACTTATTGACACATGAGCACAGACCTCATTAATGTGGTGTAGCATAGATAAACGGGATAAATTGAAACTGCCACTATTAAAAGTATGAGGGTTAAATGGAGGAAAGCTACGTAACTATGGAGAAGTTGATGTAGAATTAATTCTCGGCAAAGGCCAAGATGAAGGTGAAAATAAAGATAAAGATAAATACACAGCAAGGGTGCAAGTAGTTTCAAATAACAAAACGCGTTACGACAGTGTACTTGGATTTGATTTCTTGTCCGTTAATGAGGCAGAGATATTTGCCATAGAAAGAAAGATCAGACTAGGCCATAGCAACTACAACCTATGAAATCATTCTTCAGATCATACTCAAAGGAGCAGCAACACTGATGTCGTGGGAATGGACTGCCCAAAGGATGCATCAGTTCAAACCGTCCAAGTAAATGTTCAAATTGATCAGCCTCAGCAGATTCCCAAGGAGCAGGAAAGACAATCTGTGTTGAAGTTAAGTCACCCCAATGCAAAGAAGGAACTTTGTTATTAATTGAGTAATCTGCGAAAAGTGAGTGCAGATGTCGCTACAATGGTGAGACAGAATGTCGCAAAAGTCCCAGTTACAATAACGAATATGTGCAATGAGGATGTTGTTTTGCCATGAGGAACAAAAGTTGCTGAAGTGTTGAGCATAAGTAAAAGTGACATAATACAGATTCCAGATGAGGTAACAAATGCTGCAGTTACACACACAGATTTTTGTAACAGTACCACAAAATTGCAACAAGGAGACAAAGTTAATAATGACCTGAAGTGCAAGATTTGGGAGAAGACAGAACATTTGACAGCTAATGGACAAAAGATTTTAGCGCCTGTTTTGTTGGAGTATGCAGATTTATTCCGAGAATGTGCAAATTTACTTGTCACTCATTTAGTTCAGCATCATATTCATACAAGGAATGCAGCCCTAATCACACAGAAACCTTACCGAATACCATTCAGTCAAAGAGAGTTGGTAGACGACATGGTTAAAGAACAATTAGGTGCTGGAATTATAAAACCAAGAGATCCTTCAGATCAACCGTGATGTTTGTCTGTTGTAATTGTAAAGAAGAAATCAATTTCTGGAGAACCACAGTTCCATTTTTGTGTTGATTACCAATCTCTGGATGCTGTGACCACACCCGAAATTTACCCCTTACCAAATTTAGTGGAAACCTCGGATTACTTTGGCAGATGTCGAATTTTTTCAGTATGTCGTTTAACAAGTGGTTATCATCGGTTAACAGTGCATCCCAATGGTCAAGCAAAAACTTCATTTGTAACTGCAACAGGAGTATACAAGTATCTTCGTATGCTGTTTGGAGTTCGTAATGCTCCAGCTACATTTCAGCACCAGATGGATGCAGTTTTATGAGGGCTCACCCCAAACACCAGCACTTGTTTACCTTGATGATGTAATAAGTTTTGGTGTAAACATGAATCAGCATACTGAGAGACTACAAGCTGTTTTTGAGCGTACAAGAAGCACAAACCTGTCTTTATCAATAGATAAATGTCATTTTGGAAATGCGTACATCTTGGTATAACAACTGGATCACAGCCAAAATGCAGGTAGAGTCTATATTTGCTAATTACGAACAAGAGATTTACTGTTTTTTTAAAGCTTTTGCCACACAAAACTTTAATTAGGCATAAACGTGCCTGGTTTGATTTTGGAGAGAGTATCCTTCATACTGTATTTGGTACTTTAACTAGTCAAGATCTACTGGAAGTTAAAGGCAAAATATTAGCTCTTGAACAACAGTCCACTACAGATTCAACTAACCTCTCTAATGAAATTATCATATTCAAGAATATGCAAAGAACCATTACTAACCACATAGTTTTCATTGAACAGATTGTAAAGCATTTATCTCACATTTCCACGTAATTCATAACGAAACAAAACCAAATTCAAAGAATTATTCTAAGGATTAAATGCTGTGAGTGCACACTTAGATTTAAACACTCTTTTGTTAAGGATTACTGATAGTTTATCAAATGCTAGTATTGATGCCCTTAACTTAAGAACAGCCTTAGAAAGTAGTTCAAATGATTGTTTGAGCAGTGTACCACTACATCCAGAACAATTTTTAGAGATCCTACTATCAATAGACTGAAAGCTAGATGCAACCTATACTATGATTTACTATTAGCTCTTACAATTTGTACAATTACTATAAGTTAACCACCACACACTCTTTAATGATTGAAGATGAATTAACTGTTATTGTTTCTACACCCATTGCTAGATCAAAGTATAATTTTGAAATGTATAAGATTTATTCTTACCCTGTGAAATGGAGACAGGCAGGTATTCATGTAAAGTACATACTGAATGATTATCTACTGATCAGCAAGGATCGAAGATATTTTGTGTCTGTAAATGAAAATGATTTGCATATGTGTAAATGTCTTCCCCCATGAACCATGGACCTTGCCGTTGGTGGGGAGGCTTGCGTGCCTCAGCGATACAGATGGCCGTACCGTAGGTGCTACCACAACGGAGGGGTATCTGTTGAGAGGCCAGACAAACATGTGGTTCCTGAAGAGGGCAGCAGCCTTTTCAGTAGTTGCAGGGGCAACAGTCTGGATGATTGACTGATCTGGCCTTGTAACATTAACCAAAACAGCCTTGCTGTGCTGGTACTGCGAACGGCTGAAAGCAAGGGGAAACTACAGCCGTAATTTTTCCCGAGGACATGCAGCTTTACTGTATGATTAAATGATGATGGCGTCCTCTTGGGTAAAATATTCCGGAGGTAAAATAGTCCCCCATTCGGATCTCCGGGCGGGGACTACTCAGGAGGACGTCGTTATCAGGAGAAAGAAAACTGGCATTCTACGGATCGGAGCGTGGAATGTCAGATCCCTTAATCGGGCATAGTAGGTGAATATGGATTGGGGGGAAGAAATGAAAGAGGAAGCTGCCTTGTAGAATTTTGCACAGAGCATAACTTAATCATAGCTAACACTTTGTTCAAGAATCATAAAAGAAGGTTGTATACCTGGAAGAATCCTGGAGATACTAATAGGTATCAGATAGATTATATAATGGTAAGACAGAGATTTAGGAACCAGGTTTTAAATTGTAAGACATTTCCAGGGGCAGATGTAGATTCTGACCACAATCTATTGGTTATGAACTGCAGATTGAAACTGAAGAAACTTCAAAAAGGTGGGAATTTAAGGAGATGGGACCTGGATAAACTGAAAGAACCAGAGGTTGTAGAGAGTTTCAGGGAGAGCATAAGGGAACAATTCACAGGAATGGGGGAAAGAAATACAGTAGAAGAAGAATGGGTAGCTCTGAGGGATGAAGTAGTGAAGGCAGCAGAGGATCAAGTAGGTAAAAAGACGAGGGCTAATAGAAATCCTTGGGTAACAGAAGAAATATTGAATTTAATTGATGAAAGGAGAAAATATAAAAATGCAGTAAATGAAGCAGGCAAAAGGGAATACAAACGTCTCAAAAATGAGATCGAAAGAAAGTGCAAAATGGCTAAGCAGGGATGGCTAGAGGACAAATGTAAGGATGTAGAGGCTTGTCTCACTAGGGGTAAGATAGATACTGCCTACAGGAAAATTAAAGAGACCTTAGGAGAGAAGAGAACCACTTGTATGAATATCAAGAGCTCAGATGGAAACCCAGTTCTAAGCAAAGAAGGGAAGGCAGAAAGGTGGAAGGAGTATATAGAGGGTTTATACAAGGGCGAAGTACTTGAGGACAATATTATGGAAATGGAAGAGGATGTAGATGAAGATGAAATGGGAGATAAGATACTGCGTGAAGAGTTTGACAGAGCACTGAAAGACCTGAGTCGAAACAAGGCCCCGGGAGTAGACAACATTCCATTAGAACTACTGATGGCCTTGGGAGAGCCAGTCATGACAAAACTCTACAATCTGGTGAGCAAGATGTATGAGACAGGCGAAATACCCACAGACTTCAAGAAGAATATAATAATTCCAATACCAAAGAAAGCAGGTGTTGACAGATGTGAAAACTACCGAACTATCAGTTTAATAAGTCACAGCTGCAAAATACTAACGCGAATTCTTTACAGACGAATGGAAAAACTTGTAAAAGCGGACCTCGGGGAAGATCAGTTTGGATTCCGTAGAAATGTTGGAACACGTGAGGCAATACTAACCTTACGACTTATCTTAGAAGAAAGATTAAGGAAGGGCAAACCTACGTTTCTAGCATTTGTAGACTTAGAGAAAGCTTTTGACAACGTTAACTGGAATACTCTCTTTCAAATTCTGAAGGTGGCAGGGGTAAAATACAGGGAGCGAAAGGCTATTTACAATTTGTACAGAAACCAGATGGCAGTTTTAAGAGTCGAGGGACATGAAAGGGAAGCAGTGGTTGGGAAAGGAGTGAGACAGGGTTGTAGCCTCTCCCCGATGTTATTCAATCTGTATATTGAGCAAGCAGTAAAGGAAACAAAAGAAAAATTCGGAGTAGGTATTAAAATTCATGGAGAAGAAGTAAAAACTTTGAGGTTCGCCGATGACATTGTAATTCTGTCAGAGACAGCAAAGGACTTGGAAGAGCAGTTGAACGGAATGGACAGTGTCTTGAAAGGAGGATATAAGATGAACATCAACAAAAGCAAAACGAGGATAATGGAATATAGTCTAATTAAATCGGGTGACGCTGAGGGGATTAGATTAGGTAGTGAGACACTTAAAGTAGTAAAGGAGTTTTGCTATTTAGGGAGTAAAATAACTGATGATGGTCAAAGTAGAGAGGATATAAAATGTAGACTGGCAATGGCAAGGAAATCGTTTCTGAAGAAGAGAAATTTGTTAACATCGAGTATAGATTTAAGTGTCAGGAAGTCGTTTCTGAAAGTATTTGTATGGAGTGTAGCCATGTATGGAAGTGAAACATGGACGATAACCAGTTTGGACAAGAAGAGAATAGAAGCTTTCGAAATGTGGTGCTACAGAAGAATGCTGAAGATAAGGTGGGTAGATCACGTAACTAATGAGGAGGTATTGAATAGGATTGGGGAGAAGAGAAGTTTGTGGCACAACTTGACTAGAAGAAGGGATCGGTTGGTAGGACATGTTTTGAGGCATCAAGGGATCACAAATTTAGCATTGGAGGGCAGCGTGGAGGGTAAAAATCGTAGAGGGAGACCAAGAGATCAATACACTAAGCAGATTCAGAAGGATGTAGGTTGCAGTAGGTACTGGGAGATGAAGAAGCTTGCACAGGATAGAGTAGCATGGAGAGCTGCATCAAACCAGTCTCAGGACTGAAGACTACAACAACAACATGTGTAAATGTAGTCATAAGTGAATTTGTCCTGAATTGGCAGTATTCTCAGATAGTAGAGTGTACAGCTGTGAGAAAGAACTGTGTGTGACTCAACCCCCAAGTGATGATTGCCCTAGATTTTTAATGCATCTTTATCATCCACTTCTTAAACAATGTTCTGAAGGTATAATTTTCTCATTTAACTCCACCCTTGATGTCACATTTATATGTAAAAATTATGATACACCTGAGCTACCCTTTACACTCAAATTGAATAATAGTGGATTAATCTTGAATGTGAATGAATTGTGATTTATCATGTGAACTGTTTGATATGCCTAGTGTATTGTCAATTACATTTCATGCAATTGGACATTTGCCATTAATGAGAATGTTATCTGTTTATTACAATGATTCATACATATTAACATTTGGAAAGCATTCCTTATCAAGTTTTTCTGAAGACAAAAATTTAATTAAGGATATCCATGAAAATTTGATTTCTTCCAATAATGAGTTAAATTTCATTGAAGCAGCAAATAGAATTAAGTCCTTTGATTCATCCAGTAACGTTAATGCATACTTGAGTGTCAGTATTGTGTTTTTATTGCTTTTATTAATTTGTCTTTTGTCAACAGCATTTGTCATGCATGAAATTGTCATCCTGAAGGCATGCTTCTCTGTACCGAACATTACTGTGTCTGCAAATGAAATACATGTTGCAATGCCTTCTTATGCCAAAAATGGAGAAATATATTCATAATGCCCAGGAGGTCATTTTGAGCCACCTATTGTTGCTCTTTTTCTCTGGGGAGAGTGATGTAAGGGTCTACGGGTTGCATACAGCCGTATGGTACGTAACACGCACTCGCCAGCCAACCTATCTGGAATGCTGACAATTTGCTTGGTCAGTACACATGCGTCCGGCCACAGTGTGATGCAGGGAGTAAGCAATTGGCTGCCGTCCACAGTGCACCATTTTAACTAGGGTGGCCTCGGGCACGAATATGTCTTTTTTCTTAGTTCACCATGGAACCTTTCGATACGACCATAATTAGCCACTGTTAGGATGTCAGACACAGTGATGATGGGTGTGTGTAGCATGTGTGTTTTATAATCAGACTTTGTTAATAAAACTGTTTAAACTTACTTCTTGTGTTCACATATTGCTGTACCTCAAGGACTCACCGCTTACAAATCCTGACAAATATTTTGTCTAATTATCATGCGGGGCAACAACACAAACAACCCCCTTGTATTAAGTTCATTGACATTTTCCCTTTATCTATAATATGTATGTGTGTGTGTGTGTGTGTGTGTGTGTGTGTGTGTGTGTGTGTCTGAACAATTAAATATTCTAGTTCTTGAAGATGTGGGCCGAGAGAAAGAGTAGGCTGCGTTCCGACATTTGGCATGTCGGCATCACAATCAGTGATGTGAAATTGGTGTCCTGGCACAAAGTGTTTCCCTCACACCACTTTTTACCATTTTGCTGTCCATTTGTTTGGGTGATATTGGTCAGCTCAGGGAAAGAGAGGGAGAGTCATCTCTTCCTTCCTGCTCCTGTCATTAAATTACAGTTGTCCGATGTGCTTGGTGGGCAAAATCAAAATGTATTCATTG
Source organism: Schistocerca nitens (assembly GCF_023898315.1). Classification (NCBI taxonomy): domain Eukaryota; kingdom Metazoa; phylum Arthropoda; class Insecta; order Orthoptera; family Acrididae; genus Schistocerca; species Schistocerca nitens. The sequence goes on along the minus strand of NC_064614.1, from coordinate 502,124,964 downwards.
ATGTAAAAAATTCTGTGCTTCCTCATTATTGTACAGGTTTACAATAATTTTACAACAATAATGTATAAACAATTTCAAATATAACATAATTAAATCTGAGAAGGTTACAACTTGAAAGCAAGAACAGTGCACCAAATGTAAAAAGAAAATACACATACAACAGAGGATATTATTTTTATATTTCTTGAAATTGAAGAAATATATGGAATACACAGTATGAATGTATTTATCTGGGAAAGACATATTAAACAGCTCAACATGACAATTGGCATTGAAACAGACGCATATCGGAGGCATGTAAAGTAATATAGAGATATTTCCAGCTTATTCCTGACAAGTACATCTTTGGAATACCACTTCACCTTATATGACTGAATTTAGTATTGACAACACAAAACATTTTGCTATTAGTCAAATGTCAAAATGAAAACTAATAAGGGATATTTCAACAAATTTGGGTGCACTGTTTAATATACACTAAGAACTATAGAACTTTCATTTGAAGTTTTCTTATATCTCTTATCATTTCAGCAGCATTTATTCAGAAATATTTAACACAGTTTTTTCAAGGGTGCAATTTGCCCCCTTAGCAGTTATATGGACACATATAAAAAAATGTGTTTCTTATTTGCTCTACATTTCAATAAATTCAAATCCAGTCAAAATCAAAGTGTATCCTTAGGGTGAGTTTACTTGTTGGTTTTCAAACCATGCCATGTGCCTAGTCAAATATGTAATATTTCCTTTAATTTTTTTCGTTATCTTTTATGTGCAGCGAAATATAACAAGTAGCAAGTGGGTTCTTGTGATGCTGTGCAGGATCAGATCAAAGCTGACCGACAATGAGCTTGAGTGGCTACTCAATGAGGATCCAGGCTTCAACACTATACCAGGCAATGAAAATGACACCAACTCTGAGGAAGAAGAGGAACTTATCACACAAAGTGACCACAATTCAGATTCTGAACAAGAACACGAGTCACATGATGACTCTGAACAGTCACTCCCCCTGACGATATTTTTACTGGGAGGGGTAAAACATGTAAATGGAACAAAATATGTGCTAATATGATCACCAAAACCAAAAGAAAGACTATTGTAAAATATTTCCTGGGCCTAAACATGTTCTCAGAGGGATCACAAGTGAAACAGAGATTTATGGACAATACATAGCTTGGAAATGACTGATGAAATAGTAAGATACATGAACTTATTTATCCAACGTAAGAAAAAAAGTGTACAATATTCCAAAGAAAGGGACGCTAAGGAAACTACAAGGTTTGAAATAATGGCATTATTTGTACAGCTGTATGTCTTCAGGGCCAAGAAAGCAAACCACACTAATGTCACTGAACTGTGGTTAACAAATGGCACATGTCTGGAGAATACAAGAGCTGTGACAAGTTCCAGAAGATTTCTGTCCCTTTTAATAAATTGTATACATTTTGATGACAAGAGCACAAGACAATAAATAAGTACAACAGAAACTTGCTGCAATTACACAAATATTAGATGACTCTGTGGTGAACTGCAAGAACAGTTACAGTGTAGGTAAAAATTTGTGACAGTAGATGAAAAGTTGCAAGCTTTCTGGGGTCACTGTTCTTTCGATCAGTAAGTCCTGAACAAACTGAGAAAATATAGGATGAAGATTTTTGTTTTATCAGATGCTAAAATATTTTTCACAAGTAATATTGATGTGTATTGTGGGAAACAACTTACAAGACCATATGATGCTTCCAGTTCTCCCTGTGATGTTGTAGGAAGGCTTGTTACTCACACTAAAGGCTCCAAGAAATTTTACAATGGATAACTGATACACCAGCTATTTCTCAGTCATCTTCTTGTTGCAGAAGTGGCTAACATGCATAGATACATTGAGAACAAACAAAAGTGAGAACCCACAAGAAATTTGGTTGAGAAAGGTAGGGTTGACCATTTCACTCTACTTTATATCTCTGACATGATGTTAGTTTTGAATTTAAAAAATAATAAATTGCTGTTTTACTACTTTCAACTATATGTACAGGTAAGCCAGAGATAGTTTTGGATTACAATGTAACAAAGGGAGGAGTCATCACAGCCAATCAGCTGGCAGGTGTGTATTCGGTCACATGGGTGATACTAAGATGGCTATTTGTTGTATTCTGTGTTCTAATAGAAACAGCAGGAATCACTGATCAACGCATTTTTCATACAAAGGTAAATTCAAAACAGATGACCATTATTTTTGTGAAAGAATCAGAATTTTCTCTTATGAAGGCTCATCTAGTGCACTGCTGACATAGCGGCTTCCTTCGCGGAATACAAAGAACCATGGATTGAAAGAACTGAGGAGCCTGCCACTGAGAAAAGAACATAGTGTGTAACATATGGTCAAGCAAAACACACATCTAGTAGCATAAGGTGTGACTCATGCCATAGCTTTGTTTGTGGAGGACATGTGAAAACAATGCACATATGGAAGTATCACACAGTCCTTGAAAAAGTGCAAGACAATCAAATATGCAGATCCAAAGAAATCTGTGATAATTTATACTGTGTCAATATAGAAATCACACATCATTTCATATTGCAGTGTTACTCTGCAGTGTGTATGCTTAAGAAAAGTGTTGAGCTAGAGTAATGTAAAGTCAGCTGCAACAACAGATTGATATAATGGAAGTTTACTTTATCATTGTTTGATTAAACAATTATTCAGTTTGTATAATGTAAGTCTATTTTATCATTGTTTAATTAATGTAAAGTTAAATTGCAATTTAGCTCATACATGTTTACTTTGGTAAAATAAAGACAGCTATTTTTTACATGTGTACAAAGTATGCCATGCACCAACTGGTGTTATGAAAAATGGTGTGCCCACTCAAGAGTTAATTTTTTGGCTCCAGGAGACCACTACAGGCATTTCTTACAACTGCATTTATTTGTCATCTAATGAGCTTCTTATGTTAACTGCTATTAGAACAGTGTGAAAATACTTCCCAATGTTGTTGTTGTGGTCTTCAGTCCTGAGACTGGTTTGATGCAGCTCTCCATGCTACTATATCCTGTGCAAGCTTCTTCATCTCCCAGTAACTACTGCAACCTACATCCTTCTGAATCTGCTTAGTGTATTCATCTTTTGGTCTCCCTCTATGATTTTTACCCTCCATGCTCAGAACATGTCCTACCAACCGATTCCTTCTTTAGTCAAGTTGTGCCACAAATTTCTCTTCTCCCCAGTCCTATTCAGTACCTCCTCATTAGTTATGTGATCAACCCATCTAATCTAAATTTCTCTTCTCACCAGTCCTATTCAGTACCTCCTCATTAGTTATGTGATCAACCCATCTAATCTTTAGCATTCTTCTGTAGCACCACATTTCAAAAGCTTCTATTCTCTTCTTGTCCAAACTATTTATCGACCATGTTTCACTTCCATACATGGCTACACTCCATACAAATACTTTCAGAAATGACTTCCTGACACTTAAATCTATACTCGATGTTAACAAATTTCTCTTCTTCAGAAATGCTTTCGTTGCCATTGCCAGTCTACATTTTATATCCTCTCTACTCCGACCATCATCAGCTATTTTGCTCCCCAAATAGCAAAATTCCTTTACTACTTTAAGTGTCTCATTTCCTAATCTAATTCCCTCAGCATCACCCGACTTAATTCGACTAAATTCCATGATCCTCATTTTGCTTTTGTTGATGTTCATCTTATATCCTCCTTTCAAGACTCTATCCATTCCGTTCAACTGCTCTTCGAAGTCCTTTGCTGTCTCTGACAGAATTACAATGTCATCGGCGAACCTTAAAGTTTTTATTTCTTCTCCATGGATTTTAATACCTACTCTGAATTTTTCTTTTGTTTCCTTCACTGCTTGCTCAATATACAGATTGAATAACACCATGGAGAGGCTACAACCCTGTCTCACTCCCTTCCCAACCACTGCTTCTCTTTCATGTCCCTCGACTATTATAACTGCCATCTAGTTTCTGTACAAATTGTAAATAGCCTTTCGCTCCCTGTATTTTACCCCTGCCACCTTCAGAATTTGAAAGAGAGTATTCCAGTCAACATTGTCAATAGCTTTCTCTAAGTCTACAAATGCTAGAAACATAGGTTTGCCCTTCTTTAATCTAGCTTCTAAGATAAGTCGTAGGGTCAGTATTGCCTCACGTGTTCCAATATTTCTACGGAATCCAAACTGATCTTCCCCGAGGTTGGCTTCTACTAGTTTTTCCATTCGTCTGTAAATAATTTGTGTTAGTATTTTGCAGCCGTGACTTATTAAACTGATAGTTCGGTAATTTTCACATCTGTCAACACCTGCTTTCTTTGGGATTGGAATTATTATATTCTTCTTGAAGTCTGAGGGTATTTCGCCTGTCTCATATATCTTTCTCACCAGATGGTAGAGTTTTGTCTGGACTGGCTCTCCCAAGGCTGTCAGTAGTTCTAATGGAATGTTGTCTACTCCCAGGGCCTGGTTTCGACTCAGGTCTTTCAGTGCTCTGTCAAACTCTTTACGCAATATCATATCTCCCATTTCATCTTCATCTACATCCTCTTCCGTTTCCATAATATTGTCCTCAAGTACATTGCCCTTGTATAGACTCTCTATATACTCCTTCCACCTTTCTGCTTTCCCTTCTTTGCTTAGAACTGGGTTTCCATCTGAGCTCTTGATATTCATACAAGTGGTTCTCTTTTCTCCAAAGGTCTCTTTAATTTTCCTGTAGGCAGTATCTATCTTACCCCTCGTGAGATAAGCCTCTACATCCTTACACTTGTCCTCTAGCCATCCCTGCTTAGCCACTGTGCACTTCCTGTCAATCTCATTTTTGAGACGTTTGTATTCTTTTTTGCCTGCTTCATTTACTAAATTTTTGTATTTTCTCCTTTCATCAGTTAAATTCATTATCTCTTCTGTTACCCAAAGATTTCTAGCAGCCCTCGTCTTTTTACCTACTTCATCCTCTGCTGCCTTCACTACTTCATCCCTCAAAGCTACTCATTCTTCTTCTACTGTATTTCTTTCCCCCATTCCTGTCAATTGTTCCCTTATGCTCTCTTTGAAACTCTGTACAACCTCTGGTTTAGTTAGTTTATCCAGGTCCCATCTCCTTAAATTCCCACCTTTTTGCAGTTTTAATCTACAGTTCAAAACCAATAGATTGTGGTCAGAGTCCACATCTGCCCTTGGAAATGTCTTACAATTTAAAACCTAAATCTCTGTCTTACCATTATATAATCTATCTGAAACCTGTCAGTATGTCCAGGCTTCTTCCATGTATACAACCTTCTTTTATGATTCTTGAACCAAGTGTTAGCTATGATTAAGTTGTGCTCTGTGTAAAATTCTACCAGACGGCTTCCTCTATCATTTCTTCCCCCCAATCCATATTCACCTACTACGTTTCCTTCTCTCCCTTTTCCTACTACCGAATTCCAGTCACCCATGACTATTAAATTTTCGTCTCCCTTCACTATCTGAATAATTTCTTTTATTTCAACATACATTTCTTCAATTTCTTTGTCATCTGCAGAGCTAGTTGGCATATAAACTTGTACTACTGTGGTAGGCATGGGCTTCGTGTCTATCTTGGGCACAATAATGCGTTCACTATGCTGTTTGTAGTAGCTTATCCGCACTCCTATTTTTTTATTCATTATTAAACCTACTCCTGCATTACCCCTATTTGATTTTGTATTTATAACCCTGTATTCGCCTGACCAAAAGTGTTGTTCCTCCTGCCACCGAACATCACTAATTCCCACTATATCTAACTTTAACCTATCCATTCCCCTTTTTAAATTTTCTAACCTACCTGCCCGATTAAGGGATCTGACATTCCATGCTCCGATCCGTAGAACGCCAGTTTTCTTTCTCCTGATAACGACGTCCTCCTGAGTAGTCCTCGTCCGGAGACCTGAATGAGGGACTATTTTACCTCCGGAATATTTTACCCAAGAGAACGCCACCATCATTAAACCATACAGTAAAGCTGCATGCCCTCGGGAAAAATTACGGCCGTAGTTTCCCCTTGCTTTCAGCCGTTCGCAGTACCAGCACAGCAAAGCTGTTTTGGTTAGTGTTACAAGGCCAGATCAGTCAATCATCCAGACTGTTGCCCCTGCAACTACTGAAAAGGCTGCTGCCCCTCTTCAGGAACCACACGTTTGTCTGGCCTCTCAACAGATACCCCTCCATTGTGGTTGCACCTATGGTACGGCTATCTGTATCACTAAGACACTTTCCAATAATAATATCTTATTAGCTGCACTCTGGGGAAATGTAGGAAAATTCAAGACAATACTGACCCTTATCTTAAAAAATAGATTAGGGAAAGGCAAAAATATGATTATAGAATTTGTAGAATTAGAGAAAGGTTTTGACAATGTTGAAGAGAATACAGTCTTTGAAGCACTGAAGGTAGCAGGGATAAAATACAGGGAGCATAACGCTATTTACAACTTGTATAGAAACCAGACAGCAGCTATGACAGCTGAGGTGCATGAAAGGGAAACAGTGGTTGATAAGGGAGTGATACAGGGCTGTAATTGATCCCTGCTGTTATTCAATCTGTGCATTAGTAAACAATAAAGGAAAGTTCTGCGGAAAGAAATAAAAGCTTTGACATATGCTGATGACATTGTAATTCTGTCAGAGACAACAAATGACTTGGAAGAGCAGTTGAATGGAATGGAAAGTGTCTTGAAAGGAGGACATAAGATGAACATCAACAAAAGAAAATCAGTGGTGATGGAATGTTGTCAAATTAAATCATGTGACACTGTGGGAATTGTATTAAGAAATGAGACATTTAAAGTAGTAGGTGAATTTTGCTATTTGGGCAATAAAATAACTGATGGTGGCTAAAGTGGAGAGAATATAAAATGTAGACTGTTGCAATGGCAAGAAAAATGCTTCTGAAGAAGAGAATACGGTAACATAAAATATAAATTTAAGTGTTAGAAAATCTTTTCAGGGGGTAATTGTCTGAAGAGGAGCTATGTATGGAAGTGAAACTTGGGGAATAAGCAGTTCAGTAGAGAAGGGAGTAGAAGCTTTTGAGCTATTGAGCTACATATGAATGTTGAAGATTAGATGAGACATCACATAACTAATGAAAATGAGCTAAATAGAATTGGGGAGAACAGTAATTTGCAGCACAACTTGACTAAAAGAAGAGATCAGTTGACGGGACACATTCTGATCCATCAAGGAATCATCAATTTAGTACTGGAGGGAAGTGTGGGCAGTCAAAGTCATTGAGGGAGACACTTAGAAATGTTCAGAATGTAAAAATACAGGGTGATTTTTCCACTGTGTACAAACTAGGAATTGATCGATGGGAGAATATGGAATAAAAAAATCTAATGAACGTATGCCCAGAAATGCATGGTTTCCACATTGGAGACTATTTATTCCATCATGCATTGTTTCAGAGACTGGAGACACTATAACATGCAGCCACAGTTGCAGTATTTGTTGAAAATGGTTTCTATGTGCCTCAGTCCAAGTGTGTACATGCCACAGTATGTTCTGTCTCACATCAGCCAGGTTGCATTTGAACAGTGTCAAACACAGCATGAATACACTGCTCCAGTGTCTCCACATCTGGAATGGTCTTTGCATACACAAAACTTTTGAGATAGCCCCATAACCAGAAATTGCATGGGTTGAGACCTGGTGAATGAGCCATGCAACTGGATCCCTTCATCTTAAACATTGACCAGGGAAGACATGATTGAGATGTGTCCAGATGTTAATGGTGAAGTGAGCTGGAGCACCATCATACAGCAGCCACATAACCCTTCAAATTGTCAATGGCACTTCCAGCAGGAGAAACAAAGTCATCCACAAGAAATGCTGATACTTCCAGCTTATTAGGTGATGTGGAAGAAAGACTGGTCCCAAAATATTGTTGCCAATTATCTTAGCCCACACATTCTGGCTGCACCAATGCTGATGATTCGCTGTCACCATACCATGGGGGTTCTGCATACTATCCCACATACGACTATTATGAAAGTTGAAGATACCACTCCATGTAAAGGTGGCCTCATCTGTGAATAGGATTGATGACATAATTCCTGGAATCATGGTTGGCTGGTGAGGAAACCAGTGACAAAACCATTCCTGATGTAGAAAGTCTGTCACTAGTAAGCCCTGCACAAGCTGTAAGTGATAAGGGTAGTAGTAATTGTCATGGAGAATGTTCCACACAGTCATCTGCCTTACCGTGTACTGACTGACAGCCAACTGCCTGGTACTGACACATTGGTCACCTTCCACAGGGTTAACCATGTTTTCCTCCAAGTCTGGTGTCCAAACATTTTGAGTACATCCTTCATGATTTTCTGCTTCGTAAAATGACCCTGTCTCAGGCAAATGGCAAAGCACTATTGCAAACACTGAATGCTATGGTTGTTGATGGCAGGGATAGGTCTCCTGATGCAACCATGCTGCCCACTGCCCGTTCTGATTTTCCTTTCCATAAGTAAACACCATATCCGCAAGCTCTCAATTCAAATACAGAACCATTGTGTACAATGCTGTGTCACATCCATTGCGAGGTGAGTAAGCAAGAGAAATGACTTGGACATAACGTTACCAATTACTGTGGCAGGAGAGGGCACTGGGACCTAATGTATGAGGAAGAGTATGCCCCTCTAGGAGGAAACTGTGCATATTGTAACTGGCTGCACAGCATAGCATATATTAGATTACAGTCTCCGTAACAATGTATGATTGAATAAATGGTCTCTAGCGTGGAAACCATGTATTTCCAGATATAAGTTCATTAGACCTCTTTTTGTTTGCAATATGAAGGTAAAATTACTTATTCCACATCATTATGATCTGTCATGCAAAATGATCCATGGAACATGTAACCAACTAACTAATGAATGAACTAACTAACAGTAAGCAGATTTGAAAGGATGTAGGTTGCAGTACTTTCCAGAGACTGATGAGGATAGCGCAAGATAGAATAACATGAAGAGCTGCATGAAGCCACTCTTTGGACTGAAGACCACAAAACCAACAACAACAACAACAACAACATTAGCTGAGTGGTTCAGCATTCATCTCCAAAAGCAAAGACTTTTACAATAGTGAGATCACATCTTATTGAAGTAGAATAATATTTAAAGTTAGGTTATTTCTCTTTCTTTAACTGGGCAAAATTAAATTCTGTGATGCAAGAAATAAGAAAACCTCTTGTAACTGCTGTTGCATTGTCTGATTGTTGGCTTTTGGTCATCACCAGCCTTCTGCTTGTCTGTGGCTAAACTCATTTGTTATCATAAAAACAATTATTATTTCTTGCAGATGTCAAGCTGTTCCATGTTGGTAGACTAATAGCAGAAGCTGCTGCCAAAGAATTTGTAGTCTTATCAGATCTGTTTCATGACGCAGCCTCTTTGTCAACTCACTGTCACATCTGGTGTATGAAATTAACTGTACTTTATGATAAGAGAGGAAATTTTTCATGTAGTATGGTGGTAGGGATTTAGACATACTGTTATTGAGCCACAGATATGTGTTTCTTGTAGAAGGGTTATGAATACCACCAATGAACATTTTAAAATTCCGTTGTTGTTGTTGTTGTTGTTGTTTTCTTCATTCCAAAGACTGGTTTGATACAGCTCATCACCCGAATCTGTCCTGTGCAAGTTTCTTCATCTCTGCATAACTACCACAACCTAAATTTATTTGATGCTGCTTACTGTGTTCAAGCCTGGTCTCTTTCTATAATATTTACCCCAACACTTTCTTCCAGTATCCCTGAATACCTCAGAATGTGACCTACTATTTTTTCCAGTACCTCCTCAACAGTTATTCTATCTTTCCAACTAATGTTCTACATTACGCTACAACACCACATTTCAAAAGCTTCTTTTCTCTTCTTGTCTGAATTATCTGTTAGAATTACCTGTTATCCATTTTCATTTCCATGCAAGGCTATGTGTCACACAAATACCTTCAGAAAAAGACTGCCTAACACTTAAATTTATATTACACTAGCCTTTAACTTGCATCTTTGCTGTGTATGTGGTCAACACATATATTGCACATGTCTTCCTCCACCCTTTATATATACATATCTTCCTCCACCCTCCCCCCCCCCCCCCCACCACCACCACCACCACCACTCTGTGCAGGAGATGTGGAGTGTTTATTTAATCCAATCTGTTAAGTGGCTGTCAAGTATTGTGAACAGTCTATGCAGTGCCACATCAAAGACATGTCAGTGCCCCATAAATGAAGCTGCAGCACAGAAATTATGAAGTAATCACAGAGATAATTTTGCAAATAGAAGAGCGCATCTGTAGATAGATCATTCACATCAAGGAAAGTAGTATGAAATATAGATAATTGACTGTAATACTTATTTAACTTAAGATATGATTGTACACAATGTTCCTCATTACACCTCCAGGCATGAGGACATAGAAATTCTGGGGGTGAATCCACCATTGAGCAAGAAACATACAGATGTCAATAGGAGAAACACAGGAATGACAGTTCCACTCCCGATTGCCCCTGTGTCTTATTTCTTGTAACCAAAATGCAAGTCACATGGGAAATGGCAGTAACCAGAAGGTAAAAGGGAGGCCCACTGCAGTTAGTAGTATTCATGGATGAACACTGTTTCATCCTTCCCTTCCCTGTTAAAATGTCAGACTCAGTCACATTGGCCAGCACCTTTGTAACACACTGACATGTTCTGTGCCAAAGTTTCAATGCGGAATGCAGCAGCAGACCAGCAGAATCAAGTGAGTTTAGGCACTCCACTGGGAACTGGATGGACTCATCAGCACCTGTCTCAGTATAAACAGTAGTCAGTAATTGCACCTTGTAACAGGACTAGTACTTTGTGGTTTATTTCATTGATGGTATCATTTATTGATGTAGGAATGCCCCTCTCTCACAACCACTCCACAGTGTGAAAGTTATCTGAAATACCTTTGGAGATGCCATCTATGAGCTTATAATGTAATGACCTTGTTGGGCCATGAATGTTGGTACTTAGCTTTTTTCCTTGATGTTGAAGATTTGGGATGTACCTGTTTGCTGCAGAATGCTCCATCTGAAAATTAGATCCTGGATTTCCAGTACAGTCAGACAGTTTATGCCATAGCTAATCTTTTTTTAAATAATGTAGCCAAAACATGTAAATCTGTTTTATAACACTGTTGTTGCATCCCAAGATTACATCACATACAACTGAGTCTTACAAAATCATGACCAACAGTGCCCTTGTTTGACTGTTGGAGTGGAAGCTCATCTAGGTTCTAACACTTGAAACATGATTATTGAAATTGTTCAACAGTTATTTTGATGAGTTCAACTAATTTGATGTGCAAAACATTACTAAGATTCCAGAATAGTAAACAATAACAAGTTGAAACAATATAGTTTACATTGCCAAAAAACAGAAAATGTAGTTTTACAAGAATAAATGTTTTACAAAACTAAATAAAGTTTTCATTACAGAATAGATTTTATTACTAAGATTTTTCCTGGGTCTTTTCATTAAACTGAATGGTAGTAACAAATAGGTTTTACCACATGAATTTTATAAGTGTGTGTTCAGTATTTGTTTGGTTCATTGACTGAATTTTTGGATAAAAATTATATCTCACAACATTTTAATTACAGGTCATCATAAATATGTTTAAAGTACACAAACAAACTTCAACTGATCTCAAAGCACTGTTAAAATACACTCCTGGAAATTGAAATAAGAACACCGTGAATTCATTGTCCCAGGAAGGGGAAACTTTATTGACACATTCCTGGGGTCAGATACATCACATGATCACACTGACAGAACCACAGGCACATAGACACAGGCTACAGAGCATGCACAATGTCGGCACTAGTACAGTGTATATCCACCTTTCGCAGCAATGCAGGCTGCTATTCTCCCATGGAGACGATCGTAGAGATGCTGGATGTAGTCCTGTGGAACGGCTTGCTATGCCATTTCCACCTGGCGCCTCAGTTGGACCAGCGTTCGTGCTGGACGTGCAGACCGCGTGAGACGACGCTTCATCCAGTCCCAAACATGCTCAATGGGAGACAGATCCGGAGATCTTGCTGGCCAGGGTAGTTGACTTACACCTTCTAGAGCACGTTGGGTGGCACGGGATACATGCGGACGTGCATTGTCCTGTTGGAACAGCAAGTTCCCTTGCCGGTCTAGGAATGGTAGAACGATGGGTTCGATGACGATTTGGATGTACCGTGCACTATTCAGTGTCCCCTCGACGATCACCAGTGGTGTACGGCCAGTGTAGGAGATCGCTCCCCACACCATGATGCCGGGTGTTGGCCCTGTGTGCCTCGGTCGTATGCAGTCCTGATTGTGGCGCTCACCTGCACGGCGCCAAACACGCATACGACCATCATTGGCACCAAGGCAGAAGCGACTCTCATCACTGAAGACGACACGTCTCCATTCGTCCCTCCATTCACACCTGTCGCGACACCACTGGAGGCGGGCTGCACGATGTTGGGGCGTGAGCGGAAGACGGCCTAACGGTGTGCGGGACCGTAGCCCAGCTTCATGGAGACGGTTGCGAATGGTCCTCGCCGATACCCCAGGAGCAACAGTGTCCCTAATTTGCTGGGAAGTGGCGGTGCGGTCCCCTACGGCACTGCGTAGGATCCTACGGTCTTGGCATGCATCCGTGCGTCGCTGCGGTCCGGTCCCAGGTCGACGGGCACGTGCACCTTCCGCCGACCACTGGCGACAACATCGATGTACTGTGGAGACCTCACGCCCCACGTATTGAGCAATTCGGCGGTACGTCCACCCGGCCTCCCGCATGCCCACTCTACGCCCTCGCTCAAAGTCCGTCAACTGCACATACGGTTCACATCCACACTGTCGCGGCATGCTACCAGTGTTAAAGACTGCGATGGAGCTCCATATGCCACGGCAAACTGGCTGACACTGACGGCGGCGGTGCACAAATGCTGCGCAGCTAGCGCCATTCGACGGCCAACACCGCGGTTCCTGGTGTGTCCGCTGTGCCGTGCATGTGATCATTGCTTGTACAGCCCTCTCGCAGTGTCCGGAGCAAGTATGGTGGGTCTGACACACCGGTGTCAATGTGTTCTTTTTTCCATTTCCAGGAGTGTATGTACTCACTACAGTTATCAACTTCATGTACACACTGCACATTAAAATTGGTTATTCTGGACCACACAGGTAGCACACATTTTGTTCAGAGACGGCCTATACTGTTACATTAAATGTTCTGCAATGGAAGATACCAAAGTGGAGAAATTGGATATCAGTTGCATACTGGTGGATGAGCTGATGGGTACTCTTCCTTCTCAAATTGCTAGTAGATTTTTGGAGAAAAACTATTTGGTGTTGTCCCTCAGATGTACTCTCATCTGTTGTTCCACCATTACTTTTCACACTTGTCTCCACAGAAACGAATTTCACACACATGTGTACACTGCATCATCAGGGGCAGACCAACAGAATTCAGTGAAAGTCTCCACATAGGAGTAGCACAGTTCCTGCCATCACGCAGTTGTTACCTCTGGCAGTTACATCCATTGTCTCACTATGGTGCACTCATCCCAAATGAGAACGCAGCATGTCATTCTCAATGGAGAGAAGTCTTCCGAAGTAAGAGTGATTTCAGGTGTGCTGCAGGGGAGTGTCATAGGACCATTGCTATTCACAATATACATAAATGACCTTGTGGATGACATTGGAAGTTCACTGAGGCTTTTTGCAGATGATGCTGTGGTGTATCGAGTGGTTGTAACAATGGAAAATTGTACTGAAATGCAGGAGGATCTGCAGCGAATTGACGCATGGTGCAGGGAATGGCAATTGAATCTCAATGTAGACAAGTGTAATGTGCTGTGAATACATAGAAAGATAGATCCCTTATCATTTAGCTACAAAATAGCAGGTCAGCAACTGGAAGCAGTTAATTCCATAAATTATCTGGGAGTAGGCATTAGGAGTGATTTAAAATGGAATGATCATATAAAGTTGATCGTCGGTAAAGCAGATGCCAGACTGAGATTCATTGGAAGAATCCTAAGGAAATGCAATCCGAAAACAAAGGAAGTAGGTTACAGTACACTTGTTTGCCCACTGCTTGAATACTGCGCAGGAGTGTGGGATCCGTACCAGATAGGGTTGATAGAAGAGATAGAGAAGATCCAACAGAGAGCAGCGCGCTTCGTTGCAGGATCATTTAGTAATCATGAAAGCGTTACGGATATGATAGATAAACTCCAGTGGAAGACTCTGCAGGAGAGATGCTCAGTAGCTTGGTATGGGCTTTTGTTAAAGTTTCGAGAACATAACTTCACATACCTTCTTCTCGCGAAGAGACCATGGGGATAAAATCAGAGAGATTAGAGCCCACACAGAAGCCTACCGACAATCCTTCTTTCCACGAACAATACGAGACTGGAATAGAAGGGAGAACCGATAGAGGTACTCAGGGTACCCTCCGCCACACACCGTCAGGTGGCTTGCGGAGTATGGATGGAGATGTAAATGATTTCACATGACTTGAGCACCAACGCATAATCATTTGTACTACTTATGTTGGAAAATTTATTTTCATGTATCACTATACCAAGTGGCAAGTCAAATGTAGAATAGTCAGGTGCCTCTCCCTTTAGTAATGCAATGATGGAGGTAGAAATGAGGAGAACAATGTCTCTCTGAGCCCTGAGTTTGGTCAGATTTAATGTACTAAATAGATTTCCCCTGTGCCTCTGGCCACATCAAGAAAAATGATTCCTTTCCGTTGTGATATAGAATCCATGATAATTTGATATACTTCTTTCTTGTTTACTACATATGCATGCAATTTGTTGACACTGTAATTCATTTTCTGTGTATAATCAGTGTGAAGTACTTGTTGTGAATCAGGTACTGGTGCAGGCAGGCCAAGACAAGGTAATGTTTTGTTGATCATGCTTCCTTCCACATTTGTCTTCAGTGACAGTCATTGATAATGACAACATCTAGACTGAACGTAATGTCCAATGCTGCATTCTCTCTCCAAAGTGTGGCAAGTGATTTCTCACTCATAGCCTCCTTATATTTCTCCCACAGGAAGTTTGGCTTACATGAACCACATGTCATCAATATTGTAAGGAAAAGGTTCGCTATGAGCTGTGGAAGGGAGGCCAATTTGTCATGTAGTATGTCATCTCAAAACTAGTCTCCTTCCAGGAATTTCAGTATTCGACAGACCTTTCTAAATGTTTGACAAACCTTCCTGTTTACAATTTTAAGCTCCATGAAGATTGGCCCTTGAAGTGCAAAAGAATCCACAGGAAGTAACATTCTGCATTACTGTGGTGAACTGTGTACACTCTACCCAACGCGTCACTCTTGAGAGCATCATGTCCAGGGACAGCATCATGTCCAGGGACAGGTTGGCCAAATTTTCTTCTTCAGAATACATTCCTGGATTTATCCCATATGGAATACTTAGGTATTGCAGGATACAACAAACTTCTTGCAAATGAATGTTGCTGGCTTAGGTGAAAAAATGTTTCAGGGTCATGTGTGGTGGATTATTGGCCACAGTGGGGGTGTTTTCTTTGCTGAAATACACTCTTCGATCATTTTACAAATGGAGGAATGGGCCAAACATAATGTTCAATGTTGCATTTTCCCTCCAGAGGGTGGCAAGTAATATCTCATTCATAGTCTCTTTACATTTCTTCCACAGGAAGTTTGTATTACATAAACCACATGCCATCAATATTGTAATAAAAAGGTTCACTATGTGCTGTGGAAGGGATACCAGTTTGTCATGTGATGTTGCTCATTGCAAACACCAAAAATTACCAAGTCACTACCTTTGCTGACGTATCTGCTTTCATATTTAATTAATTTCATGCTGCTGCAGTACTCCATATTAATGTGTGTGTGACATATTTTTGTCAGTAGTGGTGAATGTGGCACAATCTACCTCTTGTCATTTTCAATTTCTGTGCAGCCATGTATATGTATTTTTAAAGTGAACCCTCCATCATCCTGCCATCAACACTTGTACACTGGGTACTGTCAGTTACAGTTTGTGTGCTCTCGGTCATTGTTTCTTGATATTTCTTTGAACACTTTCTCTCCTTCATACACAGAGATTGTGCTCTGATGTTGCTACATAGACATTGGATCATGTGGTTTATTACCTGCTCAAAAAGTTCAGGATCTTGTGTGGGATCTGGCAACTCAGTGGATATTACAGCATTGATTTGTGTGGACTTTATTTTGTTTACAAACAACAGTAAATTATAAAAGATTGGCCATCCTCACTTCTGTTACTCAGTCATGTACATTCCACAGTGTGGCACTCCACATACATGGCCTTTTGTTATTGTGCTAAATGGTTCCAACTGCTTCTGCCAGAAAACTCTCAGAAGTAATGCTTGCCACTTGGTTGGTAATTGACCAATGGTGAGCATGCTCTTAATCTCTGACCAATTCAGATTGCATGTGAACAAATCCAGTTTCCCATATCTCCTGATGTATACCATCATTTCCTTGGTGTGTTCATGAATTCGCCTTGGACTGCCTATAAATGTAGACGATAGTATCACTTATGCACCAAGGTTTTCTACATACCCATCATTTGTCACAGCATCTCTGAGGTAGATGTACTCTTCAACCCATTGATGTTTATGGAGACAAATGTATATAAGATGCTCACTCTCAATTTCTATGTACATATCAACTTCATACTGATGCAACAGTTATCTGCAGTGTGATATGGGCTTCTAACCACTATCTCAAACCATAAGTCAGAATGCATAAAACAGCATAGCAGACACCATTTGATGGTCTCATATGTATCACTTTGAGGTGGTAGTCATCCTCACCATGAGGGAAAAGCACAGGGCATTATAGATCATTTTGTGATCAATGAGTTTCTGCAATGTGTACCAATGCATTTCTCTGACAGGGTACAATGACATGGTGATTGTAAACGTCTTTTGAGATAAGCACTGGCATCTCAGGTACATGTGGAGCACTGAAGCACCATTCTTGTTTGCATGGTGGCCATCAATCTGCCTGTAAAACTACTTTATACTCATCTTTTGGCATATATTCAAACACACTTGTAAATATCTTGATGATATTGTTGTATTGGTGAAACTTACTTTATTAGGTTAACACAATTTCACATCTTGTTCCTGAAATGTACACACCCCTCTCATCCATTTCCATTTCCTCACCTCCCATGAAGTGCAATTGAAGAAATTTTGGTGGTTGGTCTGGCGATGG
This sequence comes from Schistocerca nitens, assembly GCF_023898315.1. NCBI lineage: Eukaryota > Metazoa > Arthropoda > Insecta > Orthoptera > Acrididae > Schistocerca > Schistocerca nitens. The sequence goes on along the minus strand of NC_064614.1, from coordinate 502,107,672 downwards.
CAATAAAGCTGCCTTGCGATAAATCTGTCCTGTACTGTAAATGTAGTTGCACATGTGGGCTGATCAGTAACTGAAGTGGCTCCTAAAGATGGCATTTGTAAACTGGAATTATATGTTCTAATGTTCTGAAGGAAATGCTTCGACTCGGACATATCACCTAATGTGTGGTTGAGAAGCTTTTGTGTTGTAGGTTGCAGTTGACAGATTTGCTTCACAGGTCTTGCAACAAATGCCAGGAGGCTCTGACGTAAATGTAGCAATGCAATGTTTCCATTTCTCCAATGGTTACAGAGACTTTCCTTGAGTAGTCTCTGTAGGGTTGTAGTGGAACCCTTCTAATAATAAGCATAAAAGTGAACTTCGTATCATCTGACTGTGTCTCCCATTGCTTGCAATCATACCTCACACTGTTGTAATGGCTCTGATTCTCTATATGTTGATATGTTCTATTTCACTGCTTGTAGTTGAGGGTCATGCTGTTGTAATATTTCTGACTCTCTAGACTTTGACACTCTCTTTCCCATTGCTTGTAGTTGAGCCTCACACTGCTGTAATATCTCTGAGTCTCTGCATGTTGCTGCTTGCTGTCTCATTGCATTTTTAGTTGAGCCTCATGCTATTGCAATCTTTCTCAGTCTCTACATGTTGATTCTCACTGTCTTAGTGCTTGTAGTTATGCATCATGTTATTGTAATGGCTCTGAGTTTCTAGAGGTTGATGCTCTTTGTTTCATGTCTCGTAATTTTGTCTCATGCTGATCTGCTGTCTCTGAGGCTCTTGATGCAACAGTGTACTGTTTCTTATAACGTAAGTGGGTATCATGCTGTTGGTCCATCTCTAAGACTCCACATGTGGAAGCTGTGGCATGCAATGTTGCTACTCTTGTGTTCATTTCATGGGTGCTCTCTTGTCTGCGTCCATGTTGATTGATTGATTGATTGATTTTATTGCCCAGAAACAAAACATTTACAGGGATGTAAATCTTGTATAAGCAACGTCAATAAATGTTCAAACAACAATGACAATAAATACACAAATAATTAATCTATGTTAGAAATTATGCTCACAGAAATCTTCCATTGTATAAAAACAATTTTGAATTAATAAAGTTCTTACAAATATCTTAAATTTTTTCAGCTCCAGACTCTTAACTGACTCTCGTAGTTTATTAAATAGCTTTACAGATGTGTGTTTGAAGCTGTTCAGAGTTTTGGTATATGAGTAGTAGTCTTTTCTTATATCATTACAGTGTCATGTGTTATAACTATGTACATCAGAATTCAGATCAAAACTAGACAAGTTCTTTTTAATGTACAAGAGACATTGAAATATGTATATACATGGCAAGGTCATAATACTAAGTTTAATAAATAATTCTCTACAGTGAGTTCTAGGTGGTACTTTACATATCAGTCTGACAGCTTTTTTCTGGGCTGTAAATAAGCATTTTGAGTAGCAATTATTTCCCCACAAGATTGTCCCATACGTCAAATGAGAGTGAATATAACTATAATACACAGAAAGCAAAATGTTCTCATCTACTGTTGCTTGTAATTTTCTGAGCATAAATATTCCTTTAGAAATTTTTGGTGTTAAGTAATTCACATGTGCCTGCCAGCCTAAATTATTTTGCAAAACAATGCCAAGAAACTTTGCAGGAACTGTCTCTAAGGTGATTCTATTATTATAAGAAATCTTTAATTCCTGTGTTTTATTTATGTTCATAGACAGGCTATTGGCATTGCACCAGTCAGAAAGTATATCTACCTTGAGTGAGGTAGAGTTACTTAATGTATTGTATGTAATGTTTCTTGGACTTTGGACACACTTGGCCAATTGTTGTAAATTTCTTTTATGCATTTTGGTGGCAGCAGCATCTGTATAGATGGAAGAAATGATAAGTTGCAAAAGTAAGCAGAAGGTTGCCATATGTCATTACCTGGTACATACTCCTGCAGTTGTGTTGCAGAGTAACAGATGTAATGTCAGAGAGGTGGAGTGGGTGTGGTGCAGCTTCTACTCACGCCGTCCTCCTTCAGTTACATGATGCAAAGGTGTGCATGTCCCTGTGTCAACATCTGAGTGTAACTGGAGCTATGTTGATGGCCAATGCTTTGTGTATGTTGTCCTTTGTGCATGGGAGTACAGTCATGTGTACAACGCGCACGGGTGTGAGGAATACACAACATTTGTATTGTTTCAGGAATGCTATGATAGAACACATAAGCAAAAGTTATCCATTTGTTATTACTTTACACATAATACTATTGTTGTGGGAACATGAAATGAGTATGGACCGATACAGTCCACAGGGCACTATTGCTTTGCACGCCTGGCTCGTGAGGTCAAGTAAGGGAAAGTCACAAACATCTCATGTTGCGCTTGGGTGGTATGGAAACATCCCATTGTTGATGGTGCTACATCAATTGATATCATTTTGTTACTGTAGTCATTAGCTGAAAGCTGCCTGAAGTGCACTCAACTATGAGGAGTTTATGCATGCTGTGTCAACTGTTGAGCTGTGTTGTCATTGTGTTATATGTATACATTGTCCACTTAATATGGGTCTGTTCATCTCTTCAATCCCTGTCTCACTGCCCATCTCCCCACCATCTACCTCCTACTGCCCCATCTCTGTCTTTCCATCTCCACCTGCCCCCTCTCTATCTGTTCACCTCCATCTACCCCATACTCCATGTGCATCTCCTACTCCCCTCTCTCTGTCTGTCCATCTCTTCCAATTCCAATTTAATATTATGAATTACGGATGTTGGTAAAGCTTGTTATGTTTTTACAGTAATAACTGGTAGTATTCAACTGTATTTCAGTCCTACATACAGATCAACAGTGCTTCTTTATGTACTAATTATTCACACCATCCACAGGCTTATAAAGAAACTGCCTTCAGTAGTTTAGTTCGTAGGACAGTCATTATTCCAATGATCAGGGAGGATATGGAGATGGAAGATAATGGTTAACAGTGGTTATAATCTAGATACTGTTAATAAATTTCTGCACAAATGTCATATGAATGGAAAGAATAAACTTAATGAAGAAAAAAATGAAAGGCTCACTATGCCATATTATAGGTCAGTCTTGCAAAAAATATTGAACAGTTTTAAACCTTACAGTGTTAAAATAGTATTCCAGACAAATAATCTAGTGAGATATAACCTGAAACATGATGTCGATAAAAAAAATAAACAAACTTGGAAGATCAGGAATTTGTAAAATTCAATGCGTATCTTGTGATTTAAAGTACTGAGTGATTATAATTAAACTTTCACTACTTGAGCCAGTGTAGATGGAGAACTATTTACTATATGCATATACAACTTTATAGGAATGATGTTCAGACTGTGGGCTGCAGGGTTCGTATTGTTAGCAGTTTTAGTGTTATGACTTGCCATTAGGCACCAGTACTGGTATGGCAACATACAGTTGAAACACCAGCATCAGTGTGCATTACAGCTGTAGACAGTTAATACGGGTCTGGACAAGATGAGCAGGGCTTTACTCATAAAGCTGTTTTATCAAAACAACAGCAATAGTGCTGCTACTCTTCATGAGTATCAATGCATTAAAGGAATACCGAGAGCTCCTCTTTCCACAACAGGGTTGAAGAATATGATTTGGAAGTTCCAATTAACTGGTAATTTGGTGATTGTTTCTAAGAGGAGCTGACAGCCAACTGCACTACATATTGCTGAAGGAGTTACTGTTGCCAGGGTTGAGAATGCTGGACTCAGTGTGCAATCATTAAGCAGTAGACAAGTTGTGTCAAAACAGCTGCCTGAATATTTCTGTGAACAGTTGTAAAACTGTCTCTTTAGTATGATTCCAGGCTGTCACAGATGCATCACAGTGGGCAATGTTTGTAACTTGGAACATAAACATTGTATGCAATTAACAAATGTTAACTTCTCATTTGCTCATGTGAAAATTAAATTGTGTTTCATTTCTCTTCTGCATGTCCTTAAAAATGTTTCCACAAAGTGTCATTGACATACAGTCACTCATTTTTCATGTGTCTCTCTTAAGAAGCAAAAGTTTAATTATAACCACATTGTATATTGGATATTCAGGAACAACATTTTTGGTCAGTTATGAGGAATATAAAGATGCATTCAGACTGAGTAACTATGACATATCAGCTGTTGCAAATTATGTATATAAAACAGGCCACACCCTTACACGAACAGAACAGAACTTGGAAATCTTGCTCATGCAAAACAAAGAGAGGAAACTCAACCTACTGGAAGAATTGGAGATCATCATTCACACATCATAATATTCTGAACATGCCTGTGAAAAACAACAGAATAAGATTTCTTAACAGCTTTTTAGAATTATTTTTAAGTAGAAGCATAATTACAAATTTTTAAGACTGAGGAAAAGTAGACAACCAATAAAACAGCATTATGATTGAGCCAATAGCTGAGCTTATAAAATAATATTGCAGTCATGTCAGTACACAATAACTCTCAGACATCTGTAGAATCATCAGACTGATACACTTGGAGCCCACAGTAGATCAGCAGGATGTGGCCTGGTGTTATGTGTGGTGTGAGATGGGAAGGTTACTGACAGAAGTTAGCAATTTTAAATTAGGATGAGGGCCCACAGTCCAATTATGTTTATCTATTTTATTTTATGAATTCTGTAGTTGTGTTGGTAAACTTTTCAGTGTTTTAACCTCACACGCTGTGTCTTTACAACTTGATGGTCAGAGCACCATCTCTCAAAACATGTCGTTCAGCTGTACATATGGCAGGAAAACAGTTGAATGCCACAAATTTTTGCCGTCTTCTAGCCTGGTCTTTCATCCATCTCCTCCTCCCCCTCTCTCACTGTCCACCCCCCACCCCCACCCCCACTCTCTGCACATCACATCTGATACCTCTCTCTGTCTGTCTGTCTCTTCCTCCCCTTTCCTCTGTCCACCTGATACTCCCCCTCTTTTCCACTCTCACCATACAGCTCTCCCCCCTCTCTCTGCTCAGCCATGCCCATCTGCATGTGCAGCTTCTGCAAGATATGTCTATACTAGCCACACAACATGCCTGTTGTACAACACAGCCTATACATCGGGTGATGAAAAAAAACCTTTTCTTGTCCATAAACGAGCTCCTACATGAACTAGGAGGTACTAACACCAATAGTGCTGATTTTCATATAGCAAGCAGTATCTGTACCAAATTTGGCTGAAATCAATCCAGTGATTTAGAAGGAGATGCTAGTTACACACACACACACACACACACACACACACAAATGTAGACACATACATCCTGTTTCATGTACTGGCCTCTTTCCTGTGGCTTCATCCTTGTACATATTCAGGACACATCCTGTACATCTTTCATCTTCTCCCCTAAGTCCACCACTTCCTCCCCCAATCTCTCTGCAATCTCTATGTGCAAGAGATGTGGAGTGTTTATTTACTCCAGTGTGAAATTATTAATGGTTTGTACAGTTGTCACTTGTACCTGGCAGTACAGTGATGTGTATAACATGCATAGCTGTTTTTACAGAAATGCTATCTGGAACAAATAAATGAATGTTATTGTTACTGCCCTGGATATAATCCTATTGTCACTGCCTCAGGAAATCAGGTGAGGTGAACTGTTGAGTGTCTCTGTAGAAATGCCTCAGTGTTGCTGGTGCCACATTGATGGATTTTGTAGTTGATAGTACAGGGTGGCGCAGATGGATCGGGTGGTTTTGAAGTGGACTGTACGTCTGGAGGGGGGGAGCCAGGTGTTCGGCGACTTCGTCCTGTGGTGGGGGGGGACGGGAAGTTTCAGTTGCAGGCTGGCAGTCAGTCGCGATGGCTACGTGGTCCGTTGAGCATCGTGTTTTCGCAGTGGAAGAGTTCATACGCAATAACGAGTCAATTGTTGCTGTGACGCGTGCCTTTCGCCGGCGTTTCAACATCCCACCTCGCGGTAGTGTTCCTAAGCGAGATACGATATTGAGTTGGGTGCATAATTTCCGCACTACTGGTTCATGTGCTCCAAAATGGACGCCTAGACCGCCAACAATAACAACGCCTGAGAACGTGGAGCGTGTGAGACGCGATGTCACTGCGAGCCCACGTCGATCAACGAGACGTCGTGCTCAAGCTCTTGGAATGTCACGTCGGAGCCTTCAAAGGATTCTTAACGAAGAACTGAAATTCCACCCCTATAAAATCCTGTTGGTACAGAAGATTCTCCCAACAGACCATCTTCAAAGGCTTCAGTTTAGCCAACAGATGTTGGAGTTATTGGAAGATGTAAACCTGATTATCATGATGTCTGACGAGGCTCACTTTCACATTAACGGATACGTAAACAAGCAAAATTGCCGTTACTGGGCCGACACTAACCCAAGAGATCTACACCAACGGCCTCTCCATAGTGACAAAGTGACGGTTTGGTGTGGGGTTTCTAAGGTAGGGATAATTGGTCCTTACTTTTTTGAAAATGAAAGGGAGCAGGCGGTTACTGTTAATTCGCAGCGTTATGTGAACATGATTGAAGATTTTCTTCTCGCACAACTTGAAGAGAACAATTATGACATGGGCAATATGTGGTTCCAACAAGACGGGGCAACTGCACATACCGCTAGGATATCAATGCAAGCTGTACGCGCTCTGTTCCCTGGCCGTTTGATTTCCCGTAATGGAGATGTCCATTGGCCCCCTCGCTCGCCGGACCTCACGGTATGTGACTTTTTCTTATGGGGCTATTTAAAAGCAAGGGTCTACATGAACAAACCCCGGACCATTCAGGAGTTGAAGGCAGCAATTCACACCGAAATCACATCAATTCCTGGTGATGTGCTTGAGCGGGCAATGCGGAACGTTAAGGACCGACTCCAAGAATGCGTCGCTCGAGAAGGAGGGCATTTGATGGATGTAATTTTTAAAAACTAACATTACTATTTTTTTGTTAATAAACTTCCATTGTAACTACACGTTTTGCACTTTATTTCAATCCAATACCTTTACAATTGACAGTTTGACAAGTATTTTAAAACCACCCGATCCATCTGCGCCACCCTGTACTTCCCAGTTGAAAGCTGTCTGATGCATTCCCAACTGGAAGGACTTTTCTTATGCAGTATCAACTATTGGGGTGTATTGTCACCATGGTAATAATAATAAGTTTATTGCAGCCAAATAGCCATACAAATTCAATGTACAGTGATAATAATAAGACCGAGCGAGGTGGCGCAGTGGTTAGCACACTGGACTTGCATTCGGGAGGACGATGGTTCAATCCCGTCTCCGGCCATCCTGATTTAGGTTTTCCGTGATTTCCCTAAATCGCTTCAGGCCAATGCCGAGATGGTTCCTTTAAAAGGGCACGGCCGATTTCCTTCCCCATCCTTCCCTCACCCGAGCTTGCGCTCCGTCTCTAATGACCTCGTTGTTGACAGGACGTTAAACACTAATATCCTCCTCCTCCTCCTCCTCCTGATAATAATAAGATAAATTAGAAATTTCATATATTGTGATTTGCATAGTCACTTATTGTTCATGTCCTTTTGCTACAGAGCTCTATATGGTAACGTTTGCAAATTTGGTGACAGTTTACACTCACACATTTCGTTTGGTTCATGATATGACGTGTTGTTGCAAATAAGGTGGTGGAAACCATGGACTGCCAATCTGGTGATCACGTGTCTCATTTCGAAGTTTTCCTTTGTCCATGTTCGGTCAATCATGGCACCTGTGCTGTAAAATTCTGTAGGTATGTCTTCCCTTTTTTTCTTCAATGTTTTAGGTAGACTTTCCAAGGCACAGCTATTAGGTAGCATCAGGATTGTCCGAAGTTCTTCAGCGAGGCAGGGTTCCCTCGCCAGCAGGTATACAAGTCTCAATCTTGTTGTTTTGGACACTCCTATTGCTTTCTTTATATAGGTCACCTTCACTCTTTCTAGTGTTGTTAGGTTGTTCACTGTAAGATGTGGTCCAATAATTTTTATGCCGTACGTCAGTATTGGGAAGATTTTGGCTCTGAATAGTGCCATTGCTGTCTCTAAGCTAAGGGATCTGATGTATTGTATTTCATGTATTGCCATTATTGCTTGCATTGCTTTCTCTGTTACATGTTTTGTGAAACATTTTGCAGTTGTTTGTATTGTGACCCCTAGGTACTTGTAGTTCGGTACAATCTTCAGTTTTCTCTCTCGTATGAAGATCTCAGCTGACGCAGGTGTTCTTCCTCCATTTCTGAGTACCATCATTTCTGTTTTTGCCACATTTATTTCAAAGCCGTGTTCAATAAACCAATCTTCCATATCGTTTATCACTTCTTGTAACTTTGCAATATTCTTTGCACCTATTACAATATCGTCTGCATATGCATATGAGACTACACCCTCCCTTTGGGGTATTGGTTGGTTGGTTGGTTGGTTTGGGGAAGGAGACCAGACAGCGTGGTCATCGGTCTCATCGGAGTAGGGAAGGATGGGGAAGGAAGTCGGCCGTGCCCTTTCAGAGGAACCATCCCGGCATTTGCCTGGAGTGATTTAGGGAAATCACGGAAAACCTAAATCAGGATGGCCGGACGTGGGATTGAACCGTCGTCCTCCCGAATGCGAGTCCAGTGTCTTACCACTGCGCCACCTCGCTCGGTCCCTTTGGGGTATTCTTACAATTTCTTCTGCTGCAAGGATAAATAATAGAGGACTCAGTGGGGCTCCCTGTAGTACTCCGTTTGATTGGAATATCAGCTCTGATAGGGAGAGATTGTCTGATATTCTTACTTCGTTCCATTGCAGCATTGCAGTATTGCGCTTATAATTCATGTCCAGATGTTGTTTTTTCCCAGGGTTTCCTCTAGTTTTTGGTCATTAATACTATATAGAACTTTTCTCTGTCTTGAAGGGCTTGCCGTACGCTCTTTAGCAGGAGTTCTATTGTTGTCAGAGTTGATCTTCTCTTTCTGAATCCCATTTGGCTTTCGGGGAGGTGTTCGTTGGTTATTTGCTTTATTCTTTCTGTTATTATTTTTGTGAACACTTTGAAAAGTAAGTTTTCTAGGGCTATGCCTCTGTAGGGTCCTTGGGGTCTCCTTTCCCTTTATAAAGCACTCTTACGGTTGACTGTCTCCACTGTTCCGGAATGGAGGCTGTTTCTATACACTTATTGTAAAGTTTTGTCCACATTGACGTTAGTATTTGGGCAGGGTCTTTCAGATATTTGCTATGAAGTCTGTCAGGGCCTGCAGCTTTTTTACTCTTGGTGCTGTTAATGGCATCTTTGATCTCTTCCGTGGTCAATGGGATCCAATCCACAGTTGTTTGCAGCATTGTATCCTCTCTCTTAGTCCTTCTTTATTCAGTACGTTGTCAAAGAGCATCTCCCATATTCTCGTGTCTATGTAATGTATATCCACTCGTTTTCTGGGGCGTAGCACAATATATGGGTCTTTTGAGGCTTCCTCCACTAGTTTCTTTCCTTCTTTTGCCCAGAATGATCTCTTCTTTTCCTTTAGAGTTTTCTTATAGGTGCTTCATTTTTCGGCGTAATTCCTGAGGAGTATAGGGTTCTCTACACACTGTTTTAGTTGATGTAGGCTTCCTAGTACATTTTTTCTTAGACTGTAACACTCTGTGTTGAACCATTTTTTTGCTCTTCTTTTGTATCTGGGGTTGGCAGCTTGTCTTAGGAGTTCTCCTATCGCTTCTGTTGCTTCCTATAGTCGCAAATTGTCTATTAACATTTTGATTTGTTTTATATGATCAGATTCTGCTTCCACTTTCCCGACGTCTATTGTTTTTGAGAGTGCTTCTTCCTCCTTTTCTTGCATTTTTTGCCATGCTCCTTGGATATTTATTTCCAGAGGGATATGTTTCCGAAGTGGTGTGTCCTCTGCAGTCCAGAGAGGTGATATATTACCCCTGATTGGTCCCCTTATGAATGCAATGTCTATTCTACTTTTGCCGTTGTGGAAAATATATGTAGGTATGTTGGGATTGTTTAACAGGATAAAGCCTTCTTACTGCAACTTTTCCACTGTTACTTTTGCTTTGTAATTTTGTACATCCATTCTGCAATTTAAGTCTCCAGTAATAATTAGTGGTTTATTATGTTTACTCTGAGTGGTCAGGTGGCCTATTGTAATGGGTTTTGTTTCTGTCAGGAGTGTAGGGTCTTCCTCTGTCACCTTGTTTTGCATGGAGATGAGTACAGTAAAATTCTGGGTGTTGCCAGTCTTTGGTTAAGAATGTTTCTGTCAAGACTGCTCTTCTTCTTTGTATTCTTTTGGGCTGCATTCTTGTGTCTTATGGAAGGGGCACCCCTCCGTTTCCTTGAAAAAAAAAAAAAAAAAAAAAAAAAAAAAAAAAAAAAACGGGGAAAACGAAAACGTCTGACGGTGATTCCTGCTGGCCAGAATTCATGTTTATTAGCCAACTCTAAGTTGTGAAAGGGGATGCCTACTTTAAAAGACTTCATATTATTGTTGTTTGCCAGTTCTTCACATTTCACATTTTCTTTGATTCCTTTCTTATTGAGAAATTGTTTTATTGAGTCTGGTGTTGTCTCAGGTTTAAGCCATCCTACGTAGAGCCAGGCCATCTTTTCTGCAGCTTGTAGACTTGCGTCTCATGGTCCAGCGCCAGTCAGCATCTCCTGTTGCTTAGTTGGTCTTCTCTTTCTTCTATGGGTAACTTCAGTCCAGTGTTCTTCATTCCCATTCCATTGTCACCATGGTAAATGTATCCATGGTCTATTTAACACCTGTACCACATGTCTGTCTATCGCCTCCACCCCTACCTCTCTGTCCATCTCCCCCTCCACCACCTCTCTGTCTATGTCTTCCTTCTCACCTCTCAGTGCCCATCTTCTCTCTCTCTGACCACCTCATCATCACTCTCTTTGCATTCCTTTTGCCCTCGTCTCTCTCTGTCCATTTCCTCCTCCTCCTCCTCCTCCTTCCCCTCCCCCTCTTTCTAGTCAAGTCCTCCTTTCGCCTCTCTCGGACCAGCCCATCCTACCCCCTCTCTCTTATCATCTCCTCCTCCATTTTCTCTCTGTCTCTTCATCTCCTCACCCCTTTGTCTCTCAATGTCATCCTACCCCTCTCTCACTATCCATTTCCCCCTCTCTGCACAGTCATGGCTGTTGCACATGTACCCCTGCACGGCATGCCAATATTACCTGCACAGCATGCCTGTTGTGCAGGGTAGCCTACATATCATAAACATATACATAAGGATGTTAACAAATTCCTATTTTTCAGAAGTGCTTTCCTTCCTATATGTGTGTTATATTTTTCCTACTTTGGGATCCTCCAGTTATACTCATGTTCAGAAAAAGCAGAAACTAGAGATAGGACATTGATATTGCCATGACATGTACATTAGTATGTTCTGCAGAAATGATTAGCAATTCTGTCACTTCGGTTCAGCATGTGTCCTGTTGCCTACTACACACAGGTCCACCAGGGGCCCTGATAACTTGTTCCATGTGTGATGGCATCAATGCATGTAAGGCACAAATTGTGTCCTGTCATGTAGCCATCCATACTGCATTCTACAGGTTCCAAAGTTCATCTGTGATGACTGGCACTCTGTCACAGCACTGCACCCTTTGTTTAACCATGTCCCACACATTTTCAACTGGTGACAAGTCTGGCAATCTGGTGGGCCTGTGCAAAAGGCTGGCATCTATGAAACCAAGAAGGCATGTGTTCATGCAGCAACATGTTGTTGTGCATTATCATGCTGAAAAATGGCATCTGGGGTGCTGTGTAGAAAGGGTATGGCTATGGGTCACAGCATGTCATTCACATAGGTCACACTGGCCATAGTCCCCTCGATGTGCACCAGCTGCGATTTGTTGTTGTACCCAATAGCACTCAACACCATAAGGCCTTAAGTTGGCATTGTAAGTTTTGTGTTAATGCAATGACTGTGATGCCACTTCCCCCATCTCTGGCAAACTAAAATGTGGCCATAATTTTCAAACAAACTGAACCTATATTCATCCAAAAACACTATCTACTGCCATTCCTGTCACCAGTGACATTCCACACACCATTTTCATCTAGCATATTTCTGCACATTTGTCAAAGGTAGGTGGAAAATTGGATGATGCACATGTACCTGTGCATAATAAATTGTGACAGACTGTCACCCCTGATAGAGTATGATGTGTTACACTGTTGTACCATATCCTAGTAGGATGCAGACCTGTCCTACAGTGTCATTCAGATGAGGGGTCTCAATGTGTTCCACAGTCTTCTGTGAACCATTCTGCACACACCCGTTGCACCACTGAAACACTTCATCCCACATGAGCAGCAATTTCCCAGTTGGATACATTGCATTCCTTCATGCCAATATTGTGCCCCCTTTCAAATTCACTGATTTGATGGTATGGTTTGCACATACATCTGCAAAGCATCCTATACATGTGTTTGAGTCACATTGGTCCATCCCCTTTTATTTATAGCAACAATGAAAGTCGCAGGCACATTTTACTGATAGGTGCTGTTGCACCATGATATCAATGTTGACCTCAAACCTGCAGGCCAACATGATTCAAATGCTAGTCAATTCTGCAGAACATACTAACGTACACATCCTGTGAATATGAGCATCCTATCTCTAGTTGTTCAAGGTGTTCTGTTTTTTTCTGAACATGAGTGTGAGTGACGTTTGCCTGCTTTATTTCTTTGTTGATAGTCCTCGGTGTCAACGTACTGCATTGTTATACTGGCTGAAAAATGGAGGGTGGAAGTTCAACACTGACTACTGTAAATGATGTAGCCGACAGTTGCACAGTTGCGTTTCACAGTTCTTTACTTTCACTGTTCGCAACCTCCCAATATTACACAGTTATATGGCCAGTTCAATATTGGTAAATGTTAAGCCTGATTAATAGGTTGCAGACATACATCAGCATACTGCTACAATAGTTTGCTGTTGAACATCTGTGAGCAGTAAATACCTAACCACCTTATATATCCTCACAATACTAGGCACTGAAACTATACATTGTTCAGTGTTTAAGTTACAGAAATTACAATTAAAACATAACTCACTGAATTAACTGAATACGTTGAAAAATTCCTCCTCTTTAACAGTTCCTTTTGTCACAAAGGTTAGGCTGAATTATTTGTTTAAATAATGAAATTAACAGATATAGTTATACAAACAATACTTTTGACAAACCTGGTAATTATTTTGGACTTAATTAAGGGCTGGCTTTGCTAATATGTTTTCAAATGGAGCCAAATAAATACTTTAAGAATCCTTGTAGTTCTTCTTCCAAATGTTTATGGTTAGTACACAATTTATATTTGTTTATAAGTCAACAGTAGAATCTATGTCACGAAAAAATTACTGATTTCACCCTATAACAAAAGTATTAACTAGGAATGGTCAAAATGAATTAGGAAATTAATTACATACACAAAACTAAGCACAAATTTAGATCTGGTGCTATATTTCTTAACACTGAGGGTCAATCTTCTCTCTTTTATGAAAATGCAGATTATACGCATGGATGTTAATGGTAATTAGGCAAAAATCAAAATAAAATGAATTTAAGAAGGCAGATGGCAAAACAAGAGAGGAAATAGAGAGATCCCAGCTTGTTCCATCACGTGTTTTGCTGCCCAAATAGCACAATTCATCTACTACTTTTTGTGTCTCTTTTCCTAGTTTAATTCCCACACCATGGCATGACTTAATTTGACTACATGCCATTGCCCTAGTTGTACTTTTATTGATGTTCATCTTATAATCCCTTTTAAGTTCTGTTCAATTGCTGTTCCAAGTCCTCAGTTACCTCTGACAGAATTATAAAGTCATGAACAAACTACAATGTTTTTGTTTCTACCTCTCTGAACTTTAAAGTCATTTTCTAAATTTTCCATGGTTTCATTTATTTCTTGATCTATGTACAGATTGAATAATGTGGGGAAGAGCCACAACAAAGTCTCATTCCCTTCTCAACTACAGCTTTCATGTCCTTCGCCTCTTTTAATTATGTTCTGGTTTCAATACAAGTAGTAAATAATCATTGGTCCTTAATATTTTATCCCTGCTACTTCTCTAAATCTACAATTGCTACAAATTTAGGATTGTCTTCCTTCAAACTATCATCTACAAAATGTTGTAAGGTTAATATCGCCTTGGGTGTTCCTACATTTATCTGGAACCCAGACGATCTTCCCCAAATTCAGCCTTTATCACATATTCCATTCTTCTGTAAATAAAGTGTGCCAATATTTTGCAACCATGACTAATTAAACTGATGCTTCAGTAGTATTCCCACCTGTCAGTATCTGTCCTCACTGGAAATGCAATTATTACTGTCTTCCTGAAGTCTGAGAGTATTTTGCCCATGTCATACATCCTGCATGCCAGGTGGAATAATTTTTGTCATGGTTTGCCTTCCCAAGGATCTCACTAATCCTGGAGGAGTATTACTTATCCCACGGGCCTCATTACCACTTAGGTCTGCGAGTGCTCTGTCAAATTCATCTCACAGTATCATATTTACTATCTCATTTTCATCTTTGTTCCCCTTATTCAGGATAATTATAAAGTCCATGAAAAATCAGTACAGGTAAATGACCAGGAACAACAACATATGATACAGTATGTAAAATACAAACTCTCAATTTTTTTCCAGTGTTTATAATGATTCAGCGTGTCCTCCCTCTGTTACATGGCACACATCTAATCAGTAAACCAATTCTGTTCACATACCTGACCCAACACATGAGAAGTGATGGTAATAATAGCTCCTGTGATGCAGTGTTACAAGTTTTTGAATTTATGTGATACATGTGGAACATAAATGCTGTCCTTGATTTGGCACCACAAGGAAAAAATTGAGATGTCAAATCTGGTTACTGTGATGACCACTTGAGCAGCACCAGATCAACAGCTGTAACACATGGTAGCATCTCATTTGAGTAATCTCATACATAATTGTGGAAACGTGTGTGTGTGTGTGTGTGTGTGTGTGTGGCAGGGGTGGGGGCTCCGTGTCGAAAGATGAAATGCGTGCTATCAGTTTCGAGATGCAGCATAAGCTACAATTGCAGCATGTCAAGAGGTGTGATATTATTGACAGTTCTCTCAGTAGAGAAGAAGGGTCCATAGACTATCTTGCTGTACACAGCACAGAACACATCAACTTTTTCAGAATCTCACATATATTCAGCGGTCGCATTTAGATCCTCTGTGTTTTTATTTATTTAGCCCTATCAACCTTCCACAAAAGATGAAACATGGCATCACCACTGAAGATTAATTTGCCCACAAGATATCATTTTTAAGGTGGCCCAGTTTGTCATTATGGCTCATGGCTTGCAGGAGCTCCTACTTGTATGATTTCACTCTTTATCACATACAAAATGTTTTCCACACTTTTAGCTGAGGCATATTGAATTCTGCACTAGTTCAATAGCTACACTGTGTGGGACTTTGCAACATCATATCTCTCATAGGGTCAATGCCTGTTGTCACAAACAATCTTCCTCCTCCGATTTCTTGTACCATTTAATTATGCTACATCTACATCTATATTCTGCAAATGACTTTAAGTGCATCCCATTGCACCAATTATTAGGGTTTTTTCCATTCCATTCACATATGGAGTGCGGGAAGAATGATTGTTTAATTGCCTCTATCTGTGCTGAAATTAATCTAATTTTGTCCTCAAAATTCTCACGGTAGTGGAGTGTTGTATATTCTTAGCATCATAATTTAAAGCTGATTGTTGAAACTTTGTAAGTAGGCTTTTCTGGGTAGTTTACATCTAGCTTCATGAGTATGCCAATTCAGTTTCTTCAGCATCTCTGTTACACTTTACTACAGATCAAACAAACCTGTGTCCATTCATGTTAGTCCTATTTGGCATGGGTCCTGCAAACCTGAGCAGTATTGTAGGGTGGGTCATACAAGTGATTTGTAAGCAGTCTTCTTTGTAGACTGATTGCATTTCCCCAGAATTCTACCAATAAACTGAAGTCTACCACCTTCTCCAACCACAACAGTCTATCTGCTCATTACATTTCATAACCCTACAAAGAGTTATACCCAGGTATTTGTGTAAGTTAAACAATTCCAAATGTGACTCATTGATATTATAGTCATAAGCTACTATGTTATTTCATTTTGCAAAGTGGACTGTTTTCCATTTTTGAACACTTAAAACAAATTGCGCCACTTTGAAGTCTTACCAAGATCTGACTGAATACATATGCACCTTCTTTCTGACAGTGCTTCATTATAAATAACTGCTTCATCTGCAAGAGGTCTGAGATTACGATTAATATTGTCCACATGTCATTAATAGATATGAAGAGCAAGGGTCCCAACACAGTTGCCTGGAGCACACTCAAAGTTACTTCTACATGTCTTGATGACCTTCCATCCAAGACAACTTGCTGCATCCTCCCAACCTAAAAATCTTCAATCCTGCCACAAATTTCATTTGATATCCCATACGATCATAGTTTCATTAATAAACATAGATGTGGTACTTACTGAGTCAAATGTTTTTTGGAAATCAAGGAATACTGCACCTACCTGACTATCTTTATTCTTTGGTCTTTAATTATTTGTCCACGGTTCATTTCTTACAGTTTTACTAGACACTCCATATTTACATAAAGCTCACATATACATAGCGAAAAATACTGTGGTATATATCAGTTTATGTATGATTGCATTTATAGTCTGGCTGTTAAATATATTCGCTAGTTACAGAAAGATAGTAAATATACATATATTTTATAGAATTTTCACAAAAAGATGTCATTATAAGTACTTTAAAAGGGCACCAAAGATAATACAGTTCATTTTTCTGTAAGTCATTGGTTTTCACTCAGCCAAGAAAAACAGAGAAAACGTAGAGGACAGTAGCATCGGTGTTTTGACATGAAATATTATTTTGTACATCTGGCATGCTTAAAGTGATTCTATACACTCTTTTACATTTGTTGCAGTTTCCCTTTACAATGTATACTGACACACTATTTAATTTTTTATTTCAAGATATTCTTTAACACTGTAAGGTCGAATATTGATCAGATGTCTTTTTAATTTTCTTTTAAAAAGAGACATACTTTCTATCATCTTTATACATTGTGATAAATTGTTGTACAGTATTTACAGGTTCTTTGTCTCTTAATTTCAGCCTACTTCCTTCTATATGATAGTCTTATTTATTCTTGTATTATGTTTGTGATATTCTCCATTTAGCAATGCAGTGCAGTTAGTTTTTAAGTATATAATTGTTCCACATACATACACTGATGCTACTGTTAAAATTTTTAGCTCACTGAATTTACTTCTGTGGGACTCTCTAGGTGATTCTTTTGTAAAGCATCACACAGCTCTCTTTTCTAATCTTAATACCCTTTGTGTGTGCACATTTTCAGCATTTCCCCAAACCAGGATGCCATATGAGAGGTGCAGATGGAGTAGTCCATAACACATTGTTTGTAGAGTGTGTTTGTTTACTGACTTTGACATTTTTCTCATCAGAAATATGCTTGAACCTATTTTGCTGCAAATGTTATTTATGTGATTAACCCATGCCATATACCTATCCACTGTTACCCTTAGAAATTTATAGCTATCTGTTGCCTTTAGTTGTACGTCTCCAAGGCTGACAGTGACGATGTCCAAACTGTGTTTTTTGTTTGCTGATGTGACTTACCAAATGAAAGTGCTGGCAGGTCGACAGACACACAAACAAACACAAACATACACACAGAATTCAAGCTTTTGCAACAAACTGTTGCCTCATCAGGAAAGAGGGAAGGAGAGGGAAAGACGAAAGGATGTGGGTTTTAAGGGAGAGGACCTGCCAGCACTTTCATTTGGTAAGTCACATCATCTTTGTTTTTAGATATATTTTTCCTACGTGGAATGTTTCCCTCTACTCTTTGTCTTTAAATATGTCTGCTTGTGTCTGTATATGTGTGGATGGATATGTGTGTGTGTGTGTGCGCGAGTGTATACCCGTCCTTTTTTCCCCCTAAGGTAAGTCTTTCCGCTCCCGGGATTGGAATGACTCCTTACCCTCTCCCTTAAAACCCACATCCTTTCGTCTTTCCCTCTCCTTCCCTCTTTCCTGATGAGGCAACAGTTTGTTGCGAAAGCTTGAATTTTGTGTGTATGTTTGTGTTTGTTTGTGTGTCTGTCGACCTGCCAGCACTTTCATTTGGTAAGTCACATCATCTTTGTATATATATATATATATATATATATATATATATATATATATATATATATATATATATATATATATATATATATATATATATATGTCTGCTTGTGTCTGTATGTGTGGATGGATATGTGTGTGTGTGCGAGTGTATACCTGTCCTTTTTTCCCCCTAAGGTAAGTCTTTCCGCTCCCGGGATTGGAATGACTCCTTACCCTCTCCCTTAAAACCCACATCCTTTCGTCTTTCCCTCTCCTTCTCTCTTTCCTGATGAGGCAACAGTTTGTTGCAAAAGCTTGAATTTTGTGTGTATATTTGTGTTTGTTTGTGTGTCTATCGGCCTGCCAGCGCTTTTGTTTGGTAAGTCTCATCATCTTTCTTTTTAGATATAATTTTTCCACGTGGAATGTTTCCCTCTGTTTTATATATATATATATTGTTTGGTTTCTATATATAAAGAAATTGTTTCCCTGAAATAATTGTTTCCACTTTTCATATTTAGCAAAGACTTTTCTTCCAGGTCATCTGTTGTATAACTGGTACCAACAAATGAAGTGTCATCTACATACTATCAGATACTGTTTTGGTCATATGATTGGCATACAGTATGAAAAGTAGTGGACCAAGGGCAGATCCTTGAGAAGCCCCATATTTCACAATTTAAAAATTTGAGAAGAAACTTGTAACATTATTTTTCACTTTTTGCTTTATTTCTACACACTGCTTTCTATGTTCCAAAAATGATTTAATGATGTCTACTGCTTTCTCCCTTACACCATAACAATGAAGCTTTTCTAACAGGATGTCATGACATACACAAACAAATGTTTTAGATAGGTCCAGGAACATACTGCAGACCATCTTCTGTTCATGAAGTGCATCAGTTACAAATGCTACAAATTAAGTTATTGCTGTTTTGGTAGACTTGCCCTTTCTGAATCCATGTTGTTCATCGATGAGAATATTGCATGCTGTCTTTTATTATGATTTCAATTATTTTAGAGAGTACAGATGTAATAGTTATAGATCTGTAATTTCCTGGGTCTTTTTGCTGCCTCCTTCATATACAGGGATTACTTCATTCGTTTTCAGGCACATTGGAAGTATTCCTTTTTCTATAGATCAGTTTATCAGACAGGCTAATGGCTTTACTACCCTCCGTAAACAGCATTTAATTAGTTTAGTGGATATACCATCTAGTCCCCCAGCATTTTTTGTTTTTAGACTATGTATTATTTTTACGATTTCTGATTCATTAGGTGGGGTCAGGAATAAGCACTTTGTCTCGTATGGAATGTTTATTGTGTTTACTTTGGAAGTATTATTTTGAGTTATTAATTTGTCCACAATTTCAATATAATGTTTGTTTAAAGTACTGCTGTGCATCCCCAAGTTCCCTCCCATTTACCGCAAGTGTTATGTTATCAGTGTTGTCCAAAACTACACCTTTCCTCTCTTCATTTACAAGAGACCATATGCTCTTAGTGATATTTGTTGAAGTTGCTATCTTGTTTTCATAATATGTTGATTTAGTTTCTTTTATCAGTTTGGTGTATGTTTTCTTCTTTTCCCTATATTCATCCCTATTTTCTTGGGTTGACCTTAATTGACAATTTTCATACACATGTTTCATCTCTTCCCTCTTCCTTTGTACCTATACTGTGACCCAATTTTTATTATTCTTCTTATTTATTTCTCTATGTACTAATGGACATGCAACATCTATGTAATGACATAATTTACTGCAGAATGATGATTCCCATCCTTTACCTAGGTTTTCTGTTAAGTATACTTCCTTCACTAAAGTCTTCGGTTTCCAATTGCCTTTGTAGCCTATCTATGTTCATTTACTTAGTTTGTCTAAACTCTTGAAATATTTTTTTTCTGGCCTTCCTATGTTGCCTGATAATTCAACTAGTTCCCCATAATTATTTGCAATGGTTATGTGTATGACCTGTACTGTCTGCCTGCTCTGTAGTACATTAGTGATATATTAATGTTCCTGTATTTTTACAGCATCTCTTGGGACTGTCTACTGCTAAATTAAGTCCATAAGTTTTAATCAGATCTTGAAAACTCCTTGTATAACAGTTGCCTTTTTGAGTGTTAATATTTAGGTCACCATCAATAATTATATAAGGGAGTTCCCTGCTAGCCTTATCTAACAGTACTTCAAACTCTTTCAGAAATCCATTTATGTGACTGGTGATCTGTAGAGCCCTATTATCACGTTTTTACCCATAATATGTTGTCTGTATTGCTGCAGCTTCAAAAACAGCATTTCTGTACTGGGGTCTATTGACCATGGTATGATAACCCCTATTTTACTGTGTACATAAATTGCCACCCCTCTGACCTTATGTTCAGATCTGCAGAAATTAGCCAATGTTTTCAGTATGTTGTGTGAGGAAAGTACGAATTGGGTTTCACATGATCAGTGTTTTTACAATTCATGCTGGTCTTTCTGTTTGATATATCTCATTATGTTTAAGCTCAAAATATGCTCTAAGATTCTAAAACAAATTGTTATCAAGGATACTGAATGGTAGTTTTGTGTATCACTTCTACTACTTTCCTCATACATAGATGCAACCTGTGCTTTCTTCCAATTACCGGGCATGCTTTTTTGTCAAGGGATCTACAACATATTATAGTTAAAATTTGGGCTAACTTAGCTGCAAATTCAGTTTAGAATCTGATAGAGACTGCATTGTATCCTGAAATTTTGTTCAATTTTAAGGATTTCAGCTGTTTCCCAATGCCACTAACTAACTCTAATTTCACTCAGTTTTTCAATGGTATGAGGATTAAATGCAGCAGTTCTCCTGGGTTTTCCTTTCTAAAGGAACATTTGAAAATGGAGTTAAGTATTTTTTTTTCCTACTTTCAATTTCAGTTCCAGCTCTCTCACACGAGAGACTGAACACTAACTTTGGTGCCACTAACAGTCTTTACATATGATCAGAATTTCTTTAGGTTTTGTGAAATATTATTTGACAATGTACTGCTAAGGAAGTCATTGAAGGTCTTAGGCATTGCTCTCTTGACAGTCAAAAGTGTTTCATTTAGCATCTGTCTACCTACAGCCCTATGCTTTGATCCACACCTATTATACAGTTGTCTCTGTTTCCTTAGAAGTATCTTACAGTGACTGTATACAATGCAAGGCCCTCCCATTATGAACTGTTCTACTGGGCACACATCTACCCAGGGCATGGTCAACTGTTCTTTGCTGTTGTAAACTGCTGGTGTGTTGTGAAATTTGCCAAGGAAAGCTCGCTGCACACTCTCTACCAATTATCAGTAGGCAATTTCTAACATACAAAATGCTTTCTCTGGCTGGTTCACCACCATTTTAAGCACTTACAGCCAGTTACAACACTGTTAGCAGCTTTCCAAACTAACTTCCTGGAACCACATTCAAGGCAAACTTTGAGAGTTTGCCTTTTTACATACTGTATCATTTGTTACATTAAGTTCAGCCATTTACCTATATTTCATTGGCAATATAGTAACCCTATATATATTCTTTCCACTTTTCTAGCTTTCCTTCTTTGCTTAGTGCTGGCTTGCCATCCGAGTGCTTGGTATTCACACGGTTGTTTTTCTTTTCTACAAAGGTTTCTTTAATTTTCCTATAGGCAACATCTATCTATCCCCTAGTTATCCAAGTTTCTACAGCATTGCATTTCTTCTCTAGCCATAGCCACTTGGCCATTTTATGTTCCCTGCCAGTCTCTTTTTTTTTTCAGATGTCAGCATTCCCTTTTGCTTGGTCCATTTGCAGTATCTTTATATTTTCTCCTTTCACCAATTAAACTCAACATCTTTGTTATCTATCTAATAGACCTTGTCTCTTCACGTATGTGATCATCTGCTGCCTTCCCTATTTCATCTCTCAAAGCTACCCATTCATGCTCTATTTTATTCACTTCCCCTGTTTCATTCCAGCATTGCCTAATGCCCTCTCTGAAACTCTCAGTAACTTCTGGTTCCTTCGATTTATTCTAGCTCCATCACATTAATTCCCTACCTTTTTGCAGTTTTACCAGTTTTAGTCTAAAGTTCATAATCAATAAATTATGGTCACAGTCCACCTCTGCCCCTGAAAATGTCTTACGGTTTAAAATCATATTTCAAAATCTCTGTTTTACAGCTATAGAATCTGAAGCCTTCCAGTTTCCCCTCTTCCATGTATGCAACCTTCTTTCATGTTTCTTAAACAAGGTGTCAGCAATGTTTAAATTTCACCCTGTGCAAAATTGTACCAGGCAGCTTCTCTCTCATCCATCTCTCCCAGATGATGTTCTACTATTTTTCCTTGCCTCTTTTTCCTGTTACCAAATTCCAGTCTCCCAACATAATTAGATTTTCATCTCCATTAATTACATTGCTACAAGGTGTGGTACATGCAGTGTAGCATAGTGATTAGCGTCTGTGGCTGGCATTTTGTAGGCCACCAGTTCAAATCCAGTTGCCAGCAGTTGTTGTTTAGTATCTATCATTTCTGAAAGGTAGTATGAGGGTTGACTGAAAAGTAATGCCTCCACCTTCATAACTACTCAACAGTTGGCAGCATTGGTATGCAACAGGTATTGGCTTGTTCCGTAGCGTCTTCTCTACAGCTCGTTTGCAGGAAGCCTTAGCATTGAATGGTTATGTTGTTACAGTGTAAAGCATGGAATCCTGCACAGACAGTCGGTCAATGTGATTTAAGCAACGTACAGACATTGTATTCTTGACAGCAAAAGGTTTCACCCCAAAGGAGATTCATCAAGGAATGAAAGCAGTTTATTGTGACTGTATTGATGTGACTACTGTGCATTGTTGGGCGAGTAAGTTTAAAGATGTTGAGGCAGGAACATGTGACCTGTGCAACAAACAAAGAGTTGGACATCCTGTGACAGCAATCACCTAGTTTTACAAGCAAAATGTTGACAGATTGATTCAGGGTGACCGTTGTATCACTCAGAGAGAAACTGCAAACACAATCGGCATTTCACAAGAATGTGTGGGTCATATTATTGCTTTGCTTGGCTATCGGAAGATCTGTGCACAATGGGTACCCCGGATGCTGACTCCTGAAATAAAAGTGCACAGACTTGAAATTTGCCAGGAACTCCTCTTGCATTATGAGAATGAAGGTGATGCCTTTCCCCATTCAATTGAGACAGGAGACGAAACGTGGGTACACCATTATGACCTGGAGACAAAACGTCAGTTTATGGAATATTGAGACAAAGACTCGCCCCAGAAAAAGAAATTCAAGATGCAGCCCTCAGCCGGAAAAATCATGGCCACAGTGTTCTGGGATGCAGATGGTGTTATCCATGTTGATTACCTTGATCATGTAACAACAATCAACTCAGAGGGTTACATCACAACACTGCGAACTCTGAAACAATGACTAACAAGGGTCTGAAAGGAAAAGGGAAATATTTTCCTGCAGCATGACAATGCCAAACCACACACTTCACATGCCACCACAGCGGAACTTCAGTGACTGAATCTCACCAACGTTCAGCATCCTCCATACAGTCCAGATTTAGTACCGTTTGACTTCCAACTGTTCCCAATAATGAAATACGATCTGTGGGGGCATCATTATGCTTCAAGGCAATGGAAACCACAGCATTAAAGACATGTAACGTGTATCCAAAGGACATGTGGCCTGTAATTGAAGAAGTGTCATAACGATCTCTATATTGGCAATAGAGTCCAGAATAGTCCCTCATTTGGATCTCCTAGAGGGGACTGCCAAGGGGGAGGTTACCATGAGAAAAAGATTGAATAATTAATGGAAGGATAACGTTCTACGAGTCGGGGTGTGGAATGTCAGAAGCTTGCACGTGGTAGGGAAACTAGAAAAATCTGAAAAGGGAAATGCAAAGGCTCAATCTAGATATGGTAGGGGTCAGTGAAGTGAAATTCAAAGAAGACAAGGATTTCTGGTCAGATGAGTACAGAGTAATATCAGTAGCAGCAGAAAATGGTATAACGTGAGTAGGATTCACTATGAATAGGAAGGTAGGGCAGGGAGTGTGTTACTGTGAACAGTTCAGTGACTGGGTTGTTCTAATCAGAATGGACAGCAGACCAACACCGACAACCCTAGTTCAGGTATACATGCCGACGTTTCAAGCTGAAGATGAAGAGATGGAGAAAGTGAATGAGGATATTGAAAGGGTAATACAGTATGTGAAGGGATATGAAAATCTAATAGTCATGGTAGACTGGAATGTAATTGTAGGGGAAGGAGTAGAAGAAAATGTTACAGAGAACATTGGCTTGGAAAAAGGAATGAGACAGGAGAAAGACTAAGTTAGCTCTGTAACACGTTTCAGCTAGTAATAGCGAATACTCTGTTCAAGAATCATGAGAGGAGGAGGTACACTTGGAAAAGGCCAGGTGATCAGCAAGATTTTAGTTAGATTACATCATGGTCAGACAGAGATTCTGAAATCAGATAAGGGATTGTAAGGTGTACCCAGGAGCAGATGTAGACTCAGATCACAATATAGTAGTGATGAAGAGTAGGCTGAAGTTTAAGACATTAGTCAGGAAGAATCAATACGCAAAGAAGTGGGATACAGAAGTACTAAAGAATGACGAGATATGGTCGAAGTTCTCTAAGGCTAATAGATACAGCAATAAGGAATAGCTCAGTAGGCAGTACAGTTGAATAGGAATGGACATATTTAAAAACGGCCACCACATAAGATGGGAACATAAACATAGGTACAAAGAAGGTAACTGCGAAGAAACAATGGGTAACAGAAGAAACACTTCAATTGATCGATGAAAGGAGGAAGTACAATAATGTTCCAGGAAATTCAGGAATAGAGAAATACAAATCACTGAGGAATGCAATAAATAGGAAGTGCAGGGAAGCTAAGATGTAATAGCTGCAGGAAAAATGTGAAGGAATCGAAAAAGAACTGACTGTCGGTAGGACTGGCTCAGCATACAGAAAAGTGAAAACAACCTTTGGTGACATGTCCCTCGGCATTTAACAGTGGAATTCCTGTTGCACTCTTAATGTTAAGAGTGCAACAGGAATTCCACTGTTAAATGCCGAGGGACAGCAGATAGGTGGAAAGAATACACTGAAAGCCTCTATGAGGGGGAAGATGTGTCTGATGTGATAGAAGAAGAAACAGGAGAGATAGGGGATCCAGTACTAGAATCAGAATTTAACAGAGCTTTGGAGGACTTCAGATCAAAAAAGCAGTAGGGATCAATAACATTCCATCAGAATTTCTAAAATCATTGCGGGAAGTGGCAACAAAATGACTATTCATGTTGGTGTGTAGAATATATGACTCTGGTGACAAATCTCCTGACTTTCGGAAAAGCATCATCCACACAATTCTGAAGACAGCAAGGGCCGACAAGTGCGAGAATTATCGCACAATCAGCTTAACAGCTCATGCATCCAAGTTGCTAACAAGAAAAATACACCAAAGAATGGGAAAGAAAATTGAGGATTCGCTAGATGATGATCAGTTTGGCTTTAGGAAAGGTAAAGGCATGAGAGAGGCAATTCTGACATTGCAGTTAATAATGGAAGCAAGACTAAAGAAAAATCAAGACATATTCGTAGGATTTGTTGACCTGGAAAAAGTGTTCGACAATGTAAAATGGTTCAAGATGTTCGAAATTTTGAGAAAAGTAGGGGAAAGCTATAGGGAGAGACGGGTCATATACAGTATGTACAACAGCCAAGAGGGAATAATAAGAGTGGACGACCAAGAACGGAGTGCTCGTATTAAAAATGGTGTAAGAGAAGGCTGTAGCCTTTTACCCCTACTGTTCAATCTGTACATTTAGGAAGCGATGATTGAAATAAAAGAAAGGTTCAGGAATGGAATTAAAATTCAGGGTGAAAGGATATCAATGATATGATTTGCTGATGACATTGCTATCCTGAGTGAAAGTGAGGAAGAATTACACGATCTGTTAGACTTAATGAGTACAGAGTATGGATTGAGAGTAAATCGAAGAAAGGTGTAGATAATGAGAAGTAGTAGAAATGAGAACAGTGAGAAACTTAACATCAGGATTGATGGTCATGAAGTAGATGAAGTTAAGGATTTCTCAATGACAGACAGAGCAAGGAGGACATCAAAAGCAGACTAGCAATGGCAAAAAGGGCATTCCCAGCCAAGAGAAGTCTACTAATATCAAATATCAGCCTTAATTTGAGGAAGAAATTTCTGAGAATTTATGTCTGGAGTACAGAATTGTATGCTAGTGAAACATGGACTGTGGGAAAACCAGAATAGAAGAGAATTGAAGCATTTGAGATGTGGTGTTACAGACAAATGTTGAAAATTAGGTGGACTGATAAGGTAAGGAATGAGGAGGTTCTGTGTAAAATCAGAGAGGAAAGGAATATGTGGAAAACACTGGTAAGAAGGGACAGGGTGATAGGACATCTGTTAAGACATGAGGGAATGACTTCCATGGTACTAGAGGGAGCTGTAGAGTGCAAAAACTGTAGAGGAAGACAGAGTTGGAATATATCCAGCAAATAGCTGAGGACATAGGTTGCAAGTGCGACTCTGAGATAAAGAGGTTAGCACAGGAGAGGAATTTGTGGCTTACACACACACACACACACACACACACACACACACACACGCGCGCGCGCGCGCGCGCGCGCGCAAACGCATTGAGAGAACTGATAGATTGTGGCGTCTTCCTCCAGGACGGCTTCAGAAAACTTTTTCATGTTGGCAGAAATGTATCCAACTGGCTGGTGATTTTGTGGAAAAGTGAATATTGGTAATTAAAGATCACATTCTAAGGATTATTTCTGCATTTTATTTATTAAAATATTCCCATCCAAACAAAATTAACAAAGGTGGAGGCATTACTTTTCATTCAACCCTCGTACATTATCACTATTGGTATAAAGATCCTTTGTTGGCTCCATATGATCAAAAATTTATTCATACATAAATTTCAAAAATCAATGAAATAAAGCAATTTCTACAACAGACAAATCTTCATTATTAGTCTATTAATCCCAGACAGGCCCCCACACTTGTAATCTACCCCCTCCTTCCTAATTCCAGTTATTGTCCACAATAAGCAAAGTCCTTTAAGAAAAATTTGAGAGGAGCAAAGATTACAATAAACTTTCTTGTTTACTTAGCTTTTCATGTAGTGTTGGCTCTAGATCTTCTTATCTAGGGGTCTGACTCTTGAAGCAGAAATTCTCACATTTCAGGTCCTCATGGTTGAATTGATCTAAATAAATTTGAAGATTGTTGTTGCAGAATTTTAGTTGGTACATTGATATATTTTGTCACATTTTAGTATATCATACAGTCTTCTGAATTTTCACATTAACAAAGCCAAAATTACATCGTTCAACCAAAACGCAAAAATTCGACCAATCACATCAGAGGCATGCTTACTACTACTTTTCTCTGCAGTAGTAACCATATTCCAAAGGGTTTACAATTTTTCTTGATAAATGAATTTCTATTAATTTTAATTATTATTTCATAAATGAATCCAGAAATAAATTTAGTAAATAGAACTAGATTGCGTAATTAATAACAGTAATTTCAAATGTGCCAAATTATTCATAATTTAAATTGTTTCTAAAAAAAAACAAAAAATTAACTGTACACTCAGAGCCAGTAGTTATCAATTGTAACATCAAAAATAAAGTAATTCCTTTCCATAAATTTTATCTTAAAATATAACATATTGTGTATAAAATTATATGAAAGTTTTCGGAAAAGCAGCTGAGATAATATTGACTGTCCAAAATTTGAAAAATAATACTGGTATCAATAACTACTGTTGAGGAAAAGTAATGCTAGAGGAGGATATCCTGTTGCAGCCTGCTAAGCTTGAAGATGGTCTAAGACTGAAACTACTAGCACTGAGCAAAATAAAAGACAGCTGGAGGTTTTCACCATAATTTCAACAATTAATTAACGGATGATTTTCCCTATCCATAGGGATTCACAGTACCTACTTCAATCAGACAGTATCCTGGATGACTATGTGAAACACATCATCATTAGGACTGAAGAAACAAGACAGCTGGCTCGCCAATGGACCCTGGATACTCAGGAAAAGGCTGAGAGCACTATAATGCCAAGCACTGGCCAGCAAAATACAGCCAGAACACTTGGTTTGGATTTTTATGCGTGTGCAGAAAGTGAGCTTATCAGAAATGTTACTAAAAGCAAAAAGTATTACTTTGGGTAGTATCATATCCTATGTCACTTGTTGGGCATTACATATAAAGTCAAAGATTATGGTCCTTCATCTAAAAGACACAAGTGCAAAATGTTGTCTGTGCCCTTAATATCAAGCTCTGCTACAGTCCATTTGCAGTAACAGCCCACTAATGTCATGATGGCTAATGTAACAAGGCCTATTGTCCCTGTAACTACTGAAAAGGCTGCTGCTCCTCTTCAGGAAGCATGGGTTGCACTCATCTCTCTGCAGAAACCCCTCCACTGTGGTTTCACTTACAGTACAGCTGTCTGTATCGTTAAGTCATGCAAGACACCTGACCTCATCAAGGTGCATGATTCATGAGGAGCAGCATTATTGACGACAGCAGCATTTTTTATTTGTGTAGTTTTTGTGCCTTATTGGTGTAAGTCTCAAAAATACTAATAAGGCTTCTACTGAGTGATACTGAAGATAATAATTCCTCTTCTCCAACATAGGTTGAAATTTGACATGTTACATTTAATTTGTAATGTATGAAACTTTAATTCTGGCCAAGATTTCCGCCAGCCAATTATTGTGCTCAATAGGGTCCATTTCACAGTGCATTGGTCATGCCATTAGTATATAATAGAAATTACTCCACCTTGGATATTTAATACTCCTTCTGTATTCTATCAAATGTTACATGTTTCAAGCACTACACCATTTTCAGTCACAAATTGTATTAAGCAGAGTGATGATAGTTTATTGTTAATATAATGTACAACTAAGGTTGGTGTCTTAGGTCTTTACCTATTTGACATGCCTGACGGTTGTTCTTCTTGATGGGCTCTACAGAATATGATGAATGAATTTATTAATTATACCTGTGGCTGTTGCATTTAGTAGTGACTGTTCTAATTGAATGTACAACATTATATATTCTTTAGGCAGTAAAATTATAATACTGTCAAACAGTCTCATGGGCAGTTAAGAAAGCCCAGGTATGGATACATGTTTTAATTTTTTTCATAAGAAGATGACAATGTCAAAAAAATCACATATGTATCATATCACATTCAAAGAAAAGACAAATTTAAAGAATTGTCACTTTATTGTTCACTTACTCTTCTTATTTAACAGGGACTGCTCAGGTCAGCACATTGCTACAGCAGCAGTTACAGCATCTACAACAGCTACACCAGCAAAACTTGCAGAACATGATGAATCTACTGTCAGGTTTGGCAAATAATAATGTGCCATTTCAGGCATTAGCATCTACTAGTGCAGTAAATACAAATCAGCCATCACTGCCCCAGTCCACACCAGCTAGCACTGCCAAAACTTCACCTACAAGTATGCTTGTGGATGGAAATAAATATGAGGTATACAAGTAACTTATCTACAAAACTTACTATATGTTTTATAGAATAGATCAATATACTCTCTTTCAAAAAACAGCAGTTCCACTGCACATCAGATATCATTATCTTATTTGTTTATTCATTTATTAATGTACCAGTCCTCTATCATGGAAGATACTGATGGTGAACTGTTAAAATTTAATTTATGATTGCTCACTAATAATACTGCTTTATAATTCTAACTGTGTCATATTTCTATTCCAGTTTTTATCACACTAACATTACTATGACTACTGCAGTGCTGTTCTGCATGCAATTTTCTGCCAGTACCAATACCTGTTCACAGTCAGGTATCATTTTCTATCATTCTCTGCTGCTGAAAATCAAACAGTTCACACTATTTATAATTAGTTATGTTTCACACTACATTCAACTCACTTCCCTCAACCAATTCCCATCTGCCACTACTACTACCACCACCACCACAACCAGCACCACCAGTAGTAGTAGTAGTAGTAGTAGTAGCAGCATGGTCACTGGTGGTTTGCATGTTTATGAAGTTACACTGACATCCTATCACCTTGATGTTTCACTTTTTTTGTCAGGCAGTGTATATTTCCTTTTATCAAATCTTATGACTACCAATGCCACTGGGATTATTATCAACTATCTTTCATATTCCATTTCTGGTTCCCTCATTTCATCTGTTTGACTTTCCTGCTCTCACAACAATGAGTCTACTGAGCTCAAACATAATAAGGTATCTTGAACAGAATGACCTCCCCAATGCCAACCAGCAAGGATTTTGAAAACACAGATCATATGAAAGCCAACTCGCACTTTTCTCACATGACATACTGAAAGCTTTGGATCAAGGCAACCAGATAGATGCAGTGTTTCTTGATTTCAGAAAAGCACTTAACTCAGTATCACACCTACACTTATTGTGAGAAGTATGATCAAATGGGGTATCAAGTGAAATTTGTGACTGGACTGAGGACTTTTTGGTAGGGAGAACACAGTGTGTTATTTCGGATGGAGAGTCATTGTCAGATGTAGAAGTAACTGCAGGTGTGCCCAGGGAAGTGCGTTGGGAACCTTACTGTTCCTATTGTATATTAATGACCTTGCAGGCAATATTACTAGTAAAATCAGGCTTTTTGCAGAGGCAGTTTTCTATAATTAACTACTGTCTGACAGATGCTGTCTAAATATCAGTCAGATCTTGACAAGATTTCAACATGGTGCAGAGATTGGCAACTTGCTCTAAAAGTTCAGCAATATAAAATTTCACCTTCACAGAACAAAAAAATGTAGTATCCTTTGAATATAATATCAATGAGTCACTGCCAGATTGGCCAGCTCATACAAATAACTGGGCATAACACTTTCTAGGGATATGAATACTCTGCAGAGCATGATGACATATGTTCAGTCATGGATAAAGCTGGTGGTAGACTTCAGTTTATTGGTAGAATACTGAGGAAGTCCCATCAGTCTACAAAAGAGATTGCTGACAAATCACTTGTGTGACCAGTTCTAGAATATTGCTCAAGTGTGTGGGACTCATACCAGATAGGACTAACATGGGATATTGAATATATACAGAGAAGGGCATCATGAATGGTCACAGGTTTGTTTAATCCATGGGAGAGTGCCACAGAGGTACTGAAGGAACTGAACTGGCAGACTCTTGAAGACAGGTGTAAACAACCCCAAGAAAGTCTATTACCAAAGTTTCAAAAACCAGCTTTAAATTATTGCTCATGAGATGTACTACAACCCCTACTTATCACTCACACAGGGATCGTGAGGATAAGATTAGAATAATTACTGCATGCACAGAGGTATTCAAACAATCATTCTTCCTGAGCTCCATACATGAATGGAACAGAAAGAAACCCTAATAACTGGTACAATGGGACATACCCTCTGCCATGCACCTTAGTGTGGCTTGCAGAAATAGATTTAGATGTAGAAAGAGTGTGTTACCACTTATCTGTAGTAAATATACAGGGTGAGGAAGCAAAGACAGGCCACCCGAAATGTTTCCAGAATGAGTAATGAAACTGAGGTGTGGTTTACTCTACGTTAAAGTCGACAATGAGGTGAATTCTTTGATTTATGCAAGTAATTCTTAACATTTATAGCTGGCAAATTATGACACCAACCTTGTTTTCTTCCCTGTGGTATTGTAATGAACCTTTAAAGAGCAGTTCAGTGGTATAGCATGTGTGGAACTTGATCAAATAGCAACAAAATAACAAAAATACAGCTTACTGTCCTAGGCAAGCGAACACATAACTTAGGTATTGTTCATGTGTTTCTTAATACAATTGTCACAACACAGAATGTTAATCTTGAGCATTGATGCTATAAACCACATCTGGACAGAAAATATTGCATGTTGAAGCTCATCTAGACTTTTATCATTTTATTTGTAAAACTGTATTGCACACTAAGGGTAAACTGAATGAGGTAACACTATTTTAAACAGAGTTGCCTGTAATGCCATGGATGACTACCTGCCCCATCCTTGTCATACTAAACCTGTATGTCTGCAAATGTATACATGAATTATTTTATTTTTATTGTTCTTAAATTGTAATACCAAGACATATCTAATATCCTTATAATAGAGACCTATAGACAAATACTACTACTACTGCTACTGCTACTGCTACTGCTACTACTACTACTACTACTACCACCACCACCACCACCACCACCACCACCACGACTACTATCATAGCATAGGGCCATACTATATGGCATTTCATATCTTCAAGAGTCACTGGTGTTTCCTTGTAGTTTCCTTGTTTTAATTTTCCTCACAGACAAAAGGTTCAAGCTGTAAAGTTTGTTGAGTGCACTGATCATTCCTGTTTCCAAAACAAATAGTATTTGTGTTTAGTGATAAGAGAATGTCACCTCAATATACACCTGGGTGGAGGCAATTATTTTATTTGAATAGCAATGTAATCATGTAAATATTACGCAACCAGCATGGGATAAATAGCAGCTCTTTTATATAATGGATAAAACACCAGCTTTTTGTGAAGTAGTGGCTTTCCCTATAATCTGTCAAGTTCACATTTACCTGACATAAGCACAAATAGCATTAAGCAGTATACTTATAGTTTATTATTAATACAGTGTAATATAGTACATTAATACAGATATGCTTCCATGGCATATCTGTATTTTTTAAAGCATATTTTGATTTTTTTCACATCTCTGAACATTCTCCTTCTTGGTGGTATTTACGGATTGAGAGACTGACTGACTGAATGAATGAATGAATGAATGAATGAAAGAATGTATCCATATTTCTTACCATCAAGTATAAGATGCTGTGTGAAACACTGCGACACATTTTACCTGTTCCGTAGTTTCAATATTACACAAGTTGGAAGAAATGCATAAGACGTGATTTTAATTAATAAACAACAATTCAAATACACAATAAACAGTGAAATCAGGTCTTTTCATGCTGTTTCAACAAAGTTTGCATCTTTATAAACAACATGTGCCAGACTTTCATGCACTCTTTGAAATCAGTGGGGCTCACATAATGCCCTACACAAAATGTTGCCTAAAACCATAAACTTATAATTCTGAGATATTTTGGGTTAAACCTGTTTACCAAAACGACAGGCTCTATGGTGTGGGATGTAGCAATATTTGTAGCAGTAAATAAGAATTATAAATCAACTGAAATGGGGAAATTAATTCTGTGTCCAAAATGATTTCTGCAAGATAAACTATCAAGGGCAGATTGAAACTTGGAGTTGAATTTTTCTACCAACAATGAAACATATATTCCCTTGGGACCCATTTCACAAAATTTCTCTTAAGTTAAAAAGGATTGTGCAACACCATTGCTTTTTGTATGGTAATTGTGGGGTAGAGTAATAATGGCTCATGTATCATGAGTGGACAGTGAGACAAGAAGTCATAATATACCAAGTGCAATTGTAAAAATTAGAAAATATTAGATAGTCATACACTGAAGAACTCATTTGTTAAGTGTTCCAAGTCTCCACCTACACTCCTGGAAATTGAAATAAGAACACCGTGAATTCATTGTCCCAGGAAGGGGAAACTTTATTGACACATTCCTGGGGTCAGATACATCACATGATCACACTGACAGAACCACAGGCACATAGACACAGGCAACAGAGCATGCACAATATCGGCACTAGTACAGTGTATATCCACCTTTCGCAGCAATGCAGGCTGCTATTCTCCCATGGAGACGATCGTAGAGATGCTGGATGTAGTCCTGTGGAACGGCTTGCCATGCCATTTGCACCTGGCGCCTCAGTTGGACCAGCGTTCGTGCTGGACGTGCAGACCGCGTGAGACGACGCTTCACCCAGTCCCAAACATGCTCAATGGGGGACAGATCCGGAGATCTTGCTGGCCAGGGTAGTTGACTTACACCTTCTAGAGCACGTTGGGTGGCACGGGATACATGCGGACGTGCATTGTCCTGTTGGAACAGCAAGTTCCCTTGCTGGTAGAACGGTGGGTTCGATGAGGGTTTGGATGTACCGTGCACTATTCAGTGTCCCCTCGACGATCACCAGTGGTGTACGGCCAGTGTAGGAGGTCGCTCCCCACACCATGATGCCGGGTGTTGGCTCTGTGTGCCTCGGTCGTATGCAGTCCTGATTGTGGCGCTCACCTGCACGGCGCCAAACACGCATACGACCATCATTGGCACCAAGGCAGAAGCGACTCTCATCGCTGAAGACGACACGTCTCCATTCGTCCCTCCATTCACGCCTGTCGCGACACCACTGGAGGCGGGCTGCACGATGTTGGGGCGTGAGCGGAAGACGGCCTAACGGTGTGCGGGACCGTAGCCCAGCTTCATGGAGACGGTTGCGAATGGTCCTCGCCGATACCCCAGGAGCAACAGTGTCCCTAATTTGCTGGGAAGTGGCGGTGCGGTCCCCTACGGCACTGCGTAGGATCCTACGGTCTTGGCGTGCATCCGTGCGTCGCTGCGGTCCGGTCCCAGGTCGACGGGCACGTGCACCTTCCGCCGACCACTGGCGACAACATCGATGTACTGTGGAGACCTCACGCCCCACGTGTTGAGCAATTCGGCGGTACGTCCACCCGGCCTCCCGCATGCCCACTCTACGCCCTCGCTCAAAGTCCGTCAACTGCACATACGGTTCACGTCCACGCTGTCGCGGCATGCTACCAGTGTTAAAGACTGCGATGGAGCTTCGTATGCCACGGCAAACTGGCTGACACTGACGGCGGCGGTGCACAAATGCTGCGCAGCTAGCGCCATTCGACGGCCAACACCGCGGTTCCTGGTGTGTCCGCTGTGCCGTGCGTGTGATCATTGCTTGTACAGCCCTCTCGCAGTGTCCGGAGCAAGTATGGTGGGTCTGACACACCGGTGTCAATGTGTTCTTTTTTTCCATTTCCAGGAGTGTATTTGTCTTTGTATCTGATGGTTAAAGTCTTTAGACTTTTTACACTAGTTCTCTGTAGAAAAGTTCTTTATACATCTAGAGGATGACTCCTTTCATTTCATTACTGCCTGTTGCCTACACGCATTGCTATGTAAATTATTTGCTTTTATGGAGCAACGCAACACTCATTGTCGATTAATTCCCTGATGCACAATCTGTGGAATGGAATTTTAATATGTATTTTGAAAGCAGTTTTCCCCTTAGATGTTGAATTTTGGAAAAAACTGTCCCATTAGCTACTACAATATATAATAAATGTGTCTTCCATGCTTCGTGTTTCTAGAGCCATTAGTTTAGGCTGAGTCAGAAAATCAGAAAAATGCCACAGTCATGCACAAAAACTGAAAACCTATTTCACTCCCTTAGGGATTGAATTTTTGGAAATCCTTTCTTAGTGAGTACTTAAGTTACATAATAGATATTTCTTCAAAATTTCATGTTTCTAGAAACAATTATGTAAAATGGACACTGATATGCCAACAAAACTTTAACTCTCATCTGTTCCGCGTAGGGGTTGAACTTTGAAAAATTCTTTCTTAGTAGGTGTCTATACCATACGAAGAATGTTCCACTCAAATTGCATATCTCTAGACTAAATTATTTATGCTAGGCATTGATTCTTGGATTACATCATTTCGCATTCCCCAAAATTACAATAATATCCATTTCAGTCCCTTAGGGTTAATTTTACAAAATTCCATCTCACTGTAATAAATGTTCCACCTAAATATTTTCAGACTATATATAATTATCTTTGAGGTAGCAGTGTGCACCATAATCTTTGCAATACACATGTATACATCAGATCATCAACTACTGTAAGTGAACGTACATTGAGTTGGATGAGGAAATAAAATCTAAAAGGAAAAATAAATAAATAAAATTCAAAAACAGTGAATAACATACAAGAATATAGTAAGTGCCATTGATAATACACAATATGAAAGCTAACAACAGAAGTCGAAAATGTGGAGGAGGGAGGGTGGTAAATGGATGCTGGCTGAAGAGGGATGGGAGAGATACTGTAATGTATATTGTTGAGCCAAGACTTATAAGAAAATTAAGATGGTTAACAGTGCAATTAAGTGAGATATGGATTTGAAATCAAATACTGGGAGGGGTTGGAGGGGGGGGGGGGGAGACTGAATAAAATGACAGTAGGGATATGAGTGCATATTTGATTAAATGTTGAAGTAGGAAAAATCAAAATGAGAGTGAAAAGGTGGGAGTAAGTTGGGCTAGTGTATTGGAGGGGGGAAAGGGGAGGAGGGGGGGGGGGGGCAAGAACCTTCAATGGTTCAATGGGCCTAACCATAGGCGAGTGGTTGAAGGCTCAAAGTGGGGGTAAGGAGGGGTGACAAAAGACTGTGATATCTAATGACAAACAAAGCATTGAAGAATGGGAGAGAGGGGAGAGGGTGGCTGGGTGGGGAAGGATTAGTATTCCATTAGATTAGGCTGGTATAATAATACTAGCAGGGAGGAGAGCAGGGGATGAGACAATGGGAGAGAGACACAAGGGGGGGGGGGGGGGAGAGTGAGATGAGTGGGGGGTCAAAGATGGATGGAAAACATGAGAATTCAGGCACAGTGCAATATTTATGAAACATAGTAAAAAGCAGGAAAATATAGCAGGAAGTCAGCTATCAGTCACTACTCCATCTGTACATAATTGCTGACGTAGATCTCAGCTGTAGAATAGCTATCATTAGGGCTAAAAATATAATAAATACAATGGACTCAAGACAGTGATTAGCATAAAATGAGATCAATACCACAGTTATACAAAACTGGAGATGTTATAATTTTCTTGCCAATTTTGGTTGAAAAAATGCAGAATTTGTTGTGAGACAATATGTAATATTCCCACTTGACCCCTATAGTTTCATTAAGTTCCAATGTATGACAGCACTATAGCCTTCAAAAAGGTTGTAACAAAGGTGTGTTCCAAGTAAAGAACTGTCACTGAGTTTCTTTTGGCAGAAAACCACGGCATCACAGATATTCATAGTTGCAGAATGTCTATGGAGGTGTGGCAGTGAACAAAAGCAACTAACAACATGTGTGATTATAAGCCTTTTGCGTCTACATGACTCACTTCAAATGATATGTTACAAACAAGGGACATTCAGTAAGTAGTGAACACTTTTTACTGGAAGCAGGTTGGTTTTATTCAAGATTGCTGAATCCCTGTTGTATGTAACATACCATCTGAAGTGATTCATGTAGACTCAAAGGCTTATAATTACACATTTTGTTAGATGACCTTAGCATGTACACAGCTTAATTCAGACTGAGGTTGCTGTTTACAGACCTATACAGCCAAACACACTGAATGTCACCGAGGATGAACAGTATCCTCCATCCACTGATATATGTATATAACCAGTAGTTCAAACAAATTTTGTATTGTAAAATTAAAGAAGATAAATAACAATCACAGCAAAATAACAGTTTTGCATTAGATAAATTACAAGGTAATGTAACTAGCTGTAATGACTTAATGGAATAATGCACTAATCCTGATGTGAAAAATGTGAATTTAAATTAATGTTAAAACTTTTTCAGAAAATTCTTTAACATCTACATCCACATGCATACTCTGCAAATCATGCTTAATGCCTGGCAGAGGGTTCATTGAACCACCTTCACAATAAATCTCTATTATTCCACTCTCCAACAGTGCGCCAAAAAAAGAAAGAAACTTATATATTTCCATGCAAGCTCTGATTTCCCTTATTTTATTCTGATGATCATTTTTACCTAAGTAGATCAGCTTCAATAAAATATTTCCACATTCAGAGGAGATAGTTGATGATTGAATTTTCGTGAGGAGATCTTGCCGCAACAAACACCATTGTTTTAATTATGTCCACCCCAAATCCTGTATCGTGTCCATGACACTCTGCCCTCCATTTCTCACTGAAGCAAAACATGCTGCTCTTCTTTGAACATTCTCAATGTACTCTGTTAATCCCATCCGGTAAGGATCCCACACCATGCAGCAGTACTCCAAATGAGGATGGACATGCATAGTGTAGGCAGTCTCTTTAGTAGATCTGTTCTGCCAATTAATCGCAGTCTGTAGTTCGCCTTCCCTACAACATTTTCTGTGTGTTGATTGATTTATCGTGTAACCGAAGTTTAACATATTTCTTTTAGCACTCATCTGTATGAACTCACACTTTTCATTGTTTGAGCCTAATAGGCAATTTTCGCACCATACAGGTATGGTATCTAAATCATTTTGCAGTTCTGATGACTTAACTAGACCATAAACAACAGCATCCTCTGCAGACAACCTAAGATGGCTGCTCGGATTGTCTCCTGAATTGTTTATATAGATAAAGAACAGAACAGCAGAGGGCCTATAACACTACCTTGGGAAACACCAGAAATCAGTTTTGTTTTACTCGATGACTCCATCAATTACTACAAACTGTGACCTCTCTGCCAGGAAAACACAAATCCAGTTGCATAGCTGAGACGATAATCCATAAGCAAGCAATTTGATTACAAGCCACTTACGAGGTAGGGTATCAAAAGCCTTCCAGAAATCTAGAAATACCAAATCAATTTGAAATCCCTTGTCAATAGCACTCAACAGTTCATGTGAGTAAAGAGCTAGCCATGTTTCACAAGAACAATGATTTCCAAATTTGTATTGACTGTGCGCCAATACGCCATTCTCTTGGAGGTAAATCATAATGTTTAAACACAATACATGTTCCAAAACCCTGCCTGCAAATCAATGTTAATGGTATGACCCTATAATTTAGTGGATTACCCCTGTTGCCTTTCTTGAATATTGGTGCACCTGTTCAACTTCCCAGATTTTTGGGTACAGATCCTTCATCAAACAAGTGGTTTTATATAATTGTTAAGTATGGAGCTACTGAATCAGCATGCTCTGAAATGAACCTAATTGGTATACCGTCTGGACCAGAAGAGTTACTTTCATTAAGCAATTTAAGTTGTTTCACTACTTCGAGGATATCTGTTTATAAGTTACTCATGTTGACAGCTGTTCTTGACTCAAATTCTGTAATATGTACTTCATCTTCTTTCTATTGCTATTGTGGAGAGAAGGCATTGATTGTGTCTTGCCACTAGCACACTGTACGTAAGACCAGAACCTCTTTGGATTTTCTGCCAAGTTTCAAGACAAAGTTTCACTGTAGAAACTATTACAAGCACCTAACATTGAAGTCTGCGCTAAATTTTTAAGCTTCTGTAAAAGATAGCCAGTCTAGAAGGTTTTACATTCATTAAGATTTTGCATGCCTTTCTCGTTGTTCCTGCAACTGTGTTCTGACCTGTTTTGGGTACCATGGGGGATCAGTTGCGTTGTCTGTTAATTTATTTAGTATAAATCCCTCAACTGTTCTCAGTACTATTTCTTTGATTTCAAGCCACACCCGATCTGCACTTACACTGTTAATTTGTAAGGAGTGGAGATTGTCTCTCAGGAAGGGCTCAAGAGAATTTTTGTATGGTTTTTTTGAACAGATATATTTTTCATTTATTTTTGGAGGTTTTGGGAGTTATGGTATTCAGTCTCACTACAACAGCCCTATGTCCATTGATCCCTGTATTTATTTTGATGCTCATTATTACCTCAGGATTAGTTGTTGCTAAGAGGTCGAGTTTTTTTCACAATTATTTACTATTCGAGTGGGCTCATGAACTAATTGCTCAAAATAATTTTCAGAAAATGTATTTAGCACGATTTTGGATGATGTTTTACGCATACCTCCGGATTTAAACTTTTATTTTCTTCAACATATCGAAGGTAAATTGAAGTCACCACCAACTACAATTATACGAGTTGTGTAGGTGTTTGAAATTAGACTCATGTTATCCTTGAACAATTGTATCATCTGAGATGGGAGGTTTCGTGAAAGGATCCAATTATTATTTTATCTTGGTTGCAAGGAATGATCTCTATCCATACTCACTCACAGGCACTGTCTACTTCAGTTTCACTACAAGATAAACTACTACTAACAGCAACAAACACGCCAACTCCAACTGTATTTAGCCTATCCTTTCTGAATGCTATTAGGTCTTTCGTAAAAATTTTGGCTTAACTTATCTCCAGTTTTAGCCAGCTTGCAGTGCCTATAACGATTTGGGCATCAGTGCTTTCTATTAGCGCTTGGAATGAAGGAAGAAAGATTGGGTGTAACGAACCTTCGGCATTTGAGGTCATTGGGGACGGAGCACAGGCTCAGATTGTGTCAAGGATGCACAAGGAAACCGGCTGTCCCCTTTCCAAGAAACCATCCCAGCATCTGCCCGGAGCAATGTAGGGAAATCATACTGGCACTTGGAGCTCTAGTACTTTCCCAACAAAGCTACGGCAATTCACAATTGTTATACCAATGGTTCCGAGATCTACAGTTTTCCTGTGTCTGACCTGCACCCTTTGAAACTGAAGCTCTTTTCGTGTTTCCCAGAGACCCACCAACCTAAAAATGATTATTGAAAACTTGGTGTAATCAGATTGCAATTATCTTTATTTTATTTTACAGTGTTTTGTACTAAATATCAAAATCTACATACTAGTGCTCCACGTAATAAGATCATAAGAAGTTCAGAGTCACAGCTGCCGAGTGAAAGTAACATGTAAAATATAAATGTTTATTGACAATTCTATAAAACACATAATATCCTGAATTGATGTTAATATCATTATTGTCCACGATACTGTCATTCGTTACATGAAAAATTTTGCAATCACGAATTTTGTTCTCATTTGATAAGCTACTGAGAATTACTACATACAGAGAACATATTATGCAAGATGTGTTCCTCCTGGGTCTTAACTGGACGTGCCACTAAGAAGGCAGCTTTCGGAGAGCTCCCAAAAAGTCCACTTTCAATTAGATTTTTGTACTCGTCATTCCTTTCCAATGCTACATGTTCACTAAATCTAACTTTGAGTCATCTTCCCGTTTGCCTCACATAAAAGGCATCGCAGTGCAAGGATTCTAATTTACACACATCCAATTCATGCTAAACGCTTCTTTTGTCAACACTATTAGTTGACCTACAACCAAAGTTATTCATGGTTGAAAATGTTAACCTACAACCAAAGTTATTCATGGTTGAAAATGATACTATAATTTTATGCTTTTTTTAAAAATTCATGTCACTTTTGTACTAATTGTACTGTAAAATTGTAAACTCTCATACGAGTGTAGCTTCTTGTTGACTTAACTTCAATTTTATTATAAATATTAGCTAAGCACCCACTGCCTTGCTCATGTTTGTGTAGTAATTACATCAAAAATAATTTTATAAAGATATATTAGGACTTCTGAAAAATTAATGAGCCGTTTCTTTTCCTATACAATTCAGTCAAAGTCAGTTCATCCTGGTGAGTGTTAAATAGCTTTCTTTCATTTAGTTCGCAAATTGCAACAACTTCTAAACTTTTCACACTAATTAAAGCTTCTAAGGTATGGTCTTTTCTAATTGTAGTTATGATCAAAAAGCAATTCTGGTAGCTGGAGTCCATGGTTTTTATTAAGCAGGCCTTTTGCGTTCTTGTGATGACACTTCCACAGGAACTTGCATCCCCTAATGCATATTTCTTTCTATCTAATCAAGAAGTGAGATATCAGTTTTACAGATTTATCTTTTTTTCAATATAATGAAAAATATTCATAAAAATTTTCATCCCCTGATTTCACTCCCTTGGGAGTTGAACTTCCGAAATCAATGAAACACGCGTTTATTTTGTTTCTACCAGCTATGCCAAATAGAAATTTTCACAGATTTAGCTCAGAAAAGGCTTTCATAATGAATAATTTCACAAAACTTTGCGTTCACCCTCTAGTTCATTCCGTCAGGGGGTTGAATTTGCAAAAATATTGAACAACGTATTTTTTTATTCCTAACAGAGAAGTTAAATACCAATTTTCAATGAGGTAGCTTTAAATACACTTTAGTAGTTTTCTAATCACGATTTATTTTACAAAAAATGTTCACACATCATTTTACACATTTAACGGTTGAATTTCCAAAAATGCTGAAACATTTTCTTTTTTAATTCTAACAGATACCAAGTATCAACTTTTGTAGTCCTAGATTGAAAATTGCCTTAATGGCAACATATTTTCAAGATTTTCATCCCCTTTCACCCCCTTATGAGTGGAATTTCGAGCAATACCTTCTTAAATAATGCTTACTTTGTAAAATACCCTCTCCAAATTTCAAGTTTCTATTCTTAGCAGTTAGGGCTAGCCAATAACAAGCCAGTGAATGTCTGGCCCTATCCACCTCCCCCCCCCCCCCCTTTCACTTTAAGGGTTGAAATTCCAAAAACAGTGAAATGCGTAATTTTTATTTCTAAAAGAAAAGGCAAGTACAAATTTTCATCAATGTAGCTTCAAAAATGCTTAATGAAATATTTCCCTAAATACTTTCATCCCTTATTTCACTCCCAGAGGTGCTGAATTTCCAAAACAAACCCTTTTTTTAATTTCTAACCAAATTCAAATTTTAATAGATTTAGCTTTAAAACACACTTTCATAATGAAATATTTTCATAAAACATTTCATCCCTTATTTCACCCTCTTAGAGATAGAAGTTCTAAAAACACTTAAACACATATCTTTTTTATTTCTGACTAAGAAGTCCAATACCAAAATACTTTAGTACGGGGGTTGTATGTTAATTGGGTTTGGATGGGAATATTTTAATAAATCAAATGCAGACATAATCCTTAGAATGTGATCTTTAATTACCAACATTTACTTTTCCATATAATCACCAGCAAATTGGATACAATTCTGCTAACGATGAACAAGTTTTCAGTAGCCGTCACAGAAGTCGACACAGCTTCCGCAACCACAGTCTCTCAATTCTCTCAGCATTTTCATCAGAAGCACAATGATGTCCCCGCTGATCGTCTTTCATTATCGGGAACAAGTGGAAGTCAGATGGTGCTAAATGTGGACTGTATGGAAGATGCCGTACAGTGGTGGGATTCAGTCTCTGAAGTTCTGCTGTGGTGGGCGGTTTGGCATTGTCATGCTGCGGGAAAATATTTCCCTCTTCCTTTCGGACCCTTGTTAGCCGTCGTTTCAGAGTTTGCAGCTTTGTGATTTAACCCTCTGAATTTATTGTTGTTCCACAATCAAGGAAATCAACATGGATAACACCATCTGCATCCCAGAACACTGTGGCCATGATTTTTCCAGCTGAGGGCTGCATCTTGAATTTCTTTTTCTGGGGCAAGTCTTTGTGTCAATATTCCACAGACTGACGTTTCATCTCCGCGTCGTAATGGTGTACCCACGTTTCATCTCCTGTCACGATTGAATGGGGAAAGGCATCACCTTCATTCTCATAATGCAAGAGGAGTTCCTGGCAAATTTCAAGTCTGTGCACTTTTATTTCAGGAGTCAGCATCCGGGGTACCCATTGTGCACAGATCTTCCGATAGCCAACCAAAGCAATAATATGACCCATACATTCTTGTGAAATGCCGATTGTTTGCAGTTTCTCTCTGAGTGATACAACGGTCGGCCTGAATCAATCTGTCAACATTTTGCTTGTGAAACTAGGTGGTTGCTGTCACAGGAAGTCCAACACTTTGTTGCGCAGGTCACATGTTCCTGCCTCAACATCTTTAAACTTACTCGCC
The DNA here is from genome assembly GCF_023898315.1 of Schistocerca nitens. Lineage (NCBI taxonomy): Eukaryota > Metazoa > Arthropoda > Insecta > Orthoptera > Acrididae > Schistocerca > Schistocerca nitens. The sequence continues at coordinate 502,063,771 of NC_064614.1, read as the reverse complement.
CAACAATGCACAGTAGTCACATCAACACACACAATAAACTGCTTTCATTCTCTGATGAATATCCTTTGAGGTGACACCTTCTGCTGCAAGAATTCAATGACTGCACGTTGCTTAAATCACAGTGACTGACTGACTGCACAGGGTTCTATACTTTACACTGTAACAACACAACCGATCAATGCTAAGGTTTTCTGTCAACTGGAACTGCCAGTACCTGCTGCATACCAATGCTGCCAACTGTTGAAGAGTTACAAAGGTGGAAGCATTACTTTTCAGTCAAACCTCATAGTTATTTAAAAATGTTTTCTTTCTTTAATTTTCACCCATTATTTCAGCCAATAGGGGTTAAATTTCCAAAAATGCTTCAAACATGGATTTGTTTATTTCTGACCGAGAAACCACAAAACTGCTTTTTTATGCTGACTTGTGTGGTTTAAATGAATCCCACAAGCATGTTTCCAGTTGTCATTAAAACCTGAAAAGTTCACAGAGCTGTACGTTTCCAACTCACACATAAATTGATACCACCACCACTGCTTTTTTATTAACTTAAGTGAGTGATCAACATATCTAAAATAATAAAACTTTTTTCTCCCAATCTTGGATTTTCAAGAAAAAATTTTTCACTTAATTAATGAAAGTATCGGCTAGCTGATCACAAACGGAAAGTTCTCATACTCAGTCCGTCATTTTTGTGGTACATACCATTACCAAAGTTAAAGTAATTGTATTTCAAGATTAAACAGCAAATCAATAAACTCATTAATCTCAGTCCTAGACAGCCTGTCCTACTTGGTTATACTTCTCATAATAAATTCAACACTACTGTCCATCGGCATATTGGTGTAGAAGTTTACAACATCCAGTAACACAAATTTCATGACTGCAGTTACAGGTACATCATCACAAATCTTACTGGCTAACTATTCATAGCTGTTCTTGACTGGATATTGGTGTCTGTACTGGAAGTGTTTCCTTAAAAAATTAAAGTATTTTCTAGCAGCTTTGCTGACCAGCATTTCTTTCTTATAAACTTTAAGCTGTGCCCTAAGTGTAGGTGTATGTAGATTTGTAGTGAAATTGCTGTGCCACCCTTGGTGAAAATATTTCACTACATATTTTTCGGCTTTTCATTCATTTTTCTCTGTGTTCAAGGAGTCAGATCTCTATTGATGTGATGTTATGTTATGTTATTTTCTTCAAAAAAACTTGTTACCGGTACATGTTCAGCTTTCCCTCAACCACAAATGTATTGCTTTTGTCCTCCTTAGTGATTATGGCAACTATATCAGTAAGCTTGCTGTCAGTACTATCCACAATCATTGCTTCATTTGTACTAACATTAGAAGATGTATTGGATTCATTACTAGTGATTCTGTGAACTGCTATAGTAATCTTACTTTTTTTTAAGAATCTGTTGCATACTTCACATGAACGATACTATCTTCCTACTAACGTATTTTAGACCTTTGTTTAACATTCATTTTTTCTGCTCACTTAAGTTGATGTTTGTCAAAATTAGCACCCTATGATAAAAATCAAACTTCATTTCACTTTCTGCAGTAACATAAGAAGGCTGACCTACTTATCTCAAAACTTTGTTATGCCTTAGCCTTGTTTCATTAGATACTTTTTTCCACAGTGTCCCTTACAACAACAAATAAAACACAAACACTAAAGGACTTGCAAGGCTTCCCAACTCAATATACAACCTATAAAAATCATCACTAACCATTTGCTCCTTAACAAACAACTCCCTAATTTCAGTTCTCATAATGGGCACTTTAAATTTTCATCTGCAATTCAACACTTTGTTCCTGATAATGAACTGTGTTTGTACATTACTTTGGCATTACATGGGAAGGGCAGATTTTTAGATATTTGGGAGAAGTAAATTTTGTCATCCGAGGTCTTCTGGTACTGCTCTGCACAATGAGCAGGTGGCAATGAAAAGCACCTACTTTTGGGAGCTTTATGAAAGCCACCCTCTTGGCAGCAGGTCCAGTTAAGACCTAGGAGGGATGCATCTTGCCTAATATGCTCTATTTAGTAACACTCAATAGCTTTGCTGTTACAAAATTAGATCATTTTCCCTGTAGCTGCTGACGGTATGGTGGATAATAATGTTATTAACATAAGTTCATGCCATATATTTCATTGAATTCTCAAACATTTCATACGGAGTTTTATTGTACGTCAATGGCCATGACTCTAAAGTTATTACATGATGTGCAGGATGTAGGCTTTAGTATTTAGCACAAGACATTGTAAAATAAGATGAAATGAGAAATGTCGTGCCCAATACCTTGCCCACCGCTACCACAATGGTATTCCACCGAACCTACACAATATACTCTTCCATCCCTAAACAACCTCATGACTCATACCCCTGTAGTAGTAGACACAGATACAAGACCTGTCCCGTGAAACCAACCATGTGATCTACAAGCTAAGCTGCAACGACTGTGCTGCATTCTATGTGGGCATGACAACCAACAACCTGTCTGTCCAGAAGAATGGACACCAATGAACTGTGGACAATAAACAAGTGGACCACCCAGTTGCTGAGAATGTTGCCAAACATGACATCCTTCATTTCAATAAATGCTTCATACCCTTTGCAATATGGGTCCTCCCCACCAACACCAGCTTTTCTGAATTGTGCAGGTGTGAACTTTCCCTGCAATATATCCTACCTTCCCAGAACCCTCCTGCCCTCTACCTTCATTGGTCATTGTCCTCGCCCATCCAGCCTCCCTGTTCCCATTCCATCGTGTATACAGCCCACATTCCACCATTGCACTCGGTCATTTTACTTCTCTTCTTTCCCACTACCCCCTCTCCCCTGCCCACAATCTAGCCTCCTGACTGCACATACCTGCCCTACACTCTCCACCTCCTCCCTGCACACTACCCTACTATCCAGCCTCCTCCCTGTCCCAGCATGTGCACGTGCATTTTGACGAAGACCTTACAGGCCAAAAGTTTTATTTGTGAGTCTTTTGTTGTGCCTATGTGCGACTCAGCACCTCTGCTATATGATATGGTAATTGCAGTCTCATTACATGAAGTTTTCAAATATGGTTAATGACTTCTTTAAAAACAGTTTTAACAAATTTTAATTCATTGTTACATTCCATCCCGGATTTTCCATTGTTACACAGGTCAGTGGATAGAGGGCTTGTTCATCCTCTGACATGCACTGTGGCTGGTTGTATAGGTGTGGGAAAAGCAGCCTCCGAGTTAAGCTGTGTACATGCTATTCATAAAACAAGTGACGTTATAAGCCTTTTGATTCTGTGAGACTGACTTCAAGTGGTGTGTTACGTACTATGAAGTCTGCAGTTGTGATACATGTTTTAAGCAATTCAATGTCTAATTCCCTAGTATTTCTTATATTTTTAGCCATATTGATAGCTATTCTGTAACTGGAATCTATACCTGCAGTAAAGTTGCGACTCAATGCTGGCTTGCTTCCTTTTCTGGATATCATCCTGTATGCCGCAGAAATAACGCACGCTGCCAGAAAATTCATTACTTTGAGCAGTTTATCATCGGGAATTTAACAAATTTTGTTAAGATGTGTAAGTGGTCCTCCATTTTCAACAGTTAAGAAATGAATTCAAACATTTCAGTACTTCCCTTGAACAAAGTCCACTAGAAGGATGTATCAAAACTTTAATCACAAATACAAATAATTTGAAGTCCAGCATACTGTATTTGTTGATACACAGTTCAAAATGAATCAAATAGTTGATATTGTTATATCAGAAGGAAAATTATAACAAATTTTGCATGAAGAATTAACTATCCAAATGGTTCGTGTAAGACAAATGCCGTAAGTGTTCAGTTGGCCAAATACATATTTGCTTGAAATGTTTGAACTCTTCTAAAGCACCCAAATGAATGTGTGCTACTTTCTTATTGAGAAGTAGCTTTTTGCCCATGGCTTCGTTTGCATATGCATATCACACACACACACACACACACACACACACACACACACACACACACACACACTACTTTCACTCATTTGTACAGACATTTCATCCACCTCTCTAGCAGCTTTTGCCGTAGTGTCACCCGATTCTGTGGAAACCTGTAATTCTGCCAGTAACTGTCATTCCAAGAAAAAGGGCTGTAACTGGCAACTGTTTTATACCATGAGGCTTTAAGAGCAGATATTAAATGTATCTGCGATCTGGAGCTATGTGGCATGATCTTTGGCCCAGAAACACGAGGTGCATCAACTACCGACCCACACAAATCAGACGTATTGTGTTTCATACTTGTAATCTTTTCGAAGTCTACTTACATGGAATAAATATCAACAGGTCATTCTCTGACATTTCTACATGAAGCCCCCTCACATCGTCACCACACCACTAATGGTGGTAGGAGTATCTTTAAACAGAAAATGAATCACATATATTCCAAATAGGGTTGAAAATGTTCCAGGCATTCCTGTGATACACTTTTATGTGCCTCCAGAGAAATATTATGTAAGTTTAGATTTCATTCAGAGAAATGTGAGGTTTCAACTTGCCTACAAATAGCAGGTCTAGCCAATATTCTAAAGTATTTTTTCCGCCACACTTATGGTAAATGATGTTTTGCATGGAATTTGCAAGGAAATTAATGCATGGAATCATAAATCTTTGATTAAAAAGTATGAATTTTACTTAACCTAGTTTTTAAGTCCTTCAACTGTTAGCAAGTGTTAAAACATTCAAAATATAAAAATTTTCATCAATTCCCAATTTTTGGGAATCTTCACGAGCCAAACAAATATTCCTGGCAATATTCCCATTTTATAAGTTGCCTCCCACTGGGAATATATCCAGCCCACACCACTAAACATGAGAATTTTGGTTAAATATGATGTATAATGATCCACTCTCCTGTTAAGTACTTAAGTGGTCGCCCGTGCAGTTTCGTTACATTAGTTTCTCTCTTTATTATGTCTTCAGGCTAAGTATATTGTTTTGCCTTCTCGACAAAAATTCTGCCATTTTTACAAAAAAAAATTTAAAACTTGACCTCTGTAGACCACACTCAGCTTTAACTATCTTATACCGCTCACTTCAAGAAATTCCCACAGTTTTATTTCAGAGAATATTCCTCACATTGACCACCCTTTTAATCACGCTAAAAATATTCTCAGATGAAGTATATTCTCCAAAGTTTTACTCGTGGAAACGAGAATGTTCTCTGTAATTCTGGGAATTTAGTACATTCTCAGTTTCATTCATATGTCTCTCCTCTATACAAGATCAAACTGGTGTGCTCAAAATGTGTTGGGTGAAGCTGAGAGGTCAACAGATGAAACTTACTGGCAGATTAAAACTGTGTGCCAAACCGAGACTCAAACTCGGGACCTTTGCTTTTCGTGGGAAAGTGCTCTACCACTGAGCTACCCAAGCACACCTCGTGACCCGTGCTCACAGCTTAATTCCACCAGTATGCTGTGAGGACGGGTCGCGAGGTGTGCTTGGGCGCTCAGTGGTAGAGCACTTGCCCGCGAAAGGCAAAGGTCCAGAGTTCGAGTCTCGTCCGGCACACAGTTTTAATCTGCCAGTAAGTTTCATATCAGCGCACACTCCACTGCAGAGTGAAAATCTCTTTGAGGTTAACAGATATTCAAAAGGCAGTTTCCAAAATCTTATGTCAATAAAGACTGACAGCTCTATCTTTCACATATTGCTTAATGCTAATTAACCATAAACTCCACAATGGGAGTGAAATTTGATTTCTGGGAGTATTACAAATGGGCAGACATTTTTCAAACCCTGCAAACAGCAAACTTTAAAATATTCATAGTACTTACACACCTAGGTGTGAACAAATACTGACAGCTAACTTTGCATTGGTCATCACTCCTATCATTACTTATAATATTTTTTAATTACTTAATGTATTTTTCTTTATATGAATGGGGTATCCTGTCAGTGTGATGATCTAAATCATGTAAGAGGAGAGGGTGTGTCAGTCTGCACTTTACAGGCAGTTGCCACACCAACAGCCTGCCACCTTAGGTAGCTGGCCAATGAGAATACACCGCCTGAAATGACCTACATTTCCCAGTGTTTAATGTGTCACTAAGTTAACAAACACAGAAGATGCTAGTAAGTGGTTGGAAAGTAAGATCCAAATTCTGGTGTAACCTTTCTATCCTTAATTTTCGAAATTTGTCCAGTAAATTATTACCACCATGTTCAGTTGATAAATTCAGCAAGTGTTATTCAACCATGGTAGAGAGGCACCAAATGCAAATCACTAATCAAATTCAGTATATGACCACTGTTTTTACCTCATCCTGCAGACGTGTGATGTAAATAGACTCCTAAATTGTATGTGCTCCCTAAGCTACATTCTTACTTACTATAATACAATGTTCACACAGATTCACACTTCTGGAGCTCCTCAATGACACCTTACAAAATTTTAGGGTTGCAGAATTAAATTTCTGTCCATCTCTACACAGGAAGTTCTAGATGGTAGCTCAAAAAATTAATCCTTCACAGTATCCCTTAATCCAATTGATATCAGAGGGTGTAGAATTTTGTTTCATTCCTTCTCCTTGTTTTAATGTAGTATAATGCAAATAGCCAACACTCAGTCACCATAAATTTGTAAGAAAGCAATTTCAATCAAACCTAGCTTTTACAAGGGACTTTGATGGAAGATTTAAGCCAGTTCAGTTAAAATTCCAGTACCAAAGCAATATTATTCTGTTCCATCAGCAGCAGAAATAGAAAATAATTCAACAAGGTACAAGAAAATAATTCAACAATGTACAAAGAAAATATTTTAACATTAGGTATTGGTTTTCCAGAAAAATCACTGGAAGCTATTATATCTATTTTAATGTAAGTACAAACTGCTTGTTTTCAAAATACTTTTCTTACAGGCAACTATTAATTTGAAGGACTTCAAGCCTGAAAATATAAACGTAACGCTTGCCTGTGACCACATACAAGTAGAAGCTGAAAATCAAGAATACACTCCAACATCTGCATCAAAGACGAAAGTTTGTAAGAATTTTATGTTACCGCAAAACGTAATTCCCGACACTATTGAATGTCTTTTAGCACCTGATGGTACCTTGACAATTACTGCAAAACTGAATCCTTAATTTCGAATTAATTGTTAATTCAATGTGGATCTACATAATGAAAAAGTTATACAGTTGTGCATTTTTTCTTTCTTTTATTTCTTCAGCAGAGAAAAAAACTACAATTATTTCTTTGCTGGAGCGGCAGCTTTGGGTTTAACAGCCTTAGGTTTGGCAGCTACCTTGCCTACTGCCTTTTTTGCCACAGGTTTGGTATCTGCAGAACTTTTGGCCTTCTTTTCCTTCTTTGGGCGAGCCGCTTTTGCCTTTGCAATTTGTGCACGTCTCAACTCCAGCATTTTAGCACGCCTAGTTTCAGCAGGTGTTGGTGTCAATGTTATCTGTAACAAATGTGTGTCATATGTCATAAATACTAAACTTTTGTTCATAAAAACCTATTAGTAAATTTTATTTAAAACAATTGTTTCACTTTATGCAGCATTCCCTTTAGTTATCTTTTCTTAATATAGTGGGTATCTGTGCAACAGAATGTTTAACAACAAATCCGATAGTGTCAATATTGCAAATGATAGTTCATTAGAATTGTACCAGATCTTAAACATGCAATGCTGTCCACAATGCAAATGGGAATTTTATTTCTCACTTGCCTCTTGTTATGTTGCAAGCCTTTCTACACTACGCCATTCTGCCAGTTTATGCTCAAATGTAAGTATAAATATTTCAAGTACCTAATTTAACTTTTTACTGATATACAGATGAGAGGGCTGAAAACACACACACACACACACACCAGTGGCTGATGGGGAGATGGGGTGGGGTGTTATACTTCAGTTAATAGAAACTGAATATATCTGGCCAGCATGAGAGCCACCCTTCACTGCCAACATACCATAACACCTTAGTAGACATCAAGTTTAGCATGTTACTGGAAGCAGACAACATGCAGTCAATGACATGAAATAGGATGTCACTAAACTTTAATGTACTTCCAGTTTACACAAATTTTGTCTGCTACAAATGCCTCACAAAAGTGTTACAAACTGATCAGACATTTGTATTTCGTCCATTCAGACCCAGACCTTATCAACCATGACTGCTAACAAACACGCTCTCTGCATTCCCTGCTAAGCACAGCTTTCTTGTGTCTTCTGCTTGCCCAATGCTGCTAACTGTGTTGAGAGAGAGCTTCCTTGACACTTTGTAAAACTTACTGGATTTTGAGGAAACTATTCAGTGAAAAAATTGATCATTGCACACCTTACAGTATCTAGCGGACAGTTGCGCCCCTGTACATTCGGATGCATAATCAAAACAATCTTCATATTTCATGAACAGTTCAAGATATCAAAACTAGGTTTTAGCAAACTGAAACACACAGAGGCACATATGCTGTATTATCAAAACACTAAACTTTTTTATTCACCAACGTAAAGAACTATGCAGTAGCAAGAAGGTCAGCAGAAGGGACCATAAATATATCAGAAGGGATCATGGGAAATCCTGAGGCCCACTTCAAAACATCCTCAGCACCTGGCAAGCAGTATGGCACCGCACTTTAGCTTGTCCACAGCAGTCTGAAGATTAACTCACTAAGAAACAAAAAGAAAAAAATGACACCCCCCCCCCCCCAAACTTGATATCCAAAGCACACCAACAAAAAATACACTAAGTCAACAGCAGCATTTCTCCAGTTCAGCAATGTGAATAAAACCTATCTGATACTAATCGATAACATACAACGAATCTGTTGCTATACCCAGAACCCATGTCACGCAAAAAGAGCAAGAACATGTTTATGCAATCACAATTAAGCTATGCAGTATACTTTTACCTGTTTTTCTTAATATCTCTCAAAAATTTGAATTTTTGGACAAGCAAGGAGACCTAGACTGGCCCAGTTCTATTTCCAAGGTCAGTGCCCCAAAAGCAAGTACAATTCCCAACAACCTAAAAGAAAATCACCTTTGAAGAAGATATCTTAGAGTGTTTTAACAAAGCCACTGATAGCTGGCATTAAATCACTATCTTGAGATCACTTATTTTTCACATCATGCAAGAAGGCAGCCCAATTTTCAGCCATTCTGCACACCCCCCTCCACTAGCGGCCAATAATAATCGTTCTCTTTCTGAGCGGCTAGCAGTGTTACAGCTATAGAGAGAGAATCTCGCTGCTACATGCTGCACTGTTTCCACACTTCACGACAATCTAATTATTCATTCAACTATCAATTTTTTGTTACTTTTTTCTTGCAGCAGTATAGCTGTGAATGTGTATATTGTAAATGTTTTAAGTGTTATTTTAAAAAAGTCAAGTGGCAGCAATAAACGTGAAGTGCTTCACAAGCAGGCAAGGCAGATTATTTACCGCATATACAACTTTTTCAAACGTGAATTTGAAAGCAGGTCTCACTGTCTACATTGGAAAACAAGAACGGACTGCAGAACCACGTGGTGTCGGCAAGAGAACCGTAAAGAGAGTTGTAAAGGAAAGAGAGCTGTAGGAACCGTGGAAAGCATCGTATCACCTGGAAAGCATTGAAATCGCAAGGGAGCAGTAACACAAATGGATGTTTTTAACAACGTTTTACCAAGTGCTCCATGTGCGTGATGAACGCCAGACATAACAAAAACATGTCAGTTATGCAGGCTTGAAGGTAAGCACTTCGTCAAGGTAAAGCATTTTAAAAGATGACTGTTGCAGATGTTAGGAAGAGAGTTTAGTTCAGAGAAGTGACATGCGTGCAGTATGAACTATATCCTATATAAAGATTCACGATACAAGAGGAAGAGGTAGTTCAACGGTGTATTACCTTGACGAAACATGGGTCAACTAGAATCATTCCAAGAAGATCTGCAGGAAAAAGAGATGGTACTGGCAGTTTTCAAGTTCTCATAGGGACGAGTTCTTGGATAATCATTCTTCATGCTGACTCCTCTTCTGGTTTTATTTCTGAGAAACTTTTATTTACGTGCAAGAAAAACAGCAGTGATTACCATTCAGCAATGAACGCTGTCAGTTTCGTAACATGATGCACAATTCTTGTCATACCTTGCTTCGAAATATGTCACTGTCATTTATAATTCAACTTTTGAACAAAAAACATCAAGTACAGACACCAGATAATTGTGACGGTGGTTTGATAAACTCTCTGCCAAGCACTTAAATGTGATTTGAAGAGTATCCATGTAGATGTAGAATTAGAACTTCCTAGCCTTTTTCATTAGGACTTTGTAACTTTAATTATGCAAACTATTATGTTGAACATATTACCGACCATATTTTAAACCTCTCATTTTCAAGGCATGAGCTAGATAAGGCCCTAAAATGATGGTAATTGTTAACTGTTGAGATATCGGTGGTTTTCTATGTTCTTGGTCAGATTCCCTGGAGTTATTTGTAGATGATAGTTAATTGTTTGCTTGTTCAATGGAACAGATGGATATTACGGTTAAAATTAAGCAGGGAAGAATAAGACAGGTAGGACATGTACAGAGAATGCCAGAAACTGAGTGTCAAGAACATTTTCATAGGAAAACCGGACAGGAGAAGGAGAAGAGGTACATCCATGAAATGGTGGCTGGACGATATGGAAGAAGATCCAAAGGTGGTGGGAATAAGAAATTGGAGAAGGAAGGGGATGGACGAGAAGAATGGAGGTAGGTGATACAGGAGGCTAAGGTTCTTCAAGGACTGCAGAGCCAACCAAGAAAAATTGAGCAGAAGCAGTTTAAGAAAATTTAATGATTTCAGTTTGTGCTTTAAGTTTAATTTTATTGTGTGTTAAATTTTTACTTATAATGCAATTCAAATAGCAATAAATGGTGATTATAGCAAGCAGTTTCAATGTCGTGTTGTGAAAAATTGTACTTTACATCTTCACATAGCTGTCAGCTGTTCTCATCTCCCGACGTCACACACAGTAACTCTGTGGAGCAGTGGACGTGAATTAATATTTCTCATGATGATCGATCGGAATTGGTTTTAATATCTGTTATTCCTTCATAGATTTGAACATATAATACAATGCACCATAGGTAAACTAGCCTGGCTTATCCGCAGCAATGCAGTTCGGCAACATTGGCTTTTATATGGCCGCTCAAGCGCAGTGCTCATCCCCCACGCTTCCTTTCCACTCTGCCTCTATGCACGGAAGTGCCGCCCTAGGTGACTCAGACGTAAGTAGAATTTTTTTAAAACAATAAAATTCTGTGGTACTTGGAAATATTAGTTAAATATTTGATGATATTTTGACCAAACTCCTTTACTTTGCTTTTTGTTTCCAGAAATTTAATAGATTTTTACTTTCACATGACTTAATTTTCACAAATTTTCCATTTGTATAAAGAATTTTTATTTGATAATATAAAATTTTAGTAAAAGTACTACTAACAGGAATCCAACCAAGTTATTTCCAATATATGCTATGCATTCTGCTACCAGTGAGTATTAAAATGATAAAAATGTTTTCCACTTAACAGTGCTATTAACTCTTCAGATTCGAGGTTTTTAGAATTGCGTCTTACTGTTGTAAGACAGACGTTCAGAGACTCAACATCAAATCTTAGCAAATCAAGTAAGGGCAGTCCATATGGTCCTCTCTGAAAGTTCCTCAAATGTAGCTACTACCATATTCAGTTGAATACCGCAATACTGTTAAAAGATTTTCAAGATCTTAAAATTTTCACACTCCCATTTTAACATGCGCCAATAATAGATTTAAGAAAGAATGTTACATATATTTTTCCAGCACTATCAAATGTGGGAGTACAGAACATTATGCACCTGAATGACAAGGCTCTAATCACGTTTCCAAAAATATCAAAGCAAAAATTACTACCTTAGAAACCGGTAACAAAATGGTTATAGACAGAGGACTACATCATGATCCTCCCGATACCCAACTGCTTTTGACATTTCAAAGATAGAATTATCAAAAAGTAAATAGTTATATGTCATTTTGCAATGGCAACACTATTTCATGTAACAACATAACAAACAGAAGTTCTGTTTAACTTAGCAGTTACTTTTACTGAAAGTACAAACAGCATCCCCATGCAATTCCCATGTTAACACAACAAAAAGCTCACATCGCTCGGCACACAAGGACATGCTGAATGAGTTTTAAATTTTATTATTAACTAAAAACCCACATATTGTACAATTAAATCAGCAGCGTACTACCAAAGCCCACCCAACACTTAACAATCCTGACAATTCTGTTACAAACAGTAAATGCTTTCGAATGAATTTCATCTCATTTATAAATATGATGCCACGGAGAATCAGTTTCCCTCTATATAACAACACTGACTGACTTCTAGCAAGATTTAAGTAACAAATTTGTCCAAATTTAGAGGAGCTATCCATCCTCGCACACAAGAAGTTATTCAAAGTGGGAGTAGTTTAGTGTTGCCAATGCAAAAGTCAAGCATTCTTTGAGTGAAAAAACTGTCGAATTTCATCAACTTACTGTTAAACTAACCAATATTGTGTACACTCATTTTGTATGTCACGACTAACCAAGTTGATATATTTGACTATACAGCTTACAATTCAAATTTCCTTTACTTCATGGTTCTCTTATCTGAAGCTGCGAACTATAAAGATGTTTCAAAATATTACCACATCGTAACTACATTCAACCCCATCAATTTTGGTTAATTACTTTTAATAAATTGTAATGAAACTGGCAACGGCCTTGCCAACAGTGGATACACCGGTTCCCGTGAGATCACTGAAGTTAAGCGCTGTTGGGCGTGGTAGGCACTTGGATGGGTGACCATCCAGGCCGCCATGTGCTGTTGCCATTTTTCGGGGTGCACTCAGCCTCATGATGCCAACGAGGAGCTACTCGACCGAATAGGAGCGGCTTTGGTCAAGAATACCATCTTATGACCGGGAGAGCAGTGTGCTGACCCCACGCCCCTCCTATCTGCATTCGAGCCCCTCCTATCTGCATTCTCCATAGAGGATGACACGGCGGTCAGATGGTCCCGGTAGGCCACTCGTGGCCTGAAGACTGAGTGTAATGAAACTATGTCTATGGTGTGAAGTGCTATAGGAGGGAAAATAAACTAACCTATATGTTTTACTCACTGTATAAGTATCTCCACTTATGGATAAATGGAAACAACGAGATGAACTATAGAAGTATGGAGGCAAGAAAGGTTAAGACGACGAACTTAGAAGGCAGTTACATTTATATCGAATATCCATAACATAACGCTTGCTCAATCAGGGGAGCTACACTTAACTTATACACAATTTTAGGTATTTAGTCTGATTAAAATTACACGATTGTTTAAGTGTTGTGGCACTGGCTGTCAGCTACTGCGCAATTGCAGGTGTGACAATAACAGTTGTTGCCATGAATTTAAACTCGTGTACTAAGCTAACCACAACCTTTTAGTGTGCAATATATTTCAGGAAACAGTGGTGAACATCCTGCGGCCAACTAAAATCATGATTGCTTTGTTCACAGTGATTAGAGCTAACCACTACGAGCAACTCTAGACAAAATTCAGTTTCAGCACTAAAAGTTAACTAATTTCACTTTGTCAATGGTTACTTGAAACTTATCATTTTCACTCGCTAAATGTGGTGCTACAGAAGAATGCTGAAGATTAGATGGGTAGATCACGTAACTAATGAGGAGGTATTGAATAGCATAGGGGAGAAGAGGAGTTTGTGGCACAACTTGACAAGAAGTAGTGACCGGTTGGCAGGGCATGTTCTGAGGCATCAAGGGATCACAAATTTAGCATTGGAGGGCAGCGTGGAGGGTAAAAATCGTAGAGGGAGACCAAGAGATGAATACACTAAGCAGATTCAGAAGGATATAGGTTGCAGTAAGTACTGGGAGATGAGGACGCTTACACAGGGTATAGTAGCATGGAGAGCTGCATCAAACCATCCTCAGGACTGAAGACAACAACAGCTGTCACGTTAAATGATGTAAAGTCCTCATTAGCACTTGGTCACAGATTATAGGCAAAATAGGCAGATTTAGACACAAAAAAGAACGATAGGAAGACAAATAAGAGCAAATAAAAATGTCAGTAGAATGACAAACGATGTGCCAAAGTATTAGAAATAAACACATTAAACCAATTAACTGAATACAAATAGCAATCAAACTTTTATGATTAGATATAGACGAGACTAACTTATGGCTGAACTGCATCTTGTGCAGAAGTGTCCATCACTGTCTCTGTGTGTGTGTGTGTGTGTGTGTGTGTGTGTGTGTGTTTTTATCATGCACAATTGAATACTAAATAAAAGTGCCAGATCCATGATTTGGTATCCAGAAACATCAAGAAAGCCAGACATGGAACTGAATATGAACTGACAATTTGCTAACAGCCAATGAGTCACGTGATGCTGAGTGCTGTGATTGGAGGAGACTAGATCGAACGTGAAGTGTTACCTATAATGTAATTTTAATGTAAGCACTGCAGCTCAATAGTTCATGTTGCCCACTTCTGATTGGTGAGAGACCTTTAAGCAGTCACAAAACGCAAGCTGAACAAGTTGCAACCTGGATCATTCTCTAGTTTGTCGATTATTCTTTTACAGCGCTGTTACCCTAAAGATATACAGTAAAAACTGGAGAAAACATCCTAGGGAAATGGATATTTGTGTTACCAGTATTTGGCAGAATAGGCGGCCAATTTGATTGAATTCAGATGCATTGCACAAGGAAATACATTCAATACTTCTGAGAAAATATTTCTTCACAAATGCCACATCAAGGGTCGTTAATGGAGTAGCTTTTATTTTCACCGTTGCATATGAATTTATTATAGCTGTTATTTCACAAGGAGGAGGTGGCAAAAGGAGAGAATCATACATTTGCAGAAAAATAGTTCCCTAATCTGCCATTCCCAAACCCCCCCCCTTCCCCAAACACGAGGAAAAGCTAACTTCCTTTTAATTTTTCATACTTCACGAACAGTCTATGGATTTACTTAACTACAATTCTGTCTATTCAGTTGGCAGCAAAAGAATTCAAATCAAGAGCACACCAGTTCTGTTCATGCTGCACTCTTCACCTAAGAAGTCAGGTGAGACAGAAAGCAACAGCATGAATTCATATTGCACTTGCTAGAGACACCTGAACAAATTAAAATGTTCAAGTTGGGGCTCTAAGTGCATAAAATTCTTACACAAAATACCCTAAATTGAAAAATAACCAGTCAAAATGACCTCCAAAGTTTGGTATCCAAATTTTCAAAAATCCACTTTTAAGGCCCAAAAATAACAAACAAGGAGTGATTTATGAGAGTATTTTTTCCTATAGTTATATACCACACACTACTAGCCTCATATAGAGCAAGAAAACTTACATTTTTTCCATAATTTTTTGTGAATCTTTGAAATTTGAAAATTTTAATTTCAACATTAATAACTGACTGAACAAAGATATGCATTTTTGAAAATGAGGAAATAATTCACATTACTCTACAACTGACCTTATAGTTGCTGCTTATTTAAATGGTTTATTGTTTCATTGTAATAAAATTTAACTGACATATGTAGTTAACACTATCACCCAATAGTCATTTAGTTTATTTACCTTTAATAATACAATATTAAACAACAGGAGCTTTCGCTTTTGTTCTATGATAATAAAAATGCCCATTTACTTTTAGATTTACTGTCAGTAAAGAAGTACATTACAGCTGGGTGTGGCATTGTAGACCAGAATGCGCCAGACAACAGGATGTACTGCGCATGCGCAGCTACGATGACGTAGGCAGCCTGTGCTTGGTGCTTGCTCTGCTCATACGTTTTTCGTCGTATTTCTGGTGGGGCATCACGTGACCATGTGTAGCCTTGCCGCCCGTGCGGCATGTTGTTGAGAGGACATACTGAATTGTACTTAGAGCAATTGTTTTATCATATCCCACACAGATAAAGGATGCAAATAAGGAAGCAGTTCTTGGCTTTTGAGTCATTTCAAAATTAGACTCCACAGCTCGAAGTACCATAAAATTTGACAGATTTTTTTTTTAATTCGTGCTCTGCAATGTTGTTATGTAGCATTTCCAACACGTTTACATCTACACATCACTGCAAAAAGCTACTAGGATGAAATACAAATTACTTGCAACAAAAAGAGTTTCTTGTGTAGCTTACACCGGAATAAAGGACAATAAATTTCATGACTATTTCAAAATGTGAAAAAATTAACATGGTTGTCTATGAGGCAAAGAAACTGTACAACTGACAGTTTATATTCTACTCCAGGAATAAATATGAAGCCATGTGGGGAGTTAAAACGATAAAACATGGTATGCTGCCAGTCTAAAATTTAGCATAGAATGGTATTCTATAAATTTAAGACGTAAACACAAATTAAGAAATAACTTCAGGCCCAGAGGAAGTACGAGACAAGCGCCTTGTGATCGAAAAACACTTTCACAGAAGGCAGATCTATAAAATTCTGCTACAGCTGTCATATTTGAAACAAAATATTTAGTTCAAAACCACTGACCAAATTTGCCTACTTAGCTTCAAGTCAATGTTTACGTATGTTCGTACGTATATAGCATTAAGAGATCTTACAGTGTCATACAAGGAACAGGACATCAGAGACTACTCCAGCAGCATCGGAATTCTGTAAACCATACTAAATGCTTCATTCCGCTCTAATTGCACATTTTTATGTCCAGATGGACTCTGAAGTTCCTGATATTCAGCTTTTCATGTGGTTCTCGTGATACAAATTTTCTTGGAGGTCCAGTACTGTATTCTCATATTTGGTTCTTTATTATGGTATAACGTCATTCGTCCCAGAAAATGAAAATTTGCACTTTAAATTGAACGAGGTTGAAAGTAGCCAATAGCGCGGAATGAAACACTTCGTTTCGTTTCAAATAAACGAACTGCCTCAGCGGAAAAAAAAAGTTAACTCAAGCAAATTTCTCTATAAAACAGACAGAAATAGCTTCACTAAGACATTAATGGTTGATTACTAATATCCTGGAAATATAAAATCAGAAAATTGAAACTACTAACTTATTTTGGTCTTTCATGGTTATGAGAATGTATATTAATTCACTTGGTGGCTCCCAGCCACAGAAATCTGTTTTGTTTTCATTTGACGTGGGAGCTGTAAACGAAGACACGGCCACAGGTCACGTGAGGAAGGACCCCCACTATAACTCAGCTTGCTCTGCACATGCGCGAATCTGGCAGCTTGGGCGCGCCAGGAAAATTTTTCCAGGTAGCTTCTGGCTACTTGCTGCTACTGCTCGTACACCAAACAGCCACGCTCCAAGTAGCCAGAAGCGGGAGGAAGGCACTGCTCATACGCGAATTCAGCTCTGCGTATGCACACGAGCCCGCTGGCAACTGCTCATACGAACCTTATTACTTGGCAATCACATAAAAAAATTTAAAAATGGTCCAGCAACCATCACTGGACCACTTTGTATGGACTGACCCCTGTGTTATGTCATTTTAGAAGTAAGAGATTTTTCTTTTGAGAAATATATGAGTACAAAGTCTACAAACTGCCAGTGTTTGCCACAATTTTCTTCTTTTTATCATCCATACTTTCTAATATATAAACTACTTAAAATTGCCAAAATGCACTACAATAAATAAAATGTCTATAAAACACCACACAGTACAATGTACTTGTGGTAACCGTGCCAGTGATTTTGGTCCCGTCACAGAAATCCACTAGTGTGGCCAGCTATTCACATGGCACAGGCATCATGTTGACAAAATGAGACCTCGAGAATAAATCCATGCGATTTAACTTGCGCGAATACTCAGAATCAATACTAATGAGAATAGGTAGCAAGTCACTGTAAAGATGATCGCTCAGACACACTCTCAGAACTATATTTTCGGCCATAGCTTGTCAGAAAATGAGCACATACACATTCACACAATCACTCAGATAACATTGGTACACGACAGCTGTCTCTGACCACTGTGTCTACAGCCTCTAAGAATATTAGCACAAACAAATCATTCCTCACACTTCTCTGCCTCTCATCAGCAGCTGCTACACTAGTGGCAAGAAGTGGTGGCAGTGCTGATTGCAAGCTGAGGGAAATGGTAGGAAGGGGAGGGAGTAGGGAAGCAGCACACATACTAAGCCATGTCCAGCCAGCGGCCATGCACGACATCTCAGTAAAAGAACCATTTCACCTATTGAGGTGAAACGAAAAAAAGAGGTTTTCCATTTTTCAAATTTCCCTGACATTTTCCGAATTTTCCTGACACGTTTGAAATTCCCTGAACTTGTAGCAACCATGGTTGTTCTAACAATTACGCATGAGGAACATACAACTTCGTCAGAGAGCTCTGTCAGGACTGCCAGTGCAGTCCATTTCACACTCACTGGGTAATGGTAGCACATTATTAATTGAAATCATCCAACATAATTTTCCAATACTGATGAAAGGAACAAAGAAAGCTCAAGAAAACGGTTTTCAGAGCAAAATAGCAGTTTGACATTTTTGGAGGACTATGAAGAACATCACCGATTTGTTAAGTGTTATGAAGACACCACTGTAACGATTTTACATTTATTCGTAATTCATGTAACTTACCATGTTTTGAACTGCATAGCAATAACACACAAGAATCAGAAGCGATGTGGATAATATTAATGACAGACATCGTAACAGCAAGTTATAAAATATTTTTATAATTTAATTACAGAGCACCTACAGCAGTAACTAAGGGTTGGAAAGGATTAAGTGGACAGCAAGAATGTCAGAACACACAAAAAATGCACTAAACAAAGGCCACTCCCTTGACATGCAAACTGTCCATTGATTGTATGGCAACAAGGGGACACTTAGCCAATAGCACCCCAGAGAGAAAGGGAAAACTTGCACAACTAAGACATTAATGAAGCAATGGCAACCTGCAAACTCATCAATGAAGAGAGTGCATAAACTGTGTGTACCACCTTCACATGATGTGGCAATGTAACATGACCAACGAATGCAGACAATGCCAATGCTAATGTAAAAGGTAAGTGCCAAAGGTGGATAGAATGTAGTGCATAACCTAGATAAACACACAGTTTAGCACTGGAATTACAAAGAAACAACATTTCTTTTTTTTTTTCTTCAAAACTATAGAGCGCGTGTGTCCCACGAGAGTGAAGCATACTATAACAGAACGGAAAGCTGCTATTCATGTTGCACTCTTTCAGAACACTTTATTAAACCAAGTTCATTCAATTGTGGACACTTAGATGCATGGGTCTACAAATTTTATGGCAAAGCACTTGCTGAATGATTAGTTAGCTGCACTTACCCCCCTTTTCTTTGCAAGAAGTTGGTCCCTATCTTCTTTACGCTTTAGTGCAGTAAGAATTGCCTTCCTCTTCAACACAGCGGCATAAGGATTCAACTTCAACATAGCACGAGTATTTCTAAGCGGATTCAGTTTCCTCACACGACGGACCACTTTCTTCCTGCAAATAAGTTAGTACATCAGCAAAAACAACATAATTAACCAGTAAATATTTATCATAATGAAGATCAGATGTCAACAATAATCACTGCGAGTTCATAACCCAGTGCTCAAGGGTTTATCATCATTTTACCTTCTCTTGTTAATTAACTCAATTAGTAAGACTAAATCTAATTATTGGAAAGAAATGTTAGTGTTCATTACAAATAATATGAGCAGAACACATGACAACTGCCAGTTTTGAAAACATGGCAAAAATTTATGGTATTCTCAGAACCAATAACCACTTACTGTGGCGGCCTCAGAACTTTCTTGATTTCATCAGCTTTCAGAAGACGTGACAAATCAGTATTAGCCATTTTTGGCATGGGCAAGTTGTACCCCTTTTTCAGAGATGCAGCCTTACGCCATGAGCCATATAATTCATCCAGTTGATTAAATGCAGACTGAGTCCAAATAACAAACCGTCCTACATGTCCACCAGGTGCAAGCTTCAGTAGGTTCAATTTTGTAACATCAATAAGATCAACACCAGGAATGTTGCGGAAGGCTTTTGTCAGGCCCTACAAGAAACAAAATTAAGTACGAAAAACTTCCTTTGTGTGACAAGTACGAGTCAGCAAGATGAATATACTTAACAAGCACATCTTATTAGAATGACAACAACAGCAATAATAATAATAATAATAATAATAATAATAATCAGATGTCAACAATAATCACTGAGACTTCATAACCCAGTGCTCAAGGGTTTCATCATTTCATCAACACAAAATCAAAAACCATAAAAGCGTTACACATGTTAGCAAACCTGATCTTTTCCGTAGATTATCAATGGGCCTCGTCTCTGAATTCGGCGGCGGTTCCTCATTTTCCCTTTCCCTGCTCTAAATCTGCGGGATTTGTACACCTGTTTGAGAGAGGGGAAAAAATGCCGATTCATTTACATTGTAGTTGTTCTAGTACTCGAGAGGAAAAATATCAAGTGAAATATTACCTTCTGAATGTCAGTCCACGCTTTGATACGACGCAGAAAAATGACTGCCTGCTTCGTTTTGTTGTATTCCTGAATTTTATCTTCAACCACCAATGGGATTTCAGGAACTTCCTGTATCATGTGACCTAACAATAAATGGACAATTTAACACTAGGATTATATGGAAATCAAACATAATTCACAAAAACAACAAAACAGACGTTTTTTAACTGTTGAGCACCTATGCCCCGATCACAGCATGCTTACTCTGAAGGGAACGCCAAGTTGCTCATTTATATTGCACTTTTTCGGAACACTTGACTAAATTGAGTTTACTCAAGTGTGGACATTCAAGTGCACATGAAATTTCTTGTAAAGCACCTACCCTTAGACATGACTAAAGCAGGAACACCAGTAGCTGCAATGGCAGACACTACCGCGTATCTCTTTTGATTGACATTTATCTTGCGATGCCAGCGGCGCCATGGTTTAGTGGGAGCAAACATCCTCCCACCACGGCACATGTTACCAAAAGCTCCTTGTCCTGAACGGTGAGTACCACCACCACGGACACGGGGAATACGAGCAACAGCACGACCAGTTCCCCATGATTCTGCACTTGTCTGATGGCCTACAATAAAGCCCAAAATTAAGAAACATGCAAAAGTAAACACTCTTATTAGAACTGTTATACCAAATCAGATAAGTAAATTTTATCATTGATAATCAAAAACACGGACCTTGAATTTATCATCACAATGGTCATAATAACTATGTATGATGGAATAAGTAGCCACTTGCCAGTCATTCCAAACAGTAAATAGAAATATAAATGTTAGCCTCTTACAAACTCATAACCTTAGAAATGCAAGAAGTAGAACATACCTGCATCCTTGTTAACACAGTATGGTTGTCTGTGATTCTTGCTCATGCTATCATGGATAAAATTCACGACATCTGGTCTTATAGGTGCCTTGAACACCGATGGTAAGGCAACTGTTGTACCAGTGGGTTCATTTTTATCGCTGTGTATATTGATCAGAGGGCGAGCTGTCGAGAGAGACTGGAATGGAAAATCACACAAAGATCAATGAACTTGCAGCATTTCAAACTGTTTCCGTTTTAATAATTATGATCACCTTAAAATCAATTTGGAAACGTTTAACCAGGGGCACATAACTTACAAAAATAAAACTACATACATTGCCAACCTCCGTAAGAAAAACGCAATTTCCAACAGAAGGCGGTTAGACCTAAACCCGAGGAAATTTTAATAGGCTACAGTTTCTTCGGTGTTGCACTTGCGCATGAAACATAACATCCACTGACAACTTACGGCTGGATAACTGGTAGGCACATCATGCCACACATTAAAGCTAAAGTTCCAAGTGTTACACATTTCAAGATATGACTCTAAATATCAAAATTCCGCAACTCTTGCACACGTTTTCTTCACCACAGCATATAATTTAAAACAAATAAAACAGCATACGAAGAATCAGGCCCCTCTACCCACGCGTGCACACAATTTTAGCCGAACACGTGTTACAAAACTAAAACATTCTATTCCCACGGCAAGATTATCTAAAATGATTGTGAAATAATTAATAACTTAACACTTGCTAGACTTATTTCCTAATATCGTATTACCATTTTAATTCCTTCTTCTGACCATCCACCAAATACTTTCACCACTACTTCAGATCCGCCATAAAAAGAACGAACGAACACGTTGGTGGAAGTCCGGAGAGCACTGCTGCCAACGCTTGCTGTCAGAGACGGAAATTGACCAGCGATAATTTACTGCAAGCAAATTCCTAATTGTTCTCTCATTTCAGTTGTTCAGTGAAGGACGATTAATTTAAGAATCTTTTCAGGTATTGAACCATATAGCGAGACACGTGGAAATGCTCCATTTTAGTCAGAAAGTTACCCATGAAATATTTCCTTCGGAAACTCGATCCCAAGGAGATTATTCAACATCTTCACACGACGAAATAGAACGTGACACTGTGACAGAATAGGACAACTGACTGAAATGCATCAACTGCAACCGGTATTCGGCATTCGTCATTTTGGATTCGAAAATTGTTTGGCCTTAGGTTCATGTGACGTCCCTCACTTGCTGTATGGTTCAATACTTTATGCCGACGGCGAATTTACGGAAGATTTGTTAAAGATTCGATTACGGCTAAATAACTGTGACAAGCAAGAATGTATACATCATCACAGCTCGTGAAACTTTGCTCTGGTTCCTGCCTAACCAAACAATCCAAAATTGTGACATATTCGGAGAAAACAGCAAAACATTCGTAACAAGTGAAAGTATAAATGTCATTGATGCTGATTTCCCATGCAGCATTTTAAGCTGTGCCCTTTGAAATCCCTGCCCAACAACACCTTTGGCAAACGCGACTAATTCGGGGGTAAACAGTTATCAGTATAAACATCACTGCTGGTCGTTTCACTTGTAGAAGTTCCATCTTTAGTTTTTTTGTCATGTTGAAGTTACTAAATCGGAAAAACTCCTTCCCGAGAGAGCAAGATCTTTTGCATAAATAACATCGAATATTGCAGAACATACTTCTGTTATGTGAATAGGAAAGAACCATAGTCTGTTTCAAATGCAAATATGGAAAAAAATTATTAGCGTGTTGCAAGACACGAAAAAGACGAAAGACTTCGACTTCACGACCACACATCTCCAACCACAAGAGCATGCCGATCATATTCAATTCTGAGCATTATTAGAGTTTATCATAGGTTGACTTAAAGGCAATTTACCGTCCATGTGTCGTTAACCGATATTTCATTGTAACAAATCCTAATGAAAGTGACATTTGTGGTAAATTTTCAGTGGGGCATTGCCTTGAGACAGCATACTATCATAACACGGAAGTTGTAACATGGAAATACAAAATACAGTGCAATCCAATATGGTATCTGAAAAGCAGCGAGCTAGGAACGTCACATCACCCGACCCGAATGCCAATTGTAGCTTCCGAATTTTAGTGACTCGTCTTTAAAAATCCCATTGTGCCTTCCAAATGGTGGCATTCAAAAAGGCCTCCAAAAGACTGGACTACGATGAATATGTCAAGTCCTTTCCAGTAAAAAGTTATGATATTGGTGAGGAGAATGATGTCACAAAGTAAACTTCGAAATGCATTGTGGTTTGCTGACAGAAAAGGTTAATGGCACATAAATTCTGTATTTTTGTTTGTATTTTAAGCAAATATTCACAACCTCAAAAACGAGTCCACTATGGATGAGAATACTTTTTAAAAAACTATGTATTACAAGTAATTAAATAATAATAATGACTTACAAGAATTTTTATTGTCTTATTGCCACTTCATTATTACAATGTTTTCATTGGTCTTTCATTTTAACAATGTTTTTATTGATACTCAATTTTTGCACATTATTGATGCCTCATTAATACCATTGTTTTGCAAACTGTTGAAACCTCACTTCCTGAGTACTGCCCGTAAGATTTTATCTTTCGTCTGTAAATATATTGGAAAAGTAAATAAACTTGGTATTGCCTTGTAGAAAAGGCGCCTCTGATCACTCACTTGATACGAATTTTTATTTTCAAAACGTGTTTCATAGAGTTAACAGGCTGTGGTCGAAACATAGTTGACTCATTTCATATCTACAGCCCATCTTTTCGCTTCCTCGTGTCTTTTATGTATTTCTATTTTATTCATCCCATAATACACATTTCACAGATCATTGGGTTTCATTGTACAGGAGACATGTTAATTTTTGTCTTACGAATTTCAAACACTATTTTTACCAGTATAGGTTTATGCTCAAATCAAAAATATCACTAAACTGTTTTACCACTCTGCAGCCAACAGACACCAAGCCACTGAACAACACCCGTTTTTCATTTCCTGTCTCACGGAGATACAGCTCTTCCACTGCGATCTTGGGTCTGTGGAGCTGTAGCTACAAGTCAGGATATAGACACTAGTTGGTGGCACGTTATTCCCCAAACGTCTAGTCGAACAGAAATGGGATGCCCGACTACCACAGACACCAGCTAGGTTTCTCTGTTCTCATGGTATCATGACCCAAACATGCATTACTCATTCTAGCAGATAAATAAAGTAGCAGCTGATTACAAAAGGGGTGGTAAAATAGTTTCCATTTGAGGACTGCACAGTTCAGAATCTGTATGCTAATCAGCAAAAATCGCTGTGAGCATTAACGCCATCATCCCACCAGTGCACCAGACTGAGGATAAATAAATGTAAATGTCGTGTGACTAGGGCCTCCTGTCGGGTAGACCGTAAGCCAGGTGCAAATCTTTCGATTTGACACGACTTCGGCGATGGGATGAAATGATGATGATTAGGACAACACAACACCCTGTCCCTGAGAAGAGAAAATCTCTGACCCAACCAGGAATCGAACCCGGGCCCTTAGGATTGACAGTCTGTTGCGCTGACCACTCAGCTACTGGTGGCGGACAGGCTGAGGATACCCACTTGGTAAAACACCATGTCCTGCTGTGTGAAGAAATTTGTAACAGCCTGTTGCACATCCTCGTCTGACAGTCAGCCCTTCAAGGCCTTTTTCAAGGGAACAGAGGTGTGATAATGCCATGGGGAGAGACCATTTGCGATGTGGAGACATGTGTTATCATGAACTTGGCACTCTCAGCAGTGGGTTTCGACAGTCATGTTGCCCCATACACATTCTTCAATGTCCAATGGATTTCTACTGGTGTTTGTCCTTAAGCAGGAAAGAAAATAATACCAGCATGTTGGCACCGCTTCGGTGCATTTCCATAATAACATCGCCATAGTTCACGTCTCTACATTTACCACACGCACATGGGAAAGACACAAACGCCACACCAATCCCTTGCCTACAGTTCGGTACTTACACAAAAACATGGGACTCACACTACATTGCACATACACTGCAGCAGTGCCATCAAATCAAAACTTTTTGATCGTTCCTTATATTTTCAATTTGTACATTCATTAAAATTTTGGAAGCTATTGTTCAACTTTCTTTCTTGGGAAGTGGGAACCTGCCACAATCATATTTATTATTTACATATGTATTACAACTGGTGATTGTGTTACACTTTTAATCCACTGTGTTCTGTCATTGAGCAGAGGCTCTGCCACTTAAGTGCTACTTCTATCCATGTAAATATCTTGTATTTAAATATAGCATAATATTTCAATTTTCTTTTCTTTGTGCGAAAAATGCCAAGTTGCACTGTGCACAATGTTATATTCGATTAGCTAGTTCTAATACTGGAAGAATGCAAGACATTGTAATCAGTGCCAGGGTAAATTCACACTGGATGTCATGCCACATGACATCAATTCGCTAACCCCTGTACCAAACCGTGAAAGTAATTTTATGGGATACTATTTGTGATACAAATATATTATTGATTATAGTATCAGAAGATGGATTATAATATTGGAATGGTGAAGTCAGTGAATAGCCACAGCAAACTTAATAATGGGTATTCTTGATGAATTTGGAATGGTAAATTGCTGGGAATGAAAAACATTTCAAAACATCAACATTTCTTTACTAGTAAAAATACATACATAAAAATTCATGATACAATATCTATAAGAGCATACATAGACCGTATTTACATTTTTTTGCCTTTTGTTGTTGTCATCTCCAGTCTGAAAATTGGTTTGATGCTGCTCTGCATGCTACTCTATCTTATTCATATCTGAGTAAGTACTGCAACCTCCATCCTTTTGAATCTGATTACTTTATTGGTCTCCCTCTATGACTTTTATCTCCCATACATACCTCCAACACTAAATTGGTTATCCCTTGAGTCTCAGAATGTGTCCTATCAACCGATCCCTCCTTTTAGTCAAATTGTTACACAAATTTCTAGTCTCCCTAGTTGTATTCTGTACTTCCTCATTAATTACATGATCTCCTCATCTAATCTTCATCATTTAAAAAAATTATTTTCTTCTGGTATAAACAGTTTATCATCCATGCTTTACTTCCACACATGGTTACACTCCAAAGAAATATTTTCAGAAAATAATTTCTAACACATAAGTCTATATACAATGTTAACAAAACTCTCCTCTACAGAAATGCTTTCCTTGTAATTGCCAGTCTATATCTTATATCCTTTCTACTGTCCAAACAGCAAAACTCATTTAGTACTTTAAGTGTCTTATTTCCTAATCTAATTCCCTCAGCATCAACTGATTTAATTCGACTACATTCCATTTTCATCGTTTTGCTTTTATTGATGGTCATCTTAAAATCTTCTTTCAAGACACTGCCCACTTCGTTCAGTTGCTCTTCCAAGTCCTTAGTTGTCTATGATAGAATTACAATGTCATCAGCAAACCTCAGGGTTTTTGTTTCTTCTCCCTGGATTATAATCCCTACTCCAGAGTTTTCTTTTGTTTTCTTTACTGTTTGCTAAATGAACAGATTGAATAACATCATGGATAGGCTACAACCCCGTCTCACTCCCTTCCCAATCACTGATTCCCTTTCATGTCTCTCGACTTTTATAACTGTGATCTGGTTTCTGTACAAATTGTAAATAGCCTTTCGCTCCCTTTTTTTACCCCTGTCACCTTCAAAATTTAAAAGAGAGTATTCCAATCAACATTATCAAAAGATTCCTCTGAGTCCACAAATGCTATAACCTTGGGTTTGCCTTTCCTTAACCCATCTTCTAAGATAAGTCATAGGGTCAGTATTGCCTCATGTGTTCCTACTTTTCTACGGAATCCAAACTGATCTTCCCCGAGGTTGGCTTTACCAGTTTCTTCATTCATCTGTAAAGAATTCGTGTTACTATATTCCCACCATGACTTACTAAACTGATAGTTCAGTAATTTTTTATATCTGTCAATAGATGCTTTCTTGAAACTGGAATTATTACACTCTTCTTGAAATTTGAGGGTATTTCGACTTTCTCATGCGTCCTGCACCACAGAAGGAAGAATTTTGTTCGGGTAGGCTCTCCCAAGGCTATCAGAAATTCTGACAGAATGTCGTCTACTCTTTGGACCATGTATCATCTTAGGTCATTCAGTACTCTGTCAAATTCTTCTTGCAGCATCATATCTCCCATCTTATCTTCATCTACATCCTCTTCCAGTTTTATAATGTTGCCTTGAAGTTCATCTCCCTTGTATAGACCCTCTATGTACACCCTCTACCTTTCAGCATTCCTTCTTTGCTTAGTGCTGGTTTTTCATCTGAACTCTTGATATTTATATAGCTACTTCTTTTATCTCCAAGAGAATCTTTAATTTTCCTGTAGGCAGTATCTGACTTTCCCATAATGAAATATGCTTCTAAATCCTTACACTTGTCCTCTAGGCATTCCTGCTTAACCATTTTGCCCTTCCCATCAATCGCATTTGTTAGAAGTTTGTATTTCCTTTCACCTGCTTCATTTACTACATTCTTGTATTTACTCCTTCCAGCAGTTAAATTCAATATTTCCTGTGTTATCCAATGATTTCTACTAGGTTTGTCTTTTAACCCATTTGATCCTCTGCTACCTTCACTATTTCATCTCTTAAAATTACCCAATCATCTGCTACTGGATTCCTTTCCCCTGTTCTAGTCAATCATTACCAAATTCTTACTCTCAAACTCTCAACAACTTCTGGTTCTTTAAACTTATTGATGTCCCATCTAATTAATGCCTCATCTTTTTACAATTAATCCAGTTTTAATCTATATTTCATAAAGAATAAATTGTTGTCAGAGTCCATCGATGCTCTAGGAAATGTCTTACAATTTAAAACCTGGTTCTGAAATCTCTGTCTTACCATTATGTAATCAATCTGAAACCTTCTTATGTCTCCAGGTCTCTTCAATGTATATTAGCTTCTTTCTTGATTCTTAAACCAAATGCTAAGGATGTTTAATGTATGCTCTGTGCAAAATTATACTATGTAGCTTCCTACTTCGTTACTTTTCCCCAGTCCATATTCAGCTAAAATTTTTCCTTATCTTCCATTTCCTACTGTCGAAATCCATCCCGCATCACTATTAAATTTTCGTCTCCGTTAACTATACGATAAAGTTCTTTTATCTCATCATACATTTCATCAGTTTCTTCACCCTCTGTGGAGCTAATTGTATATAAACTTGTACTACTGTGGTAGGTGTGGGCTTTGTGTCTCTCTTGCTTATGATAATGTGCTCACTATTCTGTTTATCGAAGCTTACCTGCATTCTTATTTTCTTATTCATTATTAATGACACTCCTCCAGTACTCCTAACCGATTTTGTATCTACAGCCCTGTATTCGCCAGACCAGGAGTCCTGTTCCTTCTGTCACCAATCTTTACTACTGCCCACAATATCTAATTCAACCTATCCATTGCCATTTTTAAATTTTCTAACCTACCTGCCTAATAAATGGATATAACGTTGTATGCTCCTATCCCTAAAATGCCAGTTTTCGTTTATCCTGATGGCGACTGTCTCATGAGCAGCCCTCAACCAATGATCCGAATGGGAGATTATTTTACCACTAGAACATTTGACCCAAGAGGTGCAAATAATGTCAAAACAACTGGTATTTTCTATCTCAGTAGAGCTTTCTTTTTCATTCAGTACAAGGTTATCTGATGAAAATTGTTTCATCAGTTTATGATTTTATTTGCACAAATTGCAGGCACTAGACCTGTTCTGTTGTTGTCAGATCTAAATCATTTTTCAATTTCAGATATCTGGTCTTACTTATGGAAGAGCGCCCAATGGAAAAATATTCAACATTTGCAATTTGTCAAGAAGACAAGCATTATAATATAATAAGGATTAAGAAGACACAAAAGCACTACTAAACTGAGATGATAAAAATCACGAGATGTCTCTTATTACTATGTCCTAGCTCCTTTTGCCTGGAATACTGCCGTAACTCGTCTTGGTATGGGCCTCAACAAGTCGTTGGACGTTCCGTGCAGAAATATTGAGCCATGCTGACACATAGCTGTCCATAACTGCGAAAATGTTACTGGTGCAGGATTTCGTGTAGAAACTGATCTCTCGATTATGATCCATAAATGTATGGAGGGGTTCATGTCAGGCAATCTGACTGGACTTATCAGTATCTCGTATCCTCTAGAATATTCTCCAAACCAATTGTGAACAGTTGTGAGCTGGTGACATGGTACATTGTCACCCATAAAAACTCCATCGTTGTTAGGAGACATGAAGTCCATGCATGGCTGCAAATGGTCTCCAAGTAGCTGATCACAACCATTTCTAGTCAATTAATAGTTCAGTTGGACCAGAGGACCCACTCCATTCCATGTAAACACAGCCCACACCATTATGGAGCCACCACCAGCTTGCTCAGTGCCTCTTTGATAACTTGCGTTCATAATTCGTGGGGTATGCTCCACACTCGAACCCTACCACCAGCTATTACCAATTGAAATTGTCAATTATTGGTTCAATTGGACCAGAGGACTCAGTCCATTCCATGTAAGAACAGCCTACACCATTATGGAGCCACCGCCAGCTCGCTCAGTACCTCTTTGATAACTTGCGTCCGTACTTCATGGGGTCTGCTGCACACTCGAACCCTACCACCAGCTCTTACCAATTGAAATTGGGACTCATCTGACCAGGCCACAATTTTCCAGTCACCTAGGGTTACACCAATGTGTCCTAGGACAGGCGCTACACATAATTTTGTGCTGTTAACAAAGGTACTCGCGTCGGTCGTCTGCTGCCATAACACATTAAAGCCAAATTTCGCCACAGTGTCCTGATGGATATGTGTGTAGTGCGTCCTACATTGATTTTTATGTTTATTTCAAGCAGTGTTGCTTGACTGTTAACACTGACAACTCTACACAATCACTGCTGCCCTCGGTCATCAAGTGGAGGCTGTCAAGCACTGCACTGTCTGTGCTGACAGGTAATGCCTGTATTTGGATTTCTAGGCATAACCTAGACACTGTGGCTCTCTGAACATTCAATTCTCTTATGATTTCTGAAATGGTATGTCCCATACATTTAGCTCCTACCATCATTCCAGGCTCAAAGTCTGTTAATTCCAGTTGTGTGGCCATAATCATATCAGAAACCTTTTCACATAAATCACCTGAATACAAATTATAGCTCTGCCAATGCACTGCCCTTTTACACTTTGTGTAAGAGATACTGCCGCCATCTATAAATGTGCACATCGCTGTCCCATTACTTCCATCACCTCAGTGTATAACAAGAGTGAGCACATTGATAATAATAATAATAACAATAATAACTCATAATTTTAGCAGGTGATGACATGGCTCCTCCCTCCAATGTCACCGTCGAAAATTTCTTATCAAGGAACCTTGATGGTGTCATGTTGTGACATGATGCTCCAGGCCACTGACAGCCTGTGTGAATGCCACCCTCTGAAGTGAATTGCCGAATGTTTGTACGTAATGTGACATCATGCTATCTTATGTCAAGTGTAATCAGCCTTTAGTTCTCAGGAACCGATTTCTTAGGTAACTGTGAGAAACATTAAAAGTTTTTCACTTGTTTTCAGTTATGCATGTATTGAACTATCAAAGTTTTTCATTTCATAAGCAGCCATAACCTACGAACAAATTCATGACCCTAATCTGAAATACAAATAGGGTAGCAAAAATACCTTAGAACATTTCATGTAATACTTGACTGCTGTGGGCACATCACTGTGGAACATAACAATTTATAAAACAAGTAACTTTCAAGTTAACATATGCTGCTATAAAGAAAGAACTAACCTCCTGTTCATTCTATCTGAGGCGAATGACACTGTTTTAGCGTCATATTTGTCTCATGCATTGTGAACTGAAAGATCACAAAAAACAATAGACAGCTCTTGCCATCTTCAGTAGAATTTGTCGCCTCAGCCATTTGGAATTGAATGTTACTTGCTTCAGATGTGCTGAAGTCAAGATGGTGATTTCTTGACTTGCATCTGTCTGCCAAACAGAGCACAGGACATGTGATCTAGTCTACCAATCGAAATGTGATGCTATCATTTTCTGCAAAATGTCCCATAACTAATGTAAAATCCGAAATAAAAATATAAATCAAATTACAATAAATTAATCGCCACTTTTAAATTAAATAGTATTAGTATCAGCGAATGCCAGAAGTCAAGTAGCCCACTATTTCCTATAATGAGTAGTGTGTACGCTTAAATAAGAAGCACATCCAAAAACAAGCTGTTCTTAGCTGTAAGCGAGAGGATGCGCTGGACAAACTGCAGGCAATCAGGCTGGCTTGTGCTTTGAACAAACCTGCCCTGGGTGCTGGACGCACTGAAATCACAATATAGATTGCATTTCTAGGTTGTGTCACGACAGCAGAGTCCATTTTTAACGACCACAGTGCCATTTTTGGAAGCGCCCTGGAAGAGCTCTTTTGTGGACAGAATTGTAGAAAGACCACTAAGATAACATCTGAGAGTGGAATGGGGAATGGCAAATCAAAGTTTAGGATGCCTTTGAAACGTATGAGACACTGCCACTGAGCTCAGGCCCTGAAAGGCAAAATGTTTAATGAAATATGAAAACAGCTACTACTGGGTAATATAAATAATTTAGAAATGGGAGTCAGAAACACGGCTATGATTACAGAGGTCTGCCCTCATTGGTCATTGCATGAATGTAGATGGAGAGAGGAAGACAGTAGGATACAATTTTGCAGTGAGAGATGTTATGAACTTGTTTTTACTGTTTAACCACCATAAATGAAAGTAAAGGAAGGAGACTAGTGTCTTTTAACATAGGTTCTTACTGGTCAGCACTTGTAATAACTGTCATTCAGCCAATTGGAGATACATGACGCCAGGAAAGTTTAGAGACCCGAGTCTTCCTTGTCACAAGTAGATGGTAGAAAATTACTTTTCAGCCAGGAACCATCTAGAGCATCTCTACAGACAGGAGCCACCATGGGCAGACTTGATCGGCAGGCATCTTTCCTTTCAGACTTCACTTATGCTCTAATCTGGCTGAACTGAACTTAGACACAGACGAAAGCTGTTGGTACAGAGCCAGTGACCAATTTTGTAGCCTCTTCCGCTGTCACCCACAGATAAAACATCAAGTTAAGAATTTTTAACAAGATTCAGTAGTATCAGTCTTCATTCTAAAGACTTGTTTGCAGTTAAAAGTTCAATGTGTTATCAACTCCAAACACAGATGCAAACACATCCCCTTTTGTAGCACTTTCTGCCTCTAAACAACAACCTTTCAGAAATCACAGTACAACTTACGTTAATGTAATTGTTTCATTCAAATACACATCCATTTGAATCATATTCCAGATCCCCTACCAGGCTTGCCAAAGGATTAGCTTATTATTTGTCAATGATTGTTGAACCATTTCACTTTCGTTTTATGTAATACACTCCATTAATTGAGATCCTTGTTTAATTTGATAAATAATGAATTTGTTGATCTTTATTTAGGAGGGTAATTATGTCAGATATACAGGACCATTTTTACATATCCAATTAACATTGCAATTCATTACCAAGCACCTCCACTGTGCCCCCTTAGAATTTGGTGACTCTGCTCAGGATTCGTTTATGTGGGAACTTCTGATACTACGCCTAGCTCTGCGAAATTTTCCAATCTACACTTCAATTTTGAAGAAGAATTTGCGTTTGCCACCTCAAAAATGATTAAATTCATGCATTTGATCAGCAAAGCTTTCTGACTGAACAGTTAAACAAAACTACTAGCAATTCAAGAAAAGTGAAAGTTTAGTCAAGAAAAATAAGGAGATATTACAGAAAAGTGAGGAGAAGAGTGATGCACAATTCCAGCAATTAGATGAACAGTTCAAGAAAATTGGGGCAATTTTAAGGAAAAGTAAAGAGAAAAATGATGTACATTTCACAAAAGAGAGGAAAAGAGGGACACAGATTTTTGAAAAGTTCAAAGATCGACTCAAGAATAAAGAAAATGTACACAAAAATATAAGAGGACAGATTACTGCAGTACACATGTGGAAGAACATGTAAAGAAATAGGAGGAGCAGGTTAATACATTAGACAAGAAGAGTGATAGCCAAGTTACTGATATGACGAAACCGATCATTAAGAAAACAGATCATCACTTCCAATTCAATACGAAAGTAGATATGTTAATGGAGAATACAAAGGGGAGGATAGCTGGTTTAAAGAAAGATATTAATACCAACATGAAGAACATTAATAGATATGTGCAAAACACTAATATCAATGCAGAGAATTTTGATGCAGATAAAGGAAATGCCGGAACCATCAGAATGCAGATGGAGAAGTATGGAAACTCAAAGAATAACACTTTAGGAAAAGTAATAGATGAAGTCAAGGTATTAACCGCCGTCAGCGTGCAGTTGTCGATAGATAACGAAACAGCATCTGATAGATTAGTACCAGTAAGTCATGAAGAGATCAGAGATTTGGTACAGTTGAAGGATATGCAGGTCAGCATTAATCAAAGGATCAGAGAAACTCTGGAGTCACTAATGAAAAAGAAGGAGAGCAGTAGAAATTCGAGTTGTAATGGAAGAGAGACGTAATGAGCCAAAGTGAAGAAGAAAGGAATTAAGAGGAAGAAGAACTTGGAAATCTTAAAGAGAGATAATTTCGCATTGGGGACATACTATCACATTCGACTCCGCCAGTAATCACAACTGCAACAATTCAAACCTTAGTTCTGAGAGGCTTTACCTATATCATGGCCACAATTTCTGAAAATTAAATTTGTAATTACGAACTTACCAGAAGAGGCAGCAATGAGAATGGGAGTGATTGCAGGAAATGCAACACATATAAAGAATTCGTAGATGCTTGAATTCATGTGTACTGATCGAAAGCAAAACAACATCAGGATCAGGTGAAGCTGGGAATACTGAGGGTAGAAAATTATGCAAATTCTAGATGGCCGACTGGTGACCCAGCAAAACTCTTATGCATTTGTTTGACAAAGCTTTCATGTCAAATCCAGGGGCAATTATAATCATCAATAGGAACATGGACTTTGCATGTGTATTCCAGCATCTACTGCAATAGTTAGGCTATAATCGAAGAACTTACGTGATGGAAGCTGTGCACTTTACTCAGATGAACTTTCCACCTGAATAGCAGTAAGCAAATAACCAAAACTGGAGAGAGAGACACCCACTGAGAAGCAATGAAAACGTATGGGACAGAGGGAATGAAAACATGATGGGCATGTCAGTATCAGCCAGATGAGAGGAGAAAAGACTGGAGACATGACGAGTGGCAAGATAACTGTAGATGTGATGACAGACAAGATGGAAAAGGTGAAATTGCAGAAGTTTGCGGTCCAGACCAATGGCACAACCAGAGGAATGAAGAATGAGGGAACACACCAAGGAATTGACTATAGTTCAATTCTTTTATCTTGGCGACTCGCGCATGCCTGCCCATACGCGGGAGATTGCTGCGTTGCCAGTTGCACGCGCCAAGAGAAGCAGCGTCATAGTATAGTATAGTTTGCAAACTTATGTTTAGGGTGGAGTGCGCAGTTTATGAAGTGAAGCCACCACAGCCGCATTAACGCTTTCGCTGCTTCAGAGACGTGCTCCCCGAATTTGTCATCACTGCACTGCTCGCCTGTGCAGACACATGGTGTTGCGACTGCTTTGACACACTTATCATTCGATTTCACAAAAACTATTTGGCCCAAAAATTTGATTTTTACACATCTTCTTGACTTATACCTTCCCCCCATAAATGACATAATTTTGTTTCGATGTTCAACGCACTTATTGTGCAGCATTAAATGCAGTAAACCATTGCACGAAATTTTGAAGAGTTTGCAGAGGTAAAAGTCCACAGCGTATACTTTCCGTATGGTCGATTTTAGTTGCCACTAGAAATTTCAAAAAATTACAGTCAAATAAATAAAATTCATAAAGTAAGTCACTTCGATATTGTTTTTAACTAAAGAAAATATTAAGCACCGAATAAGATTTGGACTCAGAATCTTTTGCTTAGCAGCCAAACACCTTAACCGTAATGCTAACACAGCTGGTCGCTGAAAAAATTCCTGGAGTACTTTAAAGAATAAAGCAAAATACCGACAAACACTGTTGGTATGACTATGAATTACTCACGTTTCGTCGAAGTACAACAGGAAATAAACAATTACCGCCGTTCTTTATTGCGAAAAAGCGGTTAGTGAGAATGAATTTCCTTGCTATCGCCTGAATTAGGAGGCTTATTGCTTGTTTGATTTAATTAATTAATAGAATATGAAATAGTTGGTATAAAGAATGCTTTTTCCAAACTTTCTTTTATGGAAAGTCTGCTATCAATACATTGCTTTTGTTCAATTACATTATTTATGACTGAACGTTTCTAAGACACTCGTCCGTGCTCTGTACTGCAGTCGAACTTTGGCAACGTCGTTCTCTGTTCATTGGCTGACTGTGTTTTTTGACGTCAGATGCGCAGAGCGAACCTAAACTCGGCCGCCGTCGGAAATGACGCGCACTTTAGCAACGGATGCTTTGTCATCACAGTTAGTTACAGCCAGATTACCAGCAGTACTATTTATAAATTGTAATCAATTGAAGGATATGTTATCCGAAGGAATCAAGAGACTTGGGAATAGAACTGGGGATGTCTCATATCCGATCATAAGTGCGAATATGAGAGAAAATAGGTGCAAGACATATTTGATTCAGGTAGCCTAGTGTCGGTGTTGGATAAGAAACTCTATGAATTATGTGCAAAGGAGAAGAAGTGGTCTTTGTATAAGATACAGGGCATGAGAATACGAGGCACAATGAATGTAAATGTGCAGATGTTAATGAGCAAGTGAGCGCAGATTTTGAGTGGCAGTTACAGGTATTTAGTGCAAAGTTTTTGATTGTAAATAATTTTACAGTGAAAGCCATACTAGAACTCAATTTTCTAAAACATTATTTCATATCACTACTTTTTAAGACGGGATTTGCATTTGTGATCTTGAATGATGAGATGATTTAATTAAAATTCGTAGACAACACAAAAACAGAAGGAATTTATTTTCTAGGCCTAATGGTCATAGAAAAAGAAGAGGGAATGAGTGTCGAGAATGAAGAGAAAGGAGTGGAGAGAGCTGTAGGTGAAATTAGCTATGAACCAAGAAGAGACTGTGAAGAGATTCAAACAGGTGATTTGAGGGAAGATCTTACCACAGTTTTGATCACAGAAAGTAATGATTTGATGAAAGATGTGACTCATGGCTTCGATCGCAGAAGTTTTGAAGAAGACAAATGATTCAGAAAATACTGGGGATGACGAAGAGTAACATGTGGATGAAGAGACATGTGGACCAGTGGTTTAGAAAACGAAGAGGACGAGTACATAGGATGCAACATAATAGAAAAGTATTATCCAATTCTTAACATTAGAAGATTGGTTAACACTTTGTCAGATGCATCAGATTAGGAAGAGGACATGAGAGAGGATGAAGATATTTCAGACAATAGAAAATGTTCGGATGTTCTAAAGGTTGGAGGAGAGAAGAAAGGGAAGAAAAACAAAGAAATGCATGATAACAATTTTGAACATAATCTGTGGTGCAATCTGTTTGAGTGGAATAACCAGACAGAAAATATGCATTGCGAATTTCAGCAAGGTGAACAAACTTGGTGATGTGGCTGTAAACGAAAATTGTGCAATGTGATGTAAGAAAGAAAAACTGTGTACTATCAGTATCTTACGATAAGAGAGAGGGAGCTTACTGTGGACGATAAATTTCAATTAAGATCTTGGAAGCGATCATAGAAGTGTCAATATTTAAGCAGCGAATTCTTTTGCATGTTTTATGGAATTTCCCAGCTGTGGAAAATTGAACACCGCAGTATTAGAAACTCTATTAAGCCGAATCTCCACATTTCACACATCAAAGTATTTAGAGAGAAAAGTTTTGTAGAAATATGCAGAGACACGACATCCAGTCTCTGGTCTGTTGTAAGGAGATATGGTAATAACGTAAAATATTAACTCAAGAAAAAGCAGAAGAGTCACTAGGTCCTAAAAGAGATTTTATGCATGGAACAAGTGCAGGTATCATTAGAAGAAGTCAGGAGATACTGAGAAGGAAAGGGTTAAATAGATAAAAGTCTATAGTTGTCCCAATGAAGATGTGCATATTGGTT
Organism: Schistocerca nitens; assembly: GCF_023898315.1. Classification (NCBI taxonomy): domain Eukaryota; kingdom Metazoa; phylum Arthropoda; class Insecta; order Orthoptera; family Acrididae; genus Schistocerca; species Schistocerca nitens. Next base: position 502,026,118 of record NC_064614.1, on the reverse strand, counting down.
GAGGGTTATTCTTTGTATGTTCACCAGATATGATAGAATGCTAAAAAAGAAGCCATGGAACTCGATAATTTGATCTGAAGGAACACTGCACTGTGAGGATTTACAAGATGTGAGGGATAGATTAACTGTAAGGATTTAGTAGATCTGAAGGAACACTGTACTGTGAGGATTTAGCAGACATGAAGGGATGCTATAAATGTCAATAACTGATGACAATGCAATTCACAATTTATATGAGTATTTGTTAGGAGATGAGAGTATGTATCTTCCCATACTGTTGACACGACATTGATTCTGCAGCAGCTATTGGCAATGGAGACTTCAACAGTACACAAGTAGCAGTGATGGCAATGGCAGCTTGTGCCAACGGTGGTGACTTCAAGTTCATCAGCATCACCACTTCGGGCAGCAGCAGTATAGCAGAAGCAGCCAGCATAATCAATAAGTTAAGTATTTGCATTGATAACGTTAATATGTGTGAACCAGCAGAGTAATCGTCAGTGATGGAGGAGTTTCCAGTGATTAAACAACCACCGAGTGTGTGTCAGCCAGTTAGTCCAAAATCTTAATCTGGTATTGTTGTTACAGATGATATTAGTGAGGCAGATAGTCCAAAATCTGAGAAGGGACATGTAATTGTGGATGATTCAATGACATGACTAAGGCAAATGCTGACAAATTTGAACTCTAATACAGGGGTATTGGATATAGGGACAGAGACAGAGTGAGCACAGACAGGTGCAGCAGAAAATTTAAAAGCTGAGATGAAGAAATTTAATTCTGATATGGAAGGTATGATAGATCCAAAAGTAGAAGTTATAAGGGCAGGTGTAGGAAAATTTTCTGAGGAGGTTGGCCTAAATTAACACCAGTCTATACACAATGGAAAAAGATTTTGGGGACAAGCTGAAAAAGATATAGGAAAAATTGGGTGGCGAGGTGAAGAATGGTGTGCTGAGGCCAATGCATTTGAGGAAAACAGCACTAAGTCTGTTAACAATTTATCTGGTAGAACCACAGACTGTGAAAAAGAAGTGGTAACAGTTGAAGCATCGATTAAAAATGAAATGTTGTAGCAGGAACAGCAGATTAAAGATTCACAGGCAGAATTGAATTCTTTGGCAGCAACCAGGCTGCTACTGTGATAGGTGTTTGTGGGTTAATTCAGAAACAACAAAGCGTTTTGCAGGTAATAGAAAATACCCTACAGTTGATTTTCTTATTATATATTTTGTGTGAGAAATACTGGAAGGGGCAAAAAATTAATTGCCGAAAAGACATCTTAAGGGGAATGCACAGTCACAGGAAAATATCATGAGTCCTCCATTTACAACCTATTTTTAAAGACCACTGATAAACTTGAACAGGCATTGAAATTCTGGCGACATAATGCAAACAGTAGACAGGGAAATGGGTACCAGAACGATAACAGTAGTAATATTTACAACAATTATAATGATTATAACAAAAATAATTATCAATGTAATAATAATTTTTAAAGGGGAAATGAAAACTGGAATTCATAAAATCGGAAATCAAAACTGGGAATGAAGATCTGAGAGCAGGAGCTTCACCAAATGCAACACCAGCATGCGAGATCAGAAATTAGAGAGCCCTGTAGCTCTGGCCTAGAGGTATTAAAATAAACCAGTGTTGAAAAGTACATGTTATTTTAAAAATCCTGAACATTTCGAAAATTTGGTAAAGAAGCCACAAATGTCAGAGATGGAGGTTATAACAGGTAAGAATAAAATGAGGAATAATTTTAAGCAGCACATCTATGAAAAGGGCGTCAGAAATATGGTAAAATGTGTCGAGATATTTGATTATGAGGATATGGGGCTGAAAAATTTATTTTGTGAAAGGGAAGTGAATGGTGAAATGTACGTATTTTCCTTGAAAGATACTGTGATCAAAAGGAGGCAGATGTGGATCTGAATTTGATGGAGGTGGAGTGTATGACAAATAAATGATGCAGTACCAACAATTACAGTAATGTAGGTGAAAGTAATGTAAATGATTTTGTATTGGAGGAAGTAGATGAAGCTATCAGTGAACCTGGCACAGCTGTAGTCTCGCCAGCTGGAGATAAATTTTTTAGTTTATCAACGGAAATATGTGGTGATATTTTTGAAGGTGACATAGCAATAGTCTTGTCAGCTGGTAGTTCTGTTTGATTAACATGTTGTGTGGATGATTTTCCATGTTTATACAAATTTTCATTTCTTCCAGTATGTTCATGGTGAGTCCTTTTGATAGTATGTGTAAGATATGAAGTGCAATTTCGATTCTGTTGACTTTATGGTTTTGATTTATTAAATGCACGAGGAGACTCGAGTAGTTGCTATTACTATCTTTAGTGTGTTATGTAAATCTGATGTTAAAATTCCGTCCTGTTTGTCCAATGCAAAACTGTCACATGTAATTCTGTATATTCCTGGAATAGCGTATTCTGGTATTTTGGTTCTTCCAGAGTGGAGGTACATGATTAGGTTGCAGGTAGCTCTGCATGCTAGTTTTGTGGGTGTGTTTTTTAGCATATTTTTCATTTTGTTTGACTATTTTCCCATGTAGACTACTGGTACAACTGATTAGGATTTATCTTTTTATCATTGTATTACTGTCTATTGGTTAGTCTGTAGGTTCTGTTATTTCTTTATATATATATATATATATATATATATATATATATATATATATATATTATTTTCTTTATGTATATATACACTCCTGGAAATTGAAATAAGAACACCGTGAATTCATTGTCCCAGGAAGGGGAAACTTTATTGACACATTCCTGGGGTCAGATACATCACATGATCACACTGACAGAACCACAGGCACATAGACACAGGCAACAGAGCATGCACAATATCGGCACTAGTACAGTGTATATCCACCTTTCGCAGCAATGCAGGCTGCTATTCTCCCATGGAGACGATCGTAGAGATGCTGGATGTAGTCCTGTGGAACGGCTTGCCATGCCATTTGCACCTGGCGCCTCAGTTGGACCAGCGTTCGTGCTGGACGTGCAGACCGCGTGAGACGACGCTTCACCCAGTCCCAAACATGCTCAATGGGGGACAGATCCGGAGATCTTGCTGGCCAGGGTAGTTGACTTACACCTTCTAGAGCACGTTGGGTGGCACGGGATACATGCGGACGTGCATTGTCCTGTTGGAACAGCAAGTTCCCTTGCTGGTAGAACGGTGGGTTCGATGACGGTTTGGATGTACCGTGCACTATTCAGTGTCCCCTCGACGATCACCAGTGGTGTACGGCCAGTGTAGGAGATCGCTCCCCACACCATGATGCCGGGTGTTGGCCCTGTGTTCCTCGGTCGTATGCAGTCCTGATTGTGGCGCTCACCTGCACGGCGCCAAACACGCATACGACCATCATTGGCACCAAGGCAGAAGCGACTCTCATCGCTGAAGACGACACGTCTCCATTCGTCCCTCCATTCACGCCTGTCGCGACACCACTGGAGGCGGGCTGCACGATGTTGGGGCGTGAGCGGAAGACGGCCTAACGGTGTGCGGGACCGTAGCCCAGCTTCATGGAGACGGTTGCGAATGGTCCTCGCCGATACCCCAGGAGCAACAGTGTCCCTAATTTGCTGGGAAGTGGCGGTGCGGTCCCCTACGGCACTGCGTAGGATCCTACGGTCTTGGCGTGCATCCGTGCGTCGCTGCGGTCCGGTCCCAGGTCGACGGGCACGTGCACCTTCCGCCGACCACTGGCGACAACATCGATGTACTGTGGAGACCTCACGCCCCACGTGTTGAGCAATTCGGCGGTACGTCCACCCGGCCTCCCGCATGCCCACTATACGCCCTCGCTCAAAGTCCGTCAACTGCACATACGGTTCACGTCCGCGCTGTCGCGGCATGCTACCAGTGTTAAAGACTGCGATGGAGCTCCGTATGCCACGGCAAACTGGCTGACACTGACGGCGGCGGTGCACAAATGCTGCGCAGCTAGCGCCATTCGACGGCCAACACCGCGGTTCCTGGTGTGTCCGCTGTGCCGTGCGTGTGATCATTGCTTGTACAGCCCTCTCGCAGTGTCCGGAGCAAGTATGGTGGGTCTGACACACCGGTGTCAATGTGTTCTTTTTTCCAATTCCAGGAGTGTATATATATATATATATGTTGTTGTTGTTGTTGTTGTGGTCTTCAGTCCTGAGACTGGTTTGATGCAGCTCTACATGCTACTCAATCCTGTACAAGCTTCTTCATCTCCCAGTACCTATTGCAACCTACATCCTTCTGAATCTGCTTAGTTTATTCATCTCTTGGTCTCCCTCTACGATTTTTACCCTCCACGCTGCCCTACAATACTAAATTGGTGATCCCTTGATGCCTCAGAACATGTCCTACCAACCGATCCCATCTTCTAGTCAAGTTGTGCCACAAAATTTTCTTCTCCCCAATCCTATTCAATACATCCTAATTAGTTATGAAATCTACCCATCTAATCTTCAGCATTCTTCTGTAGCACCACATTTCAAAAGCTTCTATTCTCTTCTTGTCCAAACTATTTATCATCCATGTTTCACTTTCATACATAGCTACACTCCATACAAATACTTTCAGAAATGACTTCCTGACACTTAAATCTATACTCGATGTTAACAAATTTCTCTTCTTCAGAAACGCTTTCCTTGCCATTGCCAGTCTACATTTTATATCCTCTCTACTTCGACCATCATCAGTTAGTTTGCTCCCCAAATAGCAAAATTCCTTTACTACTTTAAGTGTCTCATTCCCTAATCTAATTCCCTCAGCATCACCCAACTTAATTCGACTAAATTCCATGATCCTCATTTTGCTTTTGTTGATGTTCATCTTATATCCTCCTTTCAAGACTCTATCCATTCCGTTCAACTGCTCTTCCAAATCCTTTACTGTCTCCGACAGAATTACAATGTCATCGGCGAACCTTAAAGTTTTTATTTCTTCTCCATGGATTTTAATACCTACTCCGAATTTTTCTTTTGTTTCCTTCACTGCTTGCTCAATATACAGATTGAATAACACCATGGAGAGGCTACAAACCTGTCTCACTCCCTTCCCAACCACTGCTTTCCTTTCATGTCCCACGTCTCTTATAACTGCCATCTGTTTTCTGTACAAATTGTAAATAGCCTTTCGCTTCCTGTATTTTACCCCTGCCACCTTCAGAATTTGAAAGAGAGTATTCCAGTCAACATTTTCAAAAGCTTTCTCTAAGTCTACAAATGCTAGATACGTAGTTTTGCCCTTCCTTAATCTAGCTTCTAAGATAAGTCGTAGGGTCAGTATTGCCTCACGTGTTCCAACATTTCTACGGAATCCAAACTGATCTTCCCCGAGGTCGGCTTCTACTAGTTTTTCCATTCGTCTGTAAATAATTCGCGTTAGTAATTTGCAGCTGTGACTTATTAAACTGATAGTTTGGTAATTTTCACATCTGTCAACACCTGCTTTCTTTGGGATTGGAATTATTATATTCTTCTTGCAGTCTGAGGGTATTTCACCAGTTTCATACATCTTGCTCACCAGATGGTAGTGTTTTGTCAGGACTGGCTGTCCCAAGGCTCTCAGTAGTTCTAATGGAATGTTGTCTACTCCGGGGGGCCTTGTTTCGACTCAGGTCTTTCAGTGCTCTGTCAAACTCTTCACGCAGTATCGTATCTCCCATTTCATCTTCATCTACATTCTCTTCCATTTCCATAATATTGTCCTCAAGTACATCGCCCTTATATAGACCCTCTATATACTCCTTCCACCTTTCTGCTTTCCCTTCTTTGCTTAGAACTGGGTTTCCATCTGAGCTCTTGATATTCATACAAGTGGCTCTCTTTTCTCCAAAGGTCTCTTTAATTTTCCTGTAGGCAGTATCTATCTTACCCCTAGTGAGATAAGCCTCTACATCCTTACCTTTGTCCTCTAGCCATCCCTGCTTAGCCATTTTGCACTTACTGTCGATCTCATTTTTGAGAAGTTTCTATTCCTTTTTGCCTGCTTCATTTACTGAATTTTTATATTTTCTCCTTTCATCAATTAAATTCAAAATTTCTTCTGTTACCCAAGGATTTCTACTAGCCCTCGTCTTTTTACCTACTTGATCCTCTGCTGCCTTCACTACTTCATCCCTCAAAGCTACCCATCCTTCTTCTACTGTATTTCTTTCCCCCATTCCTGTCAATTGTTCCCTTATGCTCTGCCTGAAACTCTGTACAACCTCTGGTTCTTTCAGTTTATCCACGTCCCATCTCCTTAAATTCCCACCTTTTTGCAGTTGCTTCAGTTTTAATCTACAGGTCATAACCAATAGATTGTGGTCAGAGTCCACATCTGCCCCTGGAAATGTCTTACAATTTAAAACCTGGTTCCTAAATCTCTGTCTTACCATTATATAATCTATCTGATACCTTTTAGTATCTCCTGGCTTCTTCCATGTATACAGCCTTCTTTTATGATTCTTGAACCAAGTATTAGCTATGATTAAGTTGTGCTCTGTGCAAAATTCAACCAGACGGATTCCTCTTTCATTTCTTATCCCCAATCCATATTCACCTACTAAATTTCCTTCTCTCCCTTTTCCTACTACCGAATTCCAGTCACCCATGACTATTAAATTTTCGTCACCTTTCACTATCTGAATAATTTCTTTTATTCCATCATACACACACACACACACACACACACACACACACACACACATATATATATATATATATATATATATATATATATATATATATATATATATTACTATGTATGGGTTGACATTGCTAAGGAGATGGTGACTGACATCTGAAAAATTTTTCTTCCAGTGCATTAAAGATGATTAGTGTTATTTTGCTGGCTGTGTTGTTGCCCACTGAAATTCCATAAGCCTATTATAGATTTTTTGATTAAATTCGAAATAGTTTTGGATTAGAGTTAGTTTGAACTGATCTATTATTTTATATATTTCTGTGATAGGTATTTTTTATATTTTAACTGTTGTTTTCAATTTCTTGCATAAAAATGTTAATGTATAAGTTTCTGATATCAAAACCAACGAATATGGCGTTGTGTTGAATTAGTATATCTTTTATGGTGCTTGCCAATGTTCTAAAATTTTTTATTGTAAATATTGTCTTGTAGGTATACCATGAAGGACATACCAATTTCATTTCACGCCAAATTCATTTCGTTTGATATCACAAATTTATACACTAACAAGCCCATGCAAGAAACACATTTACAAGCAACATTCCAAAATGAAACTTCCTGGCAGATTAAAACATTGTGCCAGACCAAGACTCGAACTCGGGACCTTGCATTTTGCAGGCAAGTGCTCTACCAAATGAGCTACCATCGAATGACTCACGACTGGTCCTCACAGCTTCAATGCTGCCAGTACCTCGTCTCCTACCTTCCAAACTTCACAGAAGCTCTTCTGCAAACCTTGCAGAACTAGCACTCCTGGAAGAAACGATATTGTGCAGACATGGCTCAGCCAAGCCCAGGGGATGTATCCAGAATGAGATTTTCGCTCTGCAGCGGCGTGTGCGCTGATATGAATCTTCATAGCAGATTAAAACTGTGTGCCGGACTGAGACTCAAGCTTGGGACCTTCACTTTTCGCGGGAAAGTGCTCTACCAACTGAGCAATCCAAGCACGACTCACGACCCGTCCTCTCAGCTTCAATTCTGCCAGTACGTCGTCTTCTACCTTCCAAGCTTCACAGAAGCTCTTCTGTGTACCTCGTGGTCGTGCGGTAGCGTTCTTGCTTCCTGCGCCCGGGATCCCGGGTTCGATTCCCTGCGGGTTCGAGGATTTTCTCTGCCTCGTGATGACTGGGTGTTGTGTGATGTCCTTAGGTTAGTTAGGTTTAAGTAGTTCTAAGTTCTAGGGTACTGATGACCATAGATGTTAAGTCCCATAGTGCTCAGAGCCATTTGAACCATTTTCCTTCTGCGTAACTTGCAGAACTAGCACTCACAGAAGAAAGGTAGAGCACTTGCGCACGAGAGGCAAAGGTCCCGAGTTCGAGTCTCGGTGTGGCACACAGTTTTAATCTGCGAGCAAGTTTCATATCAGCGCACACTACACTGCAGAGTGAAACTCTCATTCTGGAAACATTCCAAAATATACAAAAATACTTATTACAGGAATATATGAGATAACATATCTTTTTTATGGTATTCTTAATGTTCTACAATTTTAATTGTGTTTTTTTATTGGAGGTATGCCACAAAAGACATACCAATTTCATATAAAGCCAGGTCCGTTTCTTGTGACATTTCAAATTTTTACACTAAGTAAATGAGTTAAAAAATATTTCTGTATACATATGTAAGTCATCTTGCCAACCCATGCAATACATAAGAAAATTTGATCATAAACAACGTGAAGCTGTAGCTGTTAGAACCTGTGTTATACAGATAAAAATAACACTATCAATGTTACAATGTTCGTGGCTGGTGTCTGTGTAGAGCCTTTAGGAATTTTTGTGAAAATGCTATGTGATAAACATGTTGTATATATTGTGTATATTTTTTGTATTAACTTTACCACGTAATATGTATTTTTCTACTGATTTATCCTATTCAATTGTACACTATAATGATTTGATCTACTGTACACATAATAATAAAAAGGATGAAGAAATAACCAACCAAACAAAGACCCACATATCTACCAATGATCTACATGGGAAAACTGTCAAATAAAATGAAAACTATTCTAAAATATACAACCATTAAACTAGCATTCAGAACGACAACAACCTAAATATAAAACTCCACTCTGCAAGAGCCAAAATACCAGCATACGCCAATCCAGAGACATACATAACTGCATGTGAGAATTGTAACAAATTTTACATAAGACAAATAGGACGAAATATTAACATCATATTTAGAGAAAATAGTAGAGATGGTAACAGCATCCAATCAAGACTGAACCATGAAGTCGACAAAATCGAAACTGTACTTCAAATCTCACATATAACGTCAAAAGGCTCACCATTAACATACTAGATGAATTGTAAGTTTATGTAAACATGAATGATTATCCACACAACATATTAAACAGAAATATCACTAGAAAATTTTACTGACATTCTGGGCTGTGACAACAGATAAACAATAAACAAACAAAGATTGCACAAACAACTAAATTATCTGTAACTCAAACAATACCACTGGGTATCTATAACCACTTTGTATTTATACAGCATTATTGAGAACTTCAACTACCTGTCAAATTTCTATATGACATTATTTTAACATAAAAAACAGCAATTGTTGACAAAAGGACTCATCAACAATTCAATATGCACTCCTCGCCCAGTTAGATGTAAGTATAGGTATAGGACGAAGTCTGTATAAAATATTGCAAAAGTAAATGAAATTTACCAAATGAAATTTTCTCAGTTGTACTAAGGCCTATTGTACGAAGTATAGTAAAACTGTTAGCAGCTAGCTTGGAACATTCAATTTTAAATATAATGTAGAACTCTTCACACTGTAATGGTTATGCACACAATAGTTATGTTTTACTTTTCCTTTACAAACTAGGAATGATACGAAAAATTCTTCCTCTTTTACGAAATTATCCTTAGCTAATCACCTTTAACTGTACATTGTCTGACCCCATCAAACTCCTATTTCAGCAACCCTTTTGTCTATCTGGTGGTTGTTTAACCCATTATTTCGGTCATCATTTGGACGTTTCCTCCCATGACAGTACTTCTCCTTATGCTTTCATAGAAAATGTATTTACAAACACATCCTCACATATGAATCATGCATAGTACAACCAATTCTGAAATGTTGAGAGGTAGTCCCACTTATCTCTCGCACTGTAGTGCTAATTCCAAACTGCATTACTCTCAAAATGTCAGCTCTCTGGTATCCTTGCTCCCCTCCCGCCTCACCTCCAAAGCAACTCTACGTCGCCTAATGGCATTTTACCATATAAATTAAGAATTAGTGGTTTTGTTCGCAGTTTAGCAGATTTGTCCCTTACGGTAGACGAATCTTATGTCAGTATACCATTGGCAACATCTCCCCTTAGCGTAAATTTTGTACCCGTACGTTTTGCCATGCCCTCCTGAGGGCATAATGTTCAGACAGAAACTTCTCTCACAGGTTTGTCTTGTGCCCTTGACCTACTTTAAACATGTCACAAACATCAGACTGCAGCTGCTTCGTAATCAACTCAAAGCATGTGTCAGCAGCTTGCTCTGCACATATGTGACCTAGGGCTTGTTTTTATTACTGCCAAACCTCATGTATACTCTCCTAAAAAGATTCCGTCTTATCAGCCTGATCACTAACTTTAGGAACATGCTGCTCTTCCTTTTCCTACCCTCATCCTGCTTCTGGTGAGGCCACGCCAGTGTGGGTGGTCCCCAGTCCACAGCCCTTGGAACTATGTTCGTCTGTACCATTTCTTCCACAACATATGCAACACAACTACCACCATCAATGCCTTCCAGCACTTTCCCTGTAGTATCGAGAGTGAGATCATCATCTGCAGTTCTACTCTTCTTGACACAAAAATCGATGGCACTTGAATTTCCCTGTACGTCTGGTTCAAGTTCATGAGCCCTAAACAACATCCATTATCAGCCATTAGGTTAGATAGCACTGCACTTAAATCACAAGTGTTATATACACATGTTTATACACTCCCCTACAGCATACACTTAATTCTCATTTAAAAATGATGTTGTAGCAGATACTTCTAGGCTAATCCCCTTATTGTCAACTATTTTAATATCCCCACACAGAGTAAATTCTCGGGAATTGGTGTTGAGAATGTTATGGGGGAGTGGTAAAACTTTTGATATTTTTACCACAGCTTGTTTTGCGACTTCGTTATCCTATTATCAAACAAGGAAAGAAACCAATACACCGCAATATTACGCATACTCACAACCATGTAAATATTTATATCATCCTGCAGTATAACATGCGTTAAAACTTCTATGTCATTAGATACTGTCGAAAGTAAAATCTAGCAGCAAACATGCATTATTCCTAGAACGTCTCATACATGTGTGCTATACTCTAAGGCTCAGTTGTAAACTATAGGCAGCTGCAAATATAGTACTTTCTCGCAATGCATATGTCATAACCCCCAACGATGCTAGAGTATATCATAAAATCATTGTGAGTCAAGTTTTAGTAAATTCTAACTTTAGCTTCATTCCATTAATTCTGTGAATTCATCCAATGCAGTCTTCAAAGCAGTCATCAGTCAGAAGTGCAGACAAGAAGCTACAATTTCATTGAGCACGATCAACAGTTAGTCAGAGCCGTTGGTCTATGAGCTGTCACTAACCCTTTATGGTTTCAGGCTTTTTAGATGCCTTTTAGATGGCGACTTTCACACACGCTATCAACAGAATGAGACAGGACAGAATGAAATGGTAATGAAAGTCAAGATTACTGGGGAAGGAAGAGTCAACCTGGATTTTCGTGAGAGGGGGGGGCGATGCCGTCGTGTGCTAATATAGGATCACCACGATCCCTCAGGTTATAGCAGTGGATTTTGTTCTTTTATTTCTTCTAACCTTTTATTTTATTATTTTGCTTTGCTGTTCGAGAGACAACGCAAATTCTCCCTAACGACTTGGACATTTTCCCACCTAATTGTATGAACATTGCTGACTGGAGTTAAATTTTGACGTTGGTTCAAAAACTGAACTATGTTCAGGCCTCCACATGATTGTATAACACTACACCACCAAAGGAATTTCAGCATCGGTCTAAGTTAGCACAAATCTTGCATAGCAACATCGCTAAACACGGCTGTCGACACAGTTTTGCACTTTCAACCCAGATAATAATTGTGCATTGTATACACAATATTTATGATCAAAGGCGTCATATTATAGAGATGGAGGAAAGCAAAGCAGTAAAAGAATCGACCTTCAAACTTCTTCCCATACAAAAAGGATCTGTTACTGGAACTCATACTGGCCCAATGTAAAGACACAACACAGTGTGAAGAAACTGGTAACTTATCATGTAAATTCATTTTTAATAAATTCCGAACTCATTGTATTGTGACTCCTGTTACCTTCATTTTCTGTTGATACTTAAATTTTCCTCCTAAATTTATATATGTTAACTTGTACCTGTTATCATACACTCTGATTAAATGTAGAATCATTTCTTGGTTGAAAGTTTAATGAAAACAATCCACGACGATTTCTAAATATCTCTGCACTTTCGAAACCAAGAGATTTAATGGGAATAAGGATACAGTCGATAGCGCCTAAATCATCAGGTAAATATGCTACCTGTATCTGATAAAAATCACTTTAGGTTTTCTCACGTTATTTTCTCCCACTGACATTTTGATAGATTCCCCCTTCAGTGAAACTAAGAAGGCCGATTGTCCACATCTCTGCAACTTGTTGTTACATCTATTTCAAAGAAATCAGCAACACTATCTGAAAGATTCCTGTGGAATACGATGTTAATGTTAAAAGTACCACACACATTGAAGTCAGTGGCCGATTTGTTTTGCTTGGTTTCAATAGATACTCTCTCAATGTTCTGTGCTCTTAATCTTAGTGATAATTGCTGCAAAGTATTTTTGCCCAAGCGAAATCTCGGCTTAAATGATTTATCACTTAATTCCGAAGAAGGGTTTCTTCTTTGTCTTCATCAGTAGCTACATTGTAATACTCAGATTTGTGTAAAATAAATGAAAGTAAACGATATAATTCGCATTGCATAAGCACTTGGAATGCTGCTGCCCGACACAGTAGCCCAGAACGTTCAGAAAACGGAAAGTTTTTACAGTTTCAAAACAGAGCGTTGTTATAATTACCTTTATGACCAGTACATAGAGAAAGTAGCATCAATCGAAAAAAAACCAGGTTCGAACTTGTTTGTCCTCTGCACTATAAGCTAGACTATAACTAGTTTTTTTCTGGGGGAGGGGGGGGGGGGGTTTCGCGGGTTCATTATTGATCGTTGCTTTTGGTCTGGGCAGATGTTATATGACACTTATTCAAGTTGAGTGTTAATTCCTTTACTTAGTTTTTTAATTAGAGGAGGTTGCCATCCCTCTGAACACGCTAAGCTACAGTGCCGGCGTTGAGCTACTGAAACAATAACAGATTTAAGCTTTGAAACACATTGCTATAGATAGTACATGTACTGCCTTAAGGTCACTTGTTAGTGAATCTGCTTCAAAAATTCGAATTTTTTCCGTCTTAAATCAACATTTAGTGTTTTGTGAACAAAATGGTGGTTAAATGAATCGATTCGGACATCGGGAACATCTTTAAAAACAAAGTTAAATATATGTCGGTATGCGGCAACGACCGTGTTTCCACTGCGGTCGGATGTCAAATGCTGTCATTATTATTTTGCCACTTCGAAAAAATACACTGCGTAATCGTTTCTTGAATTGGCAGCCCTGTTAGCACCCACATTTTCCAATTCTCCTTTGTTTTCCTTTGTATATCTATGGTTTTCGAGAGTTGTTTGTGTTCAGACTTGAGTTGCTGGTGCTGTGTCTTTCTCGGAAGTAGTTATGCCTCCAAAAATGTGTTTTGGAAAGGGAAAACGTAAATTTAAGGTAATCGGTTTATTTCGTCAGAAAGGAGAGAATGTAATTGCATCCACAAACAAACTGGATGTAATGTCGACTCTACCAAGTGCCTCAAGACAAAAGCTAAAATATTTGTGTACCCAGAGTGACATTTCTATAAAACATGATCAAAACACTAAAATGGAATGTGTTTCCATAATTGCTGAATTGAGTGCTTTATGTTCGCTTCTAAAGAATGCTGCTGCATGTGCGCTTTGTGGAGAAGGTGGTAGTAAAATGATTTGGAAGACAGTAAAGGTGGCTACTGAGTTACAAGTGTTTTGTGATTTCTGTGAGGTAACTAAAACTGGGTATTCTTCAGGATTGTGCAAAGGAAGAGTTTATAACACAAATATCAGACTGTCATATGGAATGAGATGTATTGGGAAGGGTAGAAAGGCAGCCCAAACATTTAGTGGTATCATGAATTTGCCCCCACAAGATTTGAGAAGTACACACAGTTACTTCTTGAAAGTCTTGGTGAAGTGAGTGCTGTGTCAATGATGAAAACAGTAGAAGAAACTGTGTTATGCAATGAAGGTGACACTGATATAGCTGCAGCATTTGATGAGACGTGGCAGTAGTGTGGTCACATATCATTGAATGGTGTTGTCACCGCTCCATCCCTAGAAAATGGATAGGTGATTGACAAGGAATGTATGACAAAGTACTGCCATGGTTGCAAAGGAAATAACCAGGATCATGCATGTGTTTAGTATTTTTCTGGGTACAGTGGTGGAATGGAATCAGAGGGCATTCTCAGAATATTTCAAAGATCAGAAGAGAATTATGGTGTACGGTATGTGAAGTACCTTGGAGACGGAGACTCCAAATGGGTTTGCAAATGTGTTGGAAAATATGCCTTATGGAAGAACTGTAAAAATTGGAAAGTTAGAGTGCATTGGTCATGTCCAAAAGAGGGTGGGCACACGTTTACGTAAGCTAATAAAAGATATGAAGGGGAAAAAACTCTTACTAAGCAAGAGGTGGACAAACTCCAGCTCTATTATGGTCTAGCCATAAGAAGGAATCGAGACAATAATGAGCCCATGAAGAAAGCAGTATGGGCTACCTTTTTCCATAAAGCTTCTACGGTAGCCATCCGCGGCATACTCTCTGCGACAGTGGTGTAGACACATGGTATGGATACAAAAGCAATACAAAATGGTGAGACTTATGCACGCTCCCTGCCATTTGAGGTATTGGAAGCAATTAAGTCCATATTCAGGGACCTAAGAGACGCTAAACTATTGTCATGGTGCTTATATGGAAAGACACTAAATATTAATGAATGTTTCAACCATGTGATATGGGAACGCCTGCCTAAAACTGTTTGTTTGTTACAGTAGCATGAGATTAGGTGTATTAGATGCAATTATTTGCTTTAATGATGGGGCAGTTAGCATATGTCATGTTTTAGAGTTGTTGGGACTAACTCCTGGTTTCAATCTGAGACAAGCACTGATGGCAATTGATTCCTTGAGAGTGGCCGAAGGTGAAAAATGGGTTCTTGATGCAACTAAAGAGGCCAGAATAGCAAAGAGGAGCAAGAAAAGGAAGAGAGAAGATGAGGAACACGCAAACCAAGAACATTATGCAACTGGAGGGTTTTAAGAACAACAGAGGTGACTGACAGATTATAAGCTCCCTTCTCCTTTGACATTATATGGGTTAATTAACGATTATTATGTTACAATCCTCTTAATGTAGTTGACCGTGTATATCGAGACTTCGTTCATTGTTAAATGCAATGGTGTGGTACTAACTGATGGACACGCATTAAGAACTGGTAAAATTTAATTTGTTTCCTTTATCACACTGCACAAACATAAACACACTATTATTCAGTCTGTGTGCCACTACTATTAAATATAGAGATAAATCCTTTGCTACACAACCGCCTTTGGCTCACACAGCCTACACCTTCCACAGTCTCTCAACAACCGCCTCTGCTTGCGACTCCCTGCGCCACTGGACATTGTCGGCCTCGAAAGAACAACCACTTACAGATACTACACACCAGTACCCTCACATCCCCACCGAAACAAAACTAGAGATAGGTTACCTTTTGAGGGGATTCAGAAGTCCTAGCGAAAGTTATACAATAAAAAATCAAAATATGAAAATTACACTAATTAGTATTTCATGTCAAAGTAGTTGCAATAAGTATCTGACCCTGAGAATAAAGGACTTTCAAAATATAACTAATGTTCAAAAATGGTTCTGAGCTCTATGGGACTTAACATGTGTGGTCATCAGTCCCCTAGAACTTAGAACTACTTAAACCTAACTAACCGAAGGACATCACACACATCCATGCCCGAGGCAGGATTCGAACCTGCGACTGTAGCGGTCACGCGGTTCCAGACTGAAGCGCCCAGAACCGCATGGCCACACTGGCCGGCCTAAATAATGTTGATTAACCTTATCTCCACGCACGTAAAACATGATCAATGAATGTAGCAAATTGAAAATTATTTAATGACAGCAAGAACTTTACACATAATTTACTAACTGTCTGTTAATCAGCAAGAAAAATGTAAAAAAGATAAGATAATGTGACTGACAGCTTCCGTTTTGTTGGAGATATCAAGCATATTAGTAAAGGTTACTCTTAATTAGACACATGAATCACAGTAAAGAACATAATTGGCACTAAGGAATGGAATCTGAATAAATGATCTTAATTTTAAATAACCTAACACAAATGTAAAACCTATATACACAAAAGCATTGACACTATGCATCTGTCAAAACTACGGTTACAGGCATAAAACATTTTATCAATTAACTATTGAAATTTGTAAATTCACATACAGCACACAGACTACTTATACCAAAATCAGTACATACCTTTAAAGAAATATTTTCCATTTACAACCAAGTTACATTGAGTGAATCATTTATTAACAAAAGACATTTTGTTGGCTTGAGCACTTTTCACGCCATGAGGAAATATTAGGTACTCTGCTTTGGGGCCCTACCTATAAGCTGAGCAGAACTTCACACGATTTCACTAGGGGGAGTGGCCGCTGGGGGCTCACAAACACTATACGTAACACAGCACTTGTTACTCTGCTTTTATCACTGTCCTATGTGTTGAGCTGGTCGTCACACGCAGTTACGACATTTGATGCAAGGGAAGAGTGACATCGACGCAGCCGGAGACAGGAAGATCCAGGAACTGTTGTTACGCCCACGGAGAATCGCCGCATTCCGCTGTAAGGTTCGTCGGCGGCACGTTCCCGTTATGTTGACAAGTGCTGGATGCCAGTCAGCTGTTCATGACGTCAGCCACCTCCTCCTCCCCCAAACCGTAGCGCGTCGGGTGTCGAAATTCATTGGCAGGCAGGCATGAAAACAATAAAATAACATTACGGCAGCGTGAGGTAACAAAAGACTAATGCTATGCACGCTTAGTTGTGCACTGTTGCCTGCTTCCTGAAAACCAAAACACACGCTACAAGCGTCACTCCGTTGTCCACTGCTGAGCCTGTTATAGGACATAAGAGAAAGTCACACGATATCAAACACAGAGAATAAAATGCACTCACTGCAGCTACCGACTACAGTCTTCAACATCTCACAATAGCTACCGACTATTGTCTAAAGATTTGTCCAACAGTAACATAGCATATTTATAACTGAACACGGTTCACTAATTTACACTTCTTTGTGATAGTTCAGGACACTTATACAACTTAATGTTCTCAACATGTTGTAGGCTATGATATTTGCCAGATTTAATCACTTCTACCTCCACTGAATTTGGGTGAACCATCTTTCTAATCTTGAATGGTCGTTTGTAATAATGATTGAACTTTTTTATTTCCTCATTCACACTAGATGACTTCATGTGTGTCTGAATTAGGATCAGATCTCCAACCTCGTACATGATAGGTTTCACTATTTTATCGTGGACTTGCTTCCTTTCTTCTGCTACTCTCTTCACTAAAGGTATTGCATAAGATTTCTGCGAAATGGTTAATGTTCCTTGACTTTAATTTTGCCAACGCAGCCTTTAACTAATCCAGGTAATTTTGAAAACAGGTCAACTTCGCGTCTCAGCACTTCCATTAATTCCTCCCTTTTTGCTTCTGTCAAGTTCACTGACGTCTGAATCTTGATTCGAATACCAGTCAGAGCATCTTCATCACTATTCTTCTCTCTCAGATCAGGGTCTTCCTCAGGATCATCATAAGTCACCAGTTCCTCTTCTCCTTGGAAACGCATAAGCCTCATCTTCATGCAAGCACTGCCCTTATTTTCTTCATTAATAAATCCTTTAAACATTATCTTCTTCTCGACATTATTTATTCTTGTCCGCAGACAACCCTTGTCAAATTCAATACTGCACCTCATTTCAGTCAACCACTCGATTCCAAGAACTAATCCGACATTAAGAGATCCAACAACTAATACACTCTGCTCATACTCGTCTTCATTGATTCTAAACTTCAATAGAGCTTGACCTTTAATGGGTTTGCTTCTATTACCTACAGCACTGACAATACGTACGCCGTTCATGGGGAATGTTGGAAATGCCACCAGATTATTTAATTATGAAAACAGATTTTCTGAAATTGCATTCGCTTCGCTCAATGATTCTAGTAGTGCATCCCCAATAATTCCGCATACCTCCACCTCTACAAAAGGCATTAAGATTTCTTGATCATTATTTTCATACTCTCGATTCAAATCGTCTTTAATATCATCTACTCATTCACACTTTATTGCGTTAATCGCTACATCTGACCCATTTCTTATAACTTGAGTTTCGGAGCGGGTCGTCTTCGAAACTTGACTTAGTTTACCGGTTCATGTTCCTGTGGATTACGCTCTGGGCTCCTTTCTTGCTCCGGCGATCGTTGTTGTCTTCTGTTTTCTTCACACTGTGATCAATCTGAGTACTGATTGTAATTAAATCTGTTCTGTGCGTCATACTCACTTCTTCTTTGTTTCCCGTCCCCTCTTCTATCAAATCTGCTAGGTCTTCCATTAGTCATAAATACTTGTCGCAGTGGGACGTTACCACGAGAATGACGATCGTCATTATTTCTTCCGCGCTGTTCGTGTTCATGGTTAAGTACATCAATTCTATCGATCATTAGGCAGGTCTGCTCCATGTTCAATTTTGGAGTGAGTGCTAAATTTTCACGTACCGCGAAAGGTAGCTTCTGTATCAAAATTAACATCAATTCCTCTTCCTTGACTGGATCATCAAGATAGGCATTGTCGTTCCAAAATTTCTGCATATATTCACACATTGTTCCATTATGTCTTGAGTAGTTCAGTGGTGTAAAATCTTTGATTTTACATCCCATTGTTTTTCTCATGACCACAATTTACTAAAGAATGCAGATTCAAATTCTTTGTGCTGTGAATAATTTTCTGAAACACTGATGCCCCAGATATGTGCTTCGCCTTTCGTGTGGCTAATTCAAGTATCAATTTTTACGTTCCGTATAATGTCTTGAAAACGCGTGTTTAAATTGCTTAATAAAGACAACTGCATGGATAACTTGTTTCGGATCGTAATCTTGAAAGTTGCATACACTCAATCCATTATCTACAATATCTTGAGGTACGTTAACTACACTGTTATCAACTTCGAATAATGCTGCATTGATTTCCTGATGTATAATGTTTTATTGACATTGTTCAATCCATTTTCGGGTAACATTAACTTTTGGCGAATTTCGCCTTATCGGTACTCAGTTCAGTACATTGTGTCTGTACACCTTGAACTAGCTTAACAATTGTTTCTTTGTTGCCTTTACATGAACTTTTAATTTTAAATATTTCATCGTTTTGAGCCTTAACTCTTTCTTGAACTATGTTAACTAACGTGCTCGATTGTTTACCTTGTTAATTAACTTTTGTGTTAAGATCTTGCATAATATTTTCAAGTTCTTCATGTTTGGTATCACATTCCTTTTGGAGCTCCTTATGTTTCTGATTAAGCTAAGTTCACAAGTAAACCATTGCATTTGATAAATTCTTTATTTCTTCATTGGCGTTCCTATTTTCTTGTTTGGTTTTCTCAACATCTGCACTATCAAATCGTTAGTGCTAACACTCGTTCCCGTTCGTTGACTACTCATTGGTGTTGAACTAGGCGTCGTTGAATCGAAACTAACTACACCACTATCTTCCATTACGTTAAGTGTCCTATTCTCAAGTCCAAACTCGCATTCTTCATTGACTGAAGCATTAACTTGTCCCTCCTCATTAATAACTACACTGTTGTTTTGAGTTGTGTCCGACATGTTAACAATGTTCACAAAAATCACTGTCCACTAATAATTAGTTCTAACACTTAATTTAAAAGATCATATTATAAATATTACAGTTTCTAACATAGTTCAGAGGTCCTTTCCTAATTTCTCCTGTGCAACGTGGAAAACAATTAGAAACGAAGCGCCGCGGTCGCAATTAGCTGCTTCACTCACCGTTTGTTGTGCCGTCTTCTCCGACGATCCGAAGATTGCGAA
Source organism: Schistocerca nitens (assembly GCF_023898315.1). NCBI lineage: Eukaryota > Metazoa > Arthropoda > Insecta > Orthoptera > Acrididae > Schistocerca > Schistocerca nitens. The sequence continues at coordinate 502,006,025 of NC_064614.1, read as the reverse complement.
TGAATCGACGTCTGACACACTTGTCGCCAAATATAAGGTCCCTACTCCTTGGAGATTATATGGGTTAATTAACGATTATTATGTTACAATCCTCTTGTTGTAGTTGACCGTGTATATCGAGACTTCATCCACTGTTAAATGCAATGGTGTGGTACTAACTGATGGAGATGCATTAAGAACTGGTAAAATTTAATTTGTTTCCTTTATCACACTGCACAAACATAAACACACTATTATTGAAACTGTGTGCCACTACTATTAATCATAGAGATATATCCTTTGCGACGCAACCGCCTTTGGCTCACGCAGCCTACACCATCCACAGCCTCTCAACAACTGCCTATGCTTGCGACTCCCTGCGCCACTGGGCATTGTCGCCCTCCAAAGAACAACCACTTAAAGGTACTACACACCAGCACCCTCACAAGATGAAATGTACCTTTCAACTGAATCTCTCGAGAATCAAATTTTCTGACATGTTTATTTTATGTAAAAAAAACTATTTGAGGTAGAGGTCAGAATTTTTTGTGATATTTCAGGCTAGCATTTGGAGAAAAGTATACCACAGACACCAGCTCAATGTCACCAGGAGGAAAACTATACCCTTAAAATTATAAAAAATTACATTAATATTTGATTGTCTAATTTGTGTATTCATAGTATAAAAATTATTGATTCAAATCGTTTTATTGTAATCTACATTTTTGATAACAATGTCATAAAAAGAAAAGTAGTTAATAAGTCTATAGACTTCAAACTTAGACTGGCAAGAAAAATTTTAAATTACTGACTGACATAAATGTTTGTATAATAAAGTTTATATCAAAGCTGTTCTGATTATTCTTATACCAAAATCTTCAATCTCAAAACATTTTCATTCTGATAAAATTTCTTTGTATTCAGAGGTCACATTATTAGTTATACCCTCATAAACTTTATGAAAATTCTTACTGTTTTTCCAGCCATTCACTGACAAGTTATCTTAATATGCTTCATTCAACAATGTGCGTGTAGTTGTCATAACAGTTTATGCATATGTTTGGTAGTAATTAATACACATTGTATAATTACTGCAACTCAAGCTGAGAGAGCACATTTAAGAGACGTTTAATCATTGTAATGTGCTGTCGAAATCACCATACTTAACAAAAACTTAACACAAATATTTCGAATTTTACTTTCTTACAAGCGTAGCGCTCAGTTCACAACAATTCCCACAAACGTGATGTTGTTTTCACGTAACACAATAACGACGACACCATGAGCGGCTATCGACTTTTGTTAGTATTCGATACAGGCCTTTCAGAAGATTTTATGCTCGTGTACTGGAGATTTATAAAAACACGTCTTTCTTGGAATGATTTATTACAGTTATTGCTATAATAAAATGTCACATATTGATTTACTGACGGTTAATGCCTTCATATAAGAGTGAGTTATTGTCGTCAATGAAATACAAATTAAGACTGAAACACACTTGTTTGATAGTTTGCAGTATACTGTTTCAATATAACAGAAAACTGACAATTTTTCACAAACACATCTTAATTATCTTTAAATGTCACTTATGGGCGCATCAGCAAGCCTTCAAGGTAGAATATGATAACCAAGACGGCATTTAAACATAACATGGTTAAGTGACAGTGTAATGAGTAACGTCATGGTTTCTGGAGTCGAAAGTTGTTGGCTCGTATCCTGTTGCATACATTTTTCATGTTAGCGTTATTAACATGTTCTGTTACTTTCTTAAGAATGTTATACAATGCCACTTGGATGGCATTTAAATTCAATCTGATATGAGGACGAAAGATGAAATAAATGTTTCCGAGCACAAGGTTAGGCAAGAAACTGGACAGAGGACAGCTTAAATTGCTGGAACTGAAACGAGCAACAGTAAAATTTATATTCTTACCTGTCCAAATATTTGACTTTATTTCCGAATATGTGCCGTGTTTTGAATGTGTAGTTAGGCAGGAACAAAAGATGAGAGTTTAAATGGCTGCGAGCGAACAGAGGAGCATTAACAGTCACATTTTTCCTTGTCACAAGTATTTTGCTGTTTATTTACGAATGTTTGGCGTTTTCCGAGGGTGTGGTTACGCAGGAACCTAAGATACTGCTTTGATTGCTGCGACAGAAACGAATAGCAATAAAATTTCACCAATATTTGGCTCATTACTTCTAAACATATGGCGATTTCCGAGTGTGTGGTTAGGCTAGAACCTAAGGGTACAGTGTTAAATGCTGCTACTAAAACGAGCTGCAATGAAATTTGTATTTTTTTCTCACAAATACTTCTCTTTTTATTTCCGTATATAGAGCGACTTCCGAGTAAGTGATTAGGCAGGTACCTGTGAGGAGACCTTAAATTGCTGCGGTTGAATCTAAGATAAATAATATTCATATTCTTCCTTGTCACAAAGTTGACAGCCGATCACGCGGTCGTCGATACTGCTCGTGACGTCAGAATGAGGTCACTTTTGCGGGAATTGTTGTGGATCGAGCATTACTCTTCTTACAATGCCACTGGGTGTCTATAAAGTTACTTCAGGTTTCTAAAGGCCCCCACACACGTTACTGCATGCATGACAATCAAGCTTGCCCTAGCGTGCTTGCCCTAGCGTGCACAAATTCCTCGCGCCTCCACACGACTCAAGCATGCACGTGCAAGCATCAGTTTGTTTACATTGGAAAATGTCGAGCACAGACGACGATGCACTTGCTGTTGCAGCTTTTTGCTTTTTTACGGATAAAAAAAAGAGGAAACGCGATATGTAGAGTAAAGAGTGGCTTTAAAAACGAAACTCGTATTCTCATACAAATTTACAGAGCGAATTGAAGATATATCCTCGTGATTGACATAATTACCTCAGGATGAATGAGGAAACGTATTTGAATCTTTTGTCCCTCGTGACGTCTTATGGTTTAACAACAGAGGATTCTAATATGCTACCATTGCAAAGGTCTACTGCAGGAAACATTCCACTTGATGCTAAACATGTGAGAGAGGAATTTGTGAATGAAGGACAATTCCTTGGAAACATAATTTTGTACGTTAGCACTAAAGAAAAATGTGAAAGAAAACAATGTGTTTTGCCTAATAGTATAAACAAATAAAAGCATAGGCATGTATCTTAATTGTAACATTGCTACTGTAACTAAATACCAACACCAACCTATCTCACTTACTGTATTCCTTGTAAATTACTCGAAAGCATCTTGGTGTCTCCTGTTCATTTAAAAAGCTGAAAAGATCAAAGTACCACAGAACAGGTCTGCAAACTTCGCCTGCTGCAGCCCCTGATTTGTAAGTGCTGTAACGTTTCCTTTTTTCTCGTCTGTAATTCGTTTGTAATGTATTAATTTTCTTAATAACAGCATCTTTAGTTGCTGATGGCTCTATTTCTTTGTACTTTGTGAGAAGCACCTCATATGCCGCGTCTCTTTTCATTTTATCGTGATATTCTTTACTTTTAATATTCCATGAACATGGGTGTCTTTCGTAGCACCTAATAAATTCCTCCAGCAATTCCCAGTCCGACATCAGAATGAAACGACACAAAACCTAAATAAACGAGTCCTCTCCACAGTCTGTGACCGAATGACAGATGTGTGCTTGTTCAAACCTCACTATTTTAGGCACACACGAACACGCATGGATACGCTTGGAGACTTGCACAAGCACGCGTAATCGAAATTCGGTCAAGTGTCAAGTTGTTTGTGCAAGCCTGTTGCTTGCGCTAATTTACCCTACACACGGTTAAGCAATCATGCACAAGCACTCATGCACAAGCGTGGCTGTCAAGCATGCAGCAGCGTGTATGGGTGCCTTAGGTATTGTTAGAGGAGATCAGTTATTACCTGCATTCATTACGTACAAAGCGGATAATTTGCTTAACCTAATCTTACAGATTGAGAATATATTTCGATCTTCAGCACTGTAGGAGTGGCGTAGTCACATAATTACTTGTTAGTAAAAACTTTTTTTATTATTTTGCTTTGTATTTGCACAAAACAGAAGCAGTGTTTTGTAATGTCACTACATTGTAAACTAAGATTACATTTGATCATGATTTCGATCTGCGAATTTTCGCCAGAGTTGATGCTACTTCATGGCGATATAATCTAGGATGAACGTTTATACAACGCAGATTTCCGAATTAAGGTTGATCTGAGGTCATTTTCAGTGTTAAATTTAGATCAAATACTTTATACAATCTGCCCTTGGATAAGATGAAAACAGAAACTGTGTACTATTACCTTATAAATTTTGTCTGATATGTCAAAAATGGTTCAAATGGCTCTGAGCACTATGGGACTCAACTGCTGAGGTCATTAGTCCCCTAGAACTAGTTAAACCTAACTAACCTAAGGACATCACACACATCCATGCCCGAGGCAGGATTCGAACCTGCGACCGTAGCGGTCTCGCGGCTCCAGACTGCAGCGCCAGAACCGCACGGCCACTTCGGCCGGCCTGTTAGTGTGATATGTCCCTATGGATTGTATTTTCGCTAGCAAATAAAATGTTGATATTTTTGGAAGACAAATGTTCTGTTGTTCCTCTTCTTTGCAGTTGACAATACAATCTTTTCAGAATCAGGAACATCTGCTACGTTGCCCATTAATAAATTTTATCATTGCAGATACTTTAATTATGATGCTATATTTCGACGTTTTGTACCGCGAAAGGGATCTCAAAACCTCTCTTTCACAGTGTCTAGTTGACGTTCAATCTCGCGTCAAAACTCTACCAATATTTGACGTTGACAACACCTTTAGTTCCACTGACGTCTAGTGTGAGTCAGCCTAAGGGAGGATCAGGCCCCCACAACCGCACGAGTGGTCGACTGTGAAGAACGGACAAATTGAATAGCTGGGCGGCGGCCATTAGAGTGGTAAACTGACGCGCGGAGTTCGAATGTTTATACATCGCTTTTGGTTATAAAATGCCTTCCCTTAAGTTAGCTCACAAACATAATGCCTCATTTAAATACGTTACTACAATATACTTTTTAATTTATGAACAAACAGCAACTAGTCACTGTTTATGAATTTATCTTACATAGTACATGGAATCTGCCGTTGCTCAAAGTTATGTACTGGACCCCTAGCATTTTTCGTAGTTCATTTACGATAGATGTACGCAAAATGCATCAAAATACTCGAAGACTTGTCCACTATATTAATAGATATTTTCTGACTCTACCTTGCTTTAGATTTTATGACGAGAAGTGCGTTATATATGGCATAGTGCTTTGGCAACTCACGACCAAATTATCAAGTTTCAACCTAACCTAGACCATGAAAACACTACCGATCAGCCAACTTTCTTCAAAATGATCAGAACAAAAAAAAACTTATTCTGTCGGTCGGAAATCTTGCCTCCTGACAGCGTGTAACCACTTTTGTAACAGCTGTGGTTTTGAGAAAGGAAACCTGCAAATAGTTGCACAGACATTATGCTAATACCGTATTACAAAAACATTTATTAAGCAAGTGCACTGACATACAAAACAACTTAAAATATCCACGTACCTGTGAAATGTAATATTCGTTCCTTTCTCGAATTTATTTGTACAATTAATCGCTGCACAACTGTTCACCATTGTACTTCTTTTGATTGGAACGTACACACAGAAGAATTACGAGTAACAAATACTGTATGTACGCCTCAACAAATATACAACGTTGAATAAGGGTCTTCATAAACAACAATACTACACAACACATCAGAGATCAGACTACAACCACTATAATGGCGGCCAGCCGAAGTTTCAAATTATCCCGCGACTGCAGCGCCATAAGTGAGTCTAGTTATTTTTTACAAGGTCTTTGGGGAGGATCAACAACAAGAAATCCGCTACAAAACGTGACTGTGCGTGACGTAAAGGGTTGGATTTCCACGTTAGTGGGTGACGACCCTGTACTCCTTCTCCATCCCTCTCAAAACATTGACCATCGTCAAAGTCGAAACTCCCTCTCCTCCTAACAGACTCCCCCCCCCCCCCCTCCCACCACCACACGACCAACGAGACAATTTACGTTACCGTCCGGTTGTGTTCCGTAGGCGGCCTATATGAAAATCGCCACTTGAAATCTGGAGGCAACTCTCCATGCTTGAAATGCATTTGTAGAACGTTTTGACCTTCCGTTCCGTGAATCGACCTGTATAAAGCCTGAGCATAGTGTAGTAACTTCGTGCTTTGTTTTTTGTCTTTGCTGAGTTGCTAAAGAACAAATGGGATTGTGGGGATCTAGGGAAGTTCAATCAATGGTTTGTAAGTGAAACGAAGTATTTGCGTCTCTGAGTGGTTTTCGATATTGCACTGTGTATGACGTTGCGAATTGAAAACGATGGCTGGTGAAGTTGTTGTGGATGCATTACCATACATTGACCAAGGTTACGATGAACCTGGGGTGCGAGAAGCTGTAAGTGTATTTTGAATATCAGGTTAATGTGTAATTAGGCTATAGTATTTTAGTTTCAGTAGTAATGCCCTGCGATTTCGTTTTCTAAACAGGCTCTGGCCATGGTTGAAGAAGAAACAAGGCGTTATAGGCCTACGAAAAATTATTTAGAACATCTACCGCCGTTGAATTTGACAGCTTTTGAGGTAAGCGGTAGATGATATGTTTTCTTCGTTGGTTTAACAGGCTGGTGGAAAGATTCTTAAGTAATTATAAACTGTGATGTGCATGTTACCTTCTGATGACATTTCGGTCGTAGAAAGCCTTTCATCCATATAAATCACTCGTCATTTGACGTTGTTAGTAATTAATATCGAAAACTACTGGACTGATGTACTTCAAATTTTTAAACGATACTCAGTCATTCAGGTCGACTATATATTTTTCTAAACAGTAGTTTATAAGTTTTCTGTTACTACCGGCTGTGTTGTAAAAATGCGCGGTTACGTTCTCGCAGACAGTTTTAACTGCGATAGCAGTGTATGTAAATAATTAGACAATTGTTTCTCCCATATATATACATTTTTTCCTCTTGTGTAACGTTAAACAAACACTGCATACTCATCACTGTGCTGTTTTGTTTTCTTACTCGCCGTTGGATTACCAGAAAACAGGAAAGTTGTATTTATGGGTTATTGACATAGAAGTAGAATACTGCTTCAGAACCTAAATGGTGTAAAAGTTAATGACGACTCATTCTCAGATTAAAACTATGTGATATACTATCATGGAACTTACTATCTTCACAAATGTAGCAGCAGGAGGGGTCGTCTGGACAGTGTGGGTGATTTTGGGGAGGGGGGGGGGGGGGAGATGAACAGAGGGATGTGGGAGAAAGTGAAAATTGTTGCATAGTATGGGATGGAGGAGGATTTTATGATGTATATCCAGTTTCCATACATATTTATCAATTACAAAGGATTGCCATGTTTGCTAGTTCATATAAAATTGCAAGACAGTGGCGGATTCCGCCCAGTCAGGGTCCTGCACACAACAAAAACTAGGCCCCCTTGATAAATAAGGAATACAGAAGTATATGCCCAACTGCCCTGATTTAGAGCCGTTTGCACATTACTTTTATGTTGTGCGAGCTTGGCATGTGAATCTTGAGTAGAATCTGCCACTGTGGATTGTCATTCTGTATTGTTTCAAGCCAGTGCTTCCTTAATTTATGTATTAATGATTGTATAGTAATGATCAGAGGCTCCTGGTTGCACTGCTTTCAAAAATCCATTAAATGCATTTTACGCAAAATGTGATTTCTTAACATTTATATACCATACAGTTCACGTGGTATAGCATGATTTTTACCAAAAATGTATTTCAAACCCATTTATCTCTGTGCAGAAACATCACAAAATGAAATGAAGTTTCAAAGGCCTTCCTGTTTCTGAAGTACAGGGTCAGCCTGAATGATCGGGATTCAAAGCACTGTTTATTGACAAATATGATGTACAAAGATGGATGATGCATGAAAATATACTCACAAAAAAAAAAAAAAAAAAAAAAAAAAAAACCTGCCTCATGGTTTGCATGAGCACTAGAAGACAGATCTGTGATGGAGCTCTGTGAGACGGTAGAAATGCAGGAAGAAGAATTTTTATGATTAGACTATGTTTGTCGGTTAAGTGTGTTCATTGTTCATTGTGCATTTGTAAACAAATATGACAAAGCTGCATCTAGTCACCAGTGCATTTTACGTTGGGTTTCCCAGCTTCATGATACAGGTTGTGTATGTAAAGGCAAAAGCATAAGGTGGCTGCATGTCTTGGAGGAAATTGTGGAATGCGTGAGATGGAGCTTATGTGAAGCCCATTAAAAATCAACCATTTTAGCAAGCCAGGGACTGGGCAGTCTGCAGAAAACAGTGTGAAATGTTTTGCAGTGACATTTACATTTCAAACACTACTGCTTGCAACTGTCACACCTGATCCCAGATGATTATGCCAGCCAATTGTAGTTTTGTACCTGGATGCAGCAAGCTATGGAAAATGATAGTGACTTTGTAGGGACATTGATATTCAGTGATGAGTTGACTTTCCAACATTCAGGAAATGTGAATTGTCACAATATGAAAGTGTGGGGTACCAAATTGAGTCTGTGTGGGTCAGAAAGGGATTCGCCAAAAGTGAACACCTCTGTGCCACTATGGTGATAGTTTCTGTGTATCTGGATATGTTGCGGTTGTAATTGTTGCCACGACCGACTGCTGACTCCTCGACTTTCACATTTCATTAAGAGCTGGCTCCAGCTCACTGGAGCACACTCATCTGCACCTATGTCAACAGAAAACTGACAGATCGCTGGAAAGGATGTGTTGGCCTGAGTGATGTTCCTCTCTTGCCACAGCTCTCCCCCCCCCCCCTTCCAAATGTCATCGGATATCACACCATATGATTTTTCCTGTGGGGTTATGTTAAGAACAAAATTTGTTTGCAATGTCCACAACACTGCAGCAATGAATCACTGCTGCTGTGATGGAAACTGACAAAAATGTGTCAGTGAATGTTACGGATGGGACTGTATTACCCTTTGGATGTGCTCAGGGTCACCAGGGACGCACATATTGAACATTTGTAGAATACAATCATATTGAGTGTTTGAGTGTCCGCACCTTTTTCATGTATCACTCATCTTTGTACATCTACGTGACCATTTCCGTTATCTATTGTTGCAAATCTTCATCCTTTCAATGGGGTTTTCAACTTTGGAAATGAAAAAAATCTGCAGAGGCCAAGTCTGGAGAGTACAGGGAACGAGGCATCACAGGTATTCCTCTTTTAGTGCAATAATTGTGCAGCAACAGGGAGAAATGTGTAGGTGCGTTATCGCGATGCAAGAGCCTTAAATTTTCTCACTACATTTCAGTCTGTTTCCTTCTCACATTATCTCGCAGGCATTGCAATGCATCCTGATAGTAGCATCGATTAACAGTTTATCCCTGTGGCACGAATTCATGATCAACTAAGCCTTCAAAGTCAAAGAAAACTATCAGCCTGGCTATGACATTTGACCTGACGAGGTTTTGTCTGTCTTGGAGAACCACTCCTGACCCATTGTGAAGAATGAACCTTGGTCTCGACATCATAACCATAGACCCACATCTCACCACCAGTTATGATTCTCTTAAGGAACATCTTGTTCTCATTTGTGTGATAAAAAAGATGTTCACACATTGTGAGGCAGAGGTCTTTGTGGTCTTGGCTCATGAGCTGTGGGATGGACTTGACAGCAACACAATGCATTCTGAGGTGGTGTATCAGCATTTCATGACCTGATCCAACTGAAATGTTATATTCTTCTGCAATCTTTCAGCAGACAGTGTTTGATTGGTACCGCAATTTTGTTGACATTCCTGACATGAGCATCCTTGGTAGATGTCCGAAGGGCATCCTGGTGGAGATTCATCTTTAACTTCTGTCCAGCTATTTTTAAATCATGTGATGCATTTGTAACATCAAGTACGGCTTAAGCACTCATCACTCTGGGCTTCCTGCATCATTTGGTTTGTCTCTCTCAAGGTTTTCGTGACTTTCGTCCAAAATTTAATGCAGACGTGTTGCTCCTGTAACTCTTGCTATCTCGAAATTCGCGAACTGTAAAAACACAGTGTTCTATTCTATACAGCACTGAACAATAACTAATGGACATATAATGATGAAACTTCCGGCAGTTACACATGAAATACAGGCATGTGCAGGGATGCAAGCCGAGTTTCACTCCAACACACCATTGGTGCAAAATTATGAATGTTTTGGAATTTTTTGAATAGACCTCATAAATAAACAGTTTTTTGAAATCCAGTGACTCATTTAGGCTGACCCTGTATAGTTTCCAAGCTCAGATTTATCCAAGCTGTTTTGTACATTTGTATTAAGTTATTAATGCATGTATTCTTTTCTCCTAAACACAATTTAATCGTGTAAAAAGAACTTCAAAATGTTTTTTTGAGATCAGTGGCTTGTTACCTTCCTGCCACCATCAGTCTCTCTGTGCACCCATTGAGGATGACAGGAGGACTCGTAGCTGTGGTCAGTTGTGGTATTAAGTATCTAATGGCGCATCTTAGGGAAACAAATCAAATGTGAACACTGAGTATCATGTAGTAACTGAAGAATGTTTTAGTTAAAAGTCTGAGTACATGTGGAACAGTTTCCTCCAAAACTTCTTGGCGAGTGTGTGTGTGTGTGTGTGTGTGTGTGTGTGTGTGTGTGTGTGTGTGTGTGGGAGGGAGGGAGGGAGGGGGGGGCGGCGAGCGAGAGAGAGAGAGAGAGAGAGAGAGAGAGAGAGAGAGAGAGAGGAGCCACCCAAACAGCCAGGATGTTTACAACAGATAACACTCTGGACAAAGCTGGAAGCAGGTTGGCAGTGGTGCAGGCATGTGACTACCACTTGTCAAAACACAAAGTAAGGCAAAGATTGAGGCCATGCTCATGATAGGAAGCATCGAACTGAGATTCTTGCCTATTAGATGGAAATTAAGGCATTCACATGTCACTGGACTCGCATTCGGGAGGACGACGGTTCAATCCCGTCTCCGGCCATCCTGATTTAGGTTTTCCGTGATTTCCCTAAATCGCTTCAGGCAAATGCCGGGATGGTTCCTTTGAAAGGGCACGGCCGATTTCCTTCCCTCACCCGAGCTTGCGCTCCATCTCCAATGACATCGTTGTTGACGGGACGTTAAACACTAATCTCCTCCTCATTCACATGTAGGTGGAACATTCCAGAGAGATAATGAAGCAAGTCGTGTGCAACCAGATCTGAGGTGAAAAAGGCTCTTAACACTACTATAAAGAGGCAGCGAGTAATTAATAGAGTTTTGAGCAATGGAATGACAGAGTATGATAGAAGTATCCAGGAGGAACCGGCAACATCGGTTGACAGCAGCTACTTCATCCATGAGAAAACAGTATCACTCTGGTGACATAACTACTGCTGAGATATGAGTAGCAATTTTACAGGTGTATTTTATTTGTTTCATTGACTGAATAGTTGAGGCAGCCTGTCTTTGTCTCACTTAGTGGATTTCACTTGCTTTCTAGCAACAAGTAGCTCCATTGAGTTAGATGAAGGAGCCATTGATTCAGTACAGGGCAAAACAAGTGGCAGTAATTATTTTTTTTCATTTTTTCTTAGATCTAGGCACCCAAATTAGTCCATTTAATAGTGACTAGAACAAGAGGCTAGGTGGCTCTTGTCTCTTGATAGCGGGAAGCCTATTTGGAATAGGTGAAAGCGGTTTCGACACTAAAAATTTAGTATCAAGTGTGGCTCCTGTATATATGTTAAGGGACTCCTGGGTAAGATACCTTGCATGTAAATATGTGTAATGGTAAATAAACTGATTTAAAAAATTCTTATCATTTTGTAGTTACAGCAGATTACAATTCCTGTCAAAGACCTGTCTGTTCCAACCCAGTGTTAAGCAACCAAGGTTCTATACCCACTCAACTCCTTTATAAAGGTTAATTAGGGGAAATGCAACTAACCAGTGTTCTTGTTGACATAAGCCTCACCAACCATATGCTGGTAGTTTGGACCTGTGCCACGGTGTGACAGTTCTGGGAAGAGGTGTCCTCCAGGTGGAAGAAGTCATGCAAAGAGCAATTAAGACCACATATTCCAGTCGTCAGCTGATTGTTTCTCCCATTGTCACCTAAGTGTGGTTCCTGGGTTCTGATTGTATTCCCAATTCTTTCAAGAGACTGGCAGGAGTGGTGATGAAAACTTAAGGAAGGAAGTCCACCCATATCATCATACGAACTGTGAGTAAGTTGAAGTCTGAAGTAGAAATTAGGGGAAGTTTGACAACACCATGGAACATGTGCCTGAAACATAGGCTCCCCAGGAGGATTTTGTATCATGACACGCATAAACATTAGGACTAGTAGTTTCCAAAATCACTAAGGCTACAAAGTACTGAGAGAAATCTTTTCATTTTGGTGAAATCGACCAATAAAAACAAATTTGAATCTTTATTTAAATTTTTTAAGTTGGTCATTTTATTCTACCTATCAGAATAAGGTAAAATACAGAATTAAATTTTTGGGACATTTGTTTTTGAGTTATTAATTTTTAGGGTTTACAAAATTGTGCAATTTTTGTCATATTTTGAAACCTTAAAATGGCTGTATCTCAAAGTATTTGATGTACAGGCCTGAAATTTATAGTATTTCATTCAGTTTCTGAAAACTTGAAAAATATGTGCTGCTTCACCTTATTCATAAAAATACTGAATTTTCCTCATACCAAAACATTTTTGGGTTCCGAAAATTACAAAATCAGACTTTGAAATAAATTTTATTTTACTGCCATTTGCATTGCAAATTCAATCCCAACTGCATGTGATACGGAGGCAGAGTCATAAAACTGTAGTTAAAATTAAATTGTTGTTGTTGCGGTCTTCAGTCCAGAGACTCGTTTGACGCAGCTCTCCATGCTACTCTATCCTGTGCAAGCTTCACCATCTCCCAGTACCTACTGCAACCTACATCCTTCTGAATCTGTTTAGTGTATTAATCTCTTGGCCTCCCTCTACGATTTTTACCCTCCACGCTGCCCTCCAGTACTGAATTGGTGAGCCCTTGATGCCTCTGAACATGTCCTACCAACCGATCCCTTCTTCTAGTCAAGTTGAGCCACAAATTTATCTTCTCCCCAATTCTATTCAATACCTCCTCATTAGTTATGTGATCTACCCACCTAATCTTCAACATTCTTAGCACCACATTTCGAAAGCTTCTATTCTCTTCTTGTCCAAACTATTTATCGTCCATGTTTCACTTCCATACGTAGCTAGACTCCATACAAATACTTTCAGAAATGACTTCCTGACACTTAAATCTATACTCGCCTGACACTTCAATCTATACTCGATATTAACAAATTTCTCTTCTTTAGAAACTCTTTTCTTGCCATTGCCAGTCTACATTTAATATTCTCTCTACTTCGACCATCATCAGTTATTTTGCTCCCCAAATAGCAAAACTCATTTACTACTTCAAGCGTCTCATTTCCTAATCTAATTCCCACAGCATTACCCGTTTTAATTCGACTACATTCCATTATCCTCGTTTTGCTTTTGTTGATGTTCATCTTATATCCTCCTTTCAGGACACTATCCATTCCGTTCAACTGCTCTTCCAGGTCCTCTGCTGTGTCTGACAGAATTACAATGTCATCAACGAACCTCGAAGTTTCCATTTCTTCTCCATGGATTTTAATTCCTACTCCAAATTTTTCTTTTGATTCTTTTACTGCTTGTTCCATATACAGATTGAATAACATCGGGGAGAGGCTACAACCCTGTCTCACTCCCTTCCCAACCACTGTTTCACTTTCATGCTCCTCGACTCTTATAACTGCCATCTGCTTTCTGTACAAATTGTAAATAGCCTTTCGCTCCCTGTATTTTACCCCTGCCACCTTTAGAATTTGAAAGAGAGTATTCCAGTCAACATTGTCAAAAGCTTTCTGTAAGTCTACAAATGCTAGAAACGTAGGTTTGCTTTTCCTTAATCTATTTTCTAAGATAAGTCGTAGGGTCAGTATTGCCTCACGTGTTCAAACATTTCTACGGAATCCAAACTGATCTTCCCCGAGGTCGGCTTCTACCAGTTTTTCCATTCGTCTGTAAAGAATTCGTGTTAGTATTTTGCAGCCGTGGCTTATTAAACTGATAGTTCGGTAATTTTCACATCTGTCAACACCTGCTTTCTTTGGGATTGGAATTATTATATTCTTCTTGAAGTCTGAGGATATTTCGCCTGTCTCGTACGTCTTGCTCACTAGATAGTAGAGTTTTGTTAGGCCTGGCTCTCCCAAGGCTATCAGTAGTTCTAATGGAATGTTGTCTACTCCGGGGCCTTGTTTCGACTTGGGTCTTTCAGTGCTCTGCCATTCTCTTCACGCAATATCATATCTCCCATTTCATCTTCATCTACATTCTCTTCCATTTCCATAATATTGTCCTCAAGAACATCGCCCTTGTATAGACCCTGTCGATCTCATTTTTGAGACGTTTGTATTCCATTGATTTTTAATTCAGCACACATAAGTTTGTTTTAAAACTGCACTAAATCATGCCATATAACAATTAACATAATTAATGTGCTGTAAGGAGCATCGTGTCTTTTTTTGTTTAACTTTTTGTTTATTCGTGTTTATAGAACAATAGAACATATGTATTGTTTATATATAGTAAAACCATTCGTTTCTGTTGATAGTATTTCGCTTCAGTAGAGATGAATTGTTGAGATAAAATTAGCAAAGTGCTGGAATGGCAGAGAGAGTGGGTTACTGCATAGACTATCTGATTAAGCACATGTACTCAGGTGATAGGAGCAGAGAAGTGCCAGTGTCATGATTTAAAATGCTTAATATCAGGTCATAGAAGTGTAAACCTCTTCATACTCAGAGATCCTAACATCAACACTCTACACGATTGCCAGGAAAGCAATTTTTTTACAGATTGGATTCTGTCTTACAAGGCTGAAGATCTACATGGACTAGTGCCCACTAGAATAGGTTATTCACACAACAGTTAAATAGAGCGTGTTATAACAAATTATAACCATATTGTCACGGCAGACATCGTGAACGGTCACCTCTACCTCCATTTAGGTCACACACTAGTGCTGAAATGTAACTCCAAATTCAAACCAAGGAAAACATATGAAAACAAGACAATACTGTCTGCAAACAACATTGCTAAGCTAAGACATAGTTTAAGTCATGAATCTTGGAATCAAACGATGGAAAATCCAGGATGGAATGTAACAATATTAGAGAAGGAAACTTGCCACTCACCATATAGTGCAGTGTGGTTTCAGATGTCTGAGACTGCAGACGCGTGCGTGCATGCGCTCTTTTCTTTTTGTGTTTGATTCCACAACCCCCCCCCCTCCCTCCCCCCCGAAGAAGGCTTTGGCTTAAAACTCTGTGTGTAACCGTCTTTTTGTTGTGTTTGTCTGCATCTCAATGTGTCATCTTTATGGTGAGTAGCAACCTATCCTTTCATGACATTGTTGATATTCCAACCTGGATTTCCTTTCCAGTTAGGAATGGTTTTTAATTATCACTTTTAGATGCTATTGAAAAGATATGGCATACATATGAGTCTGCTAATGAACGGAACTGCAGTAAACTACCTGCAGTAAGCACGGATGATGTTCTGCAGCTTCTTGACAACCATGAAACAAAAAATCCACAGGATTACATGAAAATTTTCCATATCCATTGAAGAAATGCAAACATGAGCTAGTGGAACCATTAGTTCACCTAATAAACTTTGCTCTCAAAGACAATGTATTATCTGACAAGTTGAAACTGGCGGTAGTCAAATCCTACACAAAACGGGGAAAGAAAGCATATTCAAAACTACAAACCCAAAGCCTTAATCTGAAAATTTAGTAAACTGTTTGAATAAAGTTAAAACTCTTGGAACATATTATTAGATGTTTTCCAGCATTGTTTCAGAAGAGGTAAAAGCACCTTGTCAGAATCAGTAAAACATTTTGTTCTGCAGTATGCTCAAGCCATAGCGTCTGAGAATCATCAACCTGCGTTGTGTGTTCTAAAATGGGGTGGAGCGAAAGAAATTATCTTTTACCATACACCACTGAGCCATATAATGCTCCATTCAGTGAGTGGAAATTTGTCATTGTCCTAGCCCATTGCCCTGATACAACCACAGAGGCAGACCTTATCTACAACAAAATGATAAAGCACCTACCATTAGATTGTCAGTGTCATACCCTTGCCATCTTTAACCGCATCTGGAGCGAGGGCGAATTCACATCACAGTTGTAGTGGACTGACAAGGCAGCCAGTCCACAGTGAAGTAGCCGAAAGGGCACGCGTCCACTCACGCCGTCTGGCGTTAAGTCTGGAACAGGATTCGTAATGAATGTGATAAAGAAAAGAACGTAGCTACTAGAACACTTAACTTTTATATCGTCCTTTGGTATACAGCATTCTTGATGATACAAGTGAGACTATCTTGAGATACATGCAATGGTACAAATGGCGCCTTGCTAGGTCGTAGCCATGGACTTAGCTGAAGGCTATTCTAACTGTCTCTCGGCAAATGAGAGAAAGGCTTCGTCAGTGTAGTCGCTAGCAACGTCATCGTACAACTGGGGCGAGTGCTAGTACGTCTCTCGAGACCTGCCGGGTGGTGGCGCTCGATCTGCGATCCTGACAGTGGCGACACGCGGGTCCGACATGTACTAATGGACCGCGGCCGATTTAAGCTACCACCTAGCAAGTGTGGTGTCTGGCGGTGACACCACAACAGTGATGAGAAAACATCATTGTCCCAGTACTGAAACCAAGTAAGAATCCGCTAGAGGTGGACACTTATCAGCCAGTGAGCCTCACAAATTTTCTTTGTAAGTCGGTTCAACGTATGGTGAGACGGCAGCTGTGTTGGCTTGGGGTGGTATCATACATTCTGGGTTTGAGTTGGTGCTTCCCAGAGAACGAGGTCTCTCAAGACTCTGTACTGAGTGTCTCTCTTTCTAGCAGCCACCAGTGGTCTAGCAGCAGCTGTGGGGCATTGGTATCCTCCTCCTTGTATGTTGATGATGTGCCTCTACTATTGCTCCTATGGTGTAGGTGTCACTGAACCTAGACTGCAAGGTGTCATAGGAATGGTGCAGTCATGGGCCCTCACCCATGGCTTTCGATTTTCAGCTACCAAGACTCGCGTCGTGCACTTCTATCGACGTTGTACCATTTACCCACAACTGGAACTTATCAATGACCAACTACTCAATGTGGTAAAGACTTACCATATTTTAGGTCTGATCTTCGATTCCCCATCTTTGCCAGCTTAAGCAAAACTGCTAGCGGCACATTAATAACCTTCACTGCCTGAGTAACACCAGCTGGGGTGCAGATTACACTACCCTCTTTCCTGACACAATCCAGTCTTCATTATGGGAGTCTGGAATACGGTTTGGCATCACCCTCAGCATTGTGGATACTGGATGTGATACACCACTGCGGTTTGACTTGCGACAGGAACCTTAGAAACTAGGTTCCTGGTCATGTAGGCTTTGCTTATACTCACATGGGACGTACTGAACTGCACTCGTTATCAGATAGCTATAGTATTTTCACTGTGGAATTGATGGCCATCTCGTGGGCATATCCATTCCTGCGCTGGTGGGTCCTTTCTCATCTGCAATGACTGCTTGAGCAGTTTGCAAGCTCTTGACCAGTGCTACCCTCGCCATCCCATGGTCATTGCTGTACAGGATTCCATGTATGCCCTTGAACAGTGTGTACACTCGGTGACCTTCGTCTGGACCTCAGGCCACGTTTAGATCACAGGGAATGAACTTGCTGATAGCCTGGCCAAACTACCAGTAAACAGACTCTAGAGATCAGCATTCCGGAAAGAGACCTCTGATCGGTATTGTGCCTCAAGTTTTAGGTACCTGGAATATAGAATTGCTTACTCTGCCTTCACCAAACTGGCTACGGGTGATAAAGGAGACTATGAATCTGTAGGGGTTCTCCATGCAGGTGTGTCATAAGGACTTCACCATTCTTTGCTGGCTCCGTGTTGGCCGTATTTGGCTGACTTCTGGTCATCTCCTCTGTAGTGAGGACGCACCCTATTGCCATTGTGGCTCCAGTTTGACGCTGGTCCACATTCTGTTAGTGTGACCCTGCCTAGCCACTCTGTGGCGGACTCTTAGTCTCGTGACTCACTACTCCTACTGTTAAAGAGATGATACCTCAGGGGCTGATTCAGTTTTACATTTTGTTCATGAAGTGGGGTTTTACCACTCTTTAAGGGAGGACCACTTAAACTTATTGGCCCATTGAGGAATTGGCAGAACGCTATGTTTCTTCCTATGCCCAGACCAGGATGCAGCTGTCTGGTTTTTGTAGTCCACCCCACTTCTCATTGTAATATATTAAAAAATAAAAGGAATTAATAAGTAACTGATTGAACATTAGTAACTGAAAATGAATCGAATTTGTTTAAAAATGTCTGCTTGTGCATCGGGCGTCCTTACAATTTTGGTGAAGATGCAGGCAGCTAAAGGACTCGGTGGGCACTGGCACTTCTCATAATTACAAAACAATTCACTTCACATACTTCAATAAATAAAAATCCTTTATATTGGTCTTCTATATTGTATCATTCATGCACATTTAAATACACTTCGATTGCAGTACTTTTGTTCTACAAATGCACATGCTTCTCTTATGAGGAAAAAACCTTGACTATGTTCTGCTACTAAAAACAAAAAACAGTATATCAAAAGATGAATGTGAAAAAATTAATTCGTTGGTTTTCGCATAATGTCTCTTCCAACTTTTTACTTTGTCAGTATTTTATCCTTGCTTGTTCTTAAAATACTAACTTAGCGGCATCCTGGGCGTCTACATTATGTTCCTGTACATCACCCTGCCTGCTCTCTTACTTTCCTTCCCCCCTTTCGCATAGTCTGTTGTGCTTGTTCTTCATCTTTTGTCTCTGTGCGCTTCTCTTGCCCTGTCTGTGTTTTGACCTCCAAGGCAATCTCCGAGTGGAGTACCCCTCTTAGTGGTGGGGCCTGGGCTGTGTGTGTGTGTGTGTGTGTGTCTCCTTATTTCACTCTGCTGCTTTCAGGGGCTTCCGGTTGCTCCCTAGATGGGGTGCCTTGCCTGCATTTTTCTCTTTCTCCCTTTCTTATTTTTGTCCCTTAACTCAGCTTCGCTAACCTTTGGTAGGCCTTGGGGTTTTCTTCCCCTGGGTTTTGTGCAGTAGGCTCTCTCTGATCTACAGTCATATAGACCTGTCTGTTTTAGGAAAAAGGTGCTGGTGAGCTAGTAGTCAGGCCCAGCCAACCAACCAACACCTGTGGTTACATTACAACCTCTACATGAAGGATGATATTACTGGATAATGGGCTAAGGTTGGGTGGCTGTTTCCGTTAGTGACATATACTGTATCTCTCCAGTCTCACTTGCCATTGACATTCACGCAGTTGCAGTGGAACTTCTCACAACTGTTAATATCATGATGTGTCCTTACCTTCCACCATACTGCTTGCTGGATGAAGATTCACCAAAAGAGATTTCCAAGGAACAATGGTCAAGTCACCAAGACCCTCAATCTTAGAGGATGTATGCCTGTTGAATTTTGGTCAGATGATGAATTTTTCTACAGCTACAGGCCGTCTTCAGCAATTGTCCTTTCCTTTTGCTGCTCTCCACTTATCACAGACTGTTCAGTGGTTACAGATATGTATTCTAGTGACAACTTTGTAGTATGGATCCACCCGATTAGTAGGTAGCAGTGATAGGAAGGGAACCACAAGAGTGGATGCTTAAAATGGCAAACTGGACACTATACAGCCAGAAGGCTTACTTGAATAAAAGGAAAGTGTCCAGGATCTGATGGACCATATTACCTCAAATGGCCAAAGGCTCTGTAGCAAAATCTATCAACTGTTTCAGAAGACTACCTTCCCTGGGTAGAATGGAGAATGCCACTAGGCAGTTTGTGCAAATGCAGAGCTCTACAGAAATTGAAATATTATCTAATAAGAGAAAAGCTCAGCACTTTCAAGATTTTGAAAGCAAAAGCACAGCAAATGATTAAAGAAAGGGAGAGAAACTTATGGAAGGAAATTGTGAATTTCATTAACCAGTCCTCACTGACTACACAAATTTGGGAGTCAATAAGGAGAATGTAGGATAAGGGCATTACACCTCCCTTTACACTTACATTGAGGAATGAGATCTTGGTGTACTTGCCTAGAGATGTGGCTCATATAATGGCTGTTCTCCATATGGGAGGTGGAATTGACTCTGTCCATAGCAAGAGAAACTGCCAAAGACCAGATAAGATTCCTTATGCCGTGCTTCATCATCTGTGCCCAGGAACTGAAGAGACATTCCTATCTTCTAGCAATAAAATCTGGTATGATAGGCAGTACCTAAACACATGGAGGAAGATAATATTAATACATTTGTGGAAACCATGCAACGATTGTACTAGCCCTAACAGTTACTGGGGTATAGTTATTAACAGATCTAAGGAAAAGATTCTTGAGCAAATGGTGAACAGCCACCCAGTGTGGCTCCTCAAATTCCAAAATCTCATGTGGAACTCCCAGTACCACCTTGATAATTTAATTCAACTGGATAAGGTGATAAAAGGGTATTTGTTACATCAAAATCATTGATTTGGTGTGTTTTTTGACCTTAAAAAAGTGGATGACACCATATGGAGGTATAAAATCCTTCACCATATTTATGAATTGGGACAACAGGGACATCTGCCAATTTTTATTTAGTCCTTCCTTAGCAAACAGTGCTTCTACTATCACGTTGATGATGTCCTGCCAGGTTGCATTATTCAAGAGAATGGAGTGTGCTTTCTGTGCCTTATATTTGACATGGTATTAATGTGGCTACCATACCTAAAAGACCTACAAACATCGACCATTAAATCAGTCAAGATTTTTATACATCTCAGCAGAAGGGCATGAGGTGAGGTGCTGACAGGTTCCATCTCCCGCAGTTTTGTAGAGCATTTGTTAGAGCCTAAATAGGCTAGGGCCACATGGTTTATGGATGAGCTTGTGCCTCCTGCTTGAAGGTGTTAGAACTATCCATCATGAAAGTGTTAAACTATCAGCTGGAGCCTATTGGACCAGCCTAGTTTAGAATCTGTGTGCAGAGATTGGTGAACTACCACTCCAAAGTTAGTGATGCCACTTTATGGCAAGACAGGTTCTGAAAATGTTAGCTTTGCACCATGGTTATTGGGTCATGAGTGTTTTTTACTGTTGTTCACAATACCTCTGAGCTGTGGTTGTCCTCCCCAGAAAGCTTTCTGTACCATTGCATCAGTCGTTTGCATTTACTGCAGTGCAACATATGAACTTTGAGCAGATGTTCAAGATTTGGCCACATGTGACAAAGCCATTCGGAATACATGCTAAACAATGTCTGCTGGATCTGAACGTGTCCAACATCAGAATAAGCAGCCAAGGATTGAAAAACTGCTCTGGCTCACTTACTGCCGTACAAGCAGCTCAACAAGTGACTTACAGAAAAAATGATTCAGACCATCCACAATGTTTTACAGCAGATCCAAGCCAAGGCAAGGTGGCGATCTTCTGTTGGGCACCAGGACATGTTGGGATATGGGAAAGTGACTGAGCAGTCTAAGAAGGGTTTAGAGGTGGTGGTGTAATCTGGTGTGCCATCCCCCAGCACACTATCACCTCATTGTCTGACAGAAGAATCATGTGTCAGTGGGAAAACGAATGGTTGGACGTGGCAAACAAACTGTTGCCAATCAAATTGACTACTGAGGCATGGCAGACTTTAAGCCATCCACACCAGTGGAAGTACGTGATGCACACCCCGCTAAGAAAAGTCACTGTCCATTAACACACAGTTTCTACATCCAGCAGGAAAATCGACAAATATGTGAAGTTCTTAGTACACCACTTTCAGCACAGGTTGTTTAACTAGATGTGTTTTATATGCTGACATACAGGCAACTCTGTTTGTCTGGCAACCTGTCCTCCTCATTCACCACCACCAACAACAACAACAACGCTAGTGTAACACGTGTTTACAATTCTGTGAAAAGTTGGTCATCATCTCTAAAGTGTTGGGCAGAGGAGGTCAGTGAGCTCTGAGTGGATATTTCGACCAGGTAATCTAATACTTTTTATTAATTGATTTTAACTGTCATAATTCAGTATATTGTAAGAGTAGCTTTTGCAATTGATAGGTGGATTAATACATTATGAGTAACTTAGTTTGTGAAGACAGACATCCTAACACCTCCACTACCACCACTAGAGTCATGTGCTAACGCCAAGTAAGTGTGCTGGTGACTGTGCTATTGAGCACCTCAAATCCATTATAATCATCAATAGGGAACTGTTCTTTGACACTCGGGGGGACCTTCTCCAGCGGGATGACAGACCAGTCCACAGTGCTTGTGGCATACCATTGTCAGTAACTACACGTTACAGGAGCACAGCAGTTTTTCTTATAATTAGTTGTCGTTGTTTTAAATGACAATGAGGTGAGTTTAGGAATGGTTTTAAATTTTTGTGTAGTGCCTGGACTCCTGCCAAAATTACTCAATAGATAATTTTAATCCATTTGAGTTGCTTGCTCGTTCCTTCTCAGTTGGTGATCAAATCAGCCACAACTATCTGAATCATAGTTTTACAGCTCGCTCTCTCTCTCTCTCTCTCTCTCTCTCTCTCTCTCTCTCTCTCTCTCTCTCTCTCTCTGTCTCTTTCCTGCATGTCCATTTAATTTTTGATAAGATGCACTGTGAAGGAATTATCCAAGTGGTACGGAAATCCATGGATGTGATGTGCACGTACAGATAAACAAATTATTACCATTTCAGAAAAATCGGATGATCTATTTAAGAAAGATATTCACAAATTGAGCAAGCCAGTAATGTGTTAGTCCACCAACAGCCTTTATTCAGGCGTTGACTGATGATAGTTGATGGATGTCCACCTGATGGACATCGTGCCACGTTAGATTGGCACGTTAGATCGTCAAAATCCCAAGATGGTTGGAGGACCCTGCTCATAATGCTCCAGACTTTCTCTATCGGGCAGAGATCTGGCAACCTTGCTGGACAAAGTAGGCTTTGGCAACATCTGCGTCTACATGGTTACTCTGCAATTCACACTTAAGTGCCTGGCAGAGGGTTCATCAAACCATTTTCGTACTACTTCTCTACCGTTCCACTCTCGAATGGCGCATGGGGAAAAGGAACAACTAAATCTTTCCGTTCGAGCTCTGATTTCTCTTATTTTATTATTATGATCATTTCTCCCTTCATAGGTGGGTGTCAACAAAATATTTACGCATTCAGAAGAGAAAGTTGGTGATTGAAATTTCGTAAACAGATCTCGCCGCAAAGAAAACCGCCTTTGTTTCAGTGACTGCTAGCCCAGCTCGTGTATCATATCAGTGACACTCTCACCCCTATTGCGTGATAACATGAAACAAGATGCCCTTCTTTGCACTTTTTTTGATGTCCTCTGTCAATCCTCCCTGGTAAGGATCCCATACTGCACAGCAATATTCAAGCAGAGGACAAACAAGTGTAATGCAGGCTGTCTCTTTAGTGGGTTTGTCGCATCTTCAAAGTGTTCTGCCAAAAAAGCGCAGTCTTTGTTTTGCCTTCCCCACAATATTATCTATGTGGTCTTCCCAATCTAAGTTGCTCGTAATTGTAATTCCTAGGTATTTAGTCGAACTGACAGCCCTTAGATTTGTGCGATTTATCGTATACCCAAAATTTATCGCATTTCTTTTAGTACCCATGTGGATGACCTCACACTTTCCTTTGTTTAGTGCTAATTCCAACTTTTTGCACCATACAGAAATTCTCTCTAGATCATTTTGTAATTGGAATTGATCGTCTGATTTTACTAGACGGTAAATTACAAAGTCATCTGCAAACATTCTAAGGGGGCTGCTCAGATTATCACCTAGATCATTTTATGTAAATCAGGAACAGCAGAGGGCCTATGACACTACCTTGCGAAACGCCAGATATCACTTCTGTTCTACTCGATGATTTACCGTCTGTCACTACAAACTGTGACCCCTCTGAGAGGAAATCACAAATCCAGTCACACAACTAAGATGATACTCCATATGCACGGAATTTGATTAATAGTCTCTTATGAGGAATGGTATCAAAAGCCTTCTGGAAATCTAGGAATATGGAATTGATCCGAGATCCGTTGTCGACAGCACTCATTACTTCATGGGAATAAAGAGCTAGCTGTATTACACAAGAACGATATTTTCTGAACCCGTGTTGGTTATGTATCAATAAGTCACTTTCTTCAAGGTGATTTATAATGTTAGAGTACAGTATATGCTCCAAAATCCTACTGCAAATTGAGGTCACTGATATGGGTGTGTAATTCAATGGGTTACTCCTATTTCCTTTTTTGAATATTGGTGTGACCTGTGCTACTTTCCAGTCTTTAGGAACAGACCTTTCATCAAATGAGCGGTTGCTAAGAAAGGCGCTATTTTTTCTGCATACTCTGAAAGGAACCTGATAGGTATACCATCTGGACCGGAGGACTTGCCTTTCTTAAGTGATTTGAGTTGTATCGCAACCCCTACTTTAATGTCACTCATGCTAATAGCTGTTCTGATTTTGAATTCTGGAATATTTTCTTCGTCTTCTTTCGTGAAGGAATTACAGAAAACTGTATTTAGCAACTGCACTTTAGTGGCACTATCATCGGTAACATTTCCATTGCTGTGACGCAGTGATGGTATTGACTGTTTTTTGCCACTGGTGTGCTTTACAGATGACAAGAATCTCTTTGGGTTTTCTACTATATTTTGAGACAATATTTCATTGTGGAAACTATTAAAAGCATCTCGCATTGGCGTCCGCACTAAATTTCAAGCTTCCGTGAAACTTAGCCAGTCTTGGGGAGTTTGCGTTCTTCTGAATTTGGCATTCTTTTTTTCGTTGCTTCGAGAAGACAAGGAATAGAAACTCTCGCTTTGTGTGGGCGGGCTTTATCTTGCTGAAATGTAAACCCAAGATGGTTCACAATGAAGGGTAACGAAATGGGGCTTGGAATATCGTTGATGAACCACTGTGCTGTAAGGCTGCTGCAGGTGACAACTAGAGTGCGGAATAAAATGGCATCCAGACCATTGCGCCTGGTTGTCAAGCTGAATGCTGGGCGATAGTCAGGTTGTTACCCCACTCCAGTTTGGAGTCTCCAGACACGCCTTCAATCTGGAATCTCATTGACTGGAGTTTAATGGTCTTCAGTGCTTAGCCCAGCTTCCATTTGAGCCCTGATGACCAGTGACGATCTGTCAGTCAATGCCAAGCCGAATAACTGCTTGCATAAGGGCAAGAGGTGCATTTTTGACTTGCACATGTTATGCTCTTTCTCATGCATAAATCATCAGACTTTTTCTGAAATTGTGAACATTTATTTATCTGTACATGTACATCACATCTACTAATTCATGTCCCATTTCAGTAATTCTTTCGTTTTTCATCTTAGTGTATTTTTTGCAACTGATACTAGTATTTTATTTAATCAGTTATAGCTGCAAACCAACTTCAACTTGTTCTTGTTCTCTCAGTAACTAACTTCATTGTTGTTTAAATTAGGGGTCAGCCAGGTATGAAGCATTAACACTTTTATTCAGTTTTCTCATTTCATTTCATTTCTTACTTTGTCATGATTATATTAAAATGCGATGGAAGTACATGAAATTGTATGTGTATACACACACACACACACACACACACACACACACACACACACACACACACACACACGCACGCGCGCGCGCGCGCAACTTGCACACACACCTGCAGTTTCAGAGAGCTGAAACTACACTGCGAGCAGCAGCACCAGTGCATGATGGGAGTGGCGACTGGGTGGGGGGATGGGGAAGGATAGTATGGTGGGAGTGGAGGACAGTGAAGTGTTGAACTTTAGATGGAGGGTAGGAGAGAAGGTGGGGAGGGGGTAAGTAGTGGAAAGGAGAGAAATAAAAATAAAAGAAATTAAAAGACTGGGTGTGGCGGTGAAATGATGGCTGTTTAGTGCTGGAATGGGAACAGGGAGGGGCTGGATGGCTGAGGACAGCGACTAACGAAGGTTGAGGCCAGGAGGATTACGGGAACGTAGGATGTATTGCAGGGAAAGTTCCCACCTGTGCAATTCAGAAAAGTTGGTGTTGGTGGGAAGGATCCATATGGCACAGGCTGTGAAGCAGCCATTGAGATGAGGGGTATCATGTTTGGCAGCGTGTTCAATTACAGGGTGGTCCACTTGTTGTTTGGCCACAGTTTGTCGGTGGCTGTTCATGCAGACAGACAGCTTGTTGGTTATCATACCTACATAGAATGCAGTACAGTGGTTGCAGCTTAGCTTATAAATCACATGACTGGTTTCACAGGTAGCCTTGCCTTTGATGGGATAGGTGATGTTAGTGACTGGACTGGAGTAGGTGGTAGTAAGAGGATGTATGGGACAGGTCTTGCATCTAGGTCTATTACAGGGGTATGAGCCATGAGGTAAGGGATTGAGAGCAGGGGTTGTGTAAGAGTGGATGAGTATATTGTGTAGGATTGGTGGACCGCAGAATACCATGGTAGGAGGGGTGGGAAGGATAGTGGGTAAGACATTTCTCATTTCAGAGCACGACGAGAGGTAATCTAAACCCTGGCGGAGAACGTAATTCAGTTGCTCCAGTCCTGGATGGTACTGAGTTAAGAGAGGAATGCTCCTCTGTGGCCGGACTTTGGGAGGTGGTGGGAGACTGGAAAGATAAGGCACGGGACATTTTTTTTTTGTACAAGGATGGGAGGATAATTACGGTCAATGAAGGCTTCAGTGAGACCCTCGATATATTTAGAGGGGGACTGCTTGTCACTGCAGATGTGACGACCGCGGGTGTGTGGGTGTGTGGGCGTGTACTGCTGACAAAGGCCTTAGTGGCCGAAAGCTATGATTGTGTGAATCTTTTTATTGTGCCTATCGCAGCTCAGCATCTCCGCTATATGGTGAGTAGCAACCTCTCGTGTTGTTACATTCCATCCTGAATTTTCCATTGTTTGACGTTATTGTCCATAATCACACAATGTGCTCAGGACTGCCATACTGTGCCCTGGCCTCTCTACTTTTGTAACAGTGATGTCACATTGTGAGGCACAGGTGATGAATAAGAGTTGCTGGACTCAGAGTGAGGTGGTTCAGTTATCCATTATTGTTGTTGAATTGTGTACTATCATTGGCTATTATAGAACAAATAGTGAAGTTCCTTGCATACTGTCAGTTGGAACATCGAACAGCACAATAAAAAAAAATTTATTTGCTTTAGTCAATAGCCAAGCATTCATTTTGTCTAATGACTACCAAATTCAGTACTAAGTGCCACCATCAGGCCATCTCATCTCCAAAAAGTCACAGTATATGGTTAAAATATTCTTTAGGAAACATTTATGAAATAT
This sequence comes from Schistocerca nitens, assembly GCF_023898315.1. Lineage (NCBI taxonomy): Eukaryota > Metazoa > Arthropoda > Insecta > Orthoptera > Acrididae > Schistocerca > Schistocerca nitens. The sequence continues at coordinate 501,978,532 of NC_064614.1, read as the reverse complement.
TTTTCTTTGTTGTGGCTAATTTATGGTATATGAAGATAAATAATGAAACAAATGAATGAAACAATGCCCTAAAGGCAGAATAAGACATCTTAGTTGCTAAGTTTTCATCTGCCTTTTGTACAGGGTGCATTCCACTATAAAACATCGATCTAACTCTGAATGTATTCCTATTCAAGTATATATTGTGCATCCTATTCAAGTGTATATTGTGCATAATAACAGCATTATTTACTGGAAACCAAAATTATTGATATTGAAAGGACATCCAGCATACAGGGTGTTGCTGTGTATGACTCTTCAACTGTCAGTTGATTATTTGGCCACATTTCCAGTTTTCTGTTTATGCTAGCAGCTGTAGTTTTCAGCAGCCCCACAGCACACTTCCTCCTCACTGTGTTGCAGGTCATCAAGCTGCCACAGCTGTGATAATAGTGAGCATGAAGGCATAACTTAAGTGACTTCTGTAGACTCTGTGTGTGTGTGTGTGTGTGTGTGTGTGTGTGTGTGTGTGTGTGTGTGTGAGTGTTGATATTGCAAATCTGGAGACATTGGGAGCTTACTTTCTTAAGAGTGTAATTCTTCAACTGCTATTAGTGCTGTCCGTTCTCAAAGTTTATCTGCACTAGAAGCAAACATCAAAATATTGGTTGTCAACATTTGTCCTATTAAACTGCATTCCTATTTAATTTTCCTAGTTTAAAATTCTGAAAATTTCCATAGGGTTGCTGACAATATTTTTGGTGTTGTGGGATCTCCATGCATTATTTCTCTTAGAGTTCTCAATCTGTCACTATCTTGATGAAGTATGATGGAGTCTGTGATGTTAATGTCGGTTCTTCACTATAATAAGTAGACTGAATTGCTGCCTTGTGTCTGTATTAGCATAGACATCTCAAAAATTTTGAAACCTATACAAAATGGTAATTCATAGTCAATGTTCAGATTTATAATTTCATTATGACTTGCAAATCCTGTCTGTTATGCTGTATGAAAGTTTAAAGCCAGTTGTACATGTGCCTGATTACTTATGTCATATTCTTTCCATGCAGTAAGTGATAATTTTAGTGTGTATGTAGAACATTACTGGGAGTGCAGTATAGGGCTCTATTGAAACTAGATGACGCGTTTGTGACGTGTCAACGGAATAAAATTTTCTTGGGTTATTACTGCATCAATTTACCCTGTGTCATTGACATTTTGAAAGCTGTACTCTCCTCCATCGTCTGACAAAGTGCCACTGTCTTGCAGTCTCTCTCTGTATATAGTCACCAATGACAACAGACATATAAATCCCTGCAATGCCTACTCCATAAGCACTTAACGGCAATCTGGTCTCACGTTTACATGGCTGGCAGTTTGCCCTTGCTGTCCAGTACTGAGGTAGCAGTGGACAGAGCACACGCACATGGCAGCCATGTAAACACAGGGCTGGGCTGCAGTTAAATGGGTACGGAGTGACTGTTACAAGGATTTACATGTTTTATGCCACTCACTACTATATTATTATAAGAAGTTTCACTGCAAGACACTGGAGCTTTGCCAGAACAAGGCCTTCCATTTGTTTGTAATTTATTTTGAGTTTTAGGTCATAAATCAAATTTTTTAAAGTTGTGTAAATCGTGTTTCATGAAGTAAAATATAATTATTTTTAAATTTATTTTTTAAGTGTTACACTGCCCAGTCACTTTGATGTGACTACTTGCCAAAGCCTGTATAACCACCTTTTGCAGTGCAAACTACTGAGAGGTGTGCAGGAAGAAAGTCACTGAGATTCTGGAATATACAGACAGGAAAGTGGAGTCGTGCTGACTCTAGTGCCATGGCCAGCTGTGGTAGGTTTCTCGATTGAGGATCCATGGCATGAAGAGCCTGATTTAGGTGGTCCCACAGATTCTCGATTGGATTTAAATCTGGGGAGTACAGTAATTTCACCCTGGTGCTCTTCGAACCATGCACATACACTGCGATCTGTGTGACACAATGCATTATCCTGTGATAGATGCTGTTGTGCTGAGGGTGAACATGGATCCCAAGGATAGATGCATGCTTCTGTTGTTTCACTGTGCCTTCCAGAATGACACCATGCAGGGAATGCCATGAAAACGTTCCCTGGATCATAACGCTCCTTCCTCTGCCTGGACCTATCCAACACCCAGGGTGTTTAGTTCCAGATGTTAGATGCCAATGACCATCTGTCCAGTGGAGTATAAAATGTGATTCATCTGAAACGATTACATGTTGCTACTCAATGGACATGTAGTTGTAGTATTGGTGTGCAAATTCCAGCCTTCGTTGCCAATGAACAGCAGTCAGCATGGTGCATGAACCAAGCACCTGCTCAGAAGGCCCATAGGTAGCAACGTTCACTGAGCACTCGGTGAGGAGACACTGTTGGTTGCCCCTTGGGTTATCTGGGCAGTCAGTGGTTCAGTAGATTCACATCTATTTGTCCGTTCACATCTCTGTAGCCATTGTTCACCCACATCATCCGTGACCCATGGTGCACCACAGTGTGTCACTTTGCCGTGCACAGCATACCTCGACCATAGCGACACGCAGACAGTTTACAAACTTAGCCGTTCTGGAAATTCTTCCATCCTTGGTATGGAAGACTTTGATCATGTGCATGGAACCTCAGATAAATTGCTCCATTTCTGCATTATGACAGACCCCTCCAGGCATACTTTATGTGCCCTCCACTGTTAATGCTGCCACGCGAGTGGGTATTGCATATTGACGTTGAACATAGGTGGTGGTCACGTCAGTGATACTGGACTGTGTATTTGGCTGATATTTTGAAATAGTGTGCTAATTAAAATATATTTTTGTCACCCATTGCCTGAAACTCCTTTGGAGGCAATTCATTGCTATTACAGTGAGGTTCTTTTAAAAATTATTGAAGTTATGTATGGTAGGTGTTACTTGGAAAGTAGCAACTGGTATTTTAAATAATTTGCCAGTGTACTGTTTCTGTTCAGGCCACACAATGTTTACATTTAGGAGCAATCGTGATAAAATTGACAATCATGATAAAATTGAATTACATATGAGAGAATTGTTATTTCTGACTTACTGTGTGCAGATGCATGATGTGGAATGAATTTTACCACCCAGTTTTATTTTGTCACTCGTGCTTTCAGACAGAAATAATGCGAAATGAATTTGAGAGGATGCAGCAACGCCTTCCAATGGATGTTTTGAGTATGAAGCGTTACGAACTTCCACCACCTCCTGCTGGTAAGATGACTGATATAGCTGCATGGACAGAGTGTGTTGAAAATTCCATGGCACAGTTAGAGCACCAAGCAACAAGGTATGCTGGTGAATATGTGAATCACCTTGTGGGGGGTAACTTAAGTTAGTTGATTGTGTTGCTCCATTGCCAGGAGACCACTATCCAACTGGTACTGATTGGTGCAAACTAAATGTTGGAAATTATAATCATTTCATAATTTATGGCTTGCAGTACACTATAACTGTAATACTAGTTTGCTCAGTATTACAATATTCCACACAGAAAAATTTAATTTTTTTGTTTCAGAATTTGTAATTTGGAACTGATGGTGGAATATGGTTGTGAAGCTTGGAAGGCGTATTTGGAGACATTGGTTCAGTTAGTTACACAGGCGCAGAAACAATTGCAGAGCATGAGGTAATGTAAAGGCTGTTGTGTGTTTGTGTGTGTTTTACAACCATATGATTTTCTTGTGAAGGGAAGAGAGGAGGTAGCAGTTGTTTCATGAAGAAAGCAAATTGTGCAAACTAGGCCGAAATATAGCTACAAAAAGTAAACTTTATTCCATTATCTGTGCAATTTGTCAAAGCAACTCGGACAAATTGTTGGGAAAAGAGGAAAAGGGAAGGAAAAATACAGAATTTTAATATTAAAAAAATTATTGTCTCGGGGCAATTACAGACAGAATATATTAAATGATATACAGGTGTGAGATAGTGGATAAAATGTGTTCGATTCTGTACTCTTAAGAAAAGTGCTGCATACAAAGAATTCAACATGATAGTATAATGTAACTGCTGAAATTCAAATTTCTGTGGTTGCTGAAGGACACAGGGTGAAGATTAGAATGACAAGTAAAGACACAGGAAGAGGAAATTGGGTAGGGGACGAAAGGGGAAGGTGTTTCAATAAAGGGAAACATAAGAATAGCAAAGAGACACAGAAGGACATAGAATAGTTTGAGGAAATGAAAGCTTGGCTTAAGATGATTTGGGAGAATTGGAGGCTGAAAGACAAGTATGTGTTAGATGGGTACTTGCCATTGTAGTAAGTTAGAAGCACTCAGTTGGAAAGAGAAGAGTGTATACTGAATGTCCCAGAAGGAATGGTCAATATTCAGAGATAAACCAAGAATGATCATTTGAAGAAAAAAGTGAGTAAACATGGGCTCTGAAATACCTACTGTAAGAACTAAGGGTGCATCATCTTCGATACTGTGAAACAAATCCTTTCTACTGCAATGTCTTTGCTTTCCATATTTTGGGAGGAGATAGTATTGACCAAAACAAGAAAAACTTTTCTCGTAAACATGGGCAGTAAAATGCATACGCTAATAGCTGTGAGCACTTCTTCGCTAGAAGATATGTTTCATAGTATTGAAAGTGAACAGCTGCTCATAAGGTATGCTTTTTAGAGTTCACGTTAACTAGAACATTTGGTTTGAATGATTGTACCCTGTCATGTTCCTGAGTATTGACATGTACAGCTACATATATACTCCTAAAAACAAAGATGATGTGACTTACCAAACGAAAGTGCTGGCAGGTCGATACACACACACAAACATACACACGAAATTCTAGCTTTCGCAACCAACGGTTGCTTCGTCAGGAAAGAGGGGGAAGGAGAGGGAAAGATGAAAGGATGTGGGTTTTAAGGGAGAGGGTAAGGAGTCATCCGAATCCCGGGAGCGGAAAGACTTACCTTGGGGGGAAAAAAGGACAGGTATACACTCGCGCGCGCGCGCACACACACATATCCATCCGCACATACACAGACACAAGCAGCAAAACCCACATCCTTTCATCTTTCCCTCTCCTTCACTCTTTCCTGACGAAGCAACCGTTGGTTGCGAAAGCTAGAATTTCGTGTGTATGTTTGTGTGTGTATCGACCTGCCAGCACTTTTGTTTGGTAAGTCACATCATCTTTGTTTTTAGATATATTTTTCCCACGTGGAATGTTTCCCTCTATTATATACATATATACTCCGCTAGCCACCAAGCGATGTGTGGCAGAGGGCACAATTTGCACCAGAGTCATATCGCCCCCCCCCCCTCCCCCTGTAACACTCATGGATCACGCGAGGGGAAAAAAGACTGTCTGAACGCCTCAGTACAAGCTCTAATTTCCCTTATCTTTGAATGGTGATCATTGCGCGATCTGAAAGTTGGTGGTAATAATATATGCTCTACATCCTCGGCGAAGATCGGATTTCAGAATTTAATGAGGAGCCCCTTCTGATTAGCGCGCCTTCTTTCTGCAAGTGTGTCCCACTTCAAACTTTCTATGAGATTTGTAATGCTCTCGCGATGGCTAAATGTACCAGTCACGAATCTTGCCGCTCTTCTTTGGACCTTCTCAATCTCTTGAATCAGACCCAACTGGTAAGGGTCCCATACAGACGAACAGTACTCTAAGATGGACAATCTAACATATTGTAAGCTATTTCCTTTGTTAAAGGACTGCATCGCTTCAGGATTCTACCAATAAACCGCAATCTACAGTTTGCCTTTTCATTCCATTTGAGATCATTTCGAATAGTCACACCCAGATACTTGACGGATGTTACTGCTTCCAAAGACTGGGAATTTATTTTGTACTTGTACATTAATGGGGATTTTCACCTCGTTATATGCAGTAGGTTATACTTACTAATGTTGAGAGATAACTGCCAGTCATTACACCAAGCATATATTTTCTGCAAATCCTCATTGATTTGTTCACAACTTTCATGTGATACTACTTTCCTGTAGACTACAGAATCATTGGCAAACAGTCTAATGCCGCTGTCAATACCATCAACCAGATCGTTTATGTAAATCGTAAAAAGCAGCGGACCTATTACACTGCCCTGGGGCACACCTGAAGTTACGCTTGTTTCTGTTGAAGTCACCCTGTCCAGGACGACATACTGCTCCCTGTCTGTTAGAAAACTATCTATCCAACCGCATATGTCATCTGATAGGCCGTAAGCGTGGACTTTTTGGAGCAAGTGACAGTGCGGAACTTAGTTGAACGCCTTTCAAAAGTCGAGAAATATGGCATCAAGTCGAGAAATATGGCATCAACCTGGGAGCCAGTATCTAGAGCCTGTTGTATATATCATGCACAAAGAGGGACAGCTGTGTCTTGCTTGACTACTACTTCCTAAAACCGTGCTGGTTTCTGCAGATGAGCTTCTCAGAGTCTAGAAAGGTCATTATGTCTGAATACACAATATGTTCCACGATTCTACATCAAATCAGTGTCAGTGAAATTGGCCGGTAATTATGTGCATCTGATTCTCTACCCTTTTTATATATTGCTATGATCTGGGTCTTCTTCCAGTCCCATGGAACTTTCCACTGTAGCACAGTCAACATAAAATCTTATGGGGATACTGTCTGGGCCAGATGCCTTCCTGGCGTCTAACAGTCTTAACTGTTTAACAATCCCAGATACACTAAACACTATGTCAGCCATCCTTGCCTTTGTTCAATAATTGAAAGGTGGAATGGTGCTGCAGTCCTCTACCATGAACGAATTTTTGACAGCAAAGTTTATAATTTCGGTCTTCTGTTTATCACCACCTGTTACATTATCTATACTGTCAGCAAGAGAAGGTATTGAATTATTCGGAGCGTTCATATATTTTACGTACAACCAAAATTTTGACAATTCATCCTGGGACACCCTGTATGATATAAAAGTTCCAGAAGCTCTGTACTCATCTTTTCATACATCAGTTGTTTCCAATTTTGTTACTGTTTCAGCTATTAGCAGGCAGATACTTCTAATAATTTTTTAACTAAGAATTAAACATGGCATGGAAAAAATTGTTTTTGTACTATAAAACAAATTATAAAGTAACTAACCATCTTTGTCATTACCTCTTCTTCCTTTTATTGACAGATGGAGGGTAATATGTCAAGTCAACCAATGAATTTGCTTCAAATTGTATTTTCTGATTTGTAATTTTGTTGCTTTATTAAAATATTCAATTTTTCCCTTGAACAGCTCAGTATACAGCAAGAATTGAATGGGCTCATTACCTGTGTGTACACGTGCAGTCTCTAAAGTGTTTTGTATCTATCAGCTGTTTGCTGAATATTAGCAACAAGCTGTAAAGCTTAGTTTTCCTTGACTTTACTTTAATATAAAAATTGTCATATTGAAAGTGTTCTGTGTTGTTTCTGCAGTTAAGAGTGAAGTGTCCAACCAGGATCCTTATAAGGATTGCTTATTGCAAATACTCAGTTCAAATTCTTGCTGCATATTAGTGCAGTATTGGGTAGTTAAACATGTGATACCCTAGTTTGGAGTAATTATTGTGTTCATGAAGTAACTGTTCCCCCTTTCCTCCCTTCTTATTAAAATTATATTATGAGTTACGTTAAACATCTTGATAGGTAAGAAGCTTATTAATGTTGCAGCCCCTAAATTTAACAACATTAATAAGCAGTTCTTGATTCGCAACGTAAGTGTACAATAGAATAAGTTAGGAAATGTGCATTGATACATTGTCATGCATGCATCAGTTATTATTTAGTGTTTATACCTTTATTAATTTTCCCTAATTATCTCTGGAAATGCAAATAAATATATATGTGGTTTTGTACCAGGTAATTCTTTTTTATGCTGGTGGTTCTCATATTCTTCTGTTGGCAGTCATAAATTAACCTTCAATGTAAATTTGCTTACCAGCCTGAGAGCTAGTAGTAAATTTGTAGTACAGTGACTGAGGAATCTGTAACAATCAGTACAAGTAATACTCTTAACCTTTAACTAGTACAGGACCTTGCTTATTGTTCCTCCCCATTCTTCTCTTAGAGTCAGAGAAAATGTTACGCCAATTAAAAAAAATCTTTATCTTTTGCTATGGAAACAGCATGCTAATCAGTTAGAAATTTAGTACGAGGGTCACTTCCAAAGAAATGCACACTGTATTTTTATAAAAATAGTTTTCATTCTGCATGTGTGAAAGTTTTATAGTGTATAGATACAGCCTTCCCACTTGTTTTCAAACTTAGTTCAACCTGTTCCCGTGAGTGGCGCTGTCACAGCATGTCATAAAGATGGCTGCTACTCTTAAAGTTCGTCAGAAGCAACGTGCTGTGAAAATGAGACAGTGGGGAAACATACACAAGAGGCTGAAAAAGGTGTATGGAGATGCTGCTGTCGATCGCAGTAAAGTTAGTTGGTGGGCAAGCAGGTTACGTGATGAAAGCGGGCATGGCAATATTGAGGATTGTCATCACAGTGGCAGGCCTTGTACTGCACACACTCCAGACAATGTGCAGAGAGTTAACGAATTGGTGACTGCTAACAGACGCATCACAGTGAACGAATTGTCACACTACGTTGGGATAGGGGAAGGAAGTGTTTGCAGAATACTGAAAGTGTTGGCATTAAAAAAGGTTTGTGCCAGGTGGGTTCCCAGGATGTTGACAGTGGCTCATAAGGAAACAAGAAAAACAGTACGCAGCGAACTTTTAGAACAGTACGAGAATGGTGGAGAGGAATTTCTTGGAAGAATTGTGACAGGTGATGAAACATGGCTCCATCCTTTTTCACCAGAGATGAAGAGGCAATCAATGGAGTGCCATCATGCAAATTCACCAAGGAAAAAAAAAAAAAAAAGCAAAGCCACACCTTCTGCTGGAAAATTTATGGCTACGGTGATTTTAGATTCCGAAGGACTCTTGCTTGTGGACATCATGCCAAGTGGAACCACCATAAATTCTGATGAATATGTGACGACACTGAAGAAACTTCAAGCTCGACTGAGTCGTGTTAGACCACATCGGCAAAAGCAGGATGTTTTGCTGTTGCATGTCAATGCACCGGCCACCTGTCAATCAAAAAACCATGGAAGTGTTCACAAAACACGGATGGACAACACTGAAACACCCTCCTTACAGTCCTGACCTGGCTCCATGTGACTATCATCTTTTTGGGAAACTGAAAGACACTCTTCGTGGAACAAGGTTTGAAGATGATGACTCCCTTGTGCACAGTGGCTCCAACAGGGTGGTCCAGAATTTCACCATGCGAGTATACAGGTGCTGGTTCCAAGATATGGCGTAAAGCAGTTGAGAGGGATGGAAATTATGTGGAGAAATGAAAATATTGTTCCTAAAGGGTGTATACACACACTGTAAAACTTTCAAACATATGGAATAAAAGATGTATTAAAAAAAAATAGTGTGCATTTTGAGTGACCTTGTATAAGCACTATTTTTCTTTTTCATTTAGTAGTTTCACATTTTCACACTTCTGTTTAAATTTCTCATCTTGCCTGTAGTTAATCAAGTGTCATCTCTGGTGCTGCAATTTATCTTCTGATCTCTCTTTACTCGAGGAAGTTGTTTTCAGTTTTGTGCCACACCTCTTTGTGGATGACCTCCCTTGGTCTTTTTATGATTGAAAATAAAGTTATCATGCCTTTCTCTTTCTCCTCTTTCATTCTCTGGACACACAGTTCCCTGGTCTTAAGGGTTACATTAATTTATGCTTGTGTGATTGGATCTATTTTGTCTTTCACACTAGCAATATAATTATCTTCCTTATTTGGTTGAAACAGTATGAATGGCTGACAGGCAATGAGTCAAGGTTTTGAGTTTGAGAGTTAATTGCTAAAATGAATGGTGCCAACCTGCTAACCTCATTTTGTTTAGTAATATGTACATTTTCTTCTTTATATTCATTGAATAATCGTTTATTGTGATTTGAATGAAATGTTAACTTTTGTTTTTGCTTCTCACTTTGTTAAATATCAGTAATGTGGTATGTATGTCATAACTGATAGAATTGGTGTTAATGTTTGCTTCTTAAAAATGTTTGTTTTGACTGTGTATTCAGAATATCTTTGATGAAACATACTGACTGGTGCCAAAATTTGATTTTCTAATTTCAGAACTTATCACCATTTCCTAAAATTAACTAGTAATTTATGTACTTTGAGGGATGTCACTTGAGCTTACTATCAGTAAACTCAAGTGCTGATGCAGGAACCTTTAAATAAGTAAATAGTGATTAATATTTTTGTCCTTCTTCAGGAAGCAAATTCAAGAGATTAACTGGCAGCGAAAAAACATGCAAACTCAAGGTGGTGACAAACTGAGGCAGCTTGAAGCACAGTGGGTAGGCCTTGTGAGTAAAAACTATGAAATAGAACAAGCGTGTGCACAATTAGAAAAGGAAGTGGAAAAAGTGAGGCCAAAGAAAACAGAAACTAACAATGAATGAATGAAGTTTTGCTACAACTTTGTATTAAAAAGAATCTGATTTACTGTAACAATATATTTATTGCATACATGGTATGTTCTGTATATTACATATGTACAGCAGTAAAATCATGTGAAACATATTTAGTCTTGTCTTTCATTTCTCCTTTATACATATGTACTAAATTATCTATTAAAGCAGACTAAAAAGGCAAGACTGGCCACTAAAAATAAATTTTGCCATCAATATTTCTCTCAATAAATAGTCAGTCACATACATTGTCCTACAAATAATTACAAGTAAATTAACCGTCTTTATTAGTAGACAATCAAGTGAATTATTTCCCTGATGAACGTCTTCAGCAAAATTCAGGCACTCATTTCTCTTCTTTCGGGGGCCTGTCACAATGAAGTCTCGCTAGCTCCAGAACTCTGAGAATGGCTTCCCGAAGGTGGTATCTGTGGAACTTGGTAATTGTTTACTTTGTGGGCACAAGTCTCCTCTTCTAAAATACATATTCTTTGCTTCAGTGTCCTGACCTGTAAAAAGATTTAAGAATTTTATAAATGTGCTGTATGATCAAAATATAAGGGACAGTCCTATGAAAAGAAGAAACTAAGTTTCCCCATTCATCAAAAAACCAAATTCAATGTATATGTTTATTAGTTTCAGAAATATGTGTGCCAAATCGGATGATTCTTTTTGTTACACACTGTACTAAGGTGTTCAAACAGATGCTGCTGCTTTCTTCACTATCATGCAGCTTAATGTAAATTCAGTTGTAACATGTACTCTGCACATTAGCCTACCTTAATATTGAACATATGGTCCCCAATTCACATTTTGCTGTTGCAATTTTTTACTATTCCGGTTGCTTTTATGATGTGTTACTACCACAGTAATTAAGTTCTTAACTTTCAAGTGCAAAGTAAAATATTTTCTATTTGTAACTACCCAACACTGTTCATTCACTATTCTTTATTCTGTCTGGTCATGCTGATAATTGCATGTCTGTCTCCTGTACACATGTTTATTTCCTACTGCATACTACAAATATCTCACGGTGCCAGTAAATCGTATTTTCCTTAATGAATGATACATTCGATATACTGTAATTTCTAAGTATACAAGAGGGGGAAAAAGAAAACCAAGAGAGCAGTAACAGAAAAGTAAACCTGTAGTGCAAAAAGGCCATGTACTATATTAAAAGTACAATTCTTTAATGCAACTGGATGTGGTACAACAAAACAAAGTAAGGCCTAATGGTGCCTTTCAAACAATCCACTTTTGTAGTGAAGTTATAGTAATAAAGCAATATTTTAGTTCTCTGTGGTCCATCAAACCACATATTGTTTTTTACCATATGATTCCCTCCCCCTTTTCGTCATACACTGTCACACGAGTAAGTCTTTGCTTGAGAACCCCCTGGTACACCTCTCGCCTTGGCACCACAAGTGTCGGTTTGTGTCACTTGAGCCATAAACTGGCCCTGATATTAGTGTGACTACCTAATGATAAAATTAAGCAACCAAGCCTCAGCTCACTGTAACTTAAATGTTCCTCATTCCACATACTTTAACTCATTAGGTTATAGCATTTTTTAATGATTGCTATAAATAGGGACAAAAAAAATCCGTGTTATTTTATGGCCAAAATCAGTGTTATTTTTTGCACTTTTCGGTGTTATTTTCTGGCAAGCTTTTTATATCATCAGTTATCTGATCCGTTTTTCTCATATTTGACCATTTTTCAATGCTATATTGAAAATGGAACTATTTCTAAGATAGGGTGGGCCAAACGTGAAACAAGTGTAGAGAAAAATTATTTTATCAAAAATTTGACACAAATAATTATTTAAAAAACAAACACCAAAGGTAAAAATAAAAATAACAGTATGATGCAGATATTTTATTGATGACGTTTCCTGCTTCTTCATATCATTCTTGAGCCGTGGAGACCACAGAAGCCGGTCTCCGCTGCTCAAGAATGATCTGAAGATACACTAGGAGCATGAAAATGTGTCATCAGTAAGGTATCTGCAACAGACTATTATTTACATTTTTAACATTTGTATACTGTTGCTGCACTTGGCCAGAATGGTGTGGTGTGATACATATATTTTAAATACTGGGAAAAAACTATTTATCAATAACGTATCCAGCAGATAAAAAAATATACATTACTTCCCTTTTTTTCAGGTCCACAATCAATTTTTGACACTCGACAATTTTTCTCATAGACTTAAAATATTTATACTAAATGGCTGAAATTTCTTATGGAATAAGAATAATGAAACTTAGAAGAAAATCTTTTAATGTAAAGAAAAATGTCTGCTTTTGCAATGCTATTCTTAATAAATAAAATGTCTTGGCTGCATCACCAAGAAGGCTTAAGGTTATTTTTTAAGTATTCCTAAGTTACAAAATACTTATAAACATTTACAAAAGGTATTTAACTTGGGTTAAAAATAAGAAAATTTAATTTTCTTAATCTTTTTTTTTTATGGTCGCTCAGACATATACAACTGGTAGTAAGACTCATTTATGTACTGCATTTTCAGCTGTTTTTACCAAGATCTGCACAAAGAGGGTGAAAACAGTATGCTTACCTTACTATTAACAATGAAGTGTAAACGTGAAATATCCAAACGCGGGAACTGCAATAGCTTCGAAACAATTGAAAAATGCGCCACAAACAAAACATGAGTCAAGTGAAGTGTATCCCCACTCTAACTCAGACAGCTGTGCGCATCTGCGAATCTGGCAGCTTGGCAGTGTCAGAAAATTTTTTCCGGGTAGATGCTGGCTGCTTCCTCTCATTGTTTATACACCAAACAGCCACACTCCAAGTAGCCAGAAGTAGGAGTAGGTGCTGCTTATACGCGATTTCAACTCTGTGAATGGGCGGCAAGCTGTCTGGTAACTGCTTAAACGAACCTTATTTCAATGAAATCGATAACACATGCAGAAAAATACGCACTCATCCACAAGGGTTGGCAACGAGCATACGCAAAACAGTTGTCCTGCCAATGAATGGTCTCTGTAAAATTGACTAATGGCTTAAACACAATCGTGTACAATATTAACGTGGTTTGCGTACTATTACAGAGTACACCTTTTTCTTTGTTTGGATGATTTGAGAAAGGGTTCTGATATATGAAACTGATTATCAATTAAACAAAAGTAACTGAATTTTGCAACTTTGGCTGTTTTCTACATAGAACTGATTAACTCAAGTTGCTGTCCTGTTATTAATCCAGCGTGCTGGAAATCCAAAAAGGTTACTTTTATAGCTGTTCGTTTCCGTCATAGAAATTAACGCTGTCCTGTAAAACACCTGCCTCACCAACCATTCGGAACTCATCACATATTAGGAAATAAACACCCAAATATTTATTTCATTCTTCAATCTCTAATCAGACGGAAATGCGCCATTTATTGCAGAACATACTTGTATTACACTTTCGGATTTTTTCCTTTACTTTTACTTTGAAAAGTGGAAGAGTTGTAAGCTCAATGATTGACGACGGTGTTAGCAGTGTTTGCGCTCACCCTCCTTCCAAATACTTGCATTACATTCATAACAAAAGACTGAGACAGTGTTAACTATGATACGATGGGAAAAAAAAAATATATATTAGCACGCAGTGGAACACAAACTTCCATTCGTATCGTAAACCACGGAACTATCCATTACGTCATGGCTTACTCATTCGGCTACTGTCTCGTCTCAATGATCATATTTCTTCAAGCCTTCTATCATTTCTGTGTTATTAACTGCATTTAATAAACATTGGTGCTGTGTTTGTGATAGATTTTCATTACGGCATTGCTTCAAAATGGCATACTGCGGCACATACACTGCAAAAGAAATAAATAATCTAAATTCACACAGTGGTTGTTTGTACGCGCTCGCAAAAGTTGATAGTCCACTAGTTACATCGTGACTGCATATCGTAGTGCGACAGTTGAACATAGAACATTTCAACATTAAATGTCATTAGATTTACGACACTTCTTATGTTGAAAAACTCCGATTTTACGTTACTTCCTTAAAAACCACCAAATTCGCATTATTCCGCATTATCATTTAAACAAATTTTTCCTGTCCCTAGCTATAAAGCATTAGTTACCAAACTTACAAAGCTTCTGAGTTGCCGCACTGAGCTGTAAAACTCTGAATAGCCAATGAACTTCTATATGAAGCAGTAGATCACAATACAGCCAATTCAGTTCATCAGTCAGTGCTGTGAACAAACCTCTCAGAGTTTCTTGTATTCTAACTTAGTTTATTGTTCATGCTCGAAAATTTTTCCATGCAGTGACTGCTTTCAGTGGTAATGCAGAAATTTTGGAAAGCTTCTGTGATTATAACACAAGGTTATGAATACCTTCTCTCCACCTACTGTCACAGTAGCTGCATCAGTTGCTAAGCCCATGAACTACTTTACAGGAATAGTTTCAGAATTGGTAAGATCTATGTCGTGTAGTGCGCCCTGTCAGTGGTACAATCTTAAACAATTCCTCTCTTATTTTAAAATTATCAAATGCAATTGATGCAAAAATGGCCAACTGAGCTGTGCTCAACTATATCAGTTATTTCAGCAAGCTGCAGGAAAAAATAGCTGCAGCAATCAAAGTCGGTTGTAAATTGTGTAGTAATGTCAAATCTCTTAAACCCCCCCCCCCCCCCCATTACTGTACTTGCAGAAAGCCATACAGACTTAATAGCAGGCATTATCTTAATTTTATTTTTGAAACGTCAAATAATGATTTCAGAGTGTAACTGGATAGATAAAAAGTCTTGCGCCAGCAAGATGACACGTATACAAAAAAAAAAAAAAAACTTGTATGCAAGCCTTCAGAGTCGGTGGCTCCTTCTTTCTGCAGAATGGTCGAAGAGAAAGGAAGAGGAGTGAAGGAAAAAGACTTGGAGAGGTTCAGGAGAAGAGGTAGAGCTTCGGAGAGTCACCCAGAACCCTGGGTCACAGACTTACTGGACCAGACAAGGGTTTTTTTTTTTTTGTGCGTGTTCTCCTGCCACTGCTTGGTGAGTGAATTTTTTATCCATCCAATTACATTATATTGTCAAATAATGAATCTGCTGCCTCTAAAATGCAGTTGTTAGACTGTGCAATAATTTTTTAAACTTGGAATGTCACCTCATTTGCTGCTTTATTCATGTCTAATGGTTTCTTAAAAAAAAAAAAAAATGATTGCTGAGCATTAAGTTTGATTTTGGATGCCTTATCTTTTCTTTCCTTAGAATGGAATCCAGTGAGAGAGCCTTTTCAACCCTTGAGTGAATGGTTCTGAAGTGATATTTGATGTTCAATTTCATTCCAGCTGATACACTTGCACAGCATGGTAAACTCGTTAGCAGTTGTCAGACACACACACACACACACACACACACACACACACACACACACACACACACACACACAATGCCAATATTTGAATGCTAAAGCCTGTTCATCCTGATCATGAAAGTAGTAGTAGTAGTAGTAGTAGTAGTAAATCAGTCACTTTACCTGTGAAGCGTGTCTGTCAACCATTGCCAGCATTTGCTGTTCAAGCTTTTTCAGTCGAGTTTGATATTTCTTTTTTGAGCGTTCCAGTGTTTGGACAAGTGCACTGAAACAAAATAGTATGATATATTCAGTTCACTGCGAAGTCTATGACAGCAAACTTATTATCATAGTAACTACCTGTTGGCTTTTTTGAGGTCATTAACGAGATCAGCAGACTGTTGATGCCTCATTTCAGAGTTCTTGCTGACTTTTTCCAGTGTAGAAACTAGTTCCTGTAACCTCTCCTTCAATCGAGCTTCCCTCCTTAATGCTTCTGACAGTTCAGATGTCATTTCCTCCACACATTCATTATCATCCATAGTGATTACTTTTCTCTTCTCCTGTAAAATAATAAATGCACTGGCAGTGTGTCCTTTTATGAGTGACATAAAGAATGAATAATGCTGTTTATTCTACCGTGAGTCCCAATAATAATAATAATATTTTTTATTTATTTATTTATTTTTTTTTTTTTGCAAAATTGACCTTTATCATCATAGTAAGCAATGAATACAAGAAATAGGGAAAAAAGGTAAACAATTAATTATTTTATAGAGGTGATTTCACTTTGGAAGCACTGGGACATATAGAATGAATTTTTCACTCTGCAGCGGAGTGTGCGCTGATTTCCTGCAGACTAAAACTGTGTGCAACCGATAGTTGAACTCAGGACCTTTGCCTTTTGTGGGCAGGTGCTGTACCACACAAGTTTTAATCTGCCAGGAAGTTTCAGATCTGCTGCAAAGTGAAAATTTCATTCTGGAAACATCCCCCAGGCTGTGGCAAAGCCATGTCTCTGCAATATTCTTTCTTCCAGGAGTGCTAGTTCTGAAAGTTTTGCAGGAGAGCTTCTGTGAAGTTTGGAAGGTAGGAGACTAGCTACTGGCAGAATTAAAGTTGTGAGGGCAGGTCATGAATCGTACTTGGGCAGCTCAGATGGTATACTTGCCCGTGAAAGTCAAAGGTCCCAAGTTCGAGTCTCGGTCTTGCACACAATTTTAATCTACAAGGAAGTTGCACTGAGACATATAATTTTTGACCACTCATCATTTCATGAGTTATATATGAAAGAAATTTCACAATTTTTTTTTCTAGGCACACTCACACATCTCTAAACTTTCATGACGTCATAATGCCTCAAACAAAATATAGTCCTCAAAATGGGCATAAAATTTAATAAATTTATATTGAAAGTACATACTGCTCCAGTGGCATTATTTTAAAACCAGTCATAGAAGCAGTAGTTCAAAATCAAATTTGTCACAGAGAACCTTAAGCAACATTAAGAAAAGGATAGATTGATACTCACCATAAGGATGATACGTAGAGATGTTGCCGTAGCCAGGCACAACCAAAAGACTTTACACACAGACAGACAGACAGACAGAGAGAGAGAGAGAGAGAGAGAGAGAGAGAGAGAGCTCGCATGATGTACATGTGACTGCTACCAACAGCAGCCCCAACCAGAATGTGACAGTCATGTGAATAGCACTCTGGAGTTGGATGGGATGGGATGGGATGGGATGGTGGGGTACAGGTTGGAGGAGAGAAGAGTGCTGTCTGGCATGGCATGTGGGTACTATAGTTCAATTCTTTTATCTTGGCGGCTCGCGCATGCCCACCCAGACGCGGGAGATTGCTGCCTTGCCAAGTTGCAAACAATGCACGCGCCAAGAGAAACAGCGCCATAGTATAGTACAGTTCGCAAACTCACATTTAGGGGGGAGCGTGCAGTTTATGAAGTAAAGCCACCACAGCCCCATTAACCCTTTCGCTGCTACAGAGACGTACTCCCCGCATTCCACGCTGCGCGCTATTTTGTCATCACTGCACTGCTCGCCTGTGCTGACACATGGTGTTCCGACTGCTTTGACACTTATCATTCGATTTTTCAAAAACTATTTGGCCCAAAAATTTGATTTTTACACATCTTCTTGACTGATACCTTCCCCCCATAAATGACTTAATTTTGTTTCAATGTTTAACGCAGTTATTGTGCAACATTAAATGTAGTAAACCATTGCACGAAATTTTGAAGAGTTTGCAGAAGTAAAAGTCCATAGCGTATATTTTCCGTATGGTCGATTTTAGTTGCCACAATATTGACAATGAAATGTGGACAAGATACCTAAATTTCATATAAAATTTACTGTATAACAATATCTCATTTAATTTAAGTACCAGATAGGTGTCGTATCTAATATTGAGAAATATTCCGTCTTTCACGACTGTAATAAAAGTTTTATTTATGCCAGAGTCATTTCGATTTTTTCTAAAAAGTTATAATTAAAACAAAGTTGGCGAAGTACACAAAACTGAATTGTGGACGTAATAAAACATAGAAAAAACTAAAATATATTGTCAGTGAGGCACAGTGCGCAAACAACTTGTGTTTGTCACAACGGACAGCAAATACTTGCCAAAACATAGGTCAGTCAACGAAAACATTGAATATGATGATGTTGCTGAAGCAGCAAAGCAAAGAATTGTGTCCGACAATCAAGTAGCTCGGCAAACGTATGAGCCGAAATTCTGCTCTAAATAATACTTTTAATACTGTCGCAAAAGAATATATCTCAGTATGAATAGTAAAACAGCGGCTGAGGAAGAGAAGATATACAAACAAAACAGATAACATGAATATTGTATGTGTGCCTTTTCATTGTTTTCAATTGCTGTAAAAAGAAATATTGGAGGACAAAATTAGAAAAATCAAAAACTTATTATGATTATAATGAAGAGACAAAGTACTAGAAATTTCAAAAAATTACATTCAAATGAATAAAAATCATGAAGTAAGACACTTCGATATTGTTTTTAAATAAAGAAAATATTAAGCACCAAATGAGGTTTGAACTCAGATCCTCTCACTTAGCAGCTAAACACCTTAACCATTACGCTAGCGCAGGTCGTCATTCAAGAGAGCTCCTAGAGGCCTTTAAAATATCACGCAAAATACCGACAAACACTGTTGGTATGACTATGAATTACTCACATTTCGTTGAAGTACAATAGGAAATAAACAATTACCACTGTCCTTTATTGCGAAAAAGTTTGTGAGAATGATACAAACACCTTTCCTTTCTATCACCTGAATTAGGAGGCTTATTGCTTGTTCGGTTTAATTAATTAATAGAATATGAAGCAATTGGTATAAAGCATGCTTTTTCCAAACTCTCTATAAAAGAAAGTCTGCTATCAAGACATTGCTTTTGTTCAGTTACTTTATTTATGACTGAACATTTCTAAAACTGAAGACGCTTGTCTGTGCTCTGCACGGCAGTCGAGCTCTGGCAACGTCATTCTCTGTTCATTGGCTGACTGCATTTTGTGACATCAGATGCGCAGAACTAACCTAAACTCGGCCGCCGTCGTAAATGACACGCACTTTAGATGATAGCCTGGTGAGATTGCCAGGCGTAGCATCGGAAAGTGGGGTGTGGGGAACAAATGGGGAGCAGGGGAGCACAGAAGTGGTTAGGTTGGGTGGGTGGATGGGTGGTTGCATTGGCAGAGTGCAGCATGCAATGAGAGTGAGGGGACAGCTGGTTGAAGCCAGGATAATTTTGGGAGTTGAGAATTTTTTGTAGGGATAACTCCATCTGTGCATTTCAGAAAAGCTGATGGTGGAGAGGAGGATCCAGGTAGCCTGGGTTGTGAAGCAGTTACTGATATCAAGAATGTTGTGGTACAGAGTGGTCTGCTTTGCTCTTTGCCAGTCTGGCAGTGGCTGTGAGATCATTGCAACACAGCTGGTATATAACACAGCTGCTTTCTCAGGTTGCCCAGCCTTTGATAGGGTAAGATAAGCCTGTGCCAGGACTGAAGTAGCCTCCCCCTTCTCTAAAGTAGTGTTCTGGCATCCACACAACATTCTATGCCCCAGGAATCATCCCCGTGGAAGACCCAGGTGCAAGAGCTGCCCAATCGACCCACCCAGCACTTCCCATTCCCTTCTACAATCACATAGCACCATCTTCACACCAACTGTTGCTCTGAGTGCTGTAAGGGACTGCTATAATACATTACATTCATGATGTACCTCAGTGACCAGTAGATGTCTCTGTCTTGCAATAGCATTGATGGTTTCAGGTGGAAACCACTGATACTCAAAGGGTTAACTCTTTTTATTACCACAAAACACAATTTTTTTTAAACCATCACCAAATTGTATGATGTGATTTTGAGAAACCATAGTCAAATGGAACAGGAAGGGATTCATTATAGTTTTACAAGATGTACTGTCTGCCACAAAACACCTGTTGGCTTGGGAGAAGTAGGTGTAAATTTGCCTGTAGTAAATGTAAGTTTGCTTGTTTAAAAGGTAATGGAATGTTCTTCCAAGATGTTTAAAACATAAGACCATGCAGTATAAAATATGTAATATGATACTGTGTGGGTGGATGTATGCGCTAATTAAATTCACTCTTAATGGGGAAAAAAGGAAATCTGAGAGAAAGAGCATCTCAAATTGAGCAAGTCAGTAATGTGTTGGCCCACCTCTAGCCCTTGTGCAAGTAGATATTCGGCTTAGTATTGCCTGATAGAATTGTTGGATGTCGTCCCAAGCTGGTTGGATGGCTGTTCCATAATACTCCAAATGTTCACTGTCTGGGAGAGATCCGATGACCCTGCTGTTGAAAGTGGGATTTGAAAAGCAACAGAAACTCCCACAGTGTGCATTCAGGCAACATCATCCTGAAATGTATTCCCAAGATGGCTTGCCATGAAGTGCAACAAAATGTGCCATAGAATCTGGTTGATGTATTGCTGTGTTGTAAGGGTACCGTGGATTATAAAAATGGCACCCAGACCATAATACCTGGTTGTCGGGCGGTATGGCGGGTGCTGGTCAGGTGAGTATCCCATCACTGTCCTGGGGCATCTTCAGACGCATCTTCACTGGTCCTTAGGGCTCAATTCGAAGCAGGACTCATCAGTGAAGACCATTCCACTTAAGTCAGTGAGATTCAACATTGAAGATGTGTAGACGCCTCGGAAGCATTGGGATACCAACCTGACTATCAACTACCACACGGCCCTACGACCAGGAGTGAATGTTTGGGGTGCCATTTCTTTTCATAGCAGAACCCCTTTGGTTGTCATTCGCAGCATCCTTACAGTGCAGCAGTATGTCGATATTCTACATCCCATTTTGTTGCTCTTCATGGCAAGCCATTCTGGGCTTACATTCCAGCAAGATAATGCCTGCCTGCACATGGTGAGAGTTTCTGCTGCTTATCTTCCTGCTTGCCAAACTATACATCGGCCAGTAAGGTCAACAGGTCTCTCCCCAGTTGGCAACATTTGGACTATTGTGGCCAGGGCCTTCCAACCAGCTCAGGATTTTTACGATTTAATGTGCCAATTGGACACAATTTGGCACGATATCCCTCAGAAGAACATCCAACAGCTCTGTCAATCAATGCCAAGCTGAATAACTGCTAAGGACCAGAGGTGGACCAGTACATTTTGGACTTGCTCAACTTGTGAAGCTTCTTTCCTTGAGTAAATCATTCAGTTTTTTCTGAAATTTACATCGCAACTACCAGTTTCAGTCCCATTCGGGTAATTCCTTTGTGGTGCACCCTTTTCTTTTCTGTAGTTTCTGCTGCGTGTATTTGTACTTTAAGGCTAGAAAAGTGATATTTTCATTGTTAATTAATCCACCGTCAAATCGACAATTCTTTAGCAGTGCTGAGGAAACATCTGAGGGGACAACTATTGTCAATACATCAGTTAAAAACAGTTATGCACAAAATTTATCTATAAAGCAAATGATACATACCTTACTGTGAGAATTTAGAAGTTGCTCAGTTTCTTGCAGTTGGCTTTGCAAATGTTGGATAGTTGCCAGCTGAGCTGCATGATGAGCATCCATAGAACTGAGTTTGAGTTCCAAGGATGCTCTTTCCTTCTCTAGCAAATACACTCTTGCCCTGAGTTCAGCTTTGTCTTCTCTCATTGCCATCAATTCCTAATTAAAAAAAAAAGTCAGTAGATACTTAGTAACTATACTGTGCCAACCGTGTGAAAGGCAGCTGCTATGAATCCTCAGTGTTTATTTATTAATACACATTACAACAGTCTTACTGAAGTGTCTAAATCATACTTTGTATGTATTTTTAAGAAAATATGCTCATCATTTAGTGATTGTGATTTAATATCACTTAGCTAACTTTATCTCAGTTATAAAACAATGGAATGTAACAGTATTACGAGAAGGAAAGTTGCTACTCACCATACAGTGGAGATGATGAGTCATAGACACGCAAATGCAACTCTCACACAACTGCAGTCTCAGGCAGTTGCCTGTGTGTCTATTGGTGACAAAGGCCTTAATGGCCAAAAGTTTTAATTGTGAGAGTCTTTTTGTTGTGTCTATCTGTGGCTAAGCATCTCTCCTATATAGTGAGTAGCAACTTTCTTTTTAATATTTTTCTCAGTTATACTCCTTTGCCATGGTTATGCCACTTGAAAGCAATGTTTATTCATACAGATGATTATTTAATAGCAAATTGAAAAGTAAAATACAGTACTTTGTCAGTATGTCCCACTTAGATAATGTGCAGTCACTGACTGTTCTTCAAAAAATTATAGTAAATGAAAAAGATACAGACACATGCAGGGGTCATGTGGGTAACATTGAGTGTAGTGAACACTAGAGCTGTGTCTTACTTATTCCAGAAGAGGGACTGAAAGTAAATAAAATAAATTTGCTTGTACTTACTAAGTCTGTACTGAGTATAGGAAATAGGTATAGGTACTATGTGCCATCTGAGATTAAGATAAACATAATTACTGCATTTTGGTTATGATATCAACACAAGGTGAAAGCAACATTTCATATGAAACTACACAAGTACATTTGCATCTACAACAGTTAATGTGTTGTGCATACTTCTGACTGTTTTAGAAACTTGACCTAAATGAGATGAAACACATAAAGAAAAAGTATTTGTTTTTTTCACCTTCTTCTTCTTCTTCTTCTTCTTCTTCTTCTTCTTCACTGAATTAAGATCTTGTATGATATATTTTAGACACTTTGCTTTGTTTTGTGAGTGTGAATGGTAATCTCTGCTATGATTTTTAAAACTGTTTAACAATACTCATGACTGTGTTTTCGTAGATTTTCCCGGTGTCTTATGTGTTTATGCTCTTCACGGGTATGCTGCCGCGTAGTCAAGACTATCATGTCTGGCAGCATACCCTTGAAGAGCATAAACATGTAAGATGCCAGGAAAATCTATGGAATCACATCAGAAACCTCTACAGGGAGAAGATGGTTATTCTTGTAAAGAAGTTTGATAAATTTTGCAAGAAAGGGAAGTTGCTGAGTTTGCTTGTATTTTTAGTGTGTATTCAGCGAATGCACCTGAAGATGGTGGCTAGAAGGATCACTGAAATATTGTGTAGTGAAGACGATCATATTCGGCAGCGTACCCGTGAAGAGCAAAAACAATATTCATGACTCTTTACAAATTATTTAATTAACTATACTGCAATTTTAGTAGAATAAGCAAGTACTGAAAAACTACTCCAAAAATTAAATTTTAGATGTAAGACACGTAGCTTAACCTCCATAAGTGTTTTTTAGCACAAGTGAGCATATTTATTTGTGTCAACAATGGTAACTAGGGCTGCATGCCAGTGACACTTATATTCAAGCTCTTTTGAATGAACTTTCACTGACTGTTGTCTTGGCCTATAACTGGTTTAATGTTATCATCACTATCAGTAGCATTTTCTTTAAAATATTCATAGGAATGTTGATTTGCTACTAAGCAGGTGTTTAGTGGCACAATATGGAATTTTGTGATGAAAATAATAAGTCTAGTTTTATCACAGTGTCTCTCATTAATCAACTCATGAGTTTTCAAAATTCAAGTGAAAGACACTACAAATCATCTTGCTGTGGCACCCTCCAAATGTGGCCTACATATCTGGAAGGCCACCACGTTGCAACACCCTGTTCTTCAAAATACGTAGACCGAGTTCAGAGGGCGTTACAGCAAGCTGATTTGTACTTATCACTTGAATTTTGAGGACTTGTCAATTAATTAAGAACAGAAGCATCGCAACTGTCTAAGATGAAAGCAACAATCCTATGAATATTTATACTGGATATGCTACAGGGACTGATTCAGACATAAACACTTTGAAGACGAGCAATGTAGCTAAGTAGACTAAAAAAAGACAAGTGAAGTAAAACCTATGTCGGCCATTTCTCGTGTTTGTAAATATATTACAGAGTTTGCCTTATATCTGTCATCTGAGTGAAGGTACTCTATGATGCTAGTGCAACAATGAAATAATAAAGATAGCAGCACCTGTCACTTCTTTTGGTGGGAAAGACATACAGACAACAATATGTGTTACTTGCTTCACAGTGTTTATGTTTCCCTTGTTTCACACACAGTGCATAGGGCATCGACTGTCGTCTGTGACTTGCTTCATATTTATTTTCAAGGTGGCCCTATAGCACAGTACTGACAAATAGAAAAGGGCTAGCTAACAATCTCATTGCCCAGAAACTAATCATTCATTTTGCAGATGTGGATTATAGTAAAAACACGGCTGGTATAGAGAACAGCGACCAGCTAATGGGCTCCTAACCTTTTGGGAGGCAGCAAATAAAGTGATTGAAAAAAGCTTTGTATGCTTTATGTAAAAAGTAGAGACCTCCTAGCAAATGTCTTGTTGAATTGGTTATTGAATTGCCAACAGCTTTGATAAACAAATGAGCCCTGGCTGAATCAACTTCCACTCAAACTACTTAACCCGTAAACAGACTCAGTGGAAGACGTTTTCCTAAATTGACTTTGGCTACACAAATATAAAAATAGCCTCAGACTAAGTGCAGACTGAAGCAAGGCAAGGCCCGGGAAACCATGTCCTTAAACAACTGCTTAACAGCAAAGCAACTTTCCTATGGATATTTGCAAGGAGCATGCTACAGAATTGCAATTAGAGTAAAACTGAAAGTATTTTCATACTAAGTGACCTATACAGAAATGTATTTGCAGTTTTTGTTTGTGTAGGTGGAGTCATCCTGAATAGATACTGCTCATCACGTCTTTCATATGATGCCCAGTGTTGAAGGGAAGCATCAATTTGTTTCCCATAACAAATAAATTGAAATTTTACATGCCCCTTTGATAGAGTGGTCCAAAATGAGTCTAGTGCGATATTTGTTTTATCGATCTGTGTTAGCAGGGACATTAAAACAAGGAGAATAACCAGTACTGTGTGCCAGGATAGTGCTGTCACCTGGAGTACTGGTTATTCTTCATGTTTTCATAACCCGTTAATAAATATTGATAAAAGCAATATTGCACTAGATTAATTTGGGACTACTCTGTCTGAGGGGGCACATAAAATTCTGCTTTAAAAATCATTTTGTTTGTAAAGGAAAATGAACTCACTTTCTGTTGACACTTGGCATTGCATGAAAGACATTAAGAGCAGTATTTGTTTGCGGTGACCCCAGAAACAGAAACTGCAAATATCCACTACAATGTCAGAGAAAATGCAACTGACAACTCTTAGAAGAGAAACAATGTATAATACTGCATTTTCCCCCTTCAATCACTTCATTACCTGCATAAGAACAGCTGTCTCAAGATCAAGCTTTCTGGCCTCTGCAATAGACACTGGTGGACGAGGAGATGGAGGTTCTGCATGGCAGCTCTCCAGTTCAACTACTGTGGCTCTCACTGCACTGCGTTCTGCCTTCAGTTTTCCTATGTGATCACGTAGTCTTCTTTCCTCATTTTGGCCCCATTCACTGCATTCCCCTGAGCTGCTTGTACTGCATAAATAACATTACTTGTCAATCCAGACTGTAAATGTACAGCTGGCTTGCATTCACAACAAACAAAAACTTGATAGTAACTTCACAGCTTAATTTTAAATGAACAAAAATTACATTTTTTTTGTAAAGTTTTGTTAAATATTCTGATTATCACTAAACACTGACCATTGGAAAAACACTAAGTTATCTTCTTCTGACTGGAGTCTGCTCTCACTGGCAGTCAATATAGCTCTGTTAGCAGTTCAACGCCATTATCTGAATTTGGCAATTTGCTCACTAGACTTGTATACCACCTGTATATTCATTCTATAACTATCTCCCATACCCTGCATATGATCTCAGATTCCCATCATTCTCTTAATGCATTGAGGTGTGTTTGAAGTTGTTTAAGGCTGTAGATACTCTACTGAATACCACAATCAGATGAGGAGGAAGGGAAAGGGCACTCGTGGAATTTGGACGAATAATATTCTTGCACAAGGAATGGAACTGTGAAGAAACTCTGGGTAACAGAAGAAACTCTGCAGCTGATCTACAAAAGAAGAAAGTACAAAAATATGCAGGAATGAAATATAAAGAAAGTGCAGGGAAGCCAGGGTGAGAAAAAGTACAAAGAAATTGACAATACATCTATATAGTTGTGAAAAGTGACCCTAAACAAACATGTTCTGAGGCAGTGAACTAAAGACTATGCTTTATTGGCAGAACACTCAAAAGATGCAACAAATCTACTAAACCAACTGCCTACACCATGCTTATCAATTCTCTTCTGGAGTATTGCTGCACATTATGGCGGACATCAAAAAAGTTCAAAGAAGGGCAACTCATTCTGTGTTATCCTGAAATAGGGAAGAAAGTATCACAGATACAATACACAAGTTGGGGTGCCAGTCATTATAACAAAGGCATTTTTCATTGGTATTACATGAAAAAATCTCTCCACAATCACCAACTCTTCCAAATGCAAAAATAATTTGTTAACTCTCACTTACATGTTAGAAATGACCACGGTAGAAAATAAGAGAAATCAGAGCTTGTGTGTGTGTGTGTGTGTGTGTGTGTGTGTGTGTGTGTGTGTGTGTGTGCGCGCGCGCGCGCGCGCGCTTATGAGCTCACTGCGAGCACTTAATGCCGAAACAACCTTTGATGCAATTAAAAGTGAAGGTGTCAACAGTAAGAGTTCAAGGTGAATTCCACTGTTAAAAGCAGAGGAGAAAGGGGTGGATGGAAAGAGTACATTGAAGGCATTGTGAAAAAGAAAACTGTCTGGTAACATGGTAGAAGAAGAATAAAAAGAAGAAGAAATGGAAGTTGATATGGAGGATCCAGCATTAAAGAGCCAAAGTGTTAAAGATCTTTGGAAGACTTAGGAGCAAATAATGCAGATGGCACAGACATCAGTCCTTCAGCATTTCAAAAGTCATTGGAGGAAGGGGGCAACCAAATGACTACTGAAGTTCGCCTTTAGACTCTGAGCCTGGAAGGATAAGACTTTTGGAGAAATTTCTTCCATGCAATCTGTGATAGCAAGAGCAGATAAGTGGAAGAACTACCACACAATCAGCTTAACATCTCATGCTTCCAACTTGCTAATGTGATAAATGCCCAGAAGGATGGAAAACAAAATTAAGGATATGTTGGTTGGCGACCAGGCGGACTTTAGGGAAGGTAAAGGTGCTAGTGAGGCAATTATAATATTGCACTTTGCAATGAAAGCAAAGCATAATAAAAACCAAGACATGTTCATGAGATTTGTCATAAATATAAAAGGTGTAAGATGTTTGAAATTCTGAGCAAAATAGGTGTACACTATTGGGAAAAATTTATGACACAGTGTGCACAATGTGTACAAGAACCAAAAGGAAAAAATAAGTATAGAAGACAAAGAATGAGTTATTTGGATTAAAAAAGGTGCAAGATAAGGACCTACTGTTCAGTCTACATAATGACAAACCAATGACAAAAAATGAAAGAAAGGTTCAGGAGTGGGATTAAAATTCAGTGTAAAAGGATATCAAGATTTGCTGGAGACATTGCTTTCCTCAGTGCAAGTAAGGAATAACTGCAGGACCCATAGAATGGAATGAGCACACGCAACCTCAATGGACAGAGTAAACAGAAGAAAAACAAAAGTAATGAGGATTAGCAGATATGATATTAGCAATAACTGAAAATCAATAAAAGTACAGGAATGCTGCTACCTTGGAAGCAAAATAACAGATCGTGGACACAGCAAAGAGGACTCAATAAGCAGACTAGTGCAGACAAATAGAGCATTTCTGGCTAAAAGAAGACTACTACTAGCAAACATCGACCATAATTTGAAGAACAAATTTTTGAGTATATATGTCTGGAGCACAGCATTGTTTTGTAGGAAAACCAGAAAAGGAGAGAATTGAAGTATTTAACATGCAGTGCTACAGAAAGATGTTGAAAATTAGATAGACTGGATAAGAAGTGAGGAGGTTCTGTGCTCAATCAGTGAGGAGAGGAATATTAAACACTGACAAGATGGAACTGGATGATACCACATTTATCAAGACATCAAGGAATAATTTCCATGGTACGACAGGGACTGGAGGTGAGAATGTTGCATGCAAAGGCAGGGGTGGCGTTTATAAGCAGTTGAGATAATGTAAAGAATGTTATAAAATACCATGATTGTCGACTTTTGACCAGAAATCAACAGAGAAAATGAAACTTACTGGCAGATTAAAACTGTGTGCCAGACTGAGGCTTGAACTCGGGACCTTTGCCTTTCATGGGCAAGTGTTTTGCCAACTGAGTTACTCAAGCAAGACTCATGATCTCTCCTCACAGCTTTACATCCTCCACTGCTTCGTCTCTTACTTTCCAAAGTTCACGGGAGTTCTCCTGTGAAACTTGTGTGATCAACACTTCTGGAAGAAAGGATACTGTAGAGATATGGCTTAGTTACAGACTGGGAGATGTTTCCAGAATGAAATTTTCACTCTGCAGCAGAGTGTGTGCTGATATGAAACTTTCTGGTGGATTAAAACTATGTGCTGGACCAAGACTTGAACTTGGGGCCTTTGCCTGTTGTGGACAAGTGCTCTGCCATAACATAATTTATGCTGTGAGGATGGGTTGTGAGGTCCACTGAATCCTCCCATACACTCGAGTAATCTTCTGCAAATAGTTATTTTCAAATGTCATGAACTACTGACCAAAATAACTGAGATATCAACACAGAGTCTAGTTTGAATGCCACAGCACTTTTCTAAATATAATAACATTAGTGTTTGTATTCTGTACTCGTCTGCAAATTTGATAACTGACTTCTCTGGGAAAGTTTGGGGGGTTCCTAAAGTTTAATGTGAGATCTGAGCTATGGAACAACTTGTCATTGTTCGCATACATAAAGCATTGCAATTTGTTAAAAATCATATTAACAGCTTGAAAAGTACTGGAATGAAACTGAAATAATTCTGAATTTCAAATCTGACATATAGCTCCTGAGCCATTAACTTGCATTTCAGAGTTATATTTTTATTCTTTACTTTTTGAAACATTAGGAGACTTAATTGATAAATGTGAAAACTTCTGGATAATCAATCATGTATCACTTTTAGTTTGCTGACTGTAATAATGTACAGGCACCTGTGAAGAAAAATTTAAGGGGAACTGGACAAAGACAAGTATTGCAGCAAAGAAACCGTATGTTTACTGATGGAAGAAGAACAATGAAAGATCATGACACCATCTTAGTATTCATGAACTTATACAACAGTCTTCAATAATACACGGTGAAATGAAAGTAACTAAAGAGAAATATTAAGCAATGTTATATGCTTCTTAACCAATGATTAGAATGAAAGGAAATGTCTGAAAATGAGAGAGGAATAGATGTCCTTGCGGTTCAAAGTAAGAAAAGTTATAGGAACTGTGGCACGGAATGGGCAGTTAACTCAGCAAACAATACTGATTACAGATAAACAAATCAGAGATTAAATTAATGAAGAGTAATTCAGAGGGAAGTTTCTGGGGGGGGGGGGGGGTGGAAAGGAATCAAAGATGTACATTTTATTTAATTGCAATATAATAAAGAGACATACTCTTATGAAGTAATAGTGTTATACAGCTATTATTAATAATATTAAAATATAATACAATAATTTTGAGAGACATTATGTAGATAGTCTTCAATGGAATAGGATGTAATTATTGTGAAGTTATTTACTTCAATGACACTCAATTAGATAATCCAAAAGACATTGAAAACTTTCCACAAGTTGTCAAATATATGAATTTACCCAAGTAAGAATTCCTTTCTGTACTAATGTTAAGTTTCTGAAATTGTTTAGATTACGACATTAATAGACAGTTTTATGAACTTGCAGGGCAAAAACATTAATACCTTGTTGTATGGCTGTATTCTTCCCAAGGGGATGTGCTGATGTTAATAGCATTGCTGGCCAGAGTAGCTTCCAGTCTGGCTAAAAGATGTCTTGCAACTGTTTCTGTTGCTCTTCTGTTCTCACTGGCACGGCGCAACAGACTACCAATTTCTACAGCATCATTTTCACCATCTTTGGATTCATCTGGAAAAATATGTTCGTGTTAAACAAAGCTGCAGCAGAAGTTCAATAACCAGTTTCACAGCACTAAAGTTACTCATCAGGTTCATATTCAAATAATTTACAGCGGACATAGAATTTATTAGACACCCCCATGACTCTCAGTTATCTGCAAATGTAAGGAAACAGCAAATGATGAAGACTACGCGTTTGGGGAAAACTATTCTTATTATGAGGGTGTGCTGAAAAGAAATGCCTCCAAATTTTTTATGTCAAAATTCATATAGCCTTAAAATAAAACAAATACAAGTAACATTCTGCATCTTTCTTCCTCACATCTGCATTTTTATATCTCAACATAGTCATCCTAGCAATGAACACATTTCTACCAATCAGAGACCAGTTTGTTGATACCGTCACTGTAGAATAATTTTCTTGACGGAGCCTCAATCAAAGCAAAGTTCTCAAAGGTGTTTTTTAAATTCTGGAAACAACTGAGAAACAGATGGGGCCAAGTCACAACTATATGGATGATGATCGATGATAGTGCGCCATTGACAGTGAATGTGTCAAATTGCTGCAGATGTCGCAGCCTTCATGTGTGGTCTGGCATAGTCATGCTGTAGGAGGGAGTGCTCAAAGTGTGGGCAAAATCTTTGAATTTTGAAACTCGGTTACACCACACACTGAAAATTTGGAAATTTGTGGTAAGGTCTTATGGGACCAAACTGCTGAGGTCATCGGTCCCTAAGCTTACACCCACTATTTAATCTTACTTAAACTAACTTACACTAAGGATTACACACACACACACACACACACACACACACACACACACACAGGCGCGCGCGCGCGCCTGAGGGAGCACTCAAACCCCTGACGGGGGGGGGGGGGGGGGAGCCGCGCGGACCATGACAGGATGCCTCAGACCTCGCGGCTACCCTGCACAGCCCACATACTGACATAGTTATGTTAACATCACCATGTTACACGCTACAAATTGGATCCCCCTAGCAGCAGAGGGATGCAACTGTGTAGACATGGAGAATAAAGATGTAGAATGTTAATAACATTTGTTTTATTAAAAAAGAAAAAGCTTTAAGAATACTCACATAAAAGATTCACAGGCATTACTTTTCAGGACACCCTTGTAAACGTAGTAAGTTCAAGAATGTCATAATGTTTATATTCTATCAGTCAGCTGAATATGTTCTGTTTTCAATCCCCCCCCCCCCCCCCCCCCCCCAATATAAAGTTCATAATTAGCAAGTTTTACCTGGTATTACTGATAAAAGATACTTTCAGGTGTTCATGCATTTACTTCATCTGCCAAGATTATGATCTTCAGGTCCTCTTTTTACATATAACTACACATTCTTATCAAGTTAATATTACTATATGTGTAGTACATGAGCAATTAATAGAAATGATGATGATATTAGATACATTAATCAATTCTGTAATGTGATTAAGGACATCTAACAAAAGTATGGTAGCAACGGAAGCAATCAAATCTGAGGAAAAAGTTTACTGGTCCAGAGAAGAGCAAGAAATAAAAGGATAACATTAGCAGATGACAGAGAGGAAAGAAAACAGTAGTACACAGACATAAGGAGAGAGTGGATAGTGTTGAAATGTTGCCAAAATATTGGTTCAATGCTGGACAGAAGGAAGACAGCTGGGATGTGCCAAGAGGGAAGATAAATCAATGGAACAGGTAAAGCTGTGATCTACTCTTGAATGCAGAGTGGTTTTTGAATTAGATACAGGTTACTAGGTGTTTGTTCCATATCCATATGACTAAAATGAAGATGGAGATGGGGAAAGATTTAAAGTTATCCATAGGTACAGGCAAGATGCTGGATGTATAACATCATGAAATGCAGCTATAGAATGATGATAAGTGTTTGACATGCGAGGAGAGATATTCAGGACATCAGTGACTCTGGAAACAATGAAGAAAATAGTGTGAACTTCCTTGTCACCTGTCTGGTCACATTCAGCACAGGAAAGACTGATGTGATCAAACAATCAAATGTTACAAACACATATATTAGAAGCATTTATGGATATTTTAAGACATCTGGAGTTTCCATTATTTGTGCCAAGCTGAACTAAACCACAGTAGTAAGCATTCAGCTGGACTAATGACTGTTTATTTTATTTCTTCAAATTTTTGGCTTGTATTTAGGCAAGAGAAAGATTACCTGCATATTCTATAAGTTTGTTCTTACCAGTTTTAAAGGTCACCAAAATTGATTCCAAAATATTTTACTGCTTTTAGATAGTGTAATTACATACAATCAAGGAGAAATGTTTGTTGATCAACATTCAGTGTGATACAGGGGCGACCTGTCAGTTCTAAGTAATTAAAGTCCACATTTTGTGCCCATCATGCTACTGAATAGAGATTGACATTCAAGCCTGATACAGAAGCAGAAATGATGTTCTGTCTGGAATTTAGATAATAGATGTCATCAACAGGTAAGATACCACAACGCAGCACAGATGAATATCACTGAGGTGCAGTGAGGAAAGCAATAGAGCAATGAATGAATCCTGTGGGACACTCATGAGCGTATGTTTCCATGATGACTTTTCAGATGTACAAACAGCTTACTGATATCTGTTTTTAACGTAGTTGTCAGCCACAGTGTTGCCCTGTTTGAGAAATTCAGCTGCTTTGTTTTCATAAGTAGTATACCAAAATAAAACGTCTTGCTGAAATGAAACAGTGTTACAATGTTCACTTCACATCTATTCAAGGCATGTTTGACATTGTCAGTGACTTTTATTAACATATTTGCTGTGCTGTGGTGTTTACAGAAGCCTGTCCTTCAACTTATCATAAACATCATTGTCCAATGCTTTAGATATTATGGGTAATAAGCTGATCAGTCTAAAGCTGCCATGAGATTTTGGGTATCATCATTGGATATCGGCTGAATTAAGTTTTGTTTTCATTCAGTACAATATGTGTTGGTAATCAGAGAGAAATTGAAAATGTTTGTGAGACCTACAGCTGAAGGTATTGGCCAGCAAGTTTTTATCGTAATTTTGTAGTGTCCTGATAAGAATTTTCCTTTTTATAATCACGACACTTTGTGTTTGATGATGATGTTGTGTGTATCTCTGAACTATTTTGCCATTAAATATAGCTGTTCATATTCAGAGTACATGTAATCTCTACCAAAGACCCAATTTCTGTGTAACTGAAATGTAGAACATCGTAATTTCCTGCAGCATGCATCATTCCTTCTACACTGTGTTTCCAGAAGCTTTCTATGGTCTACAACATAAGTGACACAGTATATTCACATACAAGCGGAAACTTGATTCATCTGATCAGATAACACTTTTCCAGTCTACTACAATTCACGTTTGTTCTTTGTTGCATCACTGTATTTGGGCAACTTTGTTGGCAAGAATGTAACTCTTCACTTCATGTCCATTCCATGTGATTTCCTTGAAAGTGCTAGTTTTGGAATGTATTTGAAAGGATTCACATTGACATCTTCCACCAACTTCTACAGGTCACTGAAGCAAGTTTCAGTGTCAAGTTGGGCCATACAGACTGTTCCAGTCCACTGTATTTGTCTTCTGCCTCCAATCCTGATGTGACTTCTACCTGGACAGGGACATTTACCACAGCTTGTGTGTGTGTGTGTGTGTGTGTGTGTGTGTGTGTGTATATATATATATATATATATATATATATATATATATATATAACAGAGGGAAACATTCCACGTGGAAAAAATATATCTAAAAAGAAAGATGATGAGACTTACCAAACAAAAGCACTGGCAGGTCGATAGACACACAAACAAACACAAATATACACACAAAATTCAAGCTTTTGCAACAAACTGTTGCCTCATCAGGAAAGAGGGAAGGAGAGGGAAAGACGAAAGGATGTGGGTTTTAAGGGAGAGGGTAAGGAGTCATTCCAATCCCGGGAGCGGAAAGACTTACCTTAGGGGGAAAAAAGGACAGGTATACACTCGCACACACACACATATCCATCCACACATACAGACACAAGCAGACATCATCTTTCTTTTTAGATATATTTTTTCCACGTGGAATGTTTCCCTCTGTTATATTCATATATACACACAAGCTGTGGTAAATGTCCCTGTCCAGGTAGAAGTCACATCAGGATTGGAGGCAGAATATGTCTGCTTGTGTCTGTATGTGTGGATGGATATGTGTGTGTGTGCGAGTGTATACCTGTCCTTTTTTCCCCCTAAGGTAAGTCTTTCCGCTCCCGGGATTGGAATGACTCCTTACCCTCTCCCTTAAAACCCACATCCTTTCGTCTTTCCTTCTCCTTCCCTCTTTCCTGATGAGGCAACAGTTTGTTGCGAAAGCTTGAATTTTGTGTGTATATTTTGTGTGTATATTTGTGTTTGTTTGTGTGTCTATCGACCTGCCAGCGCTTTTGTTTGGTAAGTCTCATCATCTTTCTTTTTATATATATATATATATATATATATATATATATATATATATATTGATTCCAAAATATTTTACTGCTTTTAGATAGTGTAATTATATACAATCCGAAACCTCTGTCCTATCCAAAGGCCTCACCTTCAGCCCCACTCCCAGATTCAACCAAACAGCCCTCGTCAAAGATTTACTGTCCTACACTCGTACTCTCTGCTGGAAGTATCACTTTGCCACGAAGAAAAATTATCCTAATCCTACCCCTAATGATCCAACTCCCCAAGACACTATCCAAATTGAACCCTGCCTGGAACAGTTCCGTCCTCCGTCACAGCCGGACCCACCTCCTCTTCCTCAAAATCACCCTCTCCAAACATTCCGGGAATTTCTGACTTCCAGCCTTGCCTCTCAATCCTTCTTAAAAAACCTTAATCCTACTCCCAACATCACCACTGCTGAAGCCCAGGCTATCCGTGATCTGAAGGCTGACCGGTCCATCGTCATTCTTCCGGCGGACAAGGGTTCCACGACCGTGGTACTTGATCGTCGGGAGTATGTGGCTGAGGGACTGCGTCAGCTTTCAGACAACACCACATACAAAGTTTGCCAAGGTAATCCCATTCCTGATGTCCAGGCGGAGCTTCAAGGAATCCTCAGAACCTTAGGCCCCCTACAAAACCTTTCACTGACAAGCAACAGTACCTCCATTACGACAGCTGCCACCCATTCCACATCAAATGGTCCCTTCCCTACAGCCTATGTCTTCGTGGCAAACGAATCTGCTCCAGACCGGAATCCCTGAAGCATTACAACCTGACAACAGCTTTCGCATCCCGCAACTACCCTCCCGACCTGGTACAGAAGCAAATAACCAGAGCCACTTCCTCATCCTCTCAAACCCAGAACCTCCCACAGAAGAACCACAAAACTGCCCCACTTGTGACAGGATACTTTCCGGGACTGGATGAGATTCTGAATGTGGCTCTCCAGCAGGGATATGACTTCCTCAAATCCTGCCCTGAAATGAGATCCATCCTTCATGAAATCCTCCCCACTCCACCAAGAGTGTCTTTCCGCCGTCCACCTAACCTACGTAACCTCTTAGTTCATCCCTATGAAATCCCCAAACCACCTTCCCTACCCTCTGGCTCCTACCCTTGTAACCGCCCCCGGTGTAAAACCTGTCCCATGCACCCTCCCACCACCACCTACTCCAGTCCTGTAACCCGGAAGGTGTACACGATCAAAGGCAGAGCCACGTGTGAAAGCACCCACGTGATCTACCAACTGACCTGCCTACACTGTGACGCATTCTATGTGGGAATGACCAGCAACAAACTGTCCATTCGCATGAATGGACACAGGCAGACAGTGTTTGTTGGTAATGAGGATCACCCTGTGGCTAAACATGCCTTGGTGCACGGCCAGCACATCTTGGCACAGTGTTATACCGTCCGGGTTATCTGGATACTTCCCACTAACACCAACCTATCTGATCTCCGGAGATGGGAACTTGCTCTTCAATATATCCTCTCTTCCCGTTATCCACCAGGCCTCAATCTCCGCTAATTTCAAGTTGCCGCCACTCATACCTCACCTGTCACTCAACAACATCTTTGCCTCGACTGACATCTCTGCCCAAACTCTTGGTCTTTAAATATGTCTGCTTGTGTCTGTATATGTGTGGATGGATATGTGTGTGTGTGTGCGAGTGTATACCCGTCCTTTTTTCCCCCTAAGGTAAGTCTTTCCGCTACCGGGATTGGAATGACTCCTTACCCTCTCCCTTAAAACCCTCATCCTTTCGTCTTTCCCTCTCCTTCCCTCTTTCCTGATGAGGCAACAGTTTGTTGCGAAAGCTTGAATTTTGTGTGTATGTTTGTGTTTGTTTGTGTGTCTGTCGACCTGCCAGCACTTTCATTTGGTAAGTCACATCATCTTTGTTTTTAGATATATTTTTTTCCTACGTGGAATGTTTCCCTCTATTAATAGAGGGAAACATTCCACATAGGAAAAATATATCTAAAAACAAAGATGATGTGACTTACCAAATGAAAGTGCTGGCAGGTCGACAGACACACAAACAAACACAAACATACGCACAAAATCAGTCGAGGCAGAAGTGCAGAGGCAAAGATGTTGTTGAATGACAGGTGAGGTATGAGTGGCGGCAACTTGAAATTAGCGGAGATTGAGGCCTGGTGGATAACGGGAAGAGAGGATATATTGAAGAGCAAGTTCCCATCTCCGGAGTTCGGATAGGTTGGTGTTAGTGGGAAGTATCCAGATAACCCGGACGGTGTAACACTGTGCCAAGATGTGCTGGCCGTGCACCAAGGCATGTTTAGCCACTGGGTGATCCTCATTACCAACAAACACTGTCTGCCTGTGTCCATTCATGCGAATGGACAGTTTGTTGCTGGTCATTCCCACATAGAATGCGTCACAGTGTAGGCTGGTCAGTTGGTAGATCACGTGGGTGCTTTCACACGTGGCTCTGCCTTTGATCGTGTACACCTTCCGGGTTACAGGACTGGAGTAGGTGGTGGTGGGAGGGTGCATGGGACAGGTTTTACACCGGGGGCGGTTACAAGGGTAGGAGCCAGAGGGTAGGGAAGGTGGTTTGGGGATTTCATAGGGATGAACTAAGAGGTTACGAAGGTTAGCTGGACGGCGGAAAGACACTCTTGGTGGAGTGGGGAGGATTTCATGAAGGATGGATCTCATTTCAGGACAGGATTTGAGGAAGTCGTATCCCTGCTGGAGAGCCACATTCAGAATCTGATCCAGTCCCGGAAAGTATCCTGTCACAAGTGGGGCACTTTTGTGGTTCTTCTGTGGGAGGTTCTGGGTTTGAGAGGATGAGGAAGTGGCTCTGGTTATTTGCTTCTGTACCAGGTCGGAAGGGTAGTTGCGGGATGCGAAAGCTGTTGTCAGGTTGTTGGTGTAATGCTTCAGGGATTCCGGACTGGAGCAGATTCGTTTGCCACGAAGACCTAGGCTGTAGGGAAGGGACCGTTTGATGTGGAATGGGTGGCAGCTGTCGTAATGGAGGTACTGTTGCTTGTTGGTGGGTTTGATGTGGACGGACGTGTGAAGCTGGCCATTGGACAGGTGGAGGTCAACATCAAGGAAAGTGGCATGGGATTTGGAGTAGGACCAGGTGAATCTGATGGAACCAAAGGAGTTGAGGTTGGAGAGGAAATTCTGGAGTTCTTCTTCACTGTGAGTCCAGATCATGAAGATGTCATCAATAAATCTGTACCAAACTTTGGGTTGGCAGGCCTGGGTAACCAAGAAGGCTTCCTCTAAGCGACCCATGAATAGGTTGGCGTACGAAGGGGCCATCCTGGTACCCATGGCTGTTCCCTTTAATTGTTGGTATGTCTGGTCTTCAAAAGTGAAGAAGTTGTGGGTCAGGATGAAGCTTGCTAAGGTGATGAGGAAAGAGGTTTTAGGTAGGGTGGCAGGTGATCGGCGTGAAAGGAAGTGCTCCATCGCAGCGAGGCCCTCGACGTGCAGGATATTTGTGTATAAGGAAGTGGCATCAATGGTTACAAGGATGGTTTCTGGGGGTAACGGATTGGGTAAGGATTCCAGGCGTTCGAGAAAGTGGTTGGTGTCTTTGATGAAGGACGGGAGACTGCATGTAATGGGTTGAAGGTGTTGATCTACGTAGGCAGAGATACGTTCTGTGGGGGCTTGGTAACCAGCTACAATGGGGCGGCCGGGATGATTGGGCTTGTGAATTTTAGGAAGAAGGTAGAAGGTAGGGGTGCGGGGTGTCGGTGGGGTCAGGAGGTTGATGGTGTCAGGTGAAAGGTTTTGTAGGGGGCCTAAGTTTCTGAGGATTCCTTGAAGCTCCACCTGGACATCAGGAATGGAATTACCTTGGCAAACTTTGTATGTGGTGTTGTCTGAAAGCTGACGCAGTCCCTCAGCCACATACTCCCGACGATCAAGTACCACGGTCGTGGAACCCTTGTCCGCCGGTAGAATGACGATGGACCGGTCAGCCTTCAGATCACGGATAGCCTGGGCTTCAGCAGTGGTGATGTTGGGAGTAGGATTAAGGTTTTTTAAGAAGGATTGAGAGGCAAGGCTGGAAGTCAGAAATTCCTGGAAGGTTTGGAGAGGGTGATTTTGAGGAAGAAGAGGTGGGTCCCGCTGTGACGGAGGACGGAACTGTTCCAGGCAGGGTTCAATTTGGATAGTGTCTTGGGGAGTTGGATCATTAGGGGTAGGATTAGGATAATTTTTCTTCGTGGCAAAGTGATACTTCCAGCAGAGAGTACGAGTGTAGGACAGTAAATCTTTGACGAGGGCTGTTTGGTTGAATCTGGGAGTGGGGCTGAAGGTGAGGCCTTTGGATAGGACAGAGGTTTCGGATTGGGAGAGAGGTTTGGAGGAAAGGTTAACTACTGAACTAGGGTGTTGTGGTTCCAAATTGTGTTGATTGGAATTTTGAGGTTTTGGAGGGAGTGGAGCTGGAAGTGGGAGATTGAGTAGATGGGAGAGACTGGGTTTGTGTGCAATGAGAGGAGGTTGAGGTTTGCTGGAAAGGTTGTGAAGGGTGAGTGAGTTGCCTTTCCGGAGGTGGGAAACGAGGAGATTGGATAGTTTTTTGAGGTGGAGGGTGGCATGCTGTTCTAATTTACGGTTAGCCTGTAGGAGGATGCTCTGAACAGCCAGTGTGGATGTGGGAGAGGAAAGACTGAGGACTTTTATTAAGGATAGGAGTTGACGGGTGTGTTCATTGGCTGAGTTGGTGTGTAGGTGAAGGATTAGGTGGGTGCGGGCAATGGATTGTTCAGTTTGGAACTGGTATAGGGACTGATGGAAAGAACGGTTGCAGCCAGAGATGGGAACTTTAAGTGTGAGGCCTTTGGGGGTTATGCGAAATGTCAGACAAGCCTGAGAAAATAAAATATGGGAGCGTAATCTGGCTAGGGCAAAGGCATGTTTGTGGAGGGAATGTAAATAAAACTTAATGGGGTTGTTGTGGGGGTGTTGTGAGGGTGACATGGTATTAGAAGGTGGAAAGTGTAACATGAGGCTGAAATGAAAATGAAAATAAAAATATATGGGGAGAGATAAAGGTGAGCTGGAAAGTAACTGGAGATCTGGTGTGAAAAAAGGCAAAAAGGTGTTGGTTATAGCTGGGCTATGTTGGACTTGGGTTGGTAGACAACGATGTGCACAAAGGTTGGGTGGTTGTGTTGCCGCCAAAAAGCGTTAAAGGACGCAGAAATTCGGGAAAATTTCGAAAAAACTGCGTGTAATATATTAAAAGGAGTGATTTGTGGTGGCAGATTATGAAAATGAGGTTAACAATTGTCTGACGAAGAAATAATGACGTTAAAACCTGTGGGAAGCGGCTAAAAATTATCAGTGATGTGGGAAAAACGGAAATGGAAATAAAGCGAAAGTTATTAGAACTAGCCGAAATGGTTGTTTAAAAGGTGAAAGGAACTGTTTGTGAACTAGAAATGGTGGATTTTATAGCGGCAGTAGTGTTGAGAGCGGCAATTTTTTTTTTTTGTTTGTTATGGTTTGGAAGTGGGTTACGTATTATTCAGTATATATAGGTGGGCTAAAATTGTATAGCTGATT
Organism: Schistocerca nitens; assembly: GCF_023898315.1. Taxonomy (NCBI): domain Eukaryota; kingdom Metazoa; phylum Arthropoda; class Insecta; order Orthoptera; family Acrididae; genus Schistocerca; species Schistocerca nitens. Next base: position 501,938,100 of record NC_064614.1, on the reverse strand, counting down.
ACGGTAAAGAGGAGAAGGTGAATACAAAGTGAAACTACTGGCAAAAACAGAAAGAGAAAATAAGACGACAGAAAAGATTTCGAAATGCAACAGTGACAATAACAAACGTAATTGTTGGGTTTCCCCCTAAGGTAAGTCTTTCCGCTCCCGGGATTGGAATGACTCCTTATCCTCTCCCTTAAAACCCACATCCTTTCGTCTTTCCCTCTCCTTCCCCTCTTTCCTGATGAGGCAACAGTTTGTTGCGAAAGCTTGATTTTTGTGTGTATGTTTGTGTTTGTTTGTGTGTCTATCGACGTGCCAGCGCTTTTGTTTGGTAAGTCACATCATCTTTGTTTTATATATATATATATGTCTGCTTGTGTCTGTGTATATGCGGATGGATATGTGTGTGTGTGCGAGTGTAACCCGTCCTTTTTTCCCCCTAAGGTAAGTCTTTCCGCTCCCGGGATTGGAATGACTCCTTACCCTCTCCCTTAAAACCCACTTCCTTTCATCTTTCCCTCTCCTTCCCTCTTTCCTGACGAAGCAACTGTTTGTTGCGAAAGCTAGAATTTTGTGTGTATGTTTGTGTTTGTTTGTGTGTCTATCGACCTGCCAGGACTTTTGTTTGGTAAGTCTCATCACTTTCTTTCTTTTTATATATATATATATATATATATATATATATATATATATATATATATATATATATATATATATATATATATATATATATATATATACTGAAGCCCAGGCTATCCGTGATCTGAAGGCTGACCAATCCATCGTCATTCTTCCGGCTGACAAGGGTTCCATGACTGTGGTACTTGATCGTCGGGAGTATGTGGCTGAGGGACTGCGTCAGCTTTCAGACAACACTACTTACAAAGTTTGCCAAGGTAATCCCATTCCTGATGTCCAGGCGGAGCTTCAAGGAATCCTCAGAACCTTAGGCCCCCTACAAAACCTTTCACCTGACTCCATCAACCTCCTGGCCCCACCAACACCCCGCACCCCTACCTTCTACCTTCTTCCTAAAATTCACAAACCCAATCATCCCGGCCGTCCCATTGTAGCTGGTTACCAAGCCCCCACAGAACGCATCTCTGCCTACGTAGATCAACACCTTCAACCCATCACATGCAGTCTCCCATCCTTCATCAAAGACACCAACCACTTTCTCGAACACCTGGAATCCCTACCCAGTCTGTTACCCCCGGAAACTATCCTTGTAACCATTGATGCCACTTCCTTATACACAAATATTCCGCATGTCCAGGGCCTCGCTGCGATGGAGCACTTCCTTTCACGCCGATCACCTGCCACCCTACCTAAAACCTCTTTCCTCATCACCTTAGCAAGCTTCATCCTGACCCACAACTTCTTCACTTTTGAAGGCCAGACATACCAACAATTAAAGGGAACAGCCATGGGTACCAGGATGGCCCCCTCGTACGCCAACCTATTCATGGGTCGCTTAGAGGAAGCCTTCTTGGTTACCCAGGCCTGCAAACCCAAAGTTTGGTACAGATTTATTGATGACATTTTCATGATCTGGACTCACAGTGAAGAAGAACTCCAGAATTTCCTCTTCAACCTCAACTCCTTTGGTTCCATCAGATTCACCTGGTCCTACTCTAAATCCCATGCCACTTTCCTTGACGTTGATCTCCACCTGTCCAATGGCCAGCTTCACACGTCCGTCCACATCAAACCCACCAACAAGCAACAGTACCTCCATTATGACAGCTGCCACCCATTCCACATCAAACGGTCCCTTCCCTACAGCCTAGGTCTTCGTGGCAAACGAATCTGCTCCAGTCCGGAATCCTTGAACCATTACACCAACAACCTGAAAACAGCTTTCGCATCCCGTAACTACCCTCCCGACCTGGTACAGAAGCAAATAACCAGAGCCACTTCCTCATCTCCTCAAACCCGGAACCTTCCACAGAAGAACCCCAGAAGTGCCCCACTTGTGACAGGATACTTTCCGGGACTGGATCAGATTCTGAATGTGGCTCTCCAGCAGGGATACGACTTCCTCAAATCCTGCCCTGAAATGAGATCCATCCTTCATGAAATCCTCCCCACTCCACCTAGAGTGTCTTTCCGCCGTCCACCTAACCTTCGTAACCTCTTAGTTCATCCCTATGAAATCCCCAAACCACCTTCCCTACCCTCTGGCTCCTACCCTTGTAACCACCCCCGGTGTAAAACCTGTCCCATGCACCCTCCCACCACCACCTACTCCAGTCCTGTAACCCGGAAGGTGTACACGATCAAAGGCAGAGCCACGTGTGAAAGCACCCACGTGATTTACCAACTGACCTGCCTACACTGTGAAGCCTTCTATGTGGGAATGACCAGCAACAAACTGTCCATTCGCATGAATGGACACAGGCAGACAGTGTTTGTTGGTAATGAGGATCACCCTGTGGCTAAACATGCCTTGGTGCACGGCCAGCACATCTTGGCACAGTGTTACACCGTCCGGGTTATCTGGATACTTCCCACTAACACCAACCTGTCAGAACTCCGGAGGTGGGAACTTGCCCTTCAGCATATCCTCTCTTCTCGCTATCCGCCAGGCCTCAATCTCCGCTAATCTCCAATTTCTATTTGCCGCCGCTCGTACCTCACCTGTCTTTCAACATCACCTTTGCCTCTGTACTTCCGCCTCGACTGACATCTCTGCCCAAACTCTTTGCCTTTACAAATGTCTGCTTGTGTCTGTGTATATGCAGATGGATATGTGTGTGTGTGCGAGTGTATACCCGTCCTTTTTGCCCCCTAAGGTAAGTCTTTCCGCTCCCGGGATTGGAATGACTCCTTACCCTCTCCCTTAAAACCCACTTCCTTTCATCTTTCCCTCTCCTTCCCTCTTTCCTGACGAAGCAACCGTTTGTTGCGAAAGCTAGAATTTTGTGTGTATGTTTGTGTGTCTATCGACCTGCCAGCGCTTTTGTTTGGTAAGTCTCATCACTTTCTTTCTTTTATATATATATATATATATATATATATATATATATATATATATATATATATATATGTGCTTGTGTCTGTATATGTGTGGATGGATATGTGTGTGTGCGCGCGCGCGAGTGTATACCCGTCCTTTTTTCCCCCTAAGGTAAGTCTTTCCGCTCCCGGGATTGGAATGACTCCTTACCCTCTCCCTTAAAACCCACATCCTTTCGTCTTTCCCTCTCCTTCCCTCTTTCCTGATATATATATATATATATATATATATATATATATATATATATATATATATATAGTGATAATTATTCAAAATTTGTCACTTACTATGCAGGGCAACCTTTTACACCCTCAAAAACAACTATCCACTTTTGTCCCTTTGTCACAACAGCCTTGCCTCCACCTCCAGGTTACTCATAGTTAAAGAGGCAGTCACTGCACCATACCCTCATCATAGACACTGTTAGTGATAAATGTTGCTGCTGCATATAATCAAAATAAGATCTGAAATAAAATACAGTATTTCTTGTCTCCCTGAGAAATGTGTGAAACAAACCATCAATTTTCTGCAGCAAACAGGTTATGTACATTGTTGATGTAAATAAACACACTATTTTGGATGGAGTTTTCTTCCTTCTTGCAACATGGCAAAGTTGTCATGAAGAAACTCTTGTGCCATTATTGCTATGTATGAAATTGTGCTATAACATTTGTGCAAGAGCCAGTTACCAAAAGAAAATATCTGAAGTGACCATCCAGCACAAACATAGATTCTAATTTTTACATTATTTTACACTTTAAAGGCAATCTGTATAATTACTGTATTATAGAGGTCTCCTTTGTAAGTTGGTACCAAATTGTTGCAACTACTCATAACTATGGATTAATATGCAAATTGACTGTTTCAATTAAAACAGCATGAGAATTAAAAGAATATTCAATTTACTTTGAAGAAAAAAAAATAAAAGTGACTTTTCTGTAATTCAATCAGAAGTTGGAATTTCTTACAAAAGTCTAGCACTGTAACTCAATCCAAGTGCAGCACTCAAGAGTCAATCACCATTTCTAGTTCTACAGAAAGAGAACTTGCAGAATAAAACTAAATTTATGAAAAATTTACAAATCTAGAAATTGTGCCAATGCACTTCATTGACGACAAAATTTTACTTTCAAAACAGGCAGAAATTCTGGACTTCAGCTGTGGGAACCTGACTGAAATATATGACAAGAATTTAAGTTTAGAAACAATGCTATAAGAATTGCTTCAGAACATACACCCACAATTTGCTTCCTTTATTAATGATATAAGATTATAATGCCATTTAATGCAAAACTAAATGAATAAAATCATCATTACACAATGCCATGCAGTGGAACAAAAGTAACGAAATATCTGGGCAAATAATTTGTCACATGAGGTTGTACCATTACATATATTGAGCAGAGACAAGAAATAAAGAAGAATAGGTGAAAATAACTGCACCAGGTTAAGTTAGTGAAAATTTGATATTCTGTAAAGAAGGTGATGTACTGAACCAGCTACAAGTACCTAGAATAGTAAATGATGAACATTGTAGAAGTAGCATACTAAGATAGCTAAAAGTAACTAGAACATAAATCACATAAATATGGGATTGAAACAAATGAAGTGTATGTACAGATTGGAAATCAGTATGATAATGTCCACAACATAGCAGTTGAACAAAGTCTATGAAAATATGGTGGGCAGATGATGACTTGTCTCAGTAAAAGTAGCTGATAGTCGTGCAGAAGACAGCTTAGTAGAATATATCTGGTTGACCATACAGCTGTTCCCAGTTGCTGGAGTTTCAGATAGCATCTTACAAAAAATATTTAAGTTTTTCCAGATAAAATTTGATCATGGCTAGGTGAATTTACACGTAGAGAACTGCACAGCTGATGGTGTTGCATATTAGCTAGTATGCACTGACCATCAGAGCTGCTACACAAAATGGGCACAGCAGATCAGAGAAGGGCAAATGGCTAACTGTTGCTACTGCCTTATCTGTAGTTGCAACCACCAGCACTGAGCAGTTAATGCATGCCGTTATATTATCATTGGATCTGTCTTGATCTGTGTTTGGCAAATTTTTGTGAATTTGATTGAAAGTACTTTGGCCAAAGAGTCATTACATTGTCTCAACATTAATCTACAGGCTCAGCCTATTTCCAAGCCTTCATTAATTAATTATTTTGTAGTTTCAAAAATGTTGGATAGCCGATTCTTTTGTGAAGTATCCTTATTAATAAGATTTATTGATAATTAGTGCAATTATGATCCTTTAATAATTTTCCCCTATTGTCTCATGCAATTATGAAAGTTTTAACCATTATTTTCCTTTTGTTACAACTAAGTATAACTATTTACTGGAGATATGATATTATAATATAAATCATTTTACCTTTTCCTGCAAATTTTCCAATACCAGCTGCTCTACAATTTGCAAGGAGCAACCCAAGTTCACTTTCCAACAGTGCAACCAAAACATCGTAAGCTTCAATTGCTCGGTCACTATATCCTAATGCTAACCTGAAATTAAAAAAAATAATTGTTCACAAATACAACATGAATGCCATGAATAATCATGAGAGCTGTTCTGACTGAATACAAAAACCTAGACATCATTTTAGTGAATTACAGATCTGTACCACAATTCTAGAGTTATATTTGATCTGTGATCTAAATATAAAAATTAAATGGAAAAACATCTGTGGGCTATGATAGCATTAAAAAAGCATTTAAACAAATATGAGTAAGTATAGACAAGAAGCTGCTACGTAGAGATGAGAACTGAATAAAGTGAGTGTAATTTTATACCACAATGTAAGAAATACTTTGATCATAATACTTCAACATCAAGAAGAGAAAAATAAAGATATTTTTTTAAAGTCAGAATCTTGTATTCCTTTTATAGTTCCTATCAACATATTTGCTTCCTACTTCCTTAATTCTTTTAACAGTTGCAGATATGCTCGCTAACGTTGTCTTGAGTGGTGAGTTGTTACTGGCTACCTGTATTTAATGCACTGTGTTTGCGCTGCCACCAGGTATTGAAGTACAGGAGTGACCTGCCCCAGTCTGTGCTGAATACATAAATGTGTAACATTGGCAGTGATAACTCATAGTGACCAAGTTTTGTCACTGCCAAGACTAACTAAACATGTTGTTGTTGTTGTCTTCAGTCCTGAGACTGGTTTGATGCAGCTCTCCATGCTACTCTATCCTGTGCAAGCTTCTTCATCTCCCAGTACTTACTGCAACCTACATCCTTCTGAATCTGTTTAGTGTATTCATCTCTTGGTCTCCCTCTATGATTTTTACCCTCCACACTGCCCTCCAGTAATAAATTGGTGATCCCTTGATGCCTCAGAACATGTCCTACCAACCGGTCCCTTCTTCATGTCAAGTTGTGCCACAAACTCCTCTTCTCCCCAATTCTGTTCAATACCTCCTCATTAGTTATGTGATCTACCCATCTAATCTTCAGCATTCTTCTGTAGCACCACATTTCGAAAGCTTCTATTCTCTTCTTGTCCGAACTATTTATCATCCATGTTTCACTTCCATACATGGCTACACTCCATACAAATACTTTCAGAAACGACTTCCTGATACTTAAATCTATACTTGATGTTAACAAATTTCTCTTCTTCAGAAATGCTTTCCTTGCCATTGCCAGTCTACATTTTATATCCTCTATACTTCGACCATCATCAGTTATTTTGCTCCCCAAATAGCAAAACTCCTTTACTACTTTAAGTGTGTCATTTGCTAATCTAATTCCCTCAACATCACCTGACTTAATTCGACTACATTCCATTATCCTCATTTTGCTTTTGTTGATGTTCATCTTATATCCTCCTTTCAAGACACTGTCTCTGACAGAATTACAATGTCATTGGTGAACCTCAACGTTTTTATTTCTTCTCCATGGATTTTAATACATACTCCGAATTTTTCTTTTGTTTCCTTCACTGCTTGCTCAATATACAGATTGAATAACATCGGGGATAGGCTACAGCCCTGTCTCACTCCCTTCCCAACCACTGCTTCCCTTTCATGCCCCTCGATTCTTATAACTGCCATCTGGTTTCTGTACAAATTGTAAATAGCCTTTCGCTCCCTGTATTTTACCCCTGCCAACTTCAGAATTTAAAAGAGTCAACATTGTGAAAAGCTTTCTCTAAGTCTACAAATGCTAGAAATGTAGGTTTGCCTTTCCTTAATTTATTTTCTAAGATAAATCGTAGGGTCAGTATTGCCTCACGTGTTCCAACATTTCTGCGGAATCCAAACTGATCTTCCCCGAGATCGGCTTCTACCAGTTTTTCCATTCGCCTGTAAAGAATTCGCGTTAGTATTTTGCAGCTGTGACTTATTAAACTGATAGTTCGGTAATTTTCACATCTGTCAACACCTGCTTTCTTTGGGATTGTAATTATTATATTCTTCTTGAAGTCTGAGGGTATTTTGCCTGTCTCATACATCTTGCTCACCAGATGGTAGAGTTTTGTCAGGACTGGCTCTCCCAAGGCCATCAGTAGTTCCAATGGAATGTTGTCTACTCCCGGAGCCTTGTTTTGACTCAGGTCTTTCAGTGCTCTGTCAAACTCTTCACGCAGTATCGTATCTCCCATTTCATCTTCATCTACATCCTCTTCCATTTCCATAATATTGTCCTCAAGTACATCGCCCTTGTATAGACCCTCTATATACTCCTTCCACCTTTCTGCTTTCCCTTCTTTGCTTTGAACTGGGTTTCCATCTGAGTTCTTGATATTCATGCAAATGGTTCTCTTTTCCCCAAAGGTCTCTTTAATTTTCCTGTAGGTAGTATCTATCTTACCCCTAGTGAGATAAGCCTCTACATCCTTACATTTGTCCTCTAGCCATCCCTGCTTAGTCATTTTGCACTTCCTGTCGATCTCATTTTTGAGACGTTTGTATTCCTTTTTGCCTGCTTCATTTACTGCGTTTTTATATTTTCTCCTTTCATCAATTAAATTCAATATTTCTTCTGTTACCCAAGGATTTCTACTAGCCCTCGTCTTTTTACCTACTTGATCTTCTGCTGCCTTCACTACTTCATCCCTCAGAGCTACCCATTCTTCTTCTACTGTATTTCTTTCCCCCATTCATGTCAATTGTTCCCTTATGTTCTCCCTGAAACTCTGTACAACCTCTGGTTTAGTCAGTTTATCCAACTAAACATAGTGACTGTAAATATTTATTTGTTTAATTCATTCATGTTCTGTTGATTCGTAATACAAGAGAATTGCTTGGATATGGAATGAGTCATAATTATACATGAGAACAGCCGTTACAGATGTTAAAAAGATACAAATTGTATAGGAACAAAATATGCTAATAATTACAGGCTTAAGTATTTCATGCAATGAAACAAAGGTATAAAATAATCAAATAATAAAATTATAATTATTCTACATTTCAGGCTACAAATCTGATAGAGCTAAGTACATCATTAGCCTGAGCAAAAATTTCCATGCTGACTTAGGTTATCACATTCAGTTACAAAGTGGTAATAGCAAATATTACAAGTACAATGTATCATATCTAAATCACAATGTAGAAATGTTTACATTAAATAATTCATCAAGAGACTAAAAAGAGTTTTTCAGAAGATATTCCTTCAATTTACTCTTGAACTGTGGCATTGCACTAGTAAGATTTTCTATGTCTGGGGGGAGTGCATTAAACACCTTTGTGTTTGAGCGGTGCACCCCTTTTGTACTAGATTAAAGTTTTTTCTATCAACATGCAAGTCATGTTTTGATCTTGTGTCGCCATCATGGTAGGTAATATTGGTTTTGTGCATGGGGAGGTCCTTAATTAAAAAGAATATAAGGGATAGGATATGTTGTGAGGTCACTGTAAATATTTTATGTATTTTAAAAGATTTCTGCATGAATGATTTCCGTTAACTCCTCTTACAATTTGGATTGCTCTTTTTTGAGTGACAAATACTTTATATGCCATTTGTTGCTTACTCCAAAATATTAAGCCATAGGACCACAATAAAAGAAAATAACCAAAATATGGAGGGTTAACAGCATCAGTATTAGCAGTTGCTGCTATAATACATAGAGCATAAGCTGCTGAACTAAGTCTTTTTCTCAAGTCCAGAATATGGCACGACCTTTTGTGAAGGCCTAAAATTTTTGAAGAATGAACTTTATGTATATCTGGAACATTACAGCTTAGATTTACTCGTACATCCTCCTGAACTTTCTGAGACCCACATAAATGAAAAGCCAGGCCATTGCAGCTGAACCAATTTTGGAGATCATGGAACACAAAGTTGGCAGATGCTGCAATGTCATTGTCATGTGTTTTTTCAACTAAAAGAGATGTATTGTCTGCAAAGAGAGTAAATTTGCTAGTAGCTTTTGTAAAAAGTGAAAGGTCACTAACAAAAATAAGAAAGAGCATAGAGCCACACACATAACTTTGCGGCTCTCCTGTACTCACTGTTCCCCAACCAGATGAAGGTATTGTGCCATCTTCATGATTCAGTGATACAAACATTACTCAGTTTGTTAATTTCTGACTTTGAAGCTATGACACAAACTGAATACCATAAAGGTAAGACCATAAAGATATTAAACTGTTTCTCTTTCAAGTACGAATTATGTGTTTGATGAATTTCATTACGATTTTAGAAAGCCATCGTGAAAGGGATGTGTCACTTGTGATTCATTTCAGTTCTTTGTAGTTCCTTCCTTGCTACCTTATCTGCTACCTTGCTATCTTACCTGTGCTGTTGCATAAGCATTTCTCATTGCACTAACTCAAGAAATCCTATAATACTTATGCGGTTAGATTTTGGAATGCTCCTCACACATTGCCCTTTGTTGGGCAACATTATCTAGCTCATGTGGTATGTGGACTACCCTTCCAGTAATAACACTTTTGTGGAGAGGTGAAAGAGTGAAAGGCATGGATAGTTCCAAAAACAAGTTCTGGTATCCCAGCCCAATGAACCTGAAAGCCCACCAGAACACAGGGGCATACATGACAGCTGCTAGGTGGCACTCCTAATATTTGCAAGCATTGCTGTTGCCGCCTCAGCATTTTGCATGGGCCATGTTCCCCTCCCCCATGCCAGCCTGTCAGCCCCTGCACTTTAAAGCTAGAAGCACAGGGATCTGGACCTCAGTCATGTACTAACTGCACTCTTGTATTGTTCGTTGTACTCATTGTTGTTTGGTTCCTGATACTACTACGTCTGGGCTCTTGATTTGGTTCACTCTCTGGACTTGTCATTATGCCACATTGTCTTCATCTGTCATCTTTCTGTGTTTTTCAGTGACTCACCATTGACATCCTCGGCCAGTCGTCCAGTGTCTCCTGGTTTGTCCACTTCTGAATACTAAAACAGGTGATGAGGAAAAAGGTTAACAATGTCTTATGGATGTGAGCCTTGTGCAGTTGTGGAACAGCAAAAGCTACAGCTACTCCTGCAGCAGCAATTGCTAGACCACTTCAGACAGTAGCTGCAGCAGCAAACAGACTTGTTGCATCAGGAAATTCAGCTTTTGTCATGTTTGCAGGTTCTGGGCTCACAACCTGTCTAGGCTGTGGTTGCTGCCCAGGAGGAGCCCTGCCCACCCACATTTTCAACTTTTAATGATGCCAAAGAAGACTGGGGCACTTATTTGCAGCAGCTGAAACAGCACTTCGCCACTTTTCTGGTTTCTGATGACACTCTCCAATGGCTGCTCTTCCTTTCTTGAGCTTCCCCGTAGACTCTCAGTAAAGAAGCTGGCACCATTCCCACATCTGGTTGCACTCACATCTGAGGAGATGTGTTTGTTGTTGTCAGACTATTATTTGTATCGTTTCCATGTGGTCACATCATGCCTTGAGTTCCATAAATACTACAAGCAATTGGGTCACTCATATCGCTGGTGGTTGACAGATTTGCAAGGACTGAGTCAACGTTGTGATTTCAGTTGCACAAACCCGTCTTGCAGAACCTCATATGCAGATTCCTTGATTTGAGGTGTGGTGGTACAACTGGCCTCTGATCTGAAAGTATGTACTGCAGCCCTCAAGCTGTACAATCCTTTGTTTGACAATATTTTGAAAGTCGTGCACTCTTTTGAGACTACACAGGCAGCAAATGAACTCCTTTGGCTCATTCCGGATATCGGCAGTTCAACTGCCACCAAGGGGACGGAATTCTCTTTAAGTTCTTTTCCTGCCCACAGCATTGTGATTTGTCTCTTTTGGGCATGTCAATGGCCTTTGAGCAGCTGGTCACAACACTTTGGTGTAAGCACAGGGCTGACATCCTGGCCTGACTGTTCCACAATGAACCAATAATGTGTACTGTCTACATTTATGGACACACTTCACCCATTGCAGAAAGCATGGGCATCTATGAACTGTCTGCAGTTGAGCATCACAAGAGCCAAACTCCACTCCACAATTGCATCAAGGGATGATGCATTAACTCCAGGCCTTCATTCTCCAGGGCAATCCTCCCACCACTAAGTTGTTTATTTATTTCATGAATACAAATCAGGATGTTCCTCTCCAAGTAGACATGGGAGCAACTGTCTCCCTGGTGAGCCTCCCAACAAATGATCACATGAGTTACCCAGCACTGGCCCCACCCAACCACAAATTGGTTGCATGCGATGACAGCTTAGTTCCCCTCAGAGATCAATTCACAACTACGGGAGATTGCAACAGGGTTACACAGCTGATAAAACAGTTTGTTGTCAACAGTCACTTGACTGGTAACATTTTCGGCTTGGATGGCTTCTCACTATTTGGTTTCTACATCACGGACAAAGTTCATGTTGTCTCGAACATGGTTACCTTCCAGAAACTTGACAACTTTGTGCCTCTTTTGCATCTCTGTTCAAACTTGGCACGGATTGCGCCACCAATTTTGAGAAACATATTTCTCTACATCCAGATGCAGTCGTGACTGATTTCTGTTCATCAATTCTGATTCTGGCCTTCCTATGTATGTTGTTAAGCTTGAACTAGATCACCTTCATGAAACTGAGACAATTGAACCTGTCAAAGCAAGTGCTTGGGCCACACCCCTGGTGGTGGTTAAGAACCCAAATGGCTCTGTGGAGATTTTGGGCTCACAAGCAATGCTCAACATACTTGGAAACCTACCCCATACTATGTCTGGAGGACGTCTTCACTCAAAGTATGTTGGCGGCTAGGTAAACCTCACAGATGCTAATTTTATAGGTACCACTAGATGAGGAATCACAACATGTTATGGTCATCAATAAATGCTTTGGCTAGTACAAATACAAATGTTTGTCCTTAGAGATCTCTTCCACTTCGGCAATCTTCCAAAGATGCACGGAGCAGTTAATTATGTGCATCCCAGATTGTACCAATTATCTGGCTGACTTAACTGTTACAGGTCCTATGTGCCAGAGCCACCTGTGCAACCTCTTTGCTACATTACATGATGCAGGGCTCAAGTGCTGCTTACACAAATGCCAGTTTTTTCAGGAGAAAGTGGAATACCTCAGACATCTACTAAACAAAGATGGGATTCAGGCCACTGACTGCAACATTTCAGCTGTAGACACTCTCCCACATCCACAAAACCTACAGGAAGCTGCAGGTCTGTTTTGGTAAAGTGAATTATTATTGCAAGTTCTTCCTGCAAGTAGCACACACTATGTACCTCCTAAACTAGTGGCAGAAGAAGGGCATCCAGTTCCGATGGTCAGGTTGCCTGCGAGCATGGTTTCATGCAGTTATGCTTAGCATCCTGCCTTTTGACTTGTGCTACATCACGCCCCCATGTTTTGGCTGCTGACACTTACCCCTGTGGCACTGGTGCAGTGCTGGCACTCCGCAACTATGATGGCATTGAGTAACCGATTGCCATGATGGCATTGAGTAACCGATTGCCTGTGTATCCCAGACACTGACTTAACTCAAAGAAACTGTCCATGTACCAAGAAAGAGGCTTTGGAGATCTTCTTTTCTATTAAGAAATTCCATGTGTACCTCTTTGGGACCAAGTTTACGCTCGTTACTGACCATAATGCGTTGATTGCTCTCTTTGGGCTACATGCACAGCTTCCAGGATGGACAGCTGGTAGGCTCCAATATTGGGCTCTTTACCTTAGTTCTTATAGTGACAACATTAACTACAAGCCTACTGTACAACATGCAAACATGGATGCGCTCTGATCTGCCCTCAGGACTAGACCCGGCATTTGACTAACATGAGATCTCCTGTTTCCACATTGACATAGAATGACAACATACCACGGAACGGTTTCCCTTTACTGCTACTCGCATCACAGCAGACACGTGCCTCAATCCTACCTTACAGCATATCAAACACTATGTGCTACATGGGTGGCCTATTTATTTTTCAGAATCTGTTGGTCCAGAACTCTGGGCTTGGGCCCATCTCTCTCATAATTTACTTGTTGTCTCTGATGTTCTCCTTGTTGTCTCTGATGTTCTCCTTCTGAATGCAAAGGCGGATACCCTCTGTGTTGTCATCCTGACTACCTTGCGCCTTCATGTCTTGGACTCCTCCATTGATTGTGGGCATTGGGGTATGTCATGGATGAAAGCCATTACCAGGCAACATGCTTACTGAAAGAAGACTTGAAGGCTATGGAGCAAAGATGTTCTGCATGTGCCCAACATCAGGCTGCTCCGCCTCAGTCTTTTTCCCCTCCCCATCTCCTACCCACCTATGTCATCCTGGGACAGCATTCATCTGGACTTTGTTGGTCCCTTTCTGGGCTCTATGTAGCTCACTGTTGTGGACACTTATTCCAACTAACCGTATGTGGTTAGCATGGTGTTCACCACTACAGCAGTCACACTCAATACACTTATTCAGATTCTAACCATCAAAGAGCTTCCCTGCACCCTCATGTCAGACAGTGGGCTCCAATTAATGGCAACAGCCTTTGAACAGTTCTGCACCACCAATTGCTTCAAATACCCACTTAGTCTAACTTTTCACCCCTACTCCAATGAAGAAGCAGAGAATGGTGCGAACATTCAAACAACGAATTTTGAAAGTATTGGGTGCATCCATGTCTGCAGTGGCATTCACAATGTTCCTGAACACTTACAGGACCACTCCTGTCCATGACTTCACCCCAGCAGAGCTTCTTCATGAGCGACAGCCACATACTCTCCTCCATCTCCTGGCACCTCGGAATCCCAGACCTGACCCACTGGATGACACCTGTCAGATTCAGTAGTCTTGGCACATTCATATGGAGCAAACCCTTCATGGATGCAGGCCATCCATGGGCAGTACCTTATGATGGTTGACACTCCACGGAGTTTGGAGTGTTGGACCACCAACAATAGGTCACTTGGAGTTGGTGCATCCACCCTTACAAATCTGTCAACCAAAAGGGTACAGTTTGTGCTGCGGAACATTCTTGGTGGTTCCCGTGGATGCGAGTGTTGAGGTAGGGCCCTACAGCATCCCTTGGCTCAACAACCATCTCCCACACTGCTGTTTCCCAGTGCATTGCCCGACATTCTGCATTCCTTCTCCCAGCTGGCGGGACACCAACCACACCACTGGTTCATCTTCCAAACCATTGTCCAGGATGCTTCAGGCCCTAGTGCCTCTTTCAGAGGGGGGCGGTGGGAGGGGGGGAGGGGGGGGGGATCTCGTATCCTGGCCTGATGAGCTTGAAAGCCTGCCAGAACACATGGACCTGAACAGCCACTAGGCGGCACTTCTAAATTTTTCAAGTGCTGCTATCACTACCTCAGTACTATGCATAGGTCATGCCCCATGTGCCAGGCTATCGACACCCATGGCTGGACTATACAGCTAGTGGTGCAGTGCTCAGTCCTCAATCATCTTCTGACTGTGCTCTCATATTGCTTGTAGTATTCATCGTTGTTTGGTTTCCCGTACTGCTGCGACTAGGTTCTTGATTTGGTTCCCTCTCGGGATTTGTCACTCTGCCATGTTGTCTTTGTTCTCTGTCCATCACTGTTGTTTTTTTTTGTGTGTTTTTCAGTGATTCACTGTCGATGTCCTTGGTTGGTCAGCCAGTGTCTCCTCGTTGTGTCTTATTCTGGTTACTATACAAGCTTTGCACATTCATGTATTTCGAAATCATGGGTGAAGGAGAAAATTTTACTGGTGGTAGTCCATGGGCATTAGCCTATTTTACTGTACATCATATAATAAACATGTATCCATACAACACTTGGGCAATAGAGGTTTGAAGCAAGCTACTTTTGCTGAGGGTGTACTCAACCAATGAGCTTGTATCGTGTCTGTCAAGACTGCTCCAGTAATTTTTATTTTGGTCATTGACAAGTTTCTTTTCAAAGAATATTAAAGTTTTAATAATCACTTTCTGGAATATGGGAAGTTGCAAGTTGATGTTAACTGCACCATCAGTGAGAACATGACAGTAACAGGTGAATTATTTGTTGAGAAACTGTAATGTTTCATTTCCCTTTCATCCTTATCTCTGTTGGCTCAGCAAAAATGAAAATAGTATGAAAGAATATTCAATTCATCTACTTATTTTCATCTTAAAATGCAAAATATTCATTTTTTGTGTGTTACCAATTTCAGCCCTATAATAAGACAGCATTTCTATTTCAAAATAAATATACTAACCTGAGTGCTGTGGCATTTGACTCATATTTTCCAAGCAGCAAGCTAAGGCGGTCACACTGTGACTTGCTGTCTTCCAGGGTGAGGGCTAGGACAGTATTTTGAGCTCTAAGATGTTCTACACGACTATTCAGTCTCTCCGTTTCCACTTCAAATTGCCGCCTTACAGCTGCTTCACCATGGGTCAATTCTTGCAGATCTGCCTCTTGTAATTCACTAACTAATGTTTCTGCCACCTTGGTGCTGCATACCTGTTTACAGAAGATAAAGCTATACATGCCAAATTTTTATAGAAGAGCTTTTCTGCTATATTGAAGCACTCTGAGGAGAATAAGATATACATTAATTAAATATGCTAAAAGACCATTATGAAGCCATAACATAAGAACCAATTATGAACTTTGTTAGATTAAATGTGAAATGCTTTTTCTTATTTCCATAGGTGGTTCCAGCAGAACAGCATACCTCCTTTTTCTCTCACTAACTACGGCAGTTGTGCACATTTGTGTTGACGTATTGTTTCCTGGCCTGAGCAAATATGTCTTCCATATTAGTAAATTTCTGTTTGAGCAACTTTGAGCTGTTTCAGGAGAAAGCATCAAGCTTTTGTTGTACATTTAGCAGAGTACATATTTCCTACAGTGAAGTATAGATGGCGTTATCAAAAGTTTCCAGTATACAGTGAATGCTTTTAAAGAAGTTTAGTGTTTGTCTACAGTATCAAAGGGTTCGTGATAACTTAAGAAAAATTTCTTCTACAGACTGATGATGTCAATAATTTTGTGTTGAGATATGCTGCCTGTGATAGCACGAAGTGGAGAAGTGTAATTAGTGTAAGAGGGTCCAGTGCCAACGTGAAAGTTTGTCACAGTAGTAAAAGATAATTACTCTGGAAATGGAGCATGGATTGACACAATATTCTGGAGCTTTTGTGGAGAAATGAAAAAGTAAGATATTACCCAGTTTTTTTTTTTTTGGGACTATGGAGGTGAAAAAGCTACCAAAGGTATTACACAATTGTAGATGCAATCTCTCCCTCTAACTAAAGGATAATTTTGTGAATCACACGAGAGGTGATTTCATAGAGCAAATCAACAAGCAATCTTTATTGGAGTGCAATTAATGATCCATAAAGTTACTGTAGCCATTAAAACGAATTTAATAAAGTTAGGGTTTTGTGTGCTTGTACATACAGAAAAATTCTCATATGAAAATGGCATCAGCTCCCACCAGATGTGACAAATGATATGCATCTACATGTAAACACATTGACAGTGTACAGTACTTAAATTCATTAAAAAAAAACAAAAAACATACCACCTGAATCAAAGACCAATCATTTACAGTCAATCTTCTAAGGCGTGTTCCACGATCATTTGCTTTCCAATAAGAATACAAGTAATGTTTAAAGCTTTCCCGGCGTACTGATTGTTCCATAAAAACACGGGAGAACTGCCGGATATCAGTAACTTCCTGCCACGATATTTCGGCGCAGAGTCTTCTGGCCATCTTCAGGTGAATGCCACTGTAGTAGTACTGGCGAGTATGTGCTGAGCTCCGCTATTTAAAGCCTTCTGAGGTGACATTGCGCATGCGCAGCTCAGCTTGCGCATTCATAACGGCTCCGTGCGCTGTGCCCCGCGCCCTCCACTGTGAAAGCCTGGCGTATCGGTGTCAGGTCGATTTCCATCTTTATGCAGATAACTACGTCGACTATGAAGTTTCTCTATAACAGGATTCCAAGCAGAGTTCGGCTGATAACCGCTATCTCGATTGATGAGAGTCTCGTTGTCAGACAATCTTATTTCCACAGCTTCATTGATAATCGAGCTCCAAAAGTTTGATGTATGGGCCAAAATTTTTGTGTCGTTGTAATTCATGGAATGGTCTGTGGAAATACAATGTTCGGCGATTGCGGACTTGGTGGGTTGGAGAAGGCGAGTATGCCGTTGGTGTTCCACAATGCGTTCCTGCACAGTTCGTGTTGTTTGCCCTATATATGATTTGCCGCATTCACACGGAATTTTGTAAACACCTGGTTTACGCAGGCCCAGGTCGTCTTTAACGGATCCCACCAGTGATGAAATTTTGGAAGGAGGGCGAAAGATGACTCTCACTTGATACTTTCTCAATATTCTGCCTATCTGTGAAGAAATATTCCCAATAAATGGTAGATAAACAGTCGACCTGAAGGCCTCTTCCTCTTCCTTGTTCCGTCGTTTGTAGGTCTTCATCACTCTGTTCACTTGCCTAGGTGAAAAGCCATTCTTCAAAAATACTTTTTGCAGGTGTTCCAGTTCCGCTTGAAGACTGTCGGCATCAGAGATAGTATGGGCATGGTGGACCAAGGTTTTGAGAACGCCCATTGTTTGTGCTGGATGGTGGCAACTAGTAGCTTGTAGATACAGGTCTGTATGAGTGGGCTTTCTGTACACCGAGTGACCAAGTGTGCCATCACTCTTCCGTCACACCAAGACGTCTAAAAATGGCAGAAAACCATCTCTCTCTATCTCCATGGTAAACTTCATGTTTTCATGTATGGAGTTCATGTGACGTAAAAATTCTTGGAGACAGTCCAGACCATGAGGCCACACTATAAAAGTGTCGTCAACGTACCGCCAAAATACTGTCGGTTTAAAAGTGGCAGAGTCGAGTGCTCTCTCCTCAAAATCCTCCATAAAAAGATTGGCTACCAGGGGAGACAAAGGACTCCCCATGGCGACACCATCAGATTGTTCGTAAAATTCGTTGTTAAATATAAAATATGTAGAGGAGAGAGTGTGCTCAAACAACGCTGTAATGTCTGCACCAAACATATTGCCAATGATGTGTAGTGAGTCCACCAGAGGCACCTTTGTGAACAGTGAAACCACATCAAAACTGACCAATAAATCACTACTTTGCAGTTGTAGTGACTGAAGTCGACTGATAAAATCACCAGAATTCTTTATGTGATGTGCACACTTGCCTATCATTGGTTTGAGTAAAGATGCCAAGAATTTTGCTAGGTCGTAGGTGGCTGCTCCAATGTTACTCACAATTGGACGTAATGGCACATTTTCCTTGTGGATCTTAGGCAGTCCATATAGCCTAGGTGGAACTGAACTGTTTGGTTTCAGTCTCTTGATGACCTCCTTCGGTAGAGAACTATTTGATAAAAGTTCTGCTGTTTTTCGCACTACTCGACTCGTGGGATCCTTATCGATTTTGCGATACGTTGAATCACATAATAAAACATTGATTTTATTAATATAGTCATCCCTTGGTATGAGGACAGTAGCGTTTCCTTTGTCAGATTTTAAGACTACTGTATCCACATCTGCTCGTAAGTTACGGAGGGCTATCCTCTCCGTGGGCGAGATGTTATTCTTCATTGGTGCACCCCTGGTCAATACACGGCAAGACTCTCGACGAACATCCTCCGCTTCATCTGTATCAAGACGGTGTACAGCTTCTTCCATGGCACTGATGAAATCCACTAGTGGCGGTGAAACAGGTGTGGGAGCAAAATTCAGTCCTTTTGCTAGCACAGACACAGTCGCGTCATCTAAAGTTTTCTCTGTCAAATTAACAACAGATCGTCGAGTTGGAACTTCCTGCTGCATCTGTTTAGAAAGTCTGTCAATCTTGGCAGTTTGCCTCGTCACAGCTTTATCATGGCTCCAGTTTGCTTTAGCCCATGTCACACCATCCACCCAGACCCACGACAGAGAAGATAGTCTTGCTGCCAATTCCAAATGTATGTGGAACATGTCCTTTGACACAGAATCCAATTCACGCCGAGTAAAACGAATCCTTTCTCTCACCAAAGCCATGCTTGCTTTACGTTTGATGTTGTTTGCAGCAGTGGTATTTATGAAATGCACACTTTTGGTAAACGTTGGAATAATGCCCTTGTCTCTGCAACTTAATAAGAATATCAACGAGCTCAGCAGCCTCGCTCTTCTTTCACGTAACTTGTCGACTCTTCGAATACATTCCATCACTTCCTCCCCCATTTGTCTATTACCTCTGTTACCAGGAGTATTTCTCCTCAACTATATCTCAAACAGATCTAAACCACTAAATCTATTTCTCAGAAACCATTTGGTTGTGGACATAATATATATCAACAAAATTCACTAATTTCTGAGTGTTCTAACGACCTTGTCTGAAACTGATCCCGAGTCATGGCTTCGACCTTAACTTTTTGAAACACAAGTCCAGTGAGCTGAATCCTTTAACAAAATTCGATTCTGACTGGCAGACAACTTGTATGCCATTCATCAAAGTATACTGATTGTAGCGTCATTCTCTCCTCATGGGAGCACTGTGCGATAGTGTCATGTACTTGGAGAAACTATCAGCATCATCTGTCATAATTTAAATGAGTGGTATTTTTCTAAAGTACAGAATTCTGACTAGTGAACTTCTCATCCTCAGGCACAGTTCCAAACAATAACATGGTTCTTTTTCCTTGTGAGGTGTTCAGCAGAAAATTAAAAAAAAAAAGGGCAGTACATGGATAATGCCCAAGTTGTCTGGGATGCCTTATGAAATGGAAATAAGTGAAATACAGAAAAAAAAAACAATATGTCTGTAATGAGTATCAAAGCCGAAGCCTACTTTATCTCGTACGATCAGTGACCAATAAAGATTCTTGATTATCTTTGATTTTCCATATTGTCAATTGCACTTGTTATACCATGGGAAAAGCATCCCACAATTATAAAGAAACGAAACAAATCATACCAAAACGTTTACATCTTTACTTCTGAAACCACTGTTAAGAGTGTCATAGAAAGTAATCATTACAGTAGCACCATTACTGGATTCCATTTGTGAAGAGTCAGAGACTGATTATACATGTTCATTCTGTTTGATAATATTTTATCTGCATTATCACTACACAAATGTAATGCACATCTTCAAATTATTTTCAGATATTACTTAGTAGACTGACTCAGATTTTCACAGAAAGTAAATAATGATTTCTGCATCACAAACAGGTAACTATTTGCAACAGAAAATCTATATCATAACTGAATAACTTGTCAGGGTTGGGGTTCATAGTCATGTAAAATTCTGTAAATGGCGCCTCAGTCACCTTCACCTGTAAAAGTTATTTAATCGTACTATTCTAAGTTTGGCCATGTGCCAACTATCGGCAACTATCGAGTAGTATGGATGTGCTTTTGCATATTATAAAAACACTTTTCACATGTTTCTCCTTGATAAGGAGGAATTTTAAATGTCTTGTTATGACACTGTGTTTGTTGTTTCTCAACTTTCCAATATTGGTGCTATCAAAGAGTCAGTGATGGTAAGCACTATTGGATGACATTTAGCTTGGCCTTAAGGTCAGCTCTTCTCTTGGTCAGGACAAGTTCTGCAACATAAGGAACTATTGTCATGTATGTGACTGCCGGTGTACACAGCTGATTAAAGCTCTCGAGTTTCCAGCCAGGTGGCAGTATTATACAACTGCAATGTTTCAACGAGTGGCATACTCATCATCTTCTAGCGAACTATCGTTTTGTCTGTCACAACTTAAACCCTTATTGGATTAAGATGGTAAATATAAAGCAATACACATGGATGAAGTTAGATATGAATGTAAGCCAAAAGAAACAAAAGAGAAACAAAGTGGACTCTATACCAAATGGTTAAAAAAGCCCCTATTCTTCTGCATAAATACTATGTTTTCAGTGAAAGTACACATTTAACACAGCATTATGCAACATAAATGACAAAGCACTGCTAAAGTTAGTATAAAATGTGTAGTCACAAATTAACATACCCCAAGTGAAGCCAACTGAGAACCAGTGATGTGATGGTCCATCTTGCGAAGAACCACACGCTCAGCTACCTTGCAGACAGGGGTATCATCTTGTGGGACAACTGACAGGTTATTTGGTGTACATGCTGTTGGGGAGGATGATAAACACCTGTGCTCAGGTGATCCTTTGGATTCCATCTCTCGCACCTGCAGGATTTCATGTAAATAAAAATAATAATAATGATCACTGATAAAGCTTGCAATCAATAACGAACATTCTCTCTCTCCCTCTCTCGCTCTCTCTCGGCCAGCTTAATATTTAAGAATGGAAAATGTCAAAGTACCTTTACTACTAAAAATAATGTAATTTTCCAAGCTTAAAAGATTTCATTTGCTAATGGGATGTGGTGCTATCACTCTAAAATCTCAAAATTATGGAACCTAAAATATTATTTCTTAAATTGATTTTGCAGCAACTATTTAAAGATGAAGAGGCTTGCATAGGATACAGCACCATGGAGATTTGCATGAAACCAGTCTTTGAGCTGAAGACAACAAAAACAACTACAACAACATCAACAAAAACAAATGGACTTCACGAGAAGAGGAGCTCATTATACACTATTTGCTCTAAAAACATTTGATTATGTTCTTTTAATGATTGTGTATGCTTAATGCCTATCAACAGGTACTGTACACTCTAATTCCATTTTTATTAATTTATAACAGCTTGCATGTAATAGGCACCTACAAAGCGACGGTTATTATGAAGAGCAACAGGTACAACTGCTTTTCTAGAAAACAGTTATTATAAAAGATATTTCTTTGCGTCAAACAATGGAAAATCCAGGATGGAATGTAACAATATTATGACGAAAAAAGACTCTCACAATTATAGCTTTCGACCATTAAGGCCTCCATCAATAGACACACACACAGATATATATATATATATATATATATATATATATATATATATATATATATATAGGTGTACTTCCTCATTCCCTCAAACCCAGAACCTCCCACAGAAGAACCACAAAAGTGCTCCACTTGTGACAGGATACTTTCCGGGACTGGACCAGACTCTGAATGTGGCTCCCCAGCAGGGATACAACTTCCTCAAATCCTGCCCTGCAATGAGATCCATCCTTCATGAAATCCTCCCCACTTCACCAAGAGTGTCTTTCGGCCGTCCACCTAACCTTTGTAACCTCTTAGTTCATCCCTATGAAATCCCCAAACCACCTTCCCTACCCTCTGGCTCCTACCCTTGTAACCGCCCCCGGTGTAAAACCTGTCCCATGCACCCTCCCACCACCACCTACTCCAGTCCTGCAACCCGGAAGGTGTACACGATCCAAGGCAGAGCCATGTGTGAAAGCACCCACGTGATTTACCAACTGACCTGCCTACACTGTGATCCATTCTATGTGGGAATGACCAGCAACAAACTGTCCATTTGCATGAATGGACACAGGCAGATAGTGTTTGTTGGTAATGAGGATCACCCTGTGGCTAAACATGCCTTGGTGCACGGCCAGCACATATTGGCATACACCGTCCGGGTTATCTGGATACTTCCCACTAACACCAACCTATCCGAACTCCGGAGATGGGAACTTGCTCTTCAATATATCCTCTCTTCCCGTTACCCACCAGGCCTCAATCTCCGCTAATTTCAAGTTGCCGCCACTCATACCTCACCTGTCATTCAACAACATCTTTGCCTCTGCACTTCCACCTCGACTGACATCACTGCCCAAACTCTTTGTCTTTGAATATGTCTGCTTGTGTCTGTATATGTGTGGATGAATATGTGTGTGTGTGCGAGTGTATACCCGTCCTTTTTTCCCCCTAAGGTAAGTCTTCCCGCTCCCGGGATTGGAATGACTCCTTACCCTCTCCCTTAAAACCCACATCCTATTGTCTTTCCCTCTCCTTCCCTCTTTCCTGACGAAGCAACCGTTGGTTGCGAAAGCTAGAATTTTGTGTGTATGTTTGTGTTTGTTTGTGTGTCTGTCGGCCTGCCAGCGCTTTCGTTTGGTGAGTTGCATCATCTTTGTTTAAATATATGGTCTTTAAATATGTCTGCTTGTGTCTGTATGTGTGGATGGATATGTGTGTGTGTGTGTGTGTGTGTGTGCGAGTGTATACCTGTCCTTTTTTCCCCCTAAGGTAAGTCTTTCCACTCCCGGGATTGGAATGACTCCTTACCCTCTCCCTTAAAACCCACATCCTTTCGTCTTTCCCTCTCCTTCCCCTCTTTGCTGATGAGGCAACAGTTTGTTGCGAAAGCTTGAATTTTGTGTGTATGTTTGTGTGTCTGTCAACCTGCCAGCACTTTCATTTGGTAAGTCACATCATCTTTGTTTTTATATATATATATATATATATATATATATATATATATATATAACACAGGGAAACATTCCACGTGGAAAAAATATATCTAAAAAGAAAGAAAGTGATGAGACTTACCAAACAAAAGCGCTGGCAGGTCGATAGACACACAAACAAACACAAACATACACACAAAATTCTAGCTTTCGCAACTAACGGTTGCTTCGTCAGGAAAGACGTCCGTCCACATCAAACCCACCAACAAGCAACAGTACCTCCATTATGACAGCTGCCACCCATTCCACATCAAACGGTCCCTTCCCTACAGCCTAGGTCTTCGTGGCAAACGAATCTGCTCCAGTCCGGAATCCTTGAACCATTACACCAACAACCTGAAAACAGCTTTCGCATCCCGTAACTACCCTCCCGACCTGGTACAGAAGCAAATAACCAGAGCCACTTCCTCATCTCCTCAAACCCGGAACCTTCCACAGAAGAACCCCAGAAGTGCCCCACTTGTGACAGGATACTTTCCGGGACTGGATCAGATTCTGAATGTGGCTCTCCAGCAGGGATACGACTTCCTCAAATCCTGCCCTGAAATGAGATCCATCCTTCATGAAATCCTCCCCACTCCACCTAGAGTGTCTTTCCGCCGTCCACCTAACCTTCGTAACCTCTTAGTTCATCCCTATGAAATCCCCAAACCACCTTCCCTACCCTCTGGCTCCTACCCTTGTAACCGCCCCCGGTGTAAAACCTGTCCCATGCACCCTCCCACCACCACCTACTCCAGTCCTGTAACCCGGAAGGTGTACACGATCAAAGGCAGAGCCACGTGTGAAAGCACCCACGTGATTTACCAACTGACCTGCCTACACTGTGAAGCCTTCTATGTGGGAATGACCAGCAACAAACTGTCCATTCGCATGAATGGACACAGGCAGACAGTGTTTGTTGGTAATGAGGATCACCCTGTGGCTAAACATGCCTTGGTGCACGGCCAGCACATCTTGGCACAGTGTTACACCGTCCGGGTTATCTGGATACTTCCCACTAACACCAACCTGTCAGAACTCCGGAGGTGGGAACTTGCCCTTCAGCATATCCTCTCTTCTCGCTATCTGCCAGGCCTCAATCTCCGCTAATCTCCAATTTCTATTTGCCGCCGCTCGTACCTCACCTGTCTTTCAACATCACCTTTGCCTCTGTACTTCCGCCTCGACTGACATCTCTGCCCAAACTCTTTGCCTTTACAAATGTCTGCTTGTGTCTGTGTATATGCGGATGGATATGTGTGTGTGTGCGAGTGTATACTCGTCCTTTTTTTCCCCCTAAGGTAAGTCTTTCCGCTCCCAGGATTGGAATGACTCCTTACCCTCTCCCTTAAAACCCTCTTTCCTGACGAAGCAACCGTTTGTTGTGAAAGCTAGAATTTTGTGTGTATGTTTGTGTGTCTATTGACCTGCCAGCGCTTTTGTTTGGTAAGTCTCATCACTTTCTTTCTTTATATATATATATATATATATATATATATATATATAAAGATGATGCAACTCACCAAACGAAAGCGCTGGCAGGCCGACAGACACACAAACAAACACAAACATACACACAAAATTCCAGCCCTCGCAACCAACGGTCGCCTCGTCAGGAAAGAGGGAAGGAGAGGGAAAGATCAAAGGATGTGGGCTCCAAGGGAGAGGGCAAGGAGTCACTCCAATCCCGGGAGCGGAAAGACCCACCTTGGGGGAAAAAAGGACAGGTATACACTCGCACGCACGCGCGCACACACACACACACACACACACACACACACACACACACACACACACACACACACACACACACACACACATCCATCCGCATTGGTGAGTCGCATCATCTTTGTTTTTATATATATATTTTTTTATCCTCACACACGACTGCAGTCTCAGGCAACTGAAACCACACTGCCGAAAGCTATAATTGTGAGGGTCTTTTTGTTGTGCCTATCTGCGACTCAGCTTCTCCGCTATA
The DNA here is from genome assembly GCF_023898315.1 of Schistocerca nitens. Classification (NCBI taxonomy): domain Eukaryota; kingdom Metazoa; phylum Arthropoda; class Insecta; order Orthoptera; family Acrididae; genus Schistocerca; species Schistocerca nitens. The sequence continues at coordinate 501,912,357 of NC_064614.1, read as the reverse complement.
TGCTCATTAGCAACTTTCCTTCTCATAATATTGTTACATTTATTTGTGTAAATTTTACACTGGCAGAAATATTCAAAGAATGTATCATTCACAAAAATAAGCTGCTGATTCATCTTACTTGTTTTCCTACCAGCTTCATTTCCAAAGAAAGCATGTCAGTTCTATAAATTAAAAGAGAATCAGCAAACTTGTCTAACATCCTCTTTTTACTGTTCTGTAAGATACTGCACCAGCCCCAATGTGCATTCTGTTCTTAGGCATGCAATGAGTTAATTGACATTCATAAGCAGCTGAAAATTGCCCTGACTACTGTCAAGCAATTGGAAGCATCTGTGAAAGATGTTGGGAGGGCTGCCAAAGAGTCATGTGCCAGTGATACCAAAGGTACCTCAAGTGCTATCCTCTACTGTGGATACTGTATCTCCTGCAGGAAATACAGGATCTATCACTACTCGCTAATTTGACTGTGTGTGGCATGTCAATGGCAGGTCCATGCACCCTGTGTGTGGGAGACATGAACCACGGAAAACTCTAGGTGTTCCACCCATCCCCCTAACCAGCAAGAATCAGGGACTGTCTTCCAATGAAACCAAAACCGAGCAATGAGACTCACTTCACCTTTGTGAAATGTGCTGTGTCCTTTGTCAAGAGGAGGCAAAATGCAAAAGGGTCAGGGGTTTATAATCATCAGTAATTCAAACAGATGGTGGACAATAGTACCCCTTATGAGGGCCTCATTCAACATGTTGAAGAGGCAATTCCAGCAGCCATTAAGGGAACAGGGTGTAACAAATTGCAGTATGTGATGTGTATTAGGACAAACAATGTTATCTGAGCTCCAATTTGGATCACTCCAGTGACTGTCAGAGAACGTTGATAATACTGGTGTCCCTCAAGTAGTTTTAATGAAGCTCACAATCTGTAGCTTTGCTCCAAGAACAGATTGTTGGCCCTCATTCAGAGTCAAGTGAAAGGCTTGATTCAGAGAACGTGAAGAGTATGTGACAAACTAGGCTGTGGCTTCCTAGACTTGTGCCATAGAGTTGTGAACTGGGAGGTCCCTCTAAATGGGTCAGGTGTGCACTACACATTAGAGGTGGCTACCGAGGTAGCTGACTGTGTATGGTGCGCACACAAGGATTTTCTAGCTTAGTCAAGTCTCCATCCAGTCCAGATAATGATAGAAGTAGGAGACCTGGAAGTACCAGTATAAGACCCAAAGAAATGCCACTCCCCTCCCTCTCCTACAGGTGTGAGTGCTAAAATCCTGATGGTTAACTGTTGAAGCATTTGCAACAAAGTATTAGAGTTTAAAGTATTCCTAAAAAACAGTGAAGCTAACAGCAATGAGATTGTTGGGGAAAACTTAAGCATATATTAGAAGAGTAGGAGAATGGGAAATTGACATGGCGTATTTGTTGCGGCAGGCAAAAACTCAGATCCAGTCAGATAGAAACTGAATCTGCATGCAAAATGCAAGACTCAGTATCAGAGTGGGCATAGAACTGTAACTGAATCTTCTCCTGACCATCAGACTCAGCTTATGATGTAATCAGAAACTTTAGAGAAAAGCTCAGTTTACTTGTCCATCACCTGGCAAACAACAGGGATAGCAACAGTTTGTTAGAGGTGGATGTGGCAAGATATTACTAAATGCCTTCTCCGAACACAACCTAGAACAGACAATAAATATGTTAGATCCAATTGCAACTAACAGACAAGACCTCTTAGAGGATGTTCACATTGAAATTGGTATTAACAGTTGTATGGCATTTGTAGCAACAATGATTACAAAATTTCCAAGGGCAATCAAAACACATAGAAAGATTTATATAGTCAGTAAACTACATAAAGATGCAATAGTGTCGTATCTCAATGAGAAATCTGAAACTTTTATCTCAGGATAGGAGCTTGTAGAGGAACTTCAAGTCAAGTTTAAAAGAACAGTTGACCATGCACTGGATACATATGCAACCAGTAGAACAATACATAATAAGAACTCTACATGGTATATGCTCACTGTAAAGAAACTTCTAAGGAAACAGAGATCACTGCATAACAGATGTAAGACACAACCATTGGGTTAAAGTCAGAGAGATGCTGAATGAAATGTGTTTGACAGTAAAGAGAGCAATGCATGAAGCCTTCAGTGATTACATAGCAAATATTACTGTATGATCTTTTCACAAACTTAAAAAAATTCTAGTCAGTGTAAAGGCTGTTAGTGGTACCGAAGTTAGTGTCCATTCACTGACGGATGAAACAGGGACTGAAATTGAGGTTAGCAGAGCAAAAGGAGAAATGCTTAACTCCATTTTCAAATGTTCATTGTGCCTTTACAAAGGATAACCCAGGACAAATGGTCCAATTTAATCCTTGTACCACTGAAAAGATGAATGAAACAGGTAAGTGGTATTGAGAAACAGTTGGAAACTACACGGTCCAATGGAATCCCTGTTAAAAAAAAAAAAAAAAAAAAAAATCCAGTCGTTGGAAGAAGCCGTAAGTCATATCCATCTACAAGTAGGGTAGCAGATTATCCCTGCCATTGATTTGCTGTAGAATCTTAGAACACATACTGAGCTCAAGCTTAATGAGGTACCTCAAACAGAATAGTCTCTTCCATGCCAATCAACATGGATTCTGAAAACATCGCTCACGTGAAACCCAAATTGCACTTTTCACACATGACATGGTGAAAGCATCAGATCACAGCAGTCAGGTAGATAAAGTATTTTTTGTTTGCAAACACCTTCTATTTTTCATGTTCATAACATAACATGAAAAAAGTTATGAACATCAAATAAATAAACACCACCTTTATATCGATTTTAAACAAGCCTATGATAGCATCTCAAGAGTGGCACTGTAGAATCTAGTGGACGAGGCTGGAATACCTTATAAGCTCATTAAACTTACTATGATGTAAGTGAGACCAACTGTAAAGTAAAAATACAGGGCAAAATCATCAGAGAAGTGGAAGGGAAGGAAGGACTGAGACAGGGTGACAATATCTCCTCACTTGCTATTCAAAAAGTCATAGGCAGGCAATGTGGCATTCCTTGCACAAAACACTGCTGTGCTGGCCGATGCCTATCAACAACTGGAGAGAGGTACAAGGGAACATGGCCTGGTAGTCATTGCCAAAAAGACCAAATATATGGCAATGACCAACCAATGAAACCCACCAAACCTCAGGATAGTCGACAAGGAGTTTGAGAGGGTGAGAGATTTCAAGTACCTCAGATAGACTATCACAGAGAGGAATGACATCAGCAGCAAGGTGAAAGCTAGAATAGCAGCAAGCAACAGATGCGGCTTTGCCACACTGCCCATGCTTAGGAACTCGCTTCTATCAATAAAATCTAAAATCCTCATTTACAAAACAATTATAAGACTGGTTATTATGTATGGTGCTGAGACACAGACCACGACTGCAAATGAGGAAAGAATCCTTAGTATTTGGGAGAGAAAGGTTCTGCATAAAATATATGGCCCCATATATGGTCAAGAAGGTTGGCGCATCCTTGCGAATGCACAACCAAAACAACTTTTTGAACAACCTGACATTGTCACTACCATTACAATAAGTAAACTGTGGTGGGTCCAACACATGGTCAGAATGGAAGAAGACAGAACCTGTAAGAAGATTTTTGATGGCAAGGCTGAAGACACATGATGGAAGGGCATCCCAGAAAGAAATGGGTGCACAGAACTGAAGAAGACACGAAAAAGCTGGGTATCAGAGGTTGGACACAGAAAGCAGAATGGCAGGATATTGTGATGCAGGCCAAGGCCCTTCAAGGGCTGTAGAGCTGAGGAGTAAGTAAATAAGTAAATGACATCTATGATTTTTATCAAAACTACAGTCGTATGGGGTACCAAGAGAAATTTGTAATGGAATTGAAGATTTAAAAAAAAATTTTTTTTGTTTTATTTTAATTTTTTATTTTATTTATTTATTTATTTTTTTTAAAGGGAAGACACAGCAAATTATCTTGGATGAAGTGTCATCAACAGATGTAGAAGTACCTTCAGATGTGCCACAGGGATGTGTGTTGCGACCTTTGCTATTCATGTTGTATATTAATGACCTTGAAGAGAATATTAATAGTAACCTCAAACTTTTGACAGATGACAGTTGTCTATAATGAAGTACTGTCTGAAAAAAGATGCACAAATATTCAGTCAGACCTTAATAAGATTTCAAAGTGGTGCAAAGATTGGCTACTTGCTTTAAATGCTCAAAAATGTAAAATTGTGCACTTCACAAAATGAAAAGAGGTAGTATGCTGTGACTACAAAATCAATGAGTCACACATGGAATTGATCAACTCATACAAATACCAGGGTGTAAGACGAATCTGAAGGGACCGAAAAATCAGGAGTTCGTGTTAAAAAAATTTGTGTTAAGTGAAAAACAGATTTTAATAAGTATGCATGTACAGCAGTACAGGAATGTGTAATGCACTACACTATCAATCACATTATTGTAGACTTATAACACTATAAAGTGATTGTAAAATTACAAGTACTCACAAATTATGTACATTACTTTCTTGGAAAAAATTCGATCATGGTTCGCTGATGTTCATGGGAACGATAATATTTTGTAATTTCACAACCAATTGTAATGATAGCGTCCGTAAACCCAGCAGTGACGTTGGATGTTGAAGTGAACCATTCTAAACAGTCCAAGGCTGTAAACATCTCCTGATGAGTAGGAGGAATGGTATCTGTATTCTCTTCCTCTTCTCTTTCTTCTGATGGCCCTTCTTGCACCTCGTTCACAGCTTTTGGCATCTCCGATTCACAGAAGCACATATGGCAACATCATCGTCTACACTAATGAATTCTTCGAAACTAATCCTGGGGTTTGCAACGTCCTGCAGAACTGTCCATTCATCAGGTGAAGTGGCATCTTCTAACTTGTGGACATCTTCAGTGTTGCTATGTCTCCAAGCTCTGTTAAAGCACTTCCCTATATGATGTGGCAATACTGAGTTCCAGGCTGCTGCGATGGCTTTTATTGTGTCAAGCAGATTCCAATTTGGGGTTGCACTGTTGTTTTCAGCAGCATGAATTGCAGCTCTTACGAGTCGCTTATGATAAGCTCTCTTTATGAGAGAGATTATGCCTTGGTCCAAAGGGTGAAGGCGGCTTGTGGCGTTGGGTGGAAAAAACTGAACCTTTATGTTGGATAGGTTCAGATCATGAACGTTATGGGCAGTACATCTGTCCAATGTAAGAAGAACATCTCTATTTTGAGCAACCATTTGACTGTTGAAACGAAGAAGCCACTTTCGAAATGATGTGCCATCGATCCAAGCTTTCTTGTTATGAGAGTAGATGCAAGGTAAAGTGTCCATATTTATGTTTTTAAAACAATGTGGTTTCTCGGATTTACCGATAACCCAGGGACGAAACTTCTCACTGCCATCAGCATTACAGCACAGTACAACAGTCACACGTTGTTTGCTTCGTGCTCCACCATGTCACTTATCACCTTTTATCCCCAGGGTGTGATTTGGAAAAAGATTGTAGAAAAATCCAGTTTCATCCATGTTAAACACATCACATGAGGCATACTTTTCCCTCACTCAGTTGAATTCATGCAACCAGTTGTTCGCACTTTCTTCATCAACTTTATTTGCTTCACCGCAAATTTGTACAGATGAAACTGAATGTCTCTTTTGGAACCAATACAACCAACCAAGCAATATCATTTGCTTTTGACTGAATAACAGGGCCAGTTAAAGGTATGTTAGATGCACGAATATGATTGAACCATTCTAGCAGTAAGGTCTCGATGTCTTCTTACTTGGCAGTACGAAGTCGTTTAGATTTGTTTCCAGAAACAGATGCCTCAGCATTAATAATTTTTTCTTGATTCTTAATAATTGTAGATAAAGTTGATTTAGGTATTCCAAACTGCTCTGCAATTGCTGTTTTCCTGGTACCACGGTCCACTTCATCTAGAACTTAAGCTTTAACTGTACATTTAGAGCTGTCTGTTTCCTCTTTGCCATTTTCGCGTGCTGCGGTACCGGTTGTAACTGTAGTTTTTATTCAGTATTCCAACTCGATATTGCTACGACTAACAGAACACCTGTCAAATCTGGCACTGAGTACGTTCCTAAATGCTGCTGCACACATTATTGAATGTCTTACAATGTACAGCATACACTGATTGTTGAGGTGATAATCGCGGCTACCGATCTACAATACGTTAAAATCTGGCCAACAATAAGTATAATTAGCTTTGTAGCTGCATTTTCTACATTCATTTTGGAAAAAAAATTACGCTTTAGAATACTCTAAGGTCGGAAGTTTGTGTTACAGTGAAATTTAATTACGCTAGGAGCTGAAACAGAGTTCGTAATTCGCCTTAACCGAAATTCGTGTTGACTGATAAAACATATCATAAGAACCAATGTATTCCTGGTGCGACCAATATTTTTTTCGCGTTAATCGCGAGTTCATCGTATGCGAGTTTGCTCTAACGAGGTTATACTGTATATGAAATGGAATGATTACATAGGCTCAGTCATAGGTAAAGCAGGTGGTAGACTTCAGTTTATTGGTAAAATATTAGGGAAATACAATCAGAAGGGGATTACTTACATTCATGTAACCCATCCAAAGAATATTACTGCTCAAGTGATTGGATTCCGTGTCAAATATGACTAACAAGGGATGTGGACATTCACAGAGAAGGGCTGCACAAATGGTCACAGATTTGTTGACCAATGGGGAAGCTTCACACAGATGCTGAAGAAACTGAATTGGCAGACTCTTTAAGACAGACATATACTATCCTGCATTCATTCTGATGCTCACCCATCCTGCTCCATGTCCTGTACAGAACTGTCACATTAGCAATATGCAACACCACACATTTTCATCCTGTACAGCAACTAAAATTTCATTTTTTTCATCTGCCTCAAAATAAAATGGTTTAAGTATTTACTAATACTGGTTTTTAGTGACTCATACCTCTAAAAGAAAACCTTTTTTGTGTCTGCATAGGGAGGGATGCTTTCATTTCATGGTAGAATACACTTTCATGTTATTTACATGATATGCAATAACTGGGGACCACAGCTGCAATAATAATGTAATGTGATCAAATGTGCGCCATTTTGCCTTTTTACCTCAGGAGGAGAAGGACTTACTACTGCCACTCGACACATACGGAAGTACCGGTACATGACCTGTCCTAGATTTCAGAATTGATGGTTCCTTTCTTAAGGAGGAGAGAGCTTAAATTCATGTGATTAACTGCAAAGGATTGACTTGAAAACATGAGCTGGAATTTCACGAAAATTATGGCAGTGGGCTAAAACCAGCTTATGGGTCACACCAATTTGCTTATGCTGCACAGTCAAATGTAAAACATGAAATAATTGCACACATTTTTATGTTAAGCTGGGACCGACATTTGGACCCACACCTCTCACAAGAACACTATGGCAGTGAGCTATTTATGTATGCCTCAACTTACAGTTTCAGTCTGTGAGTACCTCTCTCCTGAAACTTCCAAGTCACTCTGTGAGGATCATATCAGCAAGGTTCTGGATAAAGTACCAGTCTGACAGAGGAAGCTTCATCACAGTATACAATCTGTTAAATAGCAAGAACCATTTGTGAATGGAAAAGTACACTTATTTCTGCAAATCAAAGACAAATAATAAAAATGACAATTCTGAAGAGCTCCTGTGTCAAATGTAATCCAATAGCTTAAAATGGATGTTTCAGTTTGGTATATCAAATTTAATACCAATAGAAAGTGATGAAGATTAGATGGGTAGATCACGTAACTAATGAGGAGGTATTGAATAGGATTGGGGAGAGGAGAAGTTTGTGACACAACTTGACTAGAAGAAGGGATCATTTGGTAGGACATGTTCTGAGGCATCAAGGGATCACCAATTTAGCATTGGAGGGCAGCGTGGAGGGTAAAAATTGTAGAGGGAGACCAAGAGATGAATACACCAACCAGATTCAGAAGGATGTAGGTTGCAATAGGTACTGGGAGATGAAGAAGCTTGCACAGGATAGAGTAGCATGGAGAGCTGCATCAAACCAGTCTCAGGACCGAAGACCACAACAACAACAGAAAGTATGTTTATCTCAAGCAGCATCACATAGATTACAGGGTATATGCTGCTGTTAATGATGAGAGTATATGAACTCCACAAGAAGGAAATAAAACTATCACCTGCAGTCTGCACAGTCAGATGCAATGAGTACTCATCTATGGAAGTGGGTGATGATCAGGAGTTTGAGACAATAAAAGAACTTGCAAATGCCAGAAAACTGCATATCACTATAAATTTCACACCCATGTGTTGGTATATGGTGGCAGTACATGTGAGGTCACAAGAAAGCTGATACCCAGTATTCCCATGGTCAGTGATTACTGGACATAGGGAGTGGAAGGCTGCATGTGTGCTACAAAAGAGTGCCGAACTAGACAAGTGCACAGCTTTGTGGTTTTTGGGAATAAAGAATGTGTCCAAAGATGATATTCATCACAAAATATGCACTGTATAAGCTGCGGACTATATTTCATAGAAAGGTGTGTTCAACTAGATACTGAAGTCCAACAAATGACGAGAATGAACCACAAACAAGATGGGCCCTGGTCACCCTGTGGAGTTTTTCCACTGATGCCACAGTGCAGTGTGTGGAGGAAATGATCCATGGACATCCTTGTGTACAACTGTCAACATGGAACATGCCTACGTTGGTTGTCATGAGACTATACACAACCTTCTTAATAAGCACTTGAATTTTCATAAAATTGTGCATGTTGGGTGCCCCACTGTTGACTGCAGAGCACAAATGGAACAGAATAGCTTATCTATTCAGAATGTCATGTGTGGGTGTCATACTGCTGGAATTGAAGCCTCATGGTGAGACTGCTCATGCAGCATCCTACTGTACCATTCTGTTGGAACTGTGTAAGGCCTTACACCGCAAATGATCTGACTCCTGACAGCCGACGTTATTTTTCTAGATGTCAATTTACACCCTAACACAGCATGACAAGTGCAGGAACTATTGCAAATATTTCATTGGGAACACATAGAACATCCCTCATACATCTCCGACTTAGCCCCCCATAATTTTCATCTTTTGGGTCCCTTATACTATCAATGTGGGCAGCACTTTGAAGAAAATGAGGCACTTGTGTGTTGGATGTGACAGCTGCCACAAGAATGTTTTGCTGCAGGCTTTCAGGCTACCATCAGTGACTGAGTGAGTGAGTGTTAAAATTAAAAGGGAGAATAAGTTGAAAAGTGAAATAAATTTCTGGTCCTTCCTCACAGACTCCTGTCACTACCCATTTTTGGGACTCATTTATTGGTTTACAACTTCATAGTCCTAAAACAATTTGCTCTTTTACATAAACTGCAGACTGGCAATAGCAAGAATAGTGGTCCCAAATTAGCATACTGCACTATTTTGTTTAGGGACATTTTTAACAGTGACAGTAAAACACAAAGATTAACCAGTACAGCAGTTACTGAGTAGACTGCTGCATGGTGGTAGCAGACAGCATGTGCAGTTGCGGCACATGAGATGGTGTAAATCAAGCAACAAATACGTGGCAAACATAGGCTCTAGTAAAATATTTGTTGGGGGGAGAGGGGGGGGGAGGTAGGGGCATGGCCCCTTATTGGACCGACACCTGCCTCAAATAGACCCTACATGCTAGAAGAGGCTGCTGTGCAGGGCACACCCACTCACCTTCTTGCGCAGGCGGTCGCGGTCAGCGCGTAGCGTGGCAATGCTGGCACGTGCCTGTTGCAGCTCGTGACCTTGCTGTTCGAGACGCTCCCGAAGCGCAGCAGCTTCTGCACGCTGCTGCGCCAGCTCCTCAGCCAGCCCGGCCAGCTGCAGGCTGCGACATGACGTGCCCGCCTCACGGCTCAGCAGGCATTCCCCCTCCATCTCTGTTTGCTGCTGCTGCTGCTGTTGCTGCTGCAGCTGCTGGACTGCTGAATGCTCAGGCTCTGCCAGAGGTGTTGTGTCTGGTTCACCAGAGGTACAGTCCTCTTCATCCGGTGGATCTGGTACGATGCACGCTTCTTCGTCGGGCTCCTCTTCCTGCACAAAATACATTAAAACCATTTGCAGAAGGACTCACTGACAACAATCTGAATTAGAAGAAACATCAGCTCACAGACCACACTGGTCACTCTGTAGTGCTGTAGATGAAGTAAGATTGGTACCAGGCAGTCATGTGATCTTCCACTCCTGATATAAATCAATGTAGTGAAGTGGTGTATGTGTGTCAGTCAGTTGTAAGGAATCAGTGCAGTAAGATGATTTGATATTGAGAAGTGACAATGGCAGGAAGGAGCTATCACACCCATGGCCTTAGCATGAATGAAGTTGACTGATTTGATGGTGTACCAGCATGAACTGTCCAATAAATATACAAGGAATGGTACAGCACTTGCAGCTATTTTACATGGCATAAGAACAATGGTTGTAAAGGTATTCTAACTAACAGGGAATCTAACCCCAACAGGAATTTCTGTCAGTTAATGCAGATCCATGTCAACTAGTTTCTGAGTGAAAACTGCAAAGGGAGCTACATGCAATGGAGATATGGAATTGTGTACCCTGCAAAAGGCCACTGCTCATTGGGGGCGCATAGTGCTGCACATCTTCAATGGGCCAAAAAATACAGAAATTAGAGAGTAGGTAAATGGAGATGTGTAGTGTGGTCCAAGTCACAATTGTCTTTTCCAAATAATGTGAGGTATTTAGTGAACTGATGGCACAATGAGATGTTTGATCTGTAGTGTGTGAAGGGTGCAGTTCAGGCTGGAGGTTATTCAGTTACGTCTTTCTTACCATGATTTTGTGCACAGTGACTCACATTATGGTGAACATGAAATAGGATGTTTATTTCAGCATTATCATTTTTTATGATCTTTTTATCATTCTTTATGATGAGTACACAGTGAACACTCCCAGGATGACTACACAGCCATGTAGACAAGGCCTGCATGCATATGTTTGTAGTTTCAAGAGAATTCATGCACCTTTAGCCCCTCAACTTGGCTGCTAGACCGCCCTGTCTTAATCCCAAAGAAAATGTCTGGGACTATTTGGGACAGAGGGTAAAATGTAACAATCAACATCAATGCATAAAATGTCTGAGGGTAGAAACCGCTATTTTTTTCCAAAATAACTCTCAGTTTAATTTCTTACAGCTCTTTACAGAAATTCTCTAAAATGTAAGTGACATGAACAAGAAATAAATCTGAAGTATAATGAACATGAGATTATTAACTTTACTACTGGTCTCAGATGCCAAAAATTCACAATAAGCTTCATCATAAAATACAATCTCCACGTGAAGCAATTTATTTTTCTTCCAATGACACATTTTACTGCTGGACAAGAAGGAGCAGTGGGTTATTTGAGATTGTGGCCCAATGTAGTACTCTTTCTTTCAACCTAATCTCAAGGAGATGGAAACATAATAATCTGTTTCCAATTGGGAATATCTGGGAAAGTATTTTCAGTATCAGCTTTGCATCCAAGGAAAACATTCCAAAAATATTTATGTGCAAAATTCAGATCATGTTTGTTTGCCACTGTGCAGCAAATCTGCCTTGGAGCAAAAGTGGAAAATACACAAATGTAGCGATGTTCAGTCCAATATTCCAATGTAAGTTTCTGAATGTATGTAGATTGAGGCTATAGCTGAAATCACAACCAATGGTAGTCAAGTTTAGGTTTGTTCTGTGCATCTATGACATGCATTCTCCTAGCCAATGAGAGTTCAGTAGTGTTCTCAGTGCTCTGACATGAGTGTCACAGACAATGCTAGCATTAAATATGATCACAGCAAGTCATTTAGTAAAGTTTTCTTCCATTTGTTGCCAGTTGTTATTAGAGGTAAATGGCAAATTTTACGTTTTTCCCTCCTCTGCTCCTCTCCTTTCCACCCCCCCCCCCCCCACCTGTCTCCCCAAAAGTCTCCTGATCAGTGCCTGGCAACCTCATCCTGATGCCATCTAGGCCCTGCACGCACCGCCAGACTGCGCTCCTGTCTCCCCACACCCGTATCCTGCTATTCCTCCCCCTCCCTGCCCCATTCAGGATTCCTGCTTTCGTTCATTGTGACAGATGCATTCCGGCTGCAGCTTCCAGAGATAGTGCTCATGTGTTTGTGAGGTGCATATATATATATATGTGTGTGTTCATTCTGAAGAAGGCTTTGCCAAAACTCAGTGTGTAATAATCTTTTCAATGTGGTGAGCAGCAATCTATCCTTTTCATAATATAGTTGATTTCCAATCAGGAACTTCTATAGTTACATTGAAATGTGTATTACTTACAGCACATGGAAACATGGCAAAAGCATTAACACATTTTACGATGAAGGGCATGACCTACTGAAAGCTATAATTTCTGTAGCACTGGATGTAATAAGGGCATTAGCTCTACATCAAATTGCTTTCTATGGCCATAGGAAATTTGAAAAAGGGGAACACATGCACAGTTTCTTAAATATAATAGACCTCCTCACCAGATATTATCCTCTTATATGGGAACATCTTTCAAATGAAATGATTAAAACACAATAAACACAATATTTGAGCACACAAATTTAAAATAAGATGATGCAACTATTAAATAGTAGGCATTTAGTTTCAAGCAAACCAGATAGAAATGACTTTGAAATAAAGGAATCGTCTGTAGGATTTTTAGGAGCCATGATGCTGAGAGTATTGAAAAAGGAATATTAACTGATTTAGAGAAGATGAACACACAACTGGGTAGGTGCAGAGGTCAAGGATACACTGATGCTACATACGGTATGTATATGAATGGCAAACACTTAGGTCTGCAATCAAGAATTAAGTCACCAGCCCCAAATGCTGAGTTTATACATCATTCAACACATAGTTTAAATTTGGTACTAAATGATTTTGTCATGAAAACAGTTTTCTGAGAAACAGTTTTATGAGAAAATGGTGGTTCAGCGGTAACAAATAAATGAAACTGTTGCAGCTGACAGATGTGTTACAATGACTCTGAAGAAACTGTGCCCAATTAGATGGCCTTTCAGATTTTATTCGTTGTTATTAATCAAACTGTATTTCTTTGGAAAATATTAACCTAGTTTCCAAACTACTGCAGCCCATAATGCTGATACTGCAAGAAAAATCTACACTCCTGGAAATTGAAATAAGAACACCGTGAATTCATTGTCCCAGGAAGGGGAAACTTTATTGACACATTCCTGGGGTCAGATACATCACATGAGCACACTGACAGAACCACAGGCACATAGACACAGGCAACAGAGCATGCACAATGTCGGCACTAGTACAGTGTATATCCACCTTTCGCAGCAATGCAGGCTGCTATTCTCCCATGGAGACGATCGTAGAGATGCTGGATGTAGTCCTGTGGAACGGCTTGCCATGCCATTTCCACCTGGCGCCTCAGTTGGACCAGCGTTCGTACTGGACGTGCAGACCGCGTGAGACGACACTTCATCCAGTCCCAAACATGCTCAATGGGGGACAGATCCGGAGATCTTGCTGGCCAGGGTAGTGGACTTACACCTTCTAGAGCACGTTGGGTGGCACGGGATACATGCGGACGTGCATTGTCCTGTTGGAACAGCAAGTTCCCTTGCCGGTCTAGGAATGGTAGAACGATGGGTTCGATGACGGTTTGGGTGTACCGTGCACTATTCAGTGTCCCCTCGATGATCACCAGTGGTGTACGGCCAGTGTAGGAGATCGCTCCACACACCATGATGCCGGGTGTTGGCCCTGTGTGCATCGGTCGTATGCAGTCCTGATTGTGGCGCTCACCTGCACGGCGCCAAACACGCATACGACCATCACTGGCACCAAGGCAGAAGCGACTCTCATCGCTGAAGACGACACGTCTCCATTCGTCCCTCCATTCACGCCTGTCGCGACACCACTGGAGGCGGGCTGCACGATGTTGGGGCGTGAGCGGAAGACGGCCTAACGGTGTGCGGGACCGTAGCCCAGCTTCATGGAGACGGTTGCGAATGGTCCTCGCCGATACCCCAGGAGCAACAGTGTCCCTAATTTGCTGGGAAGTGGCGGTGCGGTCCCCTACGGCACTGCGTAGGATCCTACGGTCTTGGCGTGCATCCGTGCGTCGCTGCGGTCCGGTCCCAGGTCGACGGGCACGTGCACCTTCCGCCGACCACTGGCGACAACATCGATGTACTGTGTAGACCTCACGCCCCACGTGTTGAGCAATTCGGCGGTACGTCCACCCGGCCTCCCGCATGACCACTATACGCCCTCGCTCAAAGTCCGTCAACTGCACATACGGTTCACGTCCACGCTGTCGCGGCATGCTACCAGTGTTAAAGACTGCGATGGAGCTCCTTATGCCACGGCAAACTGGCTGACACTGACGGCGGCGGTGCACAAATGCTGCGCAGCTAGCGCCATTCGACGGCCAACACCGAGGTTCCTGGTGTGTCCGCTGTGCCGTGCGTGTGATCATTGCTTGTACAGCCCTCTGGCAGTGTCCGGAGCAAGTATGGTGGGTCTGACACACCGGTGTCAATGTGTTCTTTTTTCCATTTCCAGGAGTGTAGTTATCTTTACAAACAATTTCGAGGTTGTTGTTAAGAAGTGGAAGTACTAGTGAAAGTTTGGAGCATTGATCCTAAGTTGACCAAAAAAAGTACCCATAAAGAGGAGAAATATTTTTATGAACTTTCTGAAGATCATAGAACTGTGGATAAAGTAAAGTATTTACAAGTCACAGATTTCAGTGCTTCCATTGATATTATAATTCATCATTTTACCAGCCTACAGAATGTTAATGATTGAACGTCTTTCTTACATCCAGTTCATCTTTTTAAGGTAGGAAATAAAGATATTCAGAAAATAGCAGAAAACCTAGTTAGAAAGTATGAATCATATTTTACCACAAATCTTTCACATGAAAATATTGGTCTAATAACACATATGTTGAAAGAATTTGGAAAGGAAGGGAACTTTTTGTCAATTAAAAATTTTACATAATTTTTTTTTGTTGAAAATACATTTCTTGTGAGTAGTCTCCCTGATCTGTGCACAGCTCTTCAGCTATATTTGACTCAACCATTTAACTTCTGCTAGAGCAGAAACAACATTTTTCTAAATTGAAATTAATCAAAACGTATCTTAGAAAATCAGTCTCTGAGTCCAGATTACATCTTTAGCAGTTCTAAGCACTAAACATGAAATGTCATTCTCTTAACATGGAAGTCAATGTCTAAAAATTTTTGAGTGCTAACTGTACGAGAACTGGAAAGTTGTCTTTGCTTTAGCATATAGATACACTTCACAAAACTGTGGGTAGTGCAGCAGTAGGTTAGGTTAGTTTACTTTACTTTTGACATGTTTTGTGGTGTGTGAATGTCTAATATCTTTACACTTATTCTTTGAGATCTATCAGTAAATATGATTCCAAAAATTTATTTGCAGTGGGGGGTCTCAAAACTTTAGTTACACCACTGGGTCATGCATGCTTAAAAACCGCAGCAGCAGCCACCATTGTTGTATTGTCACTATTGTTGTTACTATTAGTACTGAAGTAAAATCATGACAAAAACCAAAAGCATTAAGGAAAACAGAAATGTTAGGGTGAAGAAATAGATAAAAAGGCTTACATATTTAATCTATAAAAGGACTATTTAGTAAACTAAAATCATAGAACTTTGCTCAGAGTAAAAATTTTCTGAAAATGTCTATTGCACAAATATTCAAAAACAGGATACAGAAATGTGGAAAGCTGTATCACAAAGAGATCAACTTTTAATTATTACTCAAATTTTGCAAACCGTACATATTACTTTTATTACAAATTAGCTGAGTATCTGATGTTGTCCAGGTATGTATTTATTCCAGCCTTCTATCAGTTCATCTTCTCCTTCCCCCTCTTTCTATCAATTTCCTCCTCCTCCTCTCCCCTCTCCCTGTTCATCTGCTCATCCCTCTCCTGTCCGTGTCCTCGTCACCTATCTTTGTCCAACTCCCCTTCCCACCTCTTTATCCGTCTCCTCCTCCTCCTCTCTCTTTCATCTCACCCGCCTCTCTATCTATCTCTTCTTGCCCCCCCCCCCCCTTCCCTCTGTCCATTTCCTTCTCTTTCCTTTCTCTGTCCATGTCTTTCCCTCTGCTCTCTCTGCCTATCTCCTCATCTTCCTTTCTGTCGATTTACTCCTTCTCTCTCTCTCTCTGTCCAGTTCCTCCCCTCCTAAAGCTGACATTGCACACAGAGATGTATAAATGTAACCGCATGACAGACTGACAATAAGGGGCAGACAGGTTTCGCCATGCCCATGGACATATGGTTTGTGAAGTTTCTGGTTTTGTTGGTGTTTTGTGACAGACTATTCGACATGTCTATAAGCAGTGGTGTAACACACGTAACAATGAAACATGATGTCAGAATTGTGACCAGGAAAAGATCCTGCCTGACAGGGACTGGATAGGCATTTCATGGCTTGTGAATCAAACTCACTTCCACCCCAAAAGGAATTGCTATAGGCAATATATGAAGGTTATCCAGACCTATTAGCAAGAGAATATTGTGGCAGTAACTGCATGTAATGATCATCTAGGGTTGGTCACCTTGCAAGAAGCCACTACTCACACAGGCAAATAAAAGTGACAACAGCAATGTTGACTGGGCTGGAAGAATGCATGACTGGTTTTCTGAACACTCCCCCAACCCTACTGCAACTCATTTTTTTTATTTCTTTGCAACATGATCAACTACATGTGTGGTGTGTGTGTGTGTGTGTGTGTGTGTGTGTGTGTGTGTGTGTGTGAGAGTGAGTGAGAGAGAGAGAGAGAGAGAGAGAGAGAGAGAGAGAGAGAGAGAGAGAGAGATTTAGTGTAATGTTTGTGTTGTTTGATGATGACAAGTGAAAGGAGAGGATGAAACTCTATGCCAGCACATAGCACCAAGGGTGGGCTGCCACACTTTATATCCCCATCCAATGGATGGATCAACATCAACGGTGTCACATGCCCTCACTTCATGAGATACTACAGAGGGGTTAAGTACTGAAACCAGGACACTGGCGTAAAGTCTGGTGATCAGGAACTTAACGCTACCACCTCTCCTCTCCTATCCTTGCCGGCCAAATACGGGCAGTGAATTTTTATTTATTTATTTTTTTCCCCACCACTTGGATTCAAACCAGGTTACTTCAGCATCGAGTGCAACTGCACTAGTGTGTGTCAGCAACCTCGTCCATGGAGGCAGGTATTACATTTCAACTGGCATGACTTGAGCCCCCACAAAAAATCTGAGGGTCATTTGAAACAGCATGAAAAATGCTGAAATCAGAAACCCACATTTTGGTGGAATTATACAAGCAGATTCTCAGTGAGTGGCTTAACCTGGATGTGATGTATCTGTACAACCTTGTGGACTCACTTCCTAACTGAATCCAGACAGTTATCAGGCCCAGGAGCGAAATTACATGGCATTAAACAATGCTTGTAATGATTTCACTAGGGATGAGGAATTTTTTGTCCGGTGAGCTATGACATCATTTCTTCTGAACAATGAGCCATAAAATGATATAATTTTGCAAATACATCCAGTGTTATATAAGTGAATACTCTCTAAAAAATGTGTTGCAAATAGAGTTAGTAGTAAAGACATAATAAATGCAGTTTTACTGCATGAACAGTGAAAATGTAAAAAATTATATATATATTTTTTTCTTTCATTATTATTATGTGCTCGGTGCTCCCGAGAAAAACTCTCGCAAATGTCTTAAATGCATAAAGTTTGGTGCAAGTCACTAGTGTCCTCATTCTCAAACACTGGATGAATATACTCTGGCTATTTGCACATCGTGAGCTACACTTATTTTTCAAGCTCACCCCCATGCCTTTGAGAGGTAGGTGGTTTTCATACCCACAGTGGTTCTTTCCAGATAGGTTAGTGCAACATTTCCCAAGTTTGGTTGAATTTGATATAGTGTTTTAGGCAGAAATATGGAAACGACATACCACTTTTATGATACTATGTATCACTTTTATGATATGGATATGGATGTATGGGTCTAGTGCATTTATATTTGCGTTAACATTACAAATGTAGCTCAAATTTAAAGTCGTCTGTACTGCCATTCCACTTCCTGTTCTGGTGAAACAAAGTAACCGGTAAATTCATTTTGCATTTCCTTGATTGGCAGTGGTCAATTATATACGTTTAAGGGGTTCCAATGGTACATTTGTTTTGGCTTACCTGTCTTTGCATCATTCTGTTTTTTGTTACTGACATTTTTGGCAGATATTTGCAGCTAGAATGCAACAAACTGTTCCCACTAACTTGCGAAACCTACTCCTGCAAGTCGACAAAACTTGCGGAGGTCGACTGGCTGGGGGTGTCTCCATGTCATAGAATTTGGAAAAATAGCTTCTAAGCAACTTGCGGAAGATTACTGTCCAGTGGACACACGCTATAAGACAAGAAGCAGGCCTGCGGGAGACAACTCACATTATCTGCTTGGTGCTCGTTGTCCGAGTTGCTGGAGTCAGGGTCTCCAATCGTGCGGTCAGGATCTTGCAGCTCCGAGTCGTCCACCAGGTTCGTGGTCGAGCCCTCCGCGTCGCGAGACAGGTCTTGGTCCTCATTCTCGTTTTCTGTTCCAATGGAAATATCATTAGATACAAGACAGAAACCTACGACCTGTTCTAATACGATCACTCTTGTCCTTACCCGAGATGACATCTTCTTCTTCCCGTATCACTAGTGATCTCTGCCTCTCGATCTTCCGCGTCAGCTCTGCGATGACCGAATGGAGCTCTGTCAGCCTTTCTTCGTACCTCTGGGCCTGCAGTTCAGCTCTCTCCTCTGTCTCTGCTACCAAACGCAGCTTCTCCAGCTGTCAAAAGAAACAAACAAAACCATTATCAGAAAAGTCTACACCCTTTAACGGGCGCATTTTTTGTGGAACTCAGCGAAGCAAATTTTTTTGCATTGAATTAGATTTGTGATCAATTTATTATATTTTATTTTTTGATAATTTTATTTTTGTGATTTACGTCTAAAAATTATGGTGGTAAATATATCACCACAGCACTTTTTTAAACCTTACATTTTCGGTGGTAAACCGATTTCCCACTTGTGAGCTTTACACTTGGGTGGGAAGAAGATATCGCATTTCCATTTTATAAGCTGTAACATGTTGGCATTGCATGTAAAAAATTTTTAAGAAGACGGTGATTTCTTTTTATTTTACTTTATTTCAAAAACATTTACATTACAAATTTACAAGTAATAATTCTTTTTCAACAAAACATTCAAATGATTTATTTACAAGTAATAATTCTTTTTCAACAAAATGTTCAAATGATTGTTACATTTTCTTTTTATTTTCCTTGAAACTGATGGAAGCATGGTTCGATACACAGGGGTACGTTGCAGGAGCAGCATACATATTTTGCTCTATTGTCACGAGCTTTTGTTGAACACTTTCGGCACCGTCTGTAGGTTGTTTCTAAAACAGGCATATGATCGCCTACTTTTGCCAGTCGAACATGATCTGGTACGGTATTCTTCTTGGTTAGAATGGTTACTGGACGTCCTTTTTTTTTTTGCGGGATGTAAAGCCATCTATCAATTGTTTTGCGAGTCGTAATCGAAAGTTCAATTGATCATCATATCATATCCCTCTTGTCCTTTATTAGTCTTGTACAATATAAAGGCATTTACAACTGCCATGTCTAATAGGAAATAGAGAATCCAATGCCACCACTTACGAGAACGTCGACCTATTGCATAACGTTCTCTAAGTTGATCAAAGTGATCTACACCTTCCATTATGGTATTGTATGTTGCCACAGCTGTGGGACACATAACCATGCTAGTTGTGCCATCCTTATTCTTTCTTGAGCCAAGTGTGGTATCTCTAGGATTGTCTGAAGTTGTCAAAATAGTGACAGGTTTGTTGTCCATCCATTTTATAGCTGCAATGCCACGTTTGCACTGAAACTGAAATTCTCCTCTTTTCAAGGTAAATTTATCTTTCATCATTGAAGGAAGCCATTTCCGGTTTGCTCTGACAGTCCCTATAGAGTAGATTCCATTGTTCAAAAGCATTTGCATTAGATTCACTGTGGTGAAGAAGTTGTCAAACGCTACTAAACTGTTATTATATTTCAGGTCTTGGGTGAGGCTAATGACTACACGCTCTCCCAGAGCATTTTCTGTACATCCGTCATTTGATTTTCCTGTGTAAATATCAAATTTTATGACATAGCCAGTCTTTGAATCTGCTAAACACCATACCTTGTATCCTCGTTTTACTGGCTTGAGAGGCATATACTTGAAAGGTATCATGCTTTCATCCACAGCCAATACCTTATTCGCAGTGTATGGCTTACGAATTGTGTTGTTCAGAAAAGTTATAAGAGGTCTGACATTGTGATGTTTATCGTGGTTTGGATGCCCTCTTGGAGGATTCAGCCTGTTGTCTTTTATGTGAATAGTTTCACATATCTTTTTGAAACGTTTGCATGTCATAGGTTTCGATATGTAAGGCTGACCTAAGGCAGGTTCTGAACTCCAGTAGTGCACTACACTTGGCAACACAACCACACCCATCAAGATATTCATTCCAATCCAGGCCTGTAACTCCTCTACATATAAATTTGTCCAGTTATTTGTTGACTCACTTACAGTCTGACCAGATTGCCGTTTTTGTTTCTGTTGCTGTTGCTATGCATACAGATTTGTCTGCTGAACCACATACTCCAGCTTCTCATTGGTAAATAAAGAAAGGAAGTAGTCTCTCTCTGTGCTGTGTTTTGTCAATGGGTGGTTGATAACTGGTTCCCTTTTGTATAAACGCGAAGAAAGTCGAAAACAGCAGTGTCATCAGACCATTCCTCTTCTGCCAATGGCTCTTCTGCACTTACGGTACTGTCACTAGAAATATCTATGTCCATGGAGCAAGAATCGTTTGCACTGTTCAACAGTTCTGTCTGTAACAAAATTAGAATATATTCTTCTCCCACAATTTTAATTCCCTTTTCAAATTTTTCATTGGTTTTGCGTTACTATTCACTATACATATATAATTTACATAGAGGATATCGTCTGAAGCTATTGCCTATTCGCCAATGATGCTATTGCATACAGAGAGACGCCATCGCTATAAAATTTGAGCGAAATGCAAGAAGACTTTCAGGTCTACGTTTGGTGCAGGGACTGTCAGTTGATCCTCAGCATAAACAAATGTAACATACTGCGCATAAGTAAGCGGAAAGACCCATTACTGTATGTTTACACAAGTACCAAACGCTCACTCGAAGCAGTCACATCTCGAGAGTGCGTATGGAGTGATACAAGGTGGAACTATCACTTAAAACTGATCTCAAGGAAGGTAGATATCAGATTGAGATTCATTGGAAGAACCCTCACAGAGTGGATGTAACTTTCTGTACCATCTTTCAACCGATACATGAAGATTGCTAGTATGCCTGGAACCCGTGCCAGACATACACTGCCGGAAAAAAGTAAGAGAGAGAGATGGAATGCAACTCCCTGAAGAACTGTGTTTGAAGGCAACAATGTATGATGTGTATCTTTTTTTGTTACGGTCATCGGCAATCAGAGGACACTCAGTAGGGCTGTCTGTCCGCCCTCTGTTTTGACTCTGCAGGCAGTAACTGTGCTAAATTTACAGGTGAACAGTGTTTGCAGATTCATTTAAAGATACAACCGTGTTCCACGGATGAGTACGTACGTACACCTGTTAAATAACCTTAGCCATTTGAACGGGTTCGTACTGTGGGCCCCAGGGAAGCTGGATGGACCTGTGGACTGGTTGCTACACGTGTGGGCACAGTGTGTCAGTGGTGTGTCGCTGCTTTCATCAGTGATCTGTGGGACATTCCCACACCCATAGATCAGGTTCTGGACGTCCGCGTAATTCTGGTTAAAATTGATAACATTGTGCGAGCAGTGGTTTCCGACCGAACATCATGCAGGGAAGAAATCCCAGCATGTGTTGCAGCTTCTGTATCACCTAGGACCATTGGGAATCGTCTGCTTGCATCAAGACTAAGACCACGTGTGTCTCTGGCCAGGCTGCCACTGACACTACGAAAGCAGCCCAGCGCGGCTACTCTGATATCGAGAAATAGTCGACTGTAGGTTGGGATGGCGCTCTGTCATCTTCAGTGGGGAGAGGAGGTTCTGTCTGTGTGTGAGTGATGGGCGTACACGTGTACGGTGTAGAACTGGGGAGCGGCCTACGATGGAGTGCTTTCGGCCACAACACATAGCTCGCACCGTGGTGTGGGGCGTCATTAGTTACAACTCAGGGTCACACTTGGTGTTTCTGCAGGGCTAAGTAACCAGCGTCGGCTACATTTCACAGGTTGTTATCCCCAGGCTACTGCCATTTCTTCGACAGGAAAGTAATGTGATTCTTCAGTGAAGAATGCACGTCCACATACGGCTGCAGCGTCGCGAAGTGCTCTTCGTGGCTTGCAACAACTGGCCTGGCCAGCAAGATCAGCAGATCTCTCGCCAATCCGACATGTATGGGACATGGTGAAGCAGGAACTTCTCCAGAACCTGCAAGAACCACTGCCGAATCGCAACAAAATGTGCAAGATTCTTGGGACAGTGTATCGCAGCTTGTCATTCGGCACATTTGTGATAGTTTGCATGCGAGAATAAACACCTGCTTTGCCAACAGAGAGCGATACACTGTGTGTTTATGTGAATGTTTGGGGTACTCTTTACAGTGACACGTGTTTCTCATTTGGTCTGAATTTATTATCGTATACTGACATGCAGCGATGACCTACCTGTCAATAAAATTACATTGTCCTTGAGAATTGAGCCCCGACGACCAGTTTAGACGTGTCTGGAGACGCCATAGACGGCGGTGGGATACCAACCTCTCGTCCGCCATATGCCCGAAAACCAGGAGTGATGGTCTGGGGTGCCATTTCTTTTCATAGCATGACGCCTTTGTTGTCATCTGCAGCACCCTTGCAGCACAGCGATACTTCGACTATATTCTACGCCCCGTTTTCTTTCCAGTCATGGCAAACCATCCTGGGCTTACATTTCAGCAAGGTAATGCCCCTACGCACTAGGCGAGAGGTCGAACTGCTTGTCTTTATGCTTGCCGAACCCTACCTTGGCCAGTAAGTTTGCCAGATCTCCCCCCAATCGAGAACGTTTGGAGCATTACCGGTAGGACCCTCCAACCATCTCGGGATTTTGACGATCTGGCGCCCCAATTGGAAATCAACAACTCTCTCAATCCATGTTAAGCCGAATAACTGCTTGCATCAGGGTCAGAAGTGGACAGATCATGTAACTAATGAGGAGATACTGAATAGAATTGAGAAAGAAAGAAATTTATGACACACATTGACTAAAAGAAGGGATCGGTTGATATGACATACTCCGAGGTATCAAGGAAACGTGAATTTGGTAACAAAAAAATGTTCAAATGTGTGTGAAATCTTATGGGACTTAACTGCAAAGGTCATCAGTCCCTAAGCTTACACACTACTTAACCTAAATTATCCTAAGGACAAACACACACACCCATGACCGAGGGAGGACTCGAACCTCCGCCGGGACCAGCCGCACAGTCCCCGACTGTAGCGCCTAGATAGCTCGGCTAATCCCGCGCGGCGAATTTGGTAACAGATCACATCATGAGACATCAAGGAATCGTCAATTTGATAATGGAGAGAAGTGTGAGAGGGTAAAAATTATAGAGAGAGACCAAGGCATGAATATACTACGCAGGTTCAAGTGAATGTAGGTTGTAGTAGTAATCCAGAGATGAAGCGGCCTGTACAGGTTAGAGTAAGGTGGTGAACTGCATCAAACGGGTCTTCGAAATGAAGCCCACCACCACAACGACGACAATAGTCCTGCAGCACTCCCTGGGGGTACGGTCGAAGTTATTTTTTTGTCTGAGGATTTTTTTTCCGTTGAGAGTGGCATCGGTGCTCTATTTGCTATAGCAAATCTTCAATCATAAATTTGGTCTGATATTCTGTACACTTATATTTTATTAGGCGATAGTATGGAACTGTAACGATTATCTTCCGGAAGTCAAAAACACGGAATCAACGTGAGAGCCGTTGTTCACTGCCTTCTGGGTCTCGAGGGCGAGAGTCAACGATTACATAACTTCCTACATCGGAATAGGACAGATAGCAAAATTCAAACGCTAATCGCAAACTCATTAGCCTTATGAAACTGATTCTATAGAACATATTAAAACTGTTTGCCGAAGCCGACCTGTGTGGCCGAGCGGTTCTAGGCGCTTCAGTCTGGAACCGCGCGACCGCTACGGTCGCAGGTTCGAATCCTGCTTCGGGCATGGATGTATGCGATGTCCTTAGGTTAGTTAGGTTTAAGTAGTTCTACGTTCTAGGGGACCGATGACCTCAGATGTTAGGTCCCATAGTGCTCAGAGCCATTTGAATCATTTTTGAATTTGTTTGCCGAACGGGAACTCGAATCCAGGTGCACGCCTTTCGAGGAAGTTCGTTACCAGCTACGCTTTCCTGTAGCCGTCCCCACGGTCGGAGTCGTAGCATCAACTTGCCACAGCCTTTCATACGCTGCACTGTATTCCACGAGCTCTCGAACCATATACTCGTAGTTGAAGGTGGATATTACTATTCTCTCCTTCAGTACTGGCGCTGTATTACGACGCTATCTCATTAAACATGTATTGGTGGACATTAATGAGGGATGTGTCCAACCTCCGCCTTTATGAAGGCCAGAACTCTTCTAGGGACACTTTCAATTACGTGTCTGACTGTCCCTGGAAGAATGGCAGCCCATTCTTCCTCAAGAACCGAAACCAGAGAAGGTAGTGATGTTGGACGCTCGGGTCTGGAGCGAAGTCGACATTCTGACTCATCCCAAAGGTGTTCTATTGGGTTCAAGTCGTGGCTTTGGGGAAGACAGCCTATTTTAGGAATACTGTTGCCTATAAACCATTGCCTCATAGACGCTGCTTTAAGACAGGATACATAGTCACGCTGATGCAAACAGTCATGGTCTCCGAACTACTCCTCTACCTTACGCAGTACACACTGCTGTAAAATTTGCTCTCGCTCTTCCGCATTTAGCGTTTTCTTACGTGCAACACGGGGACCACACCCAAACCACGAATAACAACACCATACCGTAAAACAACATCCTCTGTGTTTCACTGTTCACACTACACATGATGGCAGGTAACGTTCTTCAGTATTAGCCAAACCAAAATCCTTCCATGGGATTGTCGTAGGGTACAGCGTAATTCATCACACCAAATCACTTGTTTCCGGTCATCCACTGCACAGTGGCGTCGCTCTTTGCACCATCTCAAGCGTCACTAAGCACCGACTACAGAAATGTGTGGCTCTGCTCGATGATCGACCATTGTACGCCGTTCTTTTCACTCCCTACGCACCTTTCCTTTATTGTATGATTATGTGATAGCGGAACAAACACTGGTAGCAGTTACTTCTGTAAAATATCTGGGAGTATGCGTGCGGAACGATTTGAAGTGGAATGATCATATAAAATTAATTGTTGGTAAGGCGGGTGCCAGGTTGAGATTCATTGGGAGAGTCCTTAGAAAATGTAGGTGGTGGCTTACAAAACACTCGTTCGACCTATACTTGAGTATTGCTCATCAGTGTGGGCACCGTACCAGGTCGGGTTGACAGAGGAGATAGAGAAGATCCAAAGAAGAGCGGCGCGTTTCGTCACAGAGTTATTTGGTAAGCGTGATAGCGTTACGGAGATGTCAGGGACATTTCAATCCTTCTAACTCTTCCAAGTGACTGTTTGTGATGGTATCATGAAGCGGAAACACGAAGGAACAACCATAGCTAAACGGAGACCATGCAAATCTCATTTTCTCACGGACAGGGACCGCCGAGTATGGCCGAGGGTGGTTGTAAAAAATCGCATGAAATCAGCGGAAGGAATCCCTGTTGAGGTCCAAAATGCTACCAGGAGTCCAGCTAGCACCAAGTGACTGTCTACATCTACATTTATACTCCGCAAGCCACCCAACGGTATGTGGCGGGGGGGGGGGCACTTGACGTGCCACTGTCATTACCTCCCTTTCCTGTTCCAGTCGCGTATGGTTCGCAGGAACAACGACTGCCGGAAAGCCTCCGTGCGCGCTCGAATCTCTCTAATTTTACATTCGTGATCTCCTCGGGAGGTATAAGTAGGGAAAGCAATATATTCGATACCTCTCGAAACCTGGGCAACAAGCTACACCGCGATGCAGAGCGCCTCTCTTGCAGAGTCTGCCACTTGAGTTTGCTAAACATCTCCGTAACGCTATCACGCTTAGCAAATAACCCTGTGACGAAACGCGCCGCTCTTCTTTGGATCTTCTCTATTTCCTCCGTCAACCCGATCTGGTACGGATCCCACACTGATGAGTAATACTCAAGTATAGGTCGAACGAGTGTTTTGTAAGCCACCTCCTTTGTTGATGGACTACATCCTCTAAGGACTCTCCCAATGAATCTCAACCTGGCACACGCCTACCAACAATTAATTTTATATGATCATTCCACTTCAAATCTTTCCGTACGCATACTCCCAGATATTTTACAGAAGTAACTGCTAGCAGTGTTTGTTCCGCTATCACATAATCATACAATAAAGGATCCTTCTTTCTATGTATTCGCAATACTTTACATTTGTCTATGTTAAGGGTCAGTTGCCACTCCCTGCACCTGCCTATACGCGGCAGATCTTCCTGCATTTCGCTGCAATTTTCTAATGCTGCAACTTCTCTGTATACTACAGCATCATCCGCGAAAAGCCGCATGGAACTTCCGACACTATCTACTAGGTCATTTATATATATTGTGAAAAGCAATGGTCCCATAACACTCCCCTGTGGCACGCCAGAGGTTACTTTAACGTCTGTAGACGTCTCTCCATTGAGAACAACATGCTGTGTACTGTTTGCTAAAAACTCTTCAGTCCAGCCACACAGCTGGTCGATGTTAAGAAGAGTCGTTAAAACATATCGTTGTCCCCTGCAGTGACTTCTGGCGGCGGCGGTTTCCACTTAATCGAGCTACTCGTAATACGTGGAAAATCCCGTCGCCGCACGACCTCGGAGATTGAATTAATCCATGCATCGAACACCCTCGATCTGACCAAGATCAAATGCGATATCGCGCGTTTTGTACGGCGACGAGCCGTAAAATGTCTGACGACATTAATCTCTCGCTGTTTCTTTCTCTCTGTCTCTCAATAGTAACTACCTCTAATTTAATTCCCTCTTTAGTGTGGCACTGTCATACTCGACAACACACTAATAACAGAACAGCTTAACAGCTTGAGACATCATCTCTTAAATGAACCTGAGCAAGTGTCTTGCGCTTTCGTCAGCGTATTCTGTTTCCTTTATCTAGTGAACGCTGCAACGGGAGATTCTGCAGTTAAAAACAAATCATCGCAGACCATGTGGCAAAACATATATAAACTAATCAAGAAGCGCTCAGTTGGGCGTGTTTTGCTCTTACATGAATTTCTCACTGCGTTGATCTGAAGACAAGTGTTGATTTATTTTGCATATTTTCGGTCTTCGTTGTGTTGCGGGACTATCTTCGCAGGTAATGTACCTTAAATAAATGAAGTGTTTATTCAGTAGAAGCGAGCAGTAGGAATATTGTATAAAGCAGATAGTTGGACATCTTATACAAGTCTTTTTAAGAACATTTGTTCCTTAATGGTTTTTGTTGCTTACTATAAAATCACTTTCATCTGAACTGTGTATACCAAAACCGCAATGCAAGACACAAAAATAATTTTCAAGCAGACTTTGTTTCCTTGTATACGGTTGGGAATGGACTTATACGTACTCTAGAGGGAAGACTTTCAACTAGCCTCCATCTAATATAAAGAAGGAAATCGGGAATCCGCACTAACTCGAAAGAAATTATCTGAATATCTGGATTCAGAAAGCATAGCGAGTAGCAGCTGTAGGACAAGTAGTTATCATCGGTAAACAGGACTCATTAGTTACAGAAGTTGGTAAATATTTTCTCAGAGCAATGACACTCCAATGAAGTAAAAATTGCGCTACCAGTAGCAGATAAACAACAGCTATATACAGTAACCGAGGAGATAGCAACTATTTTCAAAACGGCACCTCCCTTTCTAATTTACTAAATTGGTTCAAATGACTGTGAGCACTATGGGGCTTAACATCTGTGGTCATCAGTCCCCTAGAACTTAGAACTACTTAAACCTAACTAACGTAAGGACATCACACACATCCGAGGCAGGATTCGAACCTGCGACCGTAGCGGTCACGTGGTTCCAGACTGAAGCGCCTAGAACCGCACGGCCACACCGGCCGGCTACTAAATTAAATGTAGGTGCCATAAGCACGAATAACCTTACGTAGTATAGTTATAGTTTATCGTTAATGTATCTTTTCACTCGTTCCTAACCACGGAAGGTTCTAGTTCTTGTTCGAGTTTACGGAACACTATGAATGAATGTATAAATGAATGAATGAAAAGTAAGTTTTTCCAATATTTTACATGTCAAGGAAGAGAATGACGACGGGTTCCCACTCCATCTCGTCAGCAAACTTTTGCATTTTATCAAGGGGTAACAGTACGATAATACTACCTATAGGCATCATATACAAAGCCGCGCGGTGTGGCCGTGCGGTTAGAGGCGCCATGTCACGGACTGCGCGGCCCCTCCCACCGGAGGTTCGAGTCCTCCCTCGGGCATGGGTCTGTGTGCTGTTCTTAGCATAAGTTAGTTTCTATAGTTTGTAAGTCTAGGGACCGGTGACTTCAGCAGAGTTGGGTCCCTTAGGAATATTCTCTCTCTCTCTCTCTCTCTCTCTCTCTCTCTCTCTCTCTCCAAGGTTTTGTTACCTCGGGATAATATCACGTAGCAATTTAATTCAAGGCACTAATTGATGAAAACTCTGGTTGCAGTTTCCTCTGACGTAACAACGATGTACATTGTTTAAATGTGTCCAATATGTGCTAATCTTTTTAAAAGAGTCCAGATAGTCGTGCATGTGAAAGTGTCGCTTCCGAGATGGGGAGGCGCGCCTGCCCCGGATCGAATCTGCCCGGCGTATTAACAACGAGGGTCGATGTGCCGACCGGTTTGGGTGTGGTTGCTAGGCGGTTTCCGGCATCCCATTACGTGAATATCACGCTGGTACCGAGATTCCGCTTCAGATACACGATTCGCAAACATTTGGAAAACTTTGGCTCACTTTATATAAAAAATATTACAAGCGGACATTTGTGGTAGATATATTCCACCCCGCGGGAGAGGGGGGGCGACAGCAGAAACTCGCTACCCCACAAATTAACCATATGGAATGCGTTAATAACCATGCCAACTCTGAGCCAATGCGGGATAAAGGCACAAGAAAAAGAAAAAAAGGCGTCCTTGAAAAAAAAAAGTCGCACATTATCCATCTACATCTGACAATTACGCTCACCGAAGGTATGGCCACATACGACTCGTGGAGTATCTCATCCTCAAAATGAGGAGGCTATCTGATTCTACGTATAATTTAAGATGGTTAAAATTGTCAATGGTATCAAGATAGTTCGTAACGACCTTCCATAAAAGCACGTTTTCACTACGGTTACAAGGGGTTTTTTCTCCTAACAATTATTTGTAACTAATACACGACATTGTAACAATGACGAATTAAATACGAAAACAATTATGCGGCTGAAGCTTCTGACGCAGTGACGGTTGCCTGGCGACGTCAATGTTTCAGGAGTTCAGTTGTTTTGTGTCTTAGGTGTGGACGATCGCAGTATCCACGCAGTAACCTGTTGTAGTATTGCAACGTAACGGCTGACAGCAAAAAGACGGAAGATCATGGACAGAATCGAGAAGAATCTCAAGAGGTATTTTAACAAAAAACATCCTGGATAGCGGAGTGAATTTTCCGAAAATGCACGGATGCAAAAGTCATGCTAATTGATACTTTTGCAGAAGCGACAAAATGATTTTACCAAACACAGAAAAAACGAACGAGTGACGACAAAACTAGATTTGTTGAGGCACGTAAAATGGCAAAACAGCGCTAGGCATTTCCGGATAGTGAGTTCTTCAAGAAATGTAAGCTTGAAATCCTCTATCCAGATTTTTAAAGCATCACCTTATCCAGGAGAACAATGACACGCCAAATACGGAGCGTAGACTATTCTTTGTTTGAACAGTTGGCGTCCAAGTGTTGGAGTTTGACTGGTTTAAAGTTGCACTGGTTTAAGATACTGCGCAGATGTTTATTTTTATCCGAAGTGTTAATAATGACGTTGGTGTAACTAAAGAACATCTTCCGGTGGAGTCAATGAAAGACGCCACAATAAGAGCGGAGTTGTTTATAAATGTTAAACAGTGCATCGAGAAGCGTAGCCTACCAAAGGAAAACTGAGTAACAGTCAGTCATTCAACTGCAGCTCTTCAAACCATCGCACCGATAATGCACTCAGATTTTGATGAGCTTGTGAGAGAACTCAAACAGCTCCACCTTCCGCATAAAAATCGGTAAGTTATTATTTTTACTCGGACTTGCTATTAATTTTATTTTCCTCCCCTCAAAGGGAAAATTTTGTGCTTTTCTCAACTTTATTTGCAAGAAACATGTAGTCAACCCCAGCTTCACCCCCCCACCCCTTTCTTATACTCCACTTTTTCCCCTTTCTGGCATGAGCTTCCCTCCGTAGTTCTCATCCTGGGTATCTTTCGGCTGCTGGCCAACCACGGAGCCAAGAACTTTTAAATCAGCTCAAAATTAAAAAAACTTGCCTTCTCTTTTACTAATCCTCATCGACCACATACCTGTCTGAAGAATGTTTCTTCCCTCTCGTTGTTTGAAGAAAACATCGTCGTGAATAAATCTCAAAAATGAAAACTAATACTTATGTCGTATACCTGATGTCCTGTGTTCATGTACAGGGGTGTTTTCTCGGGTGAAAATGCTATTTGTTTATTTTTTAAGTCTAATTTTTGTGTAGCATACTCACTTTTTGTAACAAAGCGTAGAAGGTTCTACGTTTAACACAGAGATTAGCATATCGACCCTCATCCTATTTATAATTTTAGAATTCTCATGAAACATTTCAGGTAAAGGCTCGTACTTTCTTTGTACCAGAAAAGGCAACAACGCCTAATCAGCGATGGACGATCATGTACAACAATATTATAGGGTTGAAAACGATGGTTACTAATCTTAATGGTTGCTTAAATTAATTTGAAAGTGAAGAACTAGATGTTGCTCTTTCCCACTCTTCTCATGTGAATGCTGTAATGAAAAGTTTGGTCATTTTTTAAATTATTAAATTGTTTTGTTGCTTGATAGAGTTCACAGATTCATGCTACATGATACTTTAGTACCTCTCTATAATCCGCGTTTTCTTTGATACTCTTGTACCATTTTTAACAATTTTCATTGGGAAATGTTTGTTAGATTTTTGAGAGAGATGTATTCAGAAATGAATGAAATGTAGGGTTCGCATCACCTGCTTTATGTACTTCGGTTGATAATCGGTAAGTCCCTTCTGAAGCTTTCTATAGTGGAATCATTAACTCTTGTGTTTCTGAAGCTAACAGTGGATGTAACTGTAGACTTTGAATTTCACTGTTCTCTGATGCTGTTCGTTGACCATCGTGGTCCGAGAGTCTATTTAAAACTGTATTGAAAGTAACTTAGGTGACTATGTCTTCACACACAAAAATGTTATAGATCTTTAGTGCGTAACACGTATGGAAAAGTAAGTGTTAAGCAATATTTCTGGGCCTTTCTGTTAATATCGGAAGATTGACACAACAGTGATTTAACTAAAAAAATTCAAAATATTTGCCTGCAGAAACTTTGAAGTGTATTTATTACAACTGTACACGTGGGAGTATCACTTCAGATCACATGCTTTCGTATGTTGTTGTGTGCAAAAAGTATTTGATTTGGTGTTAAGAAATTAAATTTATTTTCACATGACAACCTGTGCTTTTTGGTAGCATTGTTCATACAACTGATACCAATTAAATTAAAATTAAAATAGAAAAAAACCTCATTTGCCGGTATTGTTTGTAAGATAGAAATATCCTAACCTCTAGTCTTTTACCTTTCCCTGCTATGAATGTATTCCGAGTGGGAATGAGCAGCAGCTAGTTTCTCACTTTCAAATTAATTTAAGCAACCATTAATATGAGTAACTATCGTTTTCAACCCTATAATATTGTTGTACATAATGATGATGGTGATTGTCCATCGGAGCACTTTCTAAAAGTAACAGTGAAACTTATTACAATCAGCTCAAAAGAAAAATTATTGCAGTATTTGCGATGATATACACCACAAGTATTGAGTCAATATGAAGTCACTTCAATGGCTTCCAGGAAATCTGGAAAGTAATTAGTCCTGACAAAAGTAAAATTTCCCACACGTTTGGTAATATTTCATGCAAAATGTTCTAGGTCATACATGTAAACCATCAATATGGCACTGTTAGACCGCTATTTAAGAAAGGTCTTAGGACAGATATTATAGCTGCAGACTCGTTTCATTATTCATGTTTTCCTGAGAAGTTTAGAAAGTTCGGTTTTCTTAGAAGTGGTTTAGCTAATCTACGAACAAAAGATTTTGACACAGTCCGTTTCCAAGAGTGCCTCTCTGCTGGGAATCTCTTTCTTTGTGACCTGTCTAAGGCACTAGACTGAAAAATCACAATATCCTGTCAGGCAAACTTAAAGTTAACGATTTTCAACGCGAAACGAGTAATTGGTTCATTTCATATTTCAGCAATGGAAAGCAGAGAATGATGTTAGACAGCGCAGATTATTTTCTGACGGAACAAAAAGAAATCACTAATATTGTTTCACAGAATAGATATTGGCTCCACTCCTACTCTTGTTATTTACAAATCACTTCCCTTCTTACTATGATGTAGCAGAAACAATTGTCTTTGGTGATGATGCAAGCATCTTAATCAAGCCCAATAGAGGAGCTTCAACGGAAATAGTGGTCAACAAAATTTTCACAAATACTTTTTCTTGTTGTAAATCATATATCACTTAACTTACGGGATAAGAGCGCACAAGGAAGATAGCAACATAATTTTGAACAGAATCCATATACGTAGTTACTAAATGTTAATATGAATAGTAAATTAAATATTATAGATATACGAGTACTCTAATGTTTTAATTCAGCAGCATTTTATTTGTGTGTGGTTGCTGATTTTGGCGAAGACAGCAAAAAAAAAAAAAAAAAAAAAAAAAAAAAAAAAAAAAAAAAGTTGCTAACGTTGCATGCTTCCACTCGTTGTCAACTATGAACAATGTACAGTAAGACTATCGCTAGTCTGCAGCAATTTGAAAACAATAGTAGTATTGATAAATATAAAACTACAAATAAAAGTGACCTCCACTGTTTGAAACTTTATCTTATCCCCTTCCACGGTGGGAGTAAAGCGTGCACACGTGTTTGCCAACCAACCATCCTTGTGAATTAAGGGTACTGACTGAAAATGAAAATACTTACAGTAACAACCTGAAATCATTTTTACTGCACAGGAAAGACTCAGTTAATTTAAAGGTAGGTTGCGATTAATGTAAAAAGAGAATAGCATGTTGCGATATTTTTACTGAGAATATATAAAGCCACTGACACGTTCCGATACACAAGGAGCTACTGCAAATGTGACCCTTGAAACTCTAATATATCTTACCTAAATCAAACTGAAGAGCTGTGTTTACAAGTTGATCACAACTGATCACTGCGTATGATTCTTACTTCACACTTTTGTGTAGTGAAAATGTTCTATCTTGCATATGCATTATGCCAGAATCCGGTAGCAAGAAGATGGATCTAATTGCAGATTTTTCCGATGTGAAGCTTCCTGTTCACCTAAGAGCAAAATACCGCAATAAAAAACATCGAAATTTCTTTACAGGTGCTAGGTCTCTCAAACGAATGCCATACACAGAGCTGAGACTATGTTGGGAATATATACGACTGTTCATAATGCCGTGATGTATCGAAACGAAACGACTAAAATGTAAGCGTCTACGTTTTAGAAACGTAATGATTTAAAAAAAAACCTTTTTCATAACACCTTAAGAACGTAGTATACCAATCACAGCGGTTTTGGTAGGGTAAAACACAAATATACGTTTTTCGAGAACGACATGAATCATAAATTCGTGCATGGAAAGTATCGCCTCCTCCCCCTCCCACATTTACTTGCGATGACAAAGTTCTTCTCAAAAAGAAAAATCCTCTGATTTTGTCGCGAAATACATTTGTGCAAACTAGACCGGACAGCATTTTGTATAACACACTTAATACTCAAAGTACACCCTAAGACAAGAAAAGGGCACCGCGAAGGTATTATCAAGATGGGGGGGGGGGGGGGGATCGATAGATGAGATGTACACGTATGAACAAACAAATAGTTACAATTAAAGAAAAAACGGACGATTTATTCAAGAGAAAGAGCTTCACAAATTGAGCAAGTCAGTACCACCTCTGGCTCTTGTGCAAGCAGTTATTCGGCTTGGCATTGACTAACAAGAGTTGTTGCATGTCCTTCTGAGGGATATTGTGCCAAATTTGCTCCAAACTTTTTCTCAACTGAGGAGAGGTAAGGCGAGCCAGCAGGCCAATACAGGGTTTTAAAAGCATAAAAAAAACAAGCAGTAGAGACTCTCGTCTATCTTGCTGAAATGTAAGCCCAGGACTGCTTGAAATGAAGGGAAACAAAATGGGGCGTAGATAACCGTTCACGTCCCGCTGAGCTGTAAGGATGTTGAGTATGACAACCAAAGGGGACCTGCTATGAAAAGATACGGTATCGCAGACCATCACTCCTGAGTTTCAGGCCGCTTGGTGAGTGACAGGTTGCTATTCCACCGCTGTCCGGGGCGTCTCCATACATGTCTTCGGCCTGGAGACTCATTGACTGGAGTAGAACTGTCTCCAATGACGAGTCCCGCTACGGACTGAGCCTCGATGAACAGCGAAGACAGAAGTGTGATACCAACGTGACTATCGCGGCCATACAGTTGGACAATCAGGAGTGATGGTCTGGGGTACCAATTCTTTTCATACCAGGACCTCTTTAGTTGTCATCCGCGGTGCTCTTACAGCACAGCGGTACGTCGAAGATATTCTAAGCCTTGTCTTATGAGCCTTCACGGCTGGCCATCGTGGGCTTCCATTTCAGCAAGATAACACCTCGTCCGCACAAGGCGAGAGTTTCTACCGCTTGTATTCGTGCTTGCCAGACCTTACCTTGGCCAGCAAGGTCGTTGGATCCCTCCCGAGCCGGCCGGAGTGGCCGAGCGGTTCTAGGTGCTACAGTCTGGAACCGCGCGACCGCTACGATCGCAGGTTCTAATCCTGCAACGGGCATGGATGTGTGTGATGTCCTTAGGTTAGTTAGGTTTAAGTAGTTCTAAGTTCTAGGGGACTGATGACCTCCGCAGTTAAGTCCCATAGTGCTCAGAGCCATTTGAACCATTTTTTTTATCTCTCCCGAATAGAAAACTTTTGGAGCACTGGGGGCACGGCCCTCCAACCAGCTGGGGGTCCTGACCATCTAACGCGCCAGTTGGACAGAATTTAGCACGATATCGCTCAGGAGGACATCCCATAACTATATCAATTAATGGGAAGCCGAATAACTGGTTGCATAAAGGACAGCGGTGGACCGACGTGTTAATGACTTGCTCAATTTGTGAAGTTCTTTCCATTGAATAAATCATCCAATTTTTCTGAAACTGTAATCGTTTGTTTGTACAAGTGTATCACATCTACCTACTTCCGTTCCCTTTCGGATAATTCCATCGTGGTGTGTGTGTGTGTGTGTGTGTGTGTGTGTGTACATATTTCTGTGTTTGTGTGGTCTTTTTTCTTTTTTTTGTCTTTGAGTGTATCATAATACGCAAATGAAGAAAGACTGAATACACTTCAAATTGCTCAAAATGACTTAACTGTATATGTTGGCTTTATTTGCTATATGTGATAAATGTTTGTGTAAAATAAAAAAAGTTCTGTGCTCCTTGTTAAATAAATAGCGAAACATTCTTCTTCTATTATATTGCTTACTCTGAAATGTGTGCCGGTCGCTGTGGCGAGCGGTTCTAGGCGCTTCAGTCCGGAACCGCGCTGCTGCTGCGGTCGCAGGTTCGAATCCTGCATCGGGCATGGATGTGTGTGATGTCTGTAGGTTAGTTAGGTTTAAGTAGTTCTAAGTCTAGGGGACTGATGACCTCAGATGTTAAGTCCCATAGTGCTTGCAGCCATCTGAATTTTTAGAAATATGTGGTCCTGAAAGAGTAATTTGGGACCAAGACGTAGCTGTCCTTCGCCCTTCTCTGTTTATTTTCTTTTTACAACTAATATTTTTAACATGCTGATGTCACAAAGTAAAGTCAAACTCTGATATGTGCTTAGTTGGACAGCTTTGAAGTAGCTGCAGACTGGCACGTTTTTATCTCCGATGCAGAGGATCAATCAGGCAATGAAGAATCAGTTGATTTCCCTTCCTGCTACAACATTTCGGCGCTGCTATTACTTCCTTACTGATGGATGTGGAAAGTGATACCGGGCGTGTGGCTTGTGACGGAAGTGACGAAAATTGATATTCAGCATCTCCGAAAAAAACATGTGTTTTGTCACTCGGGAGTGAGCGGCCATTTTAATACAGATAATAAACACTTGAAAATAAATACAAAAACAAAAATAATTGCGGTAATGAAGAAGATTCATTGCTGCTATAGTCTAACCAAACCCACAGTATTCTCTAAACCTAACAAACTTCGCGTAATACAGAAAACACACTGATTTCAGGATACGCAGAGGGGATACAGATAGCATTTACTATCAGATTCTGAATAATATCAAAAAGATAATGCCTGGCCATAATGGGTTACGTCAACATCGCAGCGGTTAGAAAAAACAAATGTCTTGTAAAAGTGTGGCTTTGGAGACATAACTATCACGGGATTAGGCTAAGAAGTTTGTTTCAGAACATGAGTATCGCTACAATATACAGGGTGTATACAAAGTCCGAGAACACTTTCAATTATTTATTGCACAAGAATCAAACATTTTACAGATATCATACATACGTCATTTTGAAAAGAAACCCTGAAAGTTTGGTAATTTGCCGATCGTCAGCGCTAGTCGCAAACATGGCGAGTTCAGGTGCGGAGCGAGCTTTCTGTGCGCTGGAGTTCGACAAAAACAAGTGTGCTACAGTTGTTCAAAGAATGTTTAGGCCTAAGTACGGTAAGAAGCCACCAACAAGGAAGGCCATTTACCATTGGCACAACAAATTCCTTACGACGTCTCAGTGTGAGTGAAGTGAATGTGGAGCGCGTGCAAGAGACATTCATGAGTCCAAAGAAATCGCTGCGTGGTGCATCCTGTGAACTCGAAATGGCTCCAATGACAGTGTAGTAAGTCCTGCGGCAGAAGCTGTCTATGAAACCATTCAAATTGGAGCTAGTGCAGAAGCTCAATGACGACGACAAAGACGAGCGTTTTAAGTTTTGTTCGCAGTTGCAACAACTAAACGAGCATGGGGATGTATTGTTGGTAGCTTAATTTATAGCGACGAAGCCACTTTTCACACTAATGGGAAAGTGAACAGGCATAATTGTCGAACCTGGGGTACAAAGGTGACTTGTCACGTCCAGAACTATACGGACCATTCTTCTTCGCCGAGAGCACTGTCACTGGATATTCCTACTTGGACATGTTGCAGCAATGTCTGATGCCTCAAATGCAATCGGACTACTCGTTCATCTTTCAGCAGGATGGGGCTCCACCCCTTTTTCATCATGAAGTTCGTGGGTACCTGAACACGGAGCTGACTCTTACAGAAGATCCAGATGAATCAAGGAACAAAATAAAGTAGTCGATAACAGGTGGAATGAAACTACTCATGGTCAAAACAAGCAACAGAAGAAGAAACGCTGCACAACATACAACTGATTCCGATAAATGAATAAAGAAAAAGTCACCATCCGCAACTAAGGCCAGAGAGAATTTGAAGTGACAGTTAAATAGACAGCTACAAAGCAGCAGGCAGGACAGACAAAACTGACCACATCAGCTAGATTTGTAGCGAGACATAACATTATACAAAGACTGATCAACCTCGTGAATTCAAAAATATAATTAATTAGCTGACCAGAGAATTCAAAGTGCACACAGATGCGAATGCACGCGCGAGTGCACTCATGCATACGCACACGCGCACGCACACACGTTATAGTGAACGTAAGAAACAAAGTAACACTGTGGCTTACGACGACTGACGTTCTTAAAACACATATGTCTTTAATTGATCTCTGATGTTTTCATCTGTTTATCGCTATCATATCCCAATCTTTTAGTCTGTGCTTAACTAGTAACATCACTGTCTTAAATCATGATAGCACGATAATCTTTGTCTGCATCTAAAATGTGTTAATTTAGTTGTCGCTTCAGCGTCAATACAAGATGACCTGCGTTATGCCAGGCAAACACTTTTTTGTTCGTCTGTTCCTCCAATGCCTCTTCGATCTGTACTTCATCTGTCCACTTAAACTTTAACAGCTTTCTGTGGCACCATATTTCAAATACTTAAAATTTTTGTTTCATTAGACACACCCGTAGATGACTGCACTCTAAACGTACTGTTTCAGAGATCTTTTTATTTCATTTTTGGGTCAGTGTTCAATAGCAGTAGATCTCCACTGTAAATATAACTGCTTTGGACTGCACGAATCTGATGTTGATTCTTTGGCCATCGTGTCACTACTCGATACTGCCTCCCGAACGTCACACTGTTCCGCTTCCTCCACTGCGTC
This sequence comes from Schistocerca nitens, assembly GCF_023898315.1. NCBI lineage: Eukaryota > Metazoa > Arthropoda > Insecta > Orthoptera > Acrididae > Schistocerca > Schistocerca nitens. The sequence goes on along the minus strand of NC_064614.1, from coordinate 501,873,429 downwards.
TTTGTAGGCACTCTCTCCTGACACTACTCGTCAATTTTGTCCTTATTTTACTCTTAGGTACAAATCTGCTGTAACCTGCTTCTAAGCTCTGTTTCACTCTTGCAGTTTTCATTACTGTCAGCCGCACGGGCTACCACAACGGTTTTAACTTCGCCATCTGCTTCTATTACATTTTAATATCTGTTCTAACTTTATCTTCTAGTCTCTTCTTACTGTGTTCAGTATTAAATTTAAGTAAGAACTGGCCAAGTGCGAGAAGCACTCACGCAATGAGGGTTCCGCACGAATTTAATTATGTATGTAGACAGTTCATCCATTGCGAGAACCGAGGATCTCGACGATTTCTGCCGCGCGGGATTGGCCGAGCGGTCTTAGGCGCTGCAGTCATGGACTGTGCGGCTGGTCCCGGCAGAGGTTCGAGTCCTCCCTCGGGCATGGGTGTGTGTGTGTTTGTCTTTAGGATAATTTAGGTTAAGTAGTGTGTAAGCTTAGGGACTGATGACCTCAGCAGTTAAGTCCCATAAGATTTCACACATTTCGACGATTTCTGCCTGTTTTCGACATTGATACTGGCAAGATATCGGTCCAAAGGATCTCAAGACTTTCGAGAATGTTTTAATTTCAAGCATGAGGTCAGATAATAAACGACAAAATAAATTTACAATTTTCTAATTTTTTTTCCTTTACTTGTACCGTGAAACATTTTTTCCAGCCAAATCTCATAATTCTACATCAAGGAGAAGTACTAAGTTTCAAAGAGTGACTTTGCGAGTATCAGAATATGTGACGTAAATGGCCGTAACTCTTCATTGCCTTGACTTAGAATCTTAAATTTTTTCACACCGCCAAGGGACCGTAGAGCTTAGCATAATGATCAGCCAAAGCATTACGACTGCACGATTGGATGCCTACTGGTGGCGTCGCGGACACGTGGCGCAGAACGAGAAGTATGTAAGCCGTGCAGAGACTGATGGGGGATTACGCTTGCGAAGATACGCACTGCAAATGGAGACATCCACTAAGATAACGACTTTGACAAAGGACAGATTATTATCACCCAGTGCCTGGGAAAGATTATCTTGAAGACGGTGAAGCTGGTCGAATGTGCACGTGCTACTGTCGAGAGCATCTATGGAAAAGTGCTGGAAGGGCAGTGAAGCTACCACTAGGCGGTAAGTGGCTGGACGTCCACGACTCTTCACAGAACGTGGGGTTTAGGCTTGTCTGCTGTGTAAAGTGGGATAACTGGCGATCTGTGGCACCTGTGGCGAAAGAGCACAATGCCGGTGGTCACACATGTGTTTCGGAGCACACCGTTCAGTGCACATTGTTGAACAAGGGGCTCTGCAGTAGGCGACCCCTGCGTGTTCACACGTTGTCCCTACGTCGTCGTCAATTACGGAATCATTGAGATTAGACCGTGTATCACTGGAAACGTGTCGGTTCGTCAGATGAATCACGCTTTTGCTACATCACGTCGACGGTCGTCGCCTCAAACGCTGTCATCTAGGCGAAGGGCTGCTCGAAACGCGCACCGCGCCATGGACGCAGTCTTATTCTATGGGGGACGTTCTCCTACGCTTGCATCGAACCTGTGGCAGTAATCGAAGACACCATGTCAGCTGCGGACCATCTGCAACCCTTCATGCTTCATGTCTTCTCTGACGACGATGTCATCTTTCAGCAGCGTAACTGTCAGTGTCTACAAGCTACGAGGGTCACTCCAAACGAAATGCACACTATTTTTGTTAAAATACAGTTTTCATTCTGCATGTGTGGAAGTTTTACAGTGTGTAGATACATCCTTCCCCCTTGCTTTCAAACTTAGTTCAACCTGTTCCCGTGAGTGGCGCGTCATAGCATGTCTTCAAGATGGCTGCTACACTTGACGTTCTTCAGAAGCAACGTGCCGTCATAGAATTCTTGAGACAGTGGGAAACATCCACATAAAGGTGTATGGAGATGCTGCTGTCGATCGCAGTACAGTTAGTCGGTGGGCAAGCAGGTTACGCGATGAAAGCGGGCACGACAATATTGAGGATTGTCCTCGCAGCAGCAGGCCTCGTACTACATACACTCCAGACAATGTGCAGAGAACTAACGAATTGGTGAGTGCTGACAGACACATCACAGTGAACAAATTGTCACGCTACGTTGGGATAGGGGAAGGAAGTGTTTGCAGAATACTGGAAGTGTTGGCGTTAAAAAAGGTTTGTGCCAGGTGGGTTCCCAGGATGTTGACAGTGGCTCACAAAGAAACAAGAAAAACGGTATGTAGCGAACATTTGGAACAGTACGAGAATGGTGGAGATGAATTTCTTGGAAGAATTGTGACAGGTGATGAAACATGACTCCATCATTTTTCACCAGAGACGAAGAGGCAATCAATGGAGTGGCGCATCATGCAAATTCACCCAAGAAAAAAAAAAATTCAAAACCACACCATCTGCTGGAAAAGTTATGGCTACGGTGTTTTTCGATTCCGAACGACTCTTGCCTGTAGACATCATGCCAAGTGGAACCACCATAAATTGTGATGCATATGTGACGACACTGAAGAAACTTCAAGCTCGACTGAGTCGTGTTCGACCGCATCGGCAAAAGCAGGATGTTTTGCTGTCTCACGACAATGCACGGCCACATGTCAGTCAAAAAACCATGAAAGCGATCACAAAACTCGGATGGACAACAATGAAACACCCGCCTTACAGTCCTGACCTGGCTCCATGTGATTATCATCTCTTTGGGAAACTGAAAGACTCTCTTCGTGGAACAAGGTTTGAAGATGATGACTCCCTTGTGCACGCTGCCAAACAGTGGCTCCAACAGGTTGGTCCAGAATGTTTACCGTGCGGGAATACAGGCGCTGGTTCCAAGATGGCGTAAGGCAGTTGAGAGGGATGAAAACTATGTGGAGAAACGAAAATATTGTTCCTAAAGGATGTATCCACACACTGTAAAACTTTCAAACATGTAGAATGAAAGATGGATTAAAAAAAAAAAATGTGCATGTCTTTTGGAGTGACCCTTGTAGAAAATGGCTCTGAGCACTATGGGACTTATTATCTATGGTCATCAGTCCCCTAGAACTTAGAGCTACTTACACCTAACTAACCTAAGGACATCACACACATCCATGCCCGAGGCAGGATTCGAACCTGCGACCGTAGCAGTCACGCGGTTCCGGACTGAGCGCCTAGAACCGCGAGACCACCGCGGCCGGCTGACCCTCGTAGAATCGTGCTACAGTGGCTCGAGCAGCATGATAGCGAAATCACGTTAATGTGTTGGCCACCAAGTTCGCCTGATGTGAATTCGCTGCTTTCCATCTACGTCGCCACCGAGCGCCACTACCGCGAACACATATCAGTGGCCAGTTATTTACGGGGATTACATGACTTGTGCGTAGACACCTAATGCCACACAGCTCCACAAATCTACTGACGAACTGTAGAATCTATGATACGCAAAATCGCCGATATATTACGTTACAAAGATGGTTCAACAAGCTATTAAGCAAGTGGTCACAGTGTTTTGGCTCGCCAGTGAATTTGATAGAAATATCAACTTGCTACGTCTACACGTCCCCGAAAACAAGTGTTTTGAATGGTCGGACAGGCAGGCAAAAAAATTAAATGATCGTGTTCCACTGATGGCCGCGAAGCCACAACCGGGGCCGGGTGCAAGTCTTACTTCGGCTGACGCCGCATTGGGCGACTTGCGCGTCGGTGATGGTGAAATGATGATGACAGGACAACACCCAGTCCACGAGCGGAGAAAATCTCCAACCCGGCCGGTAAAAGCACCCGAGCCCCCATGCATGGTAGGCAAACACGTTACCAGTAAGCTAAGCATGCGGACACAGACAGACAGACAACAATGTTAACCTATAAGCGTTTCGTTTACACGGACTGAGGTGCAGAACCCTAAAAACGGTGGTGCTACATAGCTACCATAAACATTAATAAACTTGGGGTAGTCTTTTCTAATTTTTGTTCTCTTATTGTCCCCAACGTATTTCTTCCAATACCATAAAACACTCGCCTCTTCCCACAGTACACTGACCTGACGATGATCATGGGATAGCGAATGCTCATATACAAATGACGGAAGAATAATCGGAGTACACAAGGTATAAAAGAGCTGTGCACTGGCAGAACTGTCATTCGCACTCAGGTGATTCATTTCAAAATTCGCCGACGAGACTATGGTTTCATTTGAAAAGGTTTCCGACGAGATTATGGCCTAACGATGGACAGACTTTGTACGTGGAATGGTAATTGGAGCTAGACGCGTGGGGCATTCCGTTTGGGAAATCGTTAGGGAATTCAATATTCCGAGATTCACAATTCCAAGAGTGTGTCGAGAACCAAATTTCAGGCATCACCTCTCACCACGGGCAACGCATTGTCCGACGGCCTTCACTTAACGACAGAGGACAGCGGCGTTTGCGTAGAGTTGCCAGTGGTAACAGACAAGCAACAGTGCGTGAAATGTGGGACGTACGACGACCGTATCCGTTAGGACAGGGCGTCGAAGTTTGGCGTTAATGGGCAGGAGACGACCGATGCTAGTGCCTTTGTTAACAGCACGAGATCGCCTGCAGTGCTCTCATGGGATCGTGACCCTATCGGTTGGACCCTAGACGTCTGGAACATCATGGCATGATCAGATGAGTTCCGATTTCAGTTGGTGAGAATTGATGGTAGGGTCGGAATCTGGCACAGGCTCCATGGAGCATGAACCCATAATGGTATACGCTATATTTACATGGAACGAATTGGGCTCTCTAGTCCAACGGAACAGATCATTTACTGGAAATGCTTATGTTCAGCTACTTGAGGACAATTTGCAACCAAACAACAACCAGATTTCGTTGGATGATAATGCGTCGAGTCACGGGGCCACAATTGTTCACGATTGGTTTGAGGAAGATTCTGGACAGTTCTAGAAAATGATTTGGCCACCCATATCGCCCAGCATGAATCCCATAGAACATTTATGCGACATAATCGAGATGTCCCCCCATGAACTATGGACCTTGCGTTGGTAGGGGGGGTTTGCGTGCCTCGGTGATACAGATAGCCGTACCGTAGGTACAACCACAACGGAGGGTGTCTGTTGAGAGGCCAGACAAACCTGTGGTTCCTCAAGAGGGGCACCAGCCTGTAGATTAAAAGTGAAGAAACTGCAAAAAGGTAGGAATATGAGAAGATGGGACCTGCATAAACTGTAAGATCCAGAGGTTGTAGAGAGTTTCAGAGCGAGCATTAAGGAACGATTGACAAGAACAGGGAGAAATACAGTACAATAGAAGAACAATGGGCAGCTTTGAGACATGAAATCGTGAAGGCAGCAGAGGGTCAATTAGGTAAAAAGACGAGGACTAGTAGAAATCCTTAGGTAACACAGGACATACTGAATTTAATTGATGAAAGGAGAAAATATAAAAATGCAATAAATGAAGCAGGCGAAAAGGAATACAAACGTCTCACAAATGAGACCGACAGGAAGTGCAAAATGGCTAAGCAGGGATGGCTAGATGACAACTGTAGGGTGTACAAGCATATATCACTAGGAGTGAGATAGATACTACCTACAGAAAAATTAAAGAGGCCTTTGGAGAAAAGAGAACCACCCATATGAATGTCAAGAGCTCAGACGGAAAAGCAGTCTTAAGCAAAGAAGGGAAAGCAGAAAGGTAGAAGGAGTATATAGAGAGTCTATGCAAGGGCGATGTACTTGAGGGTAATATTATGGAAATGGAGGAGGATGGTTCAAATGGCTCTGAGCACATGGGACGTAACATCTGAGGTCATCAGTCCCCTACAACTTAGAACTACTTAAGCCTAACTAACCTAAGGACATCACACACATCCATGCCCGAGACAGGATTCGAACCTGCGACCGTAGCGGTCGCGCAGTTCCAGACTGAAGCGCCTAGAACCGCTCGGTCACACAGGCCGGCGATGAGGATGAAACTGGAGAAATGATACTGCGTGAAGAATTTGACAGAGCACTGAAAGACCTGAGTCGAAACAAGGCCCCGGGAGTAGACAACATTCCATTAGAACTACTGATAGCTTTGGGTGAGCCAGCTATAACAAAACTCTTCCATTTGGTGAGCACGATGTATGAGATGGAGGAAATATCCTCATACTTCAAAAAGAATACAATAATTCCAATACAAAATAAAGCAGGTGTTGACAGGTGTGAAAACTACCGAACTTTCAGTTTAATAAGTCACGGCTGTAAAATACTATAACGAATTCTTTACAGACGAATGGAAAAACTGGTAGAAGCCGACCTCGGGGAAGATCAGTTTGGATTCCTTGGAAATGTCGGAACACGCGAGGCAATACTGACCCTACGACTCATCTTACAAGACAGGTTAAGGAAAGGCAAAGCTACGTTTATAGCACTTGTAGACTTAGAGAAAGCTTTTGACAATGTTCACTGGAATACTCTCTTTCTAATTCTAAAGGTGGTAGGGGTAAAATACAGGGAGCGAAACGCTATTTACAATTTGTACAGAAACCAGATGGCAGTTATAAGTGTCGAGGGACATGAAAGGGAAGTAGTGGTTGGGAAGGGAGTGAGACAGGGTTGTAGCCAATCCCCGATGTGATTCAATGTATACATTGAGCAAACAGTAAAGGAAACAAAAGAAAAATTTGGAGTAGGAATTAAAATCCATGGAGAAGAAACGAAAACTTCGAGCTTTGCCGACGACACTGTATTTCTGGCAGAGACAGCAAAGGACCTGGAAGAGCAGGTGATCGGAACGGACAGTGTCTTGAAAGGAAGATTAACATCAACGAAAACGAGGATAGTGGAATGCAGTCGAATTAAATCAGGTGATGTGAGGAAATTAGATTAGGAAATGAGACACACAAACTAACAGATGGGTTTTGCTATCTCGGAAGCAAGATAACTGATGATGGTCGAAATAGAGAGGATATAAAATGTAAACTGGCTATGGCAATGAAAGCCTTTCTGAATTAGAGAAAGCGAGTATAGATTTGAGTCTCAGGAAGTCCTTTCTGAAAGTATTTGTATGGAGTGTAGCCATATATGGAAGTGAAACATGGACGATAACTAGTTTAGACAAGAGAATAGAAGCATTTGAAACGTGGTGCTACAAAAGAATGCTGAAGATTAGATGGGCAGATCACGTAACTAATGAGGAGGTACTGAAAAGAACTGGGGAGAAGAAGGGGACTCTGCGGCACAACTTGACAAGAGGAAGGGATCGGTTGTTAGAACATGTTCTGAGGCATCAAGGGATCACCAATTTAGTACTGGAGGGAAACGTGGAGGGTAAAAATGGTATAGGGAGACCAAGAGATGAATACACTAAGCAGAATCAGAAGGATGTAGGTTGCAGTAGGTACTGGGAGATTAAGAGGCTTGCACAGGATAGAGCAGCATAGAGAGCTACATGAAACCAGTCTCTGGACTGAAGACCACAACAACAACAACAACAATCGAGAGATCAGTTCCTTGCCTACAGTGCGGCAATAATTAGCAGAAGGGCTTACCTGCGTCTTGTTTAGGGTCTTCTCGAGCAAGTCTCGCTCCTGGGTGACGGTGTGCAGGCGATTAGACAGGTCCAGGATCTCGCCTTTCAGAGAGGCCAACGCCGCCAGGTGCAGCTGAAACAAAGGCAGGCCGCATTTTAGCAGGCTGCAGGTGGCAGGTGGACAAATCTATTAAAACATAAAGTCTCTATGAAAATTAGGATCACTCACATTGTTAGTGTACTGGTATTCACATATGAAGTATGACAGCTTTTAAAGAAACACACAGTTCCACTTCTTTGTTCACAGCCATTTAGGAGCTGGCTAAGATAATCTTCGCAACTGGAAATCAAATCCTTACTCTCTCTGTGATGTACGACTACTCATTGCCAGTTCACGGACTGGTCTGTTTGTATATACTTGAGTGCTGCGTCTTGTATATTCTCACAGTTTTTCACGGTTGGTTCTCTTAGAGTCCGTTGTCCCTTAGAGTCTCAGACTTAGACACTGCGCCTCAAGAATTCCTCTCTTCAGCTCGTTTATCCTGAGTCAAAAGTTGTAACTTTGGAATTTAGAATACGAATTTTGTCTGAGGCAGACATACACGAATCCCAACGCAATTAATATTCCACAGCTACTGTCAAGAAGCTGTTGGAGACAGGGAGGAGTGGAAGAGGGAGAAGAAGAAGAAAACAGAAAACAATACGGGAAGATATATGGTAGTGCCTTTACTGCACCTTTGAAAAATTGATACTGCGTGCGATATGTATATAAAAAGAGGAGGATCTTACAAAGTTATTTTTCCCTTGCAAATGTGATGTAAAGACGATCCAGAACCTGGATAACGAATAATTCATTTCTTGATTGCAATTAGGGAAGTTTTATCATCTCAAGACTGTCGCTGGATTAATAAACACTCTTCAGACCAAATAATTTTTGTTACTATATGGTCTGCAGGCTATTTCCGTCAATTCGGTTACTGTACAACGTACGCTGCAGTGTCCTGAAGCTCCGGAATATAAACACTCAAGTAAATAATCGGAATGAACAAATAAATTATATATCTATTTAATTTCTAAATACGCAATTATATTACAAAATTATAACATTAACTAAAAAGGGGAAACCGTGATAGGAAGTACCGATAAATTCTTCCCTGGAGTTATTTGATTTCAGCAAGTTATGGAAATGTCCGTCGTCAACCAACATACTCGTTTTCAGACCCTATTACCAGGGCCTCATCTGAAGTCGTGTTGTTGCCACACACTGGTACTTCATCTAGCAGAGACGGTAGCATTGTATCTGACAGGGTTTCTCTATGCAGCTAGGGCCTATGACACCATAACAAACGTTTACGCATCATTTCTTAATCGCTGCTGATTATCAGTAGTCGAATAAAAACGTTTCTTGGATTGACGTGTCTGATTGGCGAACGTTGATTCGCTGATAAAAAGAACTTTGAAGGAAAAACTGCAAATTTTCAGACGTGTTGTGTAACAGGTCGAGCTGCTACTAGCATAGCGGGTGATAGGAAGAGAATTCATTTGTGTAATAATTGCGAGTAACGATGGTCTTGTTGGAGAGGCCCCAATATGTGGATTTTGAAAAACGGCAACCAAAACAGAAACTTCCCTCGCTCCACTCCTTGCAGATATACCCCTTACCCTCTGCATAGCATTCCACTGGCATTGTAACTACGGTGCTTTTGTTCATTCTGAAAATTAACAAACCGACGGACGCTATCAGTCAGCATATCTTTATGTGTATGACCCAACTGTTCTCCTCCCCCTGTGTTCTCCGTAAAGAAATGACCCGCTACAGACATTTGATCACATGGAAAAGCATTCGAAGAATTAGCGCTGTCTAGAGAGAATAAGTAAGTCTCTTCGACACTGGTATTTGCGTCGCGCACTACTCTGTTTTCACATAATATAATGCGACATACATCCTTACTTTGTACACTGTCATGAGCTAGCTCATAAGATGACTGATGTACGGAATTCAATTTCAACAAAACTACTCGGTTAACGATACGGCGTTGAATTCATATCAACGATGCTACCATAATTTAAGGAGAGCCTACTAACACTAGAAAAACAAAGTTGATATCCTTGTCTCTACTGGCACAGCTTAAACCGACATTTAAAAAATTATAAGCGTTTAGTGAGGACTCTCTTAGAAGCAATTTGAATGATAACATAATACCGATGTCTTCAACGGCCGCCGGCCGCGGTGGTCTCGCGGTTCTAGGCGCGCAGTCCGGAACCGTGCGACTGCTACGGTCGCAGGTTCGAATCCTGCCTCGGGCATGGATGTGTGTGATGTCCTTAGGTTAGTTAGGTTTAAGTAGTTCTAAGTTCTAGGGGACTGATGACCACAGCAGTTGAGTCCCATAGTGCTCAGAGCCATTTGAACCATTTTCTTCAACGGCCCCGGAAATATTTGAGATCAGCGGGTTAGGTGATACATCCCGTATGAAGCAAAGCTCCAATTACCTCTTTACTTTTCTCTCATTGCAAAATTTTTTCACTCTATCTTATTTTGATGTTACGTCTTAGTAACTCACAGACAATGACATTGTATTGGGGGTGGTCACGGGAAATTTTGTTGGATCGGATATTTGCTTTGTGACAGTGTGTATTGGTAAATGAAGATGGTTCAGATGGGTCTGAGCACTATGGGACTTAACTTCTAAGGTCATCAGTCCCCTAGAACTTAGAACTACTTAAACCTAACTACCCTAAGAACATCACACACATCCATGCCCGAGGCAGGATTCGAACCTGCGACCGTAGCGGTCGCGCGGTTCCAGACTGTAGTGCCTAGAACCGCTCGGCCACCCCGGCCGGCGGTAAATGAAGAGAAACCATTAGTAAATATAGGGGAATACTAAACTACAAAAAACGACTGAGAGGCTCCTACTTCGGGCTTGTCTGTCACGAAACATTAGGTGAGAACGATTCTCTTTCTTCATGGTAAAAAGCTTGTCTCTTATACTTACCCAACAGACTACGGACTAACATAAGAAATAGGAAAAACACGTATAAGAACTCTTTCGATGGAATATTGCTGCTGACCTGCGATCCTCGGCATAGTTCTTTGCTGCACGACCGACAATGTATTATAGTAATTTAAACTTGTACGGATAGTATAACAGGAGCTAGTAAACAATGAAGCTTCTGACGTTTATCAGAATACTGAATTTGATCCGTGTCCTTCGTGAATATATGCGATGATAGGCCCACACAACGAACAAAAGGTTTCTGTAAAAGCGAGGGGATCGCCCGAGTGTCAGTAAATGAAGCACGGCGCCGATGCGTATCTCGGAAGCACGCGTACGTCACGGCCCGTCAAGGCGGCGTTATGGGTGCTCGGCACGAACTCTCGGCGGGCGGCAACGCGTGCTCATTCCCGCACACAGCATGCCCGAGACAGAGCAGCTGGCAGTGTGTGATGTCCCTCAGTAAAGCCACAGCACGAGAACTTGGCGGTAGCGCAGGGCAGAGCCAATAAAATGTCCCGCATTTAACAAAAAATGGTTCAAATGGCTCTGAGCACTATGGGACTCAACTTCTGAGGTCATTAGTCCCCTAGAACTTAGAACTAGTTAAACCTAACTAACCTAAGGACATCACAAACATCCATGCCCGAGGCAGGATTCGAACCTGCGACCGTAGCGGTCCTGCGGTTCCAGACTGCAGCGCCTTTAACCGCACGGCCACTTCGGCCGACGCATTTAACAAGCAGTGTGGTGACAGACGATGGTATAAACGGATAGCGGCAGCTACTGTTGACATTGCACCCAGCGCACTGTCGAATAACATGGCACGGTTCAGCCCAGTGAAGGTCTGCACACGATATCCCACGATAACGAGGACTCTGAAATGGATCTCACGTACAGACACATTAATTGTACAGAATATGACACAAAACCATACGAAGGTTGCTTCCTTGACTAATTTGCTTTAAGCTACTAACTACCGGTGCTACTGCTAGTAACAGAGTTTGCCCTCGGCACACTCTGACTTGACGCCACTTACCCTTCAGCTTTAAGTCAACTATGAAACTGTAGAAAAGCCGCGATCAAATACCATCATGAAAAATCAAGAATTACGTTTCATGAGCGCATATTGCACCTTCCTGGGGCGTAAAATGCAGGGCAGCGTACCAAGATACAGCTCCCGAAGAATTATGACAAATAAATAAAAACAAAAAATGAAAAAAATATCAATACACGTATCCGACAGTGATCATTTGAAGCGGGGTGCGGAAGCCCGACACGTTAATCATTCCATATTTCCATACACTATTTTGGATTACAGACTATATACGTAGATTGTAATTTTCTGCGATGTAATTAGCCAGCGACAAGATCTTTCTAGATCCTTGCTGTGTTTTTACCAGTAGCTACATCGAAATATTCAGATCTACAACAAATAATCCGTTCTTAGTCAGTTAATCATATACAGGGTGTTCAACCAGGAATGGTCAATATTCAGGCATATAACAGGAATGATGATCATTCGAAACAAAAAAAGTCAAGTAAACATGGGCTCTGAGCTATGAGCACTTCTCGATCATCGACACTGTGAAACAAAACTCTTCTACTTGAAGCTCTGTGCTTTCAATATTTTGAGAAATGCTAGTATGGATCAAAACAAGAAAAAAATGTCCAGTAAAGAAGGACTCTAAAATGCATACCTCAAATGTTATGAGCGCTTGTTCATTAGAAGAGTAGTGTTTCAAAGTAGCGAAGATGAACAAGTGCTCATAGCTCTTAAGGTACGCATTTTAGAGCCTTTGTTTACTGGACACTTAGTTTCTTGTTTTAGTCCATACAGCCACATCTCAAAATATGGAAAGCAAATCGCTCCCAGGAGACGAGTTTTGTTTCACAATATCGAAGATCAAGAATTGCTCACAGCTCTTAAAATACCCGTTTTAGAGCCCATGTTTACTTCACGTTTTTGTTTCGAATGATCATTCCTGTCATGTCTCCGAATATTGACCGTTCTTCCTGCAACACACTGTATAGTTTAATTCTTCGGTATTAATTTCAGGGCAATTTCTGACCATTGCTAGGTATATTTCTTAGGTATTTACTACTTAAGACTAACGCAAATTCAGTGCAAAACTGTATGTCACCTAATGTGTTGCTGAGCCACGCTTCCTGTGGCATGTTGTTGTTGTTGTTGTGGTCTTCAGTCCTGACACTGGTTTGATGCAGCTCTCCATGCTACTCTATCCTGTGCAAGCTTCTTCATCTATCAGTACCTACTGCAACCTACATCCTTCTGAATCTGCTTGGTGTATTGATCTCTTGGTCTCCCTCTACGATTTTTACCCTCCATGCTGCCCTCCAATACTAAATTGGTGATCCCTTGATGCCTCAGAACATGTCCTACCAATCGATCCCTTCTTCTAGTCAAGTAGTGTCACAAACTTCTCTTCTCCCCAATCCTATTCAGCACCTCCTCATTAGTTATGTGATCTACCCATCTAATCTTCAGCATTCTTCTGTAGCACCGCATTTCGAAAGCTTCTATTCTCTTCTTGTCCAAACTATTTATCGTCCACGTTTCACTTCCATACATATCTACACTCCATACAAATACTTTCAGAAACGACTTCCTGACACTTAAATCTATACTTGATGTTAACAAATTTGTCTTCTTCAGAAACGCTTTCCTTCCCATTGCCAGTCTACATTTTATATCCTCTCTACTTCGACCATCATCAGTTATTTTGCTCCCCAAATAGCAATACTCCTTTACTACTTTAAGTATCTCATTTCCTAATCTAATACCCTCAACATCACCCGACTTAATTCGACTACATTACATTATCCTCGTTTTGCTTTTGTTGATGTTCAACTTATATCCTCCCTGTGGCATCATCAAAGTAAAGACTATTTTTTGCTACATAGTTTAAACATACCGGTACTGGGGAAAAAATCAGTTAGGAAAACCAATAACCTGCCTGATGATTACTACTTTTATTTGTTTAGGAAGCAGCTTATCGCTTTCCAAAAACGAATTTCTTTCAACTGACAGGCGTATACTATATTTATTATTTAACAAATTCTTACGACAAATCAGCCAATTCTTGTATTCGTTATTCTATTCACATATTAATTATTAATTCTTAGAACCTGCGACTGACACAAGCATCTAGTGAGCTACATTGAAATAAAATTTACAAACAACATTAGCTTCTACAGAAAGCGCAGTACTAATAACATCGTCAGACACAATACAACTTTTGATAGAAAGATTTTAGCTTAAAGTACGGATGTCTTTAGTTAGTCTCAAGTTGTCGTGTAGTAAGAACTGTACATAATGACAGGTGCAAATATGTAACGCATAATTAGTTACTTTTATTACAAAATGGCATGTAGCAGTTAATTTATTTGGTAATTAGATCAAGAAGATCTACGAGGATCGCTGACTATATTAAGAAAATTTTCAGTGCTCTGTATAAGGTTTCATGAAATGGGAGCGTCACCTATCAACTGAACACAAGACTCGCTGCATGGGATATTGCCAATCACTTTCTTTCAGGACTCACACAACAGACATAAAGCTACAATTGAAAGCATTATCTACGCATTTTTAGTTCTCTTTTATTAAAGACACGAATAAAATCATCATTTAACATGATGCTGTAGTTCAAGCGATGTGTTTTGACATCTTTCCTAGATATCGTAAGCGATAACATTTTGCACAAAAGATTATTTTTGCCCAAAAACGTGCCATTTGGGTTGTGCGTGTTGCTGATTCAGGTAACTCAAGCAGAGAACTTGTAAAAAAGATACGAACGTCTCAGTGAATCAGTCCTCACTATAGATGCTGTTGGCACCTGCACTTGTTGACACGAACAAATGCAACCATCCAGTGAACACACAGGACAGGGATGGAACTTACCTGCATATGAGAAGCAGGTGCTTATCATCTGCTTAGAAAACTGTGCATCATTCGGCGTCATGTATTTTCACCTAACTTTCACAATGACTGAAGGTGATCAGTGAGAAAGCATACACTGACCCTAGCTGAATGCTATTCTCTTGATGAAAATCTACGATTCTTTGCAAGAATACCCAACTTTCAACTGTTATAGCAATTAAAATGTGAAGAAAGTTGGACATGTTGCTTTGTAATAAGGATTCCGGATCCAAATGAACTGATTTATCGCAATGGTAAGACGCTACACTTGCATTTAGAAGGAGAGAAGTTCAAATTCCTCCCCCCCCCCCCCCCCAACCATCCAGATTAAGGTCTCCCGTGTTTCTCCTAAGTCACTCAAGACAAATGCCGCGATGGTTCCTTTTGAAGGGACACGGCTGATTTTCTTTACCATCGTTACTTGACCTGCCCTCGTGCTGCGTCTCCAATGGCCTCGTTGTCGACGGAACATCAAATCCCTAACGTTCCTTCAGTCTGCATCGACTATTCTACGGCTTCACACTGACAGCAGCGTGTAAGTTTTACGGTATACAATGATTAAAGGCTGTAACTACAGACCTCATTATTTAATATTTAACTATGACGAATTGTGTTAAATCATCATATAACTGAAACTTTATACTTTCATAACACGCAAGTTACAACACAAAAAGCATTAAATACGTAAAGTCTTTAATTACCGATGTGTAGTTTGCTGTCATTATGGTTATAACAAATCCTACCTTAAACGATACGTTTTAGAGAAATTCTTCATGTGCTGGTGCTTTGAAACAGCTTATACCACTTAGTTCATAACATAAAAACCGCCAAATATTAAGTTCAGCAATGTATTACTTTGTACAATATGGCGCTCCTAAGTTCAGTCTGTGACGTAAAACCGATGCTCCATCTCATTGGCCACGTTCTTCTCCACGATTCAAGGAACCTGACATCGCATATTTTTTTCTTTGACGCTTCGGAATTGTGGCAGACCTGAGACCAGACCTTACTGACAGTGGCTAATCAGGGAAAAGGTTCCAACAAGCTGTTTTTAGAAAACGGTGAAATTTCCATTTGTTCTTTTGAAATACCATTATCCCTGCAACATAGAAAGACACTATTACAAATTTACCAGAACTTACTTTTTTAAAAAGATAAAAAACTTTCTTGAAATTTCACTAATGAGATCTTTCCAGTCAACAGTTTGCCAGAATTTTCCTTTTTTATGGGACAAAGCAAGTCAGCCATATATAAGATTCCGGGTGGGATAGACACCACGCATATATTTGTGTGTATATCTTCTTAAATACTTCGAGGGCGATTCAAATGATTGGTCTACAGACGTCCACAACACAGTTTCGCTGCCAGTACTCCAGTACAACTGCTCGCCACTGTGAGAAAAAAAGCCAGAAAGATAGTCCTGAAACAATTGCATGTAACTAGTAATTATTCCAGTTTTTGCACATAAATAGGTGGTGCAAACTACTTTGAATAATTCATATACAATTGAGCTTCATACATAAGATTATTGGGTCATGATTGCTGCCCTATTAAAAAAAGAAAATTAACACAATGAATCACTCAATTTCATTAACATGTTATTCAGGTTCTGCGTTGTAGAAACGTAGGTATAAAGTTATAATTATCACATAAAAATAAAGGTACGTAATTAATATATTAAGGTAAATGTCTGCAGTCCTGGTACACACTGAAATCCGCGTTCCATGATACCATAGCACACCAGTAGAGGAGCCAGGACAATATGGTGGAGCCCATTCATAAAGACTCGAATTCGGGCGTACAGAGGTTCAAAGCCCCGTCGACCACCCTTACTTATGTTTTCCGTGGTTTCCTGGCGTCACTTTTGGCACAGGCCGGTATGATTCCTTTGAAAAGGACTATAGGAAACATATCAGCCTGAAAAGGACATGGCTGATTTCCTCCCACAATGGGAGCTTGTTTTCCATCTCGAACGGTGTCGCTGTTGACGGAACGTCAAACCCTAATCGTCCTCCCTTTTTTCTGTCTACATCCTATGTGGATGTCGCCTTGTTGGGACTAGATACAGTTAGTGTCCGCTGTTCTCATGGCGTAGATGATAGCGCACGACACTGCTCAGCCTTTTGCTCAGGTTCGGTCCTTGCTATCGTTCCATGTCCAATTTTAGTATCGCTCGCTTGTTCGGTTTTAGAAAACCAAGCGAAGAACACGTTTGGCGACACCGTCTCTGGCGGGCGGTTTGAATCTGCGCTGGCAATGGCTGGACTGGCTAACTTCATTGCTAATTAACTCGGAAACGGCGAAACTTATCGATTTTTTTCCCTTAAGAATATTTCCCAGCACTATCTGCCCTGCAACACCTTTACTAGCCTTTCAGACTTCTTCTGACGATGCTGTATAAAGAAAGGTAGCAGGTTCTGGTCTAGTTATTTCCAGTTCCTTCTTCATTTTCGTTTTCTAAAAGATTCTAAAGCTTGCTTGTTAATTTAATAGAAGTTTTACCTGCATTAGTAGATGTTATTTATTGTTATAAATAATGTATGTGCTGCAATTCTTGTTGCATAGGCCAATGACTGGAATGTTTCCTCAGTGGCCATAAATCTTAACGTGACTGCCAATCTATGTCAGAAAGCAAATGCAAGTTACACACTGCAAGTTTTCGCTATAATGAAACTTTGTGTTAAACATATACACCTATATCATGGTTTTGTAGATCGTCTCATGTTTGTATCCTATCGGAAAAATTTCTCTCTCGATCTTGAAACGTATGCGATGAAGTATGTTACTACAACACCAAGTATATGAATTACCCTTGCACAAACTGACATTGAACAACTATATTCAATTTAAAACTGAAAATATGATGGAGATTCAGTTGAGTTAACGAGTAACGTCAGCTAGTATGTATCTCAGATCGTTGTGTTCCTCCACCCGGAATTCGATGTTCCAGCCATCGACGAGTCCACAATCTTCTCCGTGATTTTCTCCGCCCTTCTTCGACAACCGCTAACAGACAGAGTTGACACAAATATTTCACGAGCGTCTCTTTCCGTGAACACGCTGTGTGATTGGAACGCCAGATGCAGCCGACAACTGCCGCGGAGAGCGCCGCGGTCGCAAATCACGATGAGGAACACGTTCCGTGAGATTCAGCAGGCCGTTTCAGAACATACAGCAGCCACGACGGATACAACGTCTGGCTTACTACGCGATGTTAAACACGTCTCATAAAAGCACAGCTTTAAGACATCGGCACACGGACCGTGCATTCGAACGTTGAGCGTGCGGAGTTTCTGATGTCATTGCGTGGAAAAAGCACGTTGGGAAGTCTTTCCGAACGTGCAGAGCAATATTTACCACAACAGATATTCTGAACGTGCCTTTGGACGTTGAGCAATGAGATGGAAGAACGCCACCTACGTCACAAGCATGCCATCTCTCTTCAGCACAGAGCCGCGGGACGCAGTATTGACTTTCAGTTGAAGCTCATATGTATATATTCCGTTTCTAAGCATCAGAAAATTGAGGATCTCTCGAAAACCCGTCGTTGTACTATTTCTTGTAATAAAATGAGGGGAAATGTCATGTTGAGGCTAAATAATTATGAAAGTATGCCGTTTCAAGGCGACGTCACACTGAGGATTCATAAGAAATGGAATGTTCTTGGTACAACTTGTTATAATTAAAATTCAGTTAATAACATATCGCCGACTAAATCGTTAAGGATACAGGAGGATGCAAAGCATGGTCATACGTCGCTCATGGTCAGTGTAGTTCAATGAATAGCGTCGCAGAAATGTAATATGTGAGGTGATGTGATGCTGGTTTGCGACTCACTAAAAAAAATAAGCCTTCACGTTTAGTAAAAGTTCTGATACTTTCTTATTAGTTAAATAAAAACATATTTTATAATAATCGATGTTATGTACGTACAAATGCAGTCTTTCTGAGGACTGTGTTTGTTCGTTTGGCTTGGTGTACAAGACAGCTTGCAGCTTGCACTACTTGCAGTGACATATTTTGCACTTGTTTTATGTTTTTATATTTCACATGTTACAAAGATTCTGCTGCTAAATGGGAACGGTGATCAAGTAATAATGACGTTACCGTTTTACCAAAAAATGAGATAGACGAAATAATTTTTATCTCATGAGAAGAGTTATTGTGAAGTTGCATAGCACTATTTGTAACGGAAATATTATAGGGCTATGTTTTCATGGACTGGACATGGTACTTTCAATTTTGCTTTACACGATGTTCATGGATTTTGAAGTTTTTCTTTAACCATACTACAGACATAACACGACTAGTACATGGACACTGGAGGCAATGTGCGTTTTAGGAGGTAGGAATTTTACGTCCGCCTATTTCGTAAACAGTGTGATTTGTGGGCCAGGCATAGCTGAGAATTGCCGCAACAGAGCGCTGCGATCGTGTATACCACGCCAAGGCACACGTACCATACGCACAAATCGCATCGTTTCTGAGCGTTCACCAGAACGTTGAACTCGGCACGCTCGACGTCGGCATTCGACAGCACTGTCCGTGTGCCGATGGGTAGTGAGGCTGGGGCACGATCCGCGGGCCTGCCGCGGGGTCAGCAGTGGCGGCCGAGACAAAGGCGGAGGAGCGGTGACACCTGACTGGCGCCATTACGTTCGGCAACGCAGCTGATCGATGCCCGCCTTGGACTGCCGCACTCAAAATACTGCCTGCCGCCCCGCCCCGCTAGGCCACGCTCCTATCTGGTTCGCTCTGTCGTCTCGTCGTCCGAGCCGCGACTCCTACCACATCTCCATCTCCACTGAACGTGGTCCATACGTTATCATACTGAGCAATACGCTGTACTACCCATGAGATCGCGTCGTTAACTCTTACGTCCTAACGGTACTCTTTCAATTTATCTGTCTCCACAAAACCGAGGAAACTATAAACATAGCAATAACGCGAAAATGTGTGGCTTCAGTGAGGTGGATCCTGGTGAGTTTATATTCTAATTTGTTTCAGTTTGGTATGGAGTTCGCACAGTATGTCGTGTTATCTTAGCAGCATCAGTAGAGGACATTGATGAGGGATGAGGTTCTCTACTGTGACGACTGCCGTGTGAAGCTCATGCCACTCTTCTTCCGAAACTGAACCGAAAACAGCAAGGATCTGGGTGACAGGACTGCGACCAGCGACACGCTTCCCGAAAGCATTTCAATCGCGGTTTATATCGCGAGATCGAACTGTATAACCTGCGATCTGTACTGTTTGCTGTTGGAAGTACACCGTCAGTCCAAAAAGTTGTGAAAGTGGTTTAACTAAAAAAACTGAAAAGTTAAGGTGGAAAAAACTGTCAGAAAAGTCCTTCTTTGAGACGTTGTTCAAGTCGCGCGTCACATTCGCACTTTCCTCAGTCTTGGAATCGTCAGAGACGCATTCTGCACTTTATCGTTAAGTGTATGTTGTTACTGATAACACGAACTTTCGCCACCCGTGATGGGTTTTTCATGAAAATAACCGTCCATGTTCACGCCGTGATGGACGTCCACGAGTCGTCGTTTCATTCAAATGGTTCAAATGGCTCTGAGCACTATGGGACGTAACTGCTGAGGTCATCAGTCCCCTAGAACTTAGAACTACTTAAACCTAACTAACCTAAGGACATCACACACATCCATTCCCGAGGCAGGATTCGAACCTGCGGCCATAGCGGTCGCGCGGTTCCAGACTGTAGCGCCTAGAACCTCTCGGTCACATCGGCCGGCGTCGTTTCATTCTCAAGAATGTCTCGAATAGTTGATTTAGAGATTTTGTTCCATTGCGATTTTTGACACAACAATTTTTACTAATTAGGCGACACGTACACTACATAACTTTGTCTGCTCCCAACTGACCAATCAAGCGCACGTCTGTTGTTAGCTTAAGCTGCCACCGTAGTTGGTGCGCTGGCGGCGTTCGCGCATCAGGAGCAGAACCAGTCTCGGCACTTTTTGGACGGACGATGTATTCATCCACGAACAAGAGGCATGTGTCGTTGAGAGTTGTCTTGTAGGATAAAATCATCACTGGAATGAAGACAAGCTCTAAAGGCTTCAGTAACTTCAATTCTGAAACTTCCCAACAGGTTAAAACTTTGTGCCGAATTAAGACCTTGCTTCTCTCAGGCAGTGCTGCTATCGAATAAGCTATGGACGCACGACTTGTATGGCTCCCCTCCCAAAGCTTAGCCTCTAGCTTAACCAATTTAATTATGATCAAGCTACGAGTAGAAATTAAGAATACTAAGTTGCAGAGATTACAACGTTGTAAATAAGAGTTATAGACAGACCCAAATAAACAAATGTACTGGGTATAGGCCGCAGTCAAAGATACAGAAAACTAACTTAATCAGTTAGTGTGACGGCACTGAAATGAGTGATAAAGCGTGCTTAAACTGTTGAACTTCTACAGGTTTTGGTCCAGCAGTCACTACTCGGTCAAATTATCGAAATACACGAGAAAATGAAGGCCAGCGAGACAGACATTCTGTCGAATGATGATACGATGGCAGTAAAACATATTGCATTACCTGAGCGGCACCATATAATGTGAACACTTGTCAAAAGTCTGAATAACTACATTTTGAACCGCGGAGGGCTCCGAAACATGCAGCAAGTGTGTCAATGAGGTTTTGGAAGGTAACGACAGGGATGTAGAGCCATGCCGACTGTAGAACCTAGGCCAGCTGCCGTAGGTTTCTCGGTTGAGACTCCACGGCGCGAAAATCCCGATTGAGGCAGTCCCAAAGAATCTCGATTTGGTTAAATCCGGGGAGTTCATTGACGAGGGGAGTACGACAAACTCATCCTTGTGCTCTTCGACCCACGCACGTACAGTGTGAGCTGTGACACATTGCATTGTCCTGCTGGTAGATGCCATCATGGCGAGGAATAAAAAACTTTATGTACGGGTGGAGACGAATAGGTGCATTCTTGTGTTGATCTTTTATGCTTCCCAAAATGACGAGATCATCCAGGGAATGGCACGAAAACATTTCTCAGACCATAACACTCCCTCCTTCGGCCCGGGCCCTTCCGACGACTGTTGCAGGAAGTTTGCTTTCAGTCCGATGGGGCACGAAAGGCGATTCATCCGGAAAGCCCATTGGTCGCCACTCAGTGGATGTCCAGCTGCGGTACTTGGGTGCTAACTCCAGCCTTCGTCGACGATGAACAGCACTCAGCGTTTGTGGATGAACCAGGCGCCTGCTACGGACGCTTATATGCAGCAACGTTCCCAGAACGGTCGTTGAAGAGACACTGGTGGTAGCTACTTGGTCCATCTGGGCGGTCAGTTGCTCAACAGTTGCACATCCATTCGCCCGCACACGTCTCCACAGCCATCGTTCCCCCTCTGTCATCTATGGCCTGTGGTACACCACTGTTGCCTCGGTGCCCTTAGCCGTTCGGAGGTACCTCCATCCTTGGCCCGAAAGCCAATGATCATGCCCTTTTGGACGTCAGATAAATCACTTCGTTTCTGCATTACGAGACGACTGCACTGTTTGCCGCCTCCCCTTGACACTCTTCTGGTACCTTAATGTGACTAGACGGTGTAACATCTATAAATCGAGTTGCAGCGACTAGCAAGCAACAAGATGCTCAAATTACCTGCTCGGCGAAAAACTGACAGCATTCCCTAAACTTCTGAAACTGTAGCACTCAGGAAAACTGCTAGAACATGGCACGCAAGCCGCTGACCAATGTGGCCTGGAGATTGACTTTACCTATCGCGGAAGCGTTGTTGACTTGTGCAAGGTGGTCCAAAAAGTGATGGACATTGCTCGCCTTGAGTGGTATTTAAAATCTCTGCACCCAACTAAAACAGTCGAGAGGCCAAAGTGGCACTGCTGTTTAAGGCCAAGCTAATTGTGTCTTCTGTTGCAGTTCTAGAAGCATCATTCTGGAACGTTACGTTGCCACGGAGTGTTGCTTTCTAGCGGGCGTGGAGGCGTTCAAGCTCATACACAGACTTGGTTTTAACGGAAATAGCCATCTTGGCGACAGTTTGTGACCTTTTTAATCCAACTGTGTATCGACTCGCAGAAATCACGGAAAAATACCTTTATAATTATGTATCGACATTATCTGTTTATTCTGTCTCGACCGTCCTCGCATCACACGTGAAACTGATCTGCGAATTTACACATTCATTAGTGACGGATGTTCCTAGATTATATTTTAGCGTCTAGCGCTTCATTTCCTTTAATCTAAGTACTTACAAATTTTTATAGTTTTATTGCCATCCTTTGAGTGTGTGGTATCACAGACTCAACGACTCGTCTTTACAATTTCACTTCTGGCAGCACCTCCGTCCTGTTTTCCAAACTTTACATGAGCTTCCTGCTTTGGGATGAGGAGTGGCACTCCTACAAGATTGGCCGAGTGGCTTCTGTCGAAGAGGTAGTGACGGAAGTGAGTCACTGTGTCGTATTTGGAAGGCTTGACCAGTAACAGCACGCTTCTGGATTCTACTCCCTATCCGGCACACAGTTTTAATACACCAGGAAGTTTCAAACCAGTGCACACTACGGAGTAGTGTGAAATATTTACTCTGTAATTCCAGTTTTGTATGGAAAGATATGGACATCCGCACGTCCATCTAAAGTTGTAAAACCACCGTACACAAAAACAATGACTGCCACATAAGACAATGACTGCCTCGCCGAAAAGCTCCCCTCCGGGATGTTAAGAGGATGGTAGCGCGAACCGCTTCTTCACAGTCAACATACGTTTGTTGTCCCTTTTCGAGGTAAGCTGGAACTCGCATATGAGAACTCTCTTATACACGGGGCTTCTGTTGAGTCTAACGAGAACGTTATTGGATTATATGAAACCATTGTCTACATACATCACATAAATAAATAAAATATAATAAATATTTTCACAAAGTTTCACTGTCCCACGATCAATCGATTTTCACGAGGGCCCTCGCAAGTAGCGATAGTTTAATTAGGACCATCCTGTAAGAAAAAGGGAAAAATCAGTTCGCAGGAATGGTGCCATTTACTGAAACGGCTATGATACTTTGAGGGAGAAAATACGAAAGAATGTTTTCACTCCAGCTGGCGAATTTCCACACTGTCATGGAGCATCCCACCTGGGTAACGAATGGAAACACCGCCATTAGCAAGAGTAACTCCTGCCAACTGGCACAACGTGTCAAACGTGTGACAAATGACAGCTGCCACCCCCCCCTCCCCCCTCCGTGGTTTGATCTGCTGTTCGGCACACCACGGACACATCTATCCGCGTGTTAAAGGGACGGGGGCCGACTGGAGAAAATCTTCATCCCCTTAGGTGTCTCGGCAGCTCCCCTAGACAGTGACAAATGACATACGCCGGCAGGGGCCCGGAATCACGTCATATCCTACGAGCGGAAAGCCACAGACACAGAGAGAAGACTCTCATGAACCTCCTACAGACTTACTTTCTGTACGAACACAACGTATACAGTACAGTATAATGACACCGAAGTGCAAATGAAATTAAAAGAAATAATACATAATTTTGATGAATGCCCCCCAATGTTTCTAACACTCGCGAATGTTCCGTTTCATTACTTATTAAGTTCATTCAGAATTACTTTAGATTTTATAGTAACGAATTCATTTCATCTGGTTCAAAACACAGATTTATTTTTTCAGTGTTTTGATAGGAACTGTGTTTCAAACCTGGGACTTTATTTTTCTTTGGTGACTTGCGGATTATGACACTCATGCAGAGTCTGTAACGCTCAAAACGCCTTTGTATTTTGCTAGCGGCTGACGAAGATGTACAGTTATGCAGTTTTGGTGGTACACCAGACAAAGTGAATATTTGTCTCTTCAGGTATGATAAGTCACTCTCTCAACATTTCTTTACTTATTTTCCATCATATGTAACATCTGTCGTGTAATACCAATCACAAACCGCGCTAATACAACATAAAAAGAAAGGTATACCATAATTTCATAATATAGTCTCTGTTGTTACCTAAATTTCAGAATTATATATTACTGATCTACTTCAAGACAGACATTATAAATTATCATGACAGAAGAAAACAGCAGATATACATAATCGGGAGTGACCGTACATCCTCATCGCGACGAAAAACCGCCACCGTAAGTGAGGTCCCTCATGTTAGAGTGGTTGCTCACGAGACCTGGTAGCGGAATTATTTTCATTCCCTGTATTTGTGCGAAAAAAGAGGTAAGGGTAAAGGTTGCGCGTAGAGTTGCTGATCGTTAGACCGTGTCTTTCATTTTCGAGTTAAATTCAAACTACCCGCTATCAGATGTTGGAATACCCTCGCCCAATTACGACGTTAGGGTAGGACCTTCTCTTCGAGTGAATTAGGCCGTGGATCGGCACCACACTTTATCTTTTTTCCCGTTCTTACATCGTCAACAACAACAACAACAACAAAAATGCAGAAAAACTGATACACCTGCCTAATATCGTGTAGGGCCCCGCGCGAGCACGCAGAACTGCCGCAACGCGGCGTGGCATGGACTCGACTAACGTCTGAAGCAGTGCTGGAGGGAAATGACACCATGAATCCTGTAGGGCTGTCCATAAATACGTAAGAGTACGAGGGGGTTGAGATCTCTTCTGAACAGCACATTGCAAGGCATCTCAGATATGCTTAATAATGTTCATGTCTGTGGAGTTTGGTGGGCAACGGAAGTTTTTAAACTGAGAAGTGTGTTCCTGAAGCCACTCTGTAGCAATTCTGGACGTGTGCAGTGTCGCATTGTCCTGCTGGAATTGTCCAAGTCCGTCGGAATGCACAATGGACATGAATGGATGCAGATGATTAGACAGGATGCGTGTCACCTGTCAGAGTAGTATCTGACGTATCAGGCTCTGAAAGCCCATATCGATGATGTTTCATTGGACGGTTCGCACGCCTACATTTGTTGATGGCCCAGCATTGAAATCCGCAGCAATCTGCGGAAGGGTTGAACGTTTGCCACATTGAAAGATTGTTTTCAGTCGTCGTTGGTCCCGTGCTTGTAGAAGAATCTTTTTCCGGTCGCAGCGATGTCGGAGATTTGATGTTTTATTGGATTGCTGGTAATGACGGTACTCTCGTGAAATGGTCGTACGGGAAAAAAACCCAGTTCATCGCTACCTCGGAGATGCTGTGTCCCATCGCTCGTGCGTAGACTATAACACCATGTTCAAAATCACTTAAATCTTGATAATCTGCCATTGCAGCAGCAGTAAACGATCTAACAACTGCGCCAGGCACTTGTTGTCTTATGCAGGCGTTGCCGTCCGCAGCGCTGTATTTTGCATGTTGAAATATCTCTGCATTTGAATATCCGTGCCTATACCAGTTTCTTTGCCGCTTCAGTGTACAATGACCTACATTAAAACAGTTACACTTACGATAACCCTCTTACCCTTCGTGAACAATGAGAATATGTGCAAAGCTTTCCTGTTAGGCAGGCAAGCCAACAATAACAAATTCTGTCGTGGCACGGAACAGAACCAAGGTGCTGGAAAAATACAATAAGGACGATTAGGGTTTAATGTTCGTAGACGACGTGGTCATTAGAGACGCAGCACCAGCAAAGATAAGGGAAGGATGGGGAAGGGAAGGGCAACGAAAACCCTTAATCTGGATGGACGGTCGGGATTTGAAACGCTGTCCTTAGGCAAATGTGTCCACTGTCTTACCACAGGGAATTGTTTCCAGCTTTAATTATCACTCTGCAGCCAAGCGCGCGCATTTCTTGGCAAATTAAAATTGCGTGGCGCGCCGGGACTCGAAACTGGGATATTAAACTGCCAGCAACTAACATACCGGCGCACATTCCGCTGAAGAGTGACAGTTCATTCTAAAAACAATCCCCTAAGGTGTGGCTAAGCTACTTTTCCGCTATATGCTTTCTTCCAGGAGTGCTAGCCCCGCACGGTATGTATGGGAACTTCTGTGAAGTTTGGTAGATAGGACATGAGGTACTGGTGGCAGTAAAACTGTGACGGCGGGCCGTGAGTCATGTTAGGATAGCTCAATCGGTAGAGCACTTGGCTGCAAACGGCAAAGGTCCCAGATTCGAGTTCCGATCCGGCACGCCGTTGTAATCTGCCAGGAAGTTTCAGTCTTGTGTTGTCACACGGTATTCGCTGGCGCTGGTGATAGGTGCAAAAAACACGACAGGCCGTGTCTTTTTTCCTTCGATGTAAATGAGTTCATTACGCAGCAACCTCAATTTATTACATGTATAATTTGTTTTATTTTATTTAATCGTATCGCTAGGGCCCCCCGTCGGGCAGACCGTTTCCAATTTGACGCCACTTCGGCGACCTGCAGTCGATGAGGATGATAGGATGATAGGATGATGATGATGATGATGATGATGACAGCACAACACCCAATCCCTGGGCTGAGAAAATTCCCCGACCCAGCTGCGTATCGAACACGGGCCCGGAGGATTGACAATCCGTCGCGCTGACCATTTTTTTAAATCTCATTTTGTTGGTTTTCGTTCGTTTCATCAGCTCGGTGCGGACGTCGCAATACACCCGTTTCAGTTCGTCGTTGATCCATTAACTCAGTTTTTTTTTTATTACAGAGGGCAGCTAACCCTCTGACTGAACACGCTGAGCTACCGTGCCGGCACCATTCAGCTACCGGGGGCGGACACATGTATAATGAAACATAGGAAGAGCAATGTGTTTCGGCTTTGACTCTGTTGGAGGATGACAGAAAAAGATTCACTGCGTGTAAACAGTAAGCAGGAATTCAAGGACGTGCACCTTACGTTGACGGCGGGTTAAGGCAGTAACAGCTGCCGTCACCTGACACCGACCGCTGACCAGTTAGCCTCGTTCGCTCCCAGCACGCACCGACGTCGTGACTTTCGGCGAAAGCTGACACGCTCGATACGCAGCAGAAGAGCCGTGGCTTTATTACACTGAAGTGTCGTCTACATAAAGCTCGAGTTCCGTCCTAGGAATAGCTGACTTTATCAGCCATCTCGAAGCCGGTCAAGACGTAAAAAGTTTACGAGTACCGTGCAGAGGAGAGACGTTCCGTCTCGTGGGCGGCGACACTTCCGTGATAGCGGTGGTCCAGACTAGCGCCTGCATACTATAACAGCGGAGCCTATGAGGGGCTCATCTGAAGCCAACGGCGGGGAAAATGGTGCCTCATCCGGTGGCGGTCGTAGCGTCGCAGATATACGAGCCTCGGCCTGACGGAATACGGAAAACCGTGATCGTCCATTCCCTCGAAGCGGGCGAGGAGGCGGGCGAAAGACAGCCGTCTTGCACAGGGAACCAGAGAAGGCGTCTACATAAAGCCGGCACAATTTTGCCTCAGAACCGGCGGCTCTTGTATTGTGTGCTTTATCAACATGTGACGATTCATACTTTTTCCGTATTGGAACACTTCGTTTCCTTAATGAAAGGGATTTTAACGGAGTCACGCCTGTGCCAGATCAAACTGACGAACCTCTGCTCCTAGTCAGCTGAGGCAACATGCCTCTGTAAATTTCGCAGCAGAGGCTTAAGAATGCAACTCTGCGATGAAAACTATTCTTCTGCAAGCTATCTCTGTTCAACCGGCCGACCAGCGAACGTTTCGACGCGAGATACAAACACAGACCCCACACTGGGACAAGCGTCAAGGGCATATCGAGGCGTGAGTTACATAACTAAACGATTCACACACACACACACACACACACACACACACACACACACACACACTTGCGCCAACACACAAGATAACCGAGACCAGAAATTATCGATAGCGAAAATTACTAAACAACGGGTGAGGTAGTGAGGTAGCATTAACTCTGTCCCTGAGTGACAAGGGAGAGACCATGATTCCACGTAACAGAATACAAGCAAAAACCTTGGTCTAGCAAATCGGCTATCTAAGAACATTATCTTGGCACCGGTCACCCTATGGAATATAACAACGGAGATTCTGGCATGCAATTCCAGATGATGGCATAGCGTTATTAAGGAAGCAGTTGACATTACATTATTAAGTAACCTCGTAAACAGAGGTGGAGATTCTTGCTTGAGTTAAGGGAGGAATCCTGCGCTTTCCCTTGTCAAAAAAACAGTTAATACTGCCTAATCCGTTGTTTGGTAATTTTCACTATCGATAACTTTTGGCGTCGGTCATATTCGGTTGTGTGGCGGCGGTAACAGTCTGGAGTGTGTGTGTGTGTGTGTGTGTGTGTGTGTGTGTGTGTGTGTGAGATCAGCCCTTCTGAACTGCTCAGCAGATTAAATTATCTTACACAGAGTTGGCTTTCTGCATTTTTGGCTTGAAAAAATGACAAGGTAGTCCCCTCTGAAAACTTTGGCTACCTGCCCCACAGTATATGGAAAAATATTTACCTTATGCGTATCCAGCTTTACAGGAATTATGTTCAGACTGTGCGCTGCAAGATCGGTGTTGTTAGTAGTCTTAGTGTAGTGACTTACAGTTCGGTGCCGGTACTGGTACGGCGACGTAGGATTGAAACACAATCATTAGTGTGCAATACAGCTGCAAACACTCAATGTACGTCTGGACAAGGTGAGCAGTGCTTTACAAGTAAAACTGTTTTTATCAAAACAACGGCAATAGTGCTGCTATTCTTCGCGAGTATCGCCGTTTTAAAGAATGCGAAGAGGTCCTCTTCCCGCATCGGGTTTGAAGAACACGATTCGGAAGCTCGAATTAAATGGCGATTTGGGAATTGCTGCTGGGACTGGACGATGGCCAATTGCGTCACAATTTGTTAAAGAAGTTGCTGCTGCCATGGCTGAGAACGCTGGACACGATGTGCGAGCATCGAGCAGTGCACAAGCTGTGTCACGACAGCTGAACATTTCATGGTCGACCCTTGTTTCGGGCAGGAGTAGAGCAGTCTCTAGTGTGGTTCCAGGCTGTCGCGGATGCAGATGGTCGTTACACAGACACGTTTGTATCCTGGAACGTACACATGGTACGCGATAAAAAAAAAATGTTGCCCTCCGATGTAGAAATTAAATACGTTTATTTCAATGCTTGAATTATATTTTGATTAACATTCAGTCTTGATCACGTTATGTCTGTTTTAATGAGTAACCTGTTTCGGTTTTTTCTATAAAACCATCATCAGACCCATTGGCTCCCTTGGGTTGGTAGGTGGAGCTCTCCTTGCTGCTGTGCAGTCAACTGTTGACTGCACAGCAGCAAGGAGAGCTCCACCTACCAACCCAAGGGAGCCAATGGGTCTGATGATGGTTTTATAGAAAAAACCGAAACCGGTTACTCATTAAAACAGACATAACGTGATCAAGACTGAATTTTAATCAAAATATAACAATTAATTGATCACTGCATTCCAAAAATGTTTACCAAAATAATGCTTGAATTGGTTATTTCTCTGCCGAATTTTCTTACAAATGTGTCCAGAAAGTTTCATTGTCTTACGGCCACTTCGTTTGTCATAGGGGCCCTCTCAACTAGCGAGAGTTTAATTATAATCGCCGGCCGCGGTGGTCTAGCGGTTCTAGGCGCTCAGTCCGGAACCGCGCGACTGCTACGGTCGCAGGTTCGAATCCTGCCTCGGGCATGGATGTATGTGATGTCCTTAGGTTAGTTAGGTTTAACTAGTTCTAAGTTCTAGGGGACTAATGACCTCAGAAGTTGAGTCCCATAGTGCTCAGAGCCATTTGAACCATTTTTTGAATTATAATCATCTTGTACCAACATGGAAAAACTACGCTTTATTTCTGTGTGCTAGGCAGAGAAAATTATATGCAGATGACCTAGCCCTTGCTACGCAGAGCTCATGCTTTGAAAGAGTGGAAAGAAACCTGACAACAGCACTTAGAACACTGTCAAGCTACTACAATCGGAACCAACTCAGACCAAACCCTTCGAAGACACAAGTGTGTGCCTTTCATTTAAGGAACAGGGAAGGTAATCGTGAGCTACATATTGCATGGTCAGGCATCCAACTCCAGCATCATCACGCACCTCAATACTTGGGAGTCACTCTCGATAGAACTCTGACATTCAAAACTCACTGCAAGAGCACCAAAATGAAAATCTCCGCTCGAAACAACCTAATTCGCAAACTAGCGGGGACACAGTGGGGATCACATCCACAAACTATTCGCTGTTCTGCAATGGCACTGTGCTTTTCTACTGCTGAATATGCTTCTCCAGTCTGGTACAGGTCATCTCATGCCAGACAAGTAGACATTGCTCTCAACGAAACCTGCAGGTTGATCACAGGCTGCTTAAGACCTACCCCAATTGATAAGCTTTACTGCCTGGCTGGAATAGCGCCAGAACAGTGGCTGCCAACAAGGAGAGAATGAATGTGGAACAGGACAGTGCCCATCCGCTGCACGGACATAATCCACCACAGCAACGGCTGATATCGCGAAAGAACTTCCTGAGAACACCAGAGAAGGCAAGGCTGGAGTTATGGAAGAAGTCGACGCCTCACCTGCAGACGCCAGAAGCTGAAGAACTACCTCCTGTACACAACGAGAGCTGGCTGGTGTGGAAATCTTTAAACAGATTACGATCAGGAGTTGGACGATCCACAGACAACCTGAAGAGATGGGGCTTCATAACAGAAGATACGTCCTGTGATTGTGGACAAGAACAAACCACAAGCCACATGCTCCAGTGCCTTTTGTGCCCTACATCCTGCACGAAGACTGATCTTCTGCAAGCCACTCCAAGCGCTTTGGAGGTTGCAAAGTACTGGGCACATGTAATATATATATATATATATATATATATATATATATATATATATATATATATATTGATGTGTATGGCTACTGTAAATTTGTATGTTTCTGATCGAGAATAAATTCGAGAGAAAATTCTCCCTCTGCCCTCGTAATACAGCTTCTATACGGCTTTGTCATCATCCTGAAAACGTAGTAAATGTTGTCAAAGATATTGAATTCCTGTGGGGATGCAACTGTTCCAGCGTGTACCGCATTTTAGACAAATGCTTATCGTTCGAAGACAGAATTGCTCATTGCCTCACTAGCACATAAGTTACTGTTTATAGCAATGTAAACGTGTGTGTAGTGCTGAAATAACTGTAGACTAGTTCGCAAACTGCTGTGTATCGATCCTCAGAAATGTGGTTCCGGCGGCGGAGCCATCAGATAACGAATGAGATGAACTGGAATGCGAGCCACTAAACGCAGAGCAATGTCCGGTTTGGGAGAGGGGTTCCTCGTACACGGCGCGTCCGCCTCGAGCGCTAGCTCCCCTCGCTGACGAGGATTTTATGCACACTTCTGGAGGGGACCAAGGCGCTATCCGCTTCGGATCTGCGTGGGGTCCACAGCGATCCAGCTGCTGCTCAAGGGGACATAAAGTACGCTACTAGCCCGACACCCCACGCAGAGCCGGCGACAAGCTCAGCTCTCGCAGAAGCTCTGCCCGCGTTGCGACTCGGCTACCATATGAAGCTGCCACAAGGATTTAAAGATGACAGATAGTCATTTTGAAGTATCGTGTGTCTCTGAAAGAGAGAGAAAGTGACTGTATCCGTAACAAGACTGCACTGCGTAAATCGTTCATACAGTGTGACAATAATGCCTTCGAAACGTTGGATGACAGAGAGAAAGTTGAAGTACTAAATTATTTTTTCCAGATTTGTTTCACTGCGGAAGATAGCACAGCGGTTCCTCCTCTAAGTCGTCAGACGAACGTCAATGTGACAGATAGCGACATAACAGACAACGGATAGAAAAGTAACTGAAATATCGCAACAGATGAAAGGCCTCTGGAATTCATCGGATAACAATATGATTCTAAACAGACTATTCGAATGAGCTTGCATCTCTTCTAACAGCAGTGGACCGTAGAACTCTGAAGGTGCGAAGCGTTCCTGAAGATTGCAAAAAAAGCACAGGTGCCGGCCGTTGTGGCCGAGCGGTTCTAGGCGCTTCAGTTCGGAACCGCGCTGCTGCTACGGTCGCAGGTTCGAATCCTGCCTCGGGCATGGATGTGTGTGATGTCCTTAGGTTAGTTAGGTTTAAGTAGTTCGAAGTCTAGGGGACTGATGACCTCAGATGTTAAGTCCCATAGTCCTCAGAACCATTTGAACCATTTTTTTTTTTTTTTTTTGGAAAAGCACAGGTCATTCCCGTTTTCAGGAAGGGTCGCCGAACAGACGCACAATACGATAGGCATAATTCTCTGACGTTGGTCAGTTGCAGAATTTCAGAATACGTTTTATTCTCATCTATTACAACATTTCTAGAGCCCGAAAATCAACATGGATTCCGAGCACAACCTTAGGTCAAAGAAGCCAGCTTAAGGAGATAATAGGAGAGAAATCACATTCCTTTGTACTTTTTTTTACATTAGTTACAGTTAGCTGAAAATACCATCATCAATGACACAATGAATGTACTATTTGTACTGTATCTTACAAAATGTGCTGAAACTGACGACCATCTACCCCAATGCGATCATGACATCGGCGAACAAGGCTCTGACAAATACCCCTGGTGTGTTTCGAATCACATCACAGACAGCAAGAATTCTGGCAACTAATTCCATCTCCTTATCCACTGGGGTCTGATAAACAAGTGACTTTAGATATTTCCACAGGAAATAATTAAGGGGATTCAGGTTAGGTGACCTCGCAGGCCATGAAATAGGACCTCCCCTTCCAATCCAGAGACCAGGAAATACTGTATTAAGCTGGTTGCGGCCATCCACATTGAAGTGAGGCGGTGCACCGTTATGTTGGATCCACATACTCTCACGAACAGCCAAGAGTACTTTCTGCATCAAGCTCAGGTAGAACTCTTTACACGTACCTCAAGTAAGGAAAGCCTGCATCATGACTCCTTAGCAATCAGCCTCGCTTTCGTTTTATCCTTGTAGGAAATAAAGAATGTATATGTGAATAAACAGCACAGTACGTGTCAACTTGTACGCACGTTAGTTTTATGTAAGCTGGAAAACAGTAATGCTAGACAAAGCGGCAGACAAGTTTACTTCCATATCTCCTTAAGCTGGCTTTTCCGACCCCAGGTTCCCTACCTCAAATTGTTCAGGGGAGCATTCAATGTGCCCTGGAATGCAAACTCCCCGTATGTATAAATGATATAGTACATAACGTCAGAAGTTCCATGAGGCTTTTTGCGGATGATGCGGTTGTACACAAAGAGGTCGCAACGCTGGAAAATTGTAGCGAAATGCAGTAGAACCTGCAAAGGATCGCCGCTTGGCACAGGGAGTGGAAATTGACACTCAACATGAAGAAATGGAACGCACTGCGCATAAACAGGTACTAAGACCCATTATTTTATGATCACACGATTGTAGTACAATCACTTCACGCAATTACATCCATAAAATATCTAGGAGTATTCGCTGGAAGAATCCTCAGGGAGTGTAGCTTACAAAACCCTCGTTCGACCAATACTGAATAATGCCCGTCAGTCTGTGGTCTACTGCAGACCGGGTTCGTACAGGAAACACAGAAGATCCAAAGAAGGGCAGCACGTTTCGTTACAAGTTTACACAGAAAACCCAAAAGAGGCGTTGTGCGTCACTGTGTGTTTTACTGTTAAAATTCCGATAGCATACGTTTCTAGAATACTCAACCATCACATTGCTTCCTCCCACGTACATCTCGCGTAAAGACCGTGAAGGTAAAATTGAAGAGAATCGAGCTCACACCCGAGGCTTACCAACGATCGTTCTTCCGGGGAAATAAGCGCGAATGGAACAGAAAGGGGATGTAACAGTGGTGCACAAAGTACCCTCCTCCACGCGACGAGAAGCAGCTTGCAGTGTATATATGTAGATGGAGGTTAAGGTCCTAACAAGCAGCCACGGAGCTGCTTCATACGAAAGATGGAATGAAGGAGGAAGTTTGACGTCCCATCGGCAACGAAGTCATTAAAGATGGAAGCTAAGTTCTGACTGGAAATAATGGTGTCCTTTTCAAAAGGACTATTCCCGGATTTGCCTTAAGTGATTTAGGGAAATCACAGATCTGACTACACGGCTGGGGATCTAATCTCGGTCCTCCCCAATGTGATTCCATTATCCAAACCACTGTGCCACGGTGCTCTGTCCTTTATCTGAGGACAAAGCAAAAATATCTCAACCTTCCACAGCTATGACAGAAAATTTTGAAATTTGTGTTTGATAAAAGTTGCACAATAATGTATATTTAAGTTAAGGGTGGTGTTAACCTGCGGAACAGTTTTGTTTACACTAATTTATTATTAAGTTGTCGTCTTGTGTGTGTTTCGTAGAGACAGATATACTGGAATGCAATGCCGTCACGGATGGTTTCATCGCTAATGGAAATTTACGCAAATTTGGCGAAGATTTTCAAAGGGTCTGCTCCCTCTTTTTCCACAGATGAGACATACGAAGCTCAATGTGACCGCTGTTCCCTTCAAGGCAATTTATGTAAAGAACGTTCCAAAACTGCAACAGGAGGTGAAAATATTAAATGGTACAAATGGCTCTCAACACTATGGGACTTAACTTCTGAGGTCATCAGTCCCCTAGAACTTAGAACTACTTAAACCTAACTAACCTAATGACATCACACACATCCATGCCCGAGGCAGGATTCGAACCTGCGACCGTAGCGGACGCGCAGTTCCAGACTCAAGCGCCTAGAGCCGCTTGGCCACTCTGGCGGAGTGAAAATATTAAGAACGAGCACAATATAATTGGAAAATCGGTGATTAATCTGGTATGAATTATTGAATTTGTCCGTGTTACATGGAATTGGTACAAGTGTCCGACTGTTTAAGGTTGTGCCTGGTAAGAAAATATTCTCATAACACGGTAAGAATATTTCCGAAGATACCCTCAATAGCACATGCAGAAATCTGTAATTAAAAGTTGACTCACGAGCAACAGTCAAGATCCTGCTGACGGTTGCTCGCTGACAAAATGTGTCGTCCAAAATATATTAAAAATAAACGTGACTGAATCTCAGAAGGTTAATAAATTCTGTATCAGACAGTTGACAGTATATCACAAAAATGAGTAATGTATACTTGTACATGAAAAATTGCCTTGAGAGAGGTTGTGTAAGATGTATGCTGTAGTTGTTGAGTTCCGACCGAAAATAAATACAAAATCAAATTTCTCAGAAACGTTTGAAGCGCTTTAAAGAGAATCCTTGTTTACTTTGTGCATCGATTTGATCATGTACATGAGACGACAGAAACGAGACAGCAATTAAAACAATGGATACATGGTGGCGATCTTGTCCCAAAAGAGGCAAACTGCATTTCATTTACTGGAAAGGCTTGGGCTAATGTTTCCTGAGATGAAAACGGGAAAACTCTTATTGATTAGCTCGCTTAGGGTAAATGTGAATATTTAGCAAATCTTGTGGACCAACTGTAAGGAAATAAGTTTTCATCAGGACCTGCCCACATAAATGCTTTGGTAGGGAACACTGAAGGATTTGAGGTACAAATTATTGGAACATTCGTATGCTATACATCAGGTCTAGCATCTTCATACTACGACACATTTCCCCACGTAAGAAATCTGTGCCTGGGAAAAGATTTGAGATCGATGAAAGGTAACTGCGGGCTAGTTGCATACAGATTTTCGATAACCGCACTTCAGTGGCTGAATCTACAGGCGAAAAGACGGTGGACAAGGTATGTTTGTTCAAAAGTGGGCTACGTTAAAAAATACGCGCAGTTTTCACATGGAGTACACCATTCTCCTCTACCAGGCAGAGAGATTTTCACGTCGTCCTCGTACTACTGAGGCGGAGAACACGGCAAGTCCCATCACTTGATTTTCCAAGAACTACGCTAAGCGAAAGAGGGGCAAAATACCTGAAAGCTGAAACGTGTCTCAATTTCTTCGTAGATAATTTACCGTTTCTGAGAAAACGACGGTCAGAGTTTTCATGGTAGTTTATATGCTTTTTAGCGCGTAATAAGCTTAGCCGAAGCGGTCGCACAATGGATAGTGTCGCGGCTTCACATATTTTTGCCCCGTGTTCGAAAACCGACCATTGTTTTATTTTTGTTTTTCTTTTTCATTTATGTGTCCATGTCTGCAGACGATTACTACACGAATGTTTTCCAGTATATGTTGAAATAACGTTGTCATTATTCCTCTACTAACAATGTCTGGTGAATGAATTTAAAAAAGAATAGATGAATGAGAAAATTATTTGCTATTGTTTTACGTGAAATTCCTGTAGTGTATTTTGATTCATAATCAACTAGAAGCGCCAGTTTTCGGAGAACTGAACCTTTATGCGCGGTTTATCGCGAATTTATGGCCAACGCCTGAAATCTTCAGCAAAGAGATTCATACGAAAAAACGTCACAGTGGCATATCTGCCTTCGCGCGATGCCCACGGTGTTCGGAATTCCTACATTTCCAAAGTTTCTACGATCAGTATCCTCCAAGGGAATGCACCAAATCTTCCTGAAGAATAAACAAAAGAATAAAATGTAAGAATTATTATAGGAATTGATGTAAGAATGAAGTATAAGAACGAGAGTTTAAAAAAAAATTGTAACTCCGAAAACAGCATTTACACACACACTATGTGATCAAAAGTATCCGGACACCCCCAAAAACATACGTTTTTCACATTAGGTGGATTGTGCTGCCACCTACTGCCAGGTACTCCACATCAGCGACCTCAGTAGTCATTAGACATCGTGAGAGCAGAATGGGGTGCTCCGCGGAACACACGGACTTCGAACTGGGTGTCACTTGTGTCATACGTCTGTACGCGAGATTTCGACACTCCAAAACATTCCTAGGTTCACTGTTTCCGATGTGATAGTGAAGTGAAAACGTGAAAGGACACGTACAGCACAAAAGCGTACAGGCCGACCTCTCGTCTGTTGACTGACAGAGACCGCCGACAGTTGAAGAGGGTCTTAATGTGTAATAGCCAGACATCTATCCATACCATCACACAGGAATTCCAAACTGCATCAGGATCCAGTGCAAATAGTATGACAGTTAGGCGGGTGGTGATAAAACTTGGATTTCTTGGTCGAGCGGCTGCTCATAAGCCACCATCACGCCGGTAAATGCCAAACGACGCCTCGCTTAGTGAAAGACGCGTAAACATTGGACGATTGACCAGTGGAAAAACGTGGTATGGAGTGACGGTACACAAGGTGGAGATCCGATAGCAGAGTGTGGGTATGGCGAATGCCCGGTGAACGTCATCTGCCAATGTGTGTAGTGCCAACAGTAAAATGCGAAGCGCTGTCGTTATTATGTGGTCATGTTTTTCATGGAGGGGGCTTGCACCTCCTGTTGTTTTGCGTGGCACTATCACAGCACAGGCCTACACTGATGTTTTAAGCACCTTCTTGCTTCCCACTGTTGAAGAGCAACTCGGGGATGGCTATTGCATCTTCAACACAGTCGAGCACATGTTCGTTTTGCACGACCTCTGACGGAGTGGTTACACGACAATAACATCCCTGTAATGGACTGGCCTGCACAGAGTCCTGACCTGAATCCTACAGAATACCTTTGGGATGTTTTGGAACGCTGACTTCGTGTCAGGCCTCACCGACCGACATCGATACCTCTCCACAGTGCAGCACTCCGTGAAGAATGTGCTGCCACTCCCCAAGAAACCTTCCAGCACCTGATTGAACGTATGCCTGCGAAAGTGGAAGCTGTCATGAAGGCTAAGTGTGAGCCAACACCATACTGAATTCCAGTTTTATCGATGGAGGGCGCCACGTACTTGTAAGTCATTTTCAGCCAGGTATCCGGATACTTTTGATCACATATATATTTCACAATTGTGAAACCCAGCTGTAATTTTACAATTAATCTAATTCCCTTGTATACCATAATTTGATAAGAAGCATCCGTATAGTAATATCCTACGCACATAGGTACATAAATGAAAATGAAAAGAAATAAAATAAAAACCGTAATGGGGCTTCTAACACGGGGCGCTAAAGTGTGTGAGATGCTGCAACCGCTTCGGTTGAACATATCGCGTGCTAAAAGGCATATAAATTAAGGCTGAAACTTTGACCGTCGTTTTCTCATAAACGGTCAAACCGAGACATGTGATCGCTTATTCTGACCCCTCTTCCACTGAGCGACGTTTCTGGGAAATCGGGTGATGGCAGTTGCCGTGTTCTCCTCTTAGGTGGGTGACGATGTTTGAATCGTAGCATCCACCGGCGCCTTTTGGATGTGATTTGGAGCGGCGATTAATGAGAAACTATTAGCGAGGTGGAAGTGTCCGCTGGTGGTGAGGGGCCGAGGCCAGGGACGATCATTAGCGGAGCCGCCCGGCGTGGGTGGACCGATAATCGGCGAGCGCACGTGTCGCAGACAGCGCTAAGTAATTCCCGGGTGGCGGGGGTGGGTGGGGGGTGGGGGTGGGCTGTTCCGGCAGTTAGCAGCAGGCAGCAGCACGGCTGTGACCAGCATTGCCAGCGAGTCGCGTCTTCTGTGCGGGGGGCGCGACACCAGTCGGCCTTCCAGAGGATCTTCTAGCAGGGTGGCAGAAAGGCTCTGAAGCGCCACACTCACATTTTATCTATTTTGCCTCACCACGTATATTTTAATAACTCATCAAAAACGGAAACACTTTTTTATGTACTGCAACTGTAACTTAGTTATTGACAAACCAGATATCGCTTCTTAAGACTGACATAATGTGACAACTGGTTGTCGCAATCACGGACAAAATGACGCGCGACTTACAGAGATATCCGTACACAGTTCTTACAAACAAAAAACTAGTACTTAGCAAATGTAGTAATAACGACTTGGATGAGGTTCCTTGGCATATGAATCCCATCAGCATAATCTCGACGGACAAAGCCTTAAAAGTGCATATTGAATATTGCGGTTGTCGATATTGCGCCTGAAGTCATGTTTGCAGAACGTCTTCTGAAATGAGTGTTACGCAAATGAGGCCGCCGCCAAATTCGACATAATCTCGCCAGCTGCAGACTGAGATGTTTTAAAATGTTGAAATAAAGTTCTCTTCGGATTTGTACTTGGTCCGGTAATGATCTGTATCGCGCCAAGCAGGATACTGTAGTTATTCTTGAAAGTGACGACGGACTTGGAAGGCTAATTAGAGTCTATGTGGCGCGTGGCTGCTTGTATTACGAGAAAACACTGTCGCGTTGATTTTAATTTCTACTGGAGGTGTTTCGTAGTTTGACTCTTCATGTTTTACTCTGTCGAACTGTAGTGACGTCCGAAGACTCGATTGGAGAGTTGCCTTAATTAAAGTCAGTCTGGGTAGAGAATTTAAAGCATTTCTTTTCTTTTCTTGCAAAAGACAGTTCATTTATTTTGTGTACATGAGTTATTCTTAGAGTGTGGCGATTTTTTTTCCCTTCAAGAATCGTAATACACACGTTCGCCCTCAGCAGTTTCTGAGCAGTCCGGTACAGTTATTACTTCAGTGCAGAATTACTATCGTGAGATAGCAAATATTCAGGTACCAAATTCGTGGGGCAACTTCCTAGGACGGTAACTTGTACTCGGTGCGCCTCGATTCCTACGGGCCATTTGGTCGACAAACCACATCCCCTCAAGAATATAAACCGCCTGAAAGATATAAGTGGTCCGCTCCACGTCGGTTGTGTGGAATCTGCACAGTAAGATGGGTCGACGTGGAGACGTAACAAAAAGACAGAAAGGAACTGTCGTGTTCGGACGTGCCCATGACCACACTGTGAACGAAGCTGCACGATTAGTTGGCGTGTCAAAGGGGACTGTGCAAAGTGTCTATATGGCACGGTGTACCACTCACAACCGCGCGACACGGCGTAAGAACAGTGGTCGTACACAAAAGGTAACCGACAGTGACCGGAGACGACTATCAGGCTATGTCAACGACATTCAAGTTCTAAAATCTACCAGAATTACTGTCAGTGAATGCGGGTACTACTCAACCAGGTTACAAGAGAACATTGCCAGGGGAACTAAATACAATGCATATCTTGAGCCCGACTGATGCTCAGAGCGGCACTTAATGCTGGACGTTTTCCATCGGCAAAACTAACCACAAAATGGACAATAGCTGACTAGAAGCCCAATGTTTCCCGAGAAGTCTCACTTTTAGTTTTTTCATGCGGTGCAAGTTGTCGCCGGCCGATGTGACCGAGCGGTTTAGGCGCTTCAGTCTGGAACCGCGCGACCGCTACGGTCGCAGGTTCGAATCCGGCCTCGGGCATGGATGTGCGTGATGTCCTTAGGTTAGTTAGGTTTAAGCAGTTCTAGGGGACTGATGACCTCAGATGTTAAGTCCCATAGTGCTAAGAGCCATTTGAACCATTTTTGCAAGTTGTCGAGTGCACCGACGGCACAATGATGTGTTTAACTGGCAGCGTCTGCAGGGACTAGTCCAGGCTGGAGGAGGTTCTCTGATGATGTAAACGTGTTTTTCGTACCACGACTTGGGCTCGCTCATTCAGGTTGCCAGGATGTTTAGTTGAACGTTATCGGTAATCAAGTATTGCCCTTTCTTTTGCATCATCATGATGAATATGCTGTGGATTGTCTTTTCTTCCAAAATGACAACAGCTGTTTTCAGACGGCTGCAAACATACGTTGCTGGTTAGATGAAAAGTCAGTCATCCTTTCGGTCCTTGTCTGGCGCTATAAATCACCCTAACTGAATTCCAAAGAAAATGCTTGGAACTGCATGGAACATCGGATGACACGTAGCGATTAACATACCCACAGTTTCGTAGCTTTCTGGGATCTGATCATCCCTCCCCTATTCATCTTATTTAAGGCCTATTAACTTTTTTCGTTTCCTGAAATTAAAAAGAAGTCTTAAAAGGACGTCATATTGGAACTGTGGAGAACATTCAAAAAATAGGCAGTTGAAGCCTTCCAGCGCTGCTAGAAAGACTTGGAACGACGACTTTGCCAGTGTATATTGCCGAAGGAACAATATTGCTGTGTGAAAAAAATAAAAGCTTTGATAAATATAAAATCAGTCTCACTACTTTTAACACACAGCTCGTAAGACACAATTATTAGATCCGCAATGAATTGTCGATATTATGAAAGGACAAAGTAAACAGATGAAAGTTAGAAGCTACTAGCATCAACGATCGATATCCCAGCAGGAAAAGCTGAATCGCCTCGGAGCCTCTCAGTTGTAACAAATGATACTTTTTTATGGTCAATTCCCATTATTTTCAAAACGCCAACGAAATGATTAATGGCAAGTATTTCAATATTTTGGTATGTGGCAGACGTACACACTGCTTCA
The DNA here is from genome assembly GCF_023898315.1 of Schistocerca nitens. Taxonomy (NCBI): domain Eukaryota; kingdom Metazoa; phylum Arthropoda; class Insecta; order Orthoptera; family Acrididae; genus Schistocerca; species Schistocerca nitens. Next base: position 501,831,718 of record NC_064614.1, on the reverse strand, counting down.
TAGCAGACTGTTTAGTTTACTCCGCAACAATCCCAGAACACTAAAGAGATGAAAATGTTACTAGACCGTAATACATTTTCCTACTCCATATTTTGTTGAAAGGAAGTCATAATTCATAGTTTATGCACTTGTTAATTAAGAGGTCTCCACTGGTATGTCATACACAAAACAGGTACAAAATATCCTACTTTACACCTTATACTGACAATACAAGATTAGTGGGAACGGTGAATTGGTCTAATTGCAATCGTAAATTTTATGAGGGTTTAGTAATCTAGGGTTAAATGTGTAGCCATCTAGGGATAAGAAGAAGGTGGTTGGGTTGGGTTGTTTGGGGGAGGAGAGCGGACAGCGAGGTCATCGGTCTCATCGGATTAGGGAAGGACGGGGAAGGAAGTCAGCCGCGCCCTTTCAAAGTAACCATCCCGGCATGCCTGGAGCGATTTAGGGAAATCACGGAAAACCTAAATCAGGATGGCCGGACGCGGGATTGAACCGTCGTCCTCCCGAATGCGAGTCCAGTGTTCTAGCCACTGCGCCACCTCGCTCGGTTAAGAAGCTGGAAGCACTGGCTTGGTGTCATTTGTCAAACCCATGTCTTGTTGCAGTCGATACGTGACTGCATGTCAGTTACGGCGCTACCTAATTTCACATCCAGTGTGCTTCTGGAAAAAAATATGGCGGCCGCGAGAGGATAGCGGACACTCAGCTCTCGACACGAACGCTGCTAGCAGTGCGAACAAGGCGCCGTCTGTATCGGGAAGCCCCCAGACCTCCGCATCCGTTGCGTGGGGGCTGCACGCAGGAAGCCGCTCCAGTGTGGGGATCAGCCGATGCGATGCGGACGCACTTTCGCTCAGGTATCAAGTTCTCTGCTGCGTAGTCTAGCTAGCCCATGGGACTAATACATTGCTCAACTCTTAAATAAGCGAAGCCTTGATTGCGCAATACATCTATTTTACATGATATGACATTAATTAAATGCGCTGATACGAACTGAATGGATCGATGGGGATGGAATCACTGAAGATGCAGTGACATGAAATGATATCAGTGCGAATCGTTCAGATATGCTGAACTCTTAACGTCATGAATAATTCGTAACAACTGAAAGTTTGTGCCAGACAGCAAGTTTATTCGTCTGGTGCACAGCCCTAATGGCTACCAGTCTTGCTTGCGAGATGAAAGCGGAGCTGACCATTTGCAGCTCAGTTGACAGAACCGATTGTTGACCTCTGGTACAGAGCCGGGTGGAGGGTCTCAATCAGAGGCACAGAGGGTTCTGCGACAGTGTAGGCTGCAGATTCCTCGACTTGAGCCATAGAGTGGTTGAATTTCGGGTTCTGCTGAATACGTCAGGAGTCCACAACACGCAGGAGGCGGCTACACGGGTAGCAGGGGCTGTGTGGTGTGGACTGGGCGGTTTTTTAGTTTAGTGGGTCTTGGGGATATACAAAAAAGGCTTCAGTCTCAAAGGGTGCAGGTCGAACATAGGAAGGACGTAGATACAGCAACCATCGGTATAACAGATGTAAATTGTCGTAGCTTTATTGGGAAAGCACCAGAGCTCCAAGCCCTAATAGAAAGCACTGATGCTCAAATCGTAATAGGCACCGAAAGCTTGCTAAAGCCGGAGATAAGCTCAGTAGAAATATTTGCGAAGAACGAACGGTGTTCCGAAAGGATGAGCTAAACCCGACTGGTGGCGGCGTGTTTATTGCTGTTAGAAGTTGTTTACCTTGTCACGAAATTGAAGTACATAACTGCTTTGAGTTAGTATGGGCGGAGGTCATTGTAGGCAACCGGAATAAAATAATCACTGGATCCTTTTACCGGTATCCCAATTCACATAATACAATTACTGAAAGGTTCAAAGAAAACTTGAGTTTGATTTCAAACACGTATCTGACTCATACGATTACAGTACTGTAACCCCCAAATCCACCAAAAATAAACGAAAAATATACCTATTAAAAAAAAAACAGATAACAATTCACTTGACGCCTTCCTGAGAGACAATCTCCACTCCTTCCAAATTAACAATATAAGTAGAGACCAGGTGTGGCTTGAATTCAGAGAAATAGTATCGGCGGCAACTGAGAGACTTATACCAAATAAATTAACAAACGACGGAGCTAACCCCTCGTGGTATGCAAAACGGGTCAGAAAACTGTTGCAGAAACAACAAAACAAACATGCTAAATTTAAACAGACGCAAAATCTCCAAGATTTTCGACCTTTTACAGAAGCTAGAAATTTAGCGCGGACTTCAATGCGAGATGCTTATAATAGTTTCCACAACGAGACTTTGTTTCGAAATGTAGCAGAAAATCCAAAGAGATTCTGGTCGTATGTGAAGTATGCTAGCCGCAAGACACAATCAATGCCTGCTCTGCGCGATAGAAAATTCAGATGGCTCTGAGCACTATGGGACTTAACATCTGAGGTCATCAGTCCCCTAGACTTAGAACTACTTAAGTCTGACTAACCTAAGGACATCACACACATCCATGCCCGAGGAAGGATTCGAACCTGCGACCGTAGCAGCAGCGCGGCTCCGGACTCAAGCGCCTAGAACAGCTCGTCCACTGGGCCGGCTTTGCGATAGCAATGGATTTACTATCGAAGACAGTGCTGCCAAAGCACAGTTACTAAACACACCCTTCCGAAATTCCTTCACAAAAGACGACGAAGTAAATATTACAGAATTCGAATCAAGAACAGCTGCCAACATGAAGCAACTTAAATCACTTAATAAAAGCAAGTCTTCTGGTCCAGACTGTACATCAATTAGATTCCTTTCTGAGTATGCTGAAGCAATAGCTCCATACTTAACAATCATATAGAACCGTTCGCTCGTCGAAAGATCCGTACCCAAAGACTGGCAAGTTGTACGGGTCACACCAATATTCAAGAAAGGTAGTAGGAGTAATCCACTAAATTACAGACCCATATAATTAACGTCGATATGCAGCAGGATTTTGGAACATATGTTGTGTTCGAACATTATGAATTACCTAGAATAAAACGATCTATTAACACAGAGACAACACGGATTTAGAAAACATCTCTTGTGAAAACTGATTCCGTATTTCTGGATTCCCGGAAGGCTTTTGACACCGTACCACACAAGTGGCTTGCAGTGAAATTACGTGCTTATGAATATCGTCTCAGTTACGTGACTGGATTCGTCATTTCCTGTCAGAGAGGTCACAGTTCGTAGTAATTGACGGAAAGTCGTCGAGTCATATTGCTCCCTCCTACGTGTATCTCGCGAAGAGACCAGGAGGATAAAATCAGAGAGATAGAGCCCACACAGAGGCATACCGACAATCCTTCTTTCCACGAACAATACGAGACTGTAATAGAAGGGAGAACCGATAGAGCTACTCAAGGTACCCTCCGCCACACACCGTCAGGTGGCTTGCGGAGTATGGATGTAGATGTAGAGAAAACAGATGTTATTTCTGGCGTTCCCCACGTAAGTTTTATAGGCCCTTCGTTGTTCCTTATCTATATTAACGATTTGGGAGACAATCTGAGCAGCCTTCTAGTTTGTTTGCAGATGACGCTGTCGTTTATCGACTAGCAAAGTCATCATAAGATCAAAACAAATTGCAAAACGATTTACAAAAGATATCTGTATAGTGTGAAAATTGGCAATTGACCCTAAATAACGAGAAGTGTGAGGTCCACGTGAGAGCTAAAAGAAACCGACAAATTTCGGTCCAATCTAAAGACCGTAAATTCAGTTAAATACCTAGGAATTACAATTACGAACAACTTAAATTGGAAGGAACACACAGAAAATGTTGAGGGAAAGGCTAACCACAGACTGCGTTTTATTGGCAGGACACTTGGAAAATGTAACAGATCTACTAAGGAGACTGCCTACACTACACTTGTCCGTCCTCTTTTAGTATACTGCTGCGCGGTGTGGGATCCTTATGAGACAGGATTGACGGAGTACAGCGAAAAAGTTCAAAGAAGGGCAGCACGTTTTGTATTACCGCTAAACAGGGGAGAGAGTGTCACTGACATGATACGGGATTTGGGATGGACATCATTAACACAAAGGCGTTTTTCGTTGCGGGACAGTCTTCTCACGAAATTCCAAACACCAACTTTCTCCTCTGAATGCAAAAACATTTTGTAGGCGCCGACCTATATACGAGAAACGATCATCACGATAAAATAAGGAAAATCAGAGGTCGTCCGGAAAGATATAGGTGTTCGTTCTTTCCGCGCGCTATACGAGATTGAAGTAATAGGGAATAGTGAAGGTGGTTCGATGAACCCTCTTAAATGCGATTTGCAGAGTATCCATGTAGACGTAGATGTAGAGGGTACGTAACGACCCTCCAGCGACTCCGGTGACCGTGTGATGCTACTCCAAACGTATCATCCAAATATATAATGTGGGAGAACCTGTGATAGTACTGAGAATGAGTTTTTCACTCTGCGGTGGAGTGTACTCTGTTTTGGAACTTCCTTTGCAGATTTGGGGTGCTAGTCCCGGGCCGGTACATAGTTTTATCTTCCAAAAATCTTAGAAACAGCGCACACTCCGCTGTAGAGCGAAACTTCTTTCTGATAACAATTCCATATGATGCAGTTAAGCCTTTTCTCTCAATTGATCGAACATTCGGAAATCTGTAAGTCCACGCTTATAATTTCAATGTCCTTTCAATCTCACCGGAAGAGTCTGACAGTAAAGAATGATGCGAACAATTCCCGCTAGCATGTCGCCGAACTTAGCGCTGTCCACTGGAGGCGAAAGCGGCGTGCGGTCGGAAGCGGTGCTGGATCCATACCAGCTGACTAGCTGCGACGGAACAGCCTGGATCGGAGACGGCGTGGTTCCGAATACTCTCATCGCGGAGGCATTCTTGCACTCGTTTGCCCGCACGTGACACGGCGGAAGCAACAGAGCGCCCGCAGCATGAGTGATCCCTGTCGCGGTTGTGCGTGCCACCTGTTGTCGTGTCCAATGTGCACGAAAGCTCTCTGCTGGCCGAGCTCTTCTTGGCTCACTGGAATATGCAGTCGTTGATCGCTGGGACTGTGATTGCTGCAGCCCGCCTAGCGGAGATGTGTTGCAGGGTGGCGTCAGCGCCTGCTGGCTCGCACGACAAGCCAAAAATTGTTTTTCTTACGAAGGTTCAAATGGCTCTGAGCACTATGGAACTCAACTTCTGAGGTCATTAGTCCCCTAGAACTTAGAACTAGTTAAACCTAGCTAACCTAAGGACATCACAAACATCCATGCCCGAAGCAGGATTCGAACCTGCGACCGTAGCGGCCTTGCGGTTCCAGACTGCAGCGCCTTTAACCGCACGGCCACTTCGGCCGGCTCTTACGAAGGCTTTTGTTGCACAACCATTCCAAGGAACTTTCACCACAATCAGCGAACGTCTCATACAAACAGTCGTCTGAGAATGATACTGTGGGTACCAAACCAGTAATGGCGCGATTCATCCCTAATAAATTGCGTTATTAACAGTGGCTGATTGATGTTTTTGCTTTATTGTAACCTGTGTATTTTGCTTCTTACACCAGCAGAGCAGGCATAGAGACCAACTCACACAGGAAAACATTGAGATCGTCTCATAACTCGATAACTTATGACGGGTAGGGCAAAGCAGGCATGTCATGACGTCAAATGAATAAATTGTCGTCCATAATATCAAACAGACGAGTGAAAGAATGTTTTTAGCAGCGCTGGTATACGAATTGCGGAAGGAGGGCTGATGGGGGAGGATCCGCCGGTAGCAGTGTGCGTAATCACATTACGAAGGCGGGAGAGCGGCCTCTGCGTGTGCGAAGGGCAGGCGGGGGAGGGGGCGGGGGGTGGGGGGGTTGCTGAATGCCGGCAACTGCGACGCGCGCGCACGCACGCACCTCGTGCTGCGATCTGCGGCAGCGGGTGCTGCTGTTTTGACTGCGGAACGACGCCGGCAGAGCCGCCGCGCATGTGTACCGAAGTGCATAGAGCGCATCACACCGTGCCGTGCGGTGCGGTCGCTCTCTCTCAGAGGCATTTGCATCTCTATAAGGCGAATCCCTAGCGGGGTATTCGTCGTATTTCATGAAGGCGTTTCCTTTGCAAACGCTGAACGCCACCTATAATTCAAAAGAAACTGTACGCTTCACTAGCAGATCGCAAGAAAACCACATACTCGCACAAAACTGGGAAAAAGTTAGCTCAACTGAAGCGTAATAATCTCATGTTTCTTGAAATCGCAAACGAGGGATATTTGGTCACTCTCCTCCGCACTGATGACAGAGGTACGGAATCGACAATGTACAGTAGCCACATTCTTACTCTCGTGGCCCCACAACAGGGATGGGAAACACCGACCTGTTAAAACCGATACCGGTATTTTAGTTCTGAATAACCGGTGTTGTTGGGGTCTTCAGCCCTGACACTGGTTTGATGCAGCTCTCCATGCTACTGTATCCTGTGCAAGCTTCTTCATCTCCCAGTACCTACTGCAACCTACATCCTTCTGAATCTGCTTAGTGTATTCATCTCTTGGTCTCCCTCTACGATTTTTACCCCCCACGTTGCCCTCCAATACTAAACTGGTGATCCCTTGATGCCTCAGAACATGTCCTACCAACCGATCCCTTCTACTAGTCAAGTTGTGCCACAAACTCCCCTTCACCCAAATTCTATTCAGTACCTCATCATTAGTTATGTGATCTACCCATCTAATCTTCAGCATTCTTCTGTAGCACCACATATCGAAAGCTTCTATTCTCTTCTTGTCCAAACTATTTATCGTCCACTTCCATACATGGCTACACTCCATACAAATACTTCCAGAAACGACTTCCTAACACTTAAAACTATACTAAATGCTAACAAATTTATCTTCTTCAGAAACGCTTTCCTTGCCATTGCCAGTCTACATTTTATATCCTCTCTACTTCGACCATCATCAGTTATTTTGCTCCCCAAATAGCACAACTCCTTTACTATTTTAAGTGTCTCATTTCGTAATTTAATTCCCTCAGTATCACCCGATTTAATTCGACTACATTCCATTATCCTCGTTTTGCTTTTGTTGATGTTCATCTTATATCTTCCTTTCAAGACACTGTCCATTCCGTTCAACAACTCTTCCAAGTCCTTTGCTGTCTCTGACAGAATTACAATGTCATCGGCGAACCTCAAAGTTTTTATTTCTTCTCCATGGATTTTAATACCTACTCCGAACTTTTCTTATGTTTCCTCTACTGCTTGCTCAGTATACAGATTGAATAGCATCGGGGACAGGCTACAACCCTGTCTCACTCCCTTCCCAACCACTGCTTCCCTTTCATTCCCCTCGACTCTTATAACTGCCATCTGGTTTCTGTGCAAATTGTAGATAGCCTTTCGCTCCCTGTATTTTAACCCTGCCACCTTTAGAATTTGAAAGAGTGTATTCCAGTCAAAGTTGTCAAAAGCTTTCTCTAAGTCTACAAATGCTAGAAACGTAGGTTTGCCTTTCCTTAATCTAGCTTCTAAGATAGTTCGGTAATTTTCACATCTGTCAACACCTGCTTTCTTTGGGATTGTAATTATTATATTCTTCTTGAAGTCTGAGGGTATTTCACCTGTCTCATACATCTTGCTCACCAGATGGTAGAGTTTTGTCAGGACTGGCTCTACCGAGGCCGTCAGTAGTTCTAATGGAATGTTGTCTACTCCCGGGGCCTTGTTTCGACTCAGGTCTTTCAGTGCTCTGTCAAACTCTTCATGCAGTATCGTATCTCCCATTTCATCTTCATCTACATCCTCTTCCATGTCCATAATATTGTCCTCATGTACATTGCCCTTGTATAAACCCTCTATATACTCCTTCCACCTTTCTGCCTTCCCTTCTTTGCTTAGAACTGGGTTTCCATCTGAGCTCTTGATATTCATACAAGTGGTTCTCTTCTCTCCAAAGGTCTCTTCATTTTCCTGTAGGCAGTATCTATCTTACCCTTAGTGAGACAAGCCTCTACATCCTTACATTTGTCCTCAAGCCATCCCTGCTTAGCCATTTTGCACTTCCTGTCGATCTCGTTTTTGAGACGTTTGTATTCCTTTTTGCCTGCTTCATTTACTGCATTTTTATATTTTCTCCTTTCATCAATTAAATTCAATATTTCTTCTGTTACCCAAGGATTTCTACTAGCCCTCGTCTTTTTACCTACTTGATCCTCTGCTGCCTTCACTACTTCATCCCTCAGAGCTACCCATTCTTCTTCTACTGTATTTCTTTCCCCCATTTGTGACAATTGTTCCCTTATGCTCTCCCTGAAACTCTTTACAACCTCTGGTTTAATCAGTTTGTCCAGATCCCATCTCCTTAAATTCCCACCTTTTTGCAGTTTCTTCAGTTTTAATCTACAGCTCATAACCAATAGATTGTGGTCAGAGTCCACATCTGCCCCTGGAAATGTCTTACAATTTAATACCTGGTTCCTAAATCTCTGTCTTACCATTATATAATCTATCTGATACCTTCTAGTATTTCCAGGATTTTTCCATGTGTACAACCTTCTTTTATGATTCTTGAACCAAGTGTTAGCTATGATTAAGTTATGCTCTGTGCGAAATTCTACCAGACGGCTTCCTCTTTCATTTCTTTCTCCCAATCCATATTCACCTACTATGTTTCCTTCTCTCCCTTTTCCTACTCTCGAATTGCAATCACCCATGACTATTAAATTTTCGTCTCCCTTCACTACCTGAATAATTTCTTTTATCTCATAATCCATTTCATCAATTTCTTCGTCATCTGCAGAGCTAGTCTGCATATAAACCTGTACTATTGTAGTAGGTGTGGGATTCGCGTCTATCTTGGCCACAATAATGCGTTCACTATGCTGTTTGTAGTAGCTTACCCCCCCCCCCCCCCCCCCCATGAACCATGGACCTTGCCGTTGGTGGGGAGGCTTGCGTGCCTCAGCGATACAGATGGCCGTACCGTAGGTGCAACCACAACGGAGGGGTATCTGTTGAGAGGCCAGACAAACATGTGGTTCCTGAAGAGGGGCAGCAGCCTTTTGAGTAGTTGCAAGGGCAACAGTCTGGATGATTGACTGATCTGGCCTTGTAACATTAACCAAAACGGCCTTGCTGTGCTGGTACTGCGAACGGCTGAAAGCAAGGGGAAACTACAGCCGTAATTTTTCCCGAGGACATGCAGCTTTACTGTATGATTAAATGATGATGGCGTCCTCTTGGGTAAAATATTCCGGAGGTAAAATAGTCCCCCATTTAGATCTCCGGGAGGGGACTACTAAAGAGGACGTCGTTATCAGGAGAAAGAAAACTGGCGTTCTACGGATCGGAGCGTGGAATGTCAGATCCCTTAATCGGGCAGGTAGGTTAGAAAATTTAAAAAGGGAAATGGATAGGTTAAAGTTAGGTATAGTGGGAATTAGTGAAGTTCGGTGGCAGGAGGAACAAGACTTTTGGTCAGGTGATTACAGGGTTATAAATACAAAATCAAATAGAGGTAATGCAGGAGTAGGTTTAACAATGAATAAAAAAATAGGAGTGCGGGTTAGCTACTACAAACAGCATAGTGAACGCATTATTGTGGTCAAGATAGACACAAAGCCCATGCCTACTACAGTAGTACAAGTTTATATGCCAACTAGCTCTGCAGATGAAGAAATTGATGAAATGTATGACGAGATAAAAGAAATTATTCAGGTAGTGAAGGGAGACGAAAATTTAATAGTCATGGATGACTGGAATTCGTCAGTAGGAAAATAGAGAGAAGGAAACATAGTAGGTGAATATGGATTGGGGGGAAGAAATGAAAGAGGAAGCCGCCTTGTAGAATTTTGCACAGAGCATAACTTAATCGTAGCTAACACTTGGTTCAAGAATCATAAAAGAAGGTTGTATACCTGGAAGAATCCTGGAGATACTAAAAGGTATCAGATAGATTATATAATGGTAAGACAGAGATTTAGGAACCAGGTTTTAAATTGTAAGACATTTCCAGGGGCAGATATGGATTCTGACCACAATCTCTTGGTTATGAACTGCAGATTGAAAATGAAGAAACTGCAAAAAGGTGGGAATTTAAGGAGATGGGACCTGGATAAACTGAAAGAACGAGAGGTTGTAGAGAGTTTCAGGGAGAGCATAGGGAACAATTGACAGGAATGGGGGAAAGAAATACAGTAGAAGAAGAATGGGTAGCTCTGGGGGATGAAGTAGTGAAGGCAGCAGACGATCAAGTAGGTAAAAAGACGAGGGTTAATAGAAATCCTTGGGTAACAGAAGAAATATTGAATTTAATTGATGAAAGGAGAAAATATAAAAATGCAGTAAATGAAGCAGGCAAAAAGGAATACAAACGTCTCAAAAACGAGATCGACAGGAAGTGCAAAATGGCTAAGCAGGGATGGCTTGAGGACAAATGTAAGGATGTAGAGGCTTGTCTCACTAAGGGTAAGATAGATACTGCCTACAGGGAAATGAAGAGACCTTTGGAGAGAAGAGAACCACTTGTATGAATATCAAGAGCTCAGATGGAAACCCAGTTCTAAGCAAAGAAGGGAAGGCAGAAAGGTGGAAGGAGTATATAGAGGGTTTATACAAGGGCGATGTACATGAGGACAATATTATGGACATGGAAGAGGATGTAGATGAAGATGAAATGGGAGATACGATACTGCATGAAGAGTTTGACAGAGCACTGAAAGACCTGAGTCGAAACAAGGCCCCGGGAGTAGACAACATTCCATTAGAACTACTGACGGCCTTGGGAGAGCCAGTCCTGACTAAACTCTACCATCTGGTGAGCAAGATGTATGAGACAGGTGAAATACCCTCAGACTTCAAGAAGAATATAGTAATTCCAATCCCAAAGAAAGCAGGTGTTGACAGATGTGAAAATTACCGAACTATCAGTTTAATAAGTCACAGCTGCAAAATACTAACGCGAATTCTTTACAGACGAATGGAAAAACTGGTAGAAGCGGACCTCGGGGAAGATCAGTTTGGATTCCGTAGAAATGTTGGAACACGTGAGGCAATACTAACCTTACGACTTATCTTAGAAGAAAGATTAAGAAAAGGCAAACCTACGTTTCTAGCATTTGTAGACTAAGAGAAAGCTTTTGACAATGTTGACAGGAATACTCTCTTTCACATTCTAAAGGTGGCAGGGGTAAAATACAGGGAGCGAAAGGCTATTTACAATTTGTACAGAAACCAGATGGCAGTTATAAGAGTCGAGGGGCATGAAAGGGAAGCAGTGGTTGGGAAAGGAGTGAGACAGGGTTGTAGCCTGTTCCCGATGTTATTCAATCTGTATATTGAGCAAGCAGTAAAGGAAACAAAAGAAAAGTTCGGAGTAGGTATTAAAATTCATGGAGAAGAAGTAAAAACTTTGAGGTTCGCCGATGATATTGTAATTCTGTCAGAGACAGCAAAGGACTTGGAAGAGCAGTTGGACGGAATGGACAGTGTCTTGAAAGGAGGATATAAGATGAACATCAACAAAAGCAAAACGAGGATAATGGAATGTAGTCGAATTAAGTCGGGTGATGTTGAGGGAATTAGATTAGCAAATGAGACACTTAAAGTAGTAAAGGAGTTTTGCTATTTAGGGAGTAAAATAACTGATGATGGTCGAAGTAGAGAGGATATAAAATGTAGATTGGCAATGGCAAGGAAATCGTTTCTGAAGAAGAGAAATTTGTTAACATCGAGTATAGATTTAAGTGTCAGGAAGTCGTTTCTGAAAGTATTTGTATGGAGTGTAGCCATGTATGGAAGTGAAACATGGACGATAACTAGTATGGACAAGAAGAGAATAGAAGCTTTCGAAATGTGGTGCTACAGAAGAATGCTGAAGATAAGGTGGGTAGATCATGTAACTAATAAGGGTTATCGAATAGGATTGGGGAGAAGAGAAGTTTGTGGCACAACTTGACTAGAAGAAGGGATCGATTGGTAGGACATGTTCTGAGGCATCAAGGGATCACAAATTTAGCATTGGAGGGCAACGTGGTGGGTAAAAATCGTAAAGGGAGACCAAGAGATGAATACACTAAGCAGATTCAGAAGGATGTAGGTTGCAGTAGGTACTGGTAGATGAAGAAGCTTGCACAGGATAGAGTAGCATGGAGAGCTGCATCAAACCAGTCTCAGGACTGAAGAGCACAACAACAACAACAGTAGCTTACCCGCACTCCTATTTTTTATTCATTATTACACCTACTCCTGCATTACCCATATTTGATTTTGTGTTTATAACCCTGTATTCACCTGACCAAAAGTCTTGTTCCTCCTGACACCGAACTTCACTAATTCCCACTATATCTAACTTTAACCTATACATTTCCCTTTTTAAATTTTCTAACCTACCTGCCCGATTAAGGGACCTGATATTCCACGCTCCGATCCGTAGAACACCAGTTTTCTTTCTCCTGATAACGACGTCCTCTTGAGTAGTCCCCGCCCGGAGATCCGAATGGGGGACTATTTTACCTCCGGAATATTTTACCCAAGAGGACGCCATCATCATTTGACCCCTTGCTTTCAGCCGTTCGCAGTACCAGCACAGCAAGGCCGTTTTGGTTAATGTTACAAGGCCAGATCAGTCAATCATCCAGACTGTTGCCCCTGCAATTACTGAAAAGGCTGCTGCCCCTCTTCAGGAACCACATGTTTGTCTGGCCTCTCAACAGATACCCCTCCGTTGTGGTTGCACCTACGGTACGGCCATCTGTATCGCTGAGGCACGCAAGCCTCCCCACCAACGGCAAGGTCCATGGTTCATGGGGGGGGGGGGGGGGGGGGCTATGCCACATCGTAAAAATATCTCCGGACTAGTGTTGGTGCCATTCTGTAATACAAAGGATGCCCGGCGAGAAACTGCCGTGTAGACTAGGTGGAGGCGGGTATTGCACACTGCTAGTTAAGGTGTACTTTAAGCCACGACACACAGCAACGGGGACGTTATTGTCTTAGCAGTGTTGGACCAATTTTTATGTGACGTGTTTATTCCTCGTTTCTGTCGACATTGTTATTGAAACAGCACTGATCACTTTTCTCATTTTGTAAAATAACGCAAAATTTCAAAGCAATGTACATTTTACGAATGAAGATTACTGCTTTTAAGAAAAGGTTTATTTAAAAACGAAAAACTTTAGCGCTGTTACTATAGCTAATTGATATTTCGTTTTATTACTCCGTTATTAGTAAAAAAATGAAAAATGTATTATATAACAGACCAAACAAATACTGAAAAATACCGGGGACTAGACAACATTCCATTAGAACTACTGACAGCCATGGGAAAGCCAGTCCTGACAAAAATCTACCATCTGGTGAGCAAGATGTATGAGACAGGCGAAATTCCCTCAGACTTCAAGAACAATATAATAATTCCAATCCCAAAGAAAGCAGGTGTTGACAGATGTGAAAATTACCGAACTATCAGTTTAATAAGTCACAGCTGCAAAATACCAACGCGAATTCTTTACAGACGAATGGAAAAACTGGTAGAAGCCGACCTCGGGGAAGATCAGTTTGGATTCCGTAGAAATGTTGGAACACGTGAGGCAATACTGACCCTACGACTTATCTTAGAAGCTACAGGGCTGTAGCCTCTCCCCGATGTTATTCAATCTGTATATTGAGCAAGCAGTAAAGAAAACAAAAGAAAAATTCGGAGTAGGTATTAAAATCCATGGAGAAGAAATAAAAACTTTGAGGTTCGCCGATGACATTGTAATTCTGTCGGAGACAGCAAAGGACTTGGAAGAGCAGTTGAACGGAATGGATGGTGTCTTGAAAGGAGGATATAAGATGAACATCAACAAAAGCAAAACGAGGATAATAGAATGTAGTCGAATTAAGTCGGGTGATGCTGAGGGAATTAGATTAGGAAATGAGACACTTAAAGTAGTAAAGGAGTTTTGCTATTTAGGGAGTAAAATAACCGATGATGGTCGAAGTAGAGAGGATATAAAATGTAGACTGGCAATGGCAAGGACAGCGTTTCTGAAGAAGAGAAATTTGTTAACATCGAGTATAGATTTACGTGTCACGAAGTCGGTTCTGAAAGTATTTGTGTAGCCATGTATGGAAGTGAAACATGGACAATAAATAGTTTGGACAGGAAGAGAATAAAAGCTTTCGAAATGTGGTGTTACAGAAGAATGCTGAAGATTAGATGGGTAGATCACTTAACTAATGAGGAGGTATTGAACAGAATATGGGAGAAGAGGAGTTTGTGGCACAACTTGACAAGAAGAAGGGACCGGTTGGTAGGACATGTTATGAGGCATCAAGGGATAACAAATTTAGCATTGGAGGGCGGTGTGGAGGGTAAAAATCATAGAGGGAGACCAAGAGATGAATACACTAAGCAGATTCAGAAGCACGTAGGTTGCAGTAGGTATTGGGAGATGAAGAAGCTTGCAAAGGATAGAGTAGCATGGAGAGCTGCATCAAACCAGTCTCAGGACTGAAGACCTCAACAACAACAACAACAACAACAACATAGCAATGAAGTACAATGCCTCATTTGCTTCAAAAGATTGATGATTTGTCTGCCATTTCTATTAAATAATAAAACAGGAAGGAAACCACGGTAAGAGTAATAAATTAAAAAGATAACAGTTCATTCAAGTATAAAACAAAAATATACACTAGCTGATCTGCTGCCTGTGTCTACATAATACGGCTTTATCAGTTTGTAGCCCTTGAAAACGGACAAATTAACATGACAAACAGGGTTTTTCAACCTCAGTTTTTACCCTTTAGTTCTGACTATTCGTAAAGCCCAAACAGTGATATGATCCCGGAGTGAACACGATTTTTCAGCGTTGTTTCAAAAAATTAGAATCCATAGGAGAATACAGGTGATTTTTCTTAATATTCAATCACTTATTACTTTTCGAGAAAAGCTGCTAACCGTGGATGGACTAAATTTTGTTTTATTTGCATTTTAATATTTTGATTCTGTGTACCTTGAAATTGAGAAATAATGGGAATAAAAAACTAAAAATAGATTATTTCAGAAACCGGTTATTTTGAGCGATTTTACCAGTCAGATCAAACTGGCTTTAAGAAAACAATGATTTAACCGAAAATCTGTTGTTTCAGCGATAACCGCCATCCCTATCGCACAAACAGCAGTCGGTACTTGGCCTCGTCAAGCAGCGTCCTCCACAGCATTCCATTGTCGCCTTCTTGCCTTGCTCTAATTATCTGAAGATACTTGGTCACCTGGTCTCTCCATCTTATTTTCAGTCTGTCTAAGGATCTTCGCCCTTTCGGTTCCTTCTCCAACACTTCTCTCTGCCTTGATATCCCCTCTCTCCTACAGACGTGCCCGGCCCATCGCAGCCTACTTGTCTCGGCTTCCGCAACAGTATCTGGTTCATTATACACTTCCCTGAGTTCTCCGTTTTTTTCTTCTCCGCCATTCTCCTTCCTAATAAATTGGTCCAAATATCTTGTTTTCGAAAAAACCTTTATATTTATCTGTTCTCCAAAATCTGACCCACGCAGTAATACTGGTCTGATTATGGTTTTATACATACTTATTGCGGCTCTTCTTGATAAAATTTTGGGCGGTAGAATTTTTTTGAGTGAATATGATGCTCTGGATGCTGCTTTTATCCTCGCTTTTATTTCTTGATTCTCATCATTTCCGTTATTTACTCCGACCCCCACATATTTAAACTCTTCTGCGTCTTCAAACACATAGCCATCAATCTGTATAGTTCCCAAACCTTTTGTCTTGTAGGCTAATTTACTTCTAACTTTTTCGTAAGAATCAAAAAATTGCGAGATTAAAAACTAAAGTAATGTTGTTCCTGGGAGACGATACATTTCGAACAAAGATAAACATTGACGTAACTGTTACATTTTCTGTAACTGTTACATTTTCTGATAACTACGCACTAAACTAGACGAATGCGATGCGACTTCACGAACTTAAATGGAACTCGCGTCGGCAAGATACGCAGAACATTGCCAGTAACAGGTAACTTCGAAATCCATGGCTTTATTAACATAGTTTAACATCAACAAAAGCAAAACGAGGATAATGGAATGTAGTCAAATTAAGTCGGGTGATGCTGAGGGAATTAGATTAGGAAATGAGACACTTAAAGTAGTAAAGGAGTTTTGCTATTTAGGGAGTAAAATAACCGATGATGGTCGAAGTAGAGAGGATATAAAATGTAGACTGGCAATGGCAAGGACAGCGTTTCTGAAGAAGAGAAATTTGTTAACATCGAGTATAGATTTAAGTGTCAGGAAGTCGTTTCTGAAAGTATTTGTATGGAGTGTAGCCATGTATGGAAGTGAAACATGGACGATAACTAGTTTGGACAAGAAGAGAATAGAAGCTTTCGAAATGTGGTGCTACAGAAGAATGCTGAAGATAAGGTGGGTAGATCACGTAACTAATGAGGAGGTATTGAATAGGATTGGGGAGAAGAGAAGTTTGTGGCACAACTTGACTAGAAGAAGGGATCGGTTGGTAGGACATGTTTTGAGGCATCGAGGGATCACAAATTTAGCATTGGAGGGCACCGTGGAGGGTAAAAATCGTAGAGGGAGACCAAGAGATGAATACACTAAGCAGATTCAGAAGGATGTAGGTTGCAGTAGGTACTGGTAGATGAAGAAGCTTGCACAGGATAGAGTAGCATGGAGAGCTGCATCAAACCAGTCTCAGGACTGAAGACCACAACAACAACTTAAATCAACAAAATTTGTACTAGTAGCGGTCTCTGAAAAATGTTTCATACTTTTGAAACAGTCAAGGTTGATTATCAGTCAATATAGCTTCGAAGAATCTAGCAGTTTCAAACATAAAGAATCTCAGGAACCCCAAATGGTAATATGTATCCACGGTAGGCCTACTGATGCAGTGACTGCCAACTCCTCTCCAATATAAGCTCCACAACGCGTGTCCGCGAACCGACCGTTGCCTGAATACCCACAAAAAATCCTGTTTACTTAGCTTGTTCTGAATCTTTGTAGCCTCTGATGTCCCCAGCTCTAGAAAACGAAACGTTCGGCAGAAAAATATGCAACTTGGACCACGGCGTAATGCCCATAAAAAAATATCACCAAAAATCGAAATAAAGTTTATCAGGTCGGTTCAAAGTTGCAGTAGGGAAGATAATACCAGAAACGTCTGTATATGGGGGGGGGGGGGGGGTAAGTAGGCCTGCTAAGTTATAAGAGTCGTGGGACATGAGGGGGAAGCATTAGTTGAAAAGTGAGTGAGATGTGAGATACGGTTGTAATCTGTCCTCAATCTGTTCATTCAGCAAGCATAAAGCAGAGCAAGGAGAAATTTGGAGATGGAAGTAAAGCTTAGGAAGGAGAAATAAAAATTTACAGGGTATCGATGAGATTGTAATTCTGTGAGGGAAGGCAAAGGACATGGAAGACCAGTTAAACGGAATCAATAGTCGTGAGAAGTGGGTTTAAGATAAACCGTCAACAAAAGTAAAACAAGGGTAGCTGAATGTATTGAATCAAATCAAGCAATAGTGAAGAAATTATATCATGAAACGAGGCAATGAAAATAGCAAATGAGTTTCGCTGTTTAAGAAACAAAATATCTGACGACGAATGAAGTAGAGAAGTGTTTCCGGAAAAGAGAAGTTTATTAACGTTGATGAAGATTAGATAGGTAGCCTGACAACTAATGAAGAAGTAATGAATCTAAATGGTACAACTTAAATTAAAAGAAGGGATGGATTGATATGTCGGAGTATGGGGTATCAGGGAATAGTGAATTTGGTAACAGCGGGGCAGTGTGTGTGTGTGGCGGGGGGGGGGGGGGCGGGGGAGGCCAATACATTACTATACTAAGCACGTTCTAATGTATGTAGGTTGCAGTGGCCATGCAGGAAGGAAGACGCTTGCCTAGAACAAACTGTTGTGGAGAATTGGATCAAACCAGTTTTCGGAGTAAAGATCACGACAGGAGCAGCAACAACCGATGGAGAGGGAGAAAAACAGTGCGGAGAAAAATTAAATGGGAAAAGCAATTCTACATTACAACCTGCTGTGTGGATAGAAGGAGGACACGCTGGGTGAAATTGCTGTCCCACTCTAAAACCTGCAAGTTGTCATACGGAGACAGATACGTCGACTGGAAGATTAGACTACTCCTCTATTTCATAAGTGAAAAAGAAGTTCTATGTCGTTATGTCCTAAATGGAGTGAGGCCTTTAAAATACTGCCATTCTGTCTCACGAAGTTCGGAGATTCGATGTGCGACTGTTAAGATGTACGGGGTAACCGGAGGCTGCAGACCTCTTTTGGGTGGAGAGTACTTGAGTCACGCTGTCCTGTTGACAGTCCACGATCAAAAGCGCCACCGGAGCAGACGTGATCACCACACAGCCTGGTCGTCTTCATCGTGTTCGTCAAGGCCCGCGAGTCACGCAGTTCATGCCAAGTAACAGTAATGTCGAAAATCTAAACTTGTTCCATACGAATAGTAAATTCTGAATGCGTCAACGTTATCAGACATCACTCTCCGTACAAGAATGAGCCCACTAATGTTGCAATTAATGCTCCTCCAGCTATCAAATTAACTTTTCTGTCCTAACACGGAAACAGATTTATGCCTGTAGGAATGTAATGAATTCTGACAGTCTGTTAACTTCATGGGAGCTCTGTGGTATTAAAATTACCTTTTTGTATGTAAAATAAAAGGAGAAAACAGACAAGGCGTATAAGCAAACGTTTTCAAGCAAAATTCTTTATTTACATCAGGAATTATTTTGCGTAATCTTCGAATAATTAACTTGGGCAAAATACATATTATGCCAACAAATAGTGAACAGCGTGACACGTATGTATTGTACCTGAGATGGATGAAAGAAAATACGACTGGAAAAACAAACTGTTAATTAACACGTTCAGTAATCGTAAGTTTAAAGATACCAATTTATAAGTATTTTTCTTCCTTTCGAGATGTACAGTGGTCTTCATTAAACACATACTTAAGGAATTTTTTAATGAAGAATAACGGTAGGACGAAGGAGTCATAGCAACATAGAATACAGAGTGAACGCATCGGCAACTCGCTAAGTTTTACAGTGTATGGTCTCTTTTACGCATGAAAAACATGTGAAAATTGATCTCGTAAAATATACTGCAGTTCCCAGAAACGCCATGGCTTGTAGACATTAGCTAAATGTGTAAGTGTTGTCCATAACTAGATTTTAACGGAAAATGATTTTCTTGTAGCTGAAGCGTACAGTCTATTGGATATGTGATGAAATTACTTCTGCAATTGTGCTTCAAACATGGTTTTATAGCACATGTAAGTACATATTTTGTGCTGTCTTAGGTCACTCGAAACACCTTCTTGTACTGGGTACTCCGCATTAAAATGTCGATGTGCTTCTTAATTCGACGGTCGTTGTAAACTTACGATTTTATTATCTTCTTTATCTCCCTTTTCGGTTGCGGTAGATAACCTATGTCACAGGAAGCTTTTATTATTTCATGACTCAGGTTTTGTGTTATTATGACTTTTGTATTACGACTAAAACAGAAACAACGTAACTGAAACTTCCAATATGTATACAAGCAATGGGACAGTAATAGAAACAGACATTAATCACAAGGTCTACATTACACATGTTTCAGCACGACAAGTAACACTGCGAATACAATAAACAAAATTAGCATTGAGACTAGAATCTGTGACAAACCAATAGAGTAATCAAGGGGACTTGAATCACATGTTACGGTCGGTGTTACGTGGTCTACGTACAATAAGCATGCTTGAAAGAATTCAACATACGTTTCTCATATTGTGTGCGTCGCTCCGTTTGAGGACTGGATGTTCCAAGCCCACTCAACACAGACACCAAGTGCAGTATGCGCCAAGCACATATCGAGCTGGTTGGGGAACGACACCGGGGAAATACACACGAAAAAGCAGCGCGTCTCACCAAAGGGAAAGGCAGAGACAAAATTTTCTAATTTCCACGCCGCCGCAGTTGGACATTTCCCTTCCTGGAGGGCGTCTCTTAGAAGTTGGGAGGGAAGTGGTACGTGTAAGGAACATGGTCTTTGGTTCCCGATCGCCACGGAAGAGTCTCATCAGCGACATCTGTTGCGAGTTGCCACAAAACCGGCTACTGAACTGTGCCTCGCCTCAGCTCAACAGTCACACATGCGCCACAGTAATGTACTTAAACTACATAGTAGTTTCGCGAAGTATGCTCCAGGCTGTCGTTGGCGGGAGGAACTGTACTTGTACACTGGATCTTAAATTTCATACCACTCTTGTGACAGCACTGTGGAAATCTCAAATACAATCGGTCGAATCAACCTTTGCGTCCTTTAAAACGTGTGATTATCGTTTGCTAGTTGTAGTTTTTGTCAACATTTGGCTCTATATTCCGACTTAATAAATTACTGCATCCACTTCTATTAACACTTGAGTTTTACGTTTCTGATAAATTACTTTATAATTAATTATAATAAAATATGCAGCGATCAATAATTCTAGTTTACTACAAATCGAAAATTATATTGATTTGAATCATGTGTTTCTGTGGAATTGAATAACGGAGAGTAACTGAAGTGGATTTGGTCGTTTGGAATCAGTCCAGTTTACATAGTTTACAACTTGCACATCAACATTTCGCCAACCATCTTACGGCGTGTGACGGAGGATACTCCCTGTACCACTGTGACTTTCCTCGTTTACTGTTCCAGCGGGAAGAACGTCTGTTGGACAGTCTGCATCAGAGCTCGATCCTCTCTAATTTCACCTTCGCGGCCTTTCAAGGGATATACGTAGGAGCAAATAATACGTTGATTTACTCTCCTAAAAACGCATACTCTCGGAATTTTTGAAATAAACGACACCGTGATGCACAACGCCTCTCCTGTAGCGTATTACGACTAGAACTAGATGACCACCTCTGCGGCGCTTTCATGTTCATTAAACGAGATCGTGAGTAAACATGCTACTCTTGTTTGGATCGTCTCTGTTTGCTCTGTAAATCGTACCTTATAAGAGGATCAACACTCAAGTATACGCTGTACTGCAAGCTGCCTCCTTTGTGGGTGGCCTAAACTTCAAGAGAACTCTTCCAATGAAGTTTAGTCTGGCATCCTCCTTTCCCGCGATTGATTTTATGCGGTTATTCCATTTTATATCACTCCGTACGCGTAACCCAGATAATTTATGTATGTTACTATTTCCAGCGATTCTTCACCAGTCGTGTAATCAAACAGTAACTGATCTTTTCCGTATATTCATGTCCACTATCTTACATTTGTAACATGGTTATTCCCAGGTAGGCAGACTAACTTATCAGTATGTAAAAAGTTATTATAAAATTATGGTTCCGCTACTTTTTTACAACTAAATCATTGACTTCTTCAAGTTGACTTGACAGTTTTTTGTTTAGGAGATAAAGCAATGGATATTAAGTTTTTATAATTGAATGCGAAGATTATTTAGACAGCATGCGTTTATATACTTTAGAGATTTTGGTGTACACATGCATTCATACGTAGAGACTACTGCTGAATGAAAATTTGGATATTATTGAACACTTTTGTTCATAAAAACGGGGTTTCGTAAATAGTTTAGTTCGTAGCTGCCGTGCTCTTGGTAAGATTGGCCGTAAGTTCTTGGAACAGTGACTTAGTTGGCGGACTTGCACCCTCGGGTGTGCAGCGGACATGGCTCTGGATGGCCGCCAGGAAGCCGTGAACTGAAGGGGGCGTGGCAGGCACAGAGAACGATGGGGGTGGAGGAAGACGGGGGGGGGGGGGTAGGAGGTGGGGGAGGGCCAAAGGTCGGTGCTGCGCGACCCCGGCCGCATCAAATATGCACGTGGGCGCTGTCAGGGATGGCAGAGACGGGGGGGGGGGGGGGGCGGTTGCTGCTACATACTTCACCAGCCGGGCCCGCTGAGCCACCTTTATCTTACGCTTATCTTACGGAACCTCAGCCCCAGCCGTCGGTAAATGATTAACAGCGCGTGCAGTTGAAAAAAGTCGAACGCACTCTCACCTCGGCTGCGGATAACAAAAGCAAGTGCCAACATTAATAGCGCTTTGTAAAAGGTTGCCAAAGCTGCCGAAACAGCTAAAAAGCGCCATCTGTGTAAAAATGGAGATCCCTGATAAAATGACATCTAAACTTTTCAATCCGTTTCCTGGTATCGAGTTCGATAGACATTATGATTGTGTGGCCAACACGATGAAAAGCCGAGTTTCTCAGCTTAGAAACTTCTAGCAGGGAAAAGAGGCGATGGAACGACAGCTACTAGAGACGGGTTGCTATTAGCATCTCGTTACGCCTTATGCGCCGTACACGGTCTTTACGGAGCCTTTAGAGAGAGACGCTGGTAAATGACTGGCGATGGGTGTAAACTCGTAAACATATGGAAACCTCTCAATTTGTTGCAGTCTATTAGGTTTCTGCACAAGTTATGTCGGACTTGTGACTGAAGATTCAAACAATGGTAAACTTTTGTTAATTAAAACATGAATCACTGAACCGTAATTCCTCTCCCTGTGCTGGATCATCAACTGCGTAGGATTGACAGCTGCACTGAAAGTCGACGTTTTCAGTTCGCTACCGCTATCCATTTACTTTACTTTCTCTGCGGAATAACATTTGAAACAGCTCACTCGGTGCCTGTTCCCCCTGTGTGTGTATGATGAGATTTGCCAATATAAAGGACGTCCAATACATGCCGTCCGCTAAACCCGCAAACGTATCAGACTAAAGTCTAAAATTGGGACATGGGTAATAGTGAACTGTATAAGAAATGCAGCATGAAGAAGATATGTAATTGAAATGAACTTTATACCAAATAGGATGTACCTAGAAATCAGAGGCTCACCCACGTAACATGGATGTGGCAATATGTTGGTTTGGACGCGTAGCAGGCAAATCTTCAGAGCCAATACCAAAATCTTGAGACGCGTGTGGTCAAATTTAGTAAAAAAGTAAAAATGCAACTAAACTACAGCAGTTACCCAAAAAAGCTTGAGAGTGCACACATCCACACACACACACACACACACACACACACACACACACACACACACACACACAAACAAGGTGCTAAAATAATGTTTATAGTCAGTTCTAAAAGAAATGATAAAAAATGTAAATTCCACGAAAGATCTCAAATACTTCAACAGATAAGTGAGGCTGGTTAATTGTATTGGATGTATTGGCTGTTAACCGGGGACCTAGAAACGACGGAGAGGCTCCGTTCCCGCCGCAGCCGCAATGGTCCACAACCCCACGAGGACTACCGCAGTCCACTTCACCCCTCCGCCGCCCCTCACCGAACCCAGGGTTATTGTGCGGTTCAGCCCCCGGTGGACCCCCCAGGGAACCAGACGAGTGTAACCCCTATGTTTGCGTGGTAGAGTAATGGCGGTGCACGCGTACGTGGAGAACTTGTTTGCGCAGCAATCGCCGACATAGTGTAGCTGAGGCGGAATAAGGGGAACAAGCCCGCATTCGCCGAGGCAGATGGAAAACCGCCTAAAAACCATCCACAGACTGGTCGGTTCACCGGACCTCGACACAAATCCGCCGGGCGGATTCGTGCCGGGGACCAGGCGCTCATTGCCGCCCGGAAAGCCGTGCGTTAGACCGCTCGGCCAACCGGGCGGGCTTAGGCTGGTTGATTACTTGGCGAGCCAGCCACTCTGAAAAAAATCTGCAGCCTAAAAGCCTGGGCTGGAGGATATTACACCAAATTTAAAAGTTTATCACTATCACGTCGCCGCGTGCTATAAAGGAGGGCAGGGCCCACTTTCATTTGCGTCTGCCCTTCCGTCAAAATGCAACGCGTATGACGAGCAACAGCAGTACCGACACGGGTGAAAGTAAACGTTAACATAAGCAAACACGTCCGAGTAAACAACACGGGTCTGCAAAGAAGCCATTTGCAAGATACCTGCGAATGTGTGGTTGCGAACCGCTACTGGCTACAGGTATTTGAAACAAGCTTTTTCATTAAGACATCATCTAATTGCCGTACCATTCGAGGCGCCATGTCACGGATTGCGCGGCTCCTCAAGCCGGAGGTACGAGTCCTCCCTCGGGCATGTGTGTGTGTGTGTGTGTGTGTGTGTGTGTGTGTGTGTGTGTCTACGTTAGTTCAAATAGTGTGTAAGTCTAGGGACCAATGACCTCAGCAGTTTGGTCCCTTAGGAATTCACACATATTTGAACGATCTAATTGCGGTCAAGTCTCACTCATCGTACGTGGTTGGAGAATCTGGTACATGATGAGCCACCGGCACCGGGATGTTTTGTTACTAATGTAAGACGACGTCCAATGCACCCCTCAATTTCACCCAACTGAGAATAATCACAGCTGACTGATGGTCAACATCGTAGGCTGCCAGATGGCGGTCGAAAGCGGCTAACGCGTATGCGGTTATCAATGAACATCGACTTCAATGAAAACATTACATTTTATCCCTCTGACTTCGGTGACAATGTGCCCACTGCAATCTGCTGCATTGTCTGTTTCTGGGCTCTGAAAGGCGCCGCAGCGGTACGCGTGTCACGCACTGCAGCAGAGTCTGTCGTGTCGTTGGCACAGATACATACACACCACTCGGAATGCTCCACTGTCGAGCCAACACTATGGCCGAAGCTGTGCGGTTCATTAGAACCACACGGACACCGTTTACGTCGTTCCGTGCTGGTGTCGTCTGGCGTGTACAGTACTCACAAGTCTCAGCGTGCGGCCCTCTTCTACCAACTGGCCTGACACGGTATTAGGTATTCATTTCCCAGAGACCGACCGAGCTCCCTCACGTAGTGGTACTTCACCGTCCGCAGCGTGAACTGCCCTCTGTCAGCGCCCCTTGGGTAGTAGAGTTCCTACGCCACGTCTTTAGGATTAGTCATGTCTTACCTTCCGATGGATTTAGGATGCAGTTGTCTCAGAGTGATTCAGAGGACTTTCCACGGGTATTAGGGCACTTGTCTGGCCTTCGAGTTCAACCGATGCCAATGTTATGGATGAGCTGTAAAATTTTGTGGAGAGGAATATACACACCCAGTAGATCTCCGTGATTGTCGGGTGGTTGTTGTAAATTTGTGGGGTTAAGTTGTGGAGTTCGTAGCACCACAACTAACTGTCCTCGTTATGGTGTCAGAGTGCTACATGGGACTAGGACTCTGTCTCTAATTCAGCTGTTAATAATTGTGTGTGAAATCTTATGGTACTTAACTGCTAAGGTCATCAGTCTCTAAGCTGACACACTACTTAACCTAAATTATCCTAAGGACAAACACACACACCCAAGCCCGAGAGACGACTCGAACCTCTGCCGGGACCAGCCGCAAAGTCCATGACTGCAGCGCCTACACCGCTCGGCTAATCCCGCGCGGCTTGTTAATAATTACAGAGCACTGTACACAAAATATGATTCTCTTCCGGTAATAACAAGGTCATAAAAATGTTTTCATCAGCCTCACATCAGTTGCAAGTTTTTTTCTCAAAACTCTTTCGTCCAAACTAAATCACTCAGCTGTCTAATGGCGATAAAAACAAACCCCACATTCTCCAATTCACTAGTGCGCGCTGTGAATGGGTTAATGTGGCTGTGAATGGGTACCCAGTTTAGTGTTCAGCGTATCTTGAAGGGTCACTTCAGGCTCATACAATACGCTCAATGTCAGTTTACGTGCAGAACGCTGCCATAACATCAAGTTTTCCGCCGAATTCCCGTACACCACAGCGACTTCATTCGGACATTCAACCGCTACCATGATGTACAAAAAAATGAAGTTCTAAAATACGTTCAAACGCCTCAACGTCAGTCATTTTGAATGAAATCGTTCTGTACGACCGCGTCACTAAAAACACCTAAAATACCGACATTTCGACTGTCTTTCCACCGGTCTTTTCAGGCCAAACTACCTGCTGGAATCTGCTGATGTCTTCCCGTACACAGAGTAATCAGAAAAAGTCTGATAAGATTGTAAGGCTGTTGCAGAGTACGTCGTGCTCAGAAATAACAGTTAAGAACAAAAATGCTATGCATTTCGCCGTTTCCTAGTTAATTAACATTGAAGTTGGCCAATCAGGCCGTTGCACGAACAAATTCAGGCGGACCACCAGAAACAGTGTCGCCAAACGTGTTCTTCGTTTGGTTTCCAAAACCAAACAAGAAAACGATACAAAAGTTCGACATGGTATATTAGTAAGGATCTAAACATAGCCAAAGGTTGAGTAGTTTCGTGCGTTATCATCTATGAGAACAGCTGACACTAACTGTATCTGCCGGGCCGCTTGAATTTGCATGCAACGGCCTGATTTGCTAACTTCAGCGCTAATAAACTCGGAAACGATGCAACTTACCGCAGTTTTTCTTAACAATTCATGCACAACACAACCTATTCAGCAACACCCTTGAAAGCTTTTCAGACTGTTTCTGACTAGCCTGTATAGAGGACCGCTGCGAAGACGGTCGAAACGTCGGTATTTTAGTTGTTTTATGTGTTTCATACAGACAAGTCCTGATACACAAAATAATTGGATTCACACTGAAGATCTGAAGTATAGTAGTCGCTAACGGTCAATACCACCAGCTGGTAATAACGTCTTTCAAATTATGGCTCACAGGTATCTCAATAATAGTGCGACAGAACTGCACCCTGCCTTTTTGGAGGCAACTGTGAGGGCTGTCTCGACACAGAAGGTATGCAGCTGTCTCTATATGTCTCTTGGCGCTCACAAGGAACAAAAGAACAAACTGCCCACCATAGTGGAGCGCGAAGACGGTGGGCAAAGGGATGTCTGGAAAGAGACCTGCATCAGTGGTGTCGGATTCTCTTCGCTGACGAGTGCATAATCGCCGTAGAAGAATATGGAGACAGGCAGGTATCAACGCATGTCTCAGGCATGTAGGCTTAAAGAGTCCTGTAGGTAGTTATCTGGGTCAGTCAGGTTTTGGAAAAGTATACCCTACGAGTGTCGGATGCCTCTCTTCGGTATCGAGGATAGTTTTAAAGTTATATGTGATTGGAGAAGATCCTCCAACCTGTTGTCAAGTCCTACAGTCAACATTTCAACTAGGAGACGTATTTCCAGATGATCCCCGAAGCACGTTCTTCCAAGAGGCAAGAATGAATGTATGGGATGACGTCAGGTATCCAAAGGTTTGAAGTCAACTGAGCTTGCTTAGGTCAGTTTAAACTTGCAGCGCGTCGTCGCATGAAAGCTCCCCGCACGTGAGATACACCAGGAGAGTCGCCGTTGAAGAACTGGGCACGACCATATTTTCGACTAAATGCCAAAGAGGATCAACCGTGTCACTACATATAGGTATTGGATCCATAAGGCTTATTTTATTCATTCCCTCCTAAACCATAGGATGTTCGAAGATATGACTGTGTTATGAATGGCAGCTTGCTCTAAACGTAGAAAAACATAAGCCAGTATAGATGGGTCAGAAAAACTATCCTGTAATGTTTGAATGTGGAATTAGTGGTGCGCTGCTTCACACAGTCACGTCAGTTAAATATCTACAGATAACTTAGCAGAGCGATATGAAATGGAACGAGCATGTAAGGTCAATATAGGGAAGCTAAATGACTGATCTCTGTTTACTGAGGAAGGTGAATGGTGGAACTCGGTTTACTGAGAGACTTCTAGGAAAGTGAATCTCATCTAAAAAAGAGTCCACCTATAACACACTAGTGTGATCCACTCTTGAGTATTGCTCGAGTGCCTGGGACTCCCTCCAGGTCGGATTAAAAGAAGACATCGGAGCAATTCAGAAGCGTGCTGCCAGATTTGTCAAAATGGCTCTGAGCACTATGGGACTTAACTTCTGAGGTCATCAGTCCCCTAGAACTTAGAACTATTTAAACCTAACTAACCTAAGGACATCACACACTTCCATGCCCGAGGCAGGATTCGAACTTGCGACCCTAGCGATCGCGCGGTTCCCGACTGAAGCAAATAGAACCGCTCGGCCACACCAGCCGGCAGATTTGTCACCAGTAGGGTGAATCAACATGCGAATATTACATGGATGCACCGTGTACTTAAACGCGAATCACTTTTTCGTGAAACACTACTGAGAAAATTTAGAGAACCGGTATTTGAGGCTGATTGCACAATGGTTCTACACCCGCCAAGGGCTACATTTCGCCAGAGGACCGAGACGACAAGAGAAGTCATTTCTCGTACAGATACACATGTACGAGGGTGATTCAAATGAAAACCTTAAAAGTGCTACAGTAATTTTAATTTAACAATTAACAAAAACCTTACACGTTATTTTTCGATGTAATCTCCTTCACGGTGAATGCACATATTGCACCGCTTTGGAAGTGCATCGATACCACAATCAAAGATTTTTTTGGTCGTGTGCCTAGCCAGTCGTGCACAGCGGTTTTCAACTCTTGGTCACTTCTGAAACGCCTGCCTCCCCTTTGCTTCTTTGAGTGCACCAAACAGACGAAAGTCACCAGGAGCGAGGTCTGGTGAATAGAGAGCATGTACCATACGTTCAAATTTAATGTCCCGAATAGTCTCAACTGTCTCAGGGCTGTATTCGGTTGGGCGTCTCATGTTGTAGCAATACTCCTGAAGTCAGGAAGTCAGAAGTCCTCGTTGTTTATTCCTGACTGTATGGCCAAGTTAATTTTTCAGCATGTCTGAATAAGAAGTACTGGTTACCGTCACATCTCTATCCATGTAATGCTTCAAAATTACTCCATTTGCAGCCCAAAAGAGACTGAGCATGCCTTTACCAGGAGACGGTTGAGGCGGATTTTTTTTTGGTTTCGGTGATGAGATGTTGCGCCATTCCTTACTCGAGCTCTCCTTTTCTGCTTGGTTATAGTGGGTACAAGTCTCATCGCCTGTAACAATTTTTCCCAAAAATGCAACACCTTCAATATGAAAATGACGCAAAAGTTCTTCATAGGCATCGAATCGACAGTCTTTTAATTCGGCAGTCAAGTGAAGGGGCACCCATGTTGCAGACACCTTACTGAAGTGCAGTACACTGTGAACGATATTCTGCGCTGAACCACTGCTAAACTTCTAATTTGTGGCTATATCGTTCAGAATTAAGCGTCTGTTCTTCTTTACGAGCTCCTCCACTAACGCAATGTCGTCGTCCGTTACTACGCGGTTTGCCGGCCGCTGTGGCCGAGCAGTTCTAGGCGCTTCAGCCCGGAACGGCGCGACCGCTGCGGTCGCAGGTTCGAACCCTGCCTCGGGGATAGATGAGTGTGATGTCCTTAGGTTAGTTAGATTTGAGTAGTTCTAAGTCTAGAGGACTGATGATCTCAGATGTTAAGTCCCATAGTGCTCAGGGCCGTTTGAACCATTTTACTACGTGGTTGGCCTACCATGGTCTTGGGACAGCCTCCCCAGAGGTTACTGCGCTTTTAAACTTCCTGTACCACAGACACACTTGCTGCAACGACAAAAACGAATCACTGTACTGAGCTATCATTCTGCGATGATTTTCGACTGGTTTGAGAGTTTCACTACACAAAAAACGCATCACGGATCGCCGCTCAATCGCGGTGCATGTTGACAGTGGGACGGCCGTCTTGTTGTGGATTTTGCTGCCTTTTCCTGCGTTGTAGCATCACTCTGCCACCTGTCGGTCACTTTCTGAACCTACGCTACTGCCACCTACCAACTCCGTCACACAACTTTTCGAAATTTTATAGAAGTTTCAAGGTTTTCATTTGAATCATCATCCTCGTACACAGTCGTTTTCTCCTAGCTCAGTGTGCTAGAGGAATACGGAAGGGAATGATCAACAGTGGTAAAAGGTATCTTCCGCCATGCACAGTAACGTGGCTTGAGAAGAATGTATGTAGATGGTAGACACGCAGGTGCTTCAAAACTTCTTTCGATCAGTTTAGTCAAGCTTCGACACACAGTTTTAATCTTATCTGCACCAAAGGGTAAAGTGTAAGCAGTTTGTTTACTCCGTTCCAGGGTAACGCGGGCGCCACAGCGCGACAGGATGTGAGCGCTCGCGGACACGTATTTTCAATAGAGCGCCCTGCGAGCGGGGCGACCAATTAGCCAGCAGGCAGCAGGGAGCAGCCGCTGTTGCCGGCTCCAATTACAGCGCCCATTCAGCCCGGCGAGCCCCCCACCCACGCTTCCGTTTCGCGAGTTGCGTTGCTGTCGCTAAGCACCGCGCGCCTCACCTCTCGTCGCGAACCCACGCTCAACCGTGAAGCGAATGACTCTCACACTCACCAACGCTTCGCAATTGCAAAATGTGTGTCCCGTTGTTAATCTGACCCTATTTCGGCCAGCGGTCGCTATACAGTTCCATCGTACCATCTTCGCATGTTTTCAAACCCCACTCTTTAGTTGCCTGTCATCTGACAGGTCAAAAATCCGATACTCTTCAATTCACTGTCTTTCCAGGGATTTTTTTTTCTGGGAATATGATTCGCAACTCCACAATGCGTACCACTACCTTCTACATCTACATGATTACTCCTCAATTCACATTTAAGTACTTGGCAGAGGGTTCACCGAACCACAATCATACTCTCTCTACCATTCCACTCCCGAACAGCGCGCGGGAAAAACACCTAAACCTTTCTGTTCGAGCTCTGATTTCTCTTATTTTATTTTGATGATCATTCCTACCTATGTAGGTTGGGCTCAACAAAATATTTTCGCTTTCGGAAGAGAAAGTTGGTGACTGAAATTTCGTAAATAGATCTCGCCGCGACGAAAAACGTCTTTGCTTTAATGACTTCCATCCCAACTCGCGTATCATATCTTGCCACACTCTCTCCCCTATTACGTGATAACACAAAACGAGCTGCCCTTTTTTGCACCCTTTCGATGTCCTCCTTCAATCCCACCTGGCAAGGATCCCACACCGCGCAGCAATATTCTAACAGAGGTTAACGAGTGTAGTGTAAGCTGTCTCTTTAGTGGACTTGTTGCATCTTCTAAGTGTCCTGCCAATGAAGCGCAACCTTTGGTTCGCCTTCCCCACAATATTGTCTATGTGGTCTTTCCAACTGAAGTTGTTCATAATTTTTACACCCAGGTACTTAGTTGAATTGACAGCTTTGAGAATTGTACTATTTATCGAGTAATCGAATTCCAACGGATTTCTTTTGGAACTCATGTGGATCACCTCACACTTTTCGTTATTTAGCGTCAACTGCCACCTGCCACCTGCCACACCATACAGCAATCTTCTCTAAATCGCTTTGCAACTGATACTGGTCTTCGGATGACCTTACTAGACGGTAAATTACAGCATCATCTGCGAACAACCTAAGAGAACTGCTCAGATTGTCACCCAGGTCATTTATATAGATCAGGAACTGCAGAGGTCCCAGGACGCTTCCCTGGGGAACACCTGATATCACTTCAGTTTTACTCGATGATTTGCCGTCTATTACTACGAACTGCGACCTTCCTGACGGGAAATCAGGAATCCAGTCGCACAACTGAGACGATACCCCATAGGCCCGCAGCTTGATTAGAAGTCTGTTGTGAGGAACGGTGTCAAAAGCTTTCCGGAAATCTAGAAATACGGAATCAACTTGAGATCCCCTGTCGATAGCGGCCATTACTTCGTGCGAATAAAGAGCTAGCTGTGTTGCACAAGAACGATGTTTTCTGAAACCATGCTGATTACATATCAATAGATCGTTCCCTTCGAGGTGATTCATAATGTTTGAATACAGTATATGCTCCAAAACCGTACTGCAAACCGACGTCAATGATATAGGTCTGTAGTTCGATGGATTACTCCTACTACCATTCATAAACACTGGTGCGACCTGCGCAATTTTCCAGTCTGTAGGTACAGATCTATCCGTGAGCGAGCGGTTGTATATGATTGCTAACGTGGACGATACGCCTGTAGTCTTTCTGCTGCTCAACTCTTAGCAGTAGCAGTTTTAAATAACGGACTATATACATTCTACTAGCGTACAGTCGCAAAAGACATCAATTGTGATTAACACACAGAGTGTGTCAGGAGGAAAATCCCGCCCCACGAAGCGTGGTAGCTCGGAGAATGGCAGGTGGCCGACGATCGCCTATTGTGTTCTATCGGCGCAGTCTAGCCCTTGTTTTGTTTAGTGTGCGGGCAGGATTTGCCTCAGTTCTTGCCCGGACACTCTGCAGTGAACGTCGGACGTTTTCGGTCGAGCCGGTAGAATGACACGGTCCTGATAAATCACAAGAAGAAATTTCATCCTCGCATAGAACTGAAAAAAATGTTAATTGTCAGAGATGAGGTGGAGAAGACAGAATGCTGAGAACATTGCATACATTCCTTGTCACATAGTCTCATAATATTTCACTGAGAAAAAAATAATAATTTATTGAACATATAGTGAAAATTCTATAATAAATTTATGATACCGAATATTACATATTTATGCAAAGTATGCATTGAACAAAGATAATGAAAGACAAAACAAAATACGAAGGGTACGTGGTTTAATTTATGGTTATTACAAAGTTACCTTCAACAGGAAATAATTTCCTCTTTCCTCCACATGTTTTGAGACATGTCTATAAAAATAAAATTTGTGTGTAATTACGCTGAAAGTAATTATTTTATAGATACAGAACCATAAACTGAAAACAAATGCACTTAGCTGCACGAATTTCACCACAGAATAGTAGAAAGATAAATCAATAGTTGAATCGCAACCGACGTTCACTGCAGAGTACCCGAGCACGGACTGAGGCAAAGCATACGCTATACGGCGTCGATAGTCAGGACACGCTAGAAGTGGCGTCGGCCACCCGCCATTCCCCGACCTACCACGCCTGACGGGGCGGGGCACCGAAAACGTGTTATGGGGTGGCAGTATTAGTGAGTCTGTTAAAAACTGGACATACGTTGATACGACGTTTTTTGTTCAGTTTCCAAGTAAACTACTGAAAACAATGGGGAACTGGACAAATTCAAGTGACATTAAATGAAATATTGTGGTCTAATGTTTTGTTTAATTCTGTAAATTTTCTCACAAAAGATGCTCGAAAAGTCTACCGTCAACTGCACTGCATTTTGCAGCTCTTGTAGACAGCTACTGTGCTCCTGACCTGAGCTCAACCGTACGGTCCTTTACCCGAGCACACGCATGTAGAATACGAGCAAGGAGTTCATCCTCTGTGACCACACTGCGTTTGTAGATGGTTCAAATGGCTCTGAGCACTATGGGACTTAACATCTGTGGTCATCAGTCCCCTAGAACTTAGAACTACTTAAACCTAACTAACCTAAGGACATCACACACATCCATGCCCGAGGCAGGATTCGAACCTGCGACCGTAGTGGTCACGCGGTTCCAGACTGGAGCGCCTAGAACCGCACGGCCACACCGGCCGGTTGCGTTTGTAGACTTCGCTCTTACGCCAACACCACAGACAGAAACATAATGGACTGTACATGTAACAACACTGGTGCAACCACTGTAGTACAGAGACGGGAGGTAAAAATAACGCGTACACCTGTAGGATACGTCGCCCCCATCAGGCGCTAGTGAAGTGCGCATTGATATGGTCAGTAAAGACAACACTACGTAGCCCAATATCACTTTGGTTTATTCGCTTGCGAGTGCTGGTGAAGAACAACATGCGACTGAAGCCCGTGTTTTTCAAACAGTTCTATGTCGTATACGATTAAGAAAACGGAATATGTTCATTTGAAGTTTCTTATTCAGACCCGGCAACGCATGTACCTTTCATCCAGACTCAGCCTGTATTTCGACCACAAAAAAATTCCCGTAATGCAATCCTGGTGAAAAGATAAGAAGCATCATTCGCCTCTTCTGTTACCGCGAAAGTATAAGGCTCCTACACGTTTTATTCACGTAATGCTCTGAAATTGACCAGAAAACAAGAATCTTTTAAAGGAAACGTCACTCATTTCCTCCTTCGGCATATTCATTAGTTGAGAGGTTTTACTGTCAGACGTATTCAACTAGCTAGTTAAGCTACTAGCACTTCTCATCCTTAGAAAACCTCTAGGTATACACTACAGTTACACACGACTTTTGGCAAGACCGTGTCTGAGTATATGTATCAAGTAACGTCAAGCGTTCTCCGAAGACCGTTGGATACCGCTGCTCCGACGGTCTGTGCAATGGCCATTAACAAAATTTTTAATGGCGATTACGGAAGTTTCTACAATGTGACGAAGTAACACTTACGAATTTCAATTTTCAGGAAGTTTCTGGTCCTAGAATTTGAACCTCAAATGTTACTTCATTACACTATTACAAATATCATAAATAAAAATACTCCCAAACAAATAGAAAATAGTTACTGTGTTATTCGAAAAATTATCATGGTGCCAATATGGAACGAGAATGAATTGAAAGAACATTCACTGTAACTACAGATTATCAAATTTTAGTCAGCCTGATGCGGCAGTACTATTCCGCACATGCGTTAGCTGTTATGTACACTGGTGTCCAAAACTAAAGCAACAAACGGAAATTTTGCATGGCTGCTTTCTTTTGCCACAAAACAGTATAAACAGGTGATGGTAAAGTAGAAACAATGTAAAGAATACAGAACGCAAACAACTGCTATATGCATAACGGTTGACAAAAATGTTCGTTTCTCCCAACTTAACAGATTTGCACACACATTCAGACAACTTGTAAGGGGTTCGTTAGGGGTTCATTACTATTCGCTAGGGCACTTGAGCAGATGTAATGTCGATGGATTGCTCACGCGCTGCCAGCGATATGGAATATCTATGCTACAATAGAATCTCAGATCAGAGCAGTGTTGGCAGTAAGTCGACTTTAGTAGCTCGCAGAGAGCACTCGTGTTTTGTAGCTCGCAGAGAGAACTTGAGTTATGGAGTTCGGACAGGGCAGTGCAGCGATTGACTTGCGTTGGGCCGGTCGTTCAGAACGATGGCAGTGCCTGAGCGATATAGTATAAGGTAATAAAAAAAATTATTGTTCTTTGTTGCCGCGCGCTTATGTTAATTGCCACAACTGATTTAACCACAATTGTAATGTTAAAGTCCCATGTAATTCCTTGCAAAAATGTTGCAATAATAACTTTTGTTCGGAAGAAAACTTTTGCCAGTCATTTATCTGAGTTTAAAGATTTTACGATTTTTTTGTGTGCCTACTCATGTTGATTAAGCAAAAGAAAATCAGTTGTTTTCCTACAAATGAAAATCTAGTGGCCACCATTGTACTGAGCTGTGCCAAAAAGTTTCTTATAGGAGCAGATATATAGATAGCGTTATCCGGCGACATCATTGTGAGGTAAGAATTTTTCAGTTTATTCTGGATGATTGCACAGGGCCATGACGCAGCGCTCCTGACGTCAAAACTTATTAATATCGATATGCTGTCAGTCTTTAATGGAAGGTCACATTAAAACTTGAAATTTTATTATTGGAAAGAAATTTTTCTATTGGGAATTTAAACGAGATTTTTCTGTTGGGAGGTTACACTAAATGTGAATATTATAATTATATTTCTGTTGGGAGGTTACAAACTGGTTAATGTGCTCAGTACGGGGTGTGACCAACTCTGGCAGCAGTAGAGGCCTGACAATGACGGGGCATGCTGTGAATGATGTCATCAGTCTCGTGTTAAGTTGATAACGCTCACTCTTCCTGCAGAGCTGCCGCGTATTTTGGAGAGTGGACGGTGGATACTGACGTTATGCAAGCCGTCTCCCTAGTGCATCCCAAACATGCTCTATGGCAGGGGTCTCCAAACTTTTTAGTCCGCGGGCCACCTTGACTCCTCCACGAAGTCATAAGGTCCAAGCTCTACCTACTGGGATTAAAACACCCCAGCACTCCATGATCACCGTAATGTAAGGCTAAATATTTTATACGATTTACTTGCTATATGTATTTTACAACGTAATCAAAAGAAAGTGAAACCTCGCTTAAGAAGCATCTTCCATAATGATTGATTACAAAGGCTAATCGCCGAAGTGGCGTCCATTTGAAAGACTTGCACCAGACTCGTGAGTAGTATAAAATGCAAAGAACTTTTTTACTTAAAATGTTTTCGCCAAACTAGTCTGATAACCGTTTTTTTTTTCTTTTTTCACTATCGCACGGAGAATGTGGATAGCCACAAGTTTAACCATGACATTCCGCTTTGTAAAGATAGAGCTCCGACAATGTCGCAGTGTATAGGTCGCTATAGGCCTCGAAACTCAATTGTTGGCAGTATAGGTACCACCTCAAATATTTGGCGGGCCGGATACCGGGGATGTCCGGCCAGCTAACGCGAGCCGGTTTGCCGGCCCTCGCGTAGTTTGGAGACCCCTGCTCTATGGGATTCAAATCGGGAGAGCGAACAGCCCAAGCCATGCGTGCAATATCTTCCGTTTCCAAGAAGACATCACCGGTGCTCTGTGAGGTCGAGCATTATCGTCCATCAGTACGAAGTCTGAGTCTCCAAACACCTGGCAAAAACCACACATGCGGTCTCAAAATTTCGTCACGACACGTGACAGCAGTTAAACCTTGCTGATTCACCCGTGCAATTTGATGAGGAGGTGTTCGAGTGGTCAACATAATGCCTGCCCACACCATTATCCATCCTCCTCTATGTCGGTCTCTTTCCACAATGTTTGGGTCCCAAAACTGCGTTCCATGATCCCTCCGCATGTGAATCCGTCGAGAATCACTCTGGAGACCAAATTGGGACTCATCTGTGAAAAGATGACCCAGTCCTGCCATCCAGGTGGCATGTTGACAACTCCACTCTATACGTTCCCTTCTGTGAAGATGCCTCAGTGGTACACATACAACAGTCTCCGACAGTAAAGGCCGCTCTGCCGAAGCCTTGTGTACACCGTTTGCTT
This sequence comes from Schistocerca nitens, assembly GCF_023898315.1. Lineage (NCBI taxonomy): Eukaryota > Metazoa > Arthropoda > Insecta > Orthoptera > Acrididae > Schistocerca > Schistocerca nitens. The sequence continues at coordinate 501,794,864 of NC_064614.1, read as the reverse complement.
CGATACAACACGTCCAGTGGGTGCTGCGAGGTCAGATGCCAGTTGCTGTGCGGTACAGAGGGTGTACCGTCGTGCCCTTACAGCCAAATAACGGTCCTTTCTCTCTCTCTGATGTCACACTTGGTCAGCCTTGCAATGGTCTTCGGGATACAGTTTTGGTCTCTATAAACTGTCGCCACATCCGTGAAACAAGAGAGCGATTCACATTAAACCATCGGGCCACATCAGTCTGCGACTGCTCCCATTCTTCCTGCGGTCCTCCACCGGACAGTCTAGTAGGCGTCTTCTCTGCGTCATATTGCATCGTTTGTGACTGTGTACACAGCGATTGTGGATGTGGGACTACCGGGGCCGGCCGCGGTGGTCGAGCGGTTCTAGGCGCTTCAGTCCGGAACCGCGTGACTGCTACGGTCGCAGGTTCGAATGCCGCCTTGGGCATGGATGTGTGTGTTGTCCTTAGGTTAGTTAGGTTTAAGTAGTTCTAAGTTATAGGGGACTGATGACCTCAGATGTTAAGTCCCATAGTGCTCAGAGCCATTTGATTTGACTACCCGGAAAACATTATCCCGTTTGATAGATGCATTGACGTCATCACTGGCGGGTTGTCCGTTGACTGGAATGCCGTCTTTCGTGCAGAACACGATCGCACGGACATCTGTTGACATTTTGTATGATTACATCGTTAGTTAGCCATAGAACGGGGAAATAGCGGTTTGTTGCTTTGATTTTGGACACCAGTGTATATTTCATTATATCGCCGTCCAGTCATATTATTTTACATAGTCAGTAATATGTAATTAAATTACTCGTTGCAAATGTGAATGCCTTAGTACACAATTCATAGATTGTAAATTATTCCATAATAATGGTTATTTATACCGTGGCTGTGCATTTTACCTCTAGTATTATTCACATATTCCTAGACTGTCGTTGCTGAAACTTGAAGCAGTATGTAAGGGGAGCTGTCACTCCACTCAACAAATTATTTTAGAACAAACAAAAAATGGCTCCCTAAAAATGTACAAATTATCATTATTTGACAATAAATCAAGTAGAATGTTCGTATGTATTAGACAAATTAATTTTAGGATTTATACAACGAAACGGAGAAACTGAGAGAGAAAAATAAATAGAGAATTTGAGATAAATATTAGCAACAGAACAACATAAAATATGTAACATCAGGGAAAAAATCCAGAGAAATTCACTAAATGTGCCTGAAGCTCTACACGATATTGCCATACAAATTAAGAAACTAAAACCAAAACAAAAGACAAGAGAAAAAAAGCAGCTGTAGAAAATTTTGAAACATAAAAAGTTCCAAGAATTCAAAGAGAAAAATGAACAGTACGACGAAGGAATGACATTGTAGATAAGAGGAACTACTGGAGAAAATACAAAGTTCCTTAGTGGTTTTATGTAAACACGATGTGGCAAAACGGAAATAAAAAAAGAACAAGTAGGAACACAATACAAATAGTTACTCCAAATTATTCTCCAAAGCTATTTTTGGAAACTTAGAATGCATTATTTATATGCAGAACAGTGTCTGATAAACAACAATCAGCACATGACGCTCAATCCAGTGTCAGGTTATGCCATGTTTCGGCAGATACGCTCTGTACAGAAATAGCCTACGGAAATCACTGCAAGAACTTCTGAAATAATGAGCTGGAATATAAAACTCCACACAGTGAGCTACCCTTTAATACTGATTGTTCAGTGTAGCTCTAACGATAATCTGCGGTGCAGCACCTAAAATGCAGCTTCGAAAAGAATACTGTTCGCGATTAAACCGTTTACCGCACGAGGAGGAGGCATGGGAAATAAAAACACGTACAATTCCGGGGATCGTTCTGCGACAAATCTCATGACCACGACGATGCATTAATAAAATTACAGAACCACTGGAATGTCAGGAATCATAATCACTTACAGTAAAATCCCAACACAAGACGTTTTGTAGTGCCGCGATTGCAACTGAGAGAAAGGGAAATGGAAGAAATTATGACACGAGTGTCCCCTCTGAAACGAACCTGGTGCCAAGGCAAAGCTGTCCGCTGAATGCATTCGTCTCCCCTCGTGCTTTCCCAACGCCTCTTTGAAGGGTCCGTGGATTTTAATCACAAAGCTGAGAGTGCCGACTGCGCAGGAAAGCAGTCCTCGTGTTACGTATTCCATCAGGTCTGCGAGGCGGAAGTCTCAGCCTGCACTGGGCTCCAGACGGAGTTTCGTGGGCGCGAAGTTGTGTGTGTGTGTGTGTGTGTGTGTGTGTGTGTGTGTGTGTGTGTGTGTGTGTGTGTAGAGTTATCACCTGTTAACAGCTGCGACGCGACAGCCAACAGAATACGAACGCGGTTGTTACAGGAGCGGCAGGCATAAGCGGAAGTCGTGTTTACATATCGCTTACCTGTACGCTTTACATGAAGACGAGGCGCGTTTTTCGGCAAATCCGAGAATCAAGGGCGCGTCATCACACATCTGGGTACCACCGTTTGGACTTGTTTGTGCCTGCAATGGGGGAGGAAGGGGAGAGAGAGAGAGATGCTGAGGCAGCGCTGTAACGCATCGGGAATAAAGCTGTGTACACCCGATGAGAAATGGACGGAGCACTCGCCTGAGTCGGAAGATCGACGAAAAATGCATTTTTCTGTATGTTTAACAAAGGGATTCAAGTTTTCTTATCAGGGAAGCACCGAACACTTCATTCTCACAAACTCATGACAAATCATAAATTACAATGTAGCAACATGCTATGGAAAAAAAGGAGGAGGAAACAGATGAATGAAAATTTCTTGTCACCGAACTATTATCTTGCTATATCATTCAAAAGTTTGTACTCGTTCGACACTATCCACAGTATGACTTTACAGATCTACTTGATGATTCCGTCTGTTTATTTGTTTTTACGTTTACCTCACCTGGCAACATTAGAAACCTAACGCCCTGTCTTACATCTACCCAGACAAACTTAGTGAGTCTACCTTACAGCCGGCCGGTATGGCCGAGCGGTTCTAGGCGCTTCAGTCTGGAACCGCGCGACCGCTACGGTCGCAGGTTCGAATCCTGACTCGGGCTTGGATGTGTGTGATGTCCTTAGGTTAGTTAGGTTTAAGTAGTCCTAAGTTCTACGGGACTGATGACCTCAGAAGTCCCATAGTGCTCAGAGTCATTTTTTTTTTTCTTCGCATCATCCAAATTCGCATGTCGAGTAAAGCTGTTCTTAGAAATACAAAATCTTTATTCGTCTTATAAAGATCATTGGCCATTTTGTGTTTTTCGCATCGAACAATATCAAAGGTTACAAAAGCTAACGTGGCCGACTTTAACGATATAAACTCAAGAACGTACTGACTATTAGAAATCTGATGCTAGTCTGACACTGTCGAATGTGCGTCACGTGGAGAACTTAGTCGGCCGAAAGCGGATGTGTCTGAGGAGGGCTCAAGGAAATTTGTAGTCTGTCTTTCATCTAACATTTCCTCTCAAGTACTACTACTACAACTACATGCCGCCCGGTTAGCAGTGCGGTCTAACGCACAGCTTTCCGGGCGGGAAGACGTGCCGGTCCCCGTGTCGAGGTCCGGTGTGCCAGCCAGCCTGTGGATGGTTTTTAAGGCTGTTTTCCATCTGCCCTGCTTTGCTACCTATCAGACATTTTACGTTATTGGGCAAATTATCAGAATTTTTGGTTGCTGTATATTCAATTCCTTTCTGGGCCACTGCCAGATTTAATAACAGCTAATGAAGGTATTTTCTCCCTCCACTGCTGTCAGAGTGGAGATCACTATTCTTCTCAATTGGTAATGGATTATTTATGAGGAATTCTACAAGCAAATATATGTACAATGATGGTACCTCTAAAATGTCTAACTCTTTGAAGAGGTACCTATATGATCGCGGGTGAACATCACATATTATTCTCACTGACCACTTTTGTAAAGCAATCAACAATTTCTTCCTGAGCCGGCCGCGGTGGTCTAGCGGTTCTGGCGCTGCAGTCCGGAACCGCGGGACTGCTACGGTCGCAGGTTCGAATCCTGCCTCGGGCATGGGTGTGTGTGTGATGTCCTTAGGTTAGTTAGGTTTAAGTAGTTCTAAGTTCTAGGGGACTTATGACCTAAGATGTTGAGTCCCATAGTGCTCAGAGCCATTTGAGCCATTTTTTTCTTCCTGAGTAATGAGTTACCGCAGAAAATTATTTAAGACATTTATGAGTGGAAATATGCAAAATATGTCAAGAGGATCATTCGTTTGTTTCCAAGACTAACAGTTAGCCAAAGATCAAAACTTCGTGAACTTAACTGTCAAGAAGCTCAGTAATGTGCTTCTTCCAGTTTTATCAACATATACGCTTAAAAATTTGGAGCATTCTGTCGTGTTTACTGAGTCCTGTACATGTACAATACCAATTGTTGGTATTATTATTTGTTCTACAGAATCAAATTAGTGTGTCTTCTCAAAATTTAGGGTGAGTTGACTTTCAGAGGACAACTTAATAATTCTTTGAAAAAAATCGGTAACAAGCCCTCCTGTTGCCTTCTCTGTGACGGGATTTATTATAACATTAGTATCGACTGCAAAAAGTACCAATCCTGGTTGTTGGATGTTAAGTGGATGGTCATTCACAGATATAAGGAATAGCAGTCGACCAGAAATTGAAGCCTGTGGGACTCCCTTCGTGAGTTTTCTTCCCCAATCACTAAGATTTTCTCTCCTTCCAACACTGTCTGAATTATTCAACTGAATTTTTTGCGTTCTATTTGTTACATATGATTCAAACCAATTATGTGCAAAGGCATCATTTTCATAATATTTAAGTTTCCTAAGAGAGTAATACGATCTACCCAATCAAACGCTCTGGAAATATTATAAAAAATAGCAACTGGCGACACTGTATATATTTGTAATATTTGTATAATATTGTATATTTGTAATATTTGATGAGCATTCTTCTGTAATCCTCCCGGAATCCAAACAGCGATAGTTATACTAATCGGATGTTCCCACACGTCAGGTATCGAAGCGCTCCGATGCGTCAGAAAATGTTCGTGAAATACCTCTTACAAATTACCCGATCATGCCATTGTAATAGAAGGAATTTGGTTCTACCAGTTACAGACTGTGCGTCACACACATTCAGCATTAGAGACAGGCAGGAAAGTTCTTGTGAAACTGTACTAAACGTACACGAGTAGTACGAAAATTATTCTGAGCAGCTGCTTAGATAAACCAGTCGCAAGAGAAACACATCAGATAGGTTAACGACTAATAGTTTGTAGGTGGTGGATTACAATCTCTCCGTATTACAATGTTACAATCGGAGAATTAGTACGAGATATTTTCCGACCATTTTCTGACGCCCTAGCGTACTTCGATACTTGAAACATCGATTAGCATAATTATCAGAGTTTGAGCTCCCGAAGGGTTTCTCGATTGAGAATGGTTTTTATACGTTCATTCACCAAATACCACATGCCTATAATACAATACTAAATATGCGATGACATAGATGACCGAACTTTAAAATTCAGTGAATTGGGAGGAAAAGAATCAGCAAGCACGATCACTGACCTCTGGCGTATTATATTCAGTTTCTGAAAGCTGTTTCACTGAAGAACATGTATCATAGGTTCTCTTTTCCATTTGCGCGCGAATATAAAAATGACAATTTCGAGTTAAGTGACAACAGGATAGAAAATCAACCACAGTCGCTCTACAGAGGAAAACCGCACGATTCGCGACTGAAGCATGCAAGGGGGAGAAGTGATAGTGCCCTTCGCTACACACATTAAGATGAGTACGATATTGCACTGCCTGTGTTATTCTGATTACAATGCGAAGTCCCTTTAAAGCAGGGGCGGGCAGGAATTCTGCACGTGTGTGGTGCTCATGCACGAGTCGTGTGAAGTTAGCACCCCTTTTTCGAGAAATATACATTTTTTTCACAGTTCTTGATAGATGTAGCATAGTTCTAGAGTTCTTTGTACAAAATTTCAATAGTTCTGCAGAATTTAGCGACCAAAACAACAATACTCGAAAAAATTTGCGTATCGAAAATGTTCTTTCGCAGTTTCCGCAAAATGTAAATAAGTACAAGAGTTCAGAGCACAGTTCTGAACAGAGCTCCAAGAGTTCTTTCGAAAATCCAAGTAACATTTTTTTGTGCAGCTAATAGTTTACGAGATAATTGCATTTTAATGAGAAAATCGTTTCACTTACTGTGAAGTTGGCACCCTTTTTTTCAGAAATATATATTTTTTTCAGAGTTCTTGATAGATATGGCATAGTTCTAGAGTTCTTTGTACAAAATTACAATAGTTCTGCAGAATTTAGCGAAGAAAACAACAATATTCGAAAAATTTTTCGTATCGAAAACATTTTTTGTCAATTTTCGCAACAATTAAACTTGTACAACAGTTCTGAGGACAGTTCTGAACAGAACCCCAAGAGCTCTATCGATAATCCCAAACAACATTTTTCTATGGCGATAATGGTTTGAGATAAATTGATTTAATATGGGACACACTTTCTTTACGGAAAATATAAATATATTCGTACAACAGATCTGATGACAGTTCTGGACACCACGTGAAGAGTTCTATCGAAAATCCTAGTGAAATTTTTTTGTGCAGGTAACAGTTTAAGAGGTAATTGCGACTTAATTAAGAATTCCATAAGAGCTCCTAATGTGAAGCTGGCACCCTTTTTTTCAGAAATATATATTTTTTTCAGAGTTCTTGATAGATATGCCATAGTTCTAGAGTTCTTTGTACAAAATTTGAATAGTTCTGCAGAATTTAGCGACGAAAACAATATTCCAAAAAATTTTCGTATCGAAAACATTCATCGTCAATTTTCGCAAATTGTAAATAAGTACAACAGTTCTGAGCACAGTTCTGAACAGAACTCCAAGAGTTCTATCGAAAACCCAAGTAACATTTTTTTGTGCAGCTAATAGTTTACGAGATAATTGCAATTTAAGGAGAAAATCTTTTCACTTACTGTGAAGTTGGCACCCTTTTTTTCATAAATGTATATTATTTTCAGAGTTCTTGATAGATATGCCATAGTTCTAGAGTTCTTTGTGCAAAATTTGAATAGTTCTGCAGAATTTAGCGACGAAAACAATATTCGAAAAAATTTTCGTATCGAAAACATTCTTCGTCAATTTTCGCAAAAATTAAACTTGTACAACAGTTCTGAGCACAGTTCTGAACAGAACTCCAAGAGTTCTATCGAAAACCCGAGTAACATTTTTTTGTGCAGCTTTTTCTTACGAGATAACTGCAATTTAAGGAGAAAATCTTTTCACTTACTGTGAAGTTGGCACCCTTTTTTTCACAAATATGTTTTTTTTCAGAGTTCTTGATAGATATGGCATAGTTCTAGAGTTCTTTGTACAAAATTTGAATAGTTCTGCAGAATTTAACGAAGAAAACAACAATACTCAAAAAAATTCGAATATCAAACATTCGTTATTAATTTTCGCAAAAAGTAAATTCGGACAACAGTTCTGAGGGCAGTTCTGAACAGAACCCCAATAGTTCTATCGAATATCCTAATTACAATTTTTTGTGCAGCTAACACGTTACGAGATAATTGCAATTTAAGGAGGGAACCTCTTCACTTACTGTGAAGTTGGAATCCTTTTCTTCAGAAATATATATTTTTTCAGAGTTCTTGATAGAAATGTCATAGTTCTAGAGTTATTTGTACAAAATTGGAATAGTCCTGCAGAATTTAGCGAGAAAAACAACAATACTCGAAAATTTTTTTTTATCGAATACTTTCTTTGTCAATTTTCGCAAAAAGTAAATTCGTACAACAGTTCTGAACAGAACACCAAGAGCTCTATCGAAAATCCTAATAATATCTTTTTGTGGCGATGATAGTTTATACGGTAACTGCTTTGATGTTAGACCCACTTTCTCCACAGAAAAAGTAAATTCGTTCAACAGTTTTGATGAACAGTTCTGGTTAACACCTCAAGACTTCTATCGATAATCATAATAACAGTTTTTGTGGTTATAATAGTTTGTTTGGTAATTGATTAATTGTGGGGCACTCTTACTAAAAAAAAAAAAATATGTCTGTTCGTATGCTCTGATGCCAGCTCTGGATAGCATTGTAAGAATTCTATCGAAAATACTAGTAACATATTCTGTGCAGGTAATTGTTTACGTAGTAACTGCCTTTATTAAGGAATGCTTATGAGCATTTCCCGTGAAGTTTGAACCCCTTTTACGATAAATATAAATTTTTTTCACAGTTCTTGATTTATATGCAATAGTTCTAGATTTCCCTGCTCAAAACACGAATAGTTCTACAGAATTTCGGGAAGAAAACATTAACTCGGCAAAATTTTGGTATGGTAAAAAATTATTTGTCAGTTTGGAAAAAATAAATTTGTATAACAGTTCTGTTGGCAGTTCTGGATAGCACCGTAAGAGTTGCATTGAAAATGATAAGAACATTTTTGTGGCGATAATAGTTTATACAATAATTGTTTTAATCTGATACTCACTTTATCTAATATAACAAAATTCGTAGAATAGTTCTGATGACAGTTCTGAATATCACCCACAGAGTTCTACCAAAAACTATAATAACATTATTTTTGACGATGACATTATATGAGATAATTAATGTGGGACTCACTTTTGTCACGTAAAAGTAATAAATTCGTACAAAAGATCTGATGGCATTTCTTAATACGACCCTAAGAGTTCTACCGACAACTGTAATAACATTTTTGTGGGGATAACAGTTAATGAGATAATAGCATTTTCGAGAGACCCAATTGGTCTACATTATAATAAATTGGCACAACCCTTTTGCTGACAGTTCTGGATAGCACCGAAAGAGTTCTTTTAAAAACCCTCATAACATTTTTATGGTGCCAGTAGATTATGAAATAGATTGTGTGTTCACTCTGCAGTGGGTGTGCGCCGATGTGAAACTTACTGACAGATAAAAACTGTGTGCCGGACCGGGTCTCTAACCCCAGGCTGTGACGAAAGAATATCGTCACAATATCCTTTTGTCCAGGAGTACTTCTTCTGCAATTTTCGTAGGACAACTTCTACGAAATTGGGAACGCAGGAGATAAAGTACTGCTGGAAGTATAGCTATGAGTACGATCGTAAATTCTCACTTTTATTTTGGAAAACCGAAAATCGAAAACCCGGATGTATATTCTACTAAATACAAAAAGTCTAAATGTTCAGCACTATACAAATGCCAGTACACCTTCTTAAGGCTGACTGTAGTAACTGTAGGTGGAAGCGTGGGATGTGCACGCTTAGATGATTCAAGTAGAGAAGGCTCGTCAGTGAATAACAAACATATGGCTGAGAGAGCAGATACATTCACACGCGCCACTAACCATATGGTGTCACACCTGTCGAGAATCGCACCAGAGGTACAATGAGCTGTGGTGGAGTGCTGTTGGCGTGGTTACTATGCAACTTACTTGATGGGCATCAATACACCGTTATATTAATGTACAATACTTGAGAAATAATGTCATTCACACACTGCGAGTTCCTTATCACTCAGTACTAGACTAAATTACCGGCCTAGTGATAAGCAGCCTATGTACCTCACCGACTACACATCTTCGTGTTACAAGAAAAAAAGAGAAAAATACCAAGGGCCACAAAATATGAATCCGGATAAACCGGAAATCCGGATTACTGAGGACCAAATAAACGAGGTTCTTATTTACAAATTTCGAACTTCTTATTAACTTTAATACTGTATCCCCTCAACATTATAACACCTCTATCAGTCATGTATTGAATTAGGATTTAAACATACTACTTAGTTCGTTTGTACGATATATTCAGTAAATATACTTACATTTCTATACATTGTAAAGACTTTTAACTCTCGCTGTAGTGTAACTCATCAAACTTCCACACTTCCTTTCTAACTAGAACAAATGTTTGCAACAATATTAACGACAGCAATTTCAAATTTATTCGTTACACACAGCACATGTTTTTATGTATCCTAGCGGCTGGTGATGTTGCCACACAACTGTCATCCATGAGGGTCCTGGGCATATTTTTAGCTGTTAGTGGGTCCTGGATGTCATGAGAGCTCAAAACAATTACTGTTTTACGTAATAAAATTCATCTGGTTCTTCCTGATTCTAAAGGTATACACTTCATGTGTGCCTTTCATTGTTGTATGATTCAGTATCGACGCTAATGCTCTCTTGATGACATATGAGCCGATTGCTCGTTTTTATCCACTGTGCCCTTTCGTATTTCATTTCAGCGATTAATTTATTTGTTTATCAATGTAGTAAGTAGTACAAAGCTAATCCAGAATGTAAACTGCACTTAAATTCTGTTTGAACTGTTTAATAGTCAGTGTCCGCTGTCTGAACGTCAAATTTCAGATTAATACACTGCGCGTGGTTGCGTTATTTTATAGGAATTTTATTATTGTAAGTAGGAAGTACTAGATAGTGTTGAAGAAATACAAAGCATATTGTTCGAAGAGCATCTACATCTACATCTACATCTATACTCCGCGAGCCACCTTACGGTGTTTGGCGGAGGGTACTTATTGTACCACTATCTGATCCCCCCTTCCCTGTTCCATTCACGAATTGTGCGTGGGAAGAACGACTGCTTGTAAGTCTCCGTATTTGCTCTAATTTCTCGGAGCTTTTCGTTGTGATCATTACGCGAGATATATGTGGGCGGTAGTAATATGTTGCCCATCTCTTCCCGGAATGTGCTCTCTCGTAATTTCGATAATAAACCTCTCCGTATTGCGTAACGCCTTTCTTGAAGTGTCTGCCACTGGAGCTTGTTCAGCATCTCCGTAACGCTCTCGCGCTGACTAAATGTCCCCATGACGAATCGCGCTGCTTTTCGCTGGATCATGTCTATCTCTTCTATTAATCCAACCTGGTAAGGGTCCCATACTGATGAGCAATACTCAAGAATCGGACGAACAAGCGTTTTGTAAGCTATTTCTTTCGTCGATGAGTCACATTTTCTTAGAATTCTTCCTATGAATCTCAACCTGGCGCCTGCTTTTCCCACTATTTGTTTTATGTGATCATTCCACTTCAGATCGCTCCGGATAGTAACTCCTAAGTATTTTACGGTCGTTACAGCTTCCAATGATATACCACCTATGGCATAATCGTACTGGAATGGATTTCTGCCCCTATGTATGCGCATTATATTACATTTATCTACGTTTAGGGAAAGCTGCCAGCTGTCGCACCATTCATTAATCCTTTGCAGGTCTTCCTGGAGTACGTACGAGTCTTCTGATGTTGCTACTTTCTTGTAGACAACCGTGTCATCTGCAAATAGCCTCACGGAGCTACCGATGTTGTCAACTAAGTCATTTATGTATATTGTAAACAATAAAGGTCCTATCACGCTTCCTTGCGGTACTCCCGAAATTACCTCTACATCTGCAGATTTTGAACCGTTAAGAATGACATGTTGTGTTCTTTCTTCTAGGAAATCCTGAATCCAATCACAAACCTGGTCCGATATTCCGTAAGCTCGTATTTTTTTCACTAAACGTAAGTGCGGAACCGTATCAAATGCCTTCCTGAAGTCCAGGAATACGGCATCAATCTGCTCGCCAGTGTCTACGGCACTGTGAATTTCTTGGACAAATAGGGTGAGCTGAGTTTCACATGATCTCTGTTTGCGGAATCCATGTTGGTTATGATGAAGGAGATTTGTATTATCTAAGAACGTCATAATACGAGAACATAAAACATGTTCCATTATTCTACAACAGATTGACGTAAGCGAAATAGGCCTATAATTATTCGCATCTGATTTATGACCCTTCTTGAAAATGGGAACGACCTGCGCTTTCTTCCAGTCGCTAGGTACTTGACGTTCTTCCAGAGATCTACGATAAATTGCTGATAGAAAGGGGGCAAGTTCTTTAGCATAATCACTGTAGAATCTTACGGATATCTCGTCTGGTCCGGATGCTTTTCCGCTACTAAGTGATAGCAGTTGTTTTTCAATTCCGATATCGTTTATTTCAATATTTTCCATTTTGGCGTCCGTGCGACGGCTGAAGTCAGGGACCGTGTTACGATTTTCCGCAGTGAAACAGTTTCGGAACACTGAATTCAGTATTTCTGCCTTTCTTCGGTCGTCCTCTGTTTCGGTGCCATCGTGGTCAACGAGTGACTGAATAGGGGATTTAGATCCGCTTACCGATTTTACATATGACCAAAACTTTTTAGGGTTCTTGTTTAGATTGTTTGCCAATGTTTTATGTTCGAATTCGTTGAATGCTTCTCTCATTGCTCTCTTTACGCTCTTTTTCGCTTCGTTCAGCTTTTCCTTATCAGCTATGATTCGACTACTCTTAAACCTATGATGAAGCTTTCTTTGTTTCCGTAGTACCTTTCGTACATGATTGTTATACCACGGTGGATCTTTCCCCTCGCTTTGGACCTTAGTCGGTACGAACTTATCTGAGGTGTACTGGACGATGTTTCTGAATTTTTTCCATTTTTGTTCCACATCCTTTTCCTCAGAAATGAACGTTTGATGGTGGTCACTCAGATATTCTGCGATTTGTGCCCTATCACTCTTGTTAAGTAAATATATTTTCCTTCCTTTCTTGGCATTTCTTATTACACTTGTAGTCATTGATGCAACCACTGACTTATGATCACTGATACCCTCTTCTACATTCACGGAGTCGAAAAGTTCCGGTCTATTTGTTGCTATGAGGTCTAAAACGTTAGCTTCACGAGTTGGTTCTCTAACTATCTGCTCGAAGTAATTCTCGGACAAGGCAGTCAGGATAATGTCACAAGAGTCTCTGTCCCTGGCTCCAGTTCTGATTGTGTGACTATCCCATTCTATACCTGGTAGATTGAAGTCTCCCCCTATTACAATAGTATGATCACGAAACTTCTTCACGACGTTCTGCAGGTTCTCTCTGAGGCGCTCAACTACTACGGTTGCTGATGCAGATGGTCTATAGAAGCATCCGACTATCATATCTGACCCACCTTTGATACTTAACCCAGATTATTTCACATTCGCATTCGCTAATAACTTCACTGGATATTATTGAATTCTTTACTGCTATAAATACTCCTCCACCATTGGCGTTTATCCTATCCTTGCGGTATATATTCCATTCTGTGTCTAGGATTTCGTTACTGTTCACTTCCGGTTTTAACCAACTTTCCGTTCCCAATGCTATATGCGCACTATTTCCTTCAATAAGCGATACTAATTCAGGAACCTTGCCCTGGATACTCCTGCAGTTTACCAATATTACGTTAACTTTTCCTGTTTTTGGTCTCTGAGGACGGACGTTCTTTATCAACGATGCTGATGTTCTTTCTGGTAAGCCGTCAGGTATTTTATCGTTTCGCCCAAGGGGGGGGGTCCCTCTAACCTAAAAAAACCCCGTGTGCACGCCACACGTACTCTGCTACCCTAGTAGCTGCTTCCGGTGTGTAGTGCACGCCTGACCTGTCTAGGGGGGCCCTAATATATTCGAAATTTACCTGTACCAATAGGTGCAGCCAAAGCAGCATTTGTGATGCTATAATTACCTCATAGATAACGATATTTGTCTATTGTAGTTTTGTATTCCAATCAGAATTTTGAGAGCATCAAATCCTCATTTCAGCTTGAGAGAGGGGTAAAATCAATAGATGATATTGAACTGAAAGCCTTCATGAGTCTCTTGTTTTTAACTGTTGTTAACAAAAGTAACAGATAAAGCCTGGAAGATCTGTGTGGAACTGATGGTGATGGCATTGAAAAATTTCACCTCGCAAATGAACATAAAACGTTTCAAATTTATTCTGGAGAGCCTTAGATTTTACAGTCGCGCTATTCGTGCTGAAAGGAGACAATTAGACAAGCTAACAGCTATTCGGGAAATATTTACTGTGTTTGTACGCAACTACCACAAATCTTACACCCTTGGAGAAAATGTTACAGTAGACAAGAAGCTGGAAGGATTCTGTGGAAGGTACAGTTTTCAGCAATATGTATCAATCAAACCAAACGAGTATGGATTCTTAAATGTGGATTCTTAAGTATTTTACCTGTACAATTTGGAAATATACGCTGTGTTGCAACCAGAAGGATTTACCAACTGAGCAATAAACATTTTGATGTTTTTCTGTGACTGTGTAAACCTATATATCAGTCAGGTCGAAATGTGAAAGCGGACAACTGGTTTACTAGTACTGGAATGATAATAGAGCTATGAAGGGAGAATTTTTCTTTTGTTGGCATGATGAAGAAAAACAAGCGTGGAGATTTCTCTAGAGTTTGCTATCAGTAAAAGAAGGGATGCCCACATTTCCTTTTTTGGCTTCCACAAGACTGAATTCTAGTTTCCTCCGTACCTAAAAAGGGGACGTGTGTGATCCAGGCACCAAGTTTGCATGAAGATAATTCGATAGATGCTGACATTGTAGATAAACGGAAGCCATCCACCGTAAATTTTAAAATAGCGTTAAGTGTGGTATTTTCACAGCGGAAAAGCCGAATGCTTTGCACAACGCTGCAAGAAATGTGCGCCGCTGGTCAATGGTTGTATTTTTGTAATGATCAGTACCGTTGGAATCTATGCACAAGTGATTTATTGTGGCAACGTTAAGAATTGTATCAGAAGGAAAGGGTTCCTGAATCAGCTATGTTATACAATGTTGTTTTCTTCGCTAAATTCCGCATAACTATTGAAATTTTGTACAGAGAACTCTATAACTATGACTTATCTATCAAGGACTCTGAAAAAAAAATATATTTCTGAAAAAAAGGGTGCCAACTTCACAGTAGGAGCTCTTATGGGGTTCTTAATTAAGTTGCAATTACCTCTTAAACTATTACCTGCACTAAAAAATTCTACTAGGAATTTCGATAGAACTCTTCACGTGGTGTCCAGAACTGTCATCAGAACTGTTGTACGAATATATTTATATTTTCTGTAGAGAAAGTGTGTCCCACATTAAATCAATTTTTCACAAACTATTATCTCCATAGAAAAATGTTATTAGGATTTTCGATAGAGCTCTTGGGGTTCTGTTCAGAACTGTCCTCAGAACTGTTGTACAAGTTTAATTTTTGCGAAAATTGACAAAAAATGTTTTCGATAGAAACATTTTTTCGAGTATTGTTGTTTTCTTCGCTAAATTCTGCAGAACTATTGAAATTTTGTACAAAGAACTCTAGAACTATGGCATATCTACCAAGAAATCTGAAAAAAGTATACATTTCTGAAAAAAAGGGTGCCAACTTCACAGTAAGTGAAAAGTTTTCTCTTTAAATTGCAATTATCTCGTAAACTATTAGCTGCACAAAAAAATGTTACTTGGGTTTTCGATAGAACTCTTGGAGTTCTGTTCAGAACTGTGCTCAGAACTGTTGTACTTATTTACAATTTGCGAAAATTGACGAAGAATGTTTTCGATACGAAAATTTTTTCGAATATTGTTTTCGTCGCTAAATTCTGCAGAACTATTCAAATTTTGTACAAAGAACTCTAGAACTATGGCATATCTATCAAGAACTCTGAAAATAATATACATTTATGAAAAAAAGGGTGCCAACTTCACAGTAAGTGAAAAGATTTTCTCCTTAAATTGCAATTATCTCGTAAACTATTAGCTGCACAAAAAAATGTTACTTGGGTTTTCGATAGAACTCTTGGAGTTCTGTTCAGAACTGTGCTCAGAACTGTTGTACAAGTTTAATTTTTGCGAAAATTGACGAAGAATGTTTTCGATACGAAAATTTTTTCGAATATTGTTTTCGTCGCTAAATTCTGCAGAACTATTCAAATTTTGTACAAAGAACTCTAGAACTATGGCATATCTATCAAGAACTCTGAAAATAATATACATTTCTGAAAAAAAGGGTGCCAACTTCACAGTAAGTGAAAAGATTTTCTCTTAAATTGCAATTATCTCGTAAACTATTAGCTGCACAAAAAAATGTTACTGGGATTTTCGAAAGAACTCTTGGAGCTCTGTTCAGAACTGTGCTGAGAACTGTTGTACTTATTTACATTTTGCGGAAATTGTCAGAGAATGTTTTCGATACGAAAATTTTTTCGAGTATTGTTGTTTTCTTCGTTACATTTTGCAGAACTATTGAAATTTTGTGGAAAGAACTCTAGAACTATGGCACATCTAACAAGAACTGTGAAAAAAATGTATATTTCTCGAAAAAGGGGTGCTAACTTCACACGACTTCATGCACGTGTGCAGTTAACAGGTGTTCTGCGTCCACACAGGGGCAAGCTGGCCACCCGCTTCTCTCCCCTCCCCACCATACCGTCTCTCCGCTTCTTCCTCTGTAATGCGTTTTGTTTCCTGGCCTGCTTTATTGAATGAAGGAATAAGGGTAGTAGGAGTGCTTGAAAGTAATCATCGTTTGAAAGAGTACCTATTACCTACGATACGTTTTATTTAATTATCACAGGTGGAGTTTACAATACGTTTAATGTCTGGAACAAAATTTCTACATACAGACAAACGCAAACAGTAACGCAAATTTCCATTACTGATGTTTGCTCTTAACCGAGACTTATTAATTTTCATAACAGAAAAAATCTCTCACAAACTTATGTCAAGCCAAACATTGACATTATCTTCGCGGCTTCACGATGGAGACGAGGAAACTTGCTGTGGAAAGTCGTGATAAAAATCTATCACACGTCTTGCCAAAAGGAACCTGTCTCTCAGACGAGAATTACGCTGTAGACTTATTAATTCCATTTGCAAACTGGGATGAATATCATCTACAGAAACAGCAGATTGTCTCGAGAACTATTCAAAACCTTGGGGTAAGTAAGATATATCCCCAAATCGCTTGAGAAATTCCTCTTTTATTGCACTAAGAACGGCAACATACTGAAATTTATTATAATGGCGTTCAATATCAAACTTCCGCTGACCAGCGAGAATACTGTCAGATATTATACATTTCCAATTTTCACGTTTTTGCACAGAGAAAAAATGATTCTCCCATTCCTTTTTAAAAGATAGCAAATCTCCAATTCTCCGTTTCCTTGATTCACTCTGCATTTTCCGGTTACTGAAATTCACTACGTAGTGGTCGCTTCGCTTCAACGTCCGCAGCTTAGCCTGGAACTACACTGCGGCAATCTGCCGGCTGTCGCCACTGCTCCGTTCGACGATTGCACGCGAGCAGCACACGTGCAGCGCTGTGTGCTCATGAGCCGCGTGCAACGCTTGCCCGCCCCTGCTTTAAAGGAACAGGCACTGCGGCGACTATAGCCGTTATGAAAATCATTAAATGAATTCGCAATTGCGAATAAGAACAACCATCAGTTGTAAAATGGAATGACGACGATGAAAATTTGTGATGGACCGGGACTCGAACCCGGATTTCTCGCTTATCGCGAGCGGTCGCCTTGCCGTTTGGCTATCAGTGCACGACTCACGGCCACACCCAAATTTCCATACGTCGTCAGCCATGCGCCTGCGACCTTTACTCTTACATCCATTATGTACATTCCCGTACAGGTTAGACGTACTTGAAAGTCGCTTGTCCGGTGTCGGCAGATAAATACGATATTGCAGTGCCTATGTTATTCTGATAACGATGTGAAATTCCTTTGGACAAGCATGCATGCCAATACCGGCCAAAGAGACTTTCAAGTACAACGTCTAACTTGTACGGGAGTATACATAATGGATGTACGACTACAGGTTGTAGACGCATGGTTGACGACATATGGAAATTTGGGTGTGGCAGGGATAGCCTAATGGTAAGGCGACCGCTCGCGATAAGCGGGAAATCCGGGTTCGAGTTCCTGTCCGGCACAAATTTTCATTGTCTTCATCCCATTCTACGGCTGAAGGTTGTCGCTATTCGCAATTGCAAATTCATTTAAGTCATACATACGAGGTTCGCAAAGTGTAGAGGTAGATGCATTGTTGAAGGACGATATTTAGGGGTTTCAAGAAAATGGTTATATCCGCGTTTTATACAAGGATTACAATTCACCGCTCTAACATGCGGAATATTGTATAACATCATACAGGATGGCACAAAAGATCAAAAGCACCTCTACGTTTTCTACAGTGAAACTGATATTAAAAAGATAATGCGAAATGGACAGAAAGAGTCATTTTATGAAGAAGCAAACACTTTAATGTACGTAATCAAAGGCAAAAAGAGAAATTTCTTAAATATGCGCACGAGAAATTCGCATACGAGTGGAATTTCGGCGAGCTCTGGCGTCGGCAGTATGATTTATCGATTCCTGCCGGTAATCCTTAATGATGGCGCGACAGAATCGTGATCGGCCCTCATTATTCCAAACGTTAACGACCGAGCGTAGAGGCGGTATTGTCAGCAGGACTTTGCAAAATCAAAAGTCCTCACAACTTCACCCGATAGCAGTCACAGCCGCTAGAGTTCACCAATGTCCGTACAATATAAATGCCAGCATGGCAGCGTGGCTAGATAGATGTTTGTTGGAGACCTCAATACTCCTTAAGGACCTACGAGACTCACTATGTCGCGACAGTACTGAAGGGTCTTCGATCACTTCTATCAAGCATATGTATGGTGAAGAGAAAAGTAATTTCGAGGTTAGTTCAGTAAAAATGAGGCCTATAACTGTGAAAATTAGAGCCATAGAATATTCGGATTCATAAGTATAAAGGGAGATCAGGTATGTCGTCCGCGACGGACTCTTTGTTATGGGCTGCGACTCTAGATATGAACAATTATTGGTACACTGTTACTGTCACTCTGATTTTTTTTTAAACACCACTATACGTGTCGATGGTCATACCATCATCTTCAGGTGGATTACATACAATAAGCTTAAAATACAAGAAAGTGACTGAAGTAACACAGAGTAGAGTGTGGTAAGTCTGCGGGTAAGACCGCGCAACATTTGTATCTCAGTTTTGATAACCCAACAGTTACCTACAGTGCAAGGCACGAAATAGACTCTGCGGCTGACACTTTGTTCCGTAATTTGGTTGTTGTTGTGGTTGTGTTAAAGTTGCGGAATGCGACAAGAACTGTTCTACGTTATTTTCATATAAAATGTTATGTTGCGGAAATAAGCTATATCTCAGGCAATAACGGGATTATGAATTTTAACTTTATTCCATTGTGTACTAGAATGTATTGTCAATCTTATGATATATTACCAAATCGACATTGCATCAAAGCGTTTCCACGTGCGGACTAAAACTGCAGTCTCGTAGTACAGGGCAAGTTTACGCGTCGCAGGTGGGGTAAAACTGCGTAGTGCGTAATCTTACGCCATACGTTATAATTATCAGGTTTTTCGTTGATATTGAGCTAGAAACATTTATGAACGTTACAGGTGGATATTTTTCTCTGACAATAGTATTCAAAGATTTTTTTTTCTATTTTAGCGTCTACAAAAGGAAAACCGAATGGAAGCCACGCACTCCAGAAATACTGGAAGCTACAAAAGAGGGCTTGAAAAATGTGACGTCCAAACGACAAGCAGCGAATGAGTTCGGAAAAATCGTAGCTGCCCTCAGAAATCCCCTTAAAGATGTACGTGGCCCTTTCAAGTGTACTTTTATCTCTATACCTTTTATTTTGAAGATTGCAGCTTTAGGTTTTTGGGTAAACAAACTGAGAAAAATTCAGAAGCATTTTTAATGATCAGCAGGAGCTGGAACTCACCGAACCCTGCAAATCTTTCGGCATATGTTATTGTGGTATGACACTGAAATATTTCAGAAGATTAGTTCATGACTACACTGACAGGAATAATATAAAAACAAAGTTTGATAAAAACATTAAAATGGCCGGAAAAGATTGGGCCCATGATTTCATTCAGAGACGAAACCTTAGCCTTCCGGATCCAACAGAAAATTAGTTTCGGATGCGAGATGGAGTTGAAAAGCAAACGAGCATATTCTTTGATAATCTTTCAACGCCAATGGAAAAACATAAATCTGAATCTCACGTATATTTGACGTGGATGAATTGGGGATTACAACCGTTCCTAACAAAGTTCTGAAAGTGATTGTAGCATGCGGCAAGAAGTATATAGGCAAAATTGCATCCAGACTAAGAGGTCAGTTGGTAACCGTTGTACGTTGATAGGAGCTGGGCGGGGCGGGAGGAAGGGGGGTGAATTATATCCTACAGGAATAATATTTTCTCAGGTAAAGGATGAACCAGAGTGTGAAGAATGGTGCCCCTCCTCAGACACTAATGATGTTTTCGAACACGGGGTACATCAACTCTGATCTATATCTCACGTGGCCACAACGCTTTGAGAAACATACACATACCGCAGAAGAAAATCCAGCCTTGTTAATTCTGGACAGTCAATTATCACATTTGGGTCTGAATGACGTCGTTAATTGTAGAGTCCATAACATCCACGTGCTTACCATTCCTACGCACAGCAGCCATAAACTGCAGCCACTGTATCGCTGCTTTTTCAAGCCGCTGAAGGACTTTTATTCGCAAGAAAGCGACCGGTGGCTCATTACAACTCTGGATATGTAATTATGCACCAATTTATTGCTGAATTGTTTGGAAACGCATATCAAAGAACGGCCACAATTTATCTAATCGATCGTCACATATTAGCCGAGGAAGATGGTCGACCGTTACAGACCAAAGTGAGAGATTTAATGACGCACCCACAGATGTAGCTACATCTCTCCAGAACCAAAGTTCACACCCATCTACAAATGAACCACAATCAGGATCCATTCAAGAAGCAATTGGAACCTCAATCAACAGAACAAGAAATAAAGAAAACAAAGAGAAAACCACTTGATTTCAGATCAAGTAAACAAAATGACATCAAAGCAAAACTTAAATACGTCGACGAAAAATCCACAAACTTTTCGCTGTTCAGGCTGTACTGAAAAATATAATAATCTGCTAACAGAAGACTGGATTCAATGTCTAAAGTGCGAGGAGTTGTGGCATTAGTCCTGCTGTTGTTATGAAGGTTCTGTACACTTCATTTGTGATCTCTGTTATTAAGCAGCTTTTCCTTAGATTGAAATATTTTTGCCGATTTTTGTACACGGGCCCCAGAGCTGTTGATTCAATCAAATCTTTTATCAACAGTATCTATAATGCGCTGAGGAGCAAGACCTATTATGTGTATGTATGCTATAAATTAAATAAAGAAGAAGAACTGAACGGCACATACGTTTTTCTTATTTAATAATAATGCGCTAATTTACTCCCACTAGAAACGCACTCTTAACCCGCGGTCGGGTAAGACTGTGCATCTGCATTACTTTTTTACGAAGTGCGAATTACGCTTAAATCGTACATATGACTTTCGGACTCTGCTATATAAAAGGCAAAAGTCACATGAAATGCCATTAAAACACAATTGTAATTTGTGAAGTTTCCTTCACTATAGCCTAGCGTTAAATAAACCTGAAGTGCGCAATCGTGCCCCACTTTACCAATAATTCTTAGTAGAACGTTATTCGTAACGTATCTCCTAGGTTTCAGAAAACAACTGCGCAAAAATTGCAGGATATAAAGAAAACAGACACATATTAGTGGACAGAACATCACTCCGTTTTTAATTCACAGGACAGGTGATCAATAAAGGCACAGTGCTTAACAGGGGTACCGCTTATGACGCGGAGAACGTCAATACTTACGTGCAACGTGTGTGCATTTTTTGGAAATCTGTTCATCAGGGCCGACCGCGATGGTCTAGCGGTTCTGGCGCTGCAGTCCGGAACCGCGGGACTGCTACGGTCGCAGGTTCGAATCCTGCCTCGGGCATGGATGTGTGTGATGTCCTTAGGTTAGTTAGGTTTAAGTAGTTCTAAGTTCTAGGGGACTTATGACCTAAGATGTTGAGTCCCATAGTGCTCAGAGCCATTTGAACCATTTTTGTTCATCAGGTTGTCTATCTGCAGGAGCGAATTAATTTGATGAGACAATAAGGAGCACATGATATATCTACATGATCTGACACGCCTGCCCCTAGCGTTGCACTATGCAACTGTGCCATGGCGCAAACTACGAACTGAAACTTGGAAAGATGCTCTGTCCAGCAGTATGTGTAATTTTTCTGCAGGTCGTGTAGTTCTTGTGATGTCGTCTCCTGTAATCCCACATGTACTTACGAGTGACCCTTACAGAGGGGAACCAACATGAAAACGCACTTTTTATACAACTTACAATGCGAGTAGTTCCTAATTATTTGGGAGAAGTAAGTGATGTGTCAGTAGTGGCGGTGGCCAATAAAGACGATCAGATATACATTTTTAAGTTTATCAACAATACGTACACATAATAATGGATATATACATAACTTATATTGTTGTAGGCTGTTCTTTGGTGCTGAGTTCCACACAGTGAGAGCGATGTTCTTGGTAGAATCAAATAGTCTTGAAGGCTGGTACAATCATGAAATGCCTTATCGCACTGTTATGTCGATAATTCCTCACTGCAGTCTTCCACAGTAAAATTAAGAAGAATCCAAAGATTCGCTGAGTCCGAGGCGAAGCTCTGAACGTGGCTGCTTAAAAAGAGGTATCGGCCGATCAGAGTCGTAGGCAATGAGGTGACGTGAATTCAGCGGTCCACTGGTGGCGTGTCTGCACGGCGTCCCTCGACGGAGACAGCGAGCGATGGGAGAGAGAGCTCCGCGGCGGCACCCTACCGGGAGATAGAAAAGCGCCGTCTCCCACGTAGCTGTGAGCTGGGTGCCGTCCACGAAGGACGCCGTCTACACCGCACTACGCTCGCACAACATCTACACCGCACTCAGCTCGCATAACATCACAATACAGGGAAGAGGCGATATGTTTCGCAGTTTTGACATAGTCGCTTGCCGGCCGATTGTACCTATTGCTATAGCAAACACCTCTTTTTAGGGCTAGTCATTCACAGTACCTGGTCTTCATCGATCAGACCGCTGTGTTCTTACTATGCAGTGGGAGACGGAACAACTACTTCGTGCCTGACAAGAATGGCGGCACGGAACTGGCCGCGTTCATAGTGAGCTGATGCTCCCGGTCGCTGTCAGTCGCCGTTTACAGACAACAACAAAAAT
This sequence comes from Schistocerca nitens, assembly GCF_023898315.1. NCBI lineage: Eukaryota > Metazoa > Arthropoda > Insecta > Orthoptera > Acrididae > Schistocerca > Schistocerca nitens. The sequence goes on along the minus strand of NC_064614.1, from coordinate 501,771,797 downwards.
GCAATCGTGACACTTATACTGGGGTGTAACACCCAAACCTCTCATAATAATTCCAGCATTGAAACCGGTTTCCGCATCCATCGAGAGATCGATCAGTGAGATACATCAACAGTTTCACACAGCTAATCAATTCTGTCGCGCCCCTCAGAATTACTGCACGTGTATGAAGGACTATTGACAATACAATGGAAACCTTTTCGGACGTATGGCGCGCGGCACTTTTTATGTAGTTCTTTTTGACAAGGAACCTTTAAGTACCAGGTAAAATATTTATTATTGAAACGATGTTGCCCGCATCTCGTGGAGGTGCGGTAGCGTTCTCGCTTCCCACGCCCGGGTTCCCGGGTTCGATTCCCGGCGGGGTCAGGGATTTTCTCTGCCTCGTGATGGCTGGGTGTTGTGTGCTGTCCTTAGGTTAGTTAGGTTTAAGTAGTTCTAAGTTCTAGGGGACTTATGACCACAGCAGTTGAGTCCCATAGTGCTCAGAGCCATTTGAACCATTTTTGAAACGATGTTTGGGAACGTGCCCATCAGAAAGCTGTCACAGGATATGATACACAAAAATCAGGTGCTCATCAAATCTCAGACATTAGATCCGTTAATAAAGTTATAAAAGGAAACGCACCTTACCATGGCGTTAATCAATGAGTCAATCGAGGCAACGGAACGCATTGGAACATTGACTGATTTTTGGGTGACTCAAGTTCGGCCATTCTGTCAGAGGCACTTTACAAGAATTACAGATGTATTGCACCACAGCTAACGATATCACCGTGAAGTGGAGCACACCGGGAAAGCACGAAGCCCAGGTATTGCTACAGTGGTCATCTCAATTAGAGCACAAATTGTGTGTGGGGATTCTTGTGTAACTTAACTGTTTTTTATTCAGTCGCCTTTTTGAGCAATACTGACTGACATTCTTTGCGTAAGTGGTGCAGAGTCGAGTTTCAATACTATATGAGGCAAAAAGTTATAGTTAGAGTCATAATTTACGTAAAAATAATTAATTACTAACGAAGATGTGGAAAATGTAAGAACTTTATTCAAAATTTGTATCATGAATCACACAGGATGGTTAAACTGAAAGAACGAACAAAAGCCTGTGAAGCACGGCGGATAGTTCAGTCTACTAGGAAGCAAGTGGAGACGATGAGGATGCGGCAGTACACAGTAGTGGTGATAGGCGAATGGAACGAACAATGTCTATGTATGCAGCGATGTATGATGCGAACTTTACACATTAAGGCACAAACTGAGGCGCAGTTCGCTGTTATACTCTACGTTACTGAAGATTTTTCAAGACTGTATCTGACTTTCTGAACCTGGGAAGGGACTTACAGTATTTCAGTAGCTGTACGCAACTTCTATCACTGAGGTAAACTCGCCGCCATTTTCCCGCCACTCCTTCACGAGAGGTAACTGAAGGAAGGAAATGAGAACAAAAACATGCAACTAAATGACGAATACTCAACTTAGTTTTCTAATTCTGGTTACTTCAAAACAGCCAGTCAGGAGCTGGCCGTGTTAGGAAACCACAGGTGAGCAAACTCGATGAGTAACGTTATTGGCGACCCTAAAAAAAGTCAGTGCTTTCGTAAGTGAAGAAATTTTGTATGCTGCCCGGTTGATTTTATAAATCAAGCAGTTATTTCACATGAGATCTTAATTACAGTGACGTGTAAAGAAGGCAAGGTCAGCCGGCCGCTGGTGGCCGAGTGGTTCTGGCGCTACAGTCTGGAACCGCGCGACCGCTACGGTCGCAGGTTCTAATCCTGCCTCGGGCATGGATGTGTATGTTGTCTTTAGGTTAGTTAGGTTTAAGTAGTTCTAAGTTCTAGGGGACTTATGACCTCAGCAGTTGAGTCCCATAGTGCTCAGAGCCATTTGAACCATTCTTTTTTTTTTTTTTTTTTTTTTTTTTTTTTGAAGGCAGGGTCAGTTAAATTCCATTACGAAAGACTTTGTTTTGACTCACTTTACTACAAGTGAATCTTTCTAAGTATAACGTTACAATGTTGCCTTGAAAGAATGTTAACTCACACTATAGATTCACTGAAAAAGAAACCACTTAGCCACTCTCATCAGTACTTTCCGTAGCGCTGACGCTGACTGCGTTGTTGTTCGACGTATTTGTTTCATTAACCTAAGCAAGTAGGAGCAGATTCTGTTGAATTCTTACAAATTAATCGTTTAGTGCCACGATGAATCTCCGGTAAACGCCTTGATAAATTATCGCAAAAAGAAGTAATCTCCTGCCAGACTATCTGGAGTGGTGTGAAAGCTGTTTTTACGAATAAATCCAAACCCTCAGAGTAGGCACTATAAGAATTTTGGGGAACCATTAACGTACAGTTGAGATTGTACTAATAATTGGAACAATCACTGCAAAGCTTCAGTTGCATGGTCTTATATAAATACAGAATAATTGGGATACGTAACTACAGACAGTTACAAACGGAGTCCAAAACGAAATCCGATTCAACGGTCAAAAAGTTACCGTTACACGCAGAATTCCACACCGTACAGTGCGTAACAACTATCAAAAGTCATTTCCATTTACTGCTAAAGCAAACAAAGGAAAATTAGAGTTTAATGTCCCGTCGACGAAGAGGTCATTAGCAACAGATCACAAGCCGTCCTCCAGAATGCGAGTCCGCTGCGCCAGCTAGCCCCGTTTTACGGCTAATGACTTCCACTGAAGCTCCTTACAGAGGCCAGAGAAAGGGAGATTCGTGGAGTAGCGAAATACAGAAGGCACTTAGAAGAACAGGAGGCGATGTCCGGAGTGGTGCAGACAATGTTATCATTAGTAAGTGGAGTAGCGGAAGAGAGGCTTTTAGGTGCTGGTGAGAGAGGGATCATGTTGTGGACCCGGGTGGGCTCCATAGGGTACCCGACGACTGTATTTAGTCGTGAGAGCGAAATTCGGGGGAGGAGGTGGGATGGTCTACGGCTGTCTCTCCTGCTCCAGGTTCAGACCAACAGTGTTCGTAGCTGGCAAAATGAAAGCTGGTATTAATGAAAAGTTATAGACAATTACATGCTTTCCACGCAAAGATAAGTGTCTGGAGCCAGACCTTTCCTGTATCAGCAGTGTAATACACGTGTTAACCAGGCAAAAACCGATGCATTATGGAGAAAATCAGGCGGAAATGCGTGACAGATCTGCTCAAAACACAGACCTGTCACCCTCAGCCTGCTTACCGACACGCTATCCTACCAAATTATGCCTCAAAATACGCGATTTTGGGAGTACATTCATTTATGTTCACACCGTCTTCAGATATTTACTTTTATTTACGTGTCCTGGGCTGTGTTTCTTTACTTACGACGTTTTACATAACCTGTCTTAAATACTTCGGTTGCAAACTTCTGCAGCGCCTCGCGCTCCCTCTCTCTCTCTCGTACGAGTTTCTTCCGCGGGCCGATTTGAAACGAACAGCGGGCCACATCCGGCCCGCGGGCCGCCGGTTGTCCACCCGTGGCGTACACCAGTAGGATGAAGCAGGACGTCCGTTGCGTGCGAGATTGATTCTCCAATTTTCCCATCAACTAATCACAAAAATTCAGGAAGTATGGAAACAGATTTCTCATTCATAGAGTCAGAAATTAGTGGAAAGCCCTCCACAAAGATTAAGCGGTAAAACAGCAGCGAGGGGCGATCCACCTTAACAGCTGTTGGACGGCGGGTGTGCCTGAAAGGAACAGTGATGGTGCAGTATTACCGCTCCGTCGGTCTGCGCCGGAGATTAATTAGTAGTCTATGGTTCACTGGATGCTTCGACCGACCGTGCCTGTAAGGTTAGTCGAAGTGAATGAAAAGTCGCCAGACTAGTGTTACTCGACGATTTCTCTGAAAGAGTAATCATTCCCATCATTCGTAGTAACATACACAGAAACGAGCCGGATCAAAGGGCATCTTCTGATCCTGCTTGCAGCGTGCACAGAAATATTGCTACCATCGATCGGTTCTGGAGTTGAAAGATGGGTTCAGGGATAGCAATACACGATGTATTATTTGAGATGGTGATGGGAAAAAGGACACACGAAAACATGGAAATAACTGCGTTTATTCTGAATGAATATGAATGCACAAGGTGCGATAATAAAAACGCATAGAATTCTGTTGAGCGTGGCGGAAATCAAAGTAATAATTGCTCAACGGTTTTGCTACACACAGAGAGTTTCTTGCGTAATCTAGTGCGACTTGCTGCGGCGACAGTGACCTCTGCTGTGTGAGGGCTGGCCGGCCGGAGTGGCCGTGCGGTTCTAGGCGCTACAGTCTGGAGCCGAGCGACCGCTCCGGTCGCAGGTTCGAATCCTGCCTCGGGCATGGATGTGTGTGATGTCCTTAGGTTAGTTAGGTTTAAGTAGTTCTAAGTTCTAGGGGACTGATGACCACAGCAGTTAAGTCCCATAGTGCTCAGAGCCATTTGAGCCATTTTTTTTTTGTGTGAGGGCTCGAGCATCGGAAGTAGAGGCTTTTATCTCTTTCGGAGACGCTGTTTGACACTTCTGCTCCCAAACACCACCCATCTAGAAGCGACCTCCCGTTCGACTGCGAAAACCTTTGGCCTCCTTTTCTACAGCTGGCTTAAGAGAATCTACTGCAACGGCTCCTCCCCCGTTGTCAACGCAATTGGCCTTGAAGGCACACCTGTCCGTCAAGAACACAGAAGAATTTGTGTCTACCTTCTGCTCAAGTCGCTTTTGCGCGAGGCCTGTGACTGTCATCTTTATTTCCTCCGCTGAGTTTGCGTATAACGGTCTCGGTCAAACTACCCGTCTGAAGAAATGGTCATTGTCCACATTCATCCCGACGCGCAACCAAGGGACATGTGTCTCCAAATGTGCGTAATGTTGCTGTTCCTCTGTTATCAACCTCATACACTTCATTCGCTGTCGGGAAGCGATATCTGCATATACATAATTTTGAACCTTTAGCACATGTCCATCAGCATGGTAACGAATCAAGCTGTTCGCGTCACTACCATAGTTCTCAAGAGAACCCTCGGTGAAAAGCTCTTTGGATATTTTAAATCCTTCATGAGTTTTTCACTACGTCCATACTACGTGCACCCTAAAAAGGATGAGGCAGAATGTCGATTTAGTTTAAAGGCATCATACTTCATTCGACAGGGAGGTAAAATACGACATACACAAGTTGAAGGTCAAGACACAAAGGAATTAATAACATTAGCTGCTACTGAGCATTGATTTTAGTCAACGGGGAAAGTTGAAAATTTGTGCCGGATCTGGATTCGAGCCCAGGTCTTTTGCTTACTATGTAGATGCGCTGACCTCTATGCCATCCGGACACAGTGGTCATCGCAACGGCACGGACTACCCTAGCAAACTTCCCGTTAGTCCCAAATTCTCATCTTATCCATACACCACTAGTGTATCGCCTCTTGCTCATTATCCTCATTACTCGCGACATTTCTTAGTTTTCCGTGTATCAGCCTGGTGTGCATCAGCACTAAAGTGATAAATTGCTCGTCCCCACCTTAATTATACAGGGTGGACATTAATAAAACCGACAAACTGCTGGGACGGATTCCTGACTGGAAAGGGAAGGAAAAACGTGCTGGAAATACATCGTTACCGTAGCAGGTGGAGCTGAGGAACGAAAATTCCTCTGACCACGTGCCTAGTGTTCCTCGTGTGTTGCAGGCGGTATTCATGACGGGAACAAGCCGAGAAGGTGTATGTGTACGCCCAAGCACATGGAAACAGTCGAGAGGCAGAATCCGGTCCTCCAAATCTGGTGTACGCCGGCAGTACGCCGCCTCGCTGCACGTTCGTCTGTCTGGAAGGACCCACGATCACACGAACGCCCAAAAATGGCTTGAGATGTTGTGTGATGTGGTTTGTGTCTGTGGGGGTTCTTGTTTTGGTACAGCCGTGCTGCCTCATCACATATACAAACCGAGCGAGGTAGCGCAGTTGTTAGCACACTGGACTCGCATTCGGAAGGACGACGGTTCAATCCCGCGTCCGGCCATCCTGATTTAGGTTTTCCGTGATTTCCCTAAATCGCTCCAGGCAAATGCCGGGATGGTTCCTTTGAAAGGGCACGGCCGACTTCCTTCCCCATCCTTCCCTAACCCTATGAGACCGATAACCTCGCTGTTTGGTCTCTTCCCCCAAACAACCAACCAACCAACCAACTACCGAGTGAACAATGACGAACATGGCGCACGCACGCCATGGTTGGCTGATGGAAACAAGTGGTTGGGCCTACAGCTTGCCGGGCGCAAACTGCCGCACCACCGATGGAAGCCACTGACCGGACAACACAAGCTGATCTGTCGAAGCTGTCGCTGAAGGAAGTACAGTGGCGATACCAAGTAAGACGAAGGCAGCTAGTCTGCCTTTTGTAACGTGATTTTGAAAGTTTCTTGTTTAGGTTTTATCTCTTGACGGAAAAACTATCGCTCGAAACGCGTCATGAGTATAATAACGTGATTTCCATTACTTAATGCTGCGGCTGAAGCTGACAAATATCTTTCAGAGAGATCATACAAATAAAACTCCGATCCTATAAAAATGAATAAAATTAAACTTAATATCTGATTATTTCAATTTATTGTGAATAAACAGCAGTAGATAAAGTCCATCAGAAGAAAAGTCGCTAGACTGATGATAACAACAAACATTGTAAGAATATCCCTTGGGTCCAAGTCTTCCGAGACTCGCGGTGAAGTAGACTTTCCGCAACTAAATATTTAGGGAACTTCGATCAGCGCAACTAATAATGACAACTCCGTCTATCGTCGAAATAGTGAGCGTGACTGCCAAAACGGTCCTATCACCTGCCGATGAACTCTTTGAAAACAACATAGAAGCTGTCATGTACCCGATGGTTGGTTGGAACACCACAATGTTTTACCAGGCACGGTCATGTTGGAGGTGGTACGCCCTTGCCTTCTTCTGACCTTTGAACCGACGTTTATCAAGCCAGTTACGAGACGACCAACAGTTCATAGCCGACTCCGAATAACGGCGCAACTGAGCATTTTTCACGTTGTCAGTTCAGTTCCGGAGGTGAAATAAATGAGGAGAGAGAAATAAAGAGATTGTGACTGACTGTGGATCGAAAGCCAGACTTTTGGATCTGTTATTTAACAACTGAACCACGAGCCACAGACGATTTGAAGTTCTGAAGAATCGCAATCGAGTTTAGAGCATCAATCCACTTCCTCTCTTCAACGCTTGTCCACAAACATAGGTGAGTGAACGATTCACGACAACATGACGTTATTAAAAACATAACACAAAATTCACTTCGTCTCTCCTCTACTAGTGCACTGTGCAAGTACAAGGGGTTAATGTAACTCGTTTAGTTGCTGGAGGTCGCACTATCCAAATAAAGCACAAGGAAAATGCACTCCTGTCTTTCAGTCAACCGTCTTCAGTTTAAGTTATGTGCGAGTACAATGTACACCAAAGAAGAGGAAGTACCCATGATACTCATCAGTGAATAATGTAAGTTAGTAGAACAGCAATTGCAAATAATGTTTTGTTATTTACGATACGGGAAGCTGTGGTACAGTAGAGTAGTACTTTTAAACGATATGTTGTGTACAGTAAAGGTAGTCGTTGTTTAGAAACTGCATCATCATTACTTTTTTTTATTGTGGTTGAAGGCAGGTGTAATACTACTCAGGCACAGGAACTCTAGAGATACCGTTTTCAAGAACCCACCTTCCCGATGAAAGTTTTCTCGTCTTGCTGTGACGTTTCAGTAAACAGGAATTTTCAAACCAAGGCAACGCAATAGTCGTAGAGTCGCACACAAGAAACCACCGAAGTTACTGTTCTTGCTTCTATTGCAATGAATCCTTAAGAGAGTACACCGCAGCTTGAATAGGACATTGCCGTTCCTAAAACCAATGTACACCGCATCCTAACACGTCACCTGTCACACCCATATTTTGCTCTGCATAGATCAGTAGCATCTTTACCTTCTATTACAAGGGATGGCCACGATGTTCGGATCGCGGATTTACTGCAGACTTCGCACACTTTTAATAGTCAATTAGGACAACATAATATGCAATTAATAAGGCCTAATACTTATGTGATTTCGAGAAAATCGCAAGAGAAGTTGTACCCGTCTATGGATGTACCGGGGCATTGTTGCCCTGAGCACCAGCTAGCGGCGGTCACGTGGTTATCGTTCAAGCTCCATAATTTGCGGATCGCTGGATCGAGTCCCGCTAATGTATTTTTTAATTTATATTTTTTTCAACGTTAGTCACATCATGTCGTACAAATTACATTTGAAAGGTAATATGATGAAAAGACACGTGTGCTTGCATGAACGTTTATTGAATTTCGAATATTATTTCGCTATTTACTAATTTTTATGTTTACAGCAAATATTAAGCGACTTTTATTTCCATAGGCAAGTTAAAACTTTATCTAGCGCCTTCAGACTTGCTCATATTTGATTGACAACAAACGAGGAATCGCTTCTCGTGAAGATGCTATTAAAATAACATCATTCGTACATCGCCAATTTTCGGCATTGATATTTGCGGAAATGTTGCGTTACGTTTGGTTTGCATCCAAATTGTTGGCGGAAAGAGAAATTTTTCAATATGTCAACGAGCTTTGTTTTTCCGTGGAAACTCTGAAGATTCCTTGTACATGCGGGAAAATTGCAGTTATTCGATGTAGTGGATGCCATTTTAATTTATGTTTCCAGTTCTTTATGAAAAATACCGTCCTGAAATTTGTAATATCGAAAGCACATCCGACGATTAATCCTAAATTACTCTCATTTTGTGGCGTATTGCAACTCACTGAATTATTGAATAAAGTTATTTACACCTTCATTTATCGATGTTTGAGTCGGGCTTTCCAAACCTGTCCCTCGTCTTTGAAACCTTTGCTGCAGATCGAAGCGTCCAGGTGCAAAGCAGTACACGGTACCTTAAACGATTTCAGGTATAAGGAATTTCGGAAACCACGACAGGCACACATTTCCAGGAAAACTTTATGCGTTTGGTTGTTTAGTTGTCGACCATTATTAATATAACATTTGTTCTGATAATAAAAATTAGTAAAAAATCAAATACCACTGGAAATTGAATAAAAGTTAATGCAATTACACGTGTCTTTTCATCATATTACCTTTCAAATGTAATATTATGAAATAATATGACTACTGCTGAAAAAAAACAGAAATTAAAGAAAACATGAGCGGGACTCGATTAACTGACCCACTAATTACGGAGATTGAATGCTAACCACATGACTGCCGCTAGTTCTTGCTCAGGATCGCAAAGCACCGGTACATCACTAACGCGCATAACTTCTCTTGCGATGTTCTCGTAAATGCCTACATAGTACGCCTTACCACTTGCGCATTATGTTTTCCTAATGGACTACTAAAAGTGTACAAAGTTTGAAGTAAATCCGTGATCCGAATGTCGTGGCCTCCCCTTGTTAGTTGGTGTACGTTACACTCACATGTAACTTCAATTGAAGACGGTTAACTGAATGACCGGTGGGTATTTTCCTTGTGTTTCCATTTGTTTATTGTCAACACCAGCAAGTGGACGAGATACGTGTTTTCCGCATATCTGCACTGTGTGCTAGTACAGAAGAGTCAGTCAGTTTTATGTTTCGTTCTTAATAACAACGTCATGTCCGCGTGAATGTTACACGGTGACACGTTCTTCCACATGTCTTGAGGAGAGAAGGTGTACTACGGAATAAAAAAGACGTACTGTCTCACGCCTAGGTAAAGAACAAAGTTACAGGAAAGGCCATCTTACCAGCTCACGACTAGCCTCCGTGGCAGAGGTCGCTAACGCAAGCCTGTGCGGCGGCGCTCGGCTCTGAGGTAAGCCGGTTCGAATCCTTGTCGTGGATGAACTTTTCACTGCCAGTATTTCGCCCACGAGGGCAGGAGGGATGGTGGCGCAAAGTTCCTGATCATCAATCTTTGTGCCACTATCGTAGATTAAACTCCATATCTCTTCACAGACTCTCATCACGTGAGGGCATATGGCACTGTTGTTGACGATCTGTCCGTCGTATGGGAGGTGCTATTCAAGAAGAGTAGCCTATATGCTGGCACTGGTTTTCACCCTCTCTCATCATTATCTCATACAACACAAAAACACTACAATCTACACGCATCCGTTATACTCAATTACACCTGCAAATACACATACGACCCAACTCTCACGTATACGCAGGGAAGATGACGAATGTGTGCGGAGGAAGAACACCCTTCCAAACACGCAGCTAACAATGCTATACGACATTAACATACTAATTTATATCCCCAAAGTAGATACACAACATTTGCTCGATACATATTACAGCAGTCGATTATAATTAAAGTGCAACTGGTCACGGAGGTCCAGATACGGCAGTAACTATAGTATGGCACCGAAACTCGGCAGATATGCTAATGCATTAATGTGCAACCGATTTACACTGGAAAAAAATTAGTTCCAATGTTGTCCACTAGGTGCAAATATGGCGCTGTACAGCATCTCGTCGACGTTACCGGTGCTCATACTGAACAAACTGTGTAAGTTGCAATTAATAATAAAATCAAGATTATGCCTTTCGCACTTCTTTGACCTACCCCGCCCGCGTCCCGTGTTTAGACTATTACATAATATGGAAACATTACTATACGTGTCTCTTGCCTTCACAGAGCCAGATTTGCATCTCGTGACCTAAATGGAAATTAATTTTGTCTCCGCCCTAAATCGTTTAACGTGTTAGAATATCGACCCAGTTTTGCTGCCGTACCAGCCCACAGATGATCTCTGTAAGTAGCTGCACCTTAATTATAACCACCCTGTGTTTTGATTATGGACAAAAAGTTATTTGGGGTGGTCTAGATAAATGGGACATCCTGCATACGGAAAAACATAATTAAAGAGTACTCTCGCGATATACTGTGCTGGCCGTTTCCTATACGCGAAAACAGTATTCAAAAGTTGTTCGTTCACTGTGAGTATCGGTACGCTGGAATTAGCAAAGTTAGCTCCAGTGCGTCTCCGTCAGTAGCAGTTAAGGAGGTTACGGCAGAGAGCAGCAGAGACATTAACATCACAAGGGAGAGCACACACTGGGTCGCGCACACACGGGCAGAGAAGGGTGGGAGACAGCCTGCCGTTGTCTCTGGAAGGCGCTCGCACAGCGCAGAGCTGGGCTGAATATTTGAAAAGGCCACGGCGCGGAGACAGCTCGAGGCGAGGGCACATCAAACGCCGCGCGTTTAGACGGCTCGCTGCCGGCGGGACGTTTAAAAGGGCTGCCGGTGCAACGGAGCGAGGCGAACCTGCCGATGACACGGCGGCAAGTGGCTCTGGAACGCCGTGCGTTTAGCCGTCAAGTATGATGTGGGCAAAACGGGGCACGTAATCACTTCACTCACAACTGTGTGGCACATCCAAATTAAATTTTTCTCAGCCACAAAGGCTTGCCCGCGTAGGGAGCTGGTAAGTTATCGACATATCGAAGCCCGACTGGCTTGCGTTACTCTGAAACAACGGCCCGCAGCGAAAATAAGTGTTAATTTCGTCTCCGCTCTCTTGGTGGGATTCCGATTTCCGCTTGCGCGACCGCCGTTTCAGTCACAGCGAAGGGCAACAAGAGTTGAAGTGACACAGGAAATCAAACAGCGCGAAATTTCCGCACCTTCGTGATATTTAAAGGCCTGTCTGTGTACACCAACAATTAATGAAAAAAATATTTGCGAAAGTAAAGGCACGGTATGACGTGGAAAAGCTGAACTCAGGTGATCAGTGCTCTATCTGTCAGTGGTTATCTTACATGACGTTATGGATCTTAGCGAATGGCATGCCTATTTCAGAAATTGAATTATACAGCAATTTTTAAATATCTCTAAGGGACTTTTCAAGAAACGCTAGGCTTGCATTGAAAGCGAGAAAAATCACAGCGTGACAAAAATGAAACTTCAAGTTCTTCGTCTGGAAAGAAGTGGTACCCTTTTTAAATCTTCTTCGATCATCTAGGCAAGTTTTTCCCTGGATCTCCTGAATCACTTAAGGCGTATGTGGCACTGCCTGTCCAATCCTTTTCCAGCCCAAGTTTGTCAATCGTCTCTAATAACTTCGTCGCTGAAGGTAGTTGATTCGATCTTACTTCCCTTTCTTTTTAAGGTGACAAGCAATGGATGAAACTTAGAAAGGCCGCCACAGTTACCAGAGTTGAACGCTATACATTGCGTTTTGGTATTTTCCAAGAACAGGTTGCTAAAACACTCATTTTTAGCAAGGAAAACTGCAAGGTAGCAGCATTACAAGTATCTCACACGAGAAAACTGCTCGGTCAGCCAGAGCGATAATGTCGAGCAGTCGTCACGACGAAAGCCTGAATGCTCTATCGTCATTTATATCTTTGGAGCACTATGATTAAATGCACGATTGCCAGAGTGGTACTAACCTTGCTTAATTTGTTGCTCTTTAGTTTGTATTACCTTGACTATGTATCGCATGTGAGAGAGGTATATCCTTTCGTACGTCTCAAACACTGTAATTATCATGTCGCAAAGTACACACTTCTCCATTTTTCTTAACTCTGATACGAACCATGCAGAAGATCTTTGTAAAAGCGAGTTCAGCACAGTAGGATGAACAGGAGGAAATAGAAGAAAAGTCCATTGGTGACTAATGTTTACTCAATGCCAAACATTTCCAAAACAAATCATATCCGACTTCTTGCTTACTTTTGATATCCAACTGATGCATCACATTTGCGCTTCTGTTTGCTTTAGCACTAGCTCGAGGTCTCGTCGTATACAAACATGCGAAGTCATCAGAAATTTGTTTAGTGACCTGACACCAAGTGATAAATAAATACAGCATGGTTTTAAGAGGATTTCTTGACTCATTTCGTGAAACAATGAAACACGGTGAATATGAGTCTGTTTTTGTTTTAAGGATTATGTAGCAGGTACACAAAGGAAGCACAATCCAGATTAGGCATGTTAAAATGTGCCAAGGCAGACCTAGGAAAGGAAGGGAGGGGTAACATGCGCACCATCAAGTCCACAAATTATCATAAAACCACAGACACTCTGAAAAGTTCCTTCTTCGATCTGTGGAGAAGCACAGTTATATCTAAATTGATGGTGGAGGGAAGCAGAAAGGAAAGGCAATGGAAGGGATTACTGGTGTCAGCTGCTAAGGGACATTACACGGACGTTACACATCAGCGATGACGAGTGAAAATGTGCAACGGACCATCATTCGAACCAGGAATCTCCTATTTACTGGGCAGTTGTGTTAACCATTGCGCCGTCCGGGACACAGTGTTATCGCAACTGCGCGCACCATGTCGGCATGCCTCACGGCCGACGCACACTCCCACCGAGCTCCACGTATCCGCAGGTCTTGTCCAAATCCTCCATGCTCGATACTCTGACATTCCCGCAGGAGGTCGGGCATACTTTTGCATCCGCACTGAAGAAGGTGGGTCCATTGCCCATGTAGGCAAATCAGATATATGCGTTGTGTCTTTTTTTTCGGACAAGTCCGACAGAACAGACACAACGCCTTCATGTAAGCACAATTATATTTACAACTACACTTTGCACGACAGGCAGTACTTTTTATTGTACCATATATTAAAATTTTTCTTGCGCCTTTAACGAATGTGACGTGAGATGAATAACAGCTTATTTGCCTGTCTATGTGCTCTTATATGCCTAATACCCAAAGAATGTGATAGGTAGGTGAGTTCTTGGATTCTTATACGAGTAAGTAAGTTTATACAAGCCCGCCCAGTTAGCCGTGCGGTCTAACGCACTGCTTTCCGGGCGGGAAGGCATGCCACTCCCCAGCACGATTCCGCCCGGCGGATTAGTGTCAAGGTCCGGTGTGCCGGCCAGCCTCTCGATGGTTTTAGGCGGTTTTCCATCTGCCTCGGCGAATGCAGGCTGGTTTCCCCTATTGCGCCTCAGTTACACTATGTCGACGATTGCTGCGCAAACACTTTCTCCACGTACGCGTACACCATAATTATTCCACCACGCAAAGATTGGGGTTACACTCGTCTGGTGTGAGACGTTCCCGGTGGGGTGGGGGAACGAGGTGGGGGGGGGGGGGGGGGCGGTGCGGGCTCCACTGGGGGCCGACCCGCACAATAACCCTGGGTTCGGTGTGGGGTGGGCGGACTGCTGTAGCCTGTTGTGAACCACTGGGGGCTACGGCGGGACGAAGCCTCTCCGTCGTTTCTAGGTCCACAGTTCCATACAGTACAATACAAGTTTATGCAAGTTCTATTGATCAGGTATTTGCCAATTCAGATTTGATAACATTTCTCTAATATCACTCTCCGTACATCTCCTTTGTATGTGTTCCATGTATACTGTTATCTAACCTCATATAGGTTACACGCATTTGTGGTGTATTTCGGCACAGGCCGTACAAATACTTCACAAGCAATCCCTTTCATAGATGAAGTACAGGTTTCCAATATCCTACCAAAGAAGCGAAGTGTGGCATCTATCTTGAGCTTGTGTGATCGCCCCACTTCGTATCCTCACCGATTGCTGCTTTCAGCTACTTGTATGATGCGAAGGAATGAAGGTTATAAATTGTTTTCATCGACGACAAGACTAATAAAGAAATAGCGTTATCTCAAATGGAGCAGCTATCCTGACCTTATATGGCAAATAATTCGAAACATAGACCGGAATAACTCGTCTAGGCCGAATGCATACACGTCCAGTATCTTAACTACAGCACTACCTCGTTTTCTGTGTATGACAGGAGTCTAGACAGGTGTGACTTATTAACCGGTAATAAAACGTTTGTCTGTCTTTAAGATGTCGGCATATATTACGAACTAGTTGCCAAACTCTGATACAGTCTAGTATTTTGTCAAGATCTGTCTCAATATTAACACAATGTTTTACGCATAATATGCGAGAGTGCGTTCAATAAGTAATGGAAAACTTTTTTCCTCGGCAAATATCGGTTAAAAATGTGGAATTTGTTATGGGAAATCCTGAAATTTTCTCGCTTCAGCCCCCTATACTTCCATGAAGTTCCGATAGGTGCTAGCGCTATACAAAACCATCAAAATTGCGTCTGTAACAGAAAGGCGTTCCAAGCAGAGAGCTGTCATCGAGTTTCTTTTGACGGAAAACCAGAGCATCGTAGATATTGATAGGTGCTTGCACAATGTCTACGGAGACGCAGCAGTGAACAGAAGCACCACGAGTCTTTGGGAGAGGCGTCTGTCATCGTCGCAAGGTCGCGCACGCATATCCGATCTCCCGACACGCACGGCTGTGACTCCTGCAACGCTGTAACGTGCGGACACTCTCATTTGAGTGATCGATGGATCGCAATTAACATCTTGCTGCGCAAGTGGACGTCTCTGCTGGTAATGCTGACAAACTCGCCCACAGCTGGGGTACTCAAAGGTGTGTGCACGCTGGGTTCCCCCCCCCCCCCCCCCAAACAGAAGGCAACGAGTTTGGCCCAATAAAAGATGTACTCCGCTGGAAGTAGTACGTGGACGACGGCTAGGGTATCAATGCAGTACGACGTTGGCTCTGACGTCGATCAGTTACCATGTGGGAGTACAGGTGGCGTTCAGGCCGTCCCACACTGAACGAAGGCTATGTTGAAAAATAGGGTTTCGAAGCCAAAAGAGTGTGGAATAATATAGTGTATTGGGATACTTAATAAAATGAGTATGCTGAGGAGAGCGACAACAACCGTGTTCAATGATCTGCACGCATACGCTCCATGTTTGACGAAGAATCAAGTACCATTTTACAACTCTACTGGCCCGCTAAATCATCCAATCTTGATCAAGTAGGAAAAAAATAAAAAATAAACTGGGACCATTTGGAACATCGGATGAAACGTAGCAACTAAAATGGCTGCAGTTTGGTAGATTTATGTGATCTAATCATGAATGCGTGGTTTCAACTGGATATGGCATGTCCAACGAAACTTGTGGACTACCTTCCTTTCCGAATGGGGGCCAAAATGGTTCAAATGGCTCTGAGCACTATGGGACTTAACATCTGAGGTCATCAGTCCCCTAGAACTTAGAACTACTTAAACATAACTAACCTAAGCACATCACACACATCCATGCCCGAGGCAGGATTCGAACCTGAGACCGAATGGAGGCCACAGTCAAGGCTAGCGGCGGTGTTGCCACGGTATTAACGTTATGCCTCCTGGTGGCGACCAGCTGCTTGTCGAGTGTGCTTAGCTGTCCCATTACTCTTGCCCGGGAAGCATCAAAAATAGTTTTTGCCTCTGTGGGTGTCTCTCCGATCAGGTAAAAGAGCTGCAACCTTCCTTGCAAAGCTGACAGCACTAAATATCGATAGCCGTATGGCATGTTTAGCGATTATACGTTACAGTTTCACAGAGGAGAGTTACGCTATACTCACTTACGATGTTGGATCTGTTCCGTTCGACCGTACCCGTGGCAAAGTTCCATGGCAGTGTAACGTCCAAGAAACGCGCGAAACAAATGAGGATTATGTGCGCAGGTGCCTCGAGGGTTAATGAGATTTTGCGCCGTAGGCGGGCAGGCGGCGGCACAAGCGTCAGGTAATAGCCACACGGGAGCCGGGCCTGGGCGGTGCCGGAGTAAGTGATCCGAGTAACGAGGGCCCAGCACGGAGCCCTGGAGGACGCCCTCGCGACCAGCCGCTAACGAGCGGCCCCTCCAAATGAGGCCACGCCGGTCGGCCAGCCACGGCCCGCCCAGCTAAACGCCGCCTCAACACATTCCCCGCTATATTATAACGGCTACCCCATTGAATTTCCCTTACGCGTTCCCAAAATGCCACGTACGAATGCGTTCATACTTATCGATTTCACAATGCGCGGCAGCTGGTCAACTACGACTACAAACTGCGCGCCAGCAACTCGACTCGTTCCCCAAAAACCGCCTCGGATGACGCTTCCGTTAACGACAGTGATGTGGCATTCGAGCGGGAAAATGGTATTTCGAATAGTGACAGGAATCTTTCGCCGGCACTGTAAGAAGAGGTGGAGCGTGCAATTACCGAACGCCATAAAGCGCCGATAACCTGCTTTAGCCCAATTAGCCATTAATACAAATATTAATGGTAACACTGCTTTCTTCCCCCCCCCCCCCCTTGAGCTACGTCAGGTAAACGTTTTTAAATAAATATTTCGGTGTATTCACATTAGTTTTATTTAAATATATGCACACAATATTTTCTTTTCTTCTTCGTTGCGCAGTTCACAGATCGTGACAATGCAAAAAGCGTATTTCTCCGCTGAAACTGAGTTTTCCATTCCCGGTCGCCGCGATGTTTTAGCTGACGGGCAGCGACGGCAGAAGATGGGATCCGCATTGTCAAAATCGGAAGTCCAAAGTACTATAATTGACTCGAGAACGAATTTTCACTCTGCAGCTGAGTGTTCGTTGATTTGTTCCACACCGGATCTCGAACCTGGGACGTTTGCCTTTTAGTGGAAAAGTGCGCTACCGACCGAAGTACCCGAAAACCACTCGCACCTCGCCAGTATCGCTTCTGCCACCTTCCCGATTTCACAGAAGTGAACCTGCGTACCTCAAGGGACTGCCACTCGTGGACAAAAGCATTATGCCTTCCACCGATCCTTGGACTGGATTACTCAGTCAATCACAGAACGCCTACGGTTCAACGTAGACAACTGAGGAGGCGTATCGCCTCATATGGCTCCCGTATATAGCCTGTGTATCGGGAGAATGGCTCATGCGTGCACAGTGACTGATGGACTGAAGCGGGTTCAGTCGAGTACGTAGTTCTAATTTTCATCTGCTAGAGGACATTAGTGCACAGAGACATTCAGGAAACAGGTCAAGAGAATGTTTTTGTAAATTGTTCTGTTTATTTCTTGAAGGGGTTTTTTGTTTATTTATGTTTGTATAGTTTTGTATATAATTTTAGTAATGTGAATGATGCGTGAAAGTGGTCTAAAGTAAATATGTAGATTATTGTTATACTGATGAACGATGTACGACGGGGAATTTTATATGGTAATATGTTAATTAATTTTATGGTAAAAGGAAAGCTAATTCGAGTGCAAATGAAAATACTAAATAACGTAAAGTACAAAAAAAAAAATATCAGAATGTTAAATATTTATTTCGGGAAAAAGTACAGTTCGAAAGTGTGTTTCTGTTGATTGGTTGGACATGAAAAGTGCGGACTAACGCGGGAGAATAATGTTGTTCTACTGGCCATAAAGAAAACTGACCAATCACAACGGAGTATTTTTCGCGCGTCTTTTCTCTTGGAGACACAGAATGCTTACAGCAGTCTAAGTAGTCGGAGACCAGCCTTTCAATGGTACGGTCGTGCGTTGTATGAGCTCCGAAGGAAGTTATAATTTGCGGATTTTAGTTGTGCTACATCTTTCAAAAGTGTTTCAAAGTGATGGCATATTTATTCTGGAGTGTTTTTTAGAAAATACGGATTTTTAAAGTAGTTTTGCATTTGAGAAAAGACTATAATTTCGTGTGGCATATTGAGCAGATCGGTGACTAAAAATCTGAGTACATTAGACACGGACAAACTTAATAGTATGGCGACCATTTCAATTTAAGTACAATCTATGCTCAGTAGCTGTTAGGATTCCGGGAAATACGTTACCATAAACTTGCTAACGCGAATGAAATGGTTTGTTTATGACTGGGTTAAGATTAGCATGGGCTTGGCAGTGAAAGTGTACATTATCAAGGTTCAGAATACACCGAAGTTTTGCCAGTATTTCCACCTTTTATTCAAAATTAAGACCTTTTCCCCATTCTTGGAATAGTTACGTTGTGGCCGAGCGGTTCTAGGTGCTACAGTCTGGAACCGCGCGACCGCTACGGACGCAGGTTCGAATCCTGCCTCGGGCAGCCGGCCGAAGTGGCCGAGCGGTTCTAGGCGCTACAGTCTGGAACTGAGCGACCGCTACGGTCGCAGGTTCGAATCCTGCCTCGCGCACAGGTGTATGTGATGTCCTTAGGTTAGTTAGGTTTAAGTAGTTCTAAGTTCTAGGGGACTGATGACCTCAGAAGTTAAGTCCCATACTACTCAGAGCCATTTGAACCATTTGAAGTTACGTTGCATGCAGCCTGGTGCGAGTTGCAGTACGGTAGCTTTCTGCTCGGCTTTCCTACCGGCGATTTGCTACAACGAGTTCACAGGTAGGTGCAAGTAATAGACGAAAGGAATCGGCCGCCGTACTCTGAACCACGGCGGAACTCGCTATTTCTCACATTAATAGGTATTTTCAACGGTAAACATTAGCTGCCACGGGGGAATGTACGAGGGATATTCAATAAGTAAAGCACCTTGGTTTTATTCAGGATTCCAGTACCCGCATGGTGGCACTAGACTGGTCGACGTAGGAGCCAATATCGTGCTGCATCAATAACCTCCCTATCGTCCACGTATTGTTCCCGCGGAGAGCATCCTTCATTGGGACAAACAGATGGAAGTTGGAAGGTGCGAGATCCGGGCTGTAAGGTGGACGAGGAAGATCAGTTCAATGAAGTTTTGTGTTGTCTCGGGTGCGACTACTTGTATGAAGCCTTGCGTTGTCATGCAGAAGGACAAGTTAGTTTGCAGTTTGGTGGTGACGGACACGCTCAAATCGTTTCTTCACTTTCCTGATGGCAGTACAATACACTTCAGAGTTGATCGTGCACCATGAGGGAGATATCAAACAGAATACACCGTTGAGAGTCCCAGATGACCGTCGCCCTGACTTTACTTGCTGAGGGTGCGGCTTTGAACTCTTTTTCGGAGACGTGGTGTGGCACCATTCAGTGGATTGCCATTTTTTTCCCGGTTCGAAGTAATGAACCCATGTTTCATCGACTGTGACGATATTCAACCACAAACTGTCACGATGAGCCTCAAAAACCGCGCAAGCAATTCCGCACAGATGATCCTTCGTTGCTCTTTATGGTCTTCCGTTAAGCGGCGAGGAACCCAGCGGGTACACACCTTTTCAGTACCCCGACTCGTGGACGACTGTGTCAGCATTACCAACAGAGACGTTCAACTGAGCGGCGAGGTGTTTGACTGCGATCCGTCAATCGCTCAAATGAGAGTGTCCGCACGTTCCAACGCTGCAAGAGTCACATCTGTGTGCGGCCGGCAGGCACGCGGGAGATCGGACAGGTTTGCGAGACCTTTCTGCGACGATGACAGTCCGCTCCCCAATGCCTCACTCTGCTTCTGTTACCGTCAGGTCGCTGTAGACATTCTGCAAGACAATATGAATATCTGCGAAATTCAGTGACAGCTTCCTGCTTGGAATGCAATTCCGTTACATACACCATTTTTAAGGCTACGTATAGCGCCGCCACCAATCGGATCTTGATGAAACTATGGGGGTTGCAATGGGTATATTCCACGATGTCACACAACAAATTCCGCATTTTTTTAACTGAAATTGGCAGAGAAAAAAAAATGCGTTGCATTACTATGGGACGCCTCTCGCACAACTGCGTGTATAACGTCCTTATGCTTCCTTGTCCCGTTTTAATAACTGCAATCAAACTGACCATAAAGAAGAGTGGTTATCTGAAAACGCACCGGATCTAAAAAACATAGCTGTTTACGATCGATGAGAGAAATACAGCTAGACGTAACAGTGGTCACCATCCGGCACAAGAGATAACTGAAGTGCGCGGTACAGCTACGTATCTTCCAGGCGACATCACAGGTCGCCAACCAATGGCAGCGCATCACCCGGGAATGACCTGGCTGTTAAATTTCTCTGCATATTGGAAAAAGTTGTTGTGGGTGTTTTGTCTCGTCGATCCGCCTGGAGTGGGTATTTTCTTTTAGGCTTTTCTCTGGCGATAGAATCCCATCATATGTAAAGAGTGGATACGTGGAACATTCGATTTGAGAATGGCAGAGCTGAACAACATAGAAAACGAACACTCATCACGAAATGTACTCTTTCTGCCGGTGCTGCTGTTGTTTTTGTTGTTGTACGCGTACAGTGTGTGAATATTAAAGTGGAAAGTGTGTGGCCACGGTTAGCTGATACTACAAAGGTTATTTTCCGCTACAAAAACCCAGTGGCGCGGTGAAAAGGGCTGCAGGTTGTGATTTTGGAGAGAGGAGGCAGGGCGGGCTCCGCCACAAAGGGCTGGGGTTTAATTCGCTGTGGCGGCGGCGGCGGCGGCCTTTAAGCGACCTCGCAGCTACCTGCCGTCGCGGGCCATTGTGCTGCTCGCCTAACGATTGCTGCCCGCAGCGCCGCAACGCCCACACACACCGCCCGCGGCTGCGTACCTCAAGTTCCAACTGCAATTTACGGCTTCGTCCGACGAATAGAGACGCATACTGCCAGCAACGGCACTTTCTCGATTTTGTACACAAACGTGAAACAGACTTATGACAAGTTCGAATTAGTCAGACATTCCTATACCTTGTCGCGGGAAAATTTTTCACTTCCACATATATATATATATATATATATATATATATATATATATATATATAAAAAAGTGGCTTCAACGAGTTATCATCCTCTTTAAGTATTAATAAACTGCAAATCAGCAATGTCGTTACTACACTAGGTCTTCCTTAATTAGTTCAAAGAGCATGTGTACACTCTAAGATAAAAAACGACGCACCGCGAAGGCATTACCCAAATGGGACGGAAATCTGTGTATATGCACAGACAAACAACTGATTACAATTTCAGAAAAAAATTGGATGATTTATTCAAGGAGAAGAGCCTCACAAAGTGAGCAAGTTAGTAACACAATGGTCCACATCCGCCCCTTATGCAAGTAGATATTCGGCTCGGCAATGATTGACAGAGTTGTTCGATGTCCTCCTGATGGGTATTGTGCAAAACTCTGTCCAACTTGCGCGTCAGATCATCAAAATCCCGAGATGGTTGGAGGGCGCTGCCCATAATCCTCCAAATGTTCTCAATTGGGGAGAGATCCGGCGACACTGGCTAAGGCTGGGTTTGCCAAGCACGAAGTCGAGCAGTGAAAACTGTCGCCGTGTTTGGGCGGGCATTATACGTATTGCTGAAATGTAAGCCCAGGATGGCTTGCCACGAAGGGCAACAATACGGAACGTAGAATATCGTCGACGTACCGCAGTGCTGTAAGATGCTGCGGATAACAACCAAAGGGTGTGATTCTTCAATTTCTCCAGGCGTATTTTATGACGAAATAAATCTCGGGTGAACAGCCTGGTATGAGTGTGCACAGGACACAATATTTCGGCAATAGACCGAGGCTTTCTTCGTACATGTGAATTTTACAGTAGATAGGTAGGCATTAAGCAACAGCTACGAAAGCTGCTGAAAAATAATTCGACTGGGGATATGAATGATCTGAGCTGGTCAATCAGATATAAGGAAATAGCAGAGATATAAGGAAATAGCAGATTTTCAAGAACACTAAGAATCTCTCCTTGTGTAGCACACATTGATGCGAGGCTTCGTGGGAGACACTTAGCTGCCAGTTCTGATGTAAGTCACGTGAATTTCTGCTTGGCAAAACCAAGTGCAGTGACTGTCAGTGGGAGTCTCAAGGAACAGTACCAGTCAAATCAAAACCACTGTCAGTGGACCAGCATACAGAGTTACCCAATTCTTCGGCGATATAATTATGTTTACCTTTGCCCACATTTTCTAGTTATTCTTAAAAATAAAAAAAGACAACTGTAATTATGTTGCAGCTTAAGCATCTCGCCTTGAATAAATTGTTATTGACGTGTGTTATCCATGGCTATTCCTTTTCTAATTTTTATACAAATATATCAAAACTTACAGAATATGACACACAGGTGTTGCAACATATTTCGGTAAACAGAATAAAGAAATACATTGTGTTTCGGAGAATGTGGAGTTCAAAAATCCAAATTTAATTCGCAAATACGAAAAAAAAACGTCAACAGGGTTTCCAACCCCAGGAAGATGATTATAGTCCGATTAAAATAACCTTTTGATTGATGTTTCAACGAGTGGAGTGGTAGGAGCCAGCCGCCACGTACTCTTTATCGAGCACCAGGTGTTCCCAGGTGTAGCTACGTTCTGAGCGTTGTCTCGCGTGGCTGCCTGCACGCCGTCAACACCGTCCTCCGTCACTGCAATATGTCAGTCACAAACCTATTTTAATCGGAGTATATAAACACACCAGCCCTTCCCCGTGGCTTCCGTCGCTTACGCGTTCGACACATGTATTACATACATCTCTTCCTCCCTTCTCTCAGTGTTGACCTCTTCCTCCCCCTATATCTCTACCCATCTCACCCTCCTACCTCTATCTGTCCATGTCACCACCCCATTCTCTCTATCTCTCAATCTCCTTCTCCCCACTCTCTCTGTCCATCCCCTCCGCTCCTTCCCTCCCCCGCCCACTGTACATATCCTCCTTCATCTCTGATGCTGAACATATATAAATACATCCTTGATTTGTAAAAAAAAAAAAGAGATTCTGGTATTGTGACCTTCCAGGGGCTGTTTTTGAAATTTAGATTTCTTAAAACTTTATTTTGAAGCTTTACTGAGCATTTTCAAAGTACGTATACAAGATTACAAGCTTCATTTTTGATGGTATGCACTCTTGTATAATTACCTCATGTCACAGGCTTTTTGTCAACTAACGTTGTTAGCAATTATGAGCATATTTCACCAATGTCTTCCTGTTGGCCACAACTATGCTGCAGTTCGATCTGTGCATTTGACTAGTTATACCACAGGTTTCAACTCACTCCACCTGAACCGATGGTAAGCATTATGGTTTTTTCCTGGTTTTCGAAGTACTGTTCGTTCGTTCATTTAGGGCGGGGGGGGGGGGGAGGGGGAGAGGACCAAACACCGAGGTCACCGGTTCCATCGGGTTAGGGAAGGAAGCCGGCCGTGCCTTTCAAAGGAACCATCCTGGCATTTGCCTGAAGTTGTTTCCATATTTCTAAATTGCCAGAAGGCTTTTGACACCGTTCTATACAAGCAGCTTCTAATTAAATTGCGTAGCTATGGAGTATAATCTCAGTTGTGCCATTAGATTCGTGATTTCCTGTCAGAAATAACACAGTTTTGGCAGTAGCTGACGGGAAGTCACCGAATGAAACAAACATACCTGGCGTGTTATAGGCCCTCTGCTGTTTCTCATCTAACTAAACGGTTTGGGAGGCAATGTGAGCAGCTATCTTAGATTGTTTGCTTATGGTGCTGTCGTTTACTTTCATAGAAAGTCAACAGAAGATCAATGCGAATTACAAAATGATAAAATACTTGTTCGGTGCGAAAAGTGGCAGTTGACCCTGAACAATAAAAAGTATCAAGAAGAATTCGCTAAATTATGGTAACACTATAGAAATTTAAAGGTTATCGATTAAACTAGATACCTAGGGATTACAATTATGAACAACTTAATCTGGAACAATCACATAGATAATGTTGTGGGGGAAGCGAACAGATAACTGCCTTTAATCAGCACAATGCTTTGAAGATGCAACAGGTCTATTAAGGAGATTGCCTACACAACGGTTGTCCGTCCTCTGCTAGAGTTCTGCTGCGCGGCATGGGTTCCTTACCAGACAGGATTGACGGAAGACATTAAAAAGTTCAAAGAAGGGCAGTAAATCTGTAAAGAAAATTTCAAAAGCCAACTTTTTCCTCCGAATGCGAAAAAATACATAGGGAGAAATGACCATCGAATACGAGCAATAAGAGCTCGCACGGAAAGATTTAGCTGTTCATTTTTCCCGCGTACTGTTCGATATCGACACGGTCGAGAAATAGCCTTAAAGTGTTTCTGTGAACCCTCTGGGAAGCACTTGAACGTGAACTGTAGAGTAGATTAGGTGGCCGCCTTGTATCAACAGCGCACATGCAGGATCAACGTTCTCGCCTACCAAAATTAGTGAGTGCCTTTGGAAGAAAGTTCTAATGTAAAGGATAAAGCGAATTTGGGCAAGTGGTACAGAGGTATTCCGTACAACAGTGTAGGCACGTTTCGTGGCGTTCGGAATGCCACGTGCACGCGGCTTTTCCCCACATGTGGACGCGCGCAGTCCACACAGTGGCTGCCCCGTCGCCGGCGAGAAGCACTTACCGGAGGTTGGCTGCCGTGAGAGCGGCTCAGATCGATGGCCGGCCGCGCTGCTCGGCGCTGTGGCGGGGGCGCTGCGTCCCGAACGCCTTCATCTTGCCCATCCCGACGCTACCAGTCCGGCGCTCGTCGCCACTAACGCGGTGGAGTTATAGGCGCGACAGTGAGATTCTGCTACGCTTGGCAGGTGTTGTGCTGTTGTTTTTGTGGTGTTGTTTGTTGGCGCTTTAGGGTGCAAAACAGCTCAGGTCACAATCGGGCAAATCGTGACTTACAACGAGAGGTCCCCAGCAGTGGGATCGACCTTTATAAACCATTTATACTTTGATATAGATTACATTCCCAGGTATCACACTCTGCAGCCATTCACCCTGGTGGGTCCTCGTTTGCGAGTAATCAACGAAAAAAAAAAAATTCTGACTTTCGCCTGATTCTCTACAGCTTTAAACAATGAATGTTATAAATACCGGTTGTGTAGCGTAATGGTTAAGGTACAGTGTTCGCATGCAAAAGGTTGTGGGTTCGAATCTATCAGGCGCTTTGAATTTTTTTTATTTTTAAATGTTTTTCGAAATGATTTTCGCCATTGTTTTCGTCATCCGTAAACAGCATTAACGGTTCAAATGGCTCTAAGCACTATGAGACTTAACATCTGAGGTCATCAGTCCTATTGACTTAGAACTGCTTAAACATAACTAAGCTGAGGACATCACATACATCCATGGCCGAGGCAGGATTCGAACCTGAGACCGTAGCAGCAGCACGGTTCCGGACTGAAGCGCCTACAAACGCTCGGTCACAGCGGCCGGTCCAGCATTAGCGGTCCCTGTATTCACCGTCCAAGTGCACGCGTGGAACTCCACTGCAAAAGCTAATAACCGCCACCTGTACTTACGTTTGCGTACCCGGCCGGCTAACCGCACGGTCTAACGCGCTGCTTCCCGAACGAGAAGGCGTGCCAGTCTCCGGCACGAATCCACTCGGCGGGTTAGTGGAGAGGTCCTGTGTGCCGGCCAGCCTGTGGATGGTTTTTAAGGGGCTCCGGAAAGGCTCAAAATCATGAAAAGTTCAATTTTTACTTTTTTGCGTTTTCTGAATCTGCAGACTATTACCTTTTAATAGATATATAATTTATTCAATTCCGAAGACTACAACTATTTTTAATTTTTTTTTGAAATGTGTTCTACATGGGCGTGACCCACTGTGGCGCTGTGAAACTGCTGTCAAATGGTGTTATTATTAACGTCCGTGTTCATCAGGTACATTTTAGTGATGTGAGATAAAGTATGTGTTGTGGCTAACCTGTGATGGTTCAATATATATCGCTGGTGTGATTGTCGATTGTTTCATGTTTATTTACTCTGTCGTTATCTCGAAAATATTCGTAATTAATTCTGTTTCTTGAGTCTCTGTTTTGTTGAAGTATAATAATGAGTAAAAGTAAAGTTATTAGAAATCCTCTGAAGGCTTTTAAGAAAAGGAGAAATGTTGGAAAGCCAAAGGTATGTGTTATTACTGTAAACAATAAAGACGATGAAAATCCCCAACATAGCATGTGTCCCAAAGAAGAAGACAGTTGGTGTAAATATAACAAAGGATTGCTAACTGGTGAAGTGTACACTCATAAGCATAGTCTGCCTCATGCAATAATGGAGGTGATAAAACCTATTTTCAGAGACTTAGCAGCACCTGAACTGTTGAAAAAGTGTATTCACGGAAAAACTCAAAACCCCAATGAAAGTGTAAATAGTGTTATATGGTCGAGAATCCCCAAGACTGTATTTGTTGGAATAGAAACATTCACTTTGGTGTGTATGATGCTGTTGCGACTTTCAATGATGGCAACATTGTAAGGTGCAAGGTATTTAGAAATATGGGAATGAAGATAGGTTCTAACATGGTACGAGCGATGCTTGCTTTAGACAAGGAACGACTTCGGGCTGCAGACAGGGCTGTAAAGAGTCTAGAAATACAAGCAAGAGTAAACAGGAAGAGGAACAAGAGGAAGCTGGAGGAGGAGTTTGCAGAGGATGAAGATAATCCATCCTATGGACCTGGAATGCACTAAAAAGTTAATCCAATCTTTGTCGCTCGATTCCCAAAACTTTTATTTTCTCATACTAATTACATGTTTTCTAAGGATCTTCCAAACATATTTGTTTCAAACTTTCAGTAAATGTTACACAGTACCTTCTGCATAATTTAACACAGCCTTTTTCTAAAAAACTGTATATTTTTGAATATATAAATAAAAAAATGCAAAAAAATGTTGTGAATTTTCATTACAATTGAAAAAAGTCATCTTTAATAACTGAACTAAAATTTTGTAAAATCCCTGTGTTAAGTTGTAGCCCATATTCCAATAAATAATCTGTAAAAAGTTCAACTTCCTACCTCAAATACTTTGTGGGGAAAGATGTAATTTATAAGCGTTATTTTAACATTGCAAGTATAGGGCGTTCCGGAGCCCCTTAAGGCGGTTTTCCACGTGCCTCGGCGAATGCGGGCTGGTTCCCCTTATTCCGCCTCAGACACACTATGTCGGCGATTGCTGCGCAAATACTGTCTCCACGTACGCGTACACCATAGTTACTCTACCACGCAAACATTGGGTTACAGTCGTCTGAAATGAGACGTTCCTGGGAGGGTCCACTGGGGGCCGACCCGCACAATAACTCTGGGTTCGGTGTGGGGCGGCGGTGAGGTGGGTGGACTGCCGTGAGCTGTTGTGGGGTTGTGAACCACTGAGGGCTTACGGCGGGACGAAGCCTCTCCGTCGTTTCTAGGTCCCCGGTTCCATACACAATAAACAATACGTTTGCGTGCTTGCATTCAGCATTCTGGCGGTTACGTCGGTTATTAACGTACCAGCATTTCACACTTGCGTGGCTTTTTCTCGCACTTGTATTAACCTGTAATATTGAAACGTTAATCACTTTAATATGTCGCTTACACAAATGTATTCCTGAAATTTCATTACTATAAATTAATTATTTCTTCATGTTAGGATTTTTTCCACTACTGTAATTAAATAAAATTTGCCAGTTCCTGGAAAAGTGGGCCCCTACTAGACAGAATAAACGCTACAGAAATGAAGAAGAAAAATCTCTAGGTGTCAGCATCATTGAAGGACAGCTTCAAGTAGATGCTGAGGGGAGGAATACTTCATGCGACCTATATTACGTAAAGAACTAACTGTTTAACGTCTCATCGACTGCGAGGTAATAAGTGACGAAGCACATGCTTCGATTGCGGAAGAATAGGGAAAGAATTCGGTTGTGTCCTTTTCAAAGGAACCAATCTTGTAGTAGCCTTAAGCGATTTCGGGGAATGTTGGAAACAATTACGGATGTCTCCATAGGAACTTGAACCTCTGTCCTTCTGAGTGCAAAACGTTCATGTGGTACCGGTATGTAATGTATCAAAAGTAATGAAATTAAAATACAAAGTTATCAGAAGTCTGCAGGAGGTTCAACTGCACCCATGAATGATTGCAAAAGCGAAAAGAATAGAACGTGGCTATTTTCACGAATAAATGCCGGGTAATGTTTAAGTACATCAATTATAAAAAACCTCTACAATCAGTGGCAACTGTTAAACAGATATTAGTATCTATACAAAGCGGTTTGCAATGGAAACGGCAAATTAAGCAACTTGTAAGAAACGCACACCGATACTGATTGGAATAACCCCGAAGAAGCACGGAGGAGGTCATTTAAAAACTCCTGTCCGACTGCTCCTTGCATATTATTCAGTGCTTTGTGGCACTTACAGAGTTGTACTGATCGAGACGATACTGAACATTTAAAGACAATGCCATGGATTTGAAGAGCTTAGTACCGACATTTGGTGACGCTACAATAAAGACGAGCATTGGGATGGCTCTGAGCACTATGGGACTCAACATCTTAGGTCATAAGGAGCATTGGGAAAAACTTACTTTTGAGCGGGAGGAGATTAGCGCTTAACGTCCCGTTGATAACGAGGTCATTAGAGACAGAGCACAAGCTCAGTTCAGGGAAGGATGGAGAAGGAAAGCGGCCGTGCCCTTTCGAAGGAACCATCCCGGCATTTACCTTACGCGATTTGCGGAAATCAAGGAAAACCTAAATCAGGATGGCTAGACGCAGGTTTGAACCGTCGTCCTCCCAGATGCGAGTCCAGTGTGCTATCAACTAACTTACTTTGGAAAATGGGACGTTAGAGACGATTTAAGACACAGATCAGGTCCTGCTTCATGGATCTTGTGTAGTGGCTACCGCAGTAAGATTAGAGATACTGCGACATGTACAGAGATTTACAGACAGCTGTTCTTCCGCGCAGGGAGCGAATGCAATATAAACGAGGATACCACCACACACTTCACAGTGACTTGCAGAGCACAGGTACAGCTGTAATAGTCTCTTGCTTACATTCTGCGTTCGAGCTACGTCTTTACTCGTGTTGTGAGTTTCGTGTGGAAGAATAATTTTAGTTAGCAGAATCAAACTTCTTGTCACAGAAGAACAGTTTCACATTTACGGATGGAAGCAGGAAATCTGACCATCTAATTTCTACGTATTTTCTTTACTAGTCCCTTTTCCACTTTGCTCATCATCCTCGGGAAGCAAATGGCCATCGTCGTTAAAGGAACAGTGTATTCAGCAAATTACCTGTTTTTCCCTTCAGTGTAAAAGGTAGTTGGATGCGAGTTGGCGCGACTTCCCCTCCTCAGGCAACCTCTTCATCTCACAATAGCACTTACTCCTAACGTACTTTGTTTTTCGCTGGATATATTCCAATTTCTGCTTTCCTCTATAATTTTTTCCCTCTACGGCTCTCTTGTACATTGTATATTATTCCGTGATGATTTAACCCATGTCCTGTCACTGTGTCCTTCTTCCAGTAGGTGCTTCCAACAATCTTTCTTTCTTTCTTTCTGGCCGATTCTACCGAGTGCACAAACAACCACAGAGTGCGTCAGGAAAGTTCAATGAATGTTGTCAGAAAATAAAGGAAGCAAAAGTTACAAACGAAAAAAATCCTTAGTAATCGCCGTTAGGTTCAACACACTTCTGACATCAGTTGTAAAGCTGTTGGAAACTGTAGGCAAACGCTTCTTGTGGAATCACTCGAAGCACCGTGGACATGCGTTGCTGGGTATCCGCATCATTACAGGAGATGAGACGTGGTGCTGACAATACGATCCGGAAAACAAGCGACAGTTATGGTGATCGTCGCCTTCCCCGCCTCCCTCGGTTATACATTACCGCCATCGCAAAAGGCGATCAACACCGCCTTAATCTTGGATTTTGTCAGCCGACCTTTTTTAGGAGGCGGGGAAGACGACGAACACCCTGCCACTGACTGTCGCTTGGTCTCCTGATCGCACTAGTAGCACCATGTCTCATCTCCTGTAACGCTGTAGATATTCAACAACGCGTGGCCACGCCGTTTGGAGCGATTCCACAAGAAGCGTTTGGTGACAGTTGCAAACTGCTTTACCACCGATGTCAAAAGTGTATTGTAGGTAATACTGATTACTTTGAAGGTC
The DNA here is from genome assembly GCF_023898315.1 of Schistocerca nitens. Classification (NCBI taxonomy): domain Eukaryota; kingdom Metazoa; phylum Arthropoda; class Insecta; order Orthoptera; family Acrididae; genus Schistocerca; species Schistocerca nitens. Next base: position 501,741,178 of record NC_064614.1, on the reverse strand, counting down.
CTAAACATATTTTGTTTGTATCTCTTGTTTCCTTTATTTTTTAAGACCATTCAGAAAACTTTTCAGACCTACCTTGAATTTATTGTTTCAAAGGATTGTATGCTACTCGCTTACTATCACTTCGATAACCTAAAGATCTAAGGCAGTATTTTCATTCACAGACGCGGTTTACTGCAAAATTTCGTAATAAAGACACATTAATACTTTTTTGCTCAGTCCGAGTTTGTTCAAGGATGTTCTCTCACGATGGGTGGTCTGTGTGAAGCTGCAATAAGCTTATTATCTAAGGTGATAAAAACAAGGGTAAAAGACCCCTAAAGAGAACCACTGTAACAGCTGCAGGCTGGAGGCACTGCACTCTAAAAAGACCCGAGAACCTCAAATACTGGTTCGGCTGACGTTGGTTGGTTGATTTGGGGAGAGAGACCAAACAGCGAGGTCAACAGTCCCATCGGATTAGACAAGGAAAGGGAAGGAAGTAGGCCGTGCCCTTTCACTGCAACCATCCCGGCATTTGTCTGAAGCGATTTAGGGAAATCACGAAAAACCCAAATGAGGATGGCCGGACGCGTGTTTGAACTGTTGTCCTCCCGAATGTGAGTCCAGTTTGCTAATCCCTGCGCTACCTCGCTCCGTTTCGGCTGTAAAATATCCTCGAATGGAATAAGGATGTGACAGAAATGGGTCTTGCCTTTTTGTAAGAACCCGTCTCGTAGCCCGCATTGAGTGATTTAGGGAGAAGAATGTAAAACTGTAACGCTGGAGGGGATATGAACCCTGTTCCTCATAAATGCGCGTCTAATGTCTTAATTGCAGCACCCATCAGTTCAGTCACTAGCAGTAGGACTACTTTTTTTCAGCCGAAAGAAAGGCAGCGGTATCTCGGGTATAGTGGGCTAGGATTAATGACAGGGGAATCTCGGCGTCGCCAGTGGCCCTGTAAGGTAAATGGAAGTAAAAGATACTCTACCCTCAGATTAGCAGATGAGGGCCGCCGCTTTTAGGGGGGAGGGGTGAGAATGCTTTCAGCAGGGAAACGCGAGCGCCCCTCAGGCTGCGGCCGTAATGGCTGGGAGGGACGCGACCCGCCGCTGTGGCCTGCCACCTGTCAGCGCCTGCCGAACGCCTTGATGGATGGCAGCCCGCACAACGGCGCAGAGCAACCAGCGACGCCTGTCGATCCTGCCTGCACCTGTCCCCTTTCCCTTTTTTCTGACCGTGTCTGTTACCGTATAATATCACACACACAGAAATGGGACGTGCTACCCCATGACCACCTTCACCAGACGCTACCAGTACACCAATTCACGTGGGATGCATTTATTATTTTCAGTCCAGAAACAAGACTTTGCTGCATATGATATACGGTGGAAGTACGTGAGGGGTTTTTGGTGTATCTACCATCGTCGAAACTTTTCAAGTATATATAGTGGTTCATTGATCGTGACCGGGCCAAATGTCTCACGAAATAAGTGTCGAACGAAAAAACTACAAAGAACGAAACTTGAAGGGGGAAACCAGATGGCGCTATGGTTGGCCCGCTAGATGGCGCTGCCATAGGTCAAACGGATATCAACTACGTTTTTTTAAAAATAGGAACCCCCATTTTTTTATTACATTCGTGTAGTACGTAAAGAAATATGAATGTCTCAGTTGGACCACTTTTTTCGCTTCGTGAGAGATGGCGCTGAAATAGGCACAAACATATGGCTCACAATTTTAAACAAACCGTTGGTAACAGGTAGGTTTTTTAAATTAAATTACGGAACGTAGGTACGTTTGAACATTTTAATTCGGTTGTTCCAATGTGATACATGTACCTTTGTGAACTTATCATTTCTGACAACGCATGCTGTTACAGCGTGATTACCTGAAAATACCACATTAATGCAATAAATGCTCAAAATGATGTCCGTCAACCTCAATGCGTTTGGCAATACGTGTAACGACATTCCTCTCAACAGCGAGTAGTTCTCCTTCCGTAAGGTTTGCACAAACATTGACAATGCGCTGACGCATGTTGTCAGGCGTTGTCGGTGGATCACGATAGCAAATATCCTTCAACTTTCTCCACAGACAGAAATCCGAGGACGTCGGATCCGGTGAACGTGCGGGCCAATCCACCTGTCATGAAATATGCTATTCAATACCGCTTCAACAGCACGCGAGCTATGTGCCGGACATCCATCATGTTGGAAGTACATCGTCATTCCGTCATGCTGTGAAACATCTTGTAGTAACTTCGGTAGAAAATTACGTACGAAATCAGCATACATTGCACCATTTAGATTGCCATCGATAAAATGGGGGCCAATTATCCTTCCTCCCATAATTCCGCACCATACATTAACCCGCCAAGGTCCCTGATGTTCCACTTGTCGCAGCCATCGTGGATTTTCCGTTGCCCAATAGTGCATATTATGCCGGTTTACGTTATCTCTGTTGGTGAATGACGCTTCGCCGCTAAATAGAACGCGTGCAAAAAATCTGTCATCATCCCGTAATTTCTCTTGTGCCCAGTGGCAGAACTGTACACGACGTTCAAAGTCGTCGCCATGCAGCTCCTGGTGCACAGAAATATGGTACGGGTGCAATCGATGTTGATGTAGTATTCTCAACACCGACGTTTTTGAGATACCCGATTCTCGTGCAATTTGTCTGCTACTGATGTGCCGATTAGCTGCGACAGCGCTTAAAACACCTACTTGGGCATCATCATTTGTTGCAGGTCGTGGTTGACGTTTCACATGTGGCTGAACACTTCCTGTTTCCTTAAATAACGTAACTATCCGGCAAACGGTCCGGACACTTGGATGATGTCGTCCAGGATACCAAGCAGCACACGCCCGTTGGGCATTTTGATCACAATAGCCATACATCAACACGATATCGACCTTTTCCGCAATTGGTAAACGGTCCATTTTAACACGGGTAATGTATCACGAAGCAAATACCGTCCGCACTGGCGGAATGTTACGTGGTACCAGTTACCTATACGTTTGTGATTATTACAGCGCCATCTATCACAAAGCGAAAAAAGTGGTCCAACTGAAACATTCATAATTCTTTACGTACTACACGAATATGTAATAAAAATGGGGATTCCTATTTTTAAAAAACGCAGTTGATAGCCGTTTGACCTATGGCAGCGCCATCTTGCGGGCCAACCATAGCGCCATCTGGTTTCCCCCTTCAAGCTAGACGAGTTTTGTTCTTTGTAGTTTTTTCGTTTGATGCTTATTTCGTGAGATATTTCGCCCGGTCACAATCAATGGACCACCATATCAGTGTAGCAACAAGTCTAGGCACAGAGCCTGAAAGGTCTCTGTTGGATTCCTTTCATGTTAATTTCTTAAATCTGTTGTCATTTACGGCATAAATTCCTCTTCTAAATTTACTGTGGCGTTTCTGACTATCTGGGAGGAGACTGAGTAGTGGAACGTGTTACTTTTACACATAAACAAGAACGATCTGTCACGCTACTACACTTTAAAACACAGTTTATATGTAATTCATGTCACACAGTCTCATACGAAACCTACATCCGCTTTCTTTTATATACCGTATATGATAAGATACTGTCATCCCCCTTCCCTTCTGTGTGAGAGGATGAACGAGCAAATGTATTTCTAGTTGCATGCTTGAGGGTAGCAGACAAGCCTGTCTGCTAGGGAACAGTTGGACCAACGTCGGAACAGGTAGCTACGCTTTCTAAAAGCAAAGAGGTTTCTATCCTTAGTATGGTCTTGTCCGTCCCTTGTCATGTTGGTATAGGAAGCTGCCCCTCTGGCCAGTTCCGTTTGTATTTGTGAGCTACCCTCAGGGAGGAGCGCAGGGCAGTCTGTCCGTGGCGAGCGTCTGAAGTGGTAAGATCTCCGGCTAAGCGCGTGTCTGCTAAGTCCGTAGGACAATGGATTTCTTAAGTTCAGCCTAACTGAAAATTTAATCACCTTTATTTCAGGTTTAGCTCTAAAATATCTAATGTTATCTTAAATTGCAACGCAGTGTATTTCGAGTGTGAAGTTCAGAATATCTTCCAGTAGTTGCTTTGTCACTACTTTATGAGTAAAGTGGAACCACGTGTTGATCAGTAACTCTAACTAGCATCATCAATCTTCAATGCGAATGTGCGTGAGATTATAACGTCTTGTCTTGACAATATTTTTCAATATAGCAATTTTTCTTTATGTTCAACCCACGTGGGGTGTACTTTGTGAGACCAGTACCACGTGCTTATACAATTGTTTGACCCATCAGGTTAATAGTAAGACGATAGTAACCAGTTCTAGGTTTTTCTTTTGTAAACTGCTTTTCGATCTAATTTATTTTAATTATCAAAATTACTGTGGAGTTACACTCTTTGTGTAAACCAAGTTGACGACGTGAAGCATGTGGTGTAATCATCAAAGTAGCCCTCAGTTTTTCTTTTCGGGAAGATTTCACAGAGAGTTAGTATGAATTTAGTATACCAGTGTGTGGTAATTACATGACGGACAGGATTGTGCTACGAACGTAACTTCTTTGGGTGAAAATTGAATTGGTTGGTTGTGGTTAATTTCCTCTTGCATTTGTTTCAACGTTCTTCGTGTGTTATTTTATGAATACAGTGTTGTATGCAGTCTCCCAATCTTGGCTCCATATTTGATGTGTTCCGTAAGATTACAATCTCACATTTTCACAATCCTAAATACGGCACCAGCTTAGTTGTGAATCGAGTTTAATATGCTGAAATTTCAATGATCAATGTTAAAATAAATTTCCAAATATAAACTGATTTATTTCTTTTTATTTAAATTCTCTTTTTTATATACATATCACCGGTTGTCGTATGGCTATTAAAAGATTATAATTAATGTTAGTCTGGTTGGGAATTTGGTAAGCTAGACTGGATACCTGGTGAAACAATTGCTCAGTAATGCAAGGTTAACTTCCCCAGACAGCTCACAGCTTTTAACCCGCTTTTATTGGCTATCAGCACCGCTTACACCACAAATTAAAGTAACAACATTACAAGCCTTCCAGAAGGACAGACAGACAGGTCACACGGTCGAACGATTATTCAACTAGCTCTGACGAATAGATGGAAGACAACAGCAAAAATGCCAAAGGTTACAGCAGAGTGTCACCACAGACAGTCGGGAACAACAGATAGATATAGGTGCGTTAAGGTATCGAGTTGTCACGCGTTGTTTAGCGCTAACACCATTCCAAATACAACATAGATTTGCATTTTGTAGAGCCAGTGTTAACTGGGCCACGGAGTGGCATTCTTCGAGTTCAGTGATGAGTCTCGCTTCTGTTCGTGGTGCTCGGATTGACGTCAACGTGTTCATAGACGACCTCGTGGGTCACTGGAAGCAGCGTTTCTCCAGATCTATACTTCTCCAACCCCATGAATCTCGATGTGGGGGGCTATTGGATATGGCGACATCAAAAAATGGCTCTGAGCACTATGGAACTCAACATCTGAGGTCATCAGTCCCCTGGAACTTAGAACTACTTAAACCTAATTAACCTAAGGACACCAGACACATCCATGCCCGAGGCAGGATTCGAAACTGCGACCGTAGCAGTCACGCGGTTTCGGACTGAAGCGCCTAGAACCGCACGGCCACCGCGGCCGGCTATGGCGACATTAATCATTTGGTAGTTGTTGAACGGAGGCTAAATGCTCAGCAGTATGTGACAAGAACGGGAAACCCTATCGCCATTAGCCATTATGACCAAATGGGATATTCCAGCAGGATAACACAAGGCTGCACACTGCAATTCACACTATAAATGTCTTGAAGAATGTATGGATAACTCACTGGCCTACTCTGTCCCTGATTTCTTCCCTACTGATCTTGTCTGGGATGCATCCGAAAGACATATACTTTCACACCTGCCTCCACCCTGATATTTATGGACTGGCACAGCAGGTGTTTCAAGCATGGCAGGATATTCCTCAAGATGGCATTAGGAGGCTGTTTGCTTCCACAGCACAACGAAGACAAGTGTATATTCGTGCCCTTGAGGGACATGCACCGCACTGATGATGATGATCAACGTGAGTTTCCGTAAGCGTATTTAGAAGCTATGTTACTACTCGTTTTTCAATATGGACTGTTGCATGAAGTCATACACTAATTAATTATAAATTTCTAAAAAAGTTTTGTACTAGCTTCTTACCTGTGAACACGTGTGGGCATATATTCAGTGACAGCAGGAAATAGAAGAGCATGCCGGTATGCTGACAGCAGAAGCCTTATAAAAGAAAGCTTAACTGTGAAATAAAAATAAAGCAATAGCCAAAATAAAGGTAGTATGTTCAAAAGTTAACACATAGGCACACCTGAAAACTCAAAATCTGCTGCTGTGTAACATTCAGTATGTTGCTAAACCACACCGCGCAGTGTTAACATGTTGGACGCTCCTTGGCACACTTCACAAGGTGGGCGAGTCGTTGCTTCTCAGGCCCGTTCCACTCGTTTCGGTTGATACCTGCCTTACTGGAGGAAGGTGTCCAGGAGATGGGCACGATGTACTTGTGCATTATCGCCTGGAAAGACGAGCCCACTGCCGGTATGCTGACTGCGGGACTGGAAGATTGCCCCACGAAACTGTTTAGCCCTCAAATTACGCTCCACAGCAAAGAGATGCGTCCGGCATCCTTAGATGATACAGATGGAAAACATCACCATGTCCCTAAAAAATGGTTCAAATGGTTCTGAGCACTATGGGACTTAACATCTGTGGTCATCAGTCCCCTAGAACTTAGAACTACTTAAACCTAACTAACCTAAGGACATCACACACATCCATGCCCGAGGCAGGATTCGAACCTGCGACCGTAGCAGTCGCGCGGTTCCGGACTGCGCGCCTAGAACCGGTAGACCACCGTGGCCGGCACCATGTCCCTGACGAATCCGTCCGACTGCTTGCTTGAGACGTGTAATGGCACCTACCCACCCCCTCACTCTTCTACGACGACCATTCTTGCCCCATTCTAGATGTTCCTCTGGCAACTTTCTTCGCGCACCATTATGCCGTGGGCTTCGTACTATTGTTCGTAACGGACACTTAGAGACCAAATTGATCTTACGAAGACGGTTGTCTGGGTCGACACAGCCCTCCAAGGTACCGCCATAAAGGCACACTGCAGTTCTGTTGCCATCTCCTTGGTGTGTTGTTCATCGATGTGCCGTCCCCTTTCACGCCGTCATCACATTATCTGATAGAAGGATCATGCGTCACTGGGAAACTGAATGGTTGGAGATGGCGGACAACAAACTATGGTCACTCAAACCACCACACAAACATGGCGGACTTCATGCCAGCCACACTGATGAAAGGAGGTGCTGTTCACCAGATTGTGCATAGGACATAGATCTTTAAAACACTGGCAGGAAGGTCCACCAGTCTGTGAAGTCTGTGGTATGCTACTTTCGGTTCAGCATATTCTGGCTTCTTTTGCCATGTACACTGACATCAGGGCAGTCCTCAAAGAGACTGGAGACCAACTGATCATCCTCGCCTCCACTGACACCAATATGACAAAGTTTTTTTTAAATTTTGAGAACTGTGGGGTCTCATCCATAGTGTGTTGAGGAGGGGAGGTGGACTTAACGCATTATGAACAACAGTTAAGTGTTACGAGCACTGGTTAAACAGCAGACTACAAGCCCATCTGAGATCTAGAGCTTGTCAGAACCTCATATCGTTATTTTACACCGTTTATTATTATTAGTTTCCTTTTCACGTGCGATACACTGTTACGTTGTATGGAGGATCACTGTGATTTGTTGACGCCAAGGGCGCCATGTCACCAAGTTACGAAGTCTGAATGCGGGCGAATAGCCGGTTTTCGATAGTCTTGTTTGTCATGTTACGAAATTTCATGGGGGGTTTAATCTCAAAAATTAAGAAATGGCATCACATCTTCTGTTTCTTGTACCCGCCGAACTGTTAGACGGTCAATAAAGTCAGAAAAAGTAGTAAAAAATGCAGCTGTAGCACAGCTTTGGGGTCTTTTTCCGCTCGCGTGTAGCGTTCTCGTTCTCAGCAAATAAAACGAGCGTGAGTAAGTTGGGAGGCGCACTCTAGCTGCACCATGTTCGTAAGCGAGTTCGTGAAGTTTAGTCAGGAGTAAGTAAACCGAGGTCTCCTCAGCCAAAACGGACAAGAATTATGATCAACTTTCAACGAGAGTTCGGTGCTGTAGCGACACTTTTATCTTAGTTTTTACTCTATGTTCTAGGCAGAGCAATGTTACGGTATGTGACCAAAAGTTTATAAAACGATTTTGTAACTTCCAAAAACCCAGCTACGTGGCTAATAGTATCTACAATCTCATTTCAGAACTTAAATCTTTCGGTAAAACTTCGCATTAAGTTCCGACGTACTAAAAATTTATTTATCTATTTATTTTTTGCATTCTTTCAGAAGCATGGTGAGTAGTTGTTGCTAGGGTCTCGTATGAAGTGGTATGACACATGACGTAAATACAGGAAGATTGCTGACATGAGATCAAAAATATAAAACTGCGAGGGCATTAAAAAGAAAACCAAGAATAATTTTCACAAAGAGAGAACAGCAGTTATTTGGCGTTCTGCATACAGCAGTGAAAACAGACAAAAAAATAGACAACTGTGGTTTAAAGATCGACCAGCGTGTAAAAGACAGCGATAATTGTTAAATTTTAAAATTATTCGTCCTCAAAGTGTGCAGGACTGGTAAAGGACTGTATCGAAGAGGGACTAACATGAAGCCCACCCTCCCACCGCATTTCAACTCAAAATATTTTATATTCCAGTGATTCCACAAAAATCTTATAGGCAGGTACTGCGTCATCTACACATGGCGCGAAAATCACACTGGGTAATTAAATGCCGTTGAACGTGATCTGATCGGATTATAGCTATACAACTGTGCTAGTATCACCTAGTTGCTTGCTAAATGAGATTAATTAATAGTGCATGGCTCACACTTTGACTGACTGTGCCCGCTTGGCTCACTGAGATGAATGAATGGTAGATGGTCGCCAGGTTAATGTCACTCGGCGAGTCCTCAGCAAGAGTAACCGTTCACATTAATCAGAGCATTACCTACTTGCTTGGCATCAAGGGCATCGGTTCGGTCCTATTTGTAGTGTTTAACAGCGGTACCGTAGGCGTTTATCATTTCCAAAGCTCCAATATGAACCGAGCTACAATACAAAATCTGCTTCTTAGGCAGCTCATGGTAAATAATTTATGAAAACAGAAAGACTGGTATATTTTATACCAGAATTTTATAATGTTTCGACTCTCCGTCGGCTATGCTGGTACCAGGGGCTGGATATTAATCCAAACGCGAAGAAATGGTGGAAGGATTGGCAGTTACATTACTGATGGGAGTATCCAGATTTCACCAATCTGAATCCGCGGAAATACAGAAAACATACGTCATAAAAGCCGAACAAGCATGTAAACATTACTGTTTCCATGCAAGTGACCAAACTCATACCACTGCGTTACTTTGATTGGTATAGTGATTTTGTTCACGACATAACGCGCAGTCAAACTGTAACTGATTACAAAAGAAAGCATGGAAATGAAAGTGAAATACTTGAAATGTCTGCGGAGCACGTTGCCCATCAGTACAGAAAGAGAAGGACAGCACGTACACGAGGAAGAAGATAAAAAGCGACGTAAAAGCGGTTCGCAGTGGGACGATGCAGGACAAGGAAAACGGACCAAAAGCAAAGCTTAAATACCCCTATACCGACGTAACGCCAGAAACAGCGCGATGAAAATCAGCGATACATATAGAACAAACAATAAGGAAATGATGACTAGTGTGAAAAAGATCATACGAACAGAAAAGAAAGAACAACGGACAAAAGAGAATACTCGTGGGTTCAGAGTAACTGGCTGGTGAAAGGAGACAATTACGACCTGACATTTTACATTACTGCACGATTAAGGCGAGTATAATGTTGGTTCCTTGTTCTGTTGTGTCTGTTGACGGAGACAATGGAATTCACAGTGCCGGGACAGTAGACAAGCGATGCTTTTTTTCGCCTTTCATAGGTAAGACGTAGCAGTGTGCCTCAGGGAGCATACTAAATGTTTTCTGACGATGTAATTTGTAGGGTGGCGGCTGAAAAACGCTCATTCAAAAGCCTGCACATTTTTATGCTTATTTCAAGACGATTCTGTCAGACTACTCGACGCATAAAACTATGCAACATTTATGCAAGTTGAAAAAAATTGAATTTTATTGCTGGCTGGCATCAAGTCGAGTATGCATCTGTCTGCAAAACATTAGCCCATACAGACAGTTTGAAAAAAAAAAAAAAAAGTTGCCTGACTCGTTATTTAAATGATATCGGTGGCTTCAAGGGAAACACTGGAAACTCCGTTACTGATGCCACTGCTTTGTTAGCAACTACAGCTCTTCTGACATTGTACCTATGTTATTCTTTACACAAAAAACACAGGTGTTCGTGAAGCATATACGCGATTTGTCTTTCGTACATACTTCCTTTTAATATATTTACAAGGGGACCGTACGAAATTCCTCTCGCCAATTTAGTTCATAGTAACAATGCGTGTAGGGCACGACTAGGACTTCAGCACATGTGAACAGCAAGACACATCTCTCAACCATTTCCGAGAAAATCGAGTTTGAAAACTTTAGGCGTGCTCATACACTTCGTAGGGCCGGTGGTATCCAAGGAGAGCGCAGGGGAGCGAGTAAGCGCTTAGTTTCGCAAGCGCGAGGTCTCTGGATCCAATATCGTTGCCGGTGCACATTTTTTATTTTTTAATTGGTTGAGCTATCTCGACCAATTGTCGGTGGGAAGCTTGGACATGCGTGGTGCACTGCGAAATTGTTTCACGACCGAGAAAGGTTGATCAATGTAACGGCCGCTGTGGACGAGCGGTTCTAGGTGCTTCAGTCCGGAACCGCGCTGCTGCTACGGTCGCAGGTTCGAATCCTGCCTCAGGCATGGATGTGTGTGATGTCCTTAGGTTGGTTAGGTTAAGTAGTTCTCCTAGGGGTCTGATGACCTCAGATGTTAAGTCACATAGTGCTTAGAGCCATCTGAACCATTTGATCAATGTAAACCAATGTATTTTACAAATACACATGAAACAATCCATGCACATGCAAAAATTCGGCGTATATCACAAAAATTATTGTTTGCGATGTTCCTACGATTAGCATCATTCGCATTCATGCAGTGTTTCCCAACTCCTCCCGCACAGGCCATGAAGGCACAAAGGTAGCGACTGCCCGCCGTGTCATCCTCAGCCCACAGGCGTCACTGAATGCGGATATGAAGGGGCATGTGGTCAGCACACCGCTCTCCCGGCCGTTGTCAGTTTCCGAGACCGGAGCCGCTACTTCTCAATCAAGAAACTTGTCAGTTTGCCTCACAAGGGCTGAATGCACCCCGCTTGCCAACAGCGCTCGGTAAACCGGATGGTCACCCATCCAAGTGCTAGCCTAGCGCGAGAGTGCTTAACTTCGGTGATATGACGGGAATCTGTGTTACCACTGCGGCAAGACCGTTGGCCAATGCTTCATAGGTTACGTATTATACTTGTCACAAAGTTTCTCGTGTATCTTTTTTTAATTTCCAACCTCTTTAAGAACAAAATTCTCCTTTTTCTCGGGATAAGCATCAGGAAAATAATAAACGAAATATTAATTATCGATATCTAGCATGCTCGTAATACATCTGCTGTTAATCTTAGATGGAAATGAAAAAAAAGTAATGGCGGTGGGATACGATCCAGCGACCTCGCTTGGTCGCACGGCTATGGACTCCTCGGATATTATATACCCCTCAAAGTATATAAGCACGCCTAAAATTTTCAGACTTTATTTTGTCCAAAACGGTTGCGAGTTGCGTTTTCCCATTTACACATGCTGAAATTCAAGTCGTGCCCTACACACCCAGTCAATGTGAATCAAATCGCGAGGGTAACTACGTACGGTCTCCTTGTTAGCTCTTCAGCATAGTGACTGATGAAGTAAAACAGAAGTAGATGAGTGCACGTTGCTACCGCTGAAGAAACACTGTTCACGTACTGTTTCATTTTGCTGATGTTTCTATTGACGACAGTATTTGTGATACAGGAAAAGATGAAGGACTTTGTGACAAAGAGTACGTCCTCCTCCACCATATACTCGACCTGCCCGTGTAAATTTTGAACAATTTCTACTGCGCTAGTATAACTAGGCGTGTGTTTCTACTGTTACAGCATGGACGGACCGCAACGCCAAGGAAACTAAGGACACGTGTTCCATGTACGATTCCGAAGGCAGACGGCTGACGACTCGCCCCAGATGTTAGTGAGGGGAGAAAACCGACCGGTTGAAATCGATACCGGGATTTTAATTACGAATAACCGGTACTTCGGTATTTTTCGGTATTTGTTTGGTCTCGATTATAAGAAATGTTTTTCATTTTCACTAATCACCGAGCAGGAGGAAAAAAATAAAAATAAAAAACAGCTATCTATTAATTAGTCATAGCAGCGGTGCTAAAATTTTACGTTTTTCAAAAAACGTTTTTTAAGAAAGGGATTTTTAATTTGTAAAATTTGCATTGGTTGAAATATTGAGTTGTTATAGAAATGGGAAAAGTGATTAGTGCTGTTTTATTAACAGTGCCGACAGAAAGGAGCAACAAAGACATAACATAAGAGATGGTACAGCACTGCTGGGAAATAATGTACCGGTTGCCGTGTGTCGTGTCTTAAGGTAAACGTGTATGTGCAACGTGAGAGAGCTGCCCCACCTGGTCTAGACGGTAATTTCTCGCTGTCGTCGCCAGCCATCCGCTGTATTGCAGAATGGCACAAACAATAGCCCCGAAATATTTGTACAAAGTTACGTGGCAATGAAATGCAATGCTTCAGTTGCTTTAAAATATTAAGGATTTGTTTGCCATTTCTATGAAGTAGTAAAATAGGAAGCAAATCATGGTAAGAGTAACAAATTAAAAAGTTAGCAATTCATTCACAGTATACAATAAAATCAGAAAGTGCCTAATCTGCTGTCTGAGTCTACATAATATGCATTCATCTGCTTGTAGCTCTTGAAAAATGACGAATTAACGCGAAAAACAATGTTTCTCAATCTCAGTTTTCATCCTTTAGCACCGACTACTCATAATGCCCAAACACTGCTATGATCCCCGATCACATGATTTTTAAGCACGGGTTCATAAAATTAGAATCAGTAGGAGAATATTAGTGATTTTTAGTATTACCACCTAACACTTTTCGAGAAAAGCAGCGCATGGTGGATGGACTAAGTTATCTTTTATTTGTCTATTTAATTTAATATTTTGAATCTATTTATGTTGGAAATGATAGTGTCAGAGCTTTACATTGTTTGTTCGATTACAGGAAATAATAGGCATCAAAAACAGATATTGGTTATTTCAGAAACCAGTTATTTTGAGCGATTTTAACAGCCAGGAGAAACTGGCATGGAAAAATCGATATAACCGAAAACCAGTTGTTTCAGCGATAACCGCTATCGCTATCACACGTTACGTCAACGAGTGGCTGGACCCTCGTAACGACTCGTCGACGCAGTATTGCACCAATCGGCGGTGCATGCCTTCACTGCCAGACAGCCAGTGAGGCGGGCCGTTATTAACATGCAGCGGTCGGGCCACCACACAGGTTCGTGGCCGTAACCACGCGGCCGTCGTGGCGCTGGACCCCCCCGAGCACCGCTGGACAGCCGCCGTCGTCATTAGCCCGCCATTCGTACGTACGGAGGGGTCTGGAGTAGGGGGCCGCCACGTCGCCCCGCCCACACGCTGCTGCCCAGCGCTGCGGACGACACCGGTGGACGCCAGCAGAGCCGTGGGGGCCTTCACCGTCAGTCGCCGTCTCGGCCCTTCTACATCTACATGTTCACCATACTCCACAGGCCACCTAATGGTGTGCGGCGGAGCGTACTTTTGGTACCACTAACTGATCCCCCTTCTCCATTCGCGGGGGAAGAACGGCTGCCAAGCACTTAAATGTGAATTGCAGAGTAATCATGTAGATGTAGATGGCTTTGCAGTAGCTCTAATTTCTCAGATTTTCTCGTCGTGGTCATTTCGTGAGATGTATATGACAGGAAGTACTATGTTGACCGACACTTCCGGGGAGTGCTCTTTCGAAACTTCAATAGCAAACCTTTTCGTGATGCACAACGCTTCTGTTTTAACAACTACCAATAGAGTTTGTTGAACATCTCTGTAACGCTCTCGCGCCGACTACACGATCACGCGACGAACATGCTATCACCTCTATCTCTTTTATCGGTTAAGCCAATTCCTTCGTGGGTTATTCTTCCTATGAGTCTCAGTGTGCCATCTCATTTTCCTAGTATTTTTCTTACGTGATCATTCCACTTAAGGTCGCTTTGGATAGTTGCTCCTACATATATTACATTAGATACTGTTTCCGGCTACACTTCTTTACAGTCGCTAGCTACCCATCACTGCTCCAGTGGTCTACGATAAACTGTTGCTAGAATGGGAGCAAGTTCTTTCGCACAATATTTGTAGCATCTTATAGGTGTCTCATCTCCTCCTGATGCTTCCTAGTTGGTTTTCTATTCGTGTGAGTCAGCACCGTCAGACAACCACGCTGTCCCGCAGCATTATGCGTGGCCTTAGGGCACGTCCGCCGCCGCTACACTGATGTCAGAATACGTGGGTCAACGCCAGGCTGCGCACCTGCATCTCATCTAGCTGATGAACAATAAAGAGTTCCTCTGACCACCTTCTATCTTGCGGCAGTCAGTTTCACCTCCAACGGATTCGTGTAGTCCCTCGCCAACCCATTGAAACCGCAACGCCGAAGTGTCAGGGCCGAACGCCATTCTGCCACATCGAAAGAATGGATCTTCTACGACGCACTTAGAAGTCACCATATCGCGACACCACTACAATATGATACCTTTTGTTTGAAAAAATTCACGTAATAAGAATACCACACTATTTACCACTTATCACGTATAACATTCCAACGGAATGTATGATACCATTTTAAGGGAAACTCCCTCACTGAAACAGAGTAAAAAGACAGAAGAAGTGGTTCACTTCAAAATTAGCTTACACCTTTTGTTGTATGGAATACTTCACGAAATAACTTGACGAGTCATAATTCTGTGTCACTTCGCCGGCCGCTGTGGCCGAGCGGTTCTAGGCGCTTCAGTCTGGAACCGCGCGACCGCTACGGTCGCAGGTTCGAGTCCTGCCTCGGGCATGGAAGTGTGTTATGTCCTTAGGTTAGTTAGGTTTAAGTAGTTGTAAGTTCTAGGGGACTGATGACCACAGAAGTTAAGTCCCATAGTGCTCAGAGGCATCTGAACCACGCCTGGATACGATCATGCTTCCGTAGGCAACCGCAAACATTTTTCTATGGAGGCACTGACTATCTAGTCTGACATTAGGGTAAATATATTACCAGTTATGGCTATTATTTTCGAAAAAATAAACGATTTACTTACTTGTTTCCGTACGGTTAGTTTTTATTTGAATGTCCCATATATACGAATTACATAAGTCATAGCAACTGAAACATTTCATAACCGTTCAAATTACTTAAATGAGGTTTTCGACAAATAGTGATAAGCAAAGGGTTAATTACTTAATGCAGTTTATATTCGAAAGTTTTTGATCTGCCGGATACTGAAGCATTCATATTTTTATCTGTGTGCAATCGCGTAGTGTTCTTAACATCATTTAACAAGTCATCAACGGAGGGGGTCCAGTGACAAACAGATTCAAAAAATTTTATTTTTGTTCCTTCCGCAAATGTGCGATCGCATGTGGTCTTTTATTCAAGGAAGCAAGGAATGAAATAAGAATGGAGAAACTAGAATATAACTGCAATATAATAACTAAAATAAATACACTCTGTTTGAAAGTGTACATCTGTGTAATAAATTTCTGCTGCTGGGTAATATTCAATACCACGCTGTTGCGCCCCACGTGTTGTTAACACGCTTGGATCCTCATTGGCATCTTGTCCCAAGGTGATGGAGACGCTACCAATAAACCGTTCTTTACGGGAGACCTCCTGAGGTATTTCGCACGCGTGCTCGCGCGCGCGCGCGCGCGCGTGTGTGTGTGTGTGTGTGTGTGTGTGTGTGTGTGTGTGTGTGTGTGTGTGTGTGTGTGTGTGTGTGTGTGTGCTCGCGTTTGTGTTCATACGTGTGTGTGTGTGTGTGTGTGTGTGTGTGTGTGTGTGTGTGTGTGAAAGATCTGTACGGCAATGTGCTGCAAGTTTCAACTGCTCTCAAGCATGCTCAGTCCGGTCCGTATCAGAAGATACCGCAGAACATTACATTCGGCTGATTTTTGCCCTCTGGAGAAAACTCACGAGGTGGGGCGAGATGCGCTCGTGCACTGTCGTCTTGAAAGACAGTCCATCGAATACAACAGGTTGCAGAGTTCCATCCCAATGCTGCACAGCTCTCAAGATCGACAGTGACGAGATGTGTCAGACATCCGTAGTTGACACCGGCTCGCAACACGCTAAAACCGCGGGACTGCACGCCTAAGACGTGCCACAACACTCTTCTACAACGCGCACACTTCTCTGACGATCCTAAGGGTTGAGACGCATCCTGCACTCGCCAGTGGAGAGAACACAACGGCACTGATAGAGGTTATATTCCAGGTAATACTTTTCACATCTTCTCCGCGCACCACAGCGACGGGAGTTTCTACTTTTGTTCGTAATGGACACTTAGACGGGGAAATTGATCGTGTGTAGACACTTTGCGTACAGTTTCGATCCACATAGTCTTCAGAGTCCAAAATGGCGGCACAGACTTGGGTTGCGTTCTCGTCGGGGAACCTACGACTCATAATGTATAAGTAGCGATCACGGCTGACAACTACGAGGCAGATATTCAGTGTTTCGTAGACACGATATCGGCAGAGCATTGGCATCACGTCGCCGTGGTACACGTCAATTCGGCTTGAAACGCCCCTTCGTCGCATATTTGCATTCGGAACAGTATACACCACCCGCATTGTCCCGTTCACGATTGCAGCCACATTGCGCTCTACTGAACTCTACGGATAATGCAGGTTTACTTTTGCCTCCATTGCGCGGGTCGCTGTATTGCCTGTGGTCAAAAGAGTATTGACAAAGATGTTTCCGAACAAAAGGCAACATAGGGCGCAGCTCATGGCGGTGTGCTGAAATTTTTGAGCAGTTAATATCACGTCCTAATACATACGGACATTGTGCTAGCGTATGCCTTCGCCAGCACACCGTTCGGCACTAGGAAACATTGTATAGCAGGCGCTGAACTAGGCGCGTCTATGACAAGAGAAGACCAAGGCACGCCCCCGGGTTACGCGCCGATAACGCCCCGTGGGCAGGGTGCATAAAGGCCGCCGCCACCGACCGAGCTGTCTCAGTCTGTGCCTCAGTAGCTTAGTGCGTCGCATTGCACCTAAATACGCTGGACAGTGCTCTAGTCTGCCACAGTAATAATCGTCACTTCGCACCTTGGCTACAATATGTGATCAAAAGTATCCGAACACTGCCAAAAACATACGTTATTCATATTAGGTGCATTGTGTTGCCACCTACTGCCAGGTACTCCATATCAGCGACCTCAGTAGTCATTAGACATCGTGAGAAAGCAGAATTGGGCGCTCCACGGAACTCACGGACTTCGTACGTGGTCAGGGACACGTACAGCACAAAAGTGTACAGGCCAACCTCGTCTGCTGACTGAGACCGCCGACAGTTGGAGAGAGTTGTAATGTGTAATAGGCAGACATCTATCCAGACCATCACACAGGAATTCCAAACTGCATCAGGATCCACTGCAAGTACTATGACAGTTGGGCGGGAGGTGAGAAAACTTGGATTTCACGGTCGAGCGGCTGCTCATAAGCCACACATCACGCCGGTAAATGCAAAACGACGCCTCGCTTGGTGTAAGGAGCGTAAACATTAGACAATTGGACAGTGCAAAAACATTGTGTGGAGTGACGAATCACGGTACACAATGTGGCGATCCAATGACAGGTTGTGGGTATGGCCAATGCCCGGTGAACGTCATCTGCCAGCGTGTGTAGTGCCAACAGTAAAATTCGGAGGCCGTTGTGTTATGGTGTGGTCGTGTTTTTCATGGTGGGGGCTTCCACCCCTTGTTGTTTTGCATGGCACTATCACAGTACAGGGCTACATAGATGTTTTAAGCACCTTCTTGCTTCCCATTGTTGAAGATCAATTCGAGGATGGCGATTGCATTTTTCAACACGCTCGATCACATGTTCATAAAGCAATGTCTGTGGCGGAGTGGTTACACGACATTAACATCCCTGTATGGACTGGTCTTGACAGAGTCCTGACCTGAATCCTATAGAACACCTTTGGGATGTTTTGGAACGCCGACTTCGTGCTAGGCCTCACCGACCGACATCGATGCCTCTCTTCAGTGCAGCACTCCGTGAAGAATGGGCTGCCATTCCCCAAGAAACCTTCCAGCACCTGATAGAACGTATGCCTGCAAGAATGGAAGCTGTCATCAAGGCTACGGGCGGGCCGACACCACACTGAATTCCAGAATTACCGATGGAGGGCGCCACGAACTTGTAAGTCATTTTAAGTCATGTGTCCGGATAGTTTTGATCACATGGTGTAGCTGTGAGGGAACGTAAGTCGTTGTACATAGTTGTGATATGGACACGGGCTATATTAAAGAATTAGTACGTGTTGTTTTGCTGTTAACCACAGAACTTCAGACTGAACATCAATGATGTTAAGTACTCAATTGGTTCCTGTAATAAAGTGTATTTTAACCACGTCTGCTTTTTGTGTTGTAGTGAGAGGAAACTGGCCACCCACCTATCATATCGCCCTCTCCTCATCCAGCCAGGAACAGCAAAACATTACAGTAGCGCACAGCCACAACAGACACAACCTTCACGAAATGGATAGGAAAAACAAAACAAAAAATCACAGAGAGCGTGCTACGTGTGAAGCTGGAGATTACCACAGAATGCAGTTTAACCCGTTTTACGCTACACTAACGAAGGATTGGAGCTGAAACAGAAGCCGTATGGTAAAAGACTTTAGAATCAAAGTGATCGGGATTGCCGGTTATTTTAGCGGTAAGTGTCACTGTACACACGGAATGCGCTATATCATTGCACCCGTTTTCATTGTCTATCAAGTGCAGTAGAGACACATACCTCTAAAGAGAAAATAATTGCAGTTGTTCCATAAAATTAAACGCATAGAACAATACTTAAATCTTTACTTATTACCAGTTACTAAAAGCATTAATTTGGTATTCTGAATCGATTACCATATGTGAGATTTGGTACGATTTGCAGTATTTACTCTGTATAAGGGACAAGCCCTAACTCCACCAATAAAATTCCGGAGATTGTTAGAGGATATTTTCAAAGTATTTCGGTATGGCTTCCGTGATGTGGTTCTTCGTCACAGAGTAATTGCATATTGCTTCATTTTTTACCCACGTTTATCTTTGTTTCTGTATCGTACTGAAAATATCTGCGCAACAGAGCAAATGTGGACGGCAAGCGCTGAGTGTCCTCTTTGGAAACAAACTTGTTCTGTTGATTCATGGTACTTGCTGTTGGCAACAGTAAAGCCCACTTTACTCTTTCCCCTCAAGCTTTCGTTTTTTTTTTTTTTTTTTATTTATTGGCTGTCGGAACGTGCCCATACAGCCATCTCAGCAAAGGAAATATTATATTATAACTTGCTTTGACAATTCTTGGTAGTCATTAGGCTTAACGAATGACTGATTCGAAATAAAACAAGATTTACAGCCATAGTATAAAGAAAAAGAGCAAACAAGAAGAAAATCGAACACGGATCCGCAGTGGTAGTGCACTATAAAAATCCTACTGGTAACATAATAAGAAATGATAAATCACCGTTGGTACACGTTTGGGCTATTGCCAATTCAGTCCATATTAGTGGCTAAATATCTAAATTAACAATGAAATGTTCTTTGTATGTCCTTTAAGAATTATTTGAAAAGCTGCAGCTTTAGAGTTGAACACTTGTGTACTATCTGGACAGAACAGTTGAACAGTTTACAAGAAATTGAGTTGTGTATTGCAGCCACACATATAGATGCACCAGTATTCAGCATACACATATAGGAGGTACACAGTGACGTACTCGAACGTGACAAAAGTGATGGGGCAAACATACAGTGTACAGATGGCGGTAGTGTCGTGTACACAAGGTATAAAAGGATAGTGCAACAGCGGAGCTGTCGTTTGCACTCAGGTGTCTCATTTAAAAACGTCTCCGACATCATTATGGCCGCACGACGGGAATTAACAGACTTTACCTGGGAACGACACAATCGAATTACTTAAATTTTAACCATCACACAAGCAATGTTATGGGGAAAGGAAACCACTTAGAAAGCGCAACAGGTCTACTAAACAGACCGTTTACACCATGCTTGTCCGCCCTGTTGTGGAGTACTGCTGCGCAGTGTGGGATCCGAATTATATGGGACTGACGGAGGACATAGAAAAAGTTCGAAGATGGGCAGCAAGTTTTGTATTATCGCGAAGTAGATGAGAGAGTGCTACGGATATGATACGCGAATTGCGGTGGCAATCATTAAACAAAGGAGTTTATCGATGCGGCAGGATCTTTTCGTGAAATTTCAGTCACCAAGTTTCTCCTCCGATTTCGAAAATATTATGTTGGCGCCCACCTACATATGGAAAATGATCATGATAAAATAAATCAGAGCTCGCACGGGAAGATTTAAGTGTTCGTTTCCCCCGCGAGCCGTTCGAGAGTGGAAGGGCGGAGAAAGAGCCTGAAGGTGGTTCGATGAACCTTCTGCCAGGCACTTAATTGTGAATTGCAGAGTAATCACGTAGATGCAGTTGTGTAGATGTACAACACTGCCGAGAAAACATATCCAAGACAGGAACCAGCAGTACTAAATGCAAGCTTAAGAGCGACGAGGAAAGTGTTCCTAAATACGGTCGACATTTGCACTAATCTGCAGATATTTTGAGTGCAATATGGATACAAAGATAAATGAAGGTGAGAAGCAAACAAAATGTAATTACCTCGCAATGAGTTACCGAAGACCGCGGATCCCTTGCAAAAATGCGCTGAGAATATCCATGTATGGCCTCCAATATTTTGTCGGATGAGTTCAGGTTCAAACTGACATGAGAGTTACACGTACCGTAAACCGGCTATACTTTGATCAATATTCAGATTCAAATGCGATTGTCAAGACTGTTTTTTAACTTATGTGTTATTTATTTTAGAGAACATAGTGGCTTGTATGAAAAGATTACATACTAATTAGTACAATACGTTTTCTAAAATCATGAGGAAGTAATAGGGAAAAGTGTACGTGGTGAAACTTAGCATGGATTTGGGGACACATTTATCCGTCTATCAGTTTCACCACAGCTAGCAGCTACCATTCCAATTGTCGTCAATGCTTCAAAAACACAATGAAACTTTGACCACTGAGAAAGAAATACGAGGATGAGTCAAATGAAAACCTTAAATATTTTTAAATATTATTTATTGTGCAGAAGTAGCACAAAGCTCTATCACTTTTCAACATAATCTCCCCCACGCTCAATGCAAGCCCTCCAGCGCTTACAAAGTGCATAAATTCCTTTGGAAAAAAATTCTTTTCGTAGTCCGCGCAACCACTCATGCACCGCGTGGCGTACCTCTTCATCAGAACGGAACTTCTTTCCTCCCATTGCGTCTTTGAGTGGTCCAAACATATGAAAGTCACATGGGGCAAGGTCTGGTGAGTATGGTGGATGAGGAAGACACTCAAAATGCAGGTCTGTGACGGTTGCAACTGTTGTACGGGCAGTGTCGGGCCTTGCATTGTCATACTGCAAAAGGACACCTGCTGACAGCAATCCACGTCGCTTTGATTTGATTGCAGGCCGCAGATGATTTTTTAGGGGATCTGTGTATGATGCACTGGTGACAGTGGTGCCTCTAGGCATGTAATGCTCCAAAATGACGCCTTTTTCGTCCCAAAAGAGAGTCAGCATAACCTTCCCTGCTGATGGTTCTGTTCGAAACTTCTTTGGTTTTGGTGATAAGGAATGGCGCCAACCCTTGCTCGCTCTCTTCGTTTCCGATTGGTGGAAGTGAACCCAGGTTTCATCCCCAGCACCGATTCTTGCAAGAAAGCCATCACCTTCTCGTTGAAAGCGCCGAAGAAGTTCTTCACAAGCTTCAACACGTCGTTCTCTCATTTCAGGAATCAGCTGCCGTGGCACCCATCTTGCAGACACTTTGTGAAACTGGAACACATCATGCACACTGTGGTGTGCTGACCCATGACTAATCTGTAAACATGCTGCATTGTCATTCAGTGTCACTCGGCGGTTTTCCTTCACTGGGGCTTGAACTGCTGCAATGTTCTGTGGAGTCACAACTCGTTGTGCCTGACCTGGACGAGGATCTTCTTCCACTCATGTCACACCATTTGCGGACTTCCTACTCCATTCGTAGACTTGCTGCTGTGGCAAACATGCATCATATTACCGAACCTTCATTCGTCGATGAATTTCAATAGGTTTCACACCTTCACTACGCAAACGAATAACAGAACGCTGTTCTTCCCTGGTGCAAGTCTCAAGTGGGGCGGCCATCTTTATACCGATACTGGTGACGCTATGTGTGCATCTGCACTATGCTGCCACCTACAGGCCATTCTGCACGCTGTTTATAGCACGCTTACCAACTTACAGGATAACGGCGCGAAATTTTGATTTGTTATTACAAATTTAAGGTTTTCATTTGACTCATCCTCGTACACCGGTCTAAAGTTTTCTTAAGTGCTTTATTAAGCCACATAAAAGAAAAAACATAGTATGGTACATGACTCAAATAGTGTGATCAGTCATCAAAATTATAAATATAATGGTACGAAGACGGGGTACAACACAAACAGCTCCAGATTTAGCTGATTATAATACTTTGAATTTCGTCCATCTTAGACCTAGATTCTCGTTTCAAAACGTCCAATGCAGTTGGAATTACTGGTATCTGTTCTTCACTTATCGAGATAATATCTGCCACTTGTAGCCAAACAAACCTCTTATCTCATTTCCAGAGATATTTGACGTTACATGTTGCATCTGTCTCACAATTTGAAAACTATACGACTGACATTTATTTTCTTAGTTGGAGGTACATTAACAATTACAAATGATCCTTCGTCTGTATACCGATGGTTAATGTATGTACTCCTTAGTTCCACACTGACACTGGCGTCGAACACAGTTTAATAAATTGTGTATCTGTAATCCTGGGGTTTCAATGAGCAGTGGTCAAAGTAACCCAGAAACAGAGAAATCACGCACATGACCTCAGTAATCAAACCAATCAGTCATCTGTTTTGAGAATTAATCGAGTAACATTGGTTCAAATGGCTCTAAGCACTATGGTACTTAACATCTAAGGTCATCAGTCCCGTAGACTTAGAACTACTTAAACCTAACTATCGTAAGGACATCACACACATCCATGCCCGAGGCAGGACTCGAACCTGCGACCGTAGCAGAAGCGCCGTTCCGGACTGAAGCGCCTAGAACCGCTCGGCCACAGCTGCCGGCAGTAACATGCGCAACACAGTTGAAAACATCGATCACTTTGCGGTTAAATGATGTCGGTGGACTTTGATTTTATCCATACTGGATGAGAGGTCGTGGTTGTGAATGTCAATGTTAAAAAATATATCGGCTACTACAAACAAGTGGTTGAGCCGATATATTTTTTTAACATTGATGTCGGTGGATTTTGCACAATCCGTTTTCAACGTAATTTTAACAATTATACGTCGAAACAGATTCGCCAACCGTTGGACATGAAAATCGGCACTACAGGGCGGCATTTAGCATATACTGATGCAACTGTAGCACAGAACAGTTACTGGATTGGTGCATCAGCTCGTAGGGTTTTTTGATAAGTTTAACAGAGACTTCAATCATCAATAATGTATCCTCTTTCATTGTTTACAAGAGTCTTCCAAGGCTGATGTAACTTTTCGATTGCGGAACTGTAGATATCATGTGCTTTGAAGCGAAGAACTCGTCGAGCCATGTTCGGAACGCATTTTCTCCTAGTAAAGAAGTTCATTGAAGGCTGTTCCATAGAGAGCGGAAAAGGTGCAAATTTGAGGGCGCAAGGACAGGTAAGTAAAGTGTATGCGGAATGACTTCCCACTCCTTCTCCTGTATAGAGTTTTCTATCTGTCTTGCAGAATGCGGGACGGCGTCATCCTGCAATAACATCAATTTGCGCAGTCTTTCGGGCCATTGTTGTCAGACTGCGTATGTAAGACGTCTCAGCTGTTAACAATAAACGTGAGCAGTGATGGTTACCCCTCGAGGAAGCTATTCTTAGTAGACCACACAGTCACTTTTCGATGAGATGAACAACATTCTCTTTGTGGGTGTGCGCAGGTCTATGTGCGGGGAGTTGCTGCTTCGTTTCGGCTCAATCATTCCTTTCTTATCCTTATGTTAGCACCATTTCACGTCACCAGAGGCGACACAGGATAGGAATAGTCTGTGTTGTTCACAAGCCAGTTGATGACGAGCAAGCAGAGATGCGCATATGGCCACCGGCGGTTTTTGTGATTTTGGCTTAGAGATGCGGTACTCATTCACCCGATTTTCCCCATTGTATGGAAATGTCGCACGATAGTAGAATGATCACATTTTATCTCATATGCCTATTCTCGAGTACACTGACGGGGATCATTGTCGATTAATGCGTTTAAACTATCTTCGTCACGCCCTGGAGATCTTCCTGAACGTGCAGAGTCACTAGTGGCAAAACGATTCTCCTTAAAACGAGAAAACCATTTTCTTGTTGTGCTCAGTCCAGTACCACTGTCACCATACACGGCGCAAATGTTTGTGGCTGCCTCCGTTGCTGAAATGTTCAAATGTGTGTGAAATCTTATGGGACTTAACTGCTAAGGTCATCAGTCCCTAAGCTTACACACTACTTAACCTAAATTATCCTAAGGACAAACACACACCCATGCCCGAGGGGGGACTCTAACCTCCGCTGGGAACAGCCGCACACTTCATGACTACAGCGCCTGAGACCGCTCGGCTAATCCCGCGCGGCCCTCCGTTGCTGCCACCCCTCTACTGAACTAAAACAGAAAAATATGTCGGAAAAGTTCCTATTTCTCCACTAGGCACTCCATTTTCTAGCGTACACAGCTCCACTCATCATCTCCAGATCACAAAAAAATGGTTCTGACCACTATGGGACTTAACTTCTGAGGTCGTCAGTCCCCTTGAACTTAGAACTACTTAAACCTAACTAAGCTAAGGACATGACACACATCCATGCCCGAGGCGGGATTCGAACCTGCGATCGTAGCGGTCTCGCGGTTCCGGACCGTAGAGCCTAGAATCGCTCGGCCACTCCTCCAGATGACAAAATGACAGCATATAAACCAAATATCAACAGTGAACTACAAATAAAACGATAATCGATAAATAAACCCTTAGCAACCGGAACACGTACCTGCAAAACAAAAACGCTACGAACTTATGCGTCAAGCTAATACTAAACGTCCAACTGGGAGCCATCAGAGAGCTGTAAAACTTTTGGTGTTTAATGGGTCGAAGTAACCAGGGCGATCAAAGTATACCCGATTTACGATAGCCGATAACAGAGAGCGCCACTATTTCAAAACTCGACCAGGAGCCACTTTGACGGTCAGAACAAATGCGTCCTGCCTTTTGAGTACCTACGGGCGTCGGGTATTAGGAGACTGTGCGTAGCCTCGAGTGCATTACGATCGGCGGTGGAAAGGAAACGGAGCTTGCCGTCCGGGCAAGGCGGGCGGGACCAGGCGAGGCGCGTGCGCAGTATTGATTGCCGCTGCGGCGCCACACCACGCCGCGCCTGATGACGACCGCCCAGCCAAACAACAACAAACAGCGCGGCGCGCCACAGCTGTGGTGTGTCCCGTCCCGTCCCGTCCCGTCCCGTCCCGTCCGGTCAGGACGCCACACAGGCAGCGGCCGTCTGGAGCCTCCACTAGCAAAGAGCCACGCAGAAGACTCGCTAAATCTCCTCACGTTGCAAAACTCTCGTAAGGCAACTCGTCTGTGAATCCGCTTCAAAAAAACGATTTTTCGTTTTACCATAAATCGATGTTCAGAGTTTAAAAAAAAGAATGGTGGTGAAAGAGATCAACTGGACATCAAACAGTTTTTTGAAAATCAACTTAAAAGATCTTTCGGTGTGCGCCAACATCCATGTTTCCGCTGCTTTCACACGTCAGTGTTGTAATTACACTCCTGCTCGAGAAATTTAGACTACACATCTGTTTTCCAAGTTGGCAGCCCTGTTATGAGATACGCTAGACGATGCTCTTTCGCGTCTTTGATTTTCGACATAAAGCACAAATATCGATGGAGTGAGCATTCGGATGCGCAGAACGACAATTCTATCCGCAACATCTGCTGCAGCTCAAGTTACCTGATTTTGGGACGGCGCATATTAGCCGTGTAGCGCTTACCGTATTTTTTGAGTGTTATACTTTGCTGTTACAGGCAGATCACCTTCGTGAGTACACTAAACTTTGTACATAAGTTTTACAGACATCTTAACAACATGATCCCAGGAGCTGAAGTTGGCTTAAAGGTGTGAAGTGCAATGGTATTGTGCTTTTTTGCCACAATATCGTAGCTCAGATTCCACTTTCAAATGGTTCAAATGACTCTGAGCACTATGGGACTTAACATCTGAGGTCATCAGTCCCCTAGAACTTAGGTTAGTTAGGTTTAAGTAGTTCTAAGGACATCACACACACCCATGCCCGAGGCAGGATTCGAACCTGGGACCGTAGCAGTCGCACGGTTCCGGACTGAAGCGCCTAGAATCTCTCGGCCACCACGGCCGGCGATTCCACTTTATTGACGGTTTTTCGGTAGCGGGATAAGAAGTGACAGCCAACAATATTTTCTACTGCACGTATTCATACTGTCGAAACTTTGTTCTAATTAATTACGTTACAATGATACTGCAGACCGCGCCGAAATGTCACGAAAAAACAACTATGAGCTTCCAGAATGAGATTTTCACTCTGCAGCGGAGTGTGCGCTGATATGAAACTTTCTGGCAGATTAAAACTGTGTGCAGGACCGAGTTCGAGTCTCGGTCCGGCACACAGTTTTAATCTGCCAGAAAGTTTCTACTATGACCTTGCTACAGTACACACGGTTAACGATTTGCACCACCTGTTTGTCTATTATTATTTACCCTTCTGCTTTTTATAGATAAGTAGCATGTCTCGTCGGAAAAATAAAACCATACACTACCCACAAAAAAAAAAAATAAATAAATAAAAAATCTACACAATCACTGCTCGAATTTTGAGGTAATAAAATCAATGACAGCCAACAAGCATGAATACGTGCAGTATGAATACGCGCAGTAGAAAATATTTTTGCCTATCACTTCTTATCCCGCTGCCGAAAAACGTGATTTTTTACCATTTTCTATTGCACTGATTCATATTCTCCAATCTATCCTAGTTATTTACGTTACGGTGACACAGTACAGGAATCTGTCTCATGCAGAAACACTTAGATCCACACAACGGTAGGGGAACGTGCATAAATTAAAGAAAATTAATCAGACTGTCCTGAAAAATTTTATCTGCATTTGAACATAGCACCGATATGTATACACTGACTGGCAGTTTACTCGCCATAAAATCGGAGAAATTATCTCTGCAATACACGACTATAATACCGTGTTTCGATACTTTTCAACACATAAAGTACCTCATATCAATATGACATTTACCACTACACTTTTTTTTAGTACACGCCCCCACACTTCTCATTACATACGTAGCAACGACAGAAGCTGCTACTAAAACTCAAAAGTGCAGAAGCGTATATAAAACAAGGCGAATACGTGTAATATTCAAGTTTCGCTATTGCCACACGTTATAGACAAGCAGCCTCACCCTAAAATCATGTGACTGGCTCGGTTCGATGATGAGAACATGCGCAGTACGCTATGCTTCAGATACACACGTACACCCTATGGTTTTCGAGCGTTGTTTTCTTTTAAACTTTCTCTAGTTTCATTTGATATTTTGTCATTCTCGAAAGTTATTATGCCTGTAACTTGTTTTAGCGTGGGGCGGTTAGCAGGTGAGAAATTATAGAGTTGCTAGGAACATATTCTGGGTTTAATGTGAGAAAATCATGGTTGACAATTGGTTCCATGAGAATGGCGGACGCTGAAAAGTGGGTCCTTGAGGCAACTAAAGACGCCAGAATAACCAGGAGAAACAATAAAAGAAAGAGAGAAGATGAGGAACATGTAAATCAAGAAAATTATGCAACTGGTATGTATTAGGAATAGCAGACGTGAATCGTAGATAAAATCTAACTTTTAATCGAACTTCCCCGAGAGTTAACTTTTCTTACATGTTTATTTTATTATGTTTCATCTTCTCGCAATTCCGGTCTACCCGGAGCCAGTCGAATCTCACAGTGAAATGGTGCGGAAGATCCAACTCCGGAACATGTGCACCGCGATTAGTTCACACCTACATAATACTCGAGCGCTGAGACAACGTTACACGCATCTGTATGGTATTGGCGACCACGGGGACATTTTGTGTTCACCCTGCGCTGTGCTTACTTTGAGTAGTTTAGCAGCTACTCATAGCTGCTGGCAACCTCCTCCTATCCATCGGTTCCACGAACGCATCAGTGTCATAGCAGTGTGGCCTGTAAGAACCGAAATGTCGCGCAGTACGTAACCCAGTTTCCCCAGGGCGTGCCCTCTGTCCTGTTCGAACTCACTCACAAGCTGCTATTGCACCTGCTGAATTGGTGAGGCACAGTTCAAAATGGTTCAAATGGCTCTGAGCACTATGGGACTTTACATCTGAGGTCATCAGTCCCCTAGAACTTAGAACTACTTAAACCTAACTAACCTAAGGACATCACACACATCCATGCCCGAGGCAGGATTCGAACCTGCGACCGTAGCGGTCGCGCGTTTCCAGACTGTAGCGCCTAGAACCGCTCGGCCACCCCGGCCGGCGGTGAGGCACAGTGAAACTTGCTTTTACATTTTCACTTCCTCTGGTAACCTCCCTCAGCCTCAGCTTGCCATAACACTGACGTCTTCGGTCACGCTGGAAGGGTCGGCGCTGGACCTTATTGTACACCACATCTCCACTGTCGTAACCAACTACTGCTGGTACGCTCTCCTACACATCCTCCAAGCTGCATTCATCGGGCCATTCTTTACAAGTACCGTTAAGTTTCACAAACATTTATGTGCATTGGTCTCCTCGTGTTATTGTTTTAATGGAATGGGAAAGTTAACATTTTAAGTCTCTTCGACACTGAGTTACCAGAAACGGAGAACTACCATAACTGTACTATCAGTACAACTGTACCACTACACAACTGCATAACAAACGATCCAAAAAACTTGGGAGCAGACGAGAAAGGAGGCGAGGACACACCTGTCCCCGAGTGTAGGCGGCCGGGATGCATAGTCTTTGATGTATAAGGGAATAGCATGGAGCAGCTTTGACGATCCACTTATATCGGCCGTCCGGGAGCCTTTTATATTTCTCTTAAAGAATAAGGCTAGAGCGACGTGGAAAAATGTTGCTGAGCGACAGAATTAAGCTACAAGTGAGGCATAAAACTTCTGTCAATCTTTTTGATAAATACACGTCTCTTTTGATAGGATATCCACAACTCTCATACGTACTATTCAACATTGATAGCATTCACTAGAATTGCAACAAATTATTTTCCAATACAAGGAAAGCACAACCACGACTCCTTTTATTGGGAAATAATTTATTACGACTGTAGCACATGTCATCAATCATGAATATTTTTGACAAATGCAGTAAAACAGAGCGCCACAAGGCAGTAATTCGATTTGCATGCATAAACAAGTACCCAGCGTGCTCGGCGACAGCGGCTTAACAAGTGGCCTTCGGCCTTTTAATGAAGATTTGAGTTAAGCTCTGTGGAATGCCAGTCTTTGAATTACATGCGTATGAGACAGATGTAACGATATCTTGAAGACAGCTACGGAATTCCTAGACACAGTGTGTAACTTGTAAATTAAGAACATCTGTTGAAGCTGCCACCTCTGTTGAAGTTTGTTCCACCTTTCCTTATCCCTCCCCTGCGTCGCTAAGCCACAGTCGCACCCACCGTCACTGTTGTTTGCAACTGAAGTACTTTCCCGTATACCATCGCGTCCAATATCACTGATTTCTTTTTAAAACCTAATCATTTCATTTCAGATATTTTCCTGGTCAGTGGAAGCCTCGACTTATTTCCTCCTAACTATCCCAGGGATACCAAGCGGCGGTGCTTAGCGCTCCAAAACCACGTGGAACTACTCAAATATAGGAGTTCGTGGTCTTCCTGAGTCAATACCGGTAATCGGCGAGATACGTACTTTAAGCAGACCACGGTTGATATCATTCTTCTTGATTTTTCCAGTATGTCTCCAATGACCTCGGTGTTTAAGGGACCTTAAATTTTAACCTTCATTTACCTTCATTGTTTCAGAAATATTAGACGCTGAGCATCCTTAACTGCCACAACAATAAGGAGAGGTGGACAGCTAGACAGAAGCATAAATGATTAGCGAACAAGTTAACACAACAAACAGAACATTTACTTAAGGGGGGGAGGACGTCAAACGGGCCGACTTCGAGAAGGAGAGGCACCACAGGACATTTTAATTTGCACTGTCTATACTTTTACAAATAAATTTATAAAACTTTGTCAGCATGACCAGGAAGGATTCAGGATTCACACTCATAGCAGTGGAAGTTCAAAAACACGAAAAAATAATATTTTTTAGATGTGAAATTTCATGATTTTTTCACTTACTGTTGGCTGCATTTGTTGCTATAGGTACACTTTTCTTCATAAGTAAGAGAGATTCTCCGATGAATTTTGCACAGCTTACAAACCATACTTACAGGTGTATGAAACTCTAGAATTTATTTAATCTATAGAAAAATGAATGGGCTGTTACGTTTTAAACTTCGTGTTTAGAGAAAATTCGAATTTTATAGTTAATTATCTCAATTTTTACCACAGTTTTTAACAGATTTGGGAAATTCTAGAGTTTCAAACACCTGTAAGTATGGTTTGTATGCTGTGCAAAATTCATCGAAGAATCTCTCTAACTTATGAAGAAAAGTGTACCTACAGTAACAAATGCAGCCAATACCAAGTGAAAAAATGATAAAATTTCACATGTAAAAAAAATTTGTTTTGTTATGTTTTTGAACATCCTCTGCTATGAGTGTGAATCCTGAATCCTTCCCGGTCATGCTGACAAAGTTTTATGAATTTATTTGTAAAAGTATAGACAGTGCAAATTAAAATGTCCTGTGGTGCCTCTCCTGCTCCAAGTCGGCCCGTTTCACGTCCTACCCCCCTTAACTTGTATTTCTCGAAGTGTACGAATACTCATTACAAACAATCATGCAGCAAGAAATAGAGTCCAGTTATCACAATGTCAACTACGACGAGGTCCACTGTACTAAGCATGAACTACGGTGTTGGAGCGTTGAACCTCCAACCACAAGTGGGCTGAGTGGCTGCGAGGGACCGTGCTATATCGCGGCGGCGGAGGGCGTTCGTGGTACGGAGCTGCTAGGGGGCACGGTTTAGCGGGCGCACACCACAGGGTCCGTCAGACCCAGCGCGACCGCTATCGGTGTTGGACGGAAAAGTGCAACTCCGTTACCAACTTTCTGACGCCCGTGTTGTGATATTGGTAAGTGATACCACAGAAATCCTCATCGTCATTGTCCT
Organism: Schistocerca nitens; assembly: GCF_023898315.1. Taxonomy (NCBI): domain Eukaryota; kingdom Metazoa; phylum Arthropoda; class Insecta; order Orthoptera; family Acrididae; genus Schistocerca; species Schistocerca nitens. The sequence goes on along the minus strand of NC_064614.1, from coordinate 501,709,287 downwards.
TCAGAAATGTTATGCCTTAAAACTGAAATGAAATTAGTATGACTGAATACGGTTTTATCCAGTTGCCCGCTACACAACAGCTTCAGTTATCTGTTCTTTACTTACTTTTGTTTTGCCAGCAAGCGTGATGTCTGAGAAAATGTATCACGCAACGACCGGGACAGATGCTCTTCATCCTCAGGTGTGTGGCGTTTCAGTTATTTGGTAGCGTTAGCTGGAAAGTTGCGTCTACTGCTATCAGTTTCAGACTCCTGTTCCTGAGCGCTTGAATAACTAGAGAGTTCTGATGAAGGTGAAATGTCCATCAAACAGGAGCCCAACACTGAAAATCTCCAAATATACGTCATAGATAGGTGACTAAACTGTCTACTTGCGGCCCTAAATGTGCATCTGACTGCCCGTTAAATGTAGCTCTTCCCTACTAAAACCTATATCAGTTCCAAGGAGTAGTTGTATTGCACAAATTTCATGTAATAATCTTCGAGTTAATAAATACCTTGCACTGCCTGAGGGTATCATATTAATCATCACTCTGTAACATTACTTCTCAAATACATTCATGAAATAAAACTCTTATCTTCGAACAAACTTCAACAGATATTCTTAATTTACAAGTTACACATACTGCGCCTAGGAATTCCGTAGCTATCTTCTAAATATTTGCTTGCTCGCAGTTGCGTCATCAACCGCAACAGCCGCGGTTACACGATGAGAACATGCGCTCGCCATCTACAGACCTGTAGGTCAAATTAATATACACGAAGCGTTGAGTTGTCAGTATAAATTCGACAGCCGCATCCCAAAATGGGGGTACTTTTGCTTTCAGTGACGCAGTTTGCCCGCTGGAAGCGAGGACGGTTCCGCAGAGGCGGTCTGACGTCACAGCGAGGGATGCGCCGGCCGTCGCCATGGCAACGTTTCCGAGGAAGCCTAGGCGGGGGCTGGAGCGGCCACTGCCCGAAATAGCGAGCTGCGCCGCGAGCGCCAAATATTGGCGTAGCCGGGAAATAGCAGGCTCTGACCCCAATCCCGCCGCGCTCACCACCTAGCCGGGGGCAGCGGAACGTAATCAACCACCTCGACCTCTCGAACGCGTTTCCGACTTCCAAGACGACACACTAAACTGGTGGTAAGGTCCAGTAGTCTGTAGCTACGAGAGCTTCCGATGATAGGATGACGCTAGAGAGCCAAATACAGTCAGACAGAGAGAGAGAGAGAGAGAGAGAGAGAGAGAGAGAGAGAGAGAGACTGGCCAATGCACGTTAGACCACAGAAAACAAGGACAAGCTGCCACCATTTTTTTTGCTAGAATTCACGCGGGAAATACCGTTGCTTGTTGACTATAACAAGTCATGGAGTTGAGCCTCACATTACAGCAGTAATTCTAGTTTGTTATTTAGTATATGACTGCTACACATTTCATGTAGTGTAAATTAAAGTATGAAAGTATGGCATGATACAGTGGGTTAGGCATTTATTACGACGTTCTGGAAAAAAAAAAAAACCGGAAATCGATTAGGGGGGAAAAAAATCTGTATCATTTTCGACGCGCTGATGCGATTTCAATGTTTCCACCTTGGACATTCATTGTTAAAGTTATAGCTGGAGTCACGAACGATGGCGGTCGGGCTTAGGCTTGTTCTGCGCACCTACGTCACGCTTTCTCCGGCAGACAATGAGCGTTCACAGTGTTCTGAGCCCTCTGCTCTGAATGCCGTAGCTAATGCGAACATTACACGTGATCATACAGAGTTATTTAGTGAATTTCCATTTCATTTGTTGCGAGTTGTCATCGCTGATGGTGGTGATAAGTGATAAATTCTATATAAGCACGCGGGAGACACAATTTGCACGATATACGCTTTCATCGAGCGGAAAGCATACGTATGTGCATACCGCAAGTGTCGCTTGGACTCGTCAACAATTTCATTCTCATGAGCCGTGTATCTCCTTCCTGGTGGAATGACTGGAAATGATCGACTGTCGGACCCCCTCCGTCGAACAGGAACTGCTCATTCATGGTTGTTTACATCTTTGGGCGGGTTTAGCGACATCTCTGAACAGTGTAAAGGACTGTCTCTGTGACACAATATTCACAGTCAACGTCTGTCTTCAGGAGTTCTGAGAACCCGGGTGATGTAAAACTGTTTTTGATGCGTGTATTAGTGTATTATGTAAAGATAAGATGTTAATTTATGATGTGATTCCGTAAACAAGGGAAATATTTTCATACACATTATAATATATTGGATGATACTGATATAAATCGTTGAGGACTAACAAGGCAACTTCTGCATCAGTGCAATATATCACAAGCTCAATTACAAAGCATAATTAATGTCTATACTACAGTCTATGAGCTCTCGCGGCAGCCGCAAATATGTGACATTAACTGACATTATTGACGAATTCCTGAGGACACTCTGTCACTTCTCCAAAAGAAGATCTCAAGTTGTGTAACGGACGTCGGAGATGATTGCCTCTCAACAACGGCGTCTTTCAAGTGAATACCATACGATTTTCATTGTTTTCAATCCTGGCATGTTGTCCTCTATCTTGGACGACATACCTAACCAATTCAGGTCTGTGTGCATCGCAAACTGTAAATAACATATCACCACTGGCACTAATACATACTGATCAGGCAGAACATTATGACTTCCCACCTAACAATCGGTACGTCCACCTTCGGCACGGATAACAGCGACGACACATCGTGGCATGGAAGCAATGAGGCCTCGATAGGTCGCTGGAGGGAGGCTGCACCACATTTGCACAAACAAGTCACCAAATCTTGTAAATGCTGGGGAGGGGGCGAAAAGCTCTGACGCCATGTTCAATCAGTTCCCAGATGTGTTCCATCTGGTTCAGATCTGGCGAGTTGGGGGCCCAGCACATCAACTGGAACTCGCCGCTGTGTTCCAGGAAACACTGCTTTACGTTCCTCGCTTTGTGACATGGCGCATTAACTTGTTAAAAAACGCCACTGCCATCGGGAAACATGACTGTCATGAAGGGGTGTAGTGGTCTGCAACCAGCGTACGACACTCCTTGGCCGTCATGGTGCCTTGCACGAGCTCCACTGCACCCATGGATGCCCACATCAATGTTCCCCAGAGTATAATGGCCAGCTTGTCTCCATTCTGCAGTACAGTTGTCAAGGATTTGTTGCTCCACTGGAAGACGACGTATTAGCGCCCTTCCATCGGCATAATGAAGAAACTGGATTCATCACACCATGCAACGCTCTGCCACTGCGCCAACGTCCTGAGCCGATGGTCACGTGCCCATTTCAGTCGTAGCTGCCGATGTCGTGGTGCTAATACTGGCACAAGCATGGGCCGTCGGCTGCGGAGACCCAGCGTTAGGAGTGTTCGGTACATTGTGTGTCTGGACACTCTTCTCCTCTGCCCGGTATTAAATAATGATATTAGTTCCGCCATAGTTCGCTGCCTGTACTGTTTTACCAGTCTGCCCAGCCCACGACGTCGGAAATCTGTAATGAGTGTGGCCGCCCAACCCCACGACGCCTGGACGTGGTTTCACCTTGGTTTCGCTACGTGTTGAAGACACTCTCCACAGCACTCCTCGAATACCCGACAAGTCCTGCCGTTCCCGAAATGATCGTGTCGAGCCTCCTCTCCTGCCCATCACAATCTGCCCTCGGTCAGATTCAGATCGATCGCACGCCTTTTTCCATTCCACACACGGGCAGCACGCTCACTGACACTACATTAGTGGTTACCAACATGGAGGTAATTACCTCCTTTGGGGTAAAATGAAATTTTTCTGTTTCAATCAAGAAACTAAAATATTTTCAAAAGATCACTACTATTATCGTAATTTCGTAACATTCTAATCTTGATAACTTTATCAATAATTACTTTTTCTCAGTTAGTAACATTAATGCATTGGAGGTTACAGGTTCCTCACATAGTCCACCCACTACACACATATACTGTGCTTTGTACTGTACACAGATGATGATAAAAATAAGACACATACGCAACAAATGCAAAATGTCTCATGAAAATATCTTCTCCAAGTTGTAGATAGTACCTACAGTAGTCCACAAATTGCTTCATTACTTGCTTTGAAGAAGATAACTGACATAATTGACAGCATGGTACAGCCGGCCGCGGTGGTCTAGCGGTTCTGGCGCTGCAGTCCGGAACCGCGGGACTGCTACGGTCGCAGGTTCGAATCCTGCCTCGGGCATGGGTGTGTGTGATGTCCTTAGGTTAGTTAGGTTTAAGTAGTTCTAAGTTCTAGGGGTCTTATGACCTAAGATGTTGAGTCCCATAGTGCTCAGAGCCATTTGAACCATTTGACAGCATGGTACAACCAGATAAGGGTTGCTATATTATTATTACTATTACTATTAGTGGCTGTGGTCATGCACAAAGCATTAACAGTTGGAATTCTTCCAATTTCTGCCAGTTCAGAAGTAAGGAGTGCAGCAATCAAGTGATTTACGAACAGTAAGTATAGTGCACACATTGAAATCTGGTTGATTTTTAACGGTGTAACAATGTGCAGGTCAAGCAAGTGCCGCAATGGCGCGCGCACACACACACACACACACACACACACACACACACACACACACACACACACACACACAAAAATCCGTCAGAATAGGGCTTGGAAAGCCCATCGGTAGCGACCGGCTGCCGTGTCATTCCCAGCACACAGGCGTCACTGGATGCACACACACAAAAAGTATAGAAACAAAAAAGTTTTGTGTAGAGAAACATATAGAAGCATGTGCCTGTGAGCTTAAATTAAATAAAGGCACATTTATAACTGTAACTGTATATAGGTCCCCATCAGGAAATTTTCATCTATTTCTGAAAAATTTGGACTCCTTGTTGTGCTATCTGTCAGACAGGGGGAAGCAAATTATTATTTGTGGGGACTTCAATGTAGATTCTCTGAAAGAGGGTAATAGGAAAAATGACTTTGAAGTATTACTCGGTTCTTTCAATTAGACACCCGTTATTGATTTTCCTACTCGGGTGGTAAAGGATAGCAGCTCACTGATAGATAACTTCTTTATAGACCAAGATAAGTTTAACCAGATAAATGCTCAGCCTGTTGAGAATGGTCTTTCTGATCATGGTGCACAGCTAATTACAATATACGACATAGCTCCATTCAGCAATACTAAACAGTCCTCCAAAGTAGTACGTTCAGTCAACGATTTAACAATTGCAAATTTCAGGGAAAGCCTACAGCAGTTAGACTGGGATGAGGTGTACCGTGAACCTGATGCCAATTTAAAATATAATTTATTTCATGACATTTTTGTAAATGCATTTGAAAACTGCTTCCCCAAGAAAATAGTTAAATATACTCGTAAGAAACCTTGTAACAAACCATGGCTTACTAAGGGAATAAAAATATCTTGTAACCGGAAAAGGAAAATGTATCTGACAGCAAGAAAGAGTAGTGACCCAGAAACTATCAAACATTATAAAAACTACTGTGTTATATTAAGAAAAGTTATTAAAAAATCCAGAAGTATGTGTATCATGTCTGAAATCAGCAACTCTGATAATAAAATTAAAACAATTTGGAATATTATTAAAAGACAAATGGCTCTGAGCACTATGGGACTTAACATCTATGGTCATCAGTCCCCTAGAACTTAGAACTACTTAAACCTAACTAACTTAAGGACATCACACAACACCCAGCCATCACGAGGCAGAGAAAATCCCTGACCCCGCCGGGAATCGAACCCGGGAACCCGGGCGTGGGAAGCGAGAACGCTGCCGCACGACCACGAGCTGCGGGCGGAATATTATTAAAAGAGAAACAGGTCAACCAAGAGCATAGGAAGATAGTATTACCATCAAATTGAATAAAAACTTTACGAATAAAAAGTCAGAAGTTGAAAATATTTTTAATAATCATTTTCTAAATGTTGTGGATATAGTAGGATCCAGGTGTTCATTAGAAGATGCTAGGCTGTTAATGGAAGAGGCCATACCTATGCAATTTGATACAATTGAAATCTCACCCACTTCTCCCTCTGAAATTAGGAAAATAATAAACTTGCTTAAGAGCAAAAACTCACATGGAATTGATGGCATTTCCAGCAAAATACTAAAAGCTTTTTCTCAACAGATAAGTAAGATTCTCAGCCAACTGTGTAACAGCTCTCTGGAACAGGGCATTTTCCCTGATAGACTGAAATATGCTATTGTTATACCTTTGCATAAAAAGGGGGATAGATCTGATGTCAACAATTACCGTCCAATCTCCCTTCTAACAGCTTTATCCAAAATTTTTGAGATAGTAATGTATTCAAGAGTAGCTTCACATATCTGTAAAAATGAAGTACTAACAAAATGTCAGTTTGGTTTCCAGAAAGGTTTTTCAACAGAAAATGCCATATATGCTTTCACCAATCAAATTTTGAATGATCTGAATAACCGGACACCACCCATTGGGATTTTTAGTGATCTCTCAAAGGCTTTTGATTGTGTAAATCATGAAATTCTGCTAGACAAGCTCAAATATTGTGGCATGAGTGGGACAGTGCACAAATGGTTCAATTCGTACCTAACTGGACGAGTGTAGAAAGTTGAAATGGGGTTCCACAAGGGTCAGTCTTGGGTCCTTTGTTGTTCTTAATATATATTAATGACTTGCCATTCTATATTCATGAAGAGGCAAAGTTAGTTCTCTTCGCTGATGATACAAGTATGGTAATCACACCTGACAAACAAGAATTAACTTATGAAATTGTCAATACTGTCTTTCAGAAAATTACTAAGTGGTTCCTTGTAAACAGACTCTCACTGAATTTTGATAAGACACAGTACATACAGTTCTGTACAGTGAATGGTATGACGCCATTAATAAATATAGACCTTAATCAGAAGCATATAGCTAAGGCAGAATATTCAAAATTTTTAGGTGTGTCCACTGATGAGAGATTAAATTGGAAGAAACACATTGATGATCTGCTGAAACGTTTGAGTTCAGCTACTTATGCAATAAGGGTCATTGCAAATTTTGGTGATAAACATCTTAGTAAATTAGCTTACTACGCCTATTTTCACTCATTGCTTTCATATGGCATCATATTTTGGGGTAATTCATCACTGAGGAATAAAGTATTTATTGCACAAAAGCGTGTAATCAGAATAATAGCTGGAGTCCACCCAAGATCATCCGGCAGACATTTATTTAAGGATCTAGGGATATTCACAGTAGCTTCTCAGTATATATACTCTCTTATGAAATTTATTATTAACAACCAAACCCAATTCAAAAGTAATAGCAGTGTACATAACTACAATACTAGGAGAAAGGATGATCTTCACTATTTAAGATTAAATCTAACTTTGGCACAGAAAGGAGTGAATTATACTGCCACTAAAGTCTTTGGTCACTTACCAAATAGTATCAAAAGTCTGGCAGATAACCAACAAGTATTTAAGAAGAAATTAAAAGAATTTCTGAATGACAACTCCTCCTACTCCATAGAGGAATTTTTAGATATAAATTAAGGAAAAAAAGAAAAAAACAAACAAAAAATTGTTAAAAAAATAAAAAATAAAAAACACAAAAAATAAAAAAGTTGTTATATTAACTTAAGTATGTTGTAAATTAACTTAATTGTGTCATGTATTGGAAAATTTGACTCGTTCCACATCATTACGAAATATCGTATTCATGATCCATGGAACTAGTATTAATCTAATCTAAATATCATTCATCTTCCATTGTTTTAAAAATAAAAGTTGTTCAAGAAAAGTCCTTCATTCTAAAGTTTAGTTAGGTGCTAAAGTTGGCAGTAATGTGCGAGAGAGTGGATGGGGGGGGGGGGGGGGAGAGTGAGAGCGGGGGTACTAGCTAATTTCATTCAGGGGTAATAGCCTAAGAAGGGTTGGGAATCACTGTACGAAATGCACTGTGCGTGTATATGACTAGCAGTTGTTCCTCTCCAGGTGACGCTGCTATCGACTGGACGGATTTATATCGATAGTAGGTCGGTGGTCATAATGTTCTGTCTGAACAGCGTATGTTAAAAACAACAGATAGGCGAATCTTGACCTTGTACCTTCGAGAGGTCCACGAACCATTTTGACTTATGTATAGGTCTGCTCCTCCACCAATACTGATCTCTGCTCTCACTACAATACCACCATCACGATATTGATATGTTTCGCATACAGTGAGGGATGTTCGTATTCCACACACTCTCCAGATCAGCGTCGGTTGCGAGTTAGAACAGTGAATCGCGAAGGGTAGAAGAATAGAAAACGCTTGCTTTCGCTGTGCCTCACCGATGATGGTCCTCCGTCCAATGTTTTCGACGACTATGATATCAGTCTAAAAAAGGACACAGTCCAAGTGTCCACGTACACAAAGAGCACCTTCGCAAAGACGGTCGTATCCCGGCGACAGTGCGATGACGAGACTAATATTGTTCCTTGTCCTTGGAACGACAGGAGGCACAATTTATTACAGACTTCAAATGTTCCTAAGCTCTACTATAGATCAGTTCGAGGGATAAATATACACATACAAAAATCACAGCTACTCTTTTTTCCTGTAAGAGAGTTACAAAATGGTTCAAATGGCTCTGAGTACTATGGGAGTCAACTGCTGTGGTCATCAGTCCCCTAGAACTTAGAACTAATTAAACCTAACTAACCTAAGGACATCACACACATCCATGCCCGAGGCAGGATTCGAACCTGCGACCGTAGCAGCAGCGCGGCTCCGGACTGGAGCGCCTAGAACCGCACGACCACCGCGGCCGGCTAAGAGAGTTACAGAGGGAGTTGTTCTTCCCACAGCTTAACGTTCTCAGGTGTGAGAGGAAACTCATTTTGGTTATGCACAGGTAAAATTTACGATTGGGAAACAGTGCTACTGTGGATATAGGAGTGCAAGTGAAGATATAAGATGCCATGTAACGGCATAACAAATTCACTATTTATATAAATAATAATGACACCATTTATTATATAGTCTATACTGACACAATACAGTACAGAATGTAAGTGAAAGAAGAAAGCAATGAGACGAACAATAATGAGATGTTTATTCAAAGACAATAATACAATGAACTGACAGCGAATTTTGATGGTCCCCTAGACATTGCAAAAGACGGTAGTTGGTTCTTATAGGGTGTATGATCATCTCGACCATGTACGGCCAGCAGTGTCGAACATGATCGTTTTGGCGGGCCATGTGTAAACTGAGTGTGAAAACCGTACTAACCTCCAAATCTTTGAACACGATACACTCATCGGTCAGCGTTATTGTGACACTGTACTCCTTATCCATGTACGTCTTTTCAGGGGTGCATTCGACCCTGATTTCATTTTTATGTATGAAATGCGCGACAGCATCGAACTGTACAAGTGGAGGAGCCCTAGGAACGAGAGAATATTCGGCGAAAGGAGAGGCCTGCCCGTTCCCATGTGGGATGCGGTGAGGAGACGTACACATGCTCGAACCAGTATCCGGCAGTGGTCAACAGCGCTGGTGGAGGAATGGAGCGCCCTACCACAAGTACTCCTTAGCAACCTTGTGACCAGCGTGGCAGCTTGCTGGACAGCAAGCACTGCCGTCTGTAGTGATCACGTATCCCCACGAAAAACCATGTCCCGCCTTTTGTGACTTAAGCGTAATTACTGTCTTTGAATGAAAACGTAATTTCTATTCGTCTCATTGCGTGTTTCTTTCAGTTACCTTCTGCAATATAGCAAATCTTTCTATGTATGGCCCAAGTTTCATCGAGCTACGTTACTTGGCAGTGGCGCATTATGTGAAAATTTTGCATACCAGTGTATATATAATCAACTGTCTGATCGATTATCGCTCCCTGACCATTCAGCTACTCACTTCTCCAGATTGTCCGCCTCTATGAAAATCCCTGACAACCACTGCACTGTCCTTTGCCCTTCTCAGGACGTCTTGTTTATTATCAGAACGAACATTCGATAGCTGCCTATTATGACAGGTTGTTGCTAACAGGGAGCAACATCTGGCCAACTACGCTTCTTCAAAATTTCCTGGGCGACTAAAACTGCCTGCTAGATCGGGATTCGAACCCGGAAGCTATGCCTTCCGCGAGCGTGCTCTCGCCAAGTCTGCTGTGCATGCACAAGTCATGATCCGTCCTGACAGCCTTACTTCTGGCTCCGCCACTACCTGTCTCCTACTCTCCAAGCTTTTGAAACACCGTACACACTGTTGCAGAGTGAAAGATTCATTCTGGAAACTTTGCTTCTTCTTTGAATAACGCCAATTATCAAAAGCTCGTCGAGTCACTGACACAACTTCTGCCAAAGCTGCTAAATAATGTTTTCACTTATCTCCTTAAGCATTTTGACCAAAGTATTTTCTGAGACTGTGTCGGATATTACAGTACCGTACGACACGTCGCCCTGTGAACAGAATTATTTTTTGTATCTGACAACAGAGTCGAATATGCAGACAGCTGAAGTCCTCTGCTACGTTTAAGCAGGCAAGCACCAAAAGGTGTTTGTAGTTGCTGATTGAAATGGGCCTGGAATTAATTATCTGGCGTCCAGAAAGAATTTCTCAACTGAAATACATCATGTTTGCAAGATGCTGAAGATAACTAGGTAAGAGCTAAAGTTTATTATTCAACTTTTTCAAATCTCGCGTCGAAATAAACACTGCCGCCATTGCTCGGAACAGAGTATTAACTTACATGTAACGACCAGTTTAATGGACGCCTGACTTCCTACGCACGAGAAGACAAGCGAATGATTTCTATGTACCACGTTACATACACTGCAGCGTCTCAGCCGAGCTCTTCTCAATATCAGGCGGGTGGTCGCAATGTTCTTGCACTTTTAAAGCACAAAAATTTCGTACCTCAAACACTTTCATCATAAACAGCAGGCATACATATTAATTACTCAAATTAATCCATAAGGGTATCAGTCAGTTGGTTTTGCAGCTTTGGCAGGAAATGTTGACGTAAAACGTGCAGAGAAATTTTTCAGACAGTTCTCTACAGAAATGGGCCGTATCGCTTACTCTACATCTCCAGCAACAATTCCACGTGGGAGACGCAAACCTTCCGCCAGGAGTCACCTCCTCAGCCTCCCAGCACGACCACCCGTTGCGCAGTCCGCTATCCCTGTACCCACGGTCGTACTGGCCATTGTGCTCCTACTGCAACTGTCTTCCGTGCCTGGCGACACAGTACTTTGACTTTCCACCATGGCAATTACCAGTTTTAATTCCAAATACTTCTAGTGCATGGAAGCACCAGCCATAATATTCCACTCTTCCTTGTCCCACAGATCAAAAATCGGTTTGAAGCCCTACACATTACTTACCTCGTATTCGCTGTCACCTGTTATTTTAAACTACGCCTAGGTCATCATTCGCTTTACTAAACTGAATTAAAAACCGTTGCCTATTTCAAAGTGGAGGGTCATAGTTTCGTACAGTTATCCACTGATTATCCTTTTACAGACACCAAAAGCTTTGTCAGTTAACGTCCCACTGACGACTCCGTTACGTTATATATAATTCAGTTTATGACAAATTATATATATATAGGGATTGATACACGGAAAGAGAGATGAAAGTGGCATACAGGGACAGAAATGATAATCCTTTGCACAAAGTATACTTCGTTTGAAATAAGGATTGGTATTTGAAGGAAATCTGCTTTCGCTTCCATTGTTATGTTTCAAATTACCTTGAACAGTGAGACGATTACAGAAAAGAGCGCCGATTGCGTTAGGGTAGGTGGTACACCATCATGGGAGAAGAAAGTACTAACGGGAATAAGAACTTAATGAAACAGGTGTCGAAGGTTTCACTTTCAGTGCGCACGAAACTTCTGCAGCAGATCACACAGTTCGAACGCTCAAGACAAAAATGCAAAAGAAAATGACTTGTATCCATCTTCATTCTAAACACAAGGTACCATTAAATTATAACGTTTCAAAATTCGCGCCAGTCTCTGCTTTATTGGATTATATCGGAAATGCAAATAGTGTCACGCGAATCTAACAATACGGGAAGACTAAAAGTACAGTAAAATAAAATGTGGAGTATACAGTGTACAAGGGGTAATCGCACACTGTAAGTTCCAAACTACACTGTGCATCCGAAATGACTATCTCAGGCTGAAACGCATTGAAAGTGAAAGGAAACCACATACATTTTTAGAAAGGATAACTCGTATGTCCTTTGATTTTAAATAATGAAATCGCTCCACTATGTGACATTATTGATGACGCCTCCAAAGGGAACTACCGTCAACGAAATGAAGACACCTTGGGGTAAGTTCCACCAATAAACACTGAGATATGAACTAGTCTACTAGAAGAACATCTGTGACTACCAAAAGTTACAACGTAAGAGAGAGGAAAGATTAATGTGAGCACAAAATCATGAGCTCCGAGAAATAGAACTCTTCACACGCTCACATAAAGTTTGTTTGCGACGAACATGTAAATAATGAAATTTTAAGATGTTTGCATGTAATGGTTGAAATGTTTTACAAGCTGTAGATAAGCATTTAGTTTAGAAAGGTTTCGTCCCAACAAATACACAAAAGAAGTAATATTCGACAATAAAGGCGTAATGCGTTTCAGTTGAAACGGTAAAGAAGACTGCTGAACTTAAGAGAATCCGTCATTCATTAAAGGTGATAAGTGCTCAGGGTGTCCATAAACCATGTAAGGACGACGAGACTGTGGCAAAAATGCACAATGTTGTACCCAATTGTAGTCGATTAGAAGCATATGAGCTCGCTGAGATAGGTATTATGTACACATTTCCTAACCCCTACATTTTACACGAATTTTTTGATGTGGCAAATCGGTACAAAATCTGTTAACTATCGATCAAAAACAGAATCGAATAACACGAATGCAGAGTGTTCAGGCCTGTATAAACGTTGCCAGAGCAAATTTACACGACATTTCATCATAGCAGATAAAACGTGGATTCATAATCACACGCCACAGGTTAAAGATCAGGCAAAACAGTATGTGACGAAAGGTCAATATTTCGAAAGAAAGCAAAAACGGGTATATGTGCATGGTATTTTCACTGTGCGATGTTAAAAAAGGTAGAACTAAAGCTTTAGAGTTTATGCTCCAGTACAGGACAAGTTGGACTATGCTACTCACATTAGACAGCCGCAGTGGTAACACCGGATCCTGTCAGATCACCGAAGTTAAGCCTGTCGGGCTGGCCTTGCACGTGAATGGGCGACCGTCCGGTCTGTCGAGCGCTGTTGGCAAGCGGGGTGCACTCAGCCCTTGTGCGGCGCGGAGTGGCCGCGCGGTTAGAGCCGCCGTGTCACGGATTGCGCGGCCCTGCCGCCGGTGGTTCGAGTCCTCCCTCGGGCATGGGTGCGTGTGTTATTCTTAGCATAAGTTAGTTTAAAGTAGTGTGTAAGTCTAGGGACCGATGACCTCAGCAGTTTGGTCCCTTAGAAATTCACACACATCTGAACATTTCAGCCCCGTGTGAGACAGAAACTGAGGAGCTACTTGATTGAGAAGTAGCGGCTCCGGAAACTGACATACAGGGAGAGCGGTGTGCTGAGCACATGCCCCTCCATATCCGCATCAGTGATGCCTGTGGGCTGAGGATGAAGTGGCGGCCGGTCGGTACCGTTTGGGCGTTCATGACCTGTTCGGGAGGAGTTCAGTTCAGTACTCACAATAGACATCCGTATCTTCCGAAAAAGAAAGTTATCTAGTATCACGATAAAGTGTCTCTGATCGTTGCTATAAAACTACATGACCTCCACTTCGAAATTATTACATAACCATTGTATTTGTACACCGGTTATTAATTTTTGTTCGTTAACCCTACTAATGGCTGGGCGTACGAAGATTCAAATCGCGTTTTGCAATAGAAGCTGAGGTACACGCTTGTTTTGGACACCTCGGCTTATTTTAGTTAGTTTATTTATTGGAATAAATACACAATTTCATAAGATGATACCGCTTGTTTTGTTTTTAGTAGACAACTTACTGGACGTCCTATGCACGTTTTACGTCTGGTTCTGAACAAACCTATGGAAGGTGAGGCGAGTCAGTGGCACAGATACCTTGGCCTATCGTTTCTCCCGTTCAGACTCCTGATCAACTAGACGCCGGATTTCTTGCCGTTGCAGGCACTGTCCGGCTGAAACTAACAAGCTGAGCTGCGGCGAAATCCGTTGCCGGAAACTGGAAGGAACAAACGGAGTAAAGGCCTACGCATGGAGCCTGCACTCCCGTGGGGCTACCTGGGACCGAGCTTTCCGAAGTTCCGACAGGTGCCCGCCTGGCAACAAAGTCGCGTCGACGTGGGCGGCGCGGTCCCCAGGAGCCCGGGACCACAACAAGTAGATAGCGAGCGAGCACCGCGCGGCGCGGCGCAGCGCAGCGCTGTCCGGGCAGCGGGGGCGGCTGGGTCGGCGGCGGAGGCGGAGGCGGCGTGGGCGGGGGCAGCGACCGGCGCGCCGCAGCCGCATTGCGGACCCTGGCGGGGACCGGACGGACACCACGGCCGCCGGCCACCAGCCACCAGCCAGCCGCCAGACACCGGCCTCCGGCGCCGCTGCATAATTGCGGCGCGCCTGTGCCCGAAAAGCCGGATAAGTGGCTAGCCCGGCATTATACTGTATTATAAACACTCGGCCCCTTCCGCTTCTGGACACAATTATCTCCTGCTTCCGCACTCGGTGCTGGCGGCACTGCGGATCCCCCAGTGGTCTTTCTCTTTTACTGACCGCTTCTGCATGTGTTCTTTAGATAATAGTTAATGTCACTGCAGAAGCGTCATACACCCCATATCGGTGAAGGGAACAAACCACTGTACCATGTTACTCCTTCGTGGACAATCTCCTGCACAACTTCTCAAACTTATTCGTTGCCAAACCCCCCCCCCCACTCACCCGCCCACCCCAAAATCTGTACAGATCAGACGCGTTTCTTCGCGACGCCCACTCATTTCCACATCCTTTATATGTGTAATTAGTACCGACAGCGTTTTCAAACAGCAAACGTATTAGTTTCCATCCGTATTTTTCAGCACGGACACTGTCCCATCGACGCTATTGGTTGAAATTCTGGTCGAGTAAACTCTTATGCTTGAACAAAATATTAGAACAAAAATACAGCAGTTGTTGGTGGAAAATTAACATGACTTTCCTTAAACGTATTTTTAATTGTGTAGTTTCCACACTTTCATTCGCCGAGTGTTCATTACAATTTAGTAGCACACGTCTGCCTGCGGTTGCGTAAATAAAGATCAATCCATACTGCAGGAACGTTTCACCATGTTTTCGTTTTTATGAATGCGAAGGCACAAAGCAATACTTGCACGTCCTTGTTACAGCTGGATGGTCTCGATGCTGCATAGTTATTGCTTCAAATGGTTCAAATGGCTCTGAGCACTATGCGACTAAACTTCTGAGGTCATCAGTCCCGGAGAACTTAGACCTACTTAAACCTAACTAACCTAAGAACATCACATACATCCATGCCCGAGGCAGGATTCGAACCTGCGACCGTAGCGGACGCGTGGCTCCAGACTGTAGTACCTAGAACCGATCGGCCACTTAGGCCGGCCGGCAGTTATTGCTTCAGTATTACCTGTTGTTTTGGCCCTCGACAGATGTATGCACTATCCACTGCAAATAAATGTTTCGATTAGTTTTGGCTCTGAAACAATGCCAGCTAGTAGTTCGACACAATTTACTCGATCGTTTCCTACTTTGTATGCCGAAGTACGCCAGAAACGCTGAACTGTTACATACAATGACATATATCGTGTTCTCAGTTACTACACATATAAACAATGTGACTGAACCAGAGATGCTTGGTAGATTATTGAACACAACAGGTCACAAACAGCCATCAAGCGTAAACTCGAAAACAGTTAGTCCGCGTGCGCGATTGTTGGGTCTTACTGAGAATTCCCCATACGCCAGCATTTAAACTCTGTCAAAGTGGAGGCAACAGAGAGACCAAACGGCAGAACTAACGAATCTGAACGTCTATGGATACTGACGACTGCGAATATTTGCGATAAACTGTATTTAATGGCTTTAATCAGCTAGAGATTACAGTGCATTTTCTGCCGCAGAGCAAACAATGTTAACACTGTTGTCGAAACCTAGTCATATGTTTAAAAATTACGTAAATCAGTTTTTACCAATATTATTACCTGATGCCCAAAACTGTTCATGCGACCCCCACTTTGGGATGACGTGTTCTAGAGAAAAGGTGTCATTCTCATGGAGTGAGTTTCAGTTACGTTATTAGCAAGGGAATAACGAAATTTTAACGAATTTGTTAGACTTAACCGAGCAGTAACGGTGTCTGCCGGACTTCAAATGGAGGGCCCCGCAAGCGGTATATGATGACGTTCTACGCAATGACACCGCCAGTTCCGGCAATGGGCCAAGCCGCAACGAATTTACGTTAGCACACCACCGTGGACGTCTATAAAATCGGATGCTGTTGTTCACTGTTTTTTTCCTTTTTCACGATAACTTTTCTTAATTTAAAATAACAATATGAGAATTTCGGGACAGCTTTCATTTTATGTATTGCTGAAGAGTAAAAATCCGCACTTGATAGACATAAATCAAATTTCTTTTTATTTTCGAGTTTTCTATCAATTACAGCTGGTCGGAAGCGGATCCTGCGTTGTAGAGTTTGATTTCGATTTCTTTGAAACCAGAAGCATAATGACCTAAGCCCTTTACAGGAGTTACTTTCAAATTGGCCCAAGACTAGTACGTCGAAAGTTCACACCAATACCTGCAGTAGAATAGCTTCATCCTGTCTTCTCAAATCGTATCACAGGTAAATCCAGACTAATATCATGAAAGCCAAAGTAACTTTGTCTGTTACGCTTTCACGACTAAACCACTGAACCCGATTTTCATAATATGTTTATTGATTTGAAGAATATAACACGAAATATGGAACAATAATGACTCTATCGGAAAGTTATTTCCTTTTTGACTTTCGAACTTTATCGTATTTGTGAAAATTCTTTCATTGTTTGATATGTTCTACATAATAAGATTCAACGTAATGATTACAATGTTTGTGCAATCCTCTGCGGAGGAGGAGATTAGTGTTTAACGTCCTGTCGCCCAACGAGGTCATTAGAGACGGAGCGCAAGCTCGGGTGAGGAAAGGATGGGGAAGGAAATCGGCCGTGCCCTTTTAAAGGAACCATCCCGGCATTTGCCTGTAGCGATTTAGGGAAATCACGGAAAACCTAAATCAGGATGGCCGGAGACGGGATTGAACCGTCGTCCTCCCGAATGCGAGTCCAGTGTGCTAACCACTGCGCTACCTCGCTCGGTTCTGCGTATTTAATCGATACTTCCATACTAACATCAGTCACAAACCCGCTACGCTTTAATCGCTGAGCGTCAAGCGTTTCTTATAATTTCTTTGATTTCTTCAAATTTGCGTGAACGGCTCGTGGTCGTGTGGTTAGTGTTGCTGTTCCATGATCATCGGTTCCAGGGTGCAATACCCTCCCCAGTTGGTTTTTTTTCCTGCTCGCGTCTGGATGTCTGCGTTGTCTTCCTCATCATTTGATCATCATTGACATGCAAATCACCGAAGTGGCATGAAGTAAAAAGATTAGCACCAAGCTCCCGAACTTTCCAACGGGGGTCTCCCGATCAATAAAGCCATACTCACATTTCATTTCATTTCATTTCACTTTAACGATACGCGACCCCAGTCGATGGTAACAGCGAGAATACAGTGCTTGTACAATCAACGTGCTTAATCCATGCCAATCCATGGTTCCATACTAACATTATAAATGCGAAAGTAATTCTGTCTTTCGCGTTTCCATAACTAAACCGCTAAACCGACCGTGGAATCTGGCGTGAGACAGCTTGAACCCTAATGAAGAAGATGGGCTACTTTACAAAGTGAGTAGTACAAGATGTTTATTGATTTGAAGAATACTACGCAAACTAAGGAAGAATATTTACTCTTTGAAAAAAGCTAATTACTCTTTCACTTTTGCAATTTATCATATTTGTGAAAATGCTTTAATAGTTGATATGCTCTAAGTAATATGGTTCAGTGTAATCAATAAAATGCTTATTCAATGCTCAACGTGTTTAATTAATGCTTCGATACCAATACCAGTATTATTAATTGGGAAAGTAACTGGCTCTGCTACGTTTTCACGACTCTACCGCTGAACCGATTCCGGTGGTATTTCAAAATGGTTCAAATGGCTCTGAGCACTATGGGACTTAACATCTATGGTCATCAGTCCCCTAGAACTTAGAACTACTTAAACCTAACTAACCTAAGGACATCACACAACACCCAGCCATCACGAGGCAGAGAAAATCCCTGACCCCGCCGGGAATCGAACCCGGGAACCCGGGCGTGGAAAGCGAGAACGCTACCGCACGACCACGAGATGCGGGCTCCGGTGGTATTTGGAATGGAGGTAGCTTGAATGCTGAGGAAGATCATAGGCTAGTTTAGAAAGATGTATCTTTCTGAGTATTATTAACGTTTTTAAATATGGTAAAGGTGAGTGGCAAGCAGACGCCACTGGCGAGATGGATGGTGACTTTAGTGTCTGTTATTCAGTGACAGTGCAAATACAATGTTACGGTGCGCGTGGTTTATGGTACTGAAGTCCTACACCACCTGGCATAGCTGGAGCAGTTTGATGGAAATACGGCAATAACCATACGTCTGAGAACCATATTTAAAACTACTACTATATGCATCGCAAACGAAAGTCTGGTTTAGCGCATATTTTAAAGAGGGCTCGAGCTGCGAAAGTTACTCGTTTCCAACAAATCTCATAGCAATCTCATATCCGCCGTAATTTGGATGCAGACTGTTAGGCGGTCTTCGCAGCTACAGAGACACCAGAACAGTCACAAGCCAGTCGCATTTTAGATGCTGAGCGTCAAGCGTCTCTTACTGTTTCCAAGACGCTACAAGACTCACAACGGAGGTGGTTATTTAAAGGCTATACGACAGAGTCGTACCTTTACATGTGGAACCTGGGAGGCTTTTCGTGATGCTGCATTTAAATGGTTCTGAGCACTATGGGACTTAACTTCTGAGGTCATCAGTGCCCTAGAACTTAGAACTACTTAAACCTAACTAATCTAAGGACATCACACGCATCCATGCCCGAGGCAGGATTGGAACCTGCAACCGTAGCGGTCGCGCGGTTCCAGACTGTAGCGCCTAGAACCGCTCGGCTACTACTGCCGGTGATGCTGCATTTAATTAAGATCTACTAACTGACTACGTTAATCATAAATTAGTCATCAAAGGAAAATGGATCACAAATGCTGCATCATAAAGGATTAAAATGGAAGGGATGAACGGTTGGTCTGTTTTGCTTTGGTCACAAAATCTCACATCCAGTACTAGATGAGCCATGAAATCCCTAAAAACTTTGCTTCTGCACGAATGAAATGAATACAAGCATTTTTAAATATAATTAGAAAATATAGTGCATGCTTTCAGAGTCTACGTACAGCAAATTAATAGAAACACATGTGCCTACATACCGGCACTGCATAAATTTTTATACATACTTCTCTAAGCCAGTATATACACAGACATCTCGTGAAATTACTAACTTACTTACTCACCATCACTAATCGCAACAAAACTACAGACACGCGAACGAAGCAGCGCGTACAGCTAGTGTGGTAACAACCCCTGTCCATATACTATATTTTCTTCTTTTACGTCTGTGGAATGTTTGCTGAAAGTGTGGCCATACCTTTTTGTTACATCCTGAATTCCACACTATAAGCCGCATTCCACGACGGCTTACACCGGTTCAAATAGCGCGCCGAGCCGCGAAACTGTTCAGCTGTGTTAGGCAAACCCAGATGAGCTCCTTGCCGCCTACTGACCACGGTCGAGTGCTTTGTGCATGAGTAGGAACCCCAAGACAAATAAGCAGAGCAAGTAATGCAAACATATGGATTCACTACAGCTAAAAAAGGCGGATACCCATCCATCGTTGGGCAAGATGAAGTTGAGTGGTCTTTGAGACTGCCATGGTATGGTGTTTACAATTCACTCTCGTAAGGGGCAAATCGTCACATAGGCCACACTACGAAATAGCCTGACGCGATTAGAAAGTCTGCCAAGACGAAGCGTCGCGGGAGGCTGTGCGAGATGATGTTTTTGCTCGACGACTGCGTCGCAGTTCATTCTCCGCAGGACACAATCACACAAGCCGTCTCTCTGGGATGACAAATATTGCCTCACCTACGCATTCTTGTGACATGGTACACAGTGACTCCATATTTCCTGGCATAAATAAACTATTGCTTGGCAGGTATTTCCAGCACGACGACAAGATTACTATGAAGATGGAACATTTCCTGAACAGCGAAAATGCCGACTTCTACGACCAAGTTCTCCGCAAAGTCTTCCGACGTTGGGCAAAAGGTCTCCCACTGAATTGTAAGTATGAAGAGAAGGAGTGATGGTGTCACCAACTTTCATAGAGGCAGTTTGATTTTTTCGATGTGAGAATTAAAATCGTATGACTCTCCCTTTCAGGAGCGAGACGTAGCTCCCTCTGTCGACATCCCACCTGGCCGCCTCTGTGATGCCGAGTAGTCTGCAGTGAGCGGCCACGGCCGCAGCTTCCGGCTAGTCGGCACTAACTTCGTTAGGCGCCGCCCCAGGCAGGACGTGGCGTCGCAGTAACCAGTTTGGGCAACGCCAAGCGACGCGACGGCAGCTTCTGGTGCGCACTCCCAATGAATCTGTGTTAACTAGCGGCCAGCCGCGGTAAGCGCATTACACACTCGCCGCGTAGCGGAGGTTGGCGAGGCCACTCTAAATTATGAACTTGAAAAACCAGCACCACACGCCCCGGCGGTGTTTAAGTGCAGCGTTCTGCGGAACAGTATGAAAATTTATCGAGCGCTGTGATAACCGACTGCAGAACAGCAAATGCGGTGCTGTTTACACCAATTACTTTACGGCCGTATTGCGACTCGGGAGCAATATCACAATGAAATATTCATTTCTGCTTAATAAACGGGACAATATCCAGGAAAAAATAATTAAACGTCCTTTGGTTACTTCCAGAACGAATTTCCATTCTGCAGCGGAATGCACACTGTTTTTTAAACTTCCTCGCCGATTAAAACTGTGTACCACATTGGAACTCCAACGCATAATCTTGCCTTCGCGGGCGAATGCTCCACCGACAGAGTAGATTTCAAAAACAATGTACACTCCGATTAACCTGCCTGGAAGTTTCGTCTTCTGGTTACATTAAACCTGGGGAATAGACAAGCGCCGGCCGTGGTGGCCAAGCGGTTAAAGGCGCTACAGTCTGGAACCGCGCGGCCGCTACGGTCGCAGGTTCGAATCCTGCCTCGGGCATGGATGTGAGTGGTGTCCTTAGGTTAGTTAGGTTTAAGTAGTTCTAAGTTCTAGGGGACTGATGACCTTAGAAGTTAAGTCCCATAGTGCTCAGAGCCATTTGAATTTGAATAGACAAGCGTCAAAGGCACTACAACCAACATGGTATAGAATACCGCCACGACATTTCGCAAACCCAAAATACTTGGCTGTCACATTATACAGAGCATTCACTAGCAGGAAATAATGAATGACCACGAAGCATAAAGCAGCTACTACAAACAACATGGTGCGCAAACCAGCAGCACTATGTGGGATGCGCAACTTCCACTCAGCTGCAGGGTACGCACGTCCCGTGTGGTCTACGTCTACCTCTAGCCATGCCACGCAAGTAGACGTAACACCCAATGAATCATGTTGCGGCAACATGCGCTGTTTGAAACCAGCACCGGCCGGCAAGGTAAAGTGCCTAGCGCCTTAGCTAGTACGCCCCTCCCCCGCAGCATCAGTCGTGAAGCGGCAGCCACGAAGGAAGAAACTAAAACGTTTACATCTATGGACCACCCCATTTCTGGATATTAACCAACCCACCGCCGACTTTAATCGAGGGGGGAGCTTCCTGCTCACAACATAAAATCTCACTAACACACCGCAGCAAACCACAATAGAAATCCTGCAAGAAGAAACTGTCCATACCATTGGTCTATGTCAGGTGAGGAACTCCCCACAAGAAAATTAAAGAAGTGGGACATGTCGATATCTTTGAATATACTACGTCCCGAAATAAAGTATGCAATATGGAATGTGCGACTGCGGACTAGAGCAGACTATTACCCATGTTACTCAGTGCGCGCTATGTCGAAACACTTGCAGTGTTGAGAAGCTCAAGAATGCGATCCCAAATGCGGTAGATGTGGGCAGCTATTGGTATAAAATTTCCCAGCTCTACAGTATTACATGTTAACTGTATACTTACACACAGTTTTTAGTTTTAGAAACTTCATCCACAATTTTTTGTAACACACAGTGTTGGATGTTTCTGACAGGATTAAATAAAATTAAAGCAACATTGGAGTTTTTACTGTTTCCGGTGACTTTGGAAAAAAAAACAAAAAAAAACAACAAATTCATTTTTCTTTTACTCCTCTGACAGTGTGGTACACTTCTTACAGTTTGCTAAAGCAATCGTCTTGGTAGTTGGTTTTGGTAAGGGCATCGACAGTTCGTAAGACCTGTATGCAGGAAACAGCGAACAAGAAGTATGGGATTACAGGTAGGGGCATCCGCAGAAATTTTACTACAGCCGATTTCCCAGGGCGAGTCCCTTTGTTACACACTTACAGGGACTACCAACACGCACTGTAACCACAGTTTTCGTTTTGTAGCGCTTTCGTGAGAGACTGTTGCAATCTGAGTCTAATATTGGAAACTTTTCGAACGAATTTTGATGAAGGATATAAAAAAAATATGTTATGTATTTGGTTGGTGTGAATGTCTGGCTTTGTGATGCCTCACATTTCATATACATGTCTATTAGAAAGTAGCGCTTTCGTGAGAGACTGTTGCAATCTGAGTCTAATATTGGAAACTTTTCGAACGAATTTTGATGAAGGATATAAAAAAAATATGTTATGTATTTGGTTGGTGTGAATATCTGGCTTTGTGATGCCTCACATTTCATATACAGGTCTATTAGAAAGTAGATAACCTACAGGCTTTCAGAAGACAATTGCGCGAAAACCACAAGACACACAGAAATAGACACCAGTGGACAGAGAGTCTCTCCCAGTGTTTACCTCACACTACAAATGCTCGATGTGGGCACAGTTTCTAACGCAGCAAACCTCAGTCTTGCGTGTGGACGCGCGTGCGTGCCAACGACAGCAGCCGACTTTGGAAATCTCTTCCCTGGGTCGCCTACTTCCAGGCGCGAACCAATTCGATGTGACAACATGGCGCAGCCCATTTTGTCTACATTTTATGACACGTCTGCCCTAGCGTACTACCGTCACGGCATGCTCCAACCACTGATATGAGTCATTTTTCTCTATATCTTGTAGCTTTCGCTCAGTCGTCTTCGAAATTCCCGACATACTAGGTGTTTTATGAAGTGTGATAAGGGGACACTGTAGATGGTTATCATCTGTCATATCCTTCCACTTCTACTTATCACCCACAACAATGCTGCACACTTATTCATCAAAGTCAAAGATTGGGGTGTCAATTCCAGCAATGTCCTGAAGAGGTTCGTTTCCACCTTGACTGCAGGAATGCGTCGAAACTACCGGCATACTTTCACGCGAAGAGCCTGACAACCAAAAAATCCCTTTTGTGTATTCTAAAACATATAAAATAATATTTTAAATTATTTTGTTCGCAAAAATACATCAGCTACATAATCGTCTTCAGATCTATTTTGCTGAAGATTCTGTGTTTACATACAACGTAGACTACAAAGCCATCATCTGGAAGTGTTTCTCGAAACATGCTCATTAATGAGCCAAGCTGCTGGTTATAAGAACGAAGTTACAAATGAATTTTGAACCGTGCTTATTAAGAGGTGCAGCTGAGTACAAAGTTGACATATCCTCATTATGAAATCTAACACATCAACAGTAAAAATATAAAAGTTAAAAGTTGCACAAAGCATGCCTGTCACCGTTTGAAATCACCGGGACCCTAACAATTGTGTGTAAATGGCATTTTAAACATTAAGAAAGGCTCTACTGTCTTTCATAATACTCTGAAAAGAAAAATAGACAGTGCAGCTGTTCTGTTTCGAGGCAGCGAAAAGAAATCCACTAAAATGGTGAAGCCCAGCATTCCACAGTTAAGACACCAAATTAAAATACACAAGGACGAAAAATCAATCAGACCGATTGTTAGCAACACTACGCTCCTAGGTATGAACTGAGTAAAGCGGTGAATAGAAAATTCAAAGTGATTCACAATGGCTAAGGTTCTGATGGTTTCAAAAAGGGCTCTGAGCACTATGGGACTCAACTGCTGAGGTTATTAGTCCCCTAGAACTTAGAACTAGTTAAACCTAACTAACGTAAGGACATCACAAACATCCATGCCCAAGGCAGGATTCGAACCTGCGACCGTAGCTGTCTTGCGGTTCCAGACTGCAGCGCCTTTAACCGCACGGCCACTTCGGCCGGCTCTGATGGTTTCAAACGGCGACAGACGTGCTCTGAGCAACTTTTAACTTTCATATTTTTACTACTGACATGGTACATTTCGTCACAAGGATACGTCAACTTTTTTCTCAGATGTTCATTTTAATACGCATGGTTCAGAACTGCACTTTGTAACTTCGATGGGGCAGCAAACAGTTCTTGAAAGCTTGGCCTGTACGGCTGGTCTCGGCGGAGGTTCGAGTCCTCCCTCGGGCATGGGTGTGTGTTTGTCCTTAGGATAATTTAGGTTAAGTAGTGTGTAAGCTTAGGGACTGATGACCTTAGCAGTTAAGTCCCATAAGATTTCACACACATTTGAACATTTTTTTGAAAGCTTGGCTCGGTAAAGAGCGTGTTCCGAGTAACACTTTCAGACGATGGTGTTGTAATCCACAGTGTACGTTAAAACAGGTTCTCTTGCACGAAGGCTCTGAAGATGGTTATGTATCAATCAAAACTAGTAATGAATTGTAAAGTTATGTATTATTGTGATTTCCGGCCGCTGAGGCCGAGCGGTTCTAGGCGCTTCAATCCGGAACTGCGCTGCTGCTATGGCCGCAGGTTCGAATCCTGCCTCGGGCATGGATGTGTGTAATGTCCTTAGGTTAGTTAGGTTCAAGTAGTTCTAAGTCTAGGGGACTGATGACCTCATATGTGAAGACCCGCAGTGCTTAGAGCCATTTGAACCATTATTATTGTGATCAAAACAATTCAAAAATTTTATAAAATTTTGTTAAAAGTTTTAGAAATACATCAGACCACTAATCTCCGTAATCTGACCATTAAACTATTTCTGTATTTATTCATGAAGCTATTGTGTTTCGCATCGCCCTCGATAATGTTAAAGTCAAGATTTAATTGAATCACAAATAATCATTTCCAGAAATGCATGAAAATTCAGTAGTTGTTGTTGTGGTCTTCAGTCCTGAGACTGGTTTGATGCAGCTCTCCATGCTACTCTATCCTGTGCAAGCTTCTTCATCTCCCAGTAACTACTGGAACCTACATCCTTCTGAAACTGCTTAGTGTATTCATCTCCTGCTCTCCCTCTATGATTTTTACCCTCCACGCTGCCCTTCAAAACTAAATTGGTGATCCATTGATGCCTCAGAACATGTTCTACCAACCGATCCCTTCTTCTAGTCAAGTTGTGCCACAAACTCCTCTTCTCCCCAATTCTATTCAACACCTCCACATTAGTTATGTGATCTAACCATCTAATCTTCAAGCATTCTTCTGTAGTATCACATTTCGAAAGCTTTTATTCCCTTCTTGTCCAAACTATTTATCGTCCATGTTTCACTTCCATCTATTCTATGAACCCAGAGACGAGCAAGAGACGAAGGCTCGCCCCTGCTACCTTGTCGATGTCTACGTACAAGACAGACAAGGATCGAGAGTTGCATCAGGCCGGTCTTCGGAGTAATGAATACAATAACAAGCTACCTCGGACAATAGGTACTTCTTCTAGCTGGTTTATCACGCGCCGCTCAAAGAAGCATCACTTCCTTTATTGTTTAGTAGGTGCTTTAAGGAAAGTAAGCAGATATATGTTTAAAGGGTTTAAAAGCGCGCGGCGGACTCAAATATTTGTGTTGCGTGAGTGACGGAGAGTGAGAGGCCAGCTGTGGTGGAAGCGCTCACCGGGGCGGCAGTAACAGCTAGCACGTGCAGGACACGCGTGCGTGACGTGACGCGGCGGGTCGGCTCCGGAATGTGGGACAAGTGCTGCGCCCGCTCGCGTGCGCCACGCACCACCGCAGCTCCGCTCGGAAGGGGCTAATTCTGAACGGCCCTACTCACGGCGCAGTCAAATAACTTTGCGGCTTCAAACTTCGCCGGCGTAAGCGGCGCGTCGGAGGTCTCTCTTGCCAAGCAACATTTACTTGTTCAAGCTCCACGACATTTCTCTGGCGCGTCATCCGGGGCGCATTTGAAAAGGACCGCTTGCTTGTACATGGTGGCGCAAAAAGAACGCATGAATTTCGAATTACTATGACTACTATTCTGATAACATAGAAAATGTATTTACACCAATAAAACCTATAAGCTACCGATTTTAAAAATTAAATTATTTTTAAAAGATAACTTCGGAGAATGGCGTCCTCCTTCGTGTACACACATTAAGTTTTTCTTCGTAATGTATATATGCAGACTGAAGCGAAGAATGAAAATTTGTGCCAAGATCGGGATTGGAACCCAGGTATCCTGCTCACCAGGCTGGTGCACTAACCAATACGATACCCTTGCACAGTGGCTTTGCACAACGGCGCGGGCTATACCAACACGCCTCCCTCCTCAATCTACATTCCTGTTCACCCTGAACTACAACAGCATTGCAGAGGTTGTCCAGCCATATTGGAATAGCACAGCAGCGCCGGACGAAACGGTACCCTGCCTAAAACCCAGGTGAAGGTGCTTTAATAAAATGGAACTATCTGGTTTTAGAGACCCTTTCGAGTCCCAAACTTCTGTAATGTATTTATGGTGAATCACCTGAACTTGCACCGCAAATATTGCGGAAATGATAAGTGCTACTGAGTTGCGGTTTTCATAGAATGCGTTGGTAGCCAGGAGCTCGTGTTGTTAGTCAGTCAACGCATTGCAATAACACTTAGAAAGTGTTTAAATGGAAATATTACAACTGACATTAACAAACTAAAAGTAGGCTAAATTATATAATATCACTGGTGTTTGTTGCAGGAGTCCAGTGCGAGTCGTTTACGAGATACCGTATTTTGAAGAGTTCCCGCAATTGATTGAACGAGGTTAGCGGCAAGGAACTTTGCATTTCATATGACTTCATAAGCAAAAACTTACCAAAATAACATATCAGGCGAGAGAGCAACTTAGTGGAGATCGCCGAAACGTGAGATTAAGTGTTTAGGAAACATTTCTCGAACCGTATGGGCTGTGGCTCCACCTTGTTGAAACCACGTATCTGACACGTTGCTCTCCAAAGCCTCATGTGACGGCCGCTAAAAATTTCATAGCATTGCAAGATCATAACTTACTGTTACAATAGCGCCGCCTTCTTAAAAAAGACGATCTCCACTTGGAAATTCCACACCGGGCGCTCACTTTAGCACTGTACAGTGGTTTATGATGCAACACTTTTGAGTAATCTGCTGTGCAATAGCGACAGCTTTGCTTGCCTATAAAGTCGTCCACGTGAAAATGAGCTTCGTCGTTTATCGTCAACAAAACGACATCAGAAGCAATAACGTCAAGCATTCTCTCACAGGACAGTCTCCACTTGTCAAAAGCACGTTGTTGAAGTTTCTGGACAATTGTAATTTTATAAGGATCGAATTGTACCTCACAGTTCCGGAAACGCTGCAGAGAGCGACGAGACGTGCCCACTCTCGGAGCACGCCACCTTGTGGAGCAACGAGGACTTTGAAGAACAGACGCTCATACTCTATCGATATTTTCTGGGGTTCGCGCCGTACGAGGACGAGCAGTCGACTTTTTCTTCGTAACTGATCCAATTTTACGAAAAGAGTTAACCCAATGATGTATTGTGTTGCGATGAGGCATCGAAGCAATACGTTCAACATTGAACTGTGTAAGAAAAAGCCGTTGAACACCGATAACAGATTTACTACTTTCTGAATAATGTTCAGCAGTGAAAATACGAAGCTGAACGGTTCACTGCGCCGTTGTTACTGAAACTGGACGCTCTAAACCAAAAGAATAACAGTGCTCGGGGGTGACTGACCGTTCCCCTCCACTTTCACTACGCAACTCAAATCCGTGAGTTCATTTTTCCACCCTGTATATAAATGTTTGCAGGTCAAAAAAATTTGAACGCAAGCAGCGCCATCTATGATGGCTGGTCATGAAGTCTTAATCATTACATCGAATGAATAAAATTACGTAATTAAACTTTTATTTGTTTTGAAGGTACATGCCTGCAGTTCAGGTATACGTTGAAATTCCCACGGTGCAGTACCGTGGCACGCCATCAGAACAACCAAAAAGGAATTGGCGCAGCCCCTTGGTTAAGCTGAATATCGTGCAGTAATTCGTTCTCTGCAGGTGAAGGTTTAAAACTGTGCAACAATTTATGGTAAACTTACGGAACTGCATGGCACCTGTAGGCCTAATGACCGAATCTACATCTACATTTATATTCCGCAAGCCACCCAACAGTGTGTGGCGGAGGGCACTTTACGTGCCACTGTCATTACCTTCCTTTCCTGTTCCAGTCGCGTTTTTTCGCGGGAAGAACGACTGCCGGAAAGCCTCCGTGCGCGCTCGAATCTAATTTTACATTTGTGATCTCCTCGAGAGGTATAAGTAGGGGGAAGCAATATATTCGATACCTCATCCAGAAACGCACCCTCTCGAAACCTGGACAGCAAGCTACACCGCGATGCAGAGCGCCTCTCTCGCAGAGTCTGCCACTTGAGTTTGCTAAACATCTCCGTAACGCTATCACACTTACCAAATAACCCTGTGACGAAACGCGCCGCTCTTCTTTGGATCTTCTCTATCTCCTCTGTCAACCCCACCTGGTACGGATCCCACACTGATGAGCAATACTCAAGTATAGGTCGAACGAGTGTTTTGTAAGCCACCTCCTTTGTTGACGAACTACATTTTCTAAGGACTCTCCCAATGAATCTCAACCTGGCACCCGCCTTACCAACAATTAATTTTATATGATCATTCCACTTCAAATCTTTCCGTACGCATACTCCCAGATATTTTACAGAAGTAACTGCTACCAGTGTTTGTTCCGCTATCATATAATAATACAATGAAGGATTCTTCCTTCTATGTATTCGCAATACATTACATTTGTCTATATTAAGGGTCAGTTGCCACTCCCTGCACCAAGTGCCTATTCGCTGCAGATCTTCCTGCAGTTCGTTGCAATTTTCTAATGCTGCAACTTCTCTGTATACTACAGCATCATCCGCGAAAAGCCGCATGGAAATTCCGATACTATCTACTAGGGTCATCATGAAGGGTTGCCAGAAAAAAAGGAAAAACATGTAAGTATGAATATTAGCTGTAAGAATTGTTCAACTTACGTAGAGGAGTACAGTGCAAGCCGCTTTTGTCAGTCCAAGAAGAGAGGTCATAAGCATTGAGAAACCGCTAATTTACATCCACTGACTTCGAACTGAAGGAAAAAACAATGCAGTCACGTCCGTTCTGTAGGCAAATAGCCCCAAACGCCAAGCAGGGCAGAGTTCGGAAGTTCAGGAATCCCAGCGAATAGCTGAGTCCAGCTACTAGGTTCTATTATTTAAGAAGTCTTCGAGCCACTCACAAATCTGTGAGCTTATTGCATATGCTCGTACCTTAGTTAACAGCCTCGGATGATCGACAGCATACAGCAAATCATATATAAGTGAGCATTATCTTCAGTTAAGCTTGTACACTGAGAACGACTTACAAAACTTATCTGCACCTACCTCTGGACTAATGTTATTGGTTTTCATTGTACATTTGTCTATATGTACCTCTGCCTGTACGTCACTTTCATTGTGACGAGTAATGGGATCTAAGTGTTCGATTAGAACAACAGAATCTGAAACTTCCATGGTTCGTGGTCTGTAGTACCGTAAGTTACAGTGTATAGCCGAATCTTAATAAAGTTATATGTCATGGTGGCTAATTGTTCCGACAGAAGATTCTAGTAAGACTCATCGATGTTTTTACAAACCAGTCTGCGCTCGTCTGCATATTCATTGCAAACACGTGAAGAAGTAATAAAAGTAGACCAGCAAGCCATCCCACAGTCTCTTTTCCCTGCCATCAACATATCCACCTCCTTAGCCTAACATCCGAGCCACTCTGAATTGTATGCAACCAATGACCTGAAATATTTCAGCTTGACCCCGTCGCCGTTTCACTTCTGTACGCAGCCGCTCGCGTACCACGAAACGGATGACCAAACATCCCGCATCACCTCTGATCTGAGCGTGAGAGTCTAATTCAGTATGTTGCGACCCACGTCGGTTTACGACATAACAATACACTACAACATGAAACTGTGGTTAGATGGAACGGGCGCTTCCACTGTGGTGAAACAAATCTGAGAGACGAAAAATGAAGTGGCAGCCAGTCTCTCTCAGAAGAACAGAAATTTTGTGAGAATTGCTTCTGCTCGGTACTCGAAAACTCAGTGGAAGTGAAGTGAAAACCTGCCATGGATTAGTTTTCAATATCTTGCGCGGCATTTTGAACATGACGAAGAACGCCGCCCTTTGGATTGCACGATTGCTCACAATCACTCAGAAATCCTTCCGAGTCGCGTGGTCGTAGGCGGATTGTCACGGTTCGCGCGGATCCCCCCGGTCGGAGTTTCGAGTCCTCCTTCGGATATGGGTGTGTGTGTTGTCCTTGGCGTAAGTTAGTTTAAGTTAGATTAAGTAGTGTGTAAGCTTAGGGACCGATGACCTCAGCAGTTTGGTCCCATAAGATCTTACCACAAATTTCCAAATTTCCAAATCCTGCCGAACATAGACGGCAATGGAAATGTTGCAGCAATGTCAGCCCGACCCAGATGATTTTCTCAGCTGTTTAATTACGATGAATTTGTGGCGGTTGTAGTACTATGATGCTGCAACATAGAAGCAAAGTAAGAATCGAAAACATGTGGATTCGTCACCGCCGAAAAGTGGAGTGACAACATTATGGGGCAAGGTGATACTGAGCGTTGTTTTGTACTGTCATGGTTCGGTGTTAAATGGTTACGCTCGTAAGGCAACTGGGAGTATTCTACACTAACACACTCTCCTGACGAGGTTACCGGAGGTTGTCAAGACGAAGCGTTGCGGAAAGTTGTCGAAGGGGATTTTTTCGTCCACGACAACGTCCCAGTTAATTCCGTACAGGACGTAACCAGATATGCAGCTTCTTCAGTCAATCAAATTTTGCCTCACCCCCCTTATTGTTTTGACGTGGAACCCAGGGACCGCATCATTTTTTCTCGAATAAAGGAACTATTGCGTGGCAGGCATTTCCAGAATGACAAGTTGAGTTTCGAGACGAACAGCGAAAACGCAGACTTCTCCACTTAAGATATTTACCAAGTGATCAGTTGTTGGGAAAAATGTTTCACACTGAAAGGTGAATATGGAAATGAAGCCTAACACCATCAGCAACTTTCATGGTCGCAGCTTGATTTGATGATAAACGATTTGGTGATAAATAAAACTTTATTACTACCACTCGTATTGATTGTTAACAAAGCCACAGGTCACTTTGTGTTGATTCAGTAGTAGCCTGACTGTGGGCGAAAGTAAACAACAATGACTTCCAAAAGCGTTGTTTCCGCTACTTGTTTAAAATGGTTCAAATGGCTCTAAGCACTATGGGACTCAACATCTGAGGTCATCAGTCCCCTAGAACTTAGAACTACTTAAACCTAACTAACCTAAGGACATTACACACATCCATGCCTGAGGCAGGATTCGAACCTGCGGCCGTAGCAGCTGCGCGTTTCCGGACTGAAGCGCCTAGAACCGCTCGGCCACAACGGCCGTTCCGTCACTTGTTACGTGCATCCAGTGATTCAATTTTTGTCTGGGCAAGGCTCTACAGCAAGTCAAACTCATCAGGTGAGCCGAACAATAATAAGTAAAGAAAAGGTTAGACAGTGGTAGCGAGAACAGTGCGTAAGTGACTTGTTTGTTTACATTTGGTACAGCGGGGCAGGCGATTGTGCGCCGGTTTGCTGCATAATCCTTGAACATATTCTCAATTGGAATATAATAAATTTTCTTCAGTCTGAGAAGCTTGTGTCCACGAATCAGCATGATTTTAAAAAGCATAGCTCACATGATATACTGTGGACTATGGATGAAGGGCAATAGGCAAATTCCATATTTCTACATTTCCGGAAAGCATTTGACACGGTGTCCCGTTGCAAGCTGTTAACTAAGGTACGAGCATATGGAATAAGCTCACAGATATGTCAGTGGCTCGAAGACTTCTTAAATAATAGAACCTAGTATGTTGTCCTCGACGGTGAGTGTTCATCAGAGACAAGTTTATTGTCAGGAGTGCTCCAGGGGAGTGTTATAGGACCGTTATCCTCTATATACATAAGTGAATTGGCGGATAGTGTGGGCAGCAATCTTGCGGTTGTTTGCTGATGATGCCGTGGTGTACGTAAGGTGCTGAAGTTGAGTGAATGCAGGAAGATACCAGACGGCTTAGACAAAATTTCCAGTTAGTGTGATGAATGGCAGTTAGCCCTCAAACTGGAAAAAATGTAAGTTAATGCGGATCAAACCCGTAATGTTCGGATACAGTGTTAGTAGTGTTCTGCTTGACACAGTCATGTCGTTTAAACATCTGGGCGTAACGCTGCGAAGCGATATGAGATGGGACGGGCATGTGAGAACTGTGGAAGGGAAGGCGACTCATCGACTTCGGTTTATTGTGAGAATTTTAGGGAAGTGTGGTTCACCTGTAAAGGAGACCGCATATATACTGAAGCGCCAAAGAAAAGTGTCTAGCGCAGTTGTTAGATCGGTTACTGCTGCTGCAATGGCAGACAGCATCTCCGAGATAGCGATGATGTGGGATTTTCCCGTACGACCATTTCACGAGTGTACCGTGCGTTATCAGGAATCCGGTAAAACGTCCAGTCCTGCAAGAATGGGACCAACGACGACTGAAGTGCAACCCTTCCGCAACTTGCTGCAGATTTCAGTGCTGGGTCACCAACAAGTGATAGTGTGCGAACCATTCAACGAAACATGATCGATATGGGCTTTCGGAGCCGAAGGCCCACTCGTGTACCCTCGATAACTGCACGACACAAAGCTTTACCCATCGCCTGGGCCCGTCAACACCGACACTGGACTACTGATGACAGGAAACATGTTGCCTAGTCGGACACGTCTCGTTTCAAATTGTATCGAAAGGATGGACGTGTACGAGACAACCTCATGAACGCATGGACCCAGCATGTCAGAGGGGACTGTTGAAGCTGGTGGAGGCTCTGTAATGGCGTGCGGCGAATGGAGTTAGAGCGATACGGGACCCCTGATACATCTAGATACGACTCTGACAGGTGACACGTACTTAAGCATCCTGTCTGATTACCATCATCCAGTCATGTCCATTGTGCATTCCGACGGACTTGTGCAATTCCAGCAGAACAATGCGACACCCCAGACGTCCAGAATTGCTACGGAGTGGCTCCAGGAACACTCTTCTGAGTTTAAACACTGCCGCTGGCCACCAAACTCCCCAGACATGAACATTGTTGAGCATATCTGGGATGCCTTGCAACGTGCTGTTCAGAAGAGATCTCCACTCCCTCGTACTATTACGAATTTGTGGACAGCCCTGCAGGATTCATGGCGTCAGTTACCTCCACCACTACTTCAGACATTAGTCGAGTCCATGCCACGTCGTGTTGCGGCACTTCTGCGTTCCAGTGTTTGGGATCCGTACCACGTCGGTTTGAAGTAAGCAGTTCAGAGGCGTGCTGCTGGATTTGTTACCGGTATCTTCGAACAGTATGTATGTGTTACGAAGATGCTTCAGGAACTCAAATGGAATCCCTGGAGGTAAGGCGACGTTCTTTTCGAGAAACACTATTGAGAAAATTTAGAGAACAGGCATTTGAAGCTGACTGCAGAACGATTCTACTGCCGCCAACATACACTGCGCGGTAAGGACCACGAATATAAGATACGAGAAATCAGGCCTCATACTCAGGCATATAGAAAATCGTTTTTCTCTCGCTCTATTTGCGAGTGGATCAGGAAAGGAAATGACTAGTAGTGGTACAGGTTACCCTCCGCCACGCACTGCACGGTGGCTTGCAGAGTCTCTATGTAGATGTATTATTAAAAAAAACTAGTTTACCCTCTAATCATTTCATTTCCTTTTTCTATCAAAGTTTGGTCTCTGAACTTTCAGTCACATTTTCCTTAGTAGCCGAAAATAACCAATCCTATGTTTGTTTCTGACAGATACCAAAGATGTGTCTTATCGAATGTGAGAGCACATTTTTTTTTTACGCCTGCATCTGGGTAGGTGCTCAGAAACTGTTGCATATCCTAGTCATTCTTTGGAGTACGTCGACTTAACAATGGCCTCGTGCCACAGGCAAACATACGTATATGAGGTTAACAAAATGTGCAACCCGTTTCATTCCTTTAAGTTCTTGTTGAGGAATATTCAACTGTACAGTGAAGAGGAAAATTTTAAGTACATATACTGCCGTGCCATCCACCTTGCTTGACGCAAACGGAAGTCGGTTTTAGACCAACCTCCTAGATACAGGAGTAAGACTCTGTAGTCTTCATTTCGATGAATGTCGTCTTTTACGACAATCTTGGATGTAGTTACCCATATCCACTCGTTGTTCTTCTACAAAGCCTTGACGGAACTATGCTCATCCAGCACTGTCGTATTTGACTTCCTATCAAGTGTACACGCTTAACAAAGAATATTTATCACAAATAGTGCACTGAAACTTTAGATTGCTCAGTGAGACACAAAAATTCTATGAACTACTATATAAAGGAAAGACTCGACGTTATCTTTGTCTAATAACTTGTGTTTTTGATCTTATTGCTTAGCTCTTGTCTTGCGCTCGTGTGCAGTTCCATGTATAGAGGCTTGCTGCATATTCATGTACATTGAATTACCGTTAAATAATAATTATCAGAGTTGAATTCTAAAAATTTCTTCTTGCTGTGAAATGGAAAGCTTTTTCTCTCTTTAACATTTTCCATGTGCCCAATGCTTTGTACGAGTGGCAGCTCGCGCGGTATTTTAATGTAATTCCCAAACGTAGTTTCAAATTAAATTTCCTTCGTTTTTCGCGCTCTACATTCCGAATAATTTGTATTTAAAGTTATTTACGAAATGTGATTTTCAGTTAACACAGTACGGTTATCTTTGATTGTTTAAAATTTATCTTTGCGTAAAATAACATTAGCACAAGCTTGCATTAACTCTGGCTTGAGCCTGACGAAGTAACATTTCAGAATTACAAGAATTTTCAATTTATTTCGAGTCAGAAAGAAAAATACTTAATATCCAAACCAGAGATAATTTTTTGCTGCAGTAAATATATCTATGATCTCAGAATAATAATTCCTAACATCAAGATATTTCCACTTTACGTAAAGTACATATGTTTGATGTGCAATTTCCATTCTGAATGTAGGAAGAGAAGTTCATAATAATAAAGGGTATTTATTCTTGCTCCCCAATTAATTGTTTAGAGACGTCTTCTCAATTTACCGTAATACAATCAGGCGGCGTTTAGTTTAGGCACAACATTACAAATACTTCTTTCATTATTGTTTCACTGTGTGATGATGGCAAACCAACTACAACAGTTTTCGTCTGCATTCCCTTTCAATTCTGGTACATGCCCCTTAGATCAATCTTGTATCAAATGCTGTAGTATCAAAAGAGATACCGACGATATTGTCACATAGCCCAAATCGATCCACTTACCAAATAACTACTGCAGCCATCTGCTCACCAGTGCCTTTCAAAGTAAGAGGTACGCCAAGTAAATGCTTGAAATCTTTGCCTGTCACTAGAACAGCAACTCTATCTTCGAACGTTTTGATAGTCCCTTGGGCAACTGAGGGCAACTGTTTAATATCCCAAGACAAGACCACATGAGGAGAATTTTGAAAGAATGACTCTTCGATTTTCTTCGTTATTTTACTTTTATTGATCGCCAGGGCTCGGTAAAGGTTAGCTGGAGTTACGGAAGTTATTGAAATATCGTGGCCAAGGCTCTTTGCAGATGCAATAAATGAAGTACTTGCTTCTCGAATAGAGAGAGAGCTGTTCTCGATACCAAGCAGAGACGAGTGTCTGATCAACAGGTTATAATCTAGGGGTTGAACGTAATTTTTTATTTTTTGGAAGCGAAAACTCTCCCTCTTTGTCACTAGGTGCTGCCGATAATTATGGAGATAAGTCTTCCATTATAACTGTCTTATTGATATTAGCGACACCTTCGTAAAGTTTCTTCTTATATGAATATTTTTTTTTCTTATTTTATACACTTAGTTCTTATTTTCGTGGTTGAAACTTTGTCTACTCCACTCACTGATACCGAGCGAGGTGGCGCAGTGGTTAGCACACTGGACTCGCATTCGGTAGGACGACTGTTCAAACCCGCCTCCGGCCATCCAGCTTTAGGTTTTTAGTGATTTCCCTAAATCGCTCCAGGCAAATGCCGGGACGGTTCCTTTGAAAGGGCACGGTCGATTTCCTTCCCCATCCTTGACACAATCCGAGCTTGTGCCCGTCTCTAATGACCTCGATGTCGACGGGACGTTAAACCCAACCTTCCTTCCACTCACTGATGAACTCATACGATCTCCTCTACGTGGCTCAAGAAATTCTTTATCTTCTTGTGATATGCTGGTCATGTCAATCACATTTTGCCGGGAAATGCCAAATAATTCGAGGGATCACCTTTCCAAATCTGCAGTTTCGTATTTGCTTTAACCGTGTTTCCCGATTTCTCTTTAACGCAGATTTTGGTATTCTTTGTACAGCTTCTGTATAACAGCACGGTTGTTCTTCTCCGTTTTAAGACGGATATTGGTTTCGTTCCATACTTCCTACAGTTTAACACTGGTAGATTTAGCAGCATCCGAAATTGCTTCTTTCATTTCCCTGCTATGGAAAATAAAAACTAAAAGTACTTGCTCCTTTGAAAGGAGCCGAGCTCCAAAACACTCACCATTAGACACCTTTTCTAGCACCCAAATTCCTCTTTTGGTCCCCATTTTAAAGTTCAGTTACCTGCAAAAGATGAAAGAAAACACATGAGAAACACATTAGTGCAAAGCATTTCAGTATTAGAAATTTCACTAGTATGAGATAAAAATGAACAATGTGCATAACCCCTACGCATCATCCAATCTTCTTGAAATTTGGCATGCATATCTTTTATTCATTACTCCGGGAGTAAGCAAAATCATATAAAAATCACATCTCTACAAACATGAAACGTGCTAATATGCTGGTTCTGGATATATGGGGGTAGCCTGTGTCGTCTGTCTTGCCTTTTACAGTTTCTTACTTCCTTCTCATCATGTTTCAGAACCACATTCACTAAATACCTTCTCACTTTTAAACCACCGTTCCGAATCCAACTATACCCGTCCGGACAAAATATGAAAGAGAAACAGCAGATTAATAAAGGAATGGAAAGCATCGCGGTTATGGCCAGAGACAGGCGAATCGGGCACCACCAACCGCCGCCTCAGCGACGGCGTCAACGGAGCTGCGGTGTGGAGGAGATGGGGACGTCAGATCTGTCTGCCGGCCACTGTCTGGTTAGCAGACGCGTTGCCGCTACTTCTCATTCAGGCAGCTCGTCAACTAACATCGAGAGACTGAGTGCACTCCGTTCCAGTCCTCCC
Organism: Schistocerca nitens; assembly: GCF_023898315.1. NCBI lineage: Eukaryota > Metazoa > Arthropoda > Insecta > Orthoptera > Acrididae > Schistocerca > Schistocerca nitens. Next base: position 501,671,325 of record NC_064614.1, on the reverse strand, counting down.
GGAAAAAAAAAAAACCTCTGGCAGTACTGGGAAACGAACCCTGGTCCCCTGCATTGTAGTCAGCCCTGCTGATAACTCAGCTACAAAGACGGACGAAGGGTAACGTAAACTACATTATTTCCTTTGGGCGTTATCGCAACCGTCAACTTGTGAAATGTTTTCCAATCTGATAATACAAAGTTTAACATGACTGTCACCCAACTGGCTACTGAATCTTTATGGTGCAAACTATATAGGCGGTGCTGCATCAAAACTGAGTATCTGAGATAGGGAACTAATGATCTCGTATGAATATTTAGAACTTCACTGACATACATTATTTACAGCTTACAGCGAGTATTTAGACTCATAGCAAGTGTTCAAAATGATGACCACCAGTCTCAATGTACGCGTTGCTACACAATCCACAGAAAGATCTATACCCTGAGTTCAAAATCATTTGACATCAATACCTACACACGTTCTTTATGATAGGGATAAAAGTGCTTATCAACAAATGCTCTTCACAGAAGTGTGAATTTCACGGGTAAATTGATAAGAGCTGGGCTATGAGTTCATATCCCCTAGATTCTAGACCATCTCCTCAAATTCTACAATTCTTTCTCAGAAACCTTGAGTAGCTCTCATGCTTGAGCTACCGATTTTCTCGCAGTCTCTATACAAGGCGATAAATTTATTCCTATTACGACGAAAACTGCTGTGAAACTCCTCTCTAAACATCCGTTAGGCTTCTTGGCACAACTTCCAACTGCACCTTATATTTCATGCAACTCTGCAATACCTCTATCGGCAACCAGTCATGAAGTGTGAGCACTGGCAAACTCCACTGTGTGCGCTTCACCCAATGTCGAGTCGCAAGCAGTTTTTTGTTACTAAACATTAGCAGTTTGCAAACACCTGCTCCCCACGCATTGCTCATTCAAGACCCCGTACCACTTGAAATATTCAATAGTTCTTTATCTCAAAATACCCTGTGGTCTTCTGTCGTCTGTGGCACAGTGGTTAAGTGCCACATAACATATCCAAAGGTCACGCGTCCGCCTACCTGGTCAACGTAAACAATGTGGATCTGCATCGTGGTGCTGAGTTCACGCTAAACTGTAGGTCCCCCTATAACTAACTGGCCAAGTCAGTGCAAAGGTTGGAGGAAAGCTACAGCATACCATTAGCAATAATACCTTGCCTAGAGAACTAATTTGGTATTCAAACCAACCTGTGAGTTGTTGACAGCTTCACTTACCGGCTGTACAATTTTCCCCCTATGAATGAATTCTGACACGCGTCGGAGTTGTCAGAAATCCGTCAAACATACACAAGAAAAACCAAGCTAATGCAGCAACGGAAGCTAAGAGTCTCTACAAATTAGCGACCAGAAAAGTTCTAAAGTTTTAGGAGAATAAAGTTATTAGGAGAAAACAACGGTCTGGACATTTCAAACATTTTTCTTCCCCATTGGCACTTTGTGACCGCTATACAGTCACCAATACAGTCCATCACTATTAATACAGACCAGTCGTGGTTAGATCGTCTCTTATGTCTAAATTTCTCCCTGGGAATATAGTAATGGAACCATAGACAGTAACAATGTTCACTACCGCCTCAATTTTGTTAAAATATTTCAAAAAATTGATGATGAGGAAGGGTGGCCGTAACGCCCTAAGCCTTGTGTATATCAACAAGAGTGCAATCAGGTTGTATGGGAGGTTGTGTAAGATGGAATTAGTAGTAACAGGGTCGGTAGTACGTAGCGAAAGATCTGTAGAGACCACTATCGTGTGCAGAATCGTCCCCGGACGTTGGAATACCCGCGGGAGACTTGTTACACAAGCGCTCTCTGGAGCACTGCAAACACGCAGCCAGCTCAGCTATTCTCTCTCTATCTCTCTCTCTCTCTCTATCCATCTATCTATCATGCCTTTGAATTTCTGCATATATTCCCAATGGTCCATCATTAAAGTCAGTTCATGTTACACGCTACCGAAATGTGGCGCAATGAACACATACATGTTAACGGCGATGAGCACTCAACAGAAACTTCAGTACGTTGGCAGAAAAGTAATCTCTACGACTCGAACAAGAAGGCTATATAAACAAGGATGCAGGTTAGGGTTCAACATGTATTTGACGTCGAGATTTTTAAAGATACTCCTCTAATTTTAATTAATTACGAAGTAATTTAACGAATAGAATGCAAGGTACAAAAACGGAATATTTTATCATCGAAATGTTCATTTCAAATCTGGATTTTTCATTTTATTTGTTAAACTACTTCCTAATTTACAAATCTGAAATTAACTTTTTGACGCTACAATATTCTGTTTTTGTAGTTTATTGTATTTGTTAAATTATTTCGTAATTTACTAAGAAGCACCGTCCATTATTAATTAATAGCCTGTTCCTTAGAATTAATGTTGTATCTTCTCATGTACTCTCACAACATTTTATTATTTTCAGTTGAACTCTTTTACCGTCTTCAATAGCAGCATCACGAAACGTAAAGTAATGTTAATGACTCAATACTTGATTCTACAAAATCCGACGTGTTACACCATGTAACGATATTTTATGGTACTTCTCTGCCGCTTCCTTTCCTTTTTCTGTTGTACATATTGTAAGTAGATGGTACTATTTATGTCTATTTTACATCTGAATACGGTCGGTTGGTAGCACAATCGAACTCGGTCATATCATTTTATAATCTCGCAATCTAGACAGATAAAGGTTAAATTGCAGCCTAGATTGTTGAAAGGGTTCAAGGACAATGGAATACATCTATAATGGAAATCGCATACAGGAGGCTAGTGCGAGAATAGGTCCAGTGTTTGAGAGTCCATATGAAGCAGGCATGAGAAGAGTCGTCGAACTAATTCAGAGATGCGCTGCTAAGACTGATCAATAGAGCCCACACAAATGTATAACAGCAATAAGCTGGGAACTTAAACGGGAGCCCTTGGAAGAAAGATGACTTAGTTCTCGCGAAACGTATTTGGGCAAATTTAGAGAACGTGTATTCGAAGACTACTGTGCGGCCATAACACTAGCACCACCCAGTATCTCGTGTAGGCACCACGAGAGTAATATAAAGAGAAATTATGACACGTACAGAGACATACAGACAGTCAGTCCTTTTTCTCGCTCAATACGCGACTGTAGAAAGAACATCGATAACATTGGTACGATGTACTCTCCGCCATTCTCTGTACAGTGGCTTGCGGAGAATATGTATATATCTAAATGAGATGTAAAGATTTGTTTCCGAAGTGACAGCTTGCACGGAACTCTTATCACACAACACATTCACATTCAATTACACCTATCTTTTCAATCCTAAGTCCCGTCTGTATTTTATCTGCAGAAGATATGCAACACCTGTTGCCCAAATTGTTGGAACGTGTTGACTGTAAATTTACTCGTATTATGCTAAGTCAATGTATTTATTGTAAAAGCAGGAGGGCGGATGTCAAAATTATTTCCGCTTCCTGTCAGCGCTGCAGCAGCGTCGGATTCCGTGCGCCAGTTGAACTCTATTGGCTGGACAGTGTTTTGCTCTCTTAACGTTATGTGGTGGTCCGCAGACTTTTCTCTCGATGTTCCTAGGGTTTTGAGTCCCCGTGCACTATCCTGCTTTCTCGGGTTAGGTCAGAATCTTCTTACGTTTCTATAGCAGCGTCCTGTGAACTAAATCCCTCACACCCTCGGTTTACTGTCCAAGACCAATAGGACTAAAGCATATACGCCTCTCTAAGGTTTCTGCCACCCGCGTAATCCCACTTGTGCAACCCGATACTCAGCATCGGCTTTAAGGATTAACTTGAACACATCTGAATACCTTCTCGCAAAAAAAAAAATGTCGTCGTTCTTTGTAATACAACACTGAGAAAACCGTGATACTTATTCTTATGCATGAAATGTGATTTTCCCGTTGCATTTTAGTACGAAGAGGGTTTTTATTCATTTATAGTTCCCATTCAGATAATAATGTACATTTAGTTTAACTCGGGCTATGGTTTCTTTATAACACAACGGCATCTTCGTCCAAGCGTACCTCCTTTTCATTGCACTACGCCCCAATTATTTCTTTGTTTATACCTTTATTGCTGCTCTTCTAATACAAAATGTCCCTCTGCCCCCACCCACAGCACGCACACACACCAACAAGAAACCAGGTCGGACAATAACAACATTCAAAAATCAGTTGGTACGATTAGGGAAACATGTGGCAAGTTTCGGCGTTGTGCGTCATTTACATAATTATTACTGGTGTATGCTAGGCAAAATAAAAATAAAACAGACAAGTAACTAAACAATAAAACTTGCAGTATTATCGGCACAGTCAAATTAATACATGCCCTATTACTCCAATGCATCCGCGAAATAATAAAGCTGCCCATTCATGAAAACAGAATCCAAATCAACGGGAATAATTTGCTCCTCGAGTCCATCGGGCCAAACGGCCAGTCAGCTAAGACATTCAAGCACACATACAGGAAGACTATTCACAGTACCAGCAATGTTATCAGTTGACGTATCCTTCCATGGACGTAATGAAGACTCCTGGGTACGACTAATCTCGTAACCTGTGGTCAAATACAAATAATCCTTTCAACACAGAAACTATACTGACTTCTTCCCTACAGCTTCAACGTTAACTGAATATATAAAACGAACTTATATTACTATAGCGACAGAAAGTACTACTAAAAACGAAACAAAAATGAAGTCGGAATAGAAAGACAGAAAAAATGTACCATTTAGTATACTTGGCGTACAAAAAGAAAGGCATAAGCGCTGCAATCTGAAAAATGATACATAAGGTGTAATAAGCATGCAGATTCTGAGGATAGTGCCGGTTTGTCATTAGTCGCCGATACTGAATAGGCCTGCGAGCCCGTGCTTTTACGATCTCCAGAGTGACCACCTACACTAACTTCAATCCCGCCTCCGGCCATCCAGCTTTAGTTTCATAGGTAATTTATAGTTTGCTACAGGCAATGTATTACGTATATTAATTTTTGACCGTAAATTCACCACAAAAGTGTCAGACCTATTATCTTTATACAGCGTGTTAAAAAGAAGGTACGGCCAAACTTTCAGGAAACATTCCTCACACACAAATAAAGAAAAGATGTTATGTGGACATGTGTCCGGAAACGCTTAATTTCCATGTTAGAGCTCATTTTAGTTTCGTCAGTATGTACGGTACTTCCTCGATTCACTGCCAGTTGGCCCAATTGAAGGAAGGTAATGTTGACTTCAGTGCTCTTGTTGACATGCGACTCACTGCCCTACAGTACTAGCATCAAGCACATCAGTAGGTAGCATCAACAGGTTAGCGTTCATCACGAACGTGGTTTTGCAGTCAGTGCAATGTTTACAAATGCCGAGTTGGCAGATGCCCATTTGATGTATGGATTAGCACGGGGCGATAGCCGTGGCGCGGTACGTTTGTATCGGGACAGATTGCCAGAAACGAAGGTGTCCCGACAGGAAGACGTTCGAAGCAATTGATCGGCGTCTTAGGGAGCACGGAACATTCCAGCCTATGACTCGCGACTGGGGAAGACCTAGAACGACGAGGACACCTGCAATTGACGAGGCAATTCTTCGCGCAGTTGACGATAACCCTAATGTCAGCGTAAGAGAAGTTGCTGCTGTACAAGGTAACGTTGACAACGTCACTGTATGGAGAGTGCTACAGGAGAACCAGTTTTTTCCGTACCATGTATAGCGTGTGCAGGCACTATCAGCAGCTGATTGGCCTCCACAGGTACACTTCTGCGAATGGTTCATCCAACAATGTGTCAATCCTCATTTCAGTGCAAATGTTCTCTTTACGGACGAGGCTTCATTCCAACGTGATCAAATTGTAAATTTTCACAATCAACATGTGTGGGCTGACGAGAATCCGCACACAATTGTGCAATCACGTCATCAACACAGATTTTCTCTGAACGTTTGGGCAGGCATTGTTGGTGACGTCTTGATTGGGCCCCATGTTCTTCCACCTACGCTCAATGGAGCACGTTATCATGATTTCATACGGGATACTCTACCTGTACTGCTAGAACATGTGCCTTTACAAGTACGACACAACATGTGGTTCATGCACGATGGAGCTCCTGCACATTTCAGTCGAAGTGTTCGTACACTTCGCAACAACAGATTCGGTGACCGATGGATTGGTAGAGGCGGACCAATTCCATGGCCTCTACGCTCTCCTGACCTCAACCCTCTTGACTTTCATTTATGGGGGCATTTGAAAGCTCTTGTCTACGCAACCCCGGTACCAAATGTAGAGACTCTTCGTGCTCGTATTGTGGACGGCTGTGATACAATACGCCATTCTCCAAGGCTGCATCAGTGCATCAGGGATGCCATGCGACGGAGGGTGGATGCATGTACCCTCGCTAACGGAGGACATTTTGAACATTTCCTGTAACAAAGTGTCTGAAGTCACGCTGGTACGTTCTGTTGCTGTGTGTTTCCATTCCATGATTAATGTGATTTGAAGAGAAGTAATAAAATGAGCTCTAACATGGAAAGTAAGCGTTTCCGGACACATGTCCACATAACATATTTTCTTTTTTTGTGTGTGAGGAATGTTTCCTGAAAGTTTGGCCGCACCTTTTTGTAACACCCTGTATATTTCCTTTTAATACTTTTATATGGTAACTGTATTCGTCTTTTACTGTATCACAATTGGTTTCTACAATAGTTATCAATATTTAAAAGTCTGCTACATGTATTCTACCTAATGTGTTTTATCAAATTATGTTTATTAGGTAAATGATGACTACATTTAAGCCCACATTAGCGACATCTATGTAGAATGTAGGCAAACATATTCCTGGTAGCTACTGTACTTTTACACCCCCCCCCCCCCCCCCCCCCCTATGAACCATGGACCTTGCCGTTGGTGGGAAAGCTTGCGTGCCTCAACGATACAGATAGCCATACCGTAGGTGCAACCACAATGGAGGGGTATCTGTTGAGAGGCCAGACACACATGTGGTTCCTGAAGAGGGGCAGCAGCCTTTTCAGTAGTTGCTGGGGCAACAGTCTGGATGATTGACAGATATGGCCTTGTAACACTAACCAAAACGGCCTTACTGTGCTGGTACTGCGAACGGCTGAAAGCAAGGGGAAACTACAGCCGTAATTTTTCCCGAGGGCATGCAGCTTTAGTGTATGATTAAATGACGATGGCGTAAAATATTCCGGAGGTAAAACAGTCCCCCATTCGGATCTCCGGGCGGGGACTACTCAGGAGGACGTCGTCATCAGGAGAAAGAAAACTGGCGTTCTACGGATCGGAGCGTGGAATGTCAGATCCCTTAATCGGGCAGGTATGTTAGAAAATTTAAAAAGGGAAATGGATAAGTTAAAGTTAGAAATAATGGGAATTAGTGAAGTTCGGTGGCAGGAGGAACAAGACTTTTGGTCAGGTGAATACAGGATTATAAATACAAAATCAAATAGGGGTAATGCACGAGTAGGTTTAATAACGAATAAAAAAATAGGAGTGCGGGTAAACTACTACAAACAGCATAGTGAACGCATTATTGTGGCCAAGATAGACACGAAGCACACGTCTACTACAGTAGTACAAGTTTATATGCCAACTAGCTCTGCAGATGATGAAGAAATTGATGAAATGTATGATGAGATAAAAGAAATTATTCAGGTAGTGAAGGGAGACGAAAATTTAATAGTCGTGGGTGACTGGAATTCGACAGTAGGAAAAGGAAGAGAAGGAAACGTAGTATGTGAATATCGATTAGGGCTAAGAAATGCAAGAGGAAGCCGCCTGGTAGGATTTTGCACAGAGCATAACTTAATCATAGCTAACACTTGGTTCAAGAATCATGATAGAAGGTTGTATACATGGAAGAACCCTGGAGATACTAGGAAGTTTCAGATAGATTATATAATGGTAAGACAGTGACTTAAGAACCAGGTATTAAATTGTAAGACATTTCCAGGGCCAGATGTGGACTCTGACCACAATCTCTTGGTTATGAACTGTAGATTAAAATTGAAGAAACTGCAAAAAGGTGGGAATTTAAGGAGATGGGATCTGGATAAACTGAAAGAACCAGAGGTTGTACAGAGTTTCAGGGAGAGCATTAGGGAACAATTGACAGGAATGGGGGAAAGAAATACAGCAGAAGAAGAATGGGTAGCTTTGAGGAATGAAATAGTGAAGGCAGTAGAGGATCAAATAGGTAAAAAGACGAGGGCTAGTACAAATCCTTGGGTAACAGAAGAGATACTGAATTTAATTGATGCAAGGAGAAAATACAAAAATGCAGCAAGTGAAGCAGGGAAAAAGGGATACAACCGTCTAAAAAATGAGATTGACAGGAAGTGCAAAATGGCTAAGCAGGGATGGCTAAAGGGAAACTGTAAGGATGTAGAGGCTTATGTCACGAGGGGTAAGATAGATACAGCCTACAGGAAAATTAAAGAGACCTTTGGAGAAAAGAGAACCACTTGCATGAATATCAAGAGCTCAGATGGAAACCCAGTTCTAAGCAAAGAAGGGAAAGCAGAAAGGTGGAAAGAGTATATAGATGGTCTATACAGGGGCGATGTTCTTGAGGACAATATTATGGAAATAGAAGAGGATGTAGATGAAGAGGAAATGGGAGATATAATACTGCGTGAAGAGTTTGACAGAGCACTGAAAGACCTAAGTCGAAACAAGGCCCCGGGAGTAGACAACATTCCATTAGAACTTCTGACAGCCTTGGGAGAGCCAGTCCTGACAAAACTCTACCATCTGGTGAGCAAGGTGTATGAGACAGGCGAAATTCCCTCAGACTTCAAGAAGAATATAATAATTCCAATCCCAAAGAAAGCAAGTGTTGACAGATGTGAAAATTACCAATCTATCAGTTTAATAAGTCACAGCTGCAAAATACTAACGCGAATTCTTTACAGACGAATGGAAAAACTGGTAGAAGACGACCTCGGGGAAGATCAGTTTGGATTCCGTAGAAATGTTGGAACACGTGAGGCAATACTGACCCTACGACGTATCTTAGAAGAAAGATTAAGCAAAGACAAACCTACGTTTCTAGCATCTGTAGACTTAGAGAAAGCTTTTGACAATGTTGACTGGAATACTCTCTTTCAAATTCTGAAGGTAGCACGGGTAAAATACAGGGAGCGAAAGGCTATTTACAATTTGTACAGAAACCAGATGGCAGTTATAACAGTCGAGGGACATGAAAGGAAAGCAGTGGTTGGGAAGGGAGTGAGACAGGGTTGTAGCCTATCCCCAATGTTATTCAATCTGTATATTGAGCAAGCAGTAAAGGAAACAAAAGAAGAATTCGGAGTAGGCATTAAAATCCATGGCGAAGAAATAAAAACTCTGAGGTTCGCCGATGACATTGTAATTCTGTCAGAGACCGGAAAGGACTTGGAAGACCAGTTGAACGGAATGGACAGTGTCTTGAAAGGAGGGTATAAGATGAACATCAACAAAAGCAAAACGAGGATAATGGAATGTAGTCGAATTAAGTCGGGTGATGCTGAGGGAATTAGATTAGGAAATGAGACCCTTAAAGTAGTAAAGGAGTTTTGCTATTTGGGGAGCAAAATAACTGATGATAGTCGAAGTAGAGACGATATTAAATGTAGACTGGCAATGGCAAGAAAAGCGTTTCTGAAGAAGAGAAATTTGTTAACATCGAGTATAGATTTAAGTGTCAGGAAGTCGTTTCTGAAAGTATTTGTATGGAGTGTATGGAAGTGAAACATGGACGATAAATAATTTAGACAAGAAGAGAATAGAAGCTTTCAAAATGTGGTGCTACAGAAGAATGCTGAAGATTAGATGGGTAGATCACATAACTAATGAGGTATTGAGATTAGATGGGTAGATCACTAACTAATGAGGAGGTATTGAATAGAATTGGGGAGAAGAGGAGTTTGTGGCACGTCTTGACTAGAAGAAGGGATCGGTTGGTAGGACATGTTCTGAGGCATCAAGGGATCACCAATTTAGTACTGGAAGGCAGCGTGGAGGGTAAAAATCGTAGAGGGAGACCAAGAGATGAATACACTAAGCAGATTCAGAAGGATGTATGCTGCAGTAGGTACTGGGAGATGAAGAAAGTTGCACAGGATAGAGTAGCATGGAGAGCTGCATCAAACCAGTCTGAGGACTGAAGACCACAACAACAACTGTACTTTAGTAGCCAGTTGCAAAAATGACGGTGTGGACGAAGTGGCCTATTCTACACTTTATTTTAGATCTACGTAACGATGCTGTGCTGACTATATTTATATGTTTTGGCTTTATCACTTTAGGATGTGGTGTACAAAAGGTACGTTTTACCGTATTTTATCTGTGAATTTCCCTGGTTGTATGATAGTATATTGTGATACGTAATGATGTATTGTGTTGAAAGAAACACTGCTCACTATGTGTATATATTTTTATATTTTAGATCTGAGGATGGTCATTAGTGACTGAAACCGGTCATCGTCAAAAGAATTGATATTGTGATCAAAGACTGAAATAAAAAATATTTGACAGTATTGGATCACTGTTCATATACGCGACTATGTCGCAGCAGGTGCAACTTACGTTTATTTCCCAGCTCCTATGAACGCTGATTTCTCAGACTCAACTTACGACAAGGAGTATGTCAACTTGCACAACGTCTGGAGTGCGTTTGCATAGTTGTAACATTTCCGTACATATACTTTTACGAATTTATCTCACAATTTCAAACGATCTTTTCATCATTTATTAATAATAAAAAAGTTAAGTGTTAACAGCGTCGGTTCCACAACTGGTCAGTATCACCCGGGTGAAATGAAAATCTAAAACCAAAAGCTATTCCAACTGGCCCAAGTCTCCCTTCATAATAATAACTTTAACATTGGTTATAGCAATGAACATATAGTATTTTAATAATGTCAGTGTCATTAAAAATATGACAAACATTTTCCTCATTACGCTCCGGTCGAGTGTAACGAAATACTGACATAATGCATGGTAGCAGTACAAAAGGAATCACATCAAGACAAGAGGAGGATCGAGTCACAGAAATGCTGAAAAACCAGAACTGAAAGACGCTTGAAGACAACCGCCAATTATTCCGTGAAATCCTGCATACAAACTGGACAAACGTCCGGGTTATATGGTCGTATCCGACGAAACTTGAACTTATTATTACTGACGTTTCGTGAAAAGCTGCGTTTTTTGTCTTCAGAAGTACTCCTAGGCCCGCTGACAGGTCGGATGTTGAAGAGAAATAAATGCCATAAAAAGGGGGCGTGGTAGATGTTTAAACTGATTGGCAAAGAGAACGCGTATCAAAGATAAAACTTAACTATTCAATTGTCATATGTCAAAGATAAAACTTAACCATCGATTCCATAATACTACTGTTCACATATCACTAACCTTCACTACCTTTTCTTTTCTATTACAAACGTCCCATGTTTACATACCACGCATGAATATACGTCTGAAGGAATGCAGAAAGTCTTTACTGTCTAGAGAAAGTAGAAAAATTAGCTTTAGTAGAGAATGATCTTCATTCAGGAAACCATGAGATGAACGTTTCCGAAACCAAAGTTTTATTTTCAATGACAAAGTTTTATCAACGGCTATATAGACCAAAGAAACAAACATTGGGACAATGTTAACAGAAAAGAAGCAGCCATGAAACTCAAGGCTATATGAACAGTTGCTCTACAGAATCGATGGACCTTTTATATTTGACAGACGAGTGTTCGACAATTAAGTTTCATCTTAGCCAAGGATTCTCTCTGCAGACCATATGTGGGCTTCTACTACGCCCCCTTTTTACGGTATTTATGTCCTTCTCCGACGTACGAGTGTAACTCGTTCCTTGAGTCGGCATGTCTCAGCGGAACCAGGAGTACCTCTGAAGATGTCCAACGCAGCTCGGGACAAAACGTCAGGAACAATAACATTTCATCGCTACGCCCATACAACACGGAAGTTTCAACAGCCAGTATAAAGCGATGAATGCGAAAATATACTTTAGCTCCCTACGTATCGCTTCAGCAGAGACCGCGAAGAAAATTAGACTAATTAGAGGAAGCGCGCAGCGTCTTAAGCAGTCATTCTTCCCACGCTCCACAGGCGATTGGAACGGGGAGATATGCTAATATGTGGTAGAATACTAAGTGCCCTTTCCCATCCTCTACAGAGTGGTTTGCCGAATATGTACGTAGATGGAGAATAGTGTTGACAGTGTTATAGCAACTTAGGCAATATAAATCTTCCAAAGCCGAAAACGCTTGGATTCTCCCGGCTAGAGCCGTTGAAATGAAATGATCGTATGGCATTTATTGTGTTCGACTAGTGTCTGTTGGATATAACAAACCTTACGGCTACTTCGTGAGTTAACCGAAGTGTGATACCACTTTCTCTTTAGTAATATTTATTTCGATTTTCGGCTGCACTCATGTTTCTCACATAATTACGCAATACACTGGTGCATATACTAAATTTTATATTTTTCCAAATTTGGCCATAACATAATAATAATAATATTGATAATTTTCATGCTTCAGTGAGAGAATGCTGTGCGCCGAAAATCAGCTGAGGTTTCTCCTGTTGAGAAAATGGAAGGAGCGATTTCTTCCTTAACTTGAAATAAATTTTTTTACCCAAAATCGCTTTAATAAATATTTATTATTGACGACCGGTTCCGACAGCTGAAACTGTCATATTCCGATATGTAACACAAAGCATTTATATAGAGTACATCTACCAACATGTAATTTGGAAAAAAATTGTAGTTTGACAGTACAAGTATGGGAATGAAAATTGAACATTTTCATACCTTAAAAACATTTTTGTTCATAAATCGTGTTCCATTATAAGTTTATCACAGACACCATGTCGTCATTATGATGGAAGATATGCAGCACATTGTACATAGGTTTTGTCAGAACTATACCATATGCAGATACATTGCACTTCGTCCAAATGGATATGTTCACACACGTAGCACTCCACTGAGGCTTGTTACTTCTCAAAGTGCACGATATGTAGTAAGAATGCACATTTGTACATATATTTACGTTTACATGACGCTTATATATATCATGGATACATCTCAGTCAAAGTAAACGGTGCAAATGGAATGACAGTGAGGACGGCGTGCACATTGTTGCAGCCTCCAGCTCGTTCTTACGTAGCTATCTTAAAAGAAGAACGTGAATTATTTTCTTTCTTTTGTTAATAGTCCTTTAACCTGTATTTGTAATTTTAAATTTAAAGAGAAAATAATCTACGTTTTGTTTTTAAGATACCCAAGCAAGAGCCATCTAGTGGCTGCAACTATGTACAAGCCTTGCCTGTCACCCAACTGCACAGTGTACTTCGACTGAGATGTATGCATGATGTACACAACATTGCCACGTAAATGTAAACATTTTTAGAAATGCGCATTTTTACTATATAGTGCACTGTACGAATTAACAAGCCTCAGTGGAGTGCTATGTGTGTGAACATGCCCATTTGCACAAAGTGCTTTTTATCTGTATATGGTTTTAGTTTTGACAAGACCAATATATAATGTGATGCACGTTCTGCACCATAATGTCGACATGGCATAAGTGATAAACTCATAATGGAACATAATTTAAAACCAAAAATTTTCTGACGGTATGAAATAGTACAATTTCCCTTACCTTACTTGTACTGTCAAACAAAAAAATTTTCACAAATAATGATGGTTGATGAAGTCAATGTAAACGCATTACGCTACAGATCAGATAGTGACAGTTTCAACTGTGGAAACGAGTCGTCAATAATAAATATCATATTAGTCGTCTTGTCTGTAAAGTTTCTACACAAATTTCACTTTACAACAGTTAAACCCGTTCTACTTCATGCCCCAACAATACCTTAATGTAAGTAGCGCCTAATAATAATAATAATAATAAAAACATAGCTCTTATGTACGTCACATTATTTATGAAATTTTTTTGAACCTTCGTAAGTCTCTTGTAAAATTTAGTTATTTTTGAGTTCCCATTATCTAGTTTCAGGAGTCTCAAATATGTGCTGAAATAGCAGTGACGAATGCTTGAAGAGTACATTATTACGATACTAAATTCCAAGAATGATTTTTAGGTAGTACTGTAAAAACTACTATCGCCACGACAGGTGACACACGCCGTGTTCGCGCGCCCGGCGCCTTTAGTTGGCAGGGCTATCGCTCGCCGTGTTCGTTGACCTAAAAGCATGGGCAGCACGCACGCGGCCGCTCCACCCACTGACCTTAACTCACCCCCGACACCTACCTCCGCGATGCGCGTGACTTACCCTTTCCACTTTACACCGCGCGCCAGGACGGCGAAGCATCTCTGGACCACTCCGGGCTTACAAAATTGCACAAATCTTATAATGGAACTGAGGAAAACGCAGTAGCAGAGATGACTCACGCCACATCGAGTGTTTCACACAAATATGTATACATCAGGTCATAGCCAGAGCTAATTTCTGTGGTACATACGCCGCGGACTGTTATTTTCGGCGCTACCAGAGCCAAATTGGGATTTCGCGCAATGTTACGACATTCTGCAGCGCCTGGGTAACAGTGCTTGCTAACGATGCCTTGTTAGCTGAGAAGTGATTATATGGGCGAAATTCTAGACTCCGTCTTCTTAAGCGACGACGGTGGCAGATAATGAGATTTATGCCTCCCCTTCAGGGATGGAGTTTCACGCAATATCACATTATTCCACAAACTTCAGAGCGAGATCGGTTACAGTAGCGCTGATAGTACCTCTCACTGCTCCACAGGCAACTTGCTGCCAATCGCTTACGTTCTCGCTTCCCACGCCCGGGTTCCCGGGTTCGATTCCCGGCGGGGTCAGGGATTTTCTCTGCCTCGTGATGGCTGGGTGTTGTGTGCTGTCCTTAGGTTAGTTAGGTTTAAGTAGTTCTAAGTTCTAGGGGACTGATGACCATAGATGTTAAGTCCCATAGTGCTCAGAGCCATTTGAACCATTTGAGCCAATCGCTTATCTTTCCCTCCTGCTTTGTTCGCCCTCAGAACACATTCTCGTTGTCATAATGATTCATTATTCGTCTTGTTCATTACTGTCGCCGTCGTCGTCATCGTCGCTGTTGTTGTTGTAGTGGTTGCGGTTCAGAGTCCGAAGACTGGTGTAATTCTGCCATCCACACTATCCCGTGCAAGTTTCTTCATCTCTGTGTAATTACAAAAACGTATAGCTATTTGGACCTACTATGTCCTCACAATAGTCGAGTCCTGATGTTTCTGGATGTGTCCTCTCAACCGACCCCTACTTTCAATCAAATTGTTTCATAAAGAAGCTTACTCCTCGACTCGATTCAGTTTCTTTCCAGTGGTTATCTTCTCTACCCAACTTAACTTCATCTTTCTTCTGTAAAACTACATTTCAAAAGTTTCTATTCCCTTCTTGTCTGAAGCGTTTCTTCTTCAAGTTTCCTTCCCATACAAAACTACGCTCCATACAAATACCTTCAGGAAAGACTTCCCAATATTTACATTCGATGTAACACATGTGTCTTTTTCAGAAATGATTTTCTGACTTTTGCCACTCTGAATTGGGCTGTTGGGGCACTCTACGTTTTGTATAATTTGAAAAGAGGCAAAAATCGCGATTCGCGAATCATGCTACAGGACTTCAGTCACTCACTGTCCAGTTTCTGTATTATTTGGCCTAATGAAGAAGTACAGCATTATATGGCGCTGAAAGGAAGAGCCTTTTGGGAGGAACAGTCTCCTATGTCTACTACACGCAGTTCTCTTCGCAATGTTAGTTCGGAAACTGGTGGAGATGGACCTGCCGTCACTGACGGAAGTAATTCGATTGTCACTGACAAGGCGCTCCCTGTCTTTCGGCCCCTGTCCCTACGCCGTGCTACGTCGCTGTCAGTGGTACGCTATTCGTCGTGGACACCTTAGACAGTCTTCATCGATGCAGCAACAAACCGAGCAACTTCATTCATACCGTGGTCATGGTCAAGTCCCAACACGATAGCGCTTTTCTGTAACTGTGTCATATCTCCACGTCGATCCATACTGCTAAGCTGTTCACTAAAACTGACTAGTGCAAACACGCCATTTCACTGCCACTATTAACGTGAGTGTAATGGGTCACGTGACCAGTTGGTACCAGTTCTACACCGTCTACAGCGCTACGAACTACCAGTGACATCTTATAAAGGGATGACAGGTGTGCCGGCCGCGGTGGTCTCGCGGTTCTAGGCGCGCAATCCGGAACCGTGCGACTGCTACGGTCGCAGGTTCGAATCCTGCCTCGGGCATGGATGTTTGTGATGTCCTTAGGTTGGTTAGGTTTAAGTAGTTCTAAGTTCTAGGGGACTAATGACCACAGCAGTTGAGTCCCATAGTGCTCAGAGCCATTTGAACCATTTTTGATGACAGGTGTTTCGTATGGTGAGCTGTTCTTCTGATAAATACCAAAAGAACAGGTCACGGATGTACAGGGCGGCACTTTTCTACCTGCCTACACATCGCCTCGCTCCTAACTGGCTACTGTTCCTCCATATGGGCGGCGGCTTTCCAGAAGTTCACCGCCGTGAGACTTTACGAACACAGGAAGGCGCTGTCTTCTGTCTTGTGGCCTCAGTACGGTATTGTGATTTCCTATTCTACTGGAAATAATTAATGAATCGCTGGGAAGTCGATAAGGCATCTGTAAATATTGCATTACAGTACTATGTGTTAAGGCACTGTGTATCTGGTATTTTCATGAAGTAACCTGATTATCCCGTCTACTGTAAACTGGGGTTGGTATCGTCTTTAGCGAGGCATTTAGGATACACTACTGGCTCCACATGAATTCTGACATAGAAAATACTCCAATACTTTCATTAACTGTTACTTTTGGACGTAGACTCATGCTCTTCCACGTGGTCCAATAATGTAGTCAACGTAAGGATGACTTTTCCCACGCTTATTTCTAACGCTCTGACTGAATATTCAGGGGCTGGTGCACAGCACCGTCGGACTGGTCATCGGCCGCCGCCATACGGATTAAGAGTAAGATGACATTAAGTGCTATGTGTGGAATCGTAGCCAGTCGATACCACGCAGGGGGCAACCGTTCCGTGTGCAGAGGTTGGCACTAGAGATTTCACTGTTGTCCGACAGCGGCAACGGCAGCGAACGGCGCCGCCCTAACTCTGCTAGCACGTATACCACGCCTCCTGAGCTGGGGCGCCAACTGCGTCATGGATCACGTGGATGAAGTGACTGCCCGACTGGACACTAACCCAGTTCTAGCCGAGTTCTTGCCTAGTTGTCGGGTACTTGCAGTTAGCAGCAGTCAAGGATCGTTAGAGAGCGGTCGGAACTCACTCTGCGAAATTAGTACATCAGAACTGGCCTCAAGTCTTACGTTTAGTTCAATATTGTTGACTGCTGAAGTGTTTAATGTCTCCCGGCTTTGCCAAGGGGTTCTATATGGATTTCGACAAGGGTGCTCTGTACTAAACTTGAGTGTAATACAATATTTCTCTCAGTGATTGTGATTTCTAACTCTTTTGATTTCTGCGTCATGCACCGCACCACTGGGACATTGCACTTCTGGCAACGAGACGCACTTTATCACTTCACAATCAGCAATACTTTGGCCATTCGTCAAACGAAAAAATAAAAGGTGATATTTTATAGGACGACTGAGCTGTTGAAGACATCATTTGGAAATATTCAAGAAGGGAGATAGGCTACTCACTGTAATAAACTAGTTGCCACAAACGCTGTTTGTCCTCAAGTTTGCAATGGTGTAAGGTATGGTGAGAACACTGGGAAGTCATGCCCATGTTGCTGTCGATGAGAGCACCGGTCTGCTCCCGTGAAAAGGGATCTCACGACAATGGTCGCTTTATTGACAGTCCGTAGTGATCCAGAGGTCATTGCGCAGTCCGTATGGATGACTATCTTGTTGCTTAAATATTCGTTTCCTTAGTCACGGTACGTGGCGTGGCTACACGTTCATGCGTGACCAAATGAAGAATATGTCCGTTCGTCCTCTCGGGCGCTGGTCGAGCAGAGCCGCTTATTTTCTGCATGGCGTTGAGTGTGGTCCTATAGAATCCGTCCAAGGGAAGCAGCAGCATCACTGAATGAAAACCTGCAGTCTCGATACGTCACGGAGCTGCAGCTGCTTGAGGGGAGGGGGGGGGGGGGGGGGGTAGGGCGTCAAACGGGCCGACTTCGAGAAGGAGAGGCACCACAGGACATTTTAATTTGCACTGTCTATACTTTTACAAATAAATTTATAAAACTTTGTCAGCATGACCAGGAAGGATTCAGGATTCACAGTCATAGCAGTGGAAGTTGAAAAACACAAAAATAATATTTTTAAATGTGAAATTTCATGATTTTTTTCACTTACTGTCGGCTGCATTTGCTGCTATAGGTACACTTTTCTTCATAAGTAAGAGAGATTCTTCGATGAATTTTGCACAGCTTACAAACCATACTTACAGGTGTATGAAACTCTAGAATTTATTTCATCTATGGAAAAATGAATGGGCTGTTACGTTTTAAACTTCGTGTTTAGAGAAAACTCGAATTTTATAGTTAATTATCTCAATTTTTACCACAGTTTTTAACAGATTTGGGAAATTCTAGAGTTTCATACACCTGTAAGTATGGTTTGTATGCTGTGCAAAATTCATCGAAGAATCTCTTACTTATGAAGAAAAGTGTACCTACAGCAACAAATGCAGCCAATACCAAATGAAAAAATGATGAAATTTCACATGTAAAAAAAATTGTTTTGTTATGTTTTTGAACTTCCTCTGCTATGAGTGTGAATCCTGAATCCTTCCTGGTCATGCTAACAAAGTTCTATGAATTTATTTGTAAAAGTATAGACAGTGTAAATTAAAATGTCCTGTGGTGCCTCTCCTGCTCCAAGTCGGCCCGTTTCACGTCCTACCCCCCTTAACTTCAACACCTGCTGTTAGTGGCTTCTCCTTCTCAACCGAGACTGAACACCATTTTCTCACAAACAAACATCATTCAAATGCGATTTCTGAATTAAAAACGCGTTTTGCAATCTTTCCTTCCACGCAGACTATAGACTTTGTGAGGGTGCAACGAAATACTCATCACTTGCATATCCAAGCATGCAGTAGACTTAATACCAATCTGACGCAAGCTGTATGTTCCTGGTAAAACAAAATCCCATTTGACGTCAAGTTTCGTGGCACACGCGGACAATCAACAAAGGCCGCAGCCAACTGAGTGGCGCTGCGCGCAGCTGCAGACACTTGACAGGGAGTGGAGCACAGCGCAGCCCGGGCCTAGGGCAGCAGCAGCTGCGGCGGCGCCATCACTCACCGCTGCCGCCGGCGCTGCAGACCAACATTTACGGCCGGTTCGCCAGAAATATGAGCCCTACACTGGAAAAACTTCGTGCGACGACTTTTTGCGAGCCATGCACCGAGCCCGTGGAGCCCATTACAGGGATGAAAACTGACGGTTGGGCAAAGGCTGTCCATCATCAGGCCATCTCAAACACTCGCTATAATGTAGCGGGTCCATAAACCTTCAGCTGTGTTGCACACAAGAGCGACCAGCAAAACTAAAATGTTAAGCGGCATATATTTATTCTGGAAACCACACAATAAAGCACTGACAATACACAGCTAAGCGTTTAGAGAGTACGGTATCGTCGTGTGGTAGTCTGCGTTTGAGAGTAAATTCGAATGAGAGGGAGTTCATAAATACAATTTACGGTACAGTACTTGGCTATTCCTGCTGTGGTCTTCAGTCCAAAGACTGGTTTAATGCAGCTCTCCATCCTGCTTCATCCTGTGGAACCCTCTTCATCTCCGACTAACTACTGCAACCACAGCCTTCTGAACTGCCTGCTGTATTCATCTCTTGAGCCCGCATCTCGTGGTCGTGCGGTAGCGTTCTCGCTTCCCACGCCCGGGTTCCCGGGTTCGATTCCCGGCGGGGTCAGGGATTTTCTCTGCCTCGTGATGGCTGGGTGTTGTGTGCTGTCCTTAGGTTAGTTAGGTTTAAGTAGTTCTAAGTTCTAGGGGACTTATGACCACAGCAGTTGAGTCCCATAGTGCTCAGAGCCATTTGAACCATTTTTCATCTCTTGGTTTCCCTCTACGATTTTTACCCCCCTCAAATCCCTCCCGTGCTAAAATGGTGATCCCTTGAAGCCTCAAATGTGTCCTACCAACCGATCCCTTCTTCTAGTCAGGTTGCGCCACATATTTCTCTTCTCCCAAATTCTACTCACCACCTCATTAGTTACGTGATCTACCAAACTAATCTTCAGTAGCATTTCACTGCAAAAAATTCTATTCTCTTCTTCTCTAAATTGTTTATCGTCCGTATTTCACTTCCATACATGGCTACACTCCATAAAATTACTTTCAAAAAAGACTTCCTGACACATCAATCTATACTCAATGTAAACATATTTCTTTTCTTCAGAAACGCTTTTCTTGCCATTGCCGGTCTACATTTTATATCCCCTCTACTTCGAGCGTCATCAGTTATTTTGCTGCCCAAATACCAAAATTTATCTACTGCTTTAAGTGTGTCCTTTCCTAATATAATTCCCTCACCATCACCTGATTTAATTCGACTGCATTCCATTACCCTCCTTTCAAGATACTGTCCATTCCGTTCAACTGCTCTTCCAAGTCCTTTGCTGTCTCTGACAGAATTACAATGTCATCGGCGAACCTCAAAGTTTTTAATTCTTCTTCCTGGATTTTAATTCCTACTCCGAATTTTTCTTTTGTTTCATTTACTGTTTGCTCAATATTCAGATTGAATAACATCGGGGATAGGCTACAACCCTGTCTCACTCCCTTCACAACCACTGCTTCCCTTTCGTGACTCTCGACTCTTATAACTGCCATCTGATTTCTGTACAATTTGTAAATAGGCTTCAGCTCCCTGTATTTCACCTCAGTTACCCTCAGGACTTCGAAGAGTGTATTCCAGACAACATTGTCAAAAGCTTTCTCTAAGAGTACAAATGCTATAAACGTAGGTTTGCCTTTCCTTAACCCATCTTCTATGAGAAGTCGTACAGTCAGTACTGCCTTGCGATCTCCTACATTTCTCTGGAATCCAAACTGATATTCCCCGAGATCGGCTTCTATCCGTATTCCCATTCTTTTGTAAAGGATTCGTGTTAGTATTTTGCAGCCATGGCTTATTAAACCGGTAGATAGTTCGCTAATTTTCACATCTGCCAGCACCTGCTTTCTTTGGAATTGAAATTATTATATTCTTCTTGAAGTCTGAGGGTACTTCGCCTGTCTCATACATCTTGCTCACCAGATGGCAGAGTTTTGTCATGGCTGGCTCTCCCAACGCTATCGGCACCTCTGACGGAATGTTGTCTATTCTCGGGGCCTTTTTAGATTTTGATCTTTCAGTGTTCTGTCACATTCTTCATGCAGTAGCACATCTCCCATCTCATCTTCATCTACGTCCTCTTCCATTTCCATAATATTGCCTACATGTCCATCTTCCTTGCATAGACCCTCTATACACTTCTACCTTTCTGCTTTCCCTTCTTTGCTTAGGAGTGGTTTTCCATCTAAGCCCTTGATATTCATACAGGCGGTTCCTTTTTCTCCAAAGGTTTCTTTGATTTTCCTGTATGCGGCATCTATCTTACCCTTACCGATATATGCTCCTGCATCCTTACTTTTGTCCTCTAGCCATTGCTGCTTAGCCATTTTGCACTTCCAATCGATCTCATTTTTTAGACGTTTGTGTTCCCTTTCGCCTGCTTCATTTACTGCATTTTTATATTTTCTCCTTTCATCAATTAATTCCAATATCTCTTCTGTTCCGAGAATTTTCACTAGCCCTTGTCTTTTCACCTACTTGATCCTCCGCTGGCTTCACTATTTAATCTCTGAAAGCTACCCATGCTTTTTCTACTGTATTCGTTTCCCCTGCTCTTTTCAATGTTCCGTAATGCTCCCTCTGAAACTCTCTACAACTTCTGTTTTTGTTTTCAGTTTATCCAGGTCCCATCTCCTTAAATTTCTACGTTTTTGCAGTTTCTTCAGTTTTAATCTACATTTCATAACCAATGAATTGTGGTCAGTGTCCGCATCTTCTTACAATTTAAAACCTGGTTCCGAAATCTCTGCCTTACCATTATATAATCAATCTGAAACCTTGCAGTGTCTCCAGGTCTCTTCCACGTATACAACCTACTTTCATGATTGTTGAACCAACTGTTAGCTAAGATTATACTCTGTGCAAAATTCTACCAGGCGGGTTCCTCTTTCATTTCCCTCTTTCACTCCCTTTTCCCCAGTCCATATTCACCTACTATTTTTCTTTCTCTTCCTTTTCCTACTATCGAGTTCCAGTCCCCCATGACCATTATATTTTCGTCTTGTTTAACTATCTGAATAATTTCTTTTATCTCATCATACATTTCTTCTATTTCTTCCTCATTTGCGGAGCTAGTTGGCATATAAACTTAAACTACTACGGTGGGTGTGAGTTTCTTGTCTATCTTGGCTACAATAATGCGTTCACTATGATGTTCATAGCAGCTTATCCACGTTCTTATTTTCTTATACATTATTAAACCAACACCTGCATTACCGCTATGTGACTTTGCAATTATAACCGGTATTCACCTGATCGGAAGCCCTGTTATTCGAGAGATGGAACACTAATTCCCACTATAACTAACTTTAACCTATCAATTTCCCTTTTCAAATTTTTTAAACTATCAGTCGGATTACGGGATCTGACATTCCACGCTCCGATCCCTAGAACACCAGTTCCGTTTCTCCTAGTAACAACGCCCTCCTGAGTAGTCCCCGTCCGGAGATCCGAATGGGGGACTATTTTAACACCGGAATAGTTTATCGAAGAGGATGCCATCATCATTTAACAACACAGTAGAGCTGCATACCCTCGGGAAAAATTAGACTGTAGTCTCCTCTTGCTTTCAGCCGTTCGCAGTACCACCACAGCAAGGCCGTTTTGGTTTATGTTAAAACGCCAAATCAGTCAATCATCCCTGCAACTACTGAGAAGGCTGCTGCCCCTATTCAGAAATCACACGTTTCTGTGGGCTCTTAACAGATACTCCTCTGTTGCGGTTGCACATATGGTAAGGCTATCTGTATCGCTGAGGCAAGCAAGCCTCCCCAACAACGGAAAAGTCCACGGTTCATGGGGAAGTTATAGAAAATCAACTGTACCCAAGTGCATACAGCGTGTTTGAGGTAATGCGTTTTCTCTGTAACTTATCAATAAGTGAGCGGAATACTTATTTACGTAGGTAAACGTAAGAAGGTTACTTTTTCTGCAGACTTACGAGCATACTATATTTAGTCAATTTTCAGCAAAGAATTCTAATTTTTTAAACAGAACAGTATTTTTTGTCCATCATGTAGCTGATGTTCTCGTATATAAAACAACTGTGTACAAACCAATTTAAAGAAAAATATAACCATATTAGTTTCTGGGGTGGAAGCAACATGCTGTACATACATGGTCGAGTTACATTCATGTGACCACCGCTCATGTTCCACGTTAACATGCAGAACTACTCACAGACGGCAGGTGGTAGCAACAGCAGTGGAGGGTATATATAAAGCGTGTCGGGGCGATGCCGAAAACAGCGCCGTTGTTGTCGTATTGCAGAAACGAAGTGATTTATCTGCGCCCAAAAGGGCATGGTCATTGCAATTTGGGCCGAGGGTGAAAGCATATCCGAAACGGTGACGTCTATAAACTGTTCGCGTGTAGCCATGGTTAAAGTATACTGTGCATGGCTAAATGGCTTTGTCTAAAACCAGCACCGATGTAACTGTGCTGCACCACGGGCCACAGATGACAGGGGTGAACGACGGCTGTGGAGATGTGTACGGGCGAACAGACGTACAGTTGTTGAGGAACTGACAGACTAGATGAACCAAGGGTCAACCAAGAGAGCCTCCTCAAGGACCGTTCGGCGAACGTTGCTGTGCACGGGGTTCCACAGCAGGCGCCTGGTTCATGCATCCATGCTGACGGCTATAATTTGCACCAAATAACTGCAACCGGACGTCAACTGAGTGGCGAGAGCTGGCCTCTTTGCGCGATTCACGTACTATGCTACATCAGATAGATGACTGACTGCATATACCGCACGAATCATCCGAAAGCAAACACACTGCAACAAACATCGGGACGATCCAGGCCCGATAAGGGAGAGTTTTGGTCTGGGGACTGTTTTCGTGGCATTGCCTCGGAGATGTAGTCATTCTGGAACGCCCAATAGATCAATACAATTATGCATTTATCCCTGGAGACCATGTCCAGCCCTACATGCAGTTTTCATTTCTTCGGCACGATGGCATCTACCAGCACGACAATGCAATGTGTCACGCAACTCGCAGTGAACATGCGTGGTTCGAAGAGCACCAGGAATAGTTTACCGTACTCCCCTGGCCACCAGAGTCTCCGGATTTAGACCCAATCGAGAATCTGTGGGACCACCTCGATCGGGCTGTTCGCTCCATGGATCCTCAACAGCGAAACGTAGCGCAGCTGGCCAAGACACTGGAGTCGGCATGGCTGTACATTCCTGTCGGTACCTTCCAGAGTCGCACTCATTCCCTTCCTGACGCCTCGCAGCGGTCTGCGCTGCAAAAGGTGGTTATTCAGGGTTTTGGCAGGTCACATTAATATCACTGGACAGTGTAATCGGCTGTGTTCGCTCACAGCGGAATATCAGTTTGAGTGAGTTGTTCAAATGAGTGCACACTTTTCCGAATGCAGAATTCAATGTGGTATCTAAAAGAGCTGTGGATGAGACAAAGTTGTTGATACCATGGTGCGACAGCCTTCCACGATGCACCGTTTGGATCCATATTCGATTAGAGTGTAGAATGTGTACTTCCACTGCTGTATACAACGCAGGTCAGAATGTACAGACAAACGTGGTTCCATCTGCCACGGATATTGCTGCGGAATACAGATGGAGTACACATCCAGCCAGTGCACTGACATGCTATAAGTGTTCGGCGAATACCGACACGATGTCAATGATGGCCAAAGAGCTCTACTAGCCTTTACGCTCTTACGCGCTGAACTAGGACTTCGAGAAAAAGGTAGATCGAGAAGGCGCGATGATAACCAACGAAGAGCAGCGAGAAGTGAGGATACGGAACGGTTTGTTTCACCTGCACTATACCGCCATCCTCATGTCAGCTTACAAGAAGTTCCCAGGGTCAATGGCCTTATAGCTCTGTAGTGAATAACACACCATAACAAGGTTTTCTAGCCGGCCGCTGTGGCCTAGCGGTTCTAGGCGCTTCAGCCCGGAACCGCGCTGCTGCTACAGTCGCAGGTTCGAATCCTGCCTCGGGCATGGATGTGTGTGATGTCCTTAGGTTAGTTAGGTTTAAGTAGTTCTAATTCCAGGGGACTGATGACCACAAATGTTAAGTCCCATAGAGCTTGGAGCCATTTGAACCAAGTTTTACTGGTACCACCAGCCACTGAAGCAAGAACTGCACGGGAACGATTTCAATCGGAGAATTACTTCCTGAGTATTCAATCTGGATGCCTTAAAAACTGTTACGTACTCTGACGAATCCACGTTCACAAACTGTGGTGACAGAGCAAGTTAGTGCAGTGATTAGCACACTAGACTGGCATTAGGGAGTACGACGACTCGAAACGGCGTCCGGCCATCCAGATTTAGGTTTCCCGTCATTTTCCTAATTCTCTTACGGCAAGTGCCGGGATGGTTCTTTCGAAAAGGTCGGCCGATTTCTTTCTCCATCCCTCCATAATCCGAGCTTCGGCTACGTCCCTAATGACCTCCCTATGGACGAGACGTTAAACACTAATCTCCTTTTCCTCCTCCTCCAAATTGTGTTGCAACGAACCGTCCTAATGTGTATTACGGGGTCAAAGAAAGTGAACAACTGATTTCCTGGAATATAGTTAGGACGCCGCGGTCCTCAGGAATGGTCCGGACGATCGTCAGAATTAACACGAGGACATATCTTTTTATGGGGATATCTAAGGTGTCATGTTTATGTCATCGAACTCACAAACCCAGATAACTTAAGCTTGTCTCCAGCAACATTACATATTGTCCGCAGGCCATTTAGAAGGCGAACTGAGTTTTGCGTTCAGGACAATGGGCAAACATTTGAACATCTCACATACACATCCGACACCGGAGCATCTCTCTCAACACACCCAATTATGTACAGCAAGTTGTATTCACCCGGAAACCCTGAATATTTCTAGCTCCCTTACGAAAATGGATAGAAATTTGACTTAAACTGATTTGTGCGTATTTGGTAAATACACCAGCAACATGACATAGGAAATAATATTTTATTTAAAAAATTATAACTTGTTTCTGTAACTCTCTGGAAAATAACTAATAAACTACGTTCGTAACTCCGCAGAGATTATAACGTTCATTACGTTCACCTATCTAAATAAATATTCCTCTCACTTATTAATTTGTAACTCAGGGGGATAGACCACAGCCCTGTCTCACTCACTTCCAATTATTGTCTCCCTTGCAAGACAATCATCTTCTGAAACTGCAGTCTGCTATATTCACAAGTTGTAGATGCGCTTTCACTCCCTCTGTTTTATCTGTGCTT
Organism: Schistocerca nitens; assembly: GCF_023898315.1. Lineage (NCBI taxonomy): Eukaryota > Metazoa > Arthropoda > Insecta > Orthoptera > Acrididae > Schistocerca > Schistocerca nitens. Next base: position 501,644,657 of record NC_064614.1, on the reverse strand, counting down.
CTTTCAAAAGTTCAAAGACTGTATTCCAGTCAACACTTTCAAAACCTTTCTCTAAATCTACAAATGCTAAAACTTAGGTTTACCTTTCTTCCGCCTATCTCCTAAGATAAGCCGTCGAGTCAGTGTTGCCTCGCCTACTCCATTTCTCAGAAACTCAAACTGGTCTTCGCCGAGGTCGGTTTCTATACGTTTTTCCATTCTTTTGTAAATAAATCGCGTCAGTATTTTGCAATCAGGGCTTATTGCACTTATGCTTCGCCGATACAAACACCCTGAATAATTGGTAGAATATTTTTATCATGGTATTCACAATAATTCTGAGGGTCATGTCGTCTCCTCTAGATGCCTTCTTTCGATTGAGGCCTTTCAGTGTTATTTCAAATTAATAGCACAGTATCTTATCTCTTAGCTCATCTTCATCTACTTTTTCTTCCATTTCCATAATACTGCCTCCAAGCTCGTTTCGTTACTACAGCCATGCTATATATTCCTTCCGTCTTGACTTAGTGCTGACTTGCCATCTGAGCTCTTGAGATATATATATATATATATATATATATATATATATATATATATATATATATATATATATATATATATATACAGCTACTTCTCTTTCCTCCAAAGGCCCCTTTAATTTTCCTATAGGTGGTATCTGTCTTTCTCACAGTTATGCGTGCTTCTACAACTTTGCATTTCTCCTCTAACCAGTCCCTATTTTCCACTACGCACTTTAAGTCAGTATCACTTTTAGACGTCTGTGCTCCACTTTGCGTGCTTTATTTGTTATATTTTGATGTTTTACTTAATTAAATTCAGTACTTCGTATGTTACTCAAATATTTCTACTAGATCTTTCCTTTTTGCCTATTTGATACTTTGCTGCCTTCACTATTTCATCTCTCAAAGGTACCCCCTTCGTCTTCTATTGTTTGCATTTCCCCGTTTCATAATCGTTACCTAACGCTTCCTTTGAAACTCCCGAAATCCATCGGTTCTTTCAATGTACTCAGGTCCCATTTCTTCAATTTCCTACTTTTCTACAGTATTAATCTGCAGTTAAGAACAAACAAATTAAGGTCAGACTCCACGTCTGGCCCTGGAATATGTTTACAATTTAAAATCTGGTTTCGAAACCTCTGAGTTGCCAATATAGAATCTCTCTGAAACCTTTCGGTGTTTCCAGGTCCCTTCAACGTACATAACATTGTTTTTGATGCTTAAATCAAGTGTTATCAGCGATTAAAACGATCTCTGTGCAAAATTCTACCGGACGGCATTCTCTTTGATTCCTTGCCGACAGTCCATGTTCTACCATTTTTCCTTCTCTTCCTTTCGCTACTATCGACTCCCAGACTCCCATCAAAATCGATTTTTTGTCTCACTTAATGATCTGATAATATCTTTTATCTTACAAATTCTTTCAATCTCTTCACCATCTGCGGAGTTAGTAGGCGCATAAACACGTTTTATTTCATAGAACGTGTAACAAAGTCGTAAAATTTATATCGGAGGCCGCAGACTGGATGGCTTTTTCAGATGCTCACGGCCTGCTTCATAACCCACTAAACAGCCGCAGGCGGCGTAATTACGTGATGGCGCCGCACCCATTCTCGCGGATCAATGTTGCACGACTCGACACGCTTTTCGAATAGAGGCGCAACGAATCGGACAACTCAGTTAATACCGGTAATTCCCGAAACCTGTGAACGAATAAGTTACTGTTAACTAACATGAGCCAAACAAGAGTAGTAACGTAGATAAACACGAGTCTTCAACTTGGAACACTGCCGATAGTTATAGTTTATCTTCTTCGCTTTTCCTAGTTTCTCTTTAATTCCTCTTCGCTGGAAACTCTTTTAACGTAAAATTAAGAGGACACAAGAGAGTCTAAAAGACAACAAATGTTAATATGCGTCATACGTGCTACACGGCGCAGAATAACATTTAGCATAATCTATGAGTATGAAAACGAGCAGGGTGGGACAAGGTTGAGGGACTGACTATCATTTAGATCCCTTACTGACCAACCAGATGTAGTGTTGCCGTGGCGTCCACAAGTCGAAGGAGACGAATGAAAGACACAGCCTGTTTCCTTAAACCCCTTACGCCATCTGAGATTGTCGTTCATCCCTAATACCTTCGTCGCCGACCTGACATTACAACCTGATCCCCCTTCGACATCTTCGTGTAGTGTTTGCAGTTTAAGTATTTCAAATACATAAAGACGAGATGCATGTGCGTCCAATATATATATAAAAGATCACAGAAATTAAGACGACCACCAGATTTTTTTCTGAGCAGCGTTGAGGATGATCGGGTACCGGTTCCACTAGAAGTACACATTAAACCTGTGTTTGGCGAGTTCATGTCGATCAGACAAAACTGTCCACCCAGTCACATTCGTCTTACTTAACGAGGTGCGCTCCGTTTTTGAGGTAACGCATTTAGTGGTTCGGCTGATTCAGTTTTACACCGACCAAGGCGATGACACGAAATGCGTTTGAAATACTGCAGACAACAATTCAGTAACGATACTCGCATTTTCCCCTATGAACGAAGATTTAAACTCGTTATTTTCGTCGTAAATGTCTCGTCTGATGAAAGTTAAAGACTCGGTAGGTACACTACTTTTTCTAACCACGATTTGAACGCATTTACAGTAGTACAGCAGTCATGTGAGATCTACAGATTGTTCACTTAACCTAGAAAGCCAAAGTTCATCGAGAGTAAGAGGAACGGCGCACTAGACGGGCGAGTGCTTTTCTAAGCAGCTGTCCCAACAACTGGCCGGAACGACTGAGGCATACGATGTCACCGTCTTGATCTTCGTCTGTCTACTTCCAACATACGTTTATCGACCAATTCGTACGCATTATTAATGTTATCATAAACTGCACTTTCAGTCTATGTGTTTACGTTTGTCCACTAGGAGACAATAGCGTATACATTTTAAAAGCATCGCCGGCCGGAGTGGCCGTGCGGTTCTAGGCGCTACAGTCTGGAGCTGAGCGACCGCTACGGTCGCAGGTTCGAATCCTGCCTCGGGCATGGATATGTGTGATGTCCGTAGGTTAGTTAGGTTTTATTAGTTCTAAGTTCTAGGCGACTGATGACCTCAGAAGTCGAGTCGCAAAGTGCTCAGAGCCATTTGAACCATTTAAAAGCATCACTATGCAGATGTCAGTTCACCAACAGTTACCAGAACGAAATCATTCTGTGGTAAATTCTGCACTGCCGCCATTCCAACTCCGACTGAAACTGGCTGGAGTCAGTCGCACATTAGCGCATGACTTAAGCCAGCTTCGTTTCTGATGATAGTGCCGTCAGGGAGATTTTAAACGACTGAATACGTTCACACAAATAAGCACAAATTCGGCATGTGAGGTGAACCGTCTAGCAAGTCATCAAAAAGGATCTATTTCCAAATGACAGTTGCCTCAGATTTGAACAGAACGGCAAAAACATTCTGCGAACCGATGCATCTCGGATAAGAAATGCTTGTGAGGGAATGAAAAGTGAACACCTTTTGTGTTCTACGAATTAAGTTTCTGAGCAAATGCTGCCACAACAAATGAAGAGTAGTCATCTCCGAAAACAGCCAAATGAAACTCAAAAAATGGTTCAAATGGTTCAAATGGTTCTGAGCACTGTGGGACTCAACTTCTGAGGTCATGAGTCCCCTAGAACTTAGAACTACTTAAACCTAACTAACCTAAGGACATCACACACATCCATGCCAGAGGTTGGATTCGAACCTACGACCGCAGCGGTCGCGCGGTTCCAGACTGTAGCGTCTAGAACCGTTCGGCCACCCCGGCCGGCCATGAAACTCACTGGCAACAATGACTACAGCAGTGCTGTCTACAAACAGAGGACAGAACGAGCAGTACAGCTGAAATTAGCAATGCTAATACGAAAGAGAGATCCCAGAAAAACCGTGTTGAAAAAGAGTTCCAATTTAGAAACTCTCATCTACAATTGCGATGATTCCTCATTTACTGACGTACAATCATTCGCTAGAGAAAATCAATCTGATATTTGTAGCGTGTAACACCTCACACATTATTTCTAGACATAAAATTGAACTAGCTGGATCAGAAGGCAATGGATACTCCCAACTGGAACGCGTACCGAATCACAAATGACTGCATGAGGATTGAATGAAGGCAGACTGTTTCACGTTGTTGATGAAATCTTCTCGTTTTATCAACCGAGTCAAGACGTCCTTCGGCGGCATTGCTTCGACAATGTTCTACTCGTGTTTTCAGGCTAAAATGACGAGTAGGAAACTGTCGAAACGTCGCCGCAGAAAGACGCCTTGACTCCGCTGATGAAACGAGCAGACTTCACCACCGAAACACGCCGAGAAAGCCTGCATTCCCATACATGTTCCACTTCATTTACGTTTACACAGAAAACTTGCACTTCATCACCTCAACAGCAGCACAATATTCCCGGGAGTTTACCTTATCACAGCATTTTTTGGATCAGTGTACGCGCTAACATTTTCTCTATTTTAAATAAAACCTGTCAGTGTGAGAAATGACCAAGATTCAATATCTTTCTTATCTTAATATTTTCCCAAAGATAATGTCAACTTCCCTTCTGCTCACGCATCTTATTTCAACGTCCATAGCCGAAATCGCAAAATATTAGCAATTATACGTCGATGCATGCAACACTAGTAGACTTCAATTTGTATGGTAAAGTTATTAAAACGAAATTTACTGGTAAAATGTGAGAAATACCAATTTACGATGCCTACCACCGGTATACACATCACAGTGTTTTAGTGCAGGGCAGCTGTAATAAAAGCCCTTAAGTCTTCACAGTAAAAGAGAAGTCGTCATGATTTTTCATTCTTTTCTCACCTTATTTCCACACTTCCCCTAAGAACAAACAATGCAGGTCTGACTAAAATACTACCAGTGACAGTGTGAGCCCGTCACACCATAAAACGAAACACTGGACTTCGGACTAAACAATTCTAAAGTATGTGCATTCCTGAGGCAGCATAACTCAGGGCGCGCAAAGCACCCAGTACTTGACACTGACAATGAGAGCACTTAGCGACTTCCAATAAACTTTGCACATTTTTTCAAGCCTCTACGAAAATCTTTCTCGCTGATACCCCCAAAAATGACGAAGGGAAGAAACTTTATGATTTGCTACATTCTCGCTGACGTTTTAATTTATTACTTCTATCCTACGATACCCCCAAAAATGACGAAGGGAAGAAACTTTATGATTTGCTACATTCTCGCTGACGTTTTAACTTATTACTTCTATCCTACGAAGTCTATTCGTAACACATTTTCCAAATAATTTACACGTACACCACTGTGCGTACCTAGAAAATTATATCATTGAACCATACATAGTTCTGAAGATATGACGTGATGAACATTGAAATTAATGAAAAACTACGCTTTGCTTAAAACGAAGCGCAAATTACCCAAACAACATGGACTCAGCGATTTGCAACAAACTTTAAACATAATTCCAAACTTTTTAAAGTTTTCCCTGCTTATACGCTTAGCGTCAGATATTTAACACACTAACTCCTTTGTAAAGTAATCAGACGTTTGAAGTTGTTTGACATTTGGGAGTTACATTCTTTAAAGAATCGGGCGTGTGCGATTTACTCGTGTAATTCTAACACTCGAAGACATACACTCCTGGAAATGGAAAAAAGAACACATTGACACCGGTGTGTCAGACCCACCATACTTGCTCCGGACACTGCCAGAGGGCTGTACAAGCAATGATCACACGCACGGCACAGCGGACACACCAGGAACCGCGGTGTTGGCCGTGGAATGGCGCTAGCTGCGCAGCATTTGTGCACCGCCGCCGTCAGTGTCAGCCAGTTTGCCGTGGCATACGGAGCTCCATCGCAGTCTTTAACACTGGTAGCATGCCGCGACAGCGTGGACGTGAACCGTATGTGCAGTTGACGGACTTTGAGCGAGGGCGTATAGTGGGCATGCGGGAGGCCGGGTTGACGTACCGCCGAATTGCTCAACACGTGGGGCGTGAGGTCTCCACAGTACATCGATGTTGTCGCCAGTGGTCGGCGGAAGGTGCACGTGCCCGTCGACCTGGGACCGGACCGCAGCGACGCACGGATGCACGCCAAGACCGTAGGATCCTACGCAGTGCCGTAGGGGACCGCACCGCCACTTCCCAGCAAATTAGGGACACTGTTGCTCCTGGGGTATCGGCGAGGACCATTCGCAACCGTCTCCATGAAGCTGGGCTACGGTCCCGCACACCGTTAGGCCGTCTTCCGCTCACGCCCCAACATCGTGCAGCCCGCCTCCAGTGGTGTCGCGACAGGCGTGAATGGAGGGACAAATGGAGACGTGTCGTCTTCAGCGATGAGAGTCGCTTCTGCCTTGGTGCCTATGATGGTCGTATGCGTGTTTGGCGCCGTGCAGGTGAGCGCCACAATCAGGACTGCATACGACTGAGGCACACAGGGCCAACACCCGGCATCATGGTGTGGGGAGCGATCTCCTACACTGGCCGTACACCACTGGTGATCGTCGAGGGGACACTGAATAGTGCACGGTACATCCAAACCGTCATCGAACCCATCGTTCTACCATTCCTAGACCGGCAAGGGAACTTGCTGTTCCAACAGGACAATGCACGTCCGCATGTATCCCGTGCCACCCAACGTGCTCTAGAAGGTGTAAGTCAACTACCCTGGCCAGCAAGATCTCCGGATCTGTCCCCAATTGAGCATGTTTGGGACTGGATGAAGCGTCGTCTCACGCGGTCTGCACGTCCAGCAAGAACGCTGGTCTAACTGAGGCGCCAGGTGGAAATGGCATGGCAAGCCGTTCCACAGGACTACATCCAGCATCTCTACGATCGTCTCCATGGGAGAATAGCAGCCTGCGTTGCTGCGAAAGGTGGATATACACTGTACTAGTGCCGACATTGTGCATGCTCTGTTGCCTGTGTCTATGTGCCTGTGGTTCTGTCAGTGTGATCATGTGATGTATCTGACCCCAGGAATGTGTCAATAAAGTTTCCCCTTCCTGGGACAATGAATTCACGGTGTTCTTATTTCAATTTCCAGGAGTGTATATCGGTGAATTGTATAGTTCACTTACGCAATGTTTGTGGAGCAACAATTCTTGATGTTTTATTGTACTAAATAGCATCTGATAAAGACACCAAAGAGTTCCGATACTTTGCAGTTTCGAAACATTCTGCTTGCAATCTTCAGTTCCTCATCAATTGTTGGACCTCACCATGCGACAAATATTACTGAAAGATCTTTATTTACATCGCTACAAGTTAACTACTACCTAATCCAGTATTAAATATTGTCCTAGATAGTACAGATGCACTTGAAATCTAAAATTTTTTTCGATTACATCCCCATCTAATTACCATTAAGTTCCACGTTCGCTTACCCGTCCCTTACAGATTTCGTTGTAGCTCTACACATTTCTTCATTTAAAAAAACGACAAAATATTCCTCCTCTAATATTTATACATGTTCTCCTGCTGTAAATAAACATATTTGATGTTTTGCTTTACATCAAGAAATGTGTACAGCTGCAAGAGAACGTGAAATTGGCCAAAAATACCAGCATCAAACGCAGGAAGGCCTGGAAAACGTGCATGCAGAAAATACTTGCAGAGGTAAGCGATATTAGACGAGAACTCAACCAATGTCGATATTTTCAAATGGCTCTGAGCACTATGGGACTCAACTGCTGTGGTCATAAGTCCCCTAGAACTTAGAACTACTTAAACCTAACTAACCTAAGGGCAGCACACAACACCCAGCCATCACGAGGCAGAGAAAATCCCTGACCCCGCCGGGAATCGAACCCGGGAACCCGGGCGTGGGAAGCGAGAACGCTACCGCACGACCACGAGATGCGGGCTGTCGATATTTTCAATCAACCAATGAAACCGAACGTGTATGGTAAAAATAAATTTGCATTTTTTAGTAGTTGCAACGCCAGATCTCAATTGTGTGAAGGAATGATGACTATGATTAATGCAAAGTTCCAGGTCGCAAATATAACAATGTGACACGAATATTTCTTTGAGTCTCAGATTGTGCACACTGTCTATCTTAAAATGAATACGGTTTTGTTTACAGGTAGCTAGAATTCCTCTTAAACAGAGCGAGCGCCTAACCGACTAAAGAAATCACAGCCACGCGTACACTATGTGATCAAAAGTATTCGGACACCCCCAAAACATACTTTTTTAATATTAGGTGCATTGTGCTGCCACCTACTGCCAGGTACTCCATATCAGCGACCTTAGTAGTCATTTGATATCGTGAGAGAGAGAATGGGGCGGTCCGCAGAGTTCAAGGACTTCGAACGTGGTCAGGTGATTGGGTGTCACTTGTGTCATACATCTGACGCGAGATTTCCATACTCATAAACATTCCTAGGTCCGCTGTTTCCGATGTGATAGTGAAGTGGAAACGTGAGGGGACACGTACAGCGCAGAAGCATGCAGGCCGACCTCGTCTGTTGACTGACAGAGACCACCGCCGACAGTTGAAGAGGTCCGTAATTTGTAATAGGCAAACATCTATCCAGACCATCACACAGAAATTCCAAACTGAATCAGGACCCACTGCAAGTACTATGACAATTACGTGGGAGGTGAGAAAACGGATTTCATGGTCGAGCGGCTGCTCGTAAGCCAAACATCACGCCGGCAAATGCCAAACGACGCCTCGGTTGGTGTAAGGAGCGTAAACATTGGACGATTGAACAGTCGAAAAATGTTGTGTGGTGTGACGAATGTACGGTACACAATGTGGTGATCCGATGGCAGGTAGTGGGTATGGTGAATGCCCGTTGAACGTCCTCTGCCAGCGTGTGTAGTGCCAACAGTAAAATTCGGAGGCGGTGGTGTTACGGTGTAGTCGCGTTTTTCATGGAGGGGGCTTGCACCTCTTGTTGTTTTGCGTGGCACTCTCACAGCACAGACCTACATCGATGTTTTAAGCACCTTATTGCTTCCCACTGCTCAAGACCAATTCGGGGATGATGACTGCATCTTTTAACACGATCGAGCATCTGTTCATAATGCACGGCCTGTGGCGTAATGGTTACACGTCAATAACATCCCTATAATGGACTGGCCTGCACACAGTCCTCACCTGAATCCTATGGAACACCTTTGGGATGTTTTGGAACGCCGACTTCGTGCCAGGCCTCAACGACAGACATCGATACCTCCCCTCAGTGCAACACTCCGTGAAGAATGGGCTGCCATTGCTAAAGAAACCTTCCACGACCTGATTGAACGTATGGCTGCGAGAGTGGAAGCTGTCATCAAGACTAAGGGTGGGCCAACACCATATTGAATTCCCGCATTTCCGACGGTGGTCGTCACGAACTTCTAAGTCATTTTCAGCCAGATGTCCGGATACTTTTGATCACATGGTGTATCATCAAACGTTACGGCGAGACTTCCCAGCACGGTTGAGGAGTTACTAATAGATATGTTTTTAAAGTCTTTGCTTTCTTAGGCATTAGACCTCGCTGGTACTTCTTATGCACTTCTCACTGTCATTGAGTAGATATACAGGTGCATCGGAACATACGGAACAGGCAAAGAAGGGACTTCAAACAGTAAGCTACACATTATCATCCCAACCCTAGTGACTTTAACTGAATGCTCCACTACCCTTCAATGTGACACCGATACACGACACTACTTTTCAACATAGTCACGAAGTCTCTGTAAATAGCGGCGGAACGTTCTACCAATCGTTCAATTTCTCGATGACAGAAATCCGCTCCTTGGTCACGGGAGTTATTCGACAATACCAGTGTGAACGTCCTCATCGTTCGAAAATCCGTGACTGCTGCGAACCAATTCCTCAGTTACTTGGACATTCTCGTCTGCGGTCGACGTCAACAGCCTTCCTTCCCAATCTGCATCATCCACGTCTGTGTTCCCTGCTCAAATTGCTGTCACCATTTCACTACGGCTGGACGCGACATTGCATTTGGTCCGTATACGGCCAGAATTTCACGGTGAATTTAGAAGTTTTGCTCACAAGAAATGTACCGTCTCGCGTACTTTTCACTCTCAGACTGCGACGCACCTGCTATCTGCAACGCAACAGAACTGTGTCTGCAGTAAATCGGGAAGATGTGCTCTTTTCTTATAATGCAACACTCTTCTTGCGCAGCAATAGTTCGAATGGCTCTGAGGACTATAGGACTTAACATCTGAGGTCATCAGTCCCCTAGACTTAGAAATACTTAAATCTAAGTAACCCAAGGATATCACACACATCCATGCCCGAGGCAGGATTCGAACCTGCGACCGTAGCAACAGAGCGGTTCCGGACTGAAGCGCCTAGAACCGCTCGGCCACGGCGCCCGATGCAGTAATATTCTTAGCGTGGGACGACATTTGTAATTTAACGGGTGGTTCAAAAAGAGTGCCGGTTTTGATATATCAAAGTAAGAAGTTTATTTTTACAAAAACACGTTCATCTAACCTTCCCATTCCATTTATGAAAAATGTGAGGCATATGACCTCTACTGCGCTGGCATGCAAGAACTCTGTCCATGAAATTCACTATGACAGCACGTCCATTTCGCTGATAACTCGTTGAATTTTCTCCTTCAAGTCATGGATGTTTCGGCGTTTATTGGCGTACACCACTGACTTAAGATGACCCCAAATAAAAAAATCACAAGGCGTTAAGTCACATGACCTTTGTGGCCACTGATAATCAGCACTGGGCAAAATGATGCGATTCGGGAGCCGCCCATGGAGCGGGAAGTATGGCACAGCCCTGCTGAAACCACAACTCCTCAATGACCATTGCATCCAAATGAGGCCACAAAAACTCCCTTATAATCGTAAGGTATAGGTCTCCATAGACTGTCACAGCTTGTCCTGCATCAACTTAAAAAAATTAGGGCCTATGACGCCGCCCGACCAAAAGCCGCAGCAAACTGTCACTCGTTGCGGGCGCCTTTCCCTTTCTTTGATCATGCAAGGATTTTCTGAGCCCCAGATACGGCAGATCTGCTTTTTCACAAAACCATTTAAAAGGCAGTGTGCTTCATCACTGAACACGACTTTGTTTGCGAAGCTATTGTCCTCCAGTCATTCTCTCAGAACCCAGTCAACAAACTGTCGTCTCTTCTTGAATTTTATGGGGGTGATAATGAAAATCATGCTGGAGAAGTCTTCGTGCTGAAGAACAGCTTAAGCAAATTGCTGGGAACTATGACAAACTGATTTCATCGGGATAACAGCCACAATGTCACGAACCACCGCAGTGTTCTGCTCACTTCGGCAAGAACGACGACGCCAAGGACTTTTAAGGTTTACTGTTGAACACGTCTCAAAGAACTTTTTCATAGGTCTAGGAAGTGTTGATTCATTCGGTGCCTCGTTACGCCCTAGAATCGCGCGAAATCGCATGACAATTGCTGCATAACGTTCTCCATTCTGATTAAACGTTTTCACGATTAGCACGCGTTGTGCACAAGTGAACTGCTTCATGGTTAGACACCGAATGCGAGAAATTCAAACTGGATCAACAATCGGAATGTTCCTGGAAATAGAAACGATTCAAAACAATGTCACCAACCGAGAAACAAAAATTTATCGGCAGTTTCAAATCCGGCGCTCTTTTTGAACCACACTTCACATTTCGAAGTCTCCTTGTATCAATAACAACCAGTAGTCTGACGAAAGAAGTACAACGTTCCGATTTATCATCCCACGACGTGCGCTTCACATGCATGCTCACTGAAACCAACTACAGAAGCTTCAAGGGTCTCATCGTTAGTACTCGCACATACAGATCCCAAATTACATCCCAGATTACAAATTATTGCGGTCTTTATCGGTGGCAGCTCGAATTGTAGGATTATTAGCGAAAGTGTTCGGCACAGCCGCACTGGGGAGACGCCCACTAAGTGCGCTCCTTGTTAGTCGTTTACGACACGTATATGTCACCATCTTTAACGGCCCTTAATGGGTGGAATGTCTGCCGCACAAGTAGCGCGGGTGCCTCGCGTCGCCTCCAGGCACAGCCAGTCACGTTGTTCAGAAATCTGCTGTAGTGCACCAGAAATTGCTTAAAACTGTGCGTGCACAAGTTGTCTCATTGCTGAAAGACGGTAACACTCCAACTGTTTTGTTCGTAGGTGTTTGGAATAACTGTTTTCACTTTAGGTATTGTAGGCATATTGCAGAGTCATTTGAAGACCTTACAGACGTATTAAAGATAATAACTGAATTTGGCGAATGTTATGGATTACACATCAACACAACAAAAACCATTTTTTTCCCACTGAGGCCACATTACTGATTCTGAACGGTGATGAAAGAGTTGACAAAGTAAAACACCAGACATATTTCAAACGAAATTAAATGGCGTACATAACGGACACGTGGAGTGACCATAAAACGCAAAGCACCGCTAAACACAAAACTATGGCTATTTAAATCTTTTGCTTTCAGACTTGTTCTGTATAAGGCATAAGCTGCAGCAGCGATTACAAAGAAATTTAAGAAAACAAAATTAGAAGATACATTCACAAGGTGCTAATCTAATCTCGTTACGAATGGCGAAATACGAACGAGAACTGGAAAGAAGCTGATTTCGAGAAACTAGAGACTGTGTTACTATCACATCAGAGATGAAAATTAATACAGTTTGAACAAAACTGCTAATAAATGCAGTGCACTCTATTGATCACTTTTCTTTACATGTTGTTGTTGTTGTTGTTGTTGATGTTGTTATCGTCGTGTCAAAACTGGGTTTATTTACATACAAATTTCGTAATCGTAGTGATTTCCTGATGTCGACTGTTCTTTTATTTTTAGGTAAACATTTGAATTCATTACTTAGTAATTGGTTTGGACATACGGATTTACAAATTGTTATGTTTACGGCCCGCTATACACATCAGCGTAGGAGGAAGAAGGCTGCGACCGTGTCTTGAAGAAGAGTTTCGCACAGTCATAGTAGATACCGGCACATGTATCGCAAATGTAAAGTCCATACCGTCTCCAGACAACAAAAGTGACATACGTCGATAAACGGCATCTTTATCTTTAGTTTATTTTACTGAATAATACGTGCGGAGTGCACCAACGTGAACTAATAATATAACGGAATTTACTGCCACCAATACTTACTTGAAAGTTAATGGAAGCATATACTAGTTCAATGTAAGTTTTATATGATTAATTTCCTGCAATTTTGAGTTGTGTCACGGTTCTTGCCGGGGTGCGATATGTGAAATGGAAAAAGTGCAACCCCTGCACAGGTTTTGTCACTGTGTCATCGTAGATGACACATTAAAATACGTTGGCGTAGCTACTGAAGCTGAAATACGCAAGGCGTGCTCTGGCTCTTAAAACCAAACCTGGGATGATTGTGCCCGTACGTACCACAGTAACGCAAAACTCTTATTATGTACACAGCCACACGTTGCTTAGTCCCCACACTGACATGTGAAATATACCACTCAGTAACATTTATAGATTTCGTTTTGGAAAGGGTACACCTTCAACAAAAAGCAATTTTTATTCTGCAGATATGTTTCGCTGAAGTTCAGCATCATTAGTGGGTTTTTTAGTACCTTCTATAAAACAGGAAAAACGCTTTTTACAACTTTTGCAGCTATAAATTTGAGTTTTTAAGACAATATTTACATATTTGAAAAACAGACAATATATACACCTTGATATCACATGCTGTAGATTTCCTGGGTTTTATGTTATGCTGAATATTAGATGGGTAGATCACATAACTAATGAGGAAGTATTGAACAGGACTGGGGAGAAGAGAAATTTGTGGCACAACTTGACTAGAAGAAGGGATCGGTTGGTAGGACATGTTCTGAGGCATCAAGGGATCACCAGTTTAGTATTGGAGGGCAGCGCGGAGGGTAAGAATCGTAGAGGAAGAGATGAATACACTAGGCAGATTCAGAAGGATGTAGGTTGCAGTAGGTACTGGGAGATGAAGGAGCTTGCACAGGATAGAGTAGCATGGAGAGCTGCATCAAACCAGTCTCAGGACTGAAGACCACAACAACAACATGTTATTTAGCGCAGTTGTTTTATTCCACAGTCTGTCGGCTCCAAAAACAATCTATTTGTAAGCAAACACGGGCAAAAGAGCTTCAACATCAAGATCATTATAACATTTTTATTGCGATGTAGCTTGATAATGCCAAAGGGGGGCGGATTAGGTAACAGCCGAAATAATAAAATATAAAGTGTTTACTTGAGAATAACAAAAAAACCGCCTACTCAGGGACTGACTTCCTTTAAGACATTTACAGCGACCAGTAGATACAAAAGAGCACAGAAATTTAGCCGTTTCGGCCGATGCCATCGCCAAAATGTGCGAGACGATACTAAAGAAAACAAGTGAGAAATAATTTTACGCGTTTCGGTGTATGCAGCCAGGAGAATAAATGAGGTGAGAATACACGAGCAGCAGTGATAGGTAACTATCGCTACTAGGATGGGGCAGCGGCGGCCGGCGCGGAGTACCTGGTGCGCCTTGTCGGCGTCGCGGTCGCGCTCCCCGGCGTCTGCCGGCGCGCCGCCGCCGCCGCCGCCACTGTGCGCCCTGGCGGGGCAGCAGAGCCAGGAGCGGCTGCGCGGCAGCGAGCGCTCGCGCGGGCTGCCCAGCTCGGCCGGGCCCGCCACCGTGCCGTGCTCCGCTCGCACTCACTCTCCTCGCAGCCGGCGGCACTGCCGGCGCGGCCGCCGAGCGCGGCCTCCGGCGACGCGCCGCGCCCCGCGCACGCGCAACACGGGCCGCGCGCCGGGCCCTCGCCGTCTGCCCCGCCCTCCCCACCCAAAATATACAACACTCACGCTGACTGCCTCTACGATGCTGGCCACGAAAAATCGCAACATCTACATCTACATCCATACTCCGCAAGCCACCTGACGGTGTGTGGCGGAGGGTACCCTGAGTACCTCTATCGGTTCTCCCTTCTATTCCAGTCTCGTATTGTTCGTGGAAAGAAGGATTGTCTGTATGCTTCTGTGTGGGCTCTAATCTCTCTGATTTTATCCTCATGGTCTCTTCGCGAGATATACGTAGGAGGGAGAAATATACTGCTTGACTCCTCGGTGAAGGTATGTTCTCGAAACTTCAACAAAAGCCCGTACCGAGCTACTGAGCGTCTCTCCTGCAAAGCCTTCCACTGGAGTTTATCTATCACCTCCGCGATTACTAAATGATTCTGTAACGAAGCGCGCTGCTCTCCGTTGGATCTTCTCTATCTCTTCTATCAACCCTATCTGGTACGGATCCCACACTGCTGAGCACTATTCAAGCAGTGGGCGAACAAGCGTACTGTAACCTACTTCCTTTGTTTTCGGATTGCATTTCCTTAGGATTCTTCCAATGAATCTCAGTCTGGCATCTGCTTTACCGACGATCAACTTTATATAATCATTCCATTTTAAATCACTACTAATGCCTACTCCCAGATAATTTATGGAATTAACTGCTTCCAGTTGCTCACCGGCTATTTTGCAGCTAAATGATAAAGGAACTATCTTTCTGTGTATTCGCAGCACATTACACTTGTCTACATTGAGATTCAATTGCCATTCCCTGCACCATGCGTCAATTCGCTGCAGATCCTCCTGCATTTCAGTACAATTTTCCATTGTTACAACCTCCCGATACACCACAGCATCATCTGCAAAAAGCCTCAGTGAACATCCGATGTCATCCACAAGGTCATTTATGTATATTGTGAATAGGAACGGTCCCATGACACTCCCCTGCGGCACACCTGAAATCACTCTTACTTCGGAAGACTTCTCTCCATTGAGAAGGACATGATGCTTTCTGTTATCTA
This sequence comes from Schistocerca nitens, assembly GCF_023898315.1. Lineage (NCBI taxonomy): Eukaryota > Metazoa > Arthropoda > Insecta > Orthoptera > Acrididae > Schistocerca > Schistocerca nitens. The sequence goes on along the minus strand of NC_064614.1, from coordinate 501,628,780 downwards.
GGAACTCTTCAATCCAATCACACAATTGGTCTGATAGTCCATATGCTCTTACTTTGTCCATTAAACGACTGTGGGGAACTGTGCCGAACGCCTTGCGGAAGTGAAGAAACACGGCATCTACCTGTGAACCTGTGTCTATGGCTCTCTGAGTCCTGTGGACGAATAGCGCGGAGCTGGGTTTCACACGGCCATCTTTTTCGAAACCCATGCTGATTCCTACAGAGTAGATTTCTAGTCTCCAGAAAAGTCATTATACTCGAACATAATACGTGTTCCAAAATTCTACAACTGATCGACGTTAGAGATATAGCTCTATAGTTCTACACATCTGTTCGACGTCCCTTCTTGAAAACGGGGATGACCTGTGGCCTTTTCCAATCCTTTGGAACGCTACGCTCTTCTAGAGACCTACGGTACACCGCTGCAAGAAGGGGGGCAAGTTCCTTCGCGTACTCTGTGTAAAATCGAACTGGTATCCCATCAGGTCCAGTAGCCTTTCCTCTTTTGAGCGACATTAAATAACGAGTATTTACTTACTGTGCGTATACAGTGAGACGTGGCATGAGCCCCCTCTCATATTTCTATCTTACTCTGAGGAATCCGATTTTCCTCTCTAATTGCATGCGGTTGAAAGTTGCTATTCCTTCACACGCGGACTTCCCACGCAGCGTCTCTCGTCACCCAGGTGGTGCGGTGACAGGCGGGTTCTGCTGAACTTGAAAGGGTTAAGCCGACGGGTGTGAGGGAGTCGAGTGGATGCTTTCCAAACGCCGACATTGTCATAAGAGCGGGAGTGACACACCCACAGGGGCCTGAAGGAGCAGCTAGGCTCGAGATTCTGTTACTTCGCAGAAACTTAGTGAAAACACTTTCTGGCGGGCTACCAGCGAGGCGTGGGAATAACTTGTGTTCCCAAGCAGTCCTGGCGGGCAAATTCCCGCGTTTTCTGCAAAATCGTAACTGTGATTGGCTTGCTCAGGGCATAGCTCCATGACTGTTGTGTACATAGTTCCGCGTAGTCAGCGCGTACACAACTTTCCCACTAGAGCGCGCCCCGCTAAGTACAACAGCGCAGGCGCAGTGCTCGTCCGCCTCCGCACTACGAGATGGCGCTGCCTAAGAGACGGACCAAATTCTGCTTCCGCCGATCCGCGTATTAATATGTCACGCAGCCAATGAGATTGCTGCTAACGTAGAACCTTTCCTCCTCGCAGATCACACTCGCGCAGTGATACCTGAACGCTCGAGGTATTATAATGAGTGTACAGACCTCTGATTAGTCAGTCTGCATTAGTCTGTAGTCAAGTTGCAGTCTGCGGCTAATAAGATTACCGTATTCCTGTACCTAGCCATGAAGAGAAATGTATAGACACTTTGTCAAGTATCAGAGATATGTGAGAATAAGATTAACGTACCAAGACCAATGGAACTTCAGATTGTCAATTGTAAATAGCATCCAGAATCAAGTTAAGTAATGTTTATTCTTATTATTATTTTAGTAAATGTGTGTGAAAATTAATCAAGTTCTGTTTAAAGTTGGTCACCGTCAATCTGCTACTCTAAGCGTGCAAGTGGCATTTCTATCGTCTGACCTAACGGCAGAAGATAAACAGGCCACGATAAGACCACGAGACATATTGCTGACACTCTCCTACTTCGTTAGAGCGACAAGTCAAATAATCTGATGGTGTGTGTACCGTAGGTCTTACAGTACGCACACCACAGTGACGTAGCAAAATCGGCGCAGAAATTGGCGCCAAGAATCTCCATTGGTGGAATGGTAGTGCTCCGGCAATAGAGTGGAATTTTCCGCCGGTTTTCGAGTTGCTGATTGCAACGTTTACCACGGCCACTGTCGTTAGGGCGGGAGATGTTCTGTGTTCGGCTTGTACAGGTGCTCCTGAGGGGTCGGCTCTCGCCTTTCGGTCGGAGTAGGTTACAAGACTGAGCTCTCGCTGCTCTGGACAGCCTGCCTTCCGTTGGCTGTCTAATATATAATTGTAACTGTTTGACGAAGTTGCTGAAGTTTCGACGGCTTCAATGTAACTTTCCGAGTACAGTTGGCAATTGAGCGTTCTGCGTACAAGCGGCCTACGTTGTACGTCTTGAGCAGTTTTGGCTAAAGTTGACTGTATCAGGGTTACTGTGTGACTTCGCTTCTTAAAATCAATCACTGTACCGTCAATGACGGTGTGGCGGGCCTTCTTCGTCTCCCTCAGAGGCGCATTTGTATTGCTTGGAAGTCTTTAGTCTGGAACAACCAGACCAGGATAATTTGTTTCGGGCTATACTCGCGACATTATCATGACCACGACGGGATGTCGAAGCAACCAGCGATCGCCTCCGGTACGCCAGATCGTATTCTTGCAGTTAAGAAGACAGCTTGGTAATGTATGTCCGCAGCACCGGCAGATTAGGGAATTTTGCTAGGTGATAATCAGAGCTCAGCAGAGTGCGCCTGTTCGTCTTTTCTAACTTTGTTCTGTCTTGGGTGTTCATTGTCTGAGTTCTCACTACTGTAGCAGCAATTAATGTTGGTTGGCTGGGTGTTTCTCTTAAGATTTGAGTTGCAAGGAATTGGCTCCACATACCACTTCGTCATAAATGTCACAGTCTATTTTATGGACAACTTCACCTTCACAGGATTTATTTGAGTATCCAATTTGATGTACTGTAAATGTTTCATGTGTGTTGTTTATTATTGAGAGTTTAGTCATAATAAATCAAATTGTTATTTTGGACAGAACTTTCATTCTGTTAAGCGGTAGAGCAACCCTTTCATTTCTCACTACATTAATGAAACTTTCCTTTATTTAATTAATTTCTATCAAATTAAATTATTGCAGGTGCCAAACTCTTTTCTACTCCACTTGCAGGGTCGATTACAGTCAGTTCGCGTTTCTTGTTAATCCATGTGCAACAGCAAAAGTCAGAGTTAGAAAAGGGGGGGGGGGCATAGAGCATCATTTACATATGAAAATTCTAGAAGAATTTAGTGTTAAATACACTGCTGGCCCCGGCACCTCGCAACAGTACAAGCGTTTATATCACCTTTGGGAATGGCGCTGCACCAGCGAGTAATATGTACCTCGGTATCTCACTGACATGCGGTAAACTGACTTGAACCGCCCTGAACATGACTGCAGCAAGTCGGTCGAAACGTCGGAAAATTGAAAACGAAATCTTTCGTGACGGCACTTATATGTAAAACATTCTCTACCGAATATCAAGGCAAAATGACATCACTGTTGGAAGACAGTAGGCCTACATACAAATGTCTTAAACGGTCACTGGTCATGCGCCCTACCAGACATATCTATGCCGGTTTGGGAAAAGTGCTACACCTGAGTGTGACTGTGGCGCATCGAAGGGTACTACCGACCATGTGGTTTACGAGTGCCCCCTTTTCGATTATGTAGCAGTTACATTAAGACAACAACTACCAAACAATAACACAAAAAAATGTGTGTGAAATCTTATGGGACTTAACTGGTAAGGCCATCAGTCCCTAAGCTTACACACAACCTAAATTATCCTAACGACACACACACACACACACACACACACACACACACACACACATGCCCGAGGGAGGACTCTATGGTGTCACCGCCAGAAACCACTCTTGCTAGGTGGTAGCCTTTAAATAGGCCGCGGTCCGTTCGTATACGTCGGACCTGCGTGTCGTCACTATCAGAGATTGCAGACCGAGCGCCGCCACACGGCAGGTCTAGTCTAGAGAGACTCCCTAGCACTCGCCTCAGTTGTACAGACTTTGCTAGCGATGGTTCACTGTCTACATACGCTCTCATTTGCAGAGTCGACAGTTTAGCCTTCAGCTACATCATCTGCTACGACCTAGCAAGGCGCCATATTCAGTTACTATAATTACTTCAAGAGTGTATTCTGAACAGATAATGCTGTGAATCATGTACCGTCAAGAGCGACGTTCATCATTAATGGATTAAAGTTAAGTATCAAACTAATTACGTCCGCATTCTGAATTCTCATTCCTTGTCATGTTCCAGACCTCACGTCAGTATAGTTCTTCCCTCCTCACGCTCGCCTGCGTGAGCTAAAACGCGTGCATTTCGGCCTCCACTCGTAACACCGTGTTGGCTCTTCTGTTAACACAAAAGACTCGAACCTCCACCGGGACCAGCCGCACAGTCCATGACTGCAGCGCCTTGCACCGCGCGGCCACAATAACACATACGACCTACTAAGACACGACGAGACTTTTGAAACCTTGAAAAATCTGGCAAATGAGGTATCACGAAAAGTTCTGACTGCATACCTGAGGGACTTTCGCGATTAAAACCAACTACTGAACGTTTCCTAGTACCCTAATCATGTACCGTCTGTGCGTGGACAGGTCGACTTGTTAGTTGGAATCCGCCACGTGCAGGGCTAGGGGGACTGGGGTACACCGGATTTGACGTAGGTTAGTTAGTGGTTAGTAGGATTAGAAGTAGATACTAAAATAGGAACCTGCAGCGTCTAGTAGTTTTGGCCTGCCCAGTGTCAGGGGCACGCTCATCGGGATTAGCTCAATGAGCAAGGCCTTGAAGTAGGTTTATATCTATACTAACACATCTTTAACGCTTCAGGCAGTTAGGAATACTAACAAGTAGGTAGTAGTGTATAGTTTAACAAATCGTAATTTGCCCATTAACCTGCACTGTTCACACTGTCTGTAGTTTACAAATTAACTGTAATAACTGTAATAGCCCCCCATGAACCATGGACCTTGCCGTTGGTGGGGAGGCTTGCGTGCCTCAGCAATACAGATGGCCATACCGTAGGTGCAACCACAACGGAGGGGCATCTGTTGAGAGGCCAGACAAACATATGGTTCCTGAAGAGGGGCAGCAGCCTTTTCAGTAGTTGCAGGGGCAACAGTCTGGATGATTGACTGATCTGGCCTTGTAACATTAACCAAAACGGCCTTGCTGTGCTGGTACTGCGAACGGCTGAAAGCAAGGGGAAACTACAGCCGTAATTTTTCCCGAGGACATGCAGCTCTACTGTATGATTAAATGATGATGGCGTCCTCTTGGGTAAAATATTCCGGAGGTAAAATAGTCCCCCATTCGGATCTCCGGGCGGGGACTACTCAAGAGGACGTCGTTATCAGGAGAAAGAAAACTGGCGTTCTACGGATCGGAGCGTGGAATGTCAGATCGCTTAATCGGGCAGGTAGATTAGAAAATTTAAAAAGGGAAATGGATAGGTTAAAGTTAGATATAGTGGGAATTAGTGAAGTTCGGTGGCAGGAGGAACAAGACTTTTGGTCAGGTGATTACAGGGTTATAAATACAAAATCAAATAGGGGTAATGCAGGAGTAGGTTTAATAATGAATAAAAAAATAGGAGTGCGGGTTAGCTACTACAAACAGCATAGTGAACGCATTATTGTGGCCAAGATAGACACAAAGCCCATGCCTACTACAGTAGTACAAGTTTATATGCCAACTAGCTCTGCAGATGATGAAGAAATTGATGAAATGTATGACGAGATAAAATAAATTATTCAGGTAGTGAAGGGAGACGAAAATTTAATAGTCATGGGTGACTGGAATTCGTCAGTAGGAAAAGGGAGAGAAGGAAACGTAGTAGGTGAATATGGATTGGGGGGAAGAAATGAAAGAGGAAGCCGCCTTGTAGAATTTTGCACAGAGCATGACTTAATCATAGCTAACACTTGGTTCAAGAATCATGAAAGGAGGCTGTATACATGGAAGAAGCCTGGAGATACTGACAGGTTTCAGATAGATTATATAATGGTAAGACTGAGATTTAGGAACCAGGTTTTAAATTGTAAGACATTTCCAGGGGCAGATGTGGATTCTGACCACAATCTATTGGTTATGAACTGCAGATTGAAACTGAAGAAACTGCAGAAAGGTGGGAATTTAAGGAGATGGGATCTGGATAAACTGAAAGAACCAGAGGTTGTAGAGAGTTTCAGGGAGAGCATAAGGGAACAATTGACAGGAATGGGGGAAAGAAATACAGTAGAAGAAGAATGGGTAGCTCTGAGGGGTGAAGTGGTGAAGGCAGCAGACGATCAAGTAGGTAAAAAGACGAGGGCTAATAGAAATCCTTGGGTAACAGAAGAAATATTGAATTTAATTGATGAAAGGAGAAAATATAAAAATGCAGTAAATGAAGCAGGCAAAAAGGAATACAAACGTCTCAAAAATGAAATCGACAGGAAGTGCAAAATGGCTAAGCAGGGATGGCTAGAGGACAAATGTAAGGATGTAGAGGCTTGTGTCACGAGGGGTAAGATAGATACTGCCTACAGGAAAATTAAAGAGACCCTTGGAGAGAAGAGAACCACTTGTATGAATATCAAGAGCTCAGATGGAAACCCAGTTCTAAGCAAAGAAGCGAAGGCAGAAAGGTGGAAGGAGTATATAGAGGGTTTATACAAGGGAGATGTACTTGAGGAAAATATTATGGAAATGGAAGAGGATGTAGATGAAGATGAAATGGGAGATACGATACTGCGTGAAGAGTTTGACAGAGCACTGAAAGACCTGAGTCGAAACAAGGCCCCGGGAGTAGACAACATTCCATTAGAACTACTGATGGCCTCGGGAGAGCCAGTCCTGACAAAACTCTACCATCTGGTGAGCAAGATGTATGAGACAGGCGAAATACCCTCAGACTTCAAGAAGAATATAATAATTCCAATCCCAAAGAAAGCAGGTGTTGACAGATGTGAAAATTACCGAACTATCAGTTTAATAAGTCACAGCTGCAAAATACTAACGCGAATTCTTTACAGACGAATGGAAAAACTGGTAGAAGCCGACCTCGGGGATGATCAGTTTGGATTCCGTAGAAATGTTGGAACACGTGAGGCAATACTGACCTTACGACTTATCTTGGAAGAAAGATTAAGAAAAGGCAAACCTACGTTTCTAGCATTTGTAGACTTAGAGAAAGCTTTTGACAATGTTGACTGGAATACTCTCTTTCAAATTCTGAAGGTGGCAGGGGTAAAATACAGGGAGCGAAAGGCTATTTACAATTTGTACAGAAAGCAGATGGCAGTTATAAGAGTCGAGGGGCATGAAAGGGAAGCAGTGATTGGGAAGGGAGTGAGACAGGGTTGTAGCCTCTCCCCGATGTTATTCAATCTGTATATTGAGCAAGCAGTAAAGGAAACAAAAGAAAAATTCGGAGTAGGTATTAAAATTCATGGAGAAGAAGTAAAAACTTTGAGGTTCGCCGATGACATTGTAATTCTGTCAGAGACAGCAAAGGACTTGGAAGAGCAGTTGAACGGAATGGACAGTGTCTTGAAAGGAGGATATAAGATGAACATCAACAAAAGCAAAACGAGGATAATGGAATGTAGTCAAATTAAGTCGGGTGATGCTGAGGGAATTAGATTAGGAAATGAGACACTTAAAGTAGTAAAGGAGTTTTGCTATTTAGGGAGTAAAATAACCGATGATGGTCGAAGTAGAGAGGATATAAAATGTAGACTGGCAATGGCAAGGAAATCGTTTCTGAAGAAGAGAAATTTGTTAACATCGAGTATAGATTTAAGTGTCAGGAAGTCGTTTCTGAAAGTATTTGTATGGAGTGTAGCCATGTATGGAAGTGAAACATGGACGATAACCAGTTTGGACAAGAATCGAATAGAAGCTTTCGAAATGTGGTGCTACAGAAGAATGCTGAAGATAAGGTGGGTAGATCACGTAACTAATGAGGAGGTATTGAATAGGATTGGGGAGAAGAGAAGTTTGTGGCACAACTTGACTAGAAGAAGGGATCGGTTGGTAGGACATGTTTTGAGGCATCAAGGGATCACAAATTTAGCATTGGAGGGCAGCGTGGAGGGTAAAAATCGTAGAGGGAGACCAAGAGATCAATACACTAAGCAGATTCAGAAGGATGTAGGTTGCAGTAGGTACTGGGAGATGAAGAAGCTTGCACAGGATAGAGTAGCATGGAGAGCTGCATCAAACCAGTCTCAGGACTGAAGACCACAACAACAACAACTGTAATAGCTGCAAATAACATCGTATTAACATTGGGACCCACTAATCTCTAAGGTGGTGGGTTAATTTGCATAATTATTATTATGTATTGCAATAAAGATTAAAAAACGGGACCCAACTTTGACGTACAGCAGAAAAACCAAGGAGCTACTGAAGAATTCCGGTCTGCCAGATGATGCTACGAAAAAATCTCAGAATCCGAGCTCCTAGACCTCCCAGCTTGTACGGACTACCGAAGACACAAGGATAATGTGCCCTTGAGACCTATTGTCAGTGCAATTGGTTCTCCTACCTACAAGCTGGCCAATACCTGACAAAGTTTATGACTCCTATAGTCAGCTCGTGTGAACATCACATCAAAAACTCCCAGATCTTCATTGTGAAAATCAAACAGATTAGAGTTGGTCCAAATGACATTTTAGTCAGCCTGGGTGTGGTATCGCTGTTCACAAAAATATCCGTGGAGGACGCTTTGAAAATGCTGGCGGATCTTTTTCCTCCTGAATCTATAAAGTTATTCCGACTTGTGATGACCACTGACTTCTCGTATGTTGATAAATTTTATGAAGTGACGGTATGGTGATAGGCTCTCCGTTGTCTACATCATTGGCTAACTTTTTTATGGAGAATTTTGAGGAACATGCAATAAATACAGGTCCCCTCCGTCCATCCTTATTATATCGATACGTTGACGATACATTTATGGTCTGGCCACACGCAGCAGAAGCTCTCGAACAATTCATGAAACACATGAACAGTATACATCCGAATATCCGGTTCACTGTCGAGGTGGAGAAGGAAGGAAGGAAGGAAGGAAGGAAGGAAGGAAGGCTGCCATTCTTAAGCGTTTTAGTACAACGACAGGTGGACGGCGTCTCGGCCACTCTGTGTACCTTAAGCCGACGCATAAGGATTTATACGTTAATGCACAGAGTTTCTATCACCCTGTTCAGAAGAGAGCCGTTTTGAACACATTGGTATACAGAGCAAAAACTGTATCTGATGAGGACCACTTGAAGTCCGAAATTAACCATCTGAAGTACGTGGTTCAAATGGGTCCAAGCACTATGAGACTTAACATCTGAGGTCATCAGTCCCCTAGAATTTCTAACCTAACTAACCTAAGGTCATCACACACATCCATGCCCGAGGCAGAATTTGAACCTGCGACCGTAGCAGCCGCGTGGTTCCGAACTAAAACGCCTAGAACCGCTCCACCACAACAGGCGACTGAAGAATGGCTATGGTGCACTCGATATAAAGGCATCGTTCTCCAAGAAAAAGAAAGGGGAAAATGCCGCACACTCACAGGATGAAACACCGATTGTGGTTCTTCCTTTTTGTGGCGCTATACCCAGTAAAATAGGAAGAGTCCTGGATAGACGGGGTATAAGACCGAATATTCGTCCTCCCGATAAAATTAATGAGATCATGCGCCCTGTTAGGGACAATCTCGGCCTCAGGGTCCCTTGAATTTAAAATATCCCCTGTGAGTGTGGAAGCAACTGTATAGCCGGCCGCGGTGGCCGAGCGGTTCTAGGCGCTTCAGTCCGGAACCGCACGACTCCTACGGTCGCATGTTCGAATCCTGCCTCGGGCATGGATGTGTGTGATGTCCTTAGGTTAGTTAGGTTTAAGTAGTTCTAAGTTACAGGGACTGATGACCTCAGATGTTAAGTCCCATAGTGCTCAGTCATTTGAACCAGTAATTGTATAGGTCAGACCATTCGTACCATTTCCGACCGCTGCGCTGAGCACCAACGGCATATTAAAAATAGAGAACTGGAGAAATCGGCAATTGTGAAACTCTTGGCAACTGTGAAATTCTTGGCAGGCGGTGCTTTCCAACTTACCACGTAATAAGGTTTCCTCCCATTCAATTTGCATACGGCACCCAGGAAGACAGATTGCTTACATGTCTTTGTGCGAGCTGTAATTGATATATTATGGTCGGGCACCCATAGGGCATAGGGCTTGTCGTGTATTTCTTGACTGTTCACTTAATCCTGCTGTCTGAAACTTTGCCAGTATGCTTTCGCAGTATAGTAGTTGTCTACCTCTGCGTGTCTGCCAGCTCTCTCGTGAATCAAGCAAACTTGTGATTATACCATTTCCTTGTAAACTTTCGACACCCTTTGTCCGTTTTATTTGGTATGGATCCCACCCACGACAGCAATATTCATTCTAAGGGGGTGCATGTTATTTTAAATTGCGGGCAACTGCAGCCAAACTTCCACATTTTGAAAGAAATAATCCGCACTGGCTGCAGAATACTTTTTATTAAAAGTCTCGACCGATTTCGCTCCACTAGAAGAGGCATCCTCAGGTGATAAAGATTCTTTCTAAAAGGCACCGCCTTGCCTGCTAGCGCTCAACCATCTTCCGTTTGTGGCGCGGTTCTGCTATCCCCTTTGTTTTAAATAAGGACTACAGCTTTTAGCACGTTATTAGTTTACAACATGAGGTGAATGACGAGGAGTGGTTCTAAGACAGTTACTTCTTGGCGATGACCTGTTGAAAAGAATCTTTTGAGGATCCATTTCCTAGTGGCGCGAAACCGTTCGTGACCTTTTATTAAAAGTATTCTACAGCCAGTGCAGATAATTTCTTTAAAAAAAAAATTCTACGATGGTTTGCACGAGTAGTTTGTAAGCCAGGCATGGGCAACCTTAGGTGCCGCCCAGGGGCTGATTCATACACGTACTTAAATCTCGCGGGGCGCCTCGTCTAATGACGCGACAGCAGCGCTCCTAGCGTATAGAGTCAAAGCTATAGCGTCCGTGTCGTCACATTCATGGGGTTACAACCAACATCAATGGCATCCCTTTACCCTTACGTCACGTCCACAAATTATGCCTCAAAACAAGCGTTTCTGAGAGTACATTTATTTTATGTTCACCCCATCTTCCGAAGTCCACGTTTATTTACCGTCAAAGCGATGTTTATTTACTTACAAAATTCTACAATTTCACAACCTTCCACTGCAAAATTCTGCAACGCAGTAAAGAAACAGTGTTAACGATACGTAAATAAATGTAAACTTCTACAGGATGGGATGCAAGGCATTTTGAAATGGCGTCGTGGAAGAATAAACACCTACAAAAGCAACCAGTTGGATTTAATTCATTATAAATTACCTCCCGTTTCGACATTTGCAGTGTTCTAACACGACAACAACGGACAAGAATTATTTATTAATGTTAATACGAGGAACAATAGAAACACAAATTACGGCAATGAGATGGATGAACAATCCCAGTCGAACAAGCAATTATAAATTAGTTTCTGATTCTGGCGACATGGAGATCATTCAAGTACTTGAAATTTAGTGTATAGATAATAATATTGAACATATGTGGGTCCCTTAACTTCCGTGTGGCATTTCTATCACTGCAGATGATAGACACGAATCATAAGTCGTTAGCACTGCATTAAATGGCCAAAATGGCTCAAACCCATGACAGCAGAGCAGAAAATGCGTCGCGAGCAGGTTACAATGCGAGCGTCTCTGTCTCTGTCTCTGTCTCTCTCTCTCTCTCTCTCTCTCTCTCTATCTCTCTCTCTCTCGCTCTCTCTCCCACGAATTTCTTCTGCGCGCCGGGTTGAATGCAATCGCGGGCCGGTCTGAAAGCAACTGCGGCTCGGATCCAGCCCGCGGGCTACCCACCCCTGCTGTAAGCAGTCACTTTTGTAGGCTCATTGTAGGACATTTCCTTTGTAGACTAATTCTATTAGAAGTTGCTCAATAAAGAGCGCGGAGAAGATCAAACTATTACTGAAATAAAATCTGGAGGTGCAGCAGACAGAAGAAAGCAAATATAAACGTAAAAAAGCGAACGTAGGGAGAAGAAAAGCTTTAAAATGATTGAAAAATGACCATGGTCCGTACATTATTTATAACGAAAATAAGATTGATGCTAACAGGACTCGCGGTCTGCGGGTTCTGTAAAAAGTTAATCACGTATATAGACAGTTCATCCATTCTGGAAATCGAGAACCTCGACCATTTTTGCCTGTTATTGAAATTGATACTGGTAAGATATCGGTTCCAAATATTCCAAAATTTTCTAGAACGTTTTTAATCTGAGTAATTTTAATGTAAATGAGACAAAGTCAGGCAGGAGACCATTATTACAATAATCTGCAGCACCATTCATACTGACAGCGTAGCAGTGATAAAAGTTAAACATCAGGCAAGGAACGACTTTATTGCTCATATAACGCGTTTCAGAATTTATCCATCATCAGATATCCAGGAGCGATTACTGCCTGCAAATGTTTGTTTCACATACAACTTGAAACGTCCTATTTATGTGCGGTACTCGCTCCTGGATATCTGATGATGGATAAATTCCGAAATGCGTCATATGAGTAGAGAAGTCATTCTTAGTCTGATTTTTGACTTTTAGCATTCCGACCCTGTCAGTCAATGAAGAACTGTTGACCGTTTTAACTTCAAGTTTGACATAGAATGACAAATGACAAAAGAAATCTTATTTCTTGTGATAAAATTAAAAATAAACAATTTTCAGATTTTTACCTTTAATTTTACTGTGGAAACTTTCTTTCTGCCAGATTTCATGATTCTAGACCAACAGTAAATACCGTATAGGTTTCAATGAGTGAGTTTGCGAGTGTCAAAATATGTGACATAAATGGCCGTAGCTTTTGGTTACACTGACTTAGGTTACACTCATTACGTCGTCAAGGATCTAGAGTTGCGACATAACATAAACCTCATACGTCTACATGTTCCTGAGAAAAAAGATTTTTAACAATCGGACAGACACAAGACAGACGGATGGACAACAAAGCAATCCTATAATAATTCTGTTTTTATCGATCGCGGTACGGAATCATAAAAACAATCATCAATTCTTTTGTGACCGCTACAGGAGTATTACCGTGCTGAATATCAGCTGTAAAATTATATTATTAGGTTTATTAAAACTGGTTACTGCCAGCAACTGAAACATTGTAGAGGAGTACCATTGTGGTTTTAAGAGAAATAGATCCACAGTTGATAAAAGCTTTACCCTGAGATAAGTTACTGCGTGAATCTGGGAATTTAATACGTCACAGATTTGACAAGCAATACGACATTTTACATACGCCAACCGTACAATACTTATTACGAAAATTCCAGTTTCCCACTAACGGTCTGACTAGTCGTAATATGCTGTAAACGAACACTGTGTAAGGTTAGATTTAGTGGAAGAAAATGTAAATAGTTGAAGTTCGAAATCTGAGAGGACATTAAGAGGCGCATTGTTCGAACTATTCAATCTAGTACTAGAAAAGATTGACAGAAAATTCCAAAAATGGCAATCAATAAGAATAAAAGTAGGTGGAGTAAATCACTTTGTCTGTGCAGACGGCATTCTCCCAGTACGTAAAATCAGAACAAATCTTCTTGACAAGGCGAGTACTCATAGAAACGTGGCACTAAAGCAGAGAAGAAAATTAGTCAGGAGAAAACTGAGAACATAATCAACAGTAAGACAGATAACGGGGAGGGACCTGTAGTAGTCAATGATGTGATATAGTAGTCAATTATGTGACATTCACAAGAGAAGACAATTTAAAAACGTGGGAAGCATTTTTAATGAACGCGACAGCCGTGAAATTGAAATTTAGACAAGGCACTCAGCAACCGACAGAACATAATATTTTAGAGTAGCACATACATTAAGAAACAGTTCACTAGCATCAGTCTTCAAAATTAGACTACACTAATGCTCTATTCAATCCGTCATCCTCTATTCATAAGAAACATTAATCTTCAGGTAGGAATCTGAACAGGAATTTGCAGCTATTGACGGGAAGGAGGAGGATATTGGTGTTTAACGTCCCGTCGACAACGAGGTCATTAGAGACGGAGCACAAGCTCGGATTAGGGAAGGATGGGGAAGGAAGTCGGCCGTGGCCTTTCAAAGGAACCATCCCGGCATTTGCCTGGAGTGATCTAGGGAAATCACGGAAAACCTAAATCAGGGACCGAGCGAGGTGGCGCAGTGGTTAGCACACTGGACTCGCATTCGGGAGGACGACGGTTCAATCCCGTCTCCAGCCATCCTGATTTAGGTTTTCCGTGATTTCCCTAAATCGTTTCAGGCAAATGCCGGGATGGTTCCTTTGAAAGGGCACGGCCGATTTCCTTCCCAATCCTTCCCTAAACCGAGCTTGCGCTCCGTCTCTAATGACCTCGTTGTCGACGGGACGTTAAACACTAACCACCACCACCACCTAAATCAGGATGGCCGGACGCGGGATTGAACCATCGTCCTCCCGAATGCGAGTACAGTGTGCTAACCACTGCGCCACCTCGCTCGGTATTGACGGGAAGCTTCTAAGAAAAAGTTTTGGCCCTGTGAGAGGTCCCGAAACGGGTTATTGGATAAAACCAAATTGAAGAGACGAAGAAATGAAGGACCAATACATCCCAACATAGTAAATCAACTGAAAAGCAGAAGTCTTTATTGGGCTGGGCCTCTAGTGAGGATACCAAAGGGCAGAATGCCGTATGGCACATCCAGAGGAGCAGCGGACGGCAGCAGAAGGTGGAGAAGGCCTCGAACGAAATGGAAAGACAACACCGTTGACGATGCAGAAGAGATGGGACTGGCAAAAAGTGAGTGGATTCGAACCTCCACGAACTGGAAAACAAGAAGACGAAATGAAAAGCAAGCATACAGCAAACTAGACTCAACGCAGGAACACGTAAGACGTTACACAATCGCGTGGTCTTACGTCTTACCTTCTGCGCATCTGAGGGTAGCTAAGCTCCCGGCGAGGGAAAAACTCCTGCTTTCCCCGTCTCTGTTGTTTGCCTAACGGCGAGAGGCGTAGAACCGCGCAGTTCTTGGCTTGAGGAAATCCCTGAACTCGCACCTGTGTTTCAGTGGCAGCTGTGCGAACCTAATACATGCCACCTGGCGTAAACGTCACGACCCGTATATAATCTTTATTTCCTTTAACTTGATTTTCTTCTTCCTGAGAAAAGCAGCTCGCACAGAACTCTCTCTGCTGAACTAAATGGATGTGAAACGACAACAGTCGTTCCAAAATTCAGATTTGGAAGTTCCTAACGCGTCAAAGAGACGGAAACGTTTCACCTTTCACAAATGTGTTTATTAATAATAAACGACCTCGTTTCGGGCATTAATACGTTTTCAGGCTTTTTCGCTATACATAACATCAGTTTGGAAAATACTACTGCCATGAATGAAAATTACGCAATTTATATAATGAATATCAACAAAAGTAAAACAAGGGTAAATGAGGTGACATGAAGGAATTAGATAAGTAAATGACACACTAACAGTAGCGTCTGAGTTTCTCTATTTGCACTGCAAAATAATTGAAGGTGCCCGAAGCACAGAGGAAATAAAAATGCAGAGTGGCAATATGATGAACACCGTTTCTGATAAGATAAATTTGTTAGTATCGAATATAAATTCAAATGTTAGGAAAACTTTTCTGAAGTATTTTTTCCCCTAAATTGTAGCTTTCTACGGCAGTGGAGTGTGGACCATAAACGGTTGCAACAAGAAGAGAATAGAAGATTTGAAATGTTGTGCTACAAAACAATGCTGAAGATCAGATGAATAGACCAAATAATGGGAAGGAAAGAAACTTGTGGCAGAACATGATTAAACGAAGGGGTCGGTTGATAGGACACAGCCTTAGGTCTCTAGAAGTCGTCAGTTTGGTTACGGGCGGTTTAGCGCGTTGAATCACGATTACCTCTGGTTCGCGTAGCTAGTTGCTTGAACAGTAACCGTTACATTTTGACGCGTGAAGGCCGGTGGCTGCGTCCTGTTGCTGCAATCATGTTGAATTACGCAAAAAAAGAAAAAAGGAAAAAAAATCCATACGCACGCTGCATTAGCTTCCCAAATGTTCCAACATAATTCAACACGTGAATATTTCGCAGTATAATTAATACTTGCAGCTTCTCTAATTGCCGAGATGTCTAACCAAGTACACCTCTGTGCCGTTAACAGTGGGCTTCATATTTACTACGGTCCTTGCCACTTTTCGGAAGAAGAGTCACTGCAAATCACTGTCGTATGGCTAGATTCCGTTTTCAGAATATTTTATCTGTTATTAAAAATTACACGTTTTATTTGCCTCAATCTATCATCATTATCACCACCATCGCCACCACCATCGCCACCACCATCATCATCGCAGGCTGCTTCCAGACTTCTCCAAATATTGCGATCGTTAGTCTTTCGCATTCAAGTTTGCCCTACTTGTTTCTTTACGCCGTTAATCCATCTTGCATTAGGCTGTACAATATGTCGTTTTCAGGAGCAATCCAACGCAGCATTTCCTTAGATCTACCTGTTTCGTGTCGCAACTTGCCAGTTCACTTCCATTTCAGTTACGTAAGTCACCAAAACTTCACCAAATCCTGTCTTTTCCCTTATCCTTTTGTTCGATTGTTGTCTGTTCTTGTTACGCCCAGCAGTCTTCTTTCTAATTTTCTTTGAGCAATACTCTGTTTCTGGTCTGCTTGCGAGCATTTAACGCCTATATGTTACTTACACAAAGTACTATTGGCAGTACACACTCGTTGGCACACACACACACGTTTTCTTCTTTCATTGTCCATCCGTTGATTTCTTTTCAACTGTCCTGACTACAAATTCGTCTAGAGCTGTTTCTAGAACTTCATTACTAACGTTTACTCTGTGTTGGGGAATCAAAAAATGTTACGAATATTACTTTCCAAGTGAAATATTCACGCTTTCCAAGAAATATTCACCCAATGAATCCTATGGTCTGTGGAAATTCTTGCGACTGTGTCTTGAACTGTTAATAAAATATAGTACATAAAACGCAAGAGATATCTACATTACATGAGATATTGTGAGAGAGGTTTGTAGATATCTTTCTCTCTTTAAGTTGTGAAATTTATTTTGTTTTCTTCACATCTAGATGCTTCGCAGCCACCTAAAGAATGTGCACATATTTTCAAAACAAATATCTATTACATTCATACTCCGCAAGCCACCTTGCAGTGTGTGGCGGAGACTACCTCATGTACCACTGTCTGTTCTCCTTTTCCTGTTCCAGTCGCGAGTGATTCGCAGGAAGAACGACTGCTTGTAATCTTCCGCGTGAGGTCGAGATATTTGTACGAGGAATCATATAGTGACTCAGTCTTCTGGCAACATACGCTCTCGCAACTTTAAGAGCAAATCGCACCGTGATGCAGTACTCCTCTCCTGTAGCGTCTGCCATTGGAGTTGGAATCATCCGTGAAAAGTCTCTTAGAACTTCCGACGCTATCAGCTATGTCATTTATATGTACTGTTAACACTCTCCTGGGGCACGCCTCAAGTTACTTCTAGGTTTGAAGACTAATCGTCGTTTAAAACGACGTGCCATGTTATGTTAGCTAGAAACTCTTCAATCCAATCACACAGTTGCTCTAATATTCTGTTCGGTCGTATTTCGTTCATTAGGCGACAGTGCGAAACTGTGTCAAATGTCTTCCGAAAGCCAAGGCACACGGCTCTACCTGGGTGCCAGTATCCGCTGCTTTCTCGGTCTCGTGGAGTAACTGAGCGAGCTGGCTCCCACACGATCGTTGTTTTCGGTACCAGTGTTGACCCACACAGAGGAGACTTTTGGTCTCCGAAAATGTCTCCATACGTAAGTATAAAATATGTTGCAAAATTCACCAACGGATCGACAGCAGCGATCGGCCTATAGGCCTATAATCTTCCGCTTTTTTCTACGGCCCTTCTTGAAAACGAGAAAAACTTGCGCTCTTTTCCAGTCATTAGGAGCACTTCGCCGTTCCACTCTAAGATCAAAAAAGTTGGACACAGAGAATGACTGTGGCAATATGTCGTGCAAGAAACTGACGAGGGGAGGCCATGACGTTGGGATCAAGGATTTACTTCAAACTCTGTACACCTGTAGTAGGCCATTAAAACAACGTGAGTAGTACGTTGCACTGCTCAGGAAATTCCGAGAAAATCGCAAGAGAAGTTTTACGCGTCTATTATGTAACTGATGTACCTATGCGAAGGGGCCGGACGTTAAGATTTCATGGTAGTCAAGTGGTCAGCGTTCGAGCTACGTAAGACAAACGTGGAGGAGGCGACGGTTCGACTCCCGCCCAAATCTTCATTTTTGTAGTAAAAGTGTAAATTCTTTCAAGGCAATTGCACCTACACTATTCGTTCTTGCTACATTACCAACGTCTCACCGCTAAGCAGCCTGACTGCCTAAAGGGGCCTGCCTCTGCGTCTGCAACTCGAAGCGTCGAGGTGC
This sequence comes from Schistocerca nitens, assembly GCF_023898315.1. Classification (NCBI taxonomy): domain Eukaryota; kingdom Metazoa; phylum Arthropoda; class Insecta; order Orthoptera; family Acrididae; genus Schistocerca; species Schistocerca nitens. Next base: position 501,610,466 of record NC_064614.1, on the reverse strand, counting down.
AAAGCAGTTCGGGGTTCCTTGCCAGACTGCATGTATATGGGATTTCCCAAATCACGACAGGCACACATTTCCAGGAAGACTCCATGCGTGTCATATAAATGAAATATTATGACCAGTGATGAACAAAATATCGATTAAAACTTAAGTTTGAGCAGCCTCATACACGTTCGTCTTACGTGGCTCGAATTGTAACCAATATTATTCTTTTTTAATCTCATTTTGTTCGTTATTGCTTGTTGTATTTGTTCGGGGCGGACATCCCATGACATTCATTCAAGTTCATAGTTGATCCGTTCACTCACTTTTTTATTACAGAGGGCAGATAACCCTCTGACTGAACATACCGTGCCGGCGGTCCACTCGACCACGATGAATTGTAACGTCCGGCCCCCACGCACAGATGCATCAGTTACTTTGTACATAATAATCGCGTAAAACTTCTCTTGCAAATTTTCTAGGAGTTGCCACGGTAGTGCACCTTACTACGTGCACATTATGTTGTCTTAATGGCCGGTGCACAAAGTTTGAAGTAAATCTGTGATCCCAACGTCGTGACCTCCGCTTATGAGTGTCTCTTTGGTTATAACACTCATCCGCACAATTTCCCGCCACGACTGTATGTTCGTCCCGTAGCTATTGTGAAGGCGAGAGCAGGTCTCCGGTATTTCGGGAACGGACATTTTCTCCGGCCTCGATATGATGCGCCAGTCTTTCTCTAAGTCCCTTTAACGGGTGGTGGTGGAGGTCTAGAGGTTTGGCGTCCGCCCCACTAGCTGCACGGTCAGCGCGTTGAATTCCACGCACGGGGACCCGGGTTCGATTCCCGGCTGGGTGGGAGATTTTCTCCCCTTAGGGACTGGTTGTTGTGCTGTCATCATCATCATTTCACCCCCTTGCCGACGCGCAAGACGCCCAATGTGGCGTCGCACCCAATAAGACTTGCACTTGGCGGCCAAACTTCCCGTCTGGGAACTACCAGCCACTGACGCCATTTCCATTTTTTTATAGGTTTGGCGCAAGGATGAGTGGCTTTCCGAGAGAGGTGAGTGTTCTCGAGTAACTTTTGGAAACAATAGCGCAACCACAAAACAGGCGACGAAATTTACTGCTTGTGGCTACCGGGATTGGCTGGGCGAAAGACCTGAACGTGGAAATAATTTACGCGGAGCGGTTCAGAGTTCACGAAATCGTGTGTTTACTGGAGCACAGATGCTGATTAGAGAGTATAACTGATTTCCGGTTGGTAGATTTACTGAACCAACGTGATCCGTGAAGCATTCTCTTCTAGTAGGGGAGTGTACAAAATAGCGTTTTCCAGTACAGTTGTCAGATTTTGGAATATGGGAAGTTTAACCCTGTGGTACAGCTGTCAACTGATGTGGACTCCGCTTCACTGGAGTTTTTAATCAGTCCTGAGACTGCAAATACACGAAGAGGGTAGCAACCGTAGGGAATATCCAGTGGAGTGGACTGCCTGCATCTGCAGCCTCAGGACTGACTAAAAACGCCAAGGAAACTACATTAATAGCTCTGTCCACCGCAACGGAAAACTGCATCCGAGGGTTATTTGTCTCACAAGTCCAATAGAGTCTGGTGACCCTTATTTAGACTGATTTTTCAAAATGCAGAAGTGCAGACTATTGATGCGGGGCCGCCAGTGAACGTTTCCGAGAAAATCTGAGGAAGAATACGACGCGCAATTTGTCTAGCGCGCCGCACGTCGCAAAAGGAGAATGGATACCGTGTGCGCCCGGCACTGAGGCTTCGCGGTACACCGCGGAGGGTCAGACGACGGACAAAAGGAACTGATGTAGCAAGTAAAACGACAGAACAATTTTAACTTAATGATACACTGTACGAAAATAGGAAACCCCTGTACGCTGTGTTAACCGTATGGCGTGTGGGGTCTTTTGTAAACACCAATGCTCGTTTAGCTATAAAGAAACACTTTAAATGTGGATGTAGACTTCTCATCTCCAGATACGCTTTTTATGGGCTTTATATTATAACTGGGTAAAATATGCATGGTTATGTCACGGTTCGTAATAAAATAATTTGAAATATTTGCAACGGGGTCACAAAATACCCCATGTGTACAACATTTGATTTTCAATGTTATATTTCAACTTTATTAAGAAAATAAAAATTTGGCAACAATGTGCCTTCTAAACTGACGTTTATATGTCCAGTATTGCAAAAAATTCGTGAAAAATGCATACACATGCATTGTTGTGATAAATTCACAGTAAGGAATTGCGTTTTGTTGAAGTAAGACGTGGTGTTATATTTTATTCGTCATGGAAGATGATATATGTTTTGAAAAGGGCTACAGTGTCGAGCAGGCTTCAGCAGATTTACAGAAGAGTGATAGCAATAATTGAACAGTTCTTGGAAATGAGGATGAGAGTGATACTGAAATAGGTATGGTTCAAATGGCTGTGAGCACTATGGGACTTAACATCTGAGGTCATCAGTCCCCTAGAACTTAGAACTACTTAAACCTAACTAACCTAAGGACATCACACACATCGATGCCCGAGGCAGGTTTCAACCTGCGACCGTAGCGGTCGCGCGGTTCCAGACTGAAGCGCCTAGAAAAATGGTTCAAATGGCTCTGAGCACTATGGGACTCAACATCTTAGGTCATAAGTCCCCTAGAACTTAGAACTACTTAAACCTAACTAACCTAAGGACATCACACACACCCATGCCCGAGGCAGGATTCGAACCTGCGACCGCAGCAGTCCCGCGGTTCCAGACTGCAGCGCCAGAACCGCTAGACCACCGCGGCCGGCTAAGCGCCTAGAAGTAGGTATGGTAGAGGAAGATATACAGGTCGCAGATGAAGTGGATCTACGTGAACGTCAAGAAGATGATAATGATATTTAGGGAACGATGGTGCCTACTCTTGCATCTAGAAATGGACAGATAACATATGGCCTAGACTAGTACTAGCTGATGTGCGCCAGTGGGTGCAAGGAATGTAAATAAATGGAACTGTACGTATCCCACGTCACGTCAGACCACAATTACGGAAAAGGGCAGATTGGCTCAGATTTTTTTATCACCAATCACACGAAGTACGTAACAGTAATGCATACCAAGAATCGAGCAGATGACTAAAATTCTACACCCACATCTTGAACGCTGGATTGACTCCACAGAACTGCAGGCGTTTTTGGTCCACTGGCTTACACAAGATATACGGGAGACCTTTGAGTGAATTTTTAACTTTCCTCTTTTTCGAGCCCCAATGGGCTTTTCGAGATTAATTAATTACAGTATTATTACATAATGTGTGGTATATCAATATTTTATGTTAAAATAATTTCTGGAACTAATCAAACAAACAAAAATTTAAACCTTTTCATATTTTAAACATAGCTAGTACATAATGACAACTTATACGTAAGGTAATTGCAAAAAGCAATTATGAAGTTTTAACTTCAACACCGTAAAAAAATTTGTGGAAATATTTTAAATTATATCGTCATAAAGTTGCTAGACATTCTTTGGGGTCAAAAAAGGCCCCAGACATACAATATGTTTTTACGGAGCTGATACCATTGCGAGGGTTAAGGTTATTTTGAGGTATATTTCATGCAAAGCTGAAGGCTTTGATGCTACAGAGAAACGCAACTGAACTGAAAGGGAAAGCGAGCGTACGTGGGTGGCAATAGTTGGGGAGGTCGGAACCAGAAGGCAGGGGACACACCTGCCGGCTAGGCCGCCCTGGCCAGGCCTTTTGTGGAGCGCCCCTTGACCCGCGGGCCGCGGCGCCATCGACCGCCTCTTCGCGCCGTGCCGCCACAGCTGTGGGCTTGCTGCGTGTCTGCTGCGATCAATGGCGCACCTCACTGCACCACATTATGCGTACTGCCGTTATTTTGCATCCAGCACTGTATCGCATTAGCAGCTTCACCGCTGCGAAAATGGATGAACCACATGAACTCCTCCAGTTTGCGGATCGTTCCAAGGGAATGTGCAGTCGATAATCTCACTACTACTCACTTGTTGGTGATGTGACACATTATTATAGAAATTCAAGTAAAGTTCCATTCCTTTTACCTACATCTCACAACTACGTCAAACGAAACGAAGGCAGTAGTTGCCAGTGGGCACTTGAACAAGTCAGTGCGGAAAGATGAAAATTTGTCCCGGACTGGGATCGATTGCGGATTTACCGTCTCTCATGTGCGGTTGCCTTAACCGCTTCAGCACTACGTCAATGATATGCGCATAAGTTGAAAATTTGAGGCGGGACCGTGTACGGATGGCCGAAGCGGTGCCGGCACGGTAGGTCAGCGTGTTCGGTCAGAGGGTTATCTGCCCTCTACAACTGAAAAAAAAGTGGAGTGCATGGATCAACGACGAACTTGAACAGGTGCCGAGGGACGTCCGCCACGAAACAACGAACAATAACTAAGAAAATTAGATAAAAAGGTGGTTAAGGCAACCGCTCATGAGAAGCGGTAAATCCGAGTTCGATTCCCGGTCCGGCGCTAATTTTCAGCTTTCACACTGACTTGTTTCAAAGCCCACTGGAGGCTACTGTCTTTGTTTCGTTTGATTAATTTCGTGTAATGGCTGCAGGTTATATTAGGAGGGCCCTGTGAGAAAACTTAGTCCTGCCACTTAAGACTGTGGCGTTTTGAGTGTGACAAAAATGGAATTATTTTGAACGGCTTCCCCCTTTTAGACCAACACTTTGTCCAACGTTCTTTCAGTGAAGACGTTTCATCTCTAAATTGTGCTTCTCGAAAGTATCCAACATACTGAACTACACCAGCCATAATCTCAGCTTAATGCACAAGATGTTTCCATCATAAAAGCACACTTGGCAAAAATAAGTCACTCTTCAAGACATCACGATAATACCAGCGAAGAACACAGTCCATAAGTTACTTCAGGTATGCCATATACAAACGAAAGTATTTACAGATAATTAGACTCCAAGAGCTACTAGATTGTGGAGATGCTGACTGCTACGTTTTTCACCAGATGCCCTAAACAGTTCCAGACATTTTCTATGGTATCAACATCGGATCATTTAGCGGCCCCATCGAAGTTCGACAGGTGGCTGAGTGTTCATCAAACATATGCGTGGATCTTGTCTACGCGGTTGTTACCATCTTGGAAGATGGGATGCCACGCAGCATATTCATCATGAAGATGTAGAAGTAAAGACAGTCTTGGTCCCCAAAAATGTTGAGATGACATCATTGTTCGTTTTTACGCAAAATGGTTAAAATGGCTCTGAGCACTACGGGACTTAACATCTGAGGTCATCAGTCCGCTACAACTTACAACTACTTAAACCTAACTAACCTAAGGACGTCACACACATCCATGCTCGAGGCAGGATTCGAACCTGCGACCGTAGCGGTTGCGCGGTTCCAGACTGAAGCGCCTAGAACCGCTCGGCCACAGCGGCCGGCTGTTTTTACGTAACCTGGATAAGTGGACCCAAATAATGGTACGAAAAACACCCACAGAACGTCACGGGACCACCTCCGGCTTGTAGTGCATCCTCTACACACTGCAAGTTAAAAGGTTCATTGGACCTTCGACGCAGTCGACGCCTTGTGCCATTTGAAAAGAAGTGAAATCGCGACTCGTCGAACCGAACTACACACCCCCAGTCGGTTACTGTCGAATCTCTGCGTTGTTTGGGCCACTGAAGAACTGCGGCTCTATATGCCGTTGTGAGGGATGGATCTTTGGCGAGGTATTTGACTCAAAATGCGCCCTGCAAACAGTTCCTTCGCATGTTAGGTCGGAAAAAGGTCAGTGCGAACGTGCATCGGCAGCAATAATTCTTGTGGAGTTTTAAATCGACTGTCACTGGCAAAGCAGACCTGTTTTGGGGCCTGTCAGTAAACATCCTTTTACCACCACTGTCATAACGCCGATTTTTATGGCTGTGAGTTATACACACACCATTCCTTGTAGACATGTCACCCAGTCTGCGTTTTACAACAAAGTCAATTTCATTCGCGGTCAGGGATACGTCAAAACGTCGACAGTTCCTTTCTGCCATTCTGTCACGTTAACCCTTACTTAGGCTAATTCCATACAACCAACTGGCTCATAGAATGAAATTTTCATTCTGCAGCGGAGTGTGCGCTGGTATGAAACTTTCTGGCAGATTAAAACTGTGTGCCGGACCGAGACTCGAACTCGGAAATTCGAGTCTCGGTCTGGTACAGTTTTAATTGGCTCATACGTACCATTTCATTGGCACAGCTCGCGTCAGCGGTGGAAAGACACATGGCAGTCTGCTGTGAGTTCTGCACAGTCTACAGCGCTCCAAAGCGAACAGTGAACGGCTTTAACGGTATCACTGGACTAATCGATAAACTGATACTTTCTGTGGTCTACATGGTGCTGGGTGCCATTAACAAGAATGAAAGACGATCGCAGTTTACGGTCACGTCGACGCCGAAATCACTAGAGAAAGGGTACATGCTCAGATAGGAGAAATATGGGGAAGCAGCCCGCCATTAGTTTTAATCGATTTAAGAAACCCACAGAAAATCTAAATCTGGAATATCCGGATAGAGATTTGTACCCCTTCATGCCAATTTCGTATCTATCTCTCCCAAACTTGTCAAAACCTATGTCCACTAAGCCTCGTAAAACCAAAAAAGAAGTTGCTTGAATAAATAAAGAAGGATAGTGACATGCAGCTGCATAAGTAATGTCGATCTGAAATAGGCCGAGAGATACGCGATATTTACTTATTTTACGACTAAAATGTTTTACAAGCTTACCGGAAATAATATTAGCTACTCCTTTAAAACAGCCTACCGGTCGCTTTGAAGCGCTGAGGGTGTAGAACCAGTACCAAGCGACCACGTAATCCTACACAGCTGACGTAACTAGTAGCTGTGAAGTGATGTCTGTATGCCAGTCGGTTGTATGGAATCAGTGCAGTAAGATGGGTCGACGTGGAGACTTGGCCTGTTAGGACGTGCCCATGGCCACACCGTGAATGTAGCTGCCCGATTTGTTGGCGTACCAATGTCGACTGTTCGTTGGAGTCTACAAGGAATGGTGTATTACTCGACCACAATACTACTGCATGTGGGAGTGAGGGCGCTTCGGTACGCTTATCGTGAATTTTTATCATGATATTTCACGAGGACGCACTGAACCACCTGATAGTAGATGCACAACTCTCCTGAAGGGGTTCAAAGTGCGATGCGGCTTCCTTAGCCAACATGGTATTTGTTTACCATAACATCACCGCATGTTTCCGACAACGGCCACGGGAGGCCAAGTGCAATAATATTGTGGTCGGCTACAATCACTAGCAGACATGTAACATAGCGTAACAATAGTGGTCGTGGATAGATCCTAGTCAACCGGGATACGAGTCGAGTGTCACGCCTTGTCAACGACAGTCGGCTTCAGGCCCGGCAGGATTGATACTGGCAGTGAATGCAGATTCATTTCTGAATCAGTTTCCGAGCGAAGCGACCATGTCGAAAAAGGGCTTTGCTGACAACGAAACATAAAGCTGAAAGTCTTCAGGAAGCCGAACAACACAGAAAATTAGCTGCTGTAGACCTTCAGGGTTGTATAGTAATGGTGCACGAAACTTTTTCATTCCTTCAGAGGTGCTCGTGGTGCCGCATAGTCTTTCCAGTGCAACTCTGGACGAAACGTTAGGAACGATATATTTAATGGACCACGACCGTACAACTCGCAAGATTTGCCAGCAGCTACGACTTCCGGTCGTGAAACCCTTCACTGTACGAACACAGAAAACTGACGGTAGCTGACTGGAGCCGTGTAGTGTGGTCCGACGAGTTGCAAATTTTGCCTCTTTTCAAATTATACTGGGCAATGAACCTTTTAATCCGTACTGTGTGGAAGTTGTAGCTCAGACCAATCCAGAAGTGTGAGGACGAAAGGGGGGGGGGGGGGGGGCGTTTTCCGTACCGTGGTTAGGGCTCACTCTTTCCGGTTAACGTGAACATGAACTAGTATGTTTATTTCATCTTTCAGCCGTAATCAAAGTATAGCACGGGTAAGTTCCTGGTTTGAAAAACCTCTCGGCACTCTACCGCACCAAGAATGGCTTGCTAGATCATCCAATCTTAAGGTAATTTGCCTGTGAACGCCTGGCTGGAAAAATACTAACAATTTTCATAAAGTTTACGTAGCTCTAACTAAAAATCGTGTACGATGAAAACTGTAGGACAATTGGAGTGTTTCTTGCCCAACATTCTGGTATACAATTAATCACATTACTTCTCTTACAGACTTTATTACAATTTTTTGTGGAGATCAGTAAATTACGTATTCTATTTGCCGAACAATACTTGGAGTCATTGCACTGACTATCTTACTTAGATGCTTGAAACTTTATGTACACATTAACAATATGCCGACCTAAAAATCAGACTACAATCACGTCATTTCAGTCAAAGTTCTTATTGTAGATGTGTAAGCACTCCTTCTTCAGGCCACGAGTGGCCTACCGGTACCATCCGACCGCCGTGTCATCCTCGGTGGAGGATGCGGATAGGAGGGGCGTGGGGTCAGCACACTGCTCTCCCGGTCGTAAGATGGTAATCTTGACCGAAGCCGCTACTATTCGGTCGAGTAGCTCCTCAATTGGCATCAAGAGGCTGAGTGCACCTCTAAAAATGGCAACTGTGCATGGCGGCCTGGATGGTCACCCACCCAAATCTAGAGATGTGTAGATCTGATAATCAAAATTAAGGTCACTTTACTGTAACTTATAACTACGTATTTTCGTTTCCGTTGGTCGTATATTAGTGTCTGTAGTTTATTTTACTCCAATTAGTATTCCGAAACTTCCCAAAAAATTTCAGACTTCTAGTTCAAATGGATTTTTTGTGCTAAAATAAATAAGCCGGAAAATGTAATTCTCATAAAATTCAGTTCAAAATTATATTTTATTTATGGCTCACCTCTGTTGTTCCTAATACATTCCAGCTGCAAATTTTCTTGGTTTTCTTCTCCCTTCCTTCCCTTGTTTCTCCACGTTATTCTGGCCTCTTTAATTGCCTCAGGGACCCACCTTTCATCTTTGGCCGCCCTCATGGAATCAATTGCCACCAGTGATTGTCCCATACTGAACCCAGAACACATTCCTAGAGATTCTAGAGCCTCACACCGGTACCAAAACACTTTTTTCGAGACATAACAATATTCGACAAAGACAAAACAGCAAAAACTCAAATTCAGAAATGTTTATATGCAAAACAACCCTCGATAAGCGAAGGTGTACTAGAGGAAAAATAAGACCATCGCAAAGCGTATATGCTAATACGGCTGCCACCTCCAGAAACAGTTGTGAGTATATCTTTTTCGGATGGGAGTCCAGTGACAACATTTGACACGTGACGGCGGTGGAAATAAGAATGTGGCAGACCACCGAGAGATATCTAAGTTGATTTTTAAATACATCCCGATGTCCAATTCACTTATTTTAGGTATAATTTTGTTTAAAAAAACTCTAAGCATCGTTTTAAGATCGAATTTTTGAAGCGGATTCAGAGTCAAGTGACCTTAATCCTACAGAAATGGGACTATTTCGAAGAGCGAGTGAAAGGTAGAGGTAAACATCCCTTCAGTGTGGTAGCTACATGGCTTATAAGCATCAATGAGTGGCTTCGGTAGGATACGGCATACCTGAAGAAACTTCCTCTCCAAAACGAAGCCATAAGCAGGGCTACAGGCGGTGTTACACTCCTACGTCTGCTGGAGGTGACTAATTTTTTGCCCTGTGTGCGTATAAGCTAAGTGCGTATAGCTGCCACGCTGACCATAAAGCCCGCGAGTCGCAGCTCGGAGGACTGGTTTACGACGCTACTGCTGCAGCGTTTCCAACGGCGTGCAAAACACGGAGAGCGAGGAGCTGGCGGCCAGAGGCAGCCGGCGAGCGAGCGCATTTAGCTGCGGCCGACTAGCGAACGGCAGCCGTTAACGAGCCCCGGCTCACCCCCAACAGCTTCTACGGACTGTAATTGTCGCATAAATGGCTATCCAAACAGCTGCAGACGCAGTTGCCGACCAGCACGCAGCTGAATTACGGGCGCGCAGGCGCGGGTGGGACGTAACTAACCGGTACTAGCTACGGCTCAGTACAAACCTCCCGAAGGATACGCTCCAAAACAGCATATCGGCTGCCTCTGTTCGGACTACAATACTCCGGAGTTGTAGTTTCGCAAGAATGCCTTATAGAAACCTAACAATATACACTATCTTATCAACAGTATCCGGACACCGCTTTGTAAAGTGGAATCGCCACAAGACGTCACAAGAGGCATCCAACATTACTATCCTTATGGTTTCTGCTCTTGAGGAAGGATGGACTCCCACTTCCCTACAGACATACGGACACCTCACTGAACGTGTCCCCCCAGTAGTGTACAAGCTGTCATGAATACGGAGGGTGGAGACAGCGCACATTAATGTCCGCTAACAGGTGTCCACGAGGACTATTGCGACTTGACGGGCATCCGCCTACAAAGTTAAAATGAAAATAAATTGCTAAATGATGAAAAACAGCGGATTCTTACAGTGAGATAAACGCTAAGAAAGAGAGAAGGTGGAAACGGTTGCCATTTTTCCCAAAGCCTGGTCAATTACTTGCTGCTGGGAGATCTCATGGCTTGCAACTGACCCTTTAATTCGCCCCAAGATGTTCGATGGGGTTCTGTTTGCTGTTTCACTAGGCTCGTACACTGCATGTTTCTTCTGTTTAACCACCATACGGTGATTCGGCGCGTCTGTCCCGTTGGCCGCTGGTAACGTTAGGACGATGATGCTTCGATGGTAGTGTCAGTTATGCACTTTCTCGCTTCCTTGAAATTTTAAGCTAAATTTGTCATATTTATGTATATATCTATATCCATATGGTCGTTTGCTATGTAATTTCATCCATAAGCAACGTCTGATAGAGTCGTATACTTTAAGTACTCACATCCCAATGAAATAAAGAACGTCCTTCTCCCTTTCTCCAATTTCACGTAACTGTGCAGACACGATTGATACTTTAAAGCCGCGAGAGATTAGCCGAGCGGTCTAAGGCGCTGCGGTCATGGACTGTGCGGCTGGTCCCGGCGGAGGTTCGAGTCCTCCCTCGGGCATGGGTGTGTGTGTTTGTCCTTAGGATAATTTAGGTTAAGTAGTCTGTAAGCTTAGGGACTGATGACCTTCGCAGTTGAGTCCCATTTCACACACATTTGAACATTTTTGATATTTTAAACATACTATTCCCCCTCAACCTATTCGTTGAATTTGAGCTTCCAATATGCCAACAAATATACAGTTATGAAATTAGAATTATATTAATACCTTCAGCTGCTGACGGGCGTTGATATATATCAACGGGGACAAGCGAAAATGTATGCCCTGACCGGGACTCGAACCCGGGATCTCCTGCTTACATGGCAGACGCTCTATCCGTCTGGGCCACCGAGGGCACAGAGGAGAGTGCGACTGCAGGGACTATCTCGCGCACGCCTCCCGCAAGACCCACATTCTCACCTTGTATGTCCACACATTACATTCGTAGTGTCCCACCCCAACACACTCATTACTCGTGGAAGACATCCTTACCAAGTCTCGTAAGAGTTCGGAGAATATGTGTGCATCCACACAGAAGAAGGTAGTCACGGCCGGTATTGGCACAACTATATACTGATATGGATGTGACATGCAACACGTTTCTGATATATACATCGATGTGTCAACCCACTGACGTACAATATTGAATCTTTGATCTGTTTGCTTCCTGCGCGGACAAATGGTTCAATGGCTCTGAGCACTATGGGACTTAACTTCTGAGGTCATCAGTCCCCTAGAACTTAGAACTACTTAAACCTAGCTAACCTAAGGACATCACGCACATCTATGCCCGAGGCAGCGGTCGCGCGGTTCCAGACTGTAGCGCCTAGAACCGCTCGGCCACCCCGGCCAGCCCTGCGCGGACAGCATTGCCACTTAAGCAACCCATACACAGCCGGACCGGTCCGCCGACCGACCCGTTGAGAGGGTTGGCACGGCCGGCTCGCCTGTGTGTGAGCGATGGGCTCGCGCTCGTGTCCGAAGTTCGGGTGCGTCGCCTACACCGGCGAGCCGCTACCTGCTTCCCCGACCGCCACCTGCTGAGCCGGGGCCACAGCCCAGGCCGGCCGCTTCCTCCTAGCCCACATTCCGTCAGTACGGTGTCCGACTCTGTTATTCACTACTTCTTTCGTTGTCACTGCTTTTCGCTGCTTTTATGATAACGTCGTTCGAGTAAAACAAAGACTTTTGGGCGTGTTTCATTAATAATGTACACAGAATGGCCATGTTTGTGGGAGATAAAAATCGAAGGATTACTCCAATAGGAATATGAGGAACAAAGCCTACAAAGTTCTTATAGCTAAGTGCAAAGAGATATAGCAGACAAGGCGTTTGTTATTAAAAAAATTAGTTCTCTACGAGCGTCTTTCCGGCGACAGTTTAGAAAAATACAGGACGCTAAATCAGCAACTAGAAGTTCTGCTGAAAACGTGCCAGAACCGGCGCTTTGGTACTACGATCTCCTGCAGTTCACCCTGGATCGTGAAGAGATGTGATGTGATGTGGGATATCTTCACTAACACAGGGGAGGACTGGAGGATGACCAGACTGAGGAAGTAAATGATGAGTCAGATATTGATGTTGTAAGTATACAAACGCTTTTATTTATTAAGTATACAAAGTATAAATAAATGTTGCTCTGCACATAAACTCTACATGATCAAAGTTTCTTGAAATTCTAATTCATTCACGTCACTGAAAAATTGCTTGTATTTTCCTCGCACTTCCTCTGCAGTAACTGTGCTGGTTTGTCGTGTCGTATCGAGTCTTAACATTTGTTGACTACCTGACTGCAAGTTTTTATCAGTAAGGTTTAAAGTTTGTGAGTTATTGCAATCACCGGCAGTAGGAATGTAATTAGGGCTTTTCTTCCTTAAAAAGTTGTGCAAAACTGTACATGCAAGAACGATTCCATCAACAGTTTTTAAGTCAACCGCTATTGGCGTTAATAACACTCTGAATCTGTTTGCCATTATTCCAAAAGCATTCTCAACTACCCGCCGAGCTCTGCTAAGCCTGTAATTGAAGATCTTTTTCTCCCTTGTTAAGTTCCTTTGAGGATACGGTTTCATTAAATTCGGCATCAAAGGGAAAGCTTCATCCCCTACAAACACAAATGGCACTGTAGAATCCACTCCCTCCAGATAAACGGGATCTGGTAAATTTAGAGTTCTAGATACTAGTGAAGTGTAGTAATCTGTAAGCTTTAGAATACCACCATCTTACACTCGACCACTCGTACCGGTGTGAACATATATAAACTCATAGTTTGCAATTACAACAGCGAAAAGGACAACTGAAAGTACCTTTGTAATTATGGTAATAGGAGCCACTACCCGCAGGTTTTTTTAATCAGGACATGCTTGTTACTAGTCGCTCCTCAGCAGTGATGGTAGCTCTTATATGCATTTCTTTCTTCTCGATTTTACGCCGTATGAGATCCAGTAATTCACAAAACGTATTGTCATCCATACGTAAGAAGTTTTTATATGTAGACTCTTGAACTTGGAGGGTACGTAACAGATTTGTGTGAGAAAACTTGAATTTATCTCTCAACCATTCTTTCATCCATAAACGTTTCTTTTTCTTGTCTTTATCTACACATGACTGCTGCAGCCACAGCAAGTTTTCCTTTTTGTTTTGGCATGGCGAACGCTGCCACACGACTGTGCGCTCGCAGCTAGAGGCCGCCCAGCGGTCGGGGGTGCCCACACACAGCCCGACTTGTCGGGGCTAGCGTTAGCGAGCGGTTTGTCGGACCGGTCGGGGTTTGAATGGGCAGCTTTAGTTTGTCACTACGAAAGCGAGCGCATACTGTGTCTAGGAACGTGTCAATATATACAACGATGGCCATTACTGTATTCAGTAAATATTATATTTTAAACTTAACGCTTGCACATGTATGTCCTCGTTTTCGGTGCTCCTATATGCGCAGCTTATAATCGGATATATATAGTATGTTGGAGCTATCTGTAAGTTCGAATTTTTACGTTGTCCCACTTACGCAAGATGTTACTGTCTGTTACTAACCGTAAGCCAGACATAAACTCTCTGTATTTATAATCTGTTATTTTGGATACAACACATGAGAGTGGCCTATAAGGCCGAAATTGATTAGTCGGTCGAAACGCAATAACGTAAAAACTTGTTAACTGAGCAAAAGCCGGGACGGAAACATGAGTGCGTCCTTTAACGATGCAAAGTAGTGTGACAGCATCGCTACTGGCTACTGTTCCCGATTTACGATACATTAATGATGTGCCAAGTAACGTAAAAATAGCTGTTGAGGCCGTTCATAGACGGCGCACTTGTGAACTGGGAATTTGCACCGTCAGAAAATTTCTAAGAATCGCAGAGAAATTTGAAGATGGTCAGTGCCTGCTGTAAATCCGCCAGCTGGATCTGCAACACAAAATAAATGTTATGTATCGGGCTCAAAAAGGAGAAAAGACCACATACTTTTTGACTGCGTGTTCGGTGATCAGTCACAATCGTCACATATCAGTCCTGAGTGACTGAAGGTGGAATAATAACATAAAGGTAGTCAAAGGAAACGGGGAATTCGCCAATGGAAGCATTTAGTTATAACGTCGACATAGTTCACGCACGAATTTACCGCACGGAAGTCGAAAAGGTCCGAATGCTACACTAATTTCTTGCCTACATATAGAAGCTTATATACCCGCATTGGAATCGCGCTATGTTGCATATACGCTGCAGCAACGCCCTCAAACGGAAACTTTTTGATCCTCCCCTTACGTTATTTGATTAATAAACCAAAAACGAAAGATTTTCGAACGTGAATTTGTACAACAAATTTCTTTGTCTAGCGGTGGGAAATCCGTCTTCAAAGTTTACAGAAGTATTACGGCCACACTCCAGTCCACATACATACAAACCTACCTCAACAAAAAAAGTTATTTCAACATGTTACTAATTACTGTTCATTGGTATCTGCTAACAGAGCCATTCCACGTATCGACCTCACATCTGGATGGAATACTGCATTTGCTTCTGCAGTAAGCTACGAATTCTTTCTAACACCCCGGATTATCTCGTAAGGCTTGACAAATTTTAACCATTCGTAATATAGTCCTTCAACCACATTATTGGAAGTGCGATATACTTCAGTTTAGAGATGACCGCAGACAGAAAAATTCAGTCACTGAGGTCAGGTGACCTCGGAGGTCGCCCGCTGCTCCTCCTCCTCCTCATCCTTTAACATACGCTAAAGTTAGACGTCTCACATCAGCAGAAAAATGGGCCAGTGCTCCATCACGCATGTGCCGCATTCCCAAAAGTTGTGCAAGCCTAACATCCTCCCGTAATCCGGGAAGATTCCGCTGCAGAAACCATCTTGTTTTCCTGGAAGAATGTGTGGCCCACTGAGATGGTCACCTAGTACCCCTAACTAACCTTTCAATGACAGAAGTTGCGATGGGGTGAATTACAAACATCATGTGTTTACGTCGGATATGAGCGTAATTAGAACGACGGTTTATTTTTCAAATACATGCTAAGGAAGACATTCTCCTGGGCTGGCATGGGCCTATAGTAGTAATCGAAGACTGCATCTCAGCTGCGGACCGCCGGTATCCCTTCATGCTTGATGTCTTCCCTCACGACGATGTCATCTTCCAGCTGTATAACTGTCAGTGTCTAAAAGCTAGAATCGTGCTAAAAATGGTTCAGCGAGAATCGTTGATGTATGAGCCACCAAATTCGCCTGATGTGAATCGAATGGTTCCCATTTGGGTCGCTATCGAGCGCCATCACCGCGTACACAAATCAGCGAACATACATCTACATATATACTCCGCTAGCCACCAACCGGTGTGTGGCGGAGGACACAATTCGCGCCAAAGTCATATTTTCCCCCCTCTGTTCACTCGCGGATCGCGCAAGGGAAAAACGACTGTCTGAACGCCTCAGTACGAGCTCTAATTTCCCTTATCTTTGAATGGTGATCATTGCGCATCTGAAAGTTGGTGGTAATAATATATGCTCTACATCCTCGGCGAAGATAGGATTTCCGAATTTAGTGAGCAGCCCCTTCCGTTTAGCGCGCCGTCTATCTGCAAGTGTGTCCCACTTCATACTTTCTATGAGATTTCTAACGCTCTCGCGATGGCTAAATGTACCAGTCACGAATCTTGCCGCTCTTCTTTGGACCTTCTCAATCTATTGAATCAGACCCAAGAACTGGTAAGGGTCCCATACAGACGAACAATACTCTAAGACTGGACGAACTAACGTATTGTAAGCTATTTCCTTTGTTGAAGGACTGCATCGCTTCAGGATTCTACCAATAAACCGCAATCTAGAGTTCGCCTTACCCGTTACTTGTGTAATCTGATCATTCCATTTGAGATCATTTCGAATTGTCACACCAAGACACTTGACGGACGTTACCGCTTCCAAAGAGTGGGCATTTATTTTGTAATCGTACATTAATGGGGATTTTCGCCTTGTTACACGCAGTAGGTTACACTTACTAATATTGAGGGATAACTGCCAGTCATTACACCAAGCATTTATTTTCTGCAAATACTCATTGATTTGTTCACAACTTTCGTGTGATGCTACTTTCCTGTAGACTACAGAATCATCGGCAAACAGTCTAATGCCGCTGTCAATACAATCAACCAGATCGTTTATGTAAATCGTAAAAAGCAGAGGACCTATTACGATGCCCTGGGGCACACCTGAAGTTACGCTTGTTTCTGTTGAAGTCACCCCGTTCAGGACGACATACTGCTCCCTGTCTGTTAGAAAACTTTCTATCCAACCGCATATGTCATCGGATAGACAGTAAGGGCGCACTTTTTGTAGCAAGCGACAGTGGGGAACTGAAAAAAATGATTCAAATGGCTCTGAGCACTATGCGACTTAACTTCTGAGGTCATCAGTCGCCTAGAACTTAGAAATACTTAAACCTAACTAACCTAAGGACATCACACACATCCATGCCCGAGGCAGGATTCGAACCTGCGACCGTAGCGGTTGCTCGGCTCCAGACTGTAGTGTCTAGAACCGCACGGCCACTCCGGCCGGCTGGGGGACTGAGTCGAACGCCTTTCGAAAGTCGAGAAATATGGCATCAGCCTGGGTGCGGGTATCTAGAGGCTGTTGTATATCATGCACAAAGATGACCAGCTGTGTCTCGCACGACCGCTGATTCCTAAAACCGTGCTGGTTTCTGCAGATGAGCTTCTCAGAGGCTAGAAAGGTCATTATGTCTGAACGCAAAATATGTTCCATGATTCTACAACAAATCGATGTTAGTGAAATTGGCCGGTAATTACGTGCATCCGATTTTCTACCCTTTTTATAGATTGCTATGACCTGGGCCTTCTTCCAGTCCCGTGTAACTTTCCGCTGTTCCAATGATCTCTGATGGATGATGGATAACAATGGTGGGATTACATGACTTGTGCGGAGACACCTGCTGCCACGTAACTCCACAAATCTGCCAGCGAAATGTAGAATCGACGATACGCAGAATTGATGGTATATTACGTTACAAAGATGGCTCAACAAGTTATTAAGCAGCTAGCCATAAAGTTTTGGCTCGTCAGTGTATATTGTTCAGTTATTTCTCGAGAATGGGCCGAGTACTGACTTCCTTTGCCCAGGTTCACAAATCGAGGTCAGAGCTCCGAAGCCGTCTAGCCGGTTGAGGACAGATGCGATGGCACACAGCACACTCACAGACACAACACTAAATTATACAATTCCGGTCTCAAACCAATTACATCGTCTAGCTTCGACTAAATTTACTTGCGTTAATTCCATTGCCGTACAGTTACGTGGAAACAGAACACTAACGCCATTATGTCCTTACCCGCCAACAGGAGCACAATTAAAGGCACAGAACACGGAGCGAGCTCGGACGGTGCATGCAGAAACGTTAATTACGGACACGGAGGCGAACACTCGGCAAAGCAAACGAGAACAACAGAATACTGCCGCGTAATACACAATGGGCAAACCGCAGGCGCATGCGAAAGAGCCCGACATGAAAGCTATACGTAACACAGTCATTTCCGTCCAATGCTGAGTTGACAAACGAAGTACAACCACTAGTTCCATGCCTCACACGGCAAGCAAGAAGAAACTCTGTTACGCCGTGACGAACTCACCAACGCCGTGACAAAACGACTCAAAACCGTTAGGGAGAAAAAATAATGGAGTCATTTCACTAGCGAAAATCTTTGATCACGTCGTTACAGAGCTATTTCTATATAGTACCATAGTTACACACACACATTCTATACAGTAACTACAAAGCCAGACAAAGTATATTAATCTCGGGACTGGACACAACATAAAAGATATTTCTAAGACCAAAACAGGAGAGACATAGGTATACGATGTCTACAAACGACACGTTACTAACTACCAAATCGCTGGGACTAAATTCTTTACTTGACCGTTACAATATTGGAGACGTTTCTATGGAATGAGTTGTTTCGGATTATTATATGAAGTGGTAAGATTGACGGAATTTTAAATCCATAAGAAAATAGTATCGCTACTAAGAATGCATCCACAACAAATATTCGTTTAGAAATTAGATGTCACGTAACGATAGCTGGAAATCAAACGGGAACCGCTAACTCCAAACAACGACGAGACTACAGCTCAAAAAATACACGGCACAGATGAAAGGCTTACACGTGTTAGAATAAAACAGAAATATTCTTCGAAACACTGGAAAAGTAGTGGAATTTTTCCTTTCTTCGGAACCTCGAGAACTTAAGATTTGCGCACGCGCACTATGCACTTATTTCCCATGCGAGATGGGATTAAATTTCTAGAAACATTTGAAAAGGCATGTGACAGTATCGGAGATACACTAGCAAACGGAAGTCTACGTATATCTCAGTCTGAATGGAGACATATCGTCAGAATCGAGAGCACCGTCCCACCGCCCACCGTACTGCAATAATAGGTGATAGGACAATTAAATGGTGTGACAAGACGACGTTTATAGGCCTCCGAGACTTTTCTCGAAGGACACGTTTGCGTACAGGATGGTTACATTGTTGGAAGGTTATTACTGAATGTACAAGAACTTGGTGCTTGGTGCCAAGAATGGCAACTGATCCTTAATATAATAAAATGTAGTGTAATGAATATGCATGGAAAAATAAGCAATAACTTTGGCAAACACGATAAGGATCAATCATTGGAATCAGTCACAACCGCTAAGTGCCAAAATATATCTTTCGGAAGTTGTTTACGCAGGAACGATCACATCAATCTTCCTTATGGAGAGAAACCGACAAACTGAGATTTATACGAAAACCCCCAAAAAAACTGTAATTCACCCAAGACACAGATCACTTACAAATGGTCGTTTGGCCGATTCTTGAGGATCGTCCGACCATCAATAAACCGTGTTAACGGAAGCGATAAAGTACGAAAAGTTGTGCGCTTCTTCAATGGCGAGTTTAGTATGCGCGGAGGTATCAAGAAGGCACAAGAAATTGCAGTGGAGACACCAAACCAGTTGCGCTATCGCAGTCACAAAATTAAGAGCCTTCATTCCAAAGCGAGGTAAGAAAAATGTTTAAAAATATAAATGTAAAAGTCTGTGGCACAATTCCGTGACGGGGCTACTGGCATGACTGTAGGTAGAGCGCAGCCGTTCTTCGCCGCGGTGTTGGGGGGGGGGGGGGGGGGGGGGGAGGATGGCGGGCTCACAAAAAGAAGCACCACGAAGGAACTATCAGAATAGCACAGAAATCGGTAGAAGTGATACATATGTACAGACACAGACACGATTACAGCAACAAAACGGGGCGTAGAATATCGTCGACGTACCGTTGTGCTGTTAGTGTGCTGCTGATGACAACCAAAGTGGTCCTGCTATGAAATAAAATGGTTCCCCAGACCATCACTCCTGGTTGTCTGGCAGTATTGCACGTGAGTCAGGCTGGTATCCCACTGCTGCCCGGGGCGTCTCCAGACACGTCTTTACTGGTCATCGCGACTCAATTCGAAGCAGGCTCAGACAATTGTACTACAGTACATAAGATTCCAGGCTCTGTAGACGCCATGGATAGCGACCTGAGTGTTGCCCATCTTACGGTCGTTTCATTTCATACCTTTGGTTGTCATCTGCAGCACGCTAACAGCACAGCGGTACGCAGACGATATTCTACTCCCCGTATTGATGACCTTCATGGAAAGCCATCCTGGGCTTACAATTCAGCTAGATAATGCCCTTCCGCACATTGCGAAAGTTTCTACTGCTTGTTGTGCTTTTGCAAACCCCACCTTGGCCAACAAGGTCGGCGGATCTCTCTCCAACTGAGAACATCTGGAGCATTATGAGCAGGGTCCTCGAACCAGCTCGAGACTTTGAGGATCTAACGCGCCACTTTCCCTCTGGATGACATCCAACAACTATCACTTCCAAGCCGGAAAACTGCTTGCATAATGACCAGATGTGGACCAACACGTCACTGACTTACTGTTTTGTGAAGCTCTTTCTCGTCAATACATCACCCAGTTTTCCGGAAATTGTAACCAGTTTTTTGTCTGTACATGCACATTACATCTGTCCCATTTGGATAACTCTTTCGAGGGGCGTCGTTTTTGCGTGTAGTTGAGATCGGAACACTTGAACGTTATTGGTAAACAGTTTGCATGTTCCACTAACTGTCTGAGAAAAGGAATGTCTGGGAGGAGAAGAGAGCCAAAGTCACATAAATGTCTATGGCCATGACTACATTTTACATGTGGGTGAGTCCATCGTAACTGCAACTGTTCGACACTACTGGGACAAGACATGTGTAAATACCACTGCTCACTTTGTAGTGCAGATGATCACTTTCCAAACACCCAAGCAAAGGAAAATGTAAAACTCTCATCAAGAAACAAACTCAGGAGCTCGAGGTTTGCTGGTCCGCGAGACTGAAAAGGAGACTGCGGATGGTCTTGTGTAGCCACCTCGCGGTACAATCAATGCCGACAACGTCTGCGAGCCACAGCGATTAGGATTGATGCACGTACCGCGTGGCTACGTTAGCGACGCTCTCTGCTAGTGACCAGGGTCTAAAGCGCGGCCCACTAACAGACAGCATGGTATTACGAAGATGCTCGCTACCCACCACATCAGACCTGTTACATCGACTCGGCTATTCTCTTGTTTCTTCTTGCTGGAAGTCTGTGTCTAGCGCCTTTGGCTTCGCTCACTGGTTCTGCGTACTGTTGACTGTCTGACGAGGTCCGCCCGCGAGGCACGTGTTTACGTTGGCAGGGTTCGCAGTTCCGCTCGAATCCGCACTTTGTGCGTTCTAGTGCGTTAATAAAGATGTGTTTCAAAACATCCGAGACGCCCGGTCACAGAGCGAGCCACGTGGCCAGAGGGAAGGCGTCCTCGCCGGCGGCAGAGGGCGGGACCGCTCGGCGCAGCGAGTAGGCGTGGGTCGTGTAGGCGTGGGCGGCGGCCGCTCAATACACGGGCGCCGTGCCATGAGCCTGCCGCCTGTATAACCTGTACCTGTTGCTGCTGCTGCTCAGCTGGTGCACCCATTGTGGAGGGCCGGTCAGCGGCGCACGAGATAACCGCGCCCTCTGGCGTCTTGGCCACGGCCGTGCTTGGAATCGATACAACCGCTCGGTGGCTCCGTGGTGAAGATAAGAGTACAGACCGAAAAGCCTCGGATTTAATCTCTGGTCAACTCTAGGACTTTACCTGTCACTTTTCTGAAAAATGGATAGCTGTGATATGGTTCGGAATCAACGTTAACCAGCAGATCCTCCAATAACCGAGAAAGTTAGCTCAAAGATCGGAGGTATGCAATAGTGTACCACTTCCAATAGGGCCACTGCTAGCAAAGCAGTGAGAATAACTTTCGAGTTCATGACAACTTCACATTTTACATTCCTAGGCTGACCCTGTTATGCGCACACTGCCATGCAAAAATAGAAATTTCGGGGCAATTTTCAAATTAAAATCCTATAACGCTGTATTTAACGTTTATTATGTAACTGTGTAAAGTTCGAAAACACAATCTGTAATTTAAAAAGGAAAAGAATTGGAATCAATACGGCATCCCACAAGATTTATTCATTGTTTCGAACAACTATTGTTTTTGTTGTTGTTGTTGTTGTTGTTCTTCTTCTTCTTCTTTGCTTCACTCCGAATACTGGTTTGATGCGCTCTCCAATGTTCTGGGCAATCCTCTTCGTCTCTGCATAAATATTGCAGCCTTTTCTTATCTGTTCAAAAATGGTTCAAATGGCTCTGAGCACTATGGGACTTAACTTCTGAGGTCATCAGTCCCCTAGAACTTAGAACTACTTAAACCTAACTAACCTAAGCACATCACACACATCTATGCCCGAGGCAGTATTCGAACCTGCGACCGTAGCGGTCGCGCGGTTCCAGACTGAAGCGCCTGGAACCGCTCGGCCACTCCGGCCGGCTCTTCTTATCTGTAATACGTTTCTTCCAAGTTTTCCTTTCGCACAAGACTACACTCCAGTGGACAAATACCTCCAGAAAAGCTTCTCTAATACTTAAATTGAAATTGGATTAGTGTGTATGGGTTACTAACTAGTAATAACAAATTTTGGCTGACGTTGCTCGAATAACTTGTAAGGATAATACAGATATAAAGATAGTGACAGAGACACTTCACAAAATCGGGTCTAAAATTAGATTACAAATATCATTTGAGAAAACGGTATACATCGAACATAAACACAAGTGAAAAATATATAAAAATGCAACACGGAAACATCGAAAGAGTTCATAATTTCACATATTTGGGAGAAAGGATACTATCGTAAGAACTGAATAGGACCACAAGTATAGGAAGGTTAAAGAAAAGAGAATTAGCATCGAGACTCACGCATATAATAAAAGATAAACATAGTTCCAGGCAACAATTAGACATTACGTAACAGCAATTAAACCAGCAACACTGTATGGATCTGAATGCCTTACAATGAATAAAACAGGTGAATAAGAAGAACTGAAAAAGTGAGAAAGGAAAATACTCGGCCGGCCGTTGTGGCCGATCGGTTCTAGGCGCTTCAGTCTGGAACCGCGCGACCGCTACGGTCGCAGGTTCGAATCCTGCCTCGGGCATGGATGTGTGTGATGTCCTTAGGTTAGTTAGGCTTAAGTAGTTCTAAGTTCTAGGGGACTGATGACCTCAGATGTTAAGTCCCATAGTGCTCAGAGCCATTTGAACCATTTGAAGGCAGCGTGAACACCAACTGCTACATCAGGGAGATTTTAGAAACCTAAGTAACGCCAGATTTTAGACACTTGGTAACACCTCTGTTTCTGACTACATACTGTGAAAAGTGTGTTTGGTAACTGTAGCAACCGTGGATTTGTCAAAGGACAGCAAAGAAACCTAGAGGTGCTGGGAAAAGAAATCTGCTGCTCGATAACATTACAGTTTTTCATATCTTGCGTGATAAAATTCCAGCAGTAAAAAGTGATAAGAAGGAAACCTTACATAACATGTCACATTATACCACAGCTGAAAAACAGATATTCTATGAGCAAGTACCAAGTAAGTAGTGGATTTACACGGCTATCTGGTAAAACCCACTGATTGAGGACAGAAAATGTACTGCAGAGTGTAAATGTTTAATGTAATTGCAACAGGAGTAGTGTTAAAACTTTCTGTATCTTCTGCTGGTGCTTGTGCAGATATGTATTGCAGTAAACAATACGTGCTTCATCTGTGTTACTATACTATTTCAAAATAAGGTTTCTATTTCTGCACCAAGTAAGACAGAAAAACCACAGTGTTTCAGCAGAACAACGTTCTAACTGCACACATTCAACGTTGTTCGTCCCGGAAAATAAAGAGGATGGTGCTATTTTTTCAAAGATAATAAGAGTAATTGTATAATAACTGTCACAAAAAATATGCAAAATGACGTTTTACTTCAGCACACCGCCCGCATCGCATAAAATAGGTAAGCAAGCAAAAAGGTAGGCATAAAACATCCAAAACACAGAATATTTTAGTTACATCAATAGCAAAATCCCATTTCTCATTCATTAATCGCTGGCACACACCCATGTTTTCAGTAATGTATGAACTGAAATACTTATTGAATGTTTCGTGAATGAAATTGTTGGTGCAGGTACGAAAAAATTATGTATACAATATGTAGCTAACTCTGCCGCTGGATCTGTGATTGCCGGCCGCTGGTGGCCGAGCGGTTCTGGCGCTACAGTCTGGAACCGCGCGACCGCTACGGTCGCAGGTTCGAATCCTGCCTCGGGCATGGATGTGTGTGTTGTCCTTAGGTTAGTTAGGTTTAAGTAGTTCTAAGTTCTAGGGGACTTATGACCTCAGCAGTTGAGTCCCATAGTGCTCAGAGCCATTTGAACCATTTGGATCTGTGATTGTATTTGTTTTGTTTTAAAACGAAAATAACTTTTAATAAATATGTAATTGCAACTGGCATCATAAACAACTTATAAAAGAGAAACATGAGCCACAAATCATCATAGCGTGCGGCCATGACGTCGAGTGTTGCACGTAGTAGCTCGTCGCGGCCAAACGACAAAATATATCACTTATTTACTCTGGACTCCTTTCACCGTTAAAAGCAATTTCGATATGTTAGCTATATTTCGTACGAAGCAAGGTATGTCGTAGGTCCTAAAGCTCACCAAATGTAAATATGCCCGGTGGTTTACTTATTTTGGAAGTATCACAACAACTAAGGGCAACAACGAAAATAGTCTCTATCAAGCTGTAGTGCAGGCTATAAGGTGTCCAAAAATCAATTTTTTGCCGAATAGTTTCCTCCAGAATCTAATGAGAAAGACTGCAACGCGAATCCCAAAACCGGAATTTTTAATTTTTTACGCGAAAAGTAAAAATGTTACTGAGACTCAGCCTGCTGAGAGGGATGTAGCTTTGCTTCATCTACATAAAACACTTAGTTCTGAGCCATATCGGAAGACTTCAAATTAATGACAACAGCAGGGTGCCACTTGGACGTCTGCGCCACTCGTGGCCACAAACGGACATGGCGCGGACCCCGAAGCGACGTCTACCATCCACGCCATTTGAGTGTGAACTGGGAGTTAGAATGCGGTCATCACGATAAGGCTTAATACGTTTGCGGTCGTCAGTGTCCGAAAATACTACATGTCCCCACTCTACGTGTAAGAGACGTCTACCACCGGCGGGTACAATATGAGGTATTGGTGACTAATGGACAATGCAAGCTGAGTAGACGTAAGTATGCGACCAGTCGATCCAGCAGCAGGTGGCGTAGTACTACCTACGCAGACTATCACTTCGGTTACAGTGGTCCTGCGTTGAGTCAACACTGTGAAGGACTCTCAAGAATAGATTACAGCCAGTCAGACATGAGAACAGAAATCCCAAGCTGTGGTGATAAGCGCAAGCTCCAGAACAATCGGTCGTCACTAGTGTGCGTGGGAGTAGCACCACTGTGAGAGAGGGAGTCAGTGGAGGCACGTTGCTTATCCAGCCACCAGGGCTATATATGAACTGAATTAGATTCGCTGAAACGATATTACGATATGATGTACGTTTCCAGTAACATAATTTCATGTCATCACGTAAGTATTAATTCGAACTTAACACCCATACATTTCGCTTTAAAAAGTTAGTGTCCTTACATTTAAAATATTGATGGACGAAATGGGAGAGCATGCTCTTATTTCTCCAGATTCTCATACGTAAAGGTGTTGGGAAACTAAGTTACAAGTGACGTCCCCACGCGTAGACCTTACCGCAAGTTCAGGCTTTTCTGCAGACAGAGTTCTGCTGCAGTAAGGATGCATCGCAGAGTGCGAGCGAAATGGCATGGCAACTGGAAACGTACCCAACGTTGAAACACGAGAGATAGTATCATTGCACACCGGTTACTCGCGAACTTCTGGTGGTATATGGGCCAGATGCAATGAAATTGTGGCAACAAATTGACCAAGCGGTACAGACATGGCAAATGCTGATCGGGAAATACAGATCTTGCACCACGCGATTTCCACCTCTCCGGCACGCTGAAAGCACATGACTGCGAGGATGTTCACACAGCGGTTCTGGAATAGCTCCGTGACCAAGGAACGGATTTCTGTCGCCGAGGAACTGAACAATTGGTAGAACGTCCCGACCGTTGTTTAACTGGGAGACTTGGGGACTATGTTGAAAAATAGTGTCGTGTCCGTGTCACTTTGAAGTGTAGTGCCGCATTCAATAAAAGTTACCTGGCTTGCTACACTAATGTGTAACTCACTGTCTGAAATCCATTCGAACTTACTCGTTTGAAGCTGACTACGGAACAGCAACAAAGAAGTACCTGTGGAGCGTTCATGGGCCGGAGGTGGGCGCGCTCACTGTCCCACGGCTGGCTTCCCGGAACCGGCGCTGCGTTATCAGCCGGTGCTGCTCGTGCGGCCACCACAAAGGGACAATGAGAGTGTCTGAGGCACGGCTCGCAGCGGAGCGGCACGAGGCAGGTCGCTGCGAGGCGGGGCGCGGCCGCCGCCCCCGCAGTGATCGAACCGCCTAATATAGAGCACGCGTGGGTGCTGTGCGGGCATGCGACCCGCACTCCTCCGGTCATATCGTCGGACGGGCAGGCCCGCGCACGTACGCACCGGCACGGGAGCGCGCCGCGAGGTCTCGCGGCAACCTGTCACTGGGGGGCGTGTACCGTGCACGGCCGGTCGATACCGCCCCCTTCGTCTGCTGCTTGACTCATTTTTAACGGTGCAGAACACAATACCAAGACACAAACAACCTTACCCAGGTGACAGAGAACTTAGAGGCCTTGTGTAGAGATTCTGAGGAACAAGATCAGGTACTTACAGTAGGAGGGCAGGAAACAGCTTGGCTAGCAACTTGAGTATATATTATTAAAGGTGACCTGGGGGAAATAGGAGTAACAACAACTCACACTCGTGTGTGGTTTGTGAAGGTTTTGCAGCGCCATGACCAGCCCTGGGTTAACACAGCAGTCAACGGCGTAAAGAAAGCCGAATGGGTTGCTTTTGACTGAAATAAACTGTCAAATCATGGCCTGCAGCTGAATATGACGGTGAGGGCCAGATCTTTCCAAGGCGTTTGATTTTGCAGATCACGTTACTTCCATACAAGTTTTATGGAACTGATGTCTTAACACACAACTGGTTTGAACTGCAAAAATTTGTGATCAACAGTTCCAACCATGTTCACAGGAGAGAAAATTTTAGTGACTGGGGAGAAATCACGAATGAAGTCCCACAAGGTTCAGTTTTGGGTCCATTCCTCTTCTACATGTGAATGATCTTCCACTTCACATCAGTCAAGCAGAACTGGTACTTTTTCCAGACGATACTAGAGTTGTAATAAATATCGAGAGAGAGAGAGAGATGTCTGCACCAACAACACTAGAGGAAAAAATGACATTTTTAACCCATTATTAAAACTGCCAGAGGCTCAGGAAAGAAGTTAAATATGCAGCAACACTTTTTTTAATTTGCCAAAGAAAGAAAAATCTCTGACAGGCAGCAAAGCAAGTTCGCTTGTGTATGGGTTGTCTGTCTGCATCTTAGGATTAGATAACTTTAAGCAAACTCCATCTTTAATCTAGTTAAAGTCTTTTCTATTTGGTACTAACATTTGGCATTGACGGATAAAGAGATCCTTGCACGGCTTTTTCTGTTTATTAAGGACTGTTAAATCTGAGATTTTGTCGTTTTGTATCTCTTAAAACAAATATGTGTTCCTAAAAAATGAAACTGGTAAGTTTTTAATATTTTACCTTATGCAGCTGTTAAACTTGTCTGTTTTGCCGAAAGGCGAATCGTTAACGATACTTCTCCAGCAACTTATATTTATGATTGTAAAAAACTTTCTTTTTGGTTTAAGTGGAAGTTAATAAACCAGCGCGCTCCACTCCCCAAAAACGTACTACCTATCGTAGAACCATTATCTCAGTAATACTTCAGAAAATGACTGGACATTAACGTGCCGTGGACTACGAGCTAATTACATACGGAATACTAGTTCGAACCTGACAAGTATTGGTACAGAAAGTGCCAGTGTCCTCCCAAAAGAACCAGACAAACAATCACATTAAGCTACATACGGCAACTAAGGTTGGAAGGACATACGAAACCCATCCCCTTCGAACGCGACTCCACTGTCTCAACACTGAGGCTCTTCGCTGTTCATTCTACACTGAATACACTAAGAATCGGTCCCTTTCCTAGCTCGCATTTATCAAGAATCTCGTGCGCAGTGAATGAAGGGAAAACAGCGCACGTCAACCCTGTTTACGAAAATATGTGAAAGATGGGAAGCGCCGAATTACAGACCAATATCGCTGACGTCCGTCCATCTGCAGGACAGTAGAAAATATTGTATGCTCAAACACTACTAAATTCATGGACAAAAGGAAGTGTTTCTCAAAGAACCAGAATGAGTTCAGGAAAAACGGCTGGCTTAATTCACACAGTACCTGAGAAACAATACATACACTATGTGATCAAAAGTATCCGGACGCCTCGCTGAAAATGACAAGTTCGTGGCGCCCTCCATTGGTAATGCTGGAATTCAATATGGTGTTGGCCCACCATTAGCCTTGATGGCAGCTTCCACTCCCGCTGGCATAGTTCAATCAGGTGGGCAAGATTTCTTGAGGAATGGCAGCCCATTCTTCACGGAGTGTTGCACTGAGGAGAGGTATCGATGTCAGTCGGTGAGGCCTGGAACGAAGTCGGCGTTCCAAAACATCCTAAAGGTGTTCTATAGGATTCACGTCAGAACTCTGTGCAGGCCAGTCCACTACAGGGATGTTATTGTCGTGTAACCACTCCGCCACAGGCCACAGGCCGTGCATTATGCACAGGTGCTCGATCGTGTTGATAGGTGGAATCGCAATCCCCAAATAGCTCTTCAACATTGGAAAGCAAGAAGGTGCTTAAAACATCAATGTAGGCCTGTGCTGTGATAGTGCCACGCAAAACAGCAAGGGGTGCAAGTCCCCTCCATGAAAAACACGACCACACCCCATAACACCACCGCTTCCGAATTTCACTGGTGGCACTATACACGCTGGCAGATGACGTGCAATGGGCATTCGCCATACCCACACCGTGCCATCGGATCACTACTTTGTGTACCATAGTTCGTCACTCCACACAACGTTCTCCACTGTTCCACTGTCCAATGTTTACGCTCATTACACCAAGCGGCGTCGTTTGGCGTTCACCGGCGTGGTGTGTGGCTTATGAGCAGCCGCTCGACCATGAAATTCAAGTTCTCTCACCTCCCGCCTAACTGTCTCAGTACTTGCAGTGGATCCTGATGCAGTCTGGAATTCCTGTGTGATGGTCTGGATAGATGTCTGCCTACTACACACTACGACCCTCTTCAACTGTTGGCGGTCTCTTGTCAGTCAACAGACGAAGTCGGCCTGAACGCTTTTGTGCTGTGCGTGTCCCTTCACGTTTCTACTTCACTGTCACATCGGAAAATTTACCTAGGGATGTTTAGGAGCGTGGAAATTTCGCGTACAGACGTTTGACACAAGGGACACCCTATCACCTGACAACGTTCGAAGTCCGTGAGTTCCGCGGAGCGTCCCATTCTGCTCTCTCACGATGTCTAATGACTACTGAGGTCACTTATATGGAATACCTGGCAGAACGTGGCAGCACATTGCACCTAATATGAAAAATGTATGTTTTTGTGTGTCCGGATACTTTTGATCACATAGTGTACAAATGAATAAGTAGATTCCGTCTTTCTAAATTTTTGAAAGGCGTTCGATAAAAATCCACGTCATCAAATAGTACCTAATATGCAACAATACGGAATATCTTCGCAAATAAATCATTTGCCCGGTAAATATTTGACTGTTGGAATCCAGTACGTTTTTCTGATCGTTGAACATGACGAAAGTAGCACTGAATGTGCCCCAAGAAAGTTTAGTAGTATCTCCAATGTTCTTAGTATAAGAGTGCGTAAACGAGTTACCAGATAGTGTAAGCAGCAGTATAAAATTGGTCAGTTCAAATGGCTCTGAGCACTATGCGACTTAACGTCTGAGGTCATCAGTCGCCTAGAACTTAGAACTCATTAAACCTAACTTACCTAAGGAGATCAACAAATCCATGCCCGAGGCAGGATTCGAACCTGCGACCGTAGCGGTCACGTGGTTCCAGACTGAAGCGCCTAGAACCGCACGGCCATACCGGCCGGCGCGGGAAGAACGATTGTCGGTAAGACTCTGTGCGGGCTCGATCCTCTCTAATTTTATCTTCATGGTCTTTTGCAAGATGTATGTAGGAGGAAGCAATATCTTTGCTGAATCTTCTAGGAACGTCCGTTCTCGGAACTTTGACAATTAAGACACCGCGACGCAGAACTTCTCTCTTGCAGCGGCTGCCACAGGAGATGGCTGAGGATCTCCGTGACGCTTTCGCGCTTACTTAATCAACCTGTTACTTCGAATGTTCTCGATGTCCTGTATCAGCGTTGCGACTTCTCTGTATACAACAACATCACCTGCGAGAAGCCTCATGAAACTTACGTCGTTCTCTACTCGGTCATTTATATACACAGTGAGAAGTATTTGTTGTACAACAGTCCCCTGGGGCATGCCCGGAGCTACTTCTGTGTCTAAAGACTTCTCTTCGTTCAAAATGACGTGCTGTGTTCTATTTGCTAGACACTTCTATTCAGTCATACACTTGGTCTGATATTCCGTACGCACGTATTTTGTGCGGAACTGTATGGAACAACTTTCGGAAGTCAACGAATACGGCATGGCGTACGCCTGCTTTCTCGGTCTTGTTTCACACAATCGCTGCTTTCGGAATCGGTGTTTCCAACCTTCTGAAATGTTATATATATATACCTAGCTCCGTCGAGGAGGTTGGTTGTGTTCTGTTGCCAGTAACAAACGTGGTTTCAATTCCATTGACGACGCCGCCTTCGCACTTGGATAGAAAATGGAGACCAAGTGCAGAAATCGGAACATTTCTGACACAGTCTTCTGTTTGAGTTGAACAGTCGGATGATAGCAACGTTGGCTGCCAGAAACATTTGCGCCGTGTATGGGGATATTCCTAATGGACAAAGCACGGCAAGAAAATAATTTTCTCGTTTTAAGGAGGATTGTTTTGACATTAGTGACTACTCAAGTTCAGCAAGACGTTCGAGGTTTGACGAAGATCGTTAGTTTAAACGCATTAATCCACAATGATCGACGCCAGTGTTCTCGAGAAGTCGCAAATGTGATGAACTGTGCTCAATCCACCAACGTGGGACATTTGCATGCAATGGGGTGGATTCAAAAATCGGGCGGCTTTATGGGTACCGCGTGCTCTAAGCCAAAATATAAAAATCAGCTGGTGGCTATATGTGCATCCTTGCTTGCTCACTGTCACTTGGTTCGAGAACAGCACCAAGAATTTCTATCCTGTATCGTTCCTGGTGGCGAGAAATGGCGTATTTATGCTAACACAAGGAAAAGAAAGGAACGGTTGCGCCCGAAAAAAGCAGTTCAAAAATGTTCAAATGTGTGTGAAATCTTATGGGACTTAACTGCTAAGGCCATCAGTCCCTAAGCTTACACACTACTTAACCTAAACTATCCTAAGGACAAACACACACACCCATGCCCGAGGGACAACTCGAACCTCCGCCAGGACCAGCCGCACAGTCCATGACTGCAGCGCCCAAGACCGCTTGGCTAGTCCCGCGCGGCAACAAAGCAGTAATTCCACTTACAAAGATCTGCGCGCATCCACAAAACGTAAGGATGTGCTACTGGTGGAACTTTGACGGTGGGTGTTCTAAGAATTGCTACCCCGAGGCGTAACCATCACTACGGACGTTTATTGGCAACTACTGGGGCGTCTTGCAGACTCAGTCCAAGAACAACGACCAAAAAGACTGCGTGATGTGAAGCTACTCCATCAAAACGGCAGCCCGCATTTCGCTAGACCGACAACAACACTAGACAGGAATTGCGTTGGGAAGTCATTCCGTACCCACCTTATTCACATGATCTTGCGCCCTCAGATTTTCACTATTTTCGCACTCTATCGAACAACCTTCAAAGACCTTCAAAATGGTTCAAATGGCTCTGAGCACTATGAGACTTAACATCTGAGGTCATCAGTCCCCTAGAAATTAGAACTACTTAAACCTAACTAACCTAAGGACAAGACACACATCCATGCCCGAGGCAGGATTCGAACCTGCGACCGGAGCGGTCGTTCGGCTCCAGACTGTAGCGCTAGAACCAGACGGCCATTCCGGCCGGCTTGTAAGGTGAAGGAGAACATATTACTGACGAGTAAAGTCTGTTACGTGTATCTGTCGTGTTTATTAAACTTACGGAAAAACGGAACGAATTTATGCACCAACCTGATAGAAGGTAACTATTTTTTATTTGTCTCTATTTTTTCAAAAATTTAGCTCAATATACGTAAGTAGTTTAGGTAACTAAAGTGCGCGTCATTTACGACGGCGGCCGAGTTTAGGTTCGTTCTGAGCATCTGACGTCACAAAACACAGTCAGCCAATGAACAGAGAACAACGTTGCCAGAGCTCGACTGCAGTGCAGAGCACAGACGAGTGTCTTCAGTTTTAGGAACTGTTCAGTCATAAATAAAGTAACTGAACAAAAGATGTCTTGATAGCAGACTTTCTTTTATCGAAAGTTTGGAAAAAGCATTCTTTATACCAATTGCTTCATATTCTATTAATTAATTAAACCAAACAAGCAATAAGCCTCCTAATTCAGACGATAGGAAGGAAAGGTGTTTGTACCATTCTCACTAACCGCTTTTTCGCCATAAAGAACAGCGGTAATTGTACTTTCCTATTGTAGTTCGACGAAACGTGAGTAATTCATAGTCATACAAACAGTGTTTGTCGGTATTGTGCGTGTTATTTTAAAGTCCTTTGGAAGGTCTACTGAATGACGAGCTGCGTTAGCGTAATGGCTAAAGTGTTTGGGCTGCTAAGCGAAAGGTTCTGAGTTCAAACCTTGTTCGGTGCTTAATATTTTCTTTATTTAAGAACAATATCGAAGTGTCTTACTTCATGAATTTTATTCGTTTGAATGTAATTTTTTGAAATTTCTAGTGGCAAGTAAAATTGACCATACGGAAAGTATACGCTATGGACTTTAACCTCTGCAAACTCTTCAAAATTTTGTGCAATGGTTTACTACATCTAATGCTGCACAATAACTGCGTTGAACATCGAAACAAAATTAAGTCATTTATGGGGGGAAGGTATGAGACAAGAAGATGTGTAAAAATCAAATTATTGGACCAAATAGTTTTTGTGGAATCGAGTGATAAGAGTGTCAAAGCAGTCGGAACACCATGTGTCTGCACAGGCGAGCAGTGCAGTGACAAAATCGCGGGGAGCACGTCTCTGTAGCAGCGAAAGGGTTAATGCGGCCGTGGTGGCTTTACTTCATAAACTGCGCGCTCCCCCCAAAACGTAAGTTTGCGAATTATACTATGGCGCTGCTTCTCTTGGCGCGTGCAACTGGCAACGCAGCAATCTCCCACGTCTGGGCGGGCATGCGCGAACCGCCAAGATAAAAGAATTGAACTATAGCAGGCTGCATAGGTAGTAAGGATCAAAAATCTGTCGTGAGCTATTTGCGAGCTCTTGATAACGGCGTCAGTACCAAAAGACGTAAATTCAGAGCAGTACGTGTTGACTGGGAGAGCAGCTACGTGGCTGGGTGGTTTCTCGCCTATCAGGCGGCACGTGCCACGGCGGCAGCCGCCGTCACGGAGCCCCGGGCTCCCAGAGCGTCCCACTGCCGCGGGGGCGTCCAGTCCGGCGCGCGCCGCGCTAATTGGTCCAATTACTGGCCCTGGAGCCTTCCTGCAGCCTGCCCACGGCTCGCCTACTGCCCGACACCTCCGCGGCCGCTCCGCCGGCTAACAACCGACTGCCCGCCCAAGTTGCTCGGAGCGCACTTGCGACCAAGTTATAGCGGCAGAGTGCTTTCACAGCCACTGCGGAAACATTTTGTAATAATAGACGTGGCTAATATTGATTACTGAAACAACATGCAGCAATAGCACACAGCCGGCCGGAGTGGCCGAGCGGTTCTAGACGCTACAGTCTGGAACCGCGCGACCGCAACGGTCGCAGGTTCGAATCCTGCCTCGGGCATGGATGTGTGTAATGTCCTTAGGTTAGTTCGGTTTAAGTAGTTCTAAGTTCTAGGGGACTGATGACCTCAGATGTTAAGTCCCATAGTGCTCAGAGCCATTTGAACCACACGAGGGTATTCCGTGCAGCTGTGGTAGCCTCAGTGCCAGTGCGGCATAACGGCTAGTGCATCTGCCTCGTGAGGAAGAAACTTGTGTACGAATCCCGCCGCTGGTTTAAATTTTAATTTATTGCTTCGGCCTACATCATTAGCGTAAATAGGCAGCAACTTCAACTGTGCATCGAGCCAGTTTGCAAGCTGTCACGCCCATTTTTCTTTCATGGAAACCGTTGTCTCCGTTACACCAAGCGGTGCACTAACTGAAATCTTCACGATGACTGCTTTTATGCTGCCCAAGTTCACATCATTGGTTTCGGTTGCACTTTTAATCGTATCGGAAGTGTTCAGCTATCGTCACTGCTGCTCTATAAGGTTTCTTACTGCGATAGTACCGTTTAACATACATATTACGAAATATTAGAAAATTCGTGTTTCCTCTGGTGTTGGTCAGAGATTACGTAACGATGCAGAGAAGTCGATAGCGCGGAGTATGAATTCTTGCCAATACTGGCATAACTCGCTAGTCTCTAAAGAATAATATAAAAGCATTTACATCAACTGTGAAACCACCCTCATTCTTCATTTCTGGAGGAGTATAATATTCTTGATGGAAGGGTGACTGTATGCTTCTCAATAATAAAAATCATTATGTTTTAAAGAAAGAAATCGTTTACCGCTTTCTTATCGCATTCCTTCCACTTCAGAGAACACGAATAATTATGTAAAGTGACGGTCATTAATAAGAAGTCAGGATAAATTCGTAAATAATATTATATAGTATAATTAGAGCTTATCTAGAACGCCAGTTACGTGAGACGAGAATCCACTGCTCATATTAAATGCGGTACACGAAGAATCTGATGACTTATCCTTTAGTTTAAAGATGACCTTTTATTGTAATAATACTTAAAAGAAATGCCTGATTATCTGTGTGTCATCATATAGGGTAGGCGAATTCGTCAGAATAGAAATTCTGTTATAATCGCTTCTTGGAAATGTTCTCACCACGGCTCAGCAAAATAATTGTGGCCGCATTGGGGAGCATCTTCGCGTCACACTTTTTAAACGTACATCTCGGTACGTTCACGGGACGATATGACAGGAGTGTGCTTCAGTACGTGCGAAGAGACAGTTATTTCGCGTCGGCAGGCACTTATGATACAGTTACGATGTCATGCTACTCCTGCAACGTCAGCACCAATGTGTTTACAACCATTTCGCCACACACGATGGATTTGTCATAATGGAAAAGGAAGTGACGCAATAATAATTGCAATACACAATATACACGACAAAACGCGTTCCTTACTGGGCTCATTGTAATCAGATATTCCCATTAACAGTTAGAAAGGTAATAAGGACACCACTGGTTTGTATCAATCTCAAGCTGCAATGGAAACACAAAATGCAACGATGAAAAGAAACAGCAATTTGTCGAAATTTCATTGCGACTGCCACAATGAGTGAGAATTTTCTACTTATTAATTACTCATATAATGATATACGGAATTGTAAATTAGCTCAGTCCGGATTTGCGTATCGGCGAAATCCTACATACACTCCTGGAAATTGAAATAAGAACACCGTGAATTCATTGTCCCAGGAAGGGGAAACTTTATTGACACATTCCTGGGGTCAGATACATCACATGATCACACTGACAGAACCACAGGCACATAGACACAGGCAACAGAGCATGCACAATGTCGGCACTAGTACAGTGTATATTCACCTTTCGCAGCAATGCAGGCTGCTATTCTCCCATGGAGACGATCGTAGAGATGCTGGATGTAGTCCTGTGGAACGGCTTGCCATGCCATTTCCACCTGGCGCCTCAGTTGGACCAGCGTTCGTGCTGGACGTGCAGACCGCGTGAGACGACGCTTCATCCAGTCCCAAACATGCTCAATGGGGGACAGATCCGGAGATCTTGCTGGCCAGGGTAGTTGACTTACACCTTCTAGAGCACGTTGGGTGGCACGGGATACATGCGGACGTGCATTGTCCTGTTGGAACAGCAAGTTCCCTTGCCGGTCTAGGAATGGTAGAACGATGGGTTCGATGACGGTTTGGATGTACCGTGCACTATTCAGTGTCCCCTCGACGATCACCAGTGGTGTACGGCCAGTGTAGGAGATCGCTCCCCACACCATGATGCCGGGTGTTGGCCCTGTGTGCCTCGGTCGTATGCAGTCCTGATTGTGGCGCTCACCTGCACGGCGCCAAACACGCATACGACCATCATTGGCACCAAGGCAGAAGCGACTCTCATCGCTGAAGACGACACGTCTCCATTCGTCCCTCCATTCACGCCTGTCGCGACACCACTGGAGGCGGGCTGCACGATGTTGGGGCGTGAGCGGAAGACGGCCTAACGGTGTGCGGGACCGTAGCCCAGCTTCATGGAGACGGTTGCGAATGGTCCTCGCCGACACCCCAGGAGCAACAGTGTCCCTGATTTGCTGGGAAGTGGCGGTGCGGTCCCCTACGGCACTGCGTAGGATCCTACGGTCTTGGCGCGCATCCGTGCGTCGCTGCGGTCCGGTCCCAAGTCGACGGGCACGTGCACCTTCCGCCGACCACTGGCGACAACATCGATGTACTGTGGAGACCTCACGCCCCACGTGTTGAGCAATTCGGCGGTACGTCCACCCGGCCTCCCGCATGCCCACTATACGCCCACGCTCAAAGTCCGTCAACTGCGCATACGGTTCACGTCCACGCTGTCGCGGCATGCTACCAGTGTTAAAGACTGCGATGGAGCTCCGTATGCCACGGCAAACTGGCTGACACTGACGGCGGCGGTGCACAAATGCTGCGCAGCTAGCGCCATTCGACGGCCAACTCCGCGGTTCCTGGTGTGTCCGCTGTGCCGTGCGTGTGATCACTGCTTGTACAGCCCTCTCGCAGTGTCCGGAGCAAGTATGGTGGGTCTGACACACCGGTGTCAATGTGTTCTTTTTTCCATTTCCAGGAGTGTACATACAGATCGAATGAGGCGGCCCCGAAGCAAATGTATTTCTTACTGTTTCTTACGTGTCATCCACATAACGGAGAAAACAAGTAGGTTTCCATTTGGATGACACCGTTATGTGGATGATACATTCGTGATCTGGCCCCATGGAAGGGACGAGCTCCTAGACTTCCTTACACATCTGAACTCCATACATTCGAACATCAGATTCACTATGGAGACCGAAGTGGAAGGAAGATTACCATTCCTGAAGTCATGATCCAAAGAAGAGAGAATCGCACCCTGGGCCACGGGGTATACAGGAAGAAAGAGCACACCGACCTCTGTTTGCAGGTGGATAGCTGCCACCACCCTTCGCAGAGGAATGGGGTGCTAAAAACACTGGTGCACAGGGCGTGCACCATCTCTGATGCAGAGAGTCTGCCCCACGAGCTGGAACACCTCAAAACTGTATTCCGGAAAAATGGGTACTCGGAATGGCAGATCAGACGCGCTCTCCGCCCCACGTCTACAGTACAGCGTGTGGAGACGAAAGAAGTCACGGAGGAGGAGATAGCCACTGCCTGTATACCGTATACTGGCGCGCTATCGGGGAAAATAGGACGAATATTGAGGTAACACCAAGTAGGAACTGTCTTTTAAACACCCAATAAAACACGGGCATTATAGAGAAGTGTCAAAGACGATCTCGGTTTGCGGAAGGCCGGCATATACCAGATTCCGTGTTAGTGTGGGAAGACCTATATTGGACAGACAGTGTGTACCATCGAAGATCGTTGTCGAGAACATTAGAGACACATTCGACTTAGGTACCCCAACAAGCCGGCGGTCGCAGAGCAGTGTTTGTCCGAAAATCACGAAACGGACTACTAACATACCAGGGCCTTGGTACAGACATCTAAAAACTGGGACAGCGTCATTAGAAAGGCTATCGAAATTCGTACCAGGGACGGACTCATCAACTGAGATTATGGCTATAACCTCATCAAGGCATGGGAACCAGCATTGAGTCTAATGAACCACGTGTTTCTTACTGTTCTTGATCCAGCTCCTTCAATCGAGACAACCAACAAATTACGTACATTCTGAAACTGATGCCTCGTTCCATGATTTAGGAGAGATCTGTTGTCTCACAACAGATGTCCCAGCACAATGCCTCATGGAAGTACAGGTGTTCCTAAAATTAACAACTGCCACGTTGCTAGATGTGAAAGTACCGCCAGCAGACAACATATTCAGCAAATCGGCATCCCCCTCACCAAACGTCTCAGTGCGATATCTCTTCCTTTGTGACCTCGTTAGAGGCAAAGTTCATTTTCTTAGACTTTCAACACTCTTGACAGAACTGAAAACGCGCACTACCACAGGCATCGAGAATACACCAGGCCTGCCTGAGAGGTGTTGACAATAGGGTCACATATATGTAGTGTCCAGCCGATCGTACAGTATGTGGTAGAGGGCGCAGAGAGGAACAGAAACATTTCCCCCTTCATCCTACTCCATTCGCGATCAGTAAAATTGTAAAGCGCTTGCCATACGAACCCGTATAACGCCAAATTTTACCGTCATGATGATTACACGAAATGTAAGTCGGAGAAATATCATTTTTTACTTACCTTGGAACGTGCACACTAAGTGCTTAAACACTAACTCATTGCGTAATGCACGGTATTTGCTGACAGGGTTTCCTGACAAGTTCTCCGAGGCTATTGCGCCGAGTAAACATCGCGCACACTGAGACAGGTCCTTTTAAAGTTCACTTCAAAAATGGTTCAAATGGCTCTGAGCACTATGGGACTTAACTTCTATGGTCATCAGTCCCCTAGAACTTAGAACTACTTAAACCTAACTAACCTAAGGACATCATACAACACCCAGCCATCACGAGGCAGAGAAAATCCCTGACCCCGCCGGGAATCGAACCCGGGAACCCGGGCGTGGGAAGCGAGAACGCTACCGCACGACCACGAGATGCGGGCAAAGTTCACTTCAATCCCGCGTCCGGTCATCCTGATTTAGGTTTTCCGTGATTTCCCTAAATCACTCCAGGCAAATGCCGGGATGGTTCCTCTGAAAGGGCACGGCCGACTTCCTTCCCAATCCTTCCCTAATCCGATGAGACCGATGACCACGCTGTCTGGTCTCCTTCCCCAAACCAACCAACCTTTTAAAGTTCACATTTACCATGCTAAATTTTCACCATCTCAGTCAGAATATGTTCTGGCTGCACTGTTTTGATCTGAGCCACGAACGTTGGGCTACGCTGCCACCTACTTCAGTCCGGAGAGGTTTTCCTTACGCTTGGTGCGTCAGGTGGTGTGGCGGCTGTGTAACAACTGCCTCTATTCGGCAGGGTTGGGGCGAAAGGTTGCATACGGTAGTCTCCAAGCTATGTGAACAGTACGTGTGTGTGTGTGTGTGTGTGTGTGTGTGTGTGTGTGTGTGTGTGAGAGAGAGAGAGAGAGAGAGAGAGAGAGAGGGGCAAACACTTATGATACTGAAACTTCCTGGCAGATTAAAATTGTGTGCCGAAACTCGAGCTCGGGACCTTTGCATTTCGCTGGCAAGTGCTCTACCAACTGAGCTACCCAAGCACGACTCCCGACCCGTCCTCACAGCTTTACTTCCGCCAGTACCTCGTCTTCAACCTCCCAAACTTCACAGAAACTCTCCTGCGAACCTTGCAGAACTAGCACTCCTGGAGGAAAGGATATTGCGGAGACATGGCTTCGACACAGCCTACGGGATGTTGTCGTAGTACACACTGAAAACCCTGCGCTATCGATAACACGCCGCTGGAGAACCCAGAACGAAAGGCGCAGCCTGAGCTGCTGCGCTATCGATAGGAAAGGATCTGAGGCCGCACTCGGGGCTGTGCTAGCCTGGCGCCTCGCTAGCGGGATACACGCGGCTCGACTGAGAGGGGAGGCGCTGGTGGTGTCCCGTCCGCCTGTGTCGTTTGTACGAGGGGTTGGCTACTGAGTTGAACTTCGTTTGTGGCAAGAGCTAGTGTGGGGTGTGGGGTGTGCGGCTTGGCTCTAGCTCATAAGACACGTAATTGTCGTTTGGTAGTTGATACAGTGCACCCTGGCGGTGACCGGCCGTGGTAGCCGTAGTGTACGGATGGGGAATGCAGTCCGTTGGCCGAACAAGTTTGATGTTTTTAACAGTTTTCTGGTTCTAAATTGCTTCGTTTGTTGGTGCTATGTGCGTACTTATTTCAAATTTGTGTTTTAGATTTCCCCCGAGTCCTGTATTGACAACGTATTTGTGAAGACAGCCAGGAACACCGCAAGACGCCATTTGGTTGTGAAAGTTACGTCGTCCATTGTATCTACAACACCGGTGTAACTTAGATTTGTTAACTGTGCAAAACAGCGCATAATGTACGTTGTTGTAATTTATAGATTAATGATAATTAACTGCTAAATAAATGTGTTCAATTTATTTTGTTGTCTCTAGGTGTGTGTCCACAATCCCTCCATGTCCAAACTGAGAGTAGGTTCCAATTTAATTTGATGTTATTAAAGTAGATCAGCTCACAGTCCACTGATAAAGTTGAAAGTCGTGCAGAAATTCATCGCCTGCATCTGAAGGGCGAGAACACTGCAAATATCCCTGCTGAGTTGGTTCAAAAAATGGTTCAAATGGTTCAAAATGGTTCAAATGGCTCTGAGCACTATGGGACTTAACATCTGTGGTCATCAGTCCCCTAGAACTTAGAACTACTTAAACCTAACTAACCTAAGGACATCACACACATCCACGCCCGAGGCAGGATTCGAACCTGCGACTGTAGCGGTCGCGCGGTTCGGGACTGAGCGCCTAGAACCGCTAAACCACCGCGACTGGCCCTGCTGAGTTGGTGGAAGTGTACGGGAACAGCGCACCTTCATAATTATGCCTCAGTGGTTAATCACTGCAGACGGATCCAGTGTGGTCAAAAAAGACTGAATGGCGAAGAACGAAGTCGCAGATCGTTTCTGTCAATATGCGGGAATCGCTAGAGAAGTGGTGACCTGGTACACAGAGATTCAAGTATCACAATCGAGCCGATACTGGAAAATGTGAGAATCATTCATGGATCAGTTTTCAACATGTTGCACGACCTTTTGAATGTAACAAAGGTTTACATGCACTGAGTATGCCCGTCGAGCAGAGACACCAGTAGAAATGTTAACGCTATCTCAGGCCAAACCAGATCACTTCTTTACCCGCATAATTTCCATGGACGAATGCTGGAAGTATGACCGAGACTCCAATACAAAGCAGCAAAGCAAGTAGTGCAAACACGTGGATTCACAACCGCTGTTAACGGTGAAGAGCAAACTACCTTCGGGCAAGGCGATGCTGAATGTTTCTTCGGACTGCAATACTGTGAGACTTACAGATTATGCTCGTAAAGTGCAAAACGTCACTGGGGCACATTACCGAAAACTCCTGTCGAGGTTGCGGGAGGCTCTCAAGGCGGGAAGCTGTCCGAGTAAGTGTTTTTGCTCCACTCCTAAGCCCCAGATGTTTCTCCACACGACACACACACTCACACATGCTTTTACTTTGAGACATCAAATGTCGCCTCTCCCTTCGTATTCTCTTGACAGGTCTCCTAGTGCATTCTTACTCTGTCGTAGGATGAAGAAACCATTGCGTTTCAGGCATTTCGAGAATACGACGAAGAGATTTTCCAGGTGGCACGTTTCCTGTGCAGCCAAAATAGAGACTTGTAACAAGTAAGGTCTGTCAAGTCATCCGTCACCACAGAAAAAAATTCTGTGTGCACAGTTCAGGTCTGCACCGAAGATTTATCTTGAAAACGTCGAGATAAAATCATAACTGGTGTTTCGTATTAACATGTAATTTAACTATCAAACCCTTCAATACAATCGTTAGACAATAGATAAATCACAAGTTTTGACTGCCGCTGGACATATGTCCGATGGACGAGCTACGTAATCAATTTGCGCAGTTTCTTCATTTCCATTCCGATGTTGCCGTAGCTCGGCACCGTACTTTTTAGGATTCCTTTCGACGCGAGCTTTCCTCCGGCTTGTGCTTTCAATAATTCCGAGCATATTTACGAGTCTTACGACACATCTTTCTTTATTTTGTAATTTTCAGTTTAATACCGATTTTCACTTGTATTCCGGGGAATATCTTTTATTATCTCACTTTGGGTCCGAGTAGTGCTTCGCAAGCTCTTCACAATGACACCCGAATGAATATTCTAGCTAAAGCCGTCACTACGCTACACCAATTTAAAATCTGACATAAAACTAATACGGAAGCGCCTCCACAGTTACGGACAAAAGAAATACTACGCGACAAACACGCACAGATAGGATCTACCCATTGTGTGATCAACCACTGTTTACACACTACTATAGTCTGTTCTAAAGTATTTTAGGACTGACAGCCACGACGAACGTGGTAGGGGGGGGGGGGGGGGGGGGGGGAGCCCACACGGCGTCACGGACCGCATTTCGCCAATCTCACGATCCTGTAGCCGCAGCAGACACCCCAAGTTGCCAAACTTTCACCCCACCGCCACAACACTTCCACTTCAGTCTGCTTGCTGTCCTGTGTGATCTTTATACCCTGTGATTTTGTTTGACGTCGTTTTTACTGCCGCAGTCGTTGTTTTGTTTGTTGTTGCTGATATTTGCTATGTGATACTGAATAATGACAGAAAGAGTTCGCGGAAAGTTATGACTGGAAAAGTTCCACGTCCTTCTCTTGGTCAGGTTTGCGCACTACGAGCCTACTTTGAGAATGAGAAACTTAATGGCGGCCCGCTGTTCTCCGTTAAAAATGTAATCCATCGAACTGCTGCAGCTCTGAAAATAAAAGATCGCTATGAAATGTTCGAGAAATAATACTAAGCTGAAATAACATAGAAACTTGAAACTCTATGAGGAAAAAGTTGTATGGGTAAGCGGATTACAAATATCGATTCATTTGCTCAGGATACGATTCGTCGTCATGTTTATGATTATTACCGCGGAAAGGAACATCCGAAACTCGGCATATTACTGGTGACTGTTTAGAAATCATGTCTTTTTCAAGTTAATCGCACACACTTTTTTCATTTCATTAAATACCAACAGTTACAATTACATTGACACTTGAAGCATCTGTCATAGCGACGAGAGTGATATCAGGATGGTTTATGCATTGTCACGACAGAAATAAAGAACAGGAGGATTCAGCTGAATGTTTCAAGTGCGCAATCAACAATGGTAGACAGCACATAACAGAATTATATTTTCGTAAGTTTCGATATCTTAACACTGACGAAAATAATGCCAGAAACGCGTGAAGCTATTTATAAAGCACTGAAGGAGGACTATCTGAAGGCAAATAACTGATACTCGCACACTATAGCCACTAAGAAATATTTTTATTTCGTACTTCTCGGTTAATGGTCTCCGCAATTTTTTCTAGTTCTCGCTTCTTTTTATTTTATTTTTGTATTCAGGATGCCACAAGTTAACACAGTGCTTCATCTGTCTCGTACATTTCTATCAATTTCGATGTAGATGCGATGCAACATGTAAATGTAAAAGCCATGTTGATGAACATTCGATGTGAGATAACTTCAGCGATGCTAGCACTTCAGGCGGTTACGTTTCTCATTGCAGCAAAGAGAAGACGAACGATTTCTCAGATCAAATCTTAGGCGAGGCGTTACACCTCATCAAATAAATTGGACGAACGGCGATATCTGCCAAACGTTCTGTATTATACTACGCCCAATATAATAGACAAATCAATTTTGTCCAATAAATTTGATAGAGTAATACTGGCTTAACTGTCACTATTTTGTGTTAGAAAACTCTAACAGAGTTCCAATTTGGAGTAGCTCCAAAAAGCCGTGTTTCTTAAGATTTCATTCGGTTGATGGGTTCACCTAACCTCAATAACAAAAATGTTTCCCGCAGATCGAAAATTCGAGTCTTCAGAAAAGGCATTCTCGTAAACTGTCCGTAAATTGTCTTAATAATTTGTTGCCAGAAATAAAAGGAAAATTAACACAAGGTGCAGCTCTTCCAGATCACAGTAATCCAAGTTACGTATTTTTAAAGTGAGTTGTTTGCAAGTTTGATCGAGTTGAACGAAACTTAAGATTCCGCGGGTTCGGCAACTCTGCTCCGCGCTTCCCCGAACTGTCAATCCTAAAGTAATTCTGAGCAGACTATATGGTTTCGTAGTTGTTAGCGATTTAAATCTGACAGTACTTGTTGATACAAGGAAGTTCGAGCGAAGAGCAAATAAATGATTTCACATCAATAATGTGTGGCACTTGTAATGGTTCTTTATTTACGTGACCATTACGGCACTCCAAACCCAGTTATCGATACCAGTAACATCGTACTACTTT
Source organism: Schistocerca nitens (assembly GCF_023898315.1). Lineage (NCBI taxonomy): Eukaryota > Metazoa > Arthropoda > Insecta > Orthoptera > Acrididae > Schistocerca > Schistocerca nitens. Next base: position 501,565,734 of record NC_064614.1, on the reverse strand, counting down.
TCTGCGAAGTAAGAGGCATATTTTTCTGACAATATTCACATTTGGTTTTATTAATGTATAGGTCGTGATGACTGGGTGTTGTGTGATGTCCTTAGGTTAGTTAAGTTTAGGTAGTTCGCCGGCCGCTGGTGGCCGAGCGGTTCTGGCGCTACAGTCTGGAACCGCGCGACCGCTACGGTCGCAGGTTCGAATCCTGCCTCGGGCATGGATGTGTGTGTTGTCCTTAGGTTAGTTAGGTTTAAGTAGTTCTAAGTTCTAGGGGACTTATGACCTCAGCAGTTGAGTCCCATAGTGCTCAGAGCCATTTGAACCATTTTTTTAAGTAGTTCTAAGTTCTGGGGGACTGATGACCATAGATGTTAAGTCCCATAGTTCTCAGAGCTATTAATGTATAGGTACTCCGATGTATCGATATATTACAGTGATATGGTTCTTGGGTGTATTCATTTCTGGGAGACTATCATAATCTTTGACTTACTTGTAACCGTTTTGGCGCGAATGCGCACAGAGCAGTCTTTGTTTCACTTTGCAAAAGTTAAGTTGTTATTTCGCTTTGTAAAAGAACAGTCAAGTCTTGTGTTTGGTTAAAGTGGAAATTATATGTATGAAGATTGATACAAAACTGTTTTCTTGATGATGTGACAAGAAGAAGTATATGTGAATTTACAAGAAGTTTACTAAAAATGTGGATCGCGAACACCAAGTCAAAAATTATTTCTACCATACCATTGTTCTGATCTGGGATTTTTTGATCATTAAGAATTTCCTGAAAAACGCATTTGTTAGGTCTTCGAATATTGCTAAAATACAGATCTAGACCTTCTAGCAGTCAAAGTGGAATCATCCTAGAATCAACAAAATGGGGCATAACAACTTCGACGAAATCTACGTGGTAATCCATTCAAGATAAGTGCCACAATTAATGACTTTTTTACAGTGACTTTATTATTTCCACTCTGACGATACCATCCACAGTCAATAACTTTGTTGTTGCCCGATAAAGCGAAGATATGCTGCGTGAGCAACAGTATTAATCTGATTTCTAACCTACTTTGCAAGTGGTGGTATTGTTAGACACTGAAGGGTGAATCCGTAGAAGAAGGACTGATAGCACAACCAAGTTTCTTGGTCGCAGCCTCTTTTATTTCGTGGCGATAATTAAAACTTTCTATCTGTAGTATCGTTGCGACGTCGTCAAAACTTTTGGCTGCTTTGCACTTCAGCACATTCATTTGCGACGCGTTTCTATAATGGCGGTTGGAAAATAACAGCTGGAGGCGCCCTCGCGTGCCAAACTGAGGATCTCGTCAGTGTGGGGCTGTTAGTGGAATGAGGCGCTTAAAGCAGAAAGCGGTGGCGCGCGTATCGATTGCAGCCGCGGCCGGCCTCGCCGTGTTTTTCTTGGGCCGCGCGGCGCCTGCGGCAGCGGTAGCGGCACCGCGAGGAGGCGCCGGCCGCCACTTGGCGCATTACGCCGGCGGCAGAGAGGTGCTCGCCGGTCAAAGGAAGGCCGCTCCGCCCCCGCAGGGCTGTGCCGCCCCCACCGCCCACCTGCTGCCGCCGGCTGGCAGGTACTCGGCGAGAGCGCGAGCCGCGCGCGTCGCCCTCTGTAGAGCGCGCCCACCTCCCGCGGCGATGAATGGCCGACGTCTCACCGCTTTCGAGTGTGTCTCCACGTCCTCTTTCACGCCGTGAATAACTTCACAAATTGCATAATCATATTCCCAGGCTCGCAAAGACGCACGGCGAATGAACTAAAGGGTGCCCCGTAACTACGGATCTATAGCTATTTTTGTAACTTCGTTATGTTCCGTGTAAATTACGGCACCGACTGCGCAAGATATAATACTACTTAGTTTGCTGGTAGTGATCCCACTATAACCGATAGAAGAGTTCGAAGCATACTATAGGTTTCATCTATGTCGCAGACTACCAATTACGAAAATTAGTGCATTAGGGGAACTGAACAACGCGAAGATGCAAAGAAAATGCGACGCCCACGACCCCACAATCAGGTAGTGTTATCTCTACATACAAAAAGAAATGTCCTGATTTATTCACTGACTCATCATTGCCCACCCTAAACTACTAAGGACAGAAACCTGAAATTAGGAAAGGGTGTTGAGCTTATGCTTTAGGCGTCATTTAAAAAGGAGTTCTTCAGAATTCCCCCCCCCCCCCCCCCCCCCTCCCAGAGGGTGAAGTAGAGCACGAAAGGTTTTTCTGAAACTAAGTCACTATTAAGGCAATTCTGAAGATAGAACTACGAAAATTGGTATTTTATTTCTCCATCAGAAATAAAAAACCAAGCGTTTCAGCATCGAAGGGGGCGAAGTAGTGGGCGAAGGTTTTTTAAATTTTTTTATAAGTTATTTAACAACTACTAAAGCGAGAGCAGCGTAGCTTTTCTCACCTGATGATGGCGGTCAGGTGGACCTCTGAAATATTGTGTTCAGATGACAGTTTAATCCGACTGGAAACCCGAGAAGAATTTGATGAACTACTAAAGCATTTTTAAAGCTACATCTATGAGAACTGGTATTTGTCTTCTCGGTTGGAAACAAAAATGCGTGTTTCAGTGTTTGTGAAAATTCAAACCATAAGGGTTCAAACAGAGGATCAAAAGCTTAATGAAAATACTTCATTATGAAAACATTTTTAAAGCTAAATCTATCAAAATTTGTATTTGCCATTTCTGTTAGAAATTAAAAAATACGTGTTTCATTGTTTTGGAAACTCAACCCCAAGGAGGTGAAACAGCTGACGAAAATTTTTAAGAAAATATTTCGTTATATTAAAATATTTTAAAGCAAAATCTACGAAAACTGGTGTCGGACTTCTCTGTCGAAATATGTGTTACGAGATGAGAGTTTTTATGGAAATATCACCACAAGAACTCAAAACCCCCACCTCCAGCTACCAGAATGGCTTTTTGGTAAGAAATGCATTAGGAAAAAGCCGTGCTTCTATGGCCTGAATTATCACGAAAAATTTGCAAGGTATTGCAATTTGTGAACTAAATCAATGAAAGCTATTTAACAGTTACCACGACAGAAATGCACAGAAAAAGAAACGGCTTTTTATTAATTTACTTCTCAATAGACCTAATATATGTTTATAAAATTATTTTTGCTGTAATTACTACGCAAACGTGAGCGAAGCAGCGGACGCTAAGGTAGCTAATAATACAGTTATGCTGTCTGCCGTAGCGCTTGATGAATGAGAAGACCTGGAAGACCTATCGCATGTAAATTGCGTTGATAACAAATAACAGATTACGCGCGTTAGCATATCCTCCGTGCACTGCGACACTAGGTGCCGATGTATACTGAGGTGCCATGAACCGAGGGAGAGGCCAGTAATTTATCACTATTACCGCAGTATGCACGCCGTTACCGTCCAGTGTTATCCGAATGGGACGGAAACCGGTAGATGTGATGTAGGCCTATGAGACCGACAAACAAATGATTAAAATTTTACAAAAGTTGGACGATTTATTCAAGAGAAAAAGCATCACAAATTGAGCAGGTCAATAATTTGTTGGTCCACCTCTGACCCTTATGCAAGCATTTATTCAGCTTGGCAATCATTGACAGTTTTTAGATGTCCTCCTAAGGTATGTCGCGCCAAATGTTGTCCAACTGGAGTATTAGATCGTCAAAATGCCGAGATGTTTACAGGGCACTGCCCGTAGTGGTTCGAACGTTCTCAATTGGAAAGAGATCCGGCGACCTTGCTGGCCAAGGAAGGGTTTGCCATGCACGAAGACAAGCAGTAGAAACTCTCGCCGCGTGCGGGCGGACATTATCTTGCTGAAATGTCAAAGGGATCGTGCTATGAAATGAAATGATTCCCCAGACCCTCACTCCTGGCTGCCGCACCGTATGGCGGGCGAGAGTCATGTTAGTATCCCAGTACTGTCAGGTGCGTCACCAGATACGGCACATTCGGACTGCAATCTCAAGGGCTGCAGTAGAATTGCCTTCAGTGATGAGTCCTGCTTCGAACTGAATCCCAGTGATCAGCGAAGATGTGTCTGAGACGCACCAGACAGTGGTGGGGTACCAACATGACTGTCGCCCGCCATATGGCCCCAAATCCAAGAGTAATGGTCTGGGCTGTCATTTATTTTCATAGCAGTCCTCTTTGGTTGTCAACCGCGGCACCCTTACAACACAGCGGCAAGTAGCGATATTCTACTACCCGTTTTGTTGCCCCTCATGGCCCATCTTGGGCTTACATTTCAGCAATATAACGCCCGTCTACAAACGACGACAGTTTTTACTGCTTGTCTCTGGCTTGTCAAACTCTACTTTGGCCGGCAAGGTCACCGGATCTCTTTCCAATTGAGAACGTTTGGAGCATTATGGAAAGGATTCGCCAACCAGCTAGTCAGTTGAACGCAATCTGTGTCGCTACCCCTGACGAAGATGTCCAACAAGTCTGTTAATTTTCAAATAACTTACGGGTTTGCTGCCGGGTGACGTCGTCGAACACCGCCGATATTTCGACAGGAGCACACCCTGCCATTCTCAAGGCACAAATGCAAGGAAGAGGAAATGTGCAAGCAAATTTAATACCTCGGTTCACAGAGGAAAAACAATGAAGACACCACACACAGAACAAGTGTAAACACAAACAAAGATAACCAACATCAGAAATATCGATAGTTACTATTAATCAACAGGTGAGGTAGCACTAATTCTGTCCCTCTGTTTTTTGATGAGAGACAGAGCCGGATTCCAAGCAGCATTTAAACAAAATCCACCATCTCTGTTAATAAGGTTGCTTGATAGTCTGATTTCAACAGCTTCCTTAATAACACTATCCCAATAGCTGGACGTGCAAGCCAGAATCTCCGTGTGGTTGTATTCCATAGGATGACAGGTGTCAAGGCAATGTTCTGCAATAGCGGATTTGCTCGGCTGTTGTAAGCGTGTGTGACGCTTATGTCAATACACCGGTCTTCCACAGTCATGATTGTCTGACCAATATATGACATGCCACAACTGCAAGGAATACGATAGATCCCAGCCTTACGCAAACCAAGATCATCTTTTACGGACGCCAACAGGGCCTTAATCTTAGAAGGTGGTCGAGAAACTCATTTCACATCATATTTCCGCAAAATACGGCCAATCCTGTTCGAAATGCTTCCTGCGTAAGGCAAAAAGGCCGTAGACTTAGGTGCCACTTCGTTGCTATCGTCACTCACCCGTTGCACGGAAGGCTGATGGCGCAACGCACGTTTGCTCTGCCCCTCACTATAACCATTTCGACGAAAGGTGACTTCGAGATGTGATAGCTCAGCTCCCAAACTTTCAGGGTCTGAGATAACTTGGGCCCAGTGAACCAAGGTGCGAAGTACTCCTTCACGCTGAGCTGGATGGTGACAACTATCAGCTCGCAGATACAAGTCAGTGTGGGTAGGCTTCCTATAAACAGAATGAAATGGCTCTGAGCACTATGGGACTCAACATCTGTGGTCATAAGTCCCCTAGAACTTAGAACTACTTAAACCTAACTAACCTAAGGACATCACACACATCCATGCCCGAGGCAGGATTCGAACCTGCGACCGTAGCAGTCGCGCGGCTACTGACTGAGCGCCTAGAACCGCTAGACCACCGCGGCCGGCTATAAACAGAATGTCCAATGTGCCATCAGTCTTCCTTTTGACCAACACATCAAGGAAGGGAAGGATCCATTCTTTTCCACCTCCATAGTGAACTGAATATTCAGGTGGATTGAATTCAGATGTTTCAAAAACCGGTTTAAATTCTCACTACCATGAGGCCAAACAACAAAAGTATCGTCTACATATCTGAAAAAACACGCAGGTTTCAAGGTCACTGACTCCAATGCACGATCCTCAGTCCTCCATAAACAAATTGGCCACAATAGGTGACAACGGGCTTCCCATTGCAACTCCATCAGTCTGTTCGTAGTACTGACCATTGAATAAAAAGTAAGTGGAAGTCAGCACATGTCGAAACAAATTTTTTAACTCGACACCAAACTTAACCTCAATTGGCTGCAACGAATCAGAGAGAGGAACGCGAGTGAAAAGAGAAACCACATCAAAACTGACTAAAATATCAGAGTCATTCAAACGCAGTCCCTGCAATCGACGTAAGAAATCTACAGAGCTCTTAATGTGATGTTCACACCTACCTACTAGTGGGCTCAACAAACTAGCAAGATGTTTAGCTACACGATATGTCGGAGCACCAATATTAGAAACAATACGCCTCAACGGGACAGCCTCTTTATGGACCTTAGGGAGACTAAATAATCTAGGTGGTACAGCACAGTAAGAATTAAGACTCTTGATAGTCTCCTGTGACAAGGAACTTTTCTTCAGGAGGTTATTTGTCTTTCTCTCAACACTCGTAGTAGGGTCAGCACCGATTTTGCGATACGCCGAATCAGAAAGTAGACACTGCATCTTTTGAATGTAATCGTGCTTGTTCAACAAAACGGTGGCGTTTCCCTTGTCCGCAGCTTTATCTGTGCTGGGGAAAGGTTTGAACTTCGCACCGACGCCTAAGAGTTTGCCAGTCGTTGATTTTATTAGTTCTATCGAACAGGCTGTTTATAAACTACCTTCCGAGGCTGCGGGAGAGGTTAGGAGGAAAGCTTGTTGACTGGGGCCCGTCCACCCAAGTGTAATATTACAGCAGCTGAGGCGGCTGTTTTACGTTCACTTAGAATGGATCCTGATATTGTTATTTTACCTGCGTGACATGGGAAACGCCACCTTTTTGCTGAACAAGCACGATTACATTCAAAAGATGCAGTGTCTACTTTTTGATTCGCCGTATCGCAAAATCGGTGCTGACCCTACTAAGAGTGTTGAGAGAAAGACAAATAACCTCCTGAAGAAAAGTTCCTTGTCACAGGAGACTATCAAGAGTCTTAATTCTTACTGTGCTGTACCACCTAGATTATTTAGTCTCCCTAAGGTCCATAAAGAGGATGTCCCGTTGAGGCGTATTGTTTCTAATATTGGTGCTCCGACATATCGTGTAGCTAATCATCTTGCTAGTTTGTTGAGCCCACTAGTAGGTAGGTGTGAACACCACATTAAGAACCCTGCAGATTTCTTACGTTGATTGCAGGGATTCCGTCTGAATGACTCCGAGATAGCATTGTAGTTTGGAATTTCACATAAGCAGTCCTAAGGGAGCTAGGGTATACTGTGTACATTATCTGAGTAAAAGTATCGGGACACCTATTAGTGGACATTACTATTAGGTTTATCCAACCCTTTATCTTTATGACGGCTTGAACTCTGCTGGGAACACTTTAGTGGGTAGTCTAAATGTCTGTGGAGAAATGGGAACCCATTCTCGATCAAGAGCCAAAACCAGAAAAGGTAGCCACGTTGGACGCCGGATTCTGGAGCGAAGTCGACATTCCAACTCATCCCAAAGGTATTCCACGGAGTTCAGGTAGCAGCTCTAGGCAGGCCAGTCTACTTGAAGAACAACTCTTTCGCAGATGCTGCTTTACGAATTCGTGCGTTATTATGCTGATACAAGCAATGATCGTCTCCGAACTGTCCCTTTATTGTGCGCAAGACAAAATGTTGTAAAATGTGTTAAGAGCTATAAGGGGACCACATGCTAACCAGGATAAAGAGCCCCATACCGTACACACCACCTCTTCGGTACCTCAATCTTACCACTACACGTGATGGAAGCTTACGTTCTCCAGGCATTAGTCAAACCTAAACCCTTCCATCGGATTACCAAAGGGTGGAGCGTGATTCATGACTACAAAACACTCGTGTCCAGTTATCCACCGTCCTGTGGCGTTGCTCTTTACACCACCTCAAGCTTCGCTTAGGACTGACCAGAGGAATGTGTAGCTTATGAGGAGCTGCTCGACCACTGTACCCCATTCTTTTTAACTCACTAGGCACAGCCATTGTGCTAGCTGGACTCCTGGTAATTTCATACGATTTTTTACAACCACCCTCCGCAATGTTGAACGGTCCCTGTCCGTCAGTACTTGGGGTCTGCCTGGTCTTGATTTGGCTGTGGTAGCTCCCTTGCATTTCCACTTCCCATATACACCACCAACACTGCAACTCAACACTCCCCGCCTCTTTTTATACAGGATGCGGCAGCGTTAATAGCGTAACTTGACTTGCGTAGTACAATGACGTAGTGCAGGAATGCGCGTCAGCTCGTACCGCATTCGTGTACTAATGAGCTGCCATTGCGAGTGCGACAGTGGTATGGAGCGGTGGAGTGCACAGCATCGTGCCTTTGCTGTTGAAAGTTATTTCAAGAATAACGACTCTGTTATTGCTACCCAGCGTCTATTTCGGCAACGTTTCAACTTGGGACGTCATGGGAAAGTTCCAGATGGACGGACCATTGTGAGGTGAGTACGTGCATTACGAACAGCTGGTTTTGTTTGTAACGGCAAACCGGGAAGAAGTGAAAGAACGGACTCCAGAAGCTGTGGAAAATGTTCGTGCTACACTATTGCGTAGCCCAAAAAGATCTGCTCGTCGTCATGCGCAAACTGTGCATACGCCCGATTGCTCATTCAGGAGAATATTGCACGAAGATCTCCATTCTCACCCATATAAGCTGCAGATTTTTCAGGAAACTAGGCCTCGCGATTGGGTTTTACACGAAACATTCTGCTTAACCATGCTGATCTCCTTCGCCAAAATCCACAAATGTTGCATACCATCCTGATGTCAGATGACGCTGATTACGAGGTACCTTATTACATTGTCATTGCTGGCAATTCATGGGAGATGCCATACTACACTCCTGGAAATGGAAAAAAGAACACATTGACACCGGTGTGTCAGACCCACCATACTTGCTCCGGACACTGCGAGAGGGCTGTACAAGCAATGATCACACGCACGGCACAGCGGACACACCAGGAACCGCGGTGTTGGCCGTCGAATGGCGCTAGCTGCGCAGCATTTGTGCACCGCCGCCGTCAGTGTCAGCCAGTTTGCCGTGGCATACGGAGCTCCATCGCAGTCTTTAACACTGGTAGCATGCCGCGACACCGTGGACGTGAACCGTATGTGCAGTTGACGGACTTTGAGCGAGGGCGTATAGTGGGCATGCGGGAGGCCGGGTGGACGTACCGCCGAATTGCTCAACACGTGGGGCGTGAGGTCTCCACAGTACATCGATGTTGTCGCCAGTGGTCGGCGGAAGGTGCACGTGCCCGTCGACCTGGGACCGGACCGCAGCGACGCACGGATGCACGCCAAGACCGTAGGATCCTACGCAGTGCCGTAGGGGACCGCACCGCCACTTCCCAGCAAATTAGGGACACTGTTGCTCCTGGGGTATCGGCGAGGATCATTCGCAACCGTCTCCATGAAGCTGGGCTACGGTCCCGCACACCGTTAGGCCGTCTTCCGCTCACGCCCCAACATCGTGCAGCCCGCCTCCAGTGGTGTCGCGACAGGCGTGAATGGAGGGACGAATGGAGACGTGTCGTCTTCAGCGATGAGAGTCGCTTCTGCCTTGGTGCCAATGATGGTCGTATGCGTGTTTGGCGCCGTGCAGGTGAGCGCCACAATCAGGACTGCATACGACCGAGGCACACAGGGCCAACACCCGGCATCATGGTGTGGGGAGCGATCTCCTACACTGGCCGTACACCACTGGTGATCGTCGAGGGGACACTGAATAGTGCACGGTACATCCAAACCGTCATCGAACCCATCGTTCTACCATTCCTAGACCGGCAAGGGAACTTGCTGTTCCAACAGGACAATGCACGTCCGCATGTATCCCGTGCCACCCAACGTGCTCTAGAAGGTGTAAGTCAACTACCCTGGCCAGCAAGATCTCCGGATCTGTCCCCCATTGAGCATGTTTGGGACTGGATGAAGCGTCGTCTCACGCGGTCTGCACGTCCAGCACGAACGCTGGTCCAACTGAGGCGCCAGGTGGAAATGGCATGGCAAGCCGTTCCACAGGACTACATCCAGAATCTCTACGATCGTCTCCATGGGAGAATAGCAGCCTGCATTGCTGCGAAAGGTGGATATACACTGTACTAGTGCCGACATTGTGCATGCTCTGTTGCCTGTGCCTATGTGCCTGTGGTTCTGTCAGTGTGATCATGTGATGTATCTGACCCCAGGAATGTGTCCCCTTCCTGGGACAATGAATTCACGGTGTTCTTATTTCAATTTCCAGGAGTGTATTTAGAATGCAAACGATAATGACTAAGCCGGCCATTGTGCCCGAGCGGTTCTAGGCGCTTCAGTCCGGAACCGCGCTGCTGCTACGGTCGCAGGTTCGAATCCTGCCTCGGGCATGGATGTGTGTGAGGTCCTTAGGTTAGTTAGGTTTAAGTAGTTCTAAGTTCTTGGGGAGTGATGACCTCAGATATTAAGTCCCATAGTAGTTAGAGCCATTTTGATAATGGCTATGACAGTTTCAGGGCGCTCAATAACATGATTATAATCGTCCAGGCAGAATAAACTATATACTTTATTCTCAATATTTTCTTCATACACGCAAGCAATCGTCTTGGGACAGTTGCGCATAGAAACATATTAGAGACTTGAAAGACTGTCTGGTAACCACAACACAGACTGTGGTTGCTTACCAATATATTAAAATTGATCATAAAAATCACACTTGGGATCCTGCATATGTATATGCAGGTTCATCCTCTTTCTACGCCCTTTAATAAGCCTATAACATAGTTATGAGATAAAATATTAACGAAAACGTGACTTACTTGTAAAGAGTGGATAAGGTCATTCCCAGGTACATGTTGTTGGCGAACTGCCAATAAAAACGGGGAACTGTCACAACGAGGAGAAGTTAGTTAGCAGTTACGTACACGGGTTTTAAAACTGCTTCAGTATAATTTCAGTTAAAAAATAAGCATTAAAAGAAAAATGCACAATCAGCTAAAATTGAGATTCACATAATGGTGGCTGCTTTGATAACTGACCAAAAAAGATGGAATCAACAACTCTGAGAGGGGTTAAAATAACCTATCCAATAATTTTGGTAGGAGTCGAGAACACACACAAAACCTTAAAACCTTTTCCAGACTCGTATCATTGTTATTTAAAACAGTTATAAAGAAAAACTTCTGACCTCTATACAATACTATCAGGTAAAATGTGGCGTACCAACACTGGTACGCCTCAGGCATCGCACACTCGTATGTGTGTTTCAGAGAACAGTGCCCCGTTCTCAGTCGTGTGAAAGCCACGTATTTCCATTTGTCTGACTGGAACGTTGATTTCCACGGCAAAACTGTGGGCTTCATCAGCCTGAAATTTTTATTTTGTACTTCCAGCCACTCATTCTCTCACTGACAAAAAGCGCTCCCCTTCAATACCGTGGTAATAGCACCCATGGAGACAGCACGGGTAGTACATTATTTATATTACAAGCCTCCCTTGCTACCATGTCAGTTTTTCATTTCCGAAGATTCCCACGAGATGCAGCCAAACACAGATGAGCGCCGAGCCGCTTGCAACTCACAAGCGGACCATCAGACCCGTTAATCATGAATTTTGATGTCTCTGAGGTATGTTGTAGAGGGGGGTGTCCTGAGTACCTGGCTAGCGGCTTCTCATGTGACAGCCCCTAGCTTCCGGGAATATCGATGTTGAAATTTTATGCGTAAAATAATTATTAAAAAATAGTCATTTTTGCCTTAGTAATCTCATTAATAAATCAATAATTACAGCACGCTTTCTACACATGTTATTTCGTTTGTGGTTCGCAGTTAAAATTCTAAATATTTAGACTGCTCCAAACAGTTCGCAACGATCGGCGAAGTATTAGCAGCTGCGGAAGGATTCCTGATATAGACGATAGTATTCGTCCCTAATATTGATCTCTGTTATGTAATTAATACCGATAAAACCGGCTGCCAGTACCGATCGAGGTCCAACAGAGTTTGAACAAGATTAGCCATTCCTTCACAGCACAGTATAGTATAACTGTAACAGTAAAGATATTGATGTACGTTTCCTTACGTATTCAAGAACTATCTGGGAAATTTGGTCGGACTGTTTATAAAAGAATTGATGAGTTGACTCGCAAATTACCGGCACGAAATCAAAGATGTTCACGAAAGTGCTGTACGAAGAGTTTTTGCAGACAGATTAAAATTTTCAAGTAAAAACTTTAAAATGCCTCCGACTTGTTAAAGACTAATAGAGAAACCACCTCGAGGGAAGATTCGAAAAAAATACGTTCTTCAGTTCTGCACCTGCTTCCACAGGAATGATCAAACACGCGAGGTTCGCATTGAAGTTGTTCGAGAAGAGAACAACCTTCCTGAATTTAAACGAAATGTGTTTTCCAGTGTCGTTTCTGAAGAATCCGTGTGCCTGCAAGACAGGAGTTTTCATTAAACGTACGTGGTGCTCTACGAAACTGTGTTTAGGTTGCTTCTATGACGAATACCATCCGTAATTCTGTTCTAGCACAGCAGGCGATGCAATCGATCGCGAGTAACACGATTCTTTACTCTACTCTGTAACAAATGGAATAAACATTGGAAGAAAGTTTGCTGTAATGATTAATTTATTACAGAAATTATTATGGCGAAAACGAGTACCGTATTTTTAGTAGTTTTGTACGACATATACTATTAAATGATTTTCTGTACGCTGAAAGAAAAATTAAGATCATGGGTGGGATCTGTACTCCTACCACCTGCATGTTGGCCATCAAATTTAGCCCCTGCGCTATGATTACTTGGCCGAACCATGTTTAAAGTTACACGTACAGGAGTTATGCATAAGACCTAAACATCGATTTTCTCGGAAACTAAGTGCCGTCGCACGAAAAGCCACTAGCCAGGTACTCAGTGTAAGTCCCTCCACAACGTATCTAAGACTCACCAGAATCCGTGATTAACAGGGCTGATTGACCCCATGTCAGACAGAGTGGGCGTCAACTACTCAAGCGGTCATCCTTCCGCCAAACACGGGTACAAGCGGACAAACGGCTCCACTAGCAGTTACTATTCCAACAGTAGCTCAACACAATATCAAGACCGTGTTTGCAGTCACCGCCATGAAGAGCCCAACTGGACATTCTACATGTGATCGCAGTTATCGTTCATTGGTTTCAGGACTAGACCAGAGTAAAAGACAGATTAGTGCATGAGAACGAAGTCTTTCGCATCGGCACTGTTGTGTAAAACATTCTCATTCACCTTGACGCGTCAGTTCATGGTAAGACCTCGAGCTTTCGACGATTATCTCCGTCGTCTTCGTCAAGAACAATTAACTTCGCTCCTGACAAAGTGGATGGAGGCAACCGTCGAAAGGTCAAGGTTTTACCCTGAACTGAAGAACTCGAAGAATGTTTTATACAAGAGATCGGTGCAACTGAACATTTAATTCTGACACGCACCATCTTCATACTTAAGTAGTATAATTTTTCTGTTAATAAATTACTACTAACCTGTGTTGTGTATATTTTTCCATAACTGTCTCCTAGCCCTACTTGGCCCTGTGACGAGGCAGTATAGTTCCTGCGTGCGAGCAACGTAACTCATAACAACTAGTTTCAGTAATAACGGGGTCTCTTCCTGCCACCCGTTTATGTTTGACACAAAATGCATTTGCTGAATTCCACACCCACAAGGATCGGCACCTTGCTGAGTGATATTTGCTTCCCTTTCCATTGTAGCACGTAAAGAGTGTTATATGCTGTGGACCACTTTGTCTGTTGGGTACATTTGCCGAATGGTCTATTGGGCACTTGACCAGTCGTAGCAGAGGAGAAAGTTATTGCATCAATTGCGTCTCATCTCCTCCAGTGCCTTCAGGACTGCATATAAACCGAGGTGACAAACATAAGATAGCGGTATACACATACTCAGATGGCGGTGGTACCGTGTACATAAGGTATTAAAAGGCAGTGCATTGGCGAAGCTGTCATTTGTGCTCAGGTGATTCGTGCGAAAAGATTTCCGACGTGATTGTGGCCGCACGATGGGAATTAACATGCTTTGAACGCGGAATGGTATTTAGCGCTATACACATGGGACATTCCATTTCGGAAATCGTTAGAGAATTCAATATTACTAGATCCACAGCATTAAGAATGTGCCGAGAATACTAAACTTCAGGCATTACCTCTCACCACGGACAACGCAGTGGCTGAAGGCCTTTACTTAACGACCGACAGCAGTGGCGTTTACGTAGAGTTGTCAGTGCTAATAGACAAGCACCACCGCGTGAAATAACCGCATAAATCAATATGGAAGACACGACTAAAATATCCGTTAGGAGATAGCGGCGAAATCTGGCTTTAATGGGCTGCGGTAGCAGACGATCGACGCGAGTGATTTTGCTGACAGCACCACATGGCCTGCAGCGCCTCTCCTGGGCTCGTCGCCCCATCAGTTGGACCCTAGGCGACTACAAAAGTGCGGTCTGGTCACATGAGTCCCGATTACAGTTGGTAAGAGCTGACGGTAGAGTTAGAGTGTGGCGCATATCCCAAAGTTGTCAGCAAGGCACTGTGCAAGATGGCGATTGCTCCATAACAGTGTGGAATGTGTATATGTGGAATTAACTGCGTCTTCTGGTCCAACTAAACCGATCATTGACTGGAAATGTTTATGTTCGGCTACTTGGAGACTCTTTGCAGCCATTCGCGATAGGTTTGAAGAACGATCTGGACAGTTTCAGCGAATGTTTTGGTCACCCAGATCGGCCGACATGGATTCCATCAAACATTTATAGGCAGAGTCGAGAGGTCAGTTCGTGCACAAAATCCTGCACCGGCAACACTTTCGCAATTATGTGCGGCTAAAAAGCATCGTGATTCAATATTTCTGCAGGGGACTTCCGAAGTCTTGTTGAGTCCATGCCACAGCGAGTTGCTGCACTGCGCCGGGCAAAAGGAGGTGCGACACGATATTAGGAAGTATTCCACGACATTTGTGATCTCAATGTACGACAGCATCAAAGACAAAAAATCGTACGAAAGTCGAATCCCAAAGACACTGTCACGGGAATCTATTGAGCAGTCGAAAATTTGGCCACACTTGCATCCATCATTGTAAAAGAGGACGTTCTAGTCTGTTTTCGCATATATCAGAGGAAGACCAAGTGCAGAACAGTCAGTCACAACACACTGCGAATGCACGACTGAAGCTTATTCTGCGCCACGACGTGGGGTTTGCAATAACAGCCGCTGCTCATCCGAATACCTGAGCAGGCTTGCGTTACTTCCACGTTGGCCACTACCGCCAGTGAAAGGTGACTTAATGAAAAGCGAGTGCGCGGCCGCTTTTAATATAAAGGCAAGTCAGCGAGCGGCCTGCGTTCCCCGTGGAAATGTTTAGTGTGGGCGGGCTGCTTTTTTTATGAGCGACGAGCCTCGCGGGAGCCGTAAAGCGGCGCTGTAATTGCCAAAACAAACACGAGGCGCTGTAATCGGCAGGCATTCGAGGCTTCCACCGCCCTGCCACGTGTCCGCGGCCCGCCGGCCCCTGCCCTGCCCTGCAATCACAGGCTTAATGTGTCGCGCACTTCACCCCTCAATTGCGCGCCGAGCGGCTCACATTTTCCACCGTAATCTGCCACAGCTTTCAGATAGCATCTACACGCTTCTGGACCAGGTTTGCCGTTACAAACGAGCTGGAAACTGCTTTGCAATCTCATTACCTGCCCATCGTTTCCCCTTCTACTGTTGTCGCGCAGGTATGAACGCTGACTGGTTGTCGCGATTCTATCTCCGGTCAGATTCTATGCTATACTACTCGGCGTAGGTGAGAAAAGTTGAATATAACTCGGCGCACGACGACGCGGTCACCGGTAGAACAAACTGCAGTTCAGAGTCGTCGGTAACGAGTACGTCCACGTAATGAGCTGGTAGCTAGAAACAGGGTCCCAAACACAGCAAGATCGTCGTAAGCGTGCAAGATCAGTCCAGAGTGAGTACATAAACACAAAAAACCGTAGCACAAGGAAAGGCCGAACACTGTATCTGATGCGCGCGGTCTGAAGTCTTCACGTTGAGTACAGGCAAGTGGCAGCGCGTGAGCGCGCGCTCTCAAGTCTGTCCCGTCGCAAACTCGGCTTGAGCCTTCCGCGGAGCCGCAGTACCTCAGACTCCATAGCGACACGGCAGCTTAGAGGGAAATCTAAATTACTGCTGAACGCAAGAAATTCAGTGTTTCAAACAGACGTACATTTCTGACGTCAGTTTTTACAGTCTCTATATCTACATCTATGCCCAGCTGATATCTCTCAATAGGTGGCGGCGAGTGCTTCGAGTGCCACTGTCGTTTCTCTCTTTCCTACTCCATTAACGAATGGGGTGAGGAATTAATTACTGCGGTTAAGCTTCAGTATAGACTAGAATTTCTCGCATTTTACCGTTATGGCTCTTTTGTGTGACGTACGTACGAGGAAGTAACATGTTGCCTCATTCTTTTACCAATAGCCGCTCTTGGAATTTTAACAGCAGACTTCTCTGTCATGCACAATGTCTGTCTCGTAGCTTCTCCCATTCAAGTTGGATGAACATTTCCGTCATGCACCTGCGCATACTAAACGTGTCCGTGACCATACGTGCAACTCTTCTCTATCACCTCTATTAACCGTACCAGGTAAAGGGTCCCAGAATGAAGACAGGTATTCACGAATCGGTCGCACGAGTGTTTTCCAAGCTACCTCGCTTCTGGCTGAACGACAGTCTCTTACGATTCTTCCAACGAACCAGTCTGGAATCTG
This sequence comes from Schistocerca nitens, assembly GCF_023898315.1. Lineage (NCBI taxonomy): Eukaryota > Metazoa > Arthropoda > Insecta > Orthoptera > Acrididae > Schistocerca > Schistocerca nitens. Next base: position 501,548,999 of record NC_064614.1, on the reverse strand, counting down.
CTTTTCCTATTAGTTCTATGTGGTCGTTATACTTCACGCGTTTACGTACGCATACTCCCTCATTTTTACAGTTGTTGCTGTTTCCAAGGCTTGATCGCCATTGTTTAATCGACCAGTAATGGGTATTGTCGCCCCCTGCCATCCCCATCCCGCCAATTTATACGCAGCACGTTACCCCTGTTTATGTTAATGGTCAACTGGCACTGGCTTTCAGGTGTCGGTATTCAGCAGTTGTTCTGTTTTTAGCTTCAGTTTTCTGGCGCTGGGACTTTCTAAACAAAATTATACAGATCGGCCTCGCGTAACTTCCAACGTTGAACTAATCGTGAACACACATACAACCGAGAGTGTGAGAACACGTATTCAACTTTCTCAATCATCAACGGCAAAGAAAACATCGCGACTTCTTTATACTCTCATCGCTCCCCACCCTTCCTTCACAACCTGCCCGCGCGTGGCGTCAGGTGGATTGGCATGGCGATGGTGCGGGTGGGGGAGATGGGGTTGGTACGCGACATGATCGCCGACTGCCGGGCGCGAATTACGGTGCCTCAGTGCTTCTGCCTCCCCCGCCGCGTGCAAAGTAGCTCTCGACCGACGTTGTGACTACAGCACTGGGTCCCACGCCTTTCTGAGAGCGATGCCACTGTCTCTATTGCTCACACCGCCGGCCACTCTTATTTCAACACCTCTCTCTGGAACAGAATTCCAAAATGCCGTTTTCTGTCTTAGCACCACCGTTTGTCCAATTTCACTGAATCCCCTGTAACTATGCAGTGTTCCACAACCGCAGATTTTGTTGGTTGCTTGAGCTCGGCGTGACTTTTGTGCTCCTCTCTGATTCCCTCTCAGGCTGAGCAGCTAGAAATTCACCCCCTTAATGACTAATCTCTTCGATTTCGTCCTCACATCTACAGTCTTTCTCTTCAATGGAGATTATTATGAATATACGGATGGCGTCGCTATGGGATGCCCTCTGTCAGTGGTTGTGACAGACTTATTCACGGAGGGAGAAAGCTCTGGAGAAAGCTGCAGTGAAGCCCACACGTTTTTCCAGATATTTTGATGACACATCTGAGGCGTGGCCACACGGAGTGAGAGAATTCAGGAATTTGTCCAACATCTGAACACTCTGCAGCCCAGCATCAAATTCACTTTGCAGGTGGAAGATAATGGCAAGCAGACCTCTATGGACGTCCAAGTTAAGCGAAAAGCGGACAGCATTATGGGACACAGCGTGTACAAGAAAGTCACCCACATTGATAAATATCTCCCCGCCTCCAGCTGCTTTCATCCTTCAGTGTGACTGTGTGCTACCAACACTGGTCCACAGGGCCCGTGCAATATCGGACAAAGAAAGTCTAACGAGGGAACTCAACCACTTTAAGGACATATTAGACAAACGGTGATGCTAAGGCAGACCTCATCGTTTTGGGATTGTTTTCTAAAGAAGGTTGTTGAAATACGAGTGGCCGACGGCCTGATCAACAGAGACAGTGGCTTCACACTAAGCAAAGCGCGGCACCCAGCGGTCAGTCAACTGTTGTCACAACGTCGGCCAACGACTTTCGCGCCCGACGGAGGAGGTGGAAGCACTGAAGCACCCGATTTCGCGCCCAGCATACTGCCTGCGATAGCGTGCACTCCCCCCCCCCCCCCCCTCACACTCAGCATTCCTTCCTACCAGGCAGCGATCGGGTAGAGAGGGAGACGTGTGGAGCGGTAAGAGTATGTGGGATTTAACAAAGACACTCGTTGAACAGGTTATCACATTAAGATGACGGTACGATACAATGTCGAAATATCGCGTTTCGTAAACGACTGCACGTGGGTGGACACCCGAGAGGAATACAAACAGTTGATTCGCCGGAAAAGCTTAAGCTAATGATAATTTTGTAGCTAGGACGTAATCCCACTACGTTCTTCTAAACTTTTAACTCTCCATTGGTGGTAGTAGTTAGACCAACAAGACATTTAAAATCTACTTTTGCAATCGTTTGTTTAATTGTGAGCAAGAATAGTATGTGTCAGTAAAGTAACCATTCCGTTCCTGTACCGTTAAAGTTTGAAGTTTGCATATTTCTTGTGCCGACTACCTGCAGAGTTCGATATTGACACAAGTTTGAACTCACAAGTGTCGTAACTGCTCAGAAGTTTCAGCAATGAAGCACTCTATTGAAGAAAAAACCCAGCTTGTCTACAACCATGGTAGTGATGGCGCTGTTTCTTGCGCCTTGGTGTTCGGTGCATCGATTTCTTGTGAGGAGAACCGCCTTTCAATATGAGAAATTACTATGACCCTGATGAGTCTCGATAATGAACATAAAAAGCGTAATTGCTAAGCCGTCCAGGCATTCCATAAAGTAAGGCTACGAGACACGGGCAGCGTTAATATGATCCGAACCGAAAGGTCTATAGAACAGATCGAAACTATCGCTCACACTTGTCCCCTCTTTCTGCCACAGCCACATACTTGAAATCTGTCACCTTGAGACCACAAGCTATACCTCGGATGAGTTTTGCAGTGATGCAAAAATGTGCGACTGATAGGGAAGAGCCGGCCGGTGTGCCCGAGCGGTTCTAGGCGCTTCAGTCTGGAACAGCGCGACCGCTACGGTCGCAGGTTGGAATCCTGCCTCGGGCATGGATGTGTATGATGCCCTTAAGTTATTTAGGTTTAAGTAGTTCTAAGTTCTAGGGGACTGATGACCTCAGATGTTGAGTCCCATAGTGTTCAGAGCCACTTTTTGATACGGAAGTAATGTGTTTCTAAACCTGTTTGTTTACAGTTTTTATTCACGTTGACTTAATAAGGTTCAAATGGCTCTGAGCACTATGGGACTTAACTTCTGTGGTCATCAGTCCCCTAGAACATAGAACTACTTAAACCCAACTAACCTAAGGACATCACACACATCCATGCCCGTGGCAGGATTCGAACCTGCGACCGTAGCGGTCGCGACTTAATAAGGAAATATGACTCACTTATCGCTGTTGTCGAGTCTAATATTTCATGATCCATTACTATCAATAAAATGGAGTACAAGAAAAAAGGGCAAGTTAGCCACAAAGACAAACGTACAGCAATATACTAATGAAGCACTAACACAGCAGTCTGCGTTTGGGCAATGGGCAGTGCTTTAAAGCTGCTTACGTGGGTTTAATATGCTCGTCCCGATGAGGCCACCAGCAGATTCTATTGATACAAGTTAAATTATATACTTCCATAGGTTTCGAATATTTGCGCTTCTAACCCCAGTCCCGCTACTGGCAGTTAGGACTGATAACACAAATTCAATTGCCATTACAGCAGCAACTACAGGCAAATACAACTAATGTCGATGTTCAGCATAACAGAATTAAATAGCGAACCACATAAATGTACATTCAATTACGTTCACCCTTTACGTTCCACTGTTTGCAAACAGAAAATCGTTTTTGCAATATACGACACTGATTCTCATTAACTCCTTGTGTGACTCCTGTTCATAGCCTCCGAGTAAACGGGGAGGAACGAGTGACGTGGGAAACTGGTGTATTTCACAAACGGTTAAAGTCCGATCGTCGTAGAAAGGCTTTTGACACATGGCAGTATACAAAGAGACAAGTATATTTCTGTAGATAGTAAGTTAGCAACGTAAGGAACTGCTTCTTAAATGGAAACGAACAGTTTTAAAAGAAATGGGACTCTTTTAATTCTTGAAATTACAAATACGGCAATACGACATTCTTTAGTTTGTACGGTGTGGTCGAGCGGTTCTACGCGCTACAGCCTGGAACCGCGCGACCGCTACGGTCGCAGGTCCGAATCCTGCCTCGGTCATGGATGTGTGTGATGTCCTTCCTTAGGTTACTTAGGTTTAAGTAGTTCTAAGTTCTAGGTGACTGATGACCTCAGATGTTAAGTCCCATAGTGCTCAGAGCCATTTTAAAGTTTGTAATGGAACGTAAAAAGAACGTAAAAAGAGGCGCAAATATATTATAAACTAAATCCCAAACTGACGGTTTAGCACATTTTGTCCTAGGTTACCAAGTACGTATCGGCTAACAAGTCGAAACTGAGCTGCGCCGGTAGCCTTCACATTTAAAATGTTTCTATTTCATCGCTGAATAAAAGATTCGTTCAGTCACAAAATCCTTTGAAAGTGCAGTGTGAGAACCCATCTGGTTATATGATATCGGTCAGGGTCAGTGGCTAGAACACGACAGGAAGGTAGGTAGCCCTCTCTGAAACTACTGAGTGGTGACCTGAGGGCGCCCTAAAAACAACTGAGGCCCTCACGAATAATAACTCTGTTAATGGCGAAGGCGATACAGCAGCTACCTTAGCAAAAAGAACCCTTTTTCCTTAAAAGTTAATGTAAATTTTCCATTCACGTTTCTTATCAACAACTATGTGTTAAAAGTCTTTTATGATCTCATCACTCGTAAATTATACCAAATCTTACGTCAGTTAACAAATGCAAAATCTTAGGTCACTTAAGAAATGTTTTTCATATTTCCCTCCTACCGTACTAAAACTCCGGCTGTAACAAATAATCACTTCAAAGTGGTAAAAATCACGTAAGAGTTCAGATAGCAGTTTGTTTCTTCTTTTTTCAAAAAACCTCCATTTCCATTTCACAAACATATTACTCATTCATACAATTTTCTAGGTATAAGGAGCGATCAAAAAGTTTCTGTCTGGGGACGTTGCCGCAGCTTATATGCAATGTAGAATGACTTGTATGCGTGTATATAAGCACCAACTTATAGGCAACGGATTAGTAGTATGGCATTAGTGTCTTTCCCACATGCGTGCGGCAAATGCTAAAACGTGAACTATGGCGACGTTATTACGAAATGCGTCCAAACAGGGACAACGTGCTGCTGTTCTTTTCTTGGGTGCTGAAGGGCAAACATCGTAGACATCCACCGGAGAATCAAGAATGGTTAAGGGGCAGTTTGTCTGTCGAAAACAACTGTTGTGGTGTGGTACGCCAAGTTCACGATATCGCAAATGTCCTAACGCAGAAGTTACGCCAACGCAAGTGGGAGACACACGAGCAACCGCCTTATAGGCCTAATGTCTCGCCACGCGATTGTCACGCCTTCAGTTCGTTATAAAATGCCTGTCGGACGAGGATGTGCAGCAGGCAGTTACGGACTTCTTCACGCAGCAAGTCATGGTGTTTTGTTCCCCCCGCCCTCAGATGGTTCTCTTCAACCTGGTGCGTCCGTGAAATGACTGCCTTAATGCTCACCAGAACTTTTTGGTCACCTCTTATACTTTACGTATAGCATCGTCCAGCTGGTTGTTCATTTAGCTGAAGATTACGAAGCAGTGTGGGCAGTGCATCACTGCGTTACGTTGGAGGCAGCCAAAGGCAGCATAATGTTGTGTAGCTGATGAGGGACTCAAAGGTCGATGACTCTCTTTATTGCAGAAGGTACGAATAGCTCAAACTGAATGGACGGCCCTACTTTAAGTTTTAATTACTGTTGACCACATTACGTCAAACTGGCAGGAAATAACTACTGCTAATAATCTGCTCACTTTTCTTCTAACATACGCCACAAAATACGAATTGCTTGCAAGAAATTTCTGCGTTTCCCTCATGTGGTAGTTTTTGTGGTTCGGAATTAATTAGGTCTTAAATTTATCCATGTTATATGGGTATTATTTGAGGGCTGCAAATGTATTACATGATTGTTGTGAAATAATATATAGTGCAACAGTCACTTGTTACTAACAGTTTTAACGTAAATGCATCTGATGATGGCAACATGCTGCCGTCATTCGTGATAATGAAATATTAGTGACAATTGAATGTTCCAGTACAAATTATTTCGTAAAAATTAATTAAATGGTCTGAAGTGAAAATCCACAGAGTGTTTCAGAAGTGAAGATCAACATTCAGGGATGTGAGAGGAGTGACCATTCGAAACAAAAAAGTCAAGTAAACATGGGCTCTAAAATGCATACCTTAAGAGCTATGAGCAATTATTGGTCTTCAATACTGTGAAACAAATCTCTTCTATTGCACGCTCTTTGCTTTCCATATTTTGGGAAATGGTAGAAAAGAAATGTCCCGTAAACATATACTCTAAAATGCATACCTTAAGAGCTACGAGCACTTTTTCATCTTCGCTACTCTTCTAATGAAGAAGTGCTCATAACTTTTAAGGTATGCATTTTGGAGCAAATGTTTACTGGACTGTTTTTCTCGTTTTGGTCCATAATATCACATCCCAAAATATGGAAAGCAAAGAGCTTGCAGTAGAAGAGATCTGTTTCACATAATGGAAGATCAAGAATTGCTCATATCTCTTAACGTATGCGATTTAGAGCCAATGTTTACTTGACTTTTTTGTTTCGAATGACCATTCCTGTCACACCCCTGAATATTGACAATCACTTCTGAAACACCCGGTATAGCGTAGCCCGGGTTCTAATTTGAAAATTAGACATCTTTTTACGACCGAAATGAAATCATCTCGTCGTAACGTCACGAGTACTGAAAATAAACGGGTGCTCATGCCGTCTTAATTCCCACGGTTGCTCGCGCAAGACGCCTGGCCGTTCCTTTCTGGACTCTAAAGTGTAGTACTTGGTGATTGGATGCTGGCGCTGGGTGGCTGCGAAGTTGACGCACCTTGTTGGCGAGGTCCAGCATGGAGGCAGGCGACCCCGCGGTGAGCGAACCGCCGGCGGCCTCGACCAGCTTCTGCAGCGTGTGCGGCTCCGGGCTGAGGTCGCGCGCGCCGGAGTCGAACTCCCAGCTCTCGTGTTTGCCCGCCGACGCCGCCCCTGCAACACAGCCGCCAGCGTCACACGTCGCTCTGCGCCGCGCCGCGCGAGCGCGATTTCGTGCTAGCGCCGTTCCGCGCGTTACCACTCTACTGTGCATCGAAAGTGGGTCACTTTAAACAAATACACGATGAGTGCACAGTATTTTGCTCAATACAAAACATCCTTCTTATTATTAGTATGGCTTATATACATTTCTTATATTCTCATTTTAAGATTTTAGATATACACTAAAGAGCCAAACAAACTGGTACATCTGCCTAATATCGTGTAGGGCCGGCGCGAGAAGGCATAAGTGCACCTAACTAACGTCTGAAGTAGTGCTGGAGGAAACTGACACCATGAATCCTGCAGCGATTACGAGTACGAGGGAGTGGAGATGTCTTCTGAACAGCACGTTGCAAGACGTCGCAGATATGCTCAATAATGTTCATCTCCGCGGAGTCTGGTGGCCAGCGGAAGTGTTTAAACTTAGAAGAGTGTTCGTGGAGCCACTCTGCAGCAATTCTGGACGTGTGTTGTGTCGGATTGTCCTACTGGAACTGCCCAAGTCCGTCGGCATGCAGGTTACAAGACAGGATGCTTACGTACGTGTCACCTGACAGAGTCGTACCTAGACACATCAGGAGTCCCATATCACTCCAGCTGCACACGCCCCACACTATTACAAAGCTTCCACCAGCTTGAATAGTCTCTTTCTGACATGTAGGGTCCATGGATTCATGAGGTTTTCTCCATACCCGTACACGTCCATCCGTTCGACAGAATTTGAATTGAGACTTGTCCGACCAGCCAACATGTTTCCAGTCATCAACAGTCCAAAGTCGGTGTTCACGGGCCCAGGCGAGGAGAAAAGCTTTGTGTCGTGCAGTGATCAAGGGTACACGAGTGGGCCTTCAACTCCGAAAGCCCATATCAATGATGCTTCGTTGAATGGTTCGCACGCTGACAATTGTTGATGGTCCAGCCTAGAAATTGATAGCCGGAGTGGCCGAGCGGTTCTAGGCGCTACACTCTGGAACCGCGCGACCGCTACGATCGCAGGTTCGAATCCTGCCTCGGCCATAGATGTGTGTGATGTCCTTAGGTTAGTTAGGTTTAAGTAGTTCTGGGGACTGATGACCTCAGCAGTTAAGTCCCATAGTGCTCAGAGCCATTTGAACTATTTTGTTCGCTCCTCCCTACTGGAAATAAGGAAGGATGAAAGAAAGAAGAGGAAGTGACGTTCTTTCTTGATCGCCGTTGGTCAATGCGAAGATAAAAAGAAATACACTTTCTGGAGGAGGTGCCGCACAGCTTGTACTTATTTATTGACAGCCATATTATGCCACCACTAGCTTCTATGGAAAACATTTATTATTACTACCAATTTTGATTCACAGACAACAAGAAATTTTATACGAAATATCAAATGTGAGAAACAAACGCGGAATGTACCTGCCGGATTTGTTGAACGCGGACCAAATATAGAAACGAAACTGCAGTCAGGGCGGTGGTTGGAAGCCGCTGGGCCTGTACCGACAAACGCAACGTCGAATTCTAGACGCTACAGTCTGGAACCGCGCGACGGCTACGGTCGCAGGTTCGAATCCTGCCTCGGGCATGTTACACAGCACGTGTTTTATAGAACACAAAAAGAATTTTAAAGTACCTCTTTGCTGTCATTCTTTCTCAGTTGCTACGTCACCACTGTTTCTGTTTCAGATAAGGTTCACTATAAATTTTTATCATTGTTTTCAACCAAACCTTTTTCACCTAATTCTTTTACACATATTAAGTGACCTGCATGAAAATAATAGTTTGCTTAACTATAAACATAACGTTTTCGGAAACGTGACAACTTCTAGGTTGCCTTAATATTCATGTTGTCATGAATCTTGCCTCCTCAGAATTTTCTCACTACAATTGAAATGTTCGATTCCGTATAAATTTCGGTCTGACTTGATTTAAGTTTTATTCTTAAATTATATATTTCGCATCTAAATATAATTTTATCACGAAAACACTGTTTTTCTGATAATATAATTTTATTTTTCATATTGATTCATTTAGCAACATCTATCCAGAACCATGAAAATTAGTATGGCACTTGTTAACTTACAGGTGTCAGAAATCACGTTACTGCGAAAATAATATTACTATGCTTTAGTTTTCACTTAAACAAAATTTCTATCTTCATTTTTAATTTTTCTCATTTTACAATCGATAATTCAATCGGTAATTACACAAAGACAGGAAGCTGATAATTTTTATGCTGTCAACAGCTGCAACCTTTGTTATTAATTATTAGGCGTATAAATCTTTATATAAATAATTATTTCCAGAAACATTATGCAAATTATACCTGAAAAGTAACTTTAATTAAGAAAGTCATAATAAAATTCATTTGATCTCTATCCTGTTCTAGTATCTGGAAGTTATGTACGTAGTCCTTATAGAAATATCAGGCGCCACACGTGCCACAATAGTTTCAGTTGTCATGAATGGTCAATGTAACTACCAAGTTCATGTTGTGTTGAAATTTTGCACAATGTATTTACTTAACGACTGCAGAAAGTGTCAAGAGTTAATGAATAAATACTGATGACGTCAGAAAGCAACAATATTCGAGAGACATTTACTGAAACAAAAAATCATGGGCCTATTAAAAGCATAAAGAGGAAGCGGCGCCCTACATAATGAGACAGCTATAGCAAAATATATATATATATATATATATATATATATATATATCTGCTAATATAATGTTTCTATCATCCTTCCCTAGCCCGGGTGGGGGGGGGGGGACTAGGAGGACCGATGACCTCAGTGTTTGGTCCCCCCTCCCCCCTCCACCAAAACCAACAAACCACCCAATAATTGGTTCAACGTAGGATAGATACTTTCTGTACATCTACAATCATTTTGATAGTAAGGGATATTTAACATTATAACATACACATGTGATTATAGACAATCTGTTTCCCTTACTATATACCATTCAATCTCCTTCCCTCCCCAAGTTCGGACTCAGCTGCTACCCTCAAAGAGTTCCCATGATCCCTCAGACAACTTAGCAGCAAGGTCCTGCGCAGTAAACAGCAACGATGTAGCAGTACGATTAAGTAAAGTGTATTGTAAAGTTGAGACAGATAGCTGAGTGTAAACTTGTCAATAATGTTTGCGTCCAGGAGTTTACACAAGGGACAATGAATTTACACTTGCGAGCCAAATACTGCGACCATCTCGTTAGTGGTGTGCAGCCACACTTTTGGAACCCAATAAGGCAGCCATTCGTGCAGTATAGATTCTGAAAGTTGTTGGAAGGTTTTCGAAGGTATATGGCACCACATGTCTAAGGACAGGTCTACCAATTCCCGAAAATTACGGCCTGGTGGACTGCGGGCGCGATCTGTCGCAAGATAGCGTCCCTGGCGTATTACATAGGGTACCAATTAGGCGGCTTTGGTGGACAAGGCATCAACGCGAGTTCCTTATCATGATCTTCAAACCACTGTAACACGATTGTGGGCTTGTCAGACGCGCAGTTACGCTATCCTGCTGGAAGAAGTCATCGTCGTCAAGGAAGTTACCACGAAAGCAAAGAGAGCTTCGCTGCAGATTTAAACGTAGCCAAAGCCTCACAGACGAACAAAAACCAAATTAGCGTAAGGAGGGCTATGCACGAAGCGTTCAACAGATTTGAAAGTGAAATCCTATCTATCAATTTCACAGAAAATCCTATTAAGTTTTGGTCTTACTTTAAATCAGTAAACGGGTAGAAGCCATCTGGCCAGGTACTCTGTGACCGTAATGGCATTGGAAGAGAGGATGAGACACAAACGACCGAAATATCAAACGTCTTTTATCCAAAACTATTTCGCAGAGAAAGAGCGCACTGCAGTTCCTCGCCGGTCGTTGTGGCCGAGCGGTTCTAGGCGCTTCAGTCCGGAACCGCGCTGCTGCTACGGTCGCAGGTTCGAATCCTGCCTCGGGCATGGGTGTGTGTGCTGTCCTTGGGTTAGTTAGGTTTAAGTAGTTCTAAGTCTAGGGGACTGATGACCTCAGATGTTAAGTCCCATAGCGCTTACAGCCATTTGAGCGGCAGTTCCTCCTTCAAATCGTCGCACGAACGACAAAATTACAGATGTTTAAATAACTGACAAAGGGATGAAAAGCTACTGAAATCTCTCAACAGAGGAAAGGCCACTGGACCTGAAAGGATACCAATACGATTCTGCATAGAATATGCGAAAGAACTTGCCCGTCCTCTAGCAGCAATGTGCCATAAGTCTCTAAAGGAGCGAAGCATTCCTAATTATTGAAAAATCATAGGTCATTCCAGTTTTCAAAATGGGTTGTCGAACAGACGCACAAAACTGTAGGACTATATCTCTGACGACGGTCTGCTGTAGAATTTTGGAACATGGGTTCCGAAAGCGACGATCGTGTGAAACCCATCTCGCTCTGTCCGTCACTGTGCCATTATGCTTCGATTGCTACCATGGACTCAACGGAAGGCCAGGAGAACATTCCCCAAAACAATAACTGTCCTAACTGGCCTGCATTGTGGCGCGGTGCAGCCGTTCGCCTGCAAAACGAAGTATGCGGCTCTCAACCACTGACCTAGTGAAAAAATCAATGTGACTCATCCAACTTGGCGATATGTTCCCGGTGATCCACGGTCCAAGCTACATGATCCCCTACCCAGTGCAGTCGTAACTGACGACGTCGTCGTGCCTACGTGGGAACGCAACGTTCAGTAACAGCTGAACGGTGTGCTCCGAAACACTGACGCCTGCTCCACTATTGTACTATGCCTTCAGATAGGCCGCAGATCGCTGCCTATGAACATTGAAATGACAATGAAGTGCTGCTATTAAATAATTTGTATCTGACAAGAAATTATTTATCGTTGAACGAAAAATTATTTCTTTGCAGATGGCCGAAAGTGGCTGAAAGAAGTACGTGAAACACGTCTGGTTAAAAACAAAAGTATTCTGATGTGACAAAAGTCATTGGATACCACCTAATATCGTGTCGGACGTAGTGCAGCAGCTTGACGTGGATTGGACTCAACAAGTCGTTAGAAGTTCCCTGCAGAAAGATTGCGCCAAGATGCCTCTATAGCTGTCCATAATTGCTAAAGAGTTGCCGGCACAGGTTTTTACGAACTGACCTCTCGATTACGTTCCATAAATGTTCGATGAGGTTCATGTCGGGCTACCTGGGTGGCCAAATCATTCGCTCTATTTGTCAAGAATGTTCTTCAAACCAGTCGCGAACAATTGTGATCCAGTGGCATGGAGCATTGTCATTCTATCGTTGTTTGGCAACATGATGGCTGCAAATGGTCTTCAAGTAGCCGACTCTGCTGGTTAGAGGACCCAGTCCATTCCCTGTGAACACAGCCTAACAATACCTTGTTCAAAACTTGGCTCCATGGCCTCATAGGGTCTGCGCCAAACTGTAACCCTGCCGTCAGCTCTTTCCAACAGAAATCAGGATTCGTCTGACCAGGCCACTGTTTTCCGCTCGTCTAGCGTTCAACCAATATGGTCACGAGCCCAGGAGGGGCAATGCAGGCGATGTCGGCTGTTAAAGGAACACGCGTCGGTCGTTTGCCACTATAGCCCACTAAACGCCAAATTTCGCTGCACTGTGCTAACGGATACGTTAGTTCTACGTCCCACATTGATATCTGATGTTACTTCACGCAGTGTTGCTTGTCTGCCAGCGCTGATAACTGTACGCCAGGGCTTCACAACATACGTGCTCGCGGAGCAAGCTGTGAGCAGCAAGGCGCGAGCACGGAGCAGCGCGAGCACGCTACCCCCACTATCGGACCAGAGCGGAGAGTGGGGAGAGTCACGTGGGGTACACAACAGCTGCCGCCAGTCGATGTAAATCCGCGGCCACCTGCAGGGATATCACTCACGAATTATTACTGCGACAGATGAAACAAATAAAGGAGAATGTACACGTGCCTCATAATTTTATTAGCTTAGTGTATGTCTCTACCATCTGTAGACACTGAAACTAAAGAATTCCACGACAATCCTATATTTTCAACACTTTCATCAACACTACTTAAAATATCACCTACGGTTGTAGTGTTCTTCATGGCTACTACATCGAGGAGCTCCTCCCTCACCTGAAGATCTCTATTAACACCTCTAATAAATATGGCAAGCTGCGCTGTTCCAGTGATATCAACACTTTCGTCTAGAGCTAGAGAATACGCCATAAAATCTTTACAGATATTTGCAAACTGGCTCTGGACGTCGTCTGCCATGTCCTGTATGCGACGCATAATGGTCATGTCAGATAATGGCACAATCCGAAACTGTTCAGCTTGAGATAGACACAAATGTTTCGCTGCAACTATAAAACCATCTTTTATTAAATCGCCATCAGTGAAGGGGCGCAGGGATTTTGCTAAAAGCAAAGCAATTTTGTAACCCACTCTGAGAGCTGCCTCAGTTGATTTTTCTTCGTCGTCCAGATCTTCGGATAGCTTCCTTTTAAGTTTAATAACTTCCTGTGCACGATCTGGTCAATCACATTTTCCACGTCCGTAGTCTTTCGCGTGGTACGACATATAATGTCGCTGCAAATTAAATTTCGTAAAAGAATTCAGCGTTTTGTGACATACTAATCATTTTGCAACACCATCTTTTCCAGTAAACAGATACAATTCCTCCCAATGGGGGTTGAACTGCGAAAGCATGGTTGGGGTTACACAACGGCGACTTCACATGATTCTTAACCAGCGAAGTGACTGTTACGAGCTGATCGTAGTACTTTAAACGTTACACAGTCGGCGCGAATTCAATAGGCACGCTGCGGCCCTATTCAAACGTGCGCGCGCATTTCCCCTCCCTCCCCTCCCACCCCACTCCGCGACCTTGCAGCTGCTCGCGAGCAGGTGCCTGAGCAGACGCGAGTACTCGTGCTCAAAACCGGCCAGTTGTTAAGCCCTGCTGTACGCAAACGCCAATGGTCTCGGTCGTTAAGTGAAGGCTGTCAGCAACTGTGTTGACCGTGGTGAGAGGTAATGCCTGAAAATTTGATATTCTCAGCACACTCTTGACTATGAGTCTCTGAATACTGAATTCTCTAATGATTTCTGTAATCGAATGTTCCATGCGTCTAGCTCCAACTGCTGTTCCGCATTCAAGGTCTGTTAGTTCCCATCATGCGGCCATAATCACGTCGGAAACCTTTTCACATGAATCCTCTGAGTACAAGTCAGAGAACCGCCAATGCACTGTCCGTTTATATGATACTAACGCCATTTGTTAATGTGCATAAGACTATCCCATGACTCTTTCACCTTAGTGTAAAGTTTCAGTTGTAGAAGTGGAGTAAAATCTGTTCTTGTTGTATTCCTGGCCTTTCTCCTAGGATGGTAGTCGCACGTAATATATCCATGAAGGACAGACTGTGGAATTAGCAGGCGCCTACCGTCGGCTACACAACACCGCCAGGCATGCACAGCTTATCAATCATAACACAGGCCGGTGTACGCCGCACGTCAACAAACACACATCGACCCGCCGAACTGTTAGGCATACAGGCAGGCATGCTTCTTCTGGTCGGGACAGTAAGTCCACACCGAGCTTATCATAGTATTAACTCTAGCGCTCAGCATAATGTAGTCATCAGACAAGATACATGGTTCAGCCACTCCGGTGTTTGGGTCATCTTAGGAGCATATCTGATCTGAGTTTCATTCAACGTCAGAGAGCGCAGCCTACCGATAGAGCGACTGGCCGCTTGTAGCGGACATGGTTGTCATTCCTTCTCCCGAGCTGGCGCATGAGGGCGGGACTTTCGCTGCACGCCCAAGTGTTCACAAGTTAGCCTGCGGGTGGCTGTTTGGTCAGGTACATAAGTGGATTTCTGGGAGATTATAAACAGGTTATCTGACAAGAGAGAGAGAGAGAGAGAGAGAGAGAGAGAGAGAGAGAGAGAGAGAGACCCAAATTGCATTCGGATTGCATTTGATCAACAGTGAAACAGTGAGCGTGGGATACCGTCTAGCAATTACGAGTCGGAAGGAAGACTGTTATGGGGATCTGAGTGCTGAATGGTGTGATTAATTGATTAAGAACTTAGACAACCGCACTAAGTGTTCCCTAACAAGCAATATTCAGCATTTAGAGAACGTCCGGTAGACCATCTCAGACAAGCTCGTAGGAAGCCATATATCCGCATCTACAGCATGGACAGACCCTCCAGCACTGCTTTCGTACTGCTGACAGAAGGTGAGACCATTCCACAGCATTACCAGCCACTGTAAGGAACCTAATGGAGCTACTGCTGAGGAAAGAATAATGTTACGCATCTTGAACAGTTGAACGAATGAAGTCAGCAAGGCCGGCCGAAGTGGCTGAGCGGTTCTAGGCGCTTCAGTCTGGAACCGCGTGACCGCTACGGTCGCAGGTTCGAATCCTGCCCTGGGCATGGATGTGTGTGATGCCCTTAGGTTAGGTTTAAGTAGTTCTAAGTTCTAGGGGACTGATGACCTCAGATGTTAAGTCCCACAGTGCTTAGAGCCATTTGAACCATTTTTTCCCTCAGGTTGGAGAGAGGGATAGGTTTTGGAAGCTTGGAAACGAAGAATAAATTACTCTCAGTCTCTGTGAAGAGGTAACAAGTTGTGAGAACGTTTTTTAAGAGTTTCATTCTGGCACATACTTGGAATTTCATCTTCTGACCAGCCTTCCTGTCTACTTGTATGACGGACTATCAAAACCGATACGCCATTCTGGCAAAACCGTCGTGAGCATTAAGGCAAATCATTTCACCGACACACGGGGTTGAAGATACCTGTTTGGTAAAACACCGTCTCCTGCTGCGTGACAGCGTCCGTAACTGCCTGCAGCACATCCTCGCTCGACAGGCATCGTCGACCCCTTAAAGTCTTTTTTAATGGACGGAAGGCGTGGTAATCGCATGGGGACAGAGCTGAACTACAGGGCGGGTGCTCTAGTGTCTCCTACTTGAGTTAGCGTAACTTCTGCGTCACGACACCTGCGATATGGAAACGAGCGTAATCATGAAGCAGCAGCAGCAGCCCTTGTTGAGCACCATTTCACAACGGTGGTTTTCGACAGACATTCTGCCCGATACACATTCTTCACTATCCGATGGATGTCTACCGGTTTTTGTCTTCGGCAACCAAGAAAAGCACAACAGCACGTTGGTCCTATTTGGACACATTTCGTAATAACGACACCACACTTCACCTTTCCGCATTTACCGCACTCACGTCGGAAAGACACGAATGCCTCACTAATCCCCTGCCTCCATGTCGGTGCTTACGTACTGGCATGGGAGTCACGCTACGTTAATTATAGGCTGCAGCAACGCCCACAAACGGAAACTTTTTGATCGCCCCGTTATGACTTCGTAGGTTTCTCAGTTACATTTTTCTCTTGATATGCTATATGAGACAGCACTTAAAATATTGTTACAAAAATGATTGAATCGTTGGTTTTGGTATCAGTGCAGCTACAAAATTAGTATCCATAAATTTTGAGGGTGGGGAGGGGGAGGGTGACGAAGAACCTAAAACTTATAAAATATTACTCATCAACATATACAATGGGGAAAATACACATGGGGGTGAGTGTGTGAATCTACAGGCACACTCAACACTCATGAGACCGCATTTAGTACAACGATAACGGTCGCGATATAAAACACTTCTAAATGAAACGACAAGCGGCAGAACAGCAGCACTACAACTTTTCTCCACAGATGTACAGCACGCGGCTGCGCTGGGCCGTTTTGTCTGCCAGTAACATCGACCCCGCTCTCGCGCTGCAGTTTTCTGGGCACGCACCACGGAGCCGCCTCCCTAGAGGGACAACACCAGTCCATCGCCCCTTTCCCAACCACCGAACTGACCTCTGCTGATCCTCTTCTATCACCATCTACGACAAGCACATCTACAGCTACGCACGTCATTGTATGCTACATGGAGGAACTTCTCCCTCACACCACGAGTAATACTATCGACACCACTACAGTATGGAGCGACGGGGAAAACCGCAAATGTTTCCTTTCGTTTAAGCGGCGGACAATACTCGAGGCAGTAGGCTTCTTGATAACATTAAAGTGCATATGAATACAACTGATGTCATAAGCGGCATCTTGCAAAAACCTATTCAAGGCGGCAAGCGAAGGTCCCGTACCACGAAAGTGCTCGTACCACAAAAAAAGTTACTGATGAATAATCGCTTAAGATGCTAAAAAGTTCTTTATTTTATTCACCGAACTCTTTCAGCTTTCATATTAAAGCAATATAGCTGAATATGAAACTGACTTATACATGCAACCTAATGTTATACACAATGACATAATATATACTCAAGTGTCGGCAGAAGTGCCAACACCGTGTTGTTTGAGGAAGCCGAAATGCACGCTATAAACTCACGCAGGCTGGCGTGAGGTCTGAAACAGGATACGTAATGAATGCTATAAAGAAAAGTACGTAGCTTCTGGAATACTTAACTTTAATCCATAATTGGTGAACATTGGTCTTGTTACTGTACATGCTTCATTAGATACATAGCAAAGGAGAAATGGCGCCTTGCTAGGTCGTAGCAATTGACTTAGCTGAAGGCTATGCTAACTATCGTCTCGGCAAATGAGAGCGTAATTCTCAGTGAACATTTCCTAGCAACGTCGGCTGTACAACTGGGGCGAGTGCTAGTAAGTCTCTCTAGACCTGCCGTGTGGCGGCACTCGGTTTGCAATTACTGACAGTGGCGACACGCGGGTCCGTCGTATACTAGCGGACCGCGGCCGATTTAAAAGGCTACCACCTAGCAAGTGTGGTGTCTGGCGGTGACACCACACATACCTAAATATTTTGAATCACAGGAATGAGGGACTTTCGACATGAAATATCATTAAGTTTACCTTACACAATAAGTACTGAAAAAAGAAGGATATAACTAATACTGTGCTGCAGTGAAGCAAAGTCAAATGACTACGAAAGTAAAAAGAAGGGCAGTTTTAAGAGAAAGAACGGTCGTGTTATGATTATAAAAACTATACATTTTGGTTCTTTAAAAGTTTTGGTACGTTTTATCAATAAAAGGAATTATTTTTTGAAATGTTCAAGATTTTGAATTGCATGCTTTAGCATTGAGAAGCTTAAGTACAAGTTTAGTTTTACTGAAATTCTACGATACACTGACAAAAAAAAAAATCACAAGAAGCACTTGTGCCGGCCGGGGTGGCCGAGCGGTTCTAGGCGCTAGTCTGGAATCGCACGACTGCTATGGTCGCAGGTTCGAATCCTGCCTCGGACATGGATGTGTGTGATGTCCTTAGTTAGGCTGAAGTAGTTCTAAGTTCTAGGCGACTGATGACCTCAGAAGTTAAGTCCCATAGTGCTCAGAGCCATTTGAACCTTTTTTTAATTTTTTTTATTTTTAAGAACTTGTGCGGCAGAAACGAAACTCGGTAGGCGCGTTTATACATCTGAAAGACGATGTCTATTTCAACTTTGCGCCAGCTGCATAAGAGTGGCCTCGTAGCACCATTATGAGCACGCAAATCAGCTTTGCTTTAAACATACGTTCTAACGGTCGTGAGCGTCAGTTACTTTTGAGATTAGACGTTTTCAACTGATGTTCGTCAAGAATGCCTTTAAGCCGACAAAGACGCCATTATCAATACCACACTGAGTTTGAAAGAGGTCGTGTAATAGGGCTACGAGAAGCTGGGTTCCTTCTGCGATACTGCAGGAAGACTTGGCCACTGGACATGATTGTTGGCAGCGGTGGTCACGGGAAGGAAAGGTCGTACGAAGACCGGGCTCCGGACTGACACGTGTTACTATCGAGAGGGAAGACTATCGTGTTCGGCGTATGGATCTGACAGAATGGCGAAACCCTATCGTGGTATATACAGACAGCCAGTATTGGCAATAGACCGCAACACCTCTGCTGCCTCCATCGTTCCGCGCAACGAAAATGCGATCGAGATACGAGACAAAAGGGCGCCTACCAGACTGTCATCATCTGCTCGGAATAGGACAGGGAGTAGCAAATGCTGCTATGAAGCGTCCTTCTCCGTGCTCTCTGTAGTGTTTGGCAGAGCGTACACTGATTAGCCAAAACATTATGATCACTGACCTCCGCGAGATTGAGGTCGCCTGGTGACGCAGCGGACACGTATTGCAGTACAGCAAGTACGGGGTGGTTATAATTACAACTCAGCTTCTCATAGAAGTCCTTTCACAGATATTCTAATGCGTTAATCCAGAACCGATTTACGCTCGAAATAATTAGTTCCAATTTTGGCCACCGGAAGCAAATTTGTCGCTATACAGCATCTAGTCGACGTCTCTTGTGCTCATATTGAACAAACTGTGTAAGCGCGGTTTAACAATGAAATAACCTTTATGCCTTTCTCATTTGTTTGACCTCTTCTGCTCACATACATTTACTAATCCATTACATAGGGCAAGATTTCTATGTATCTTTGCTGCATTCACTGAGCAAGATCTGCACTTTGTGGCCAAAATGGGAACTAATTTTTTTCAGCGTGCATTGTTTCGGCATTACCGTATTAGAATATCTACCAAGGTTTGCCGAAATACTATAATTACAGTTCACACTGGACCTCTGTGAGTAGTTGCACTTTAACTGAGGCGTTCTCTGGAACAACTGCAATCCACATCAGTCAGTAACTCTTACATTATGCTATCACATCATATATTCTGAGGGCTGAATATTTCTTTTACATATGACTGCACTTTAGTCCATGTACGACACTTCTGAAATGAATAAAAAATTATTTAAAACGTTCGATGCTCCGTATCTCAATATACACTCCTGGAAATTGAAATAAGAACACCGTGAATTCATTGTCCCAGGAAGGGGAAACTTCATTGACACATTCCTGGGGTCAGATACATCACATGATCACACTGACAGAACCACAGGCACATAGACACAGGCAACAGAGCATGCACAATGTCGGCACTAGTACAGTGTATATCCACCTTTCGCAGCAATGCAGGCTGCTATTCTCCCATGGAGACGATCGTAGAGATGCTGGATGTAGTCCTGTGGAACGGCTTGCCATGCCATTTCCACCTGGCGCCTCAGTTGGACCAGCGTTCGTGCCGGACGTGCAGACCGCGTGAGACGACGCTTCAATCAGTCCCAAACATGCTCAATGGGGGACAGATCCGGAGATCTTGCTGGCCAGGGTAATTGACTTACACCTCCTAGAGCACGTTGGGTGGCACGGGATACATGCGGACGTGCATTGTCCTGTTGGAACAGCAAGTTCCCTTGCCGGTCTAGGAATGGTAGAACGATGGGTTCGATGACGGTTTGGATGTACTGTGCACTATTCAGTGTCCCATCGACGACCACCAGTGGTGTACGGCCAGTGTAGGAGATCGCTCCCCACACCATGATGCCGGGTGTTGGCCCTGTGTGCCTCAGTCGTATGCAGTCCTGATTGTGGCGCTCACCTGCACGGCGCCAAACACGCATACGACCATCATTGGCACCAAGGCAGAAGCGACTCTCATCGCTGAAGACGACACGTCTCCATTCGTCCCTCCATTCACGCCTGTCGCGACACCACTGGAGGCGGGCTGCACGATGTTGGGGCGTGAGCGGAAGACGGCCTAACGGTGTGCGGGACCGTAGCCCAGCTTCATGGAGACGGTTGCGAATGGTCCTCGCCGATACCCCAGGAGCAACAGTGTCCCTAATTTGCTGGGAAGTGGCGGTGCGGTCCCCTACGGCACTGCGTAGGATCCTACGGTCTTGGCGTGCATCCGTGCGTCGCTGCGGTCCGGTCCCAGGTCGACAGGCACGTGCACCTTCCGCCGACCACTGGCGACAACATCGATGTACTGTGGAGACCTCACGCCCCACGTGTTGAGCAATTCGGCGGTACGTCCACCCGGCCTCCCGCATGCCCACTATACGCCCTCGCTCAAAGTCCGTCAACTGCACATACGGTTCACGTCCACGCTGTCGCGGCATGCTACCAGTGTTAAAGACTGCGATGGAGCTCCGTATGCCACGGCAAACTGGCTGACACTGACGGCGGCGGTGCACAAATGCTGCGCAGCTAGCGCCATTCGACGGCCAACACCGCGGTTCCTGGTGTGTCCGCTGTGCCGTGCGTGTGATCATTGCTTGTACAGCCCTCTCGCAGTGTCCGGAGCAAGTATGGTGCGTCTGACACACCGGTGTCAATGTGTTCTTTTTTCCATTTCCAGGAGTGTATTTCAGTTAAGTCGTTGTTCCAGAGAGAATCTCAGTTATAACCAACCGGTACGATACCGAACAGAGACGAACGGGAAATCTTTGTAGCGACGATTCAGGTTGCAAACGGGGAAACTCACCGACATCATGCTAGTGTCGTGGCATCTATGTGGAGTTTTGGCGAACGGCGAAACCATGATCGTGCGATAAGACGTTGGATGTCCACGCCTCATTGTAGACCATGGAAGTCGAAGGCTTCCCCGCTCTTTAAAGCAGGACAGCGGCTGTATATGTCGGAGCACATCGTTCAGTGCACATTCTAGAACATGATGTTCCCAAGTCGATGCAATGACACCAATTAAGACGCAGTGGATACCGGATCACAAAGACTGAATCGCGAACCAATGGAAATGTGTCGCCTCGTGCCACGAATACACCATGTCGATGGTATTGTCCAGATACTTTATCATCCAGGTGAACGACTCGTGGGAACACGTACCGCGCAATGGACGCAGGCCGGTGGGGGTAGCGTTTTGTTACGGGGGACGTTCACTTTGAATTCCACGAAATATGCAGTAGTGAGGCATCACGATGCTTGATATCTCTCTCTCTCTCTCTCTCTCTCTCTCTCTCTCTCTCTCACACACACACACACACACACACACACACACACACACACTCCAGCAGGATAATCGTCCATATCACAAGGCCAGGATCGTGCTTCAGTGGTTTGAGCAGTACGATAGCCAACTCACGTTGATGTGTCGGCCACCAAATTTGTCTGACCTGATCACGATGAAAAAACATCTGGAACACGTTCCGCACCCACAAACCACCAGCCTGTACTTTACGGAAATTGCGTAACCTGTGTGCAGACATCTGGTGTCACTTACCACAGGAAAACTACGAAGAACACGTCGCATCCATCCCA
This sequence comes from Schistocerca nitens, assembly GCF_023898315.1. Classification (NCBI taxonomy): domain Eukaryota; kingdom Metazoa; phylum Arthropoda; class Insecta; order Orthoptera; family Acrididae; genus Schistocerca; species Schistocerca nitens. The sequence goes on along the minus strand of NC_064614.1, from coordinate 501,527,041 downwards.
CGAGGAATCTCGTTTCAAAGCACGCTATTAAGAAGGCGGTCGTAATATTTTGGTTCATCAGTGTACAGGGGGTTTGTTTTAACGTCAGACAACTAAACACCTCGAAAAAGACTCATCGAACGAAAAAAAAGGTTCTAGGTAAAAATTTAATGTTAGCAGGGGGGGGGGGGGGGGGGCATCTGTCTGCGCTACAACGAGCGACCTCCAAACGGCATGGCCGGGGTCAGCATTTTATTTTCAAATTGGAACCCCTCAACTTTATTGCTTATTCGGATTCTACGCTGAAAAGATACGTACGGTTTACTCAAACCATTGTTTTCCATTCGTGGTAGGTGGCACAGTAATCGACAAGTATCAAGTGTGCCTGTTTCTGCGGATAAGAGCGGACGTATTTGAATCTGCATTTCATTCACGAGGTGAATGTAAACCTTTGCGTTCTAACGGTTGATATTTCTGTTCGAAATTTACTTTAGTGTTGCAAATTAGACTGTATAGTACAATATGATTAGCATGTTCAACGTATGGTTAGAAGCTACGTTTAGCGTGATCCAGGAACAAACGACGTCGATGTAATAGTTTCCTGTTTCCATCGGAATGCTGTCCGCCCCGGGTAGCTGAGTGGTCAGCGTGACAGACTGTCAATCCTAAGGGCTCGGGTTCGATTCCCGGCTGGGTCGGAGATTTTCTCCGCTCAGGGACTGGGTGTTGTGTTGTCCAAATCATCATCATTTCATCCTCATCGACGCGCAGGTCGCCGAAGTGGCGTCAACTCGAAAGACCTGCACCAGGCGAACGGTCTACCCGACGGGAGGCCCTAGCCACACGACATTTCATTTCATTTCATCGGTATGCTTGATTTCGGTGTCCCCCCCTGTTCCTCACCACTGCGGTGCTTGCTTTCGGTGAGTATCAATGGCAGGTGCGACTGTCACTATCACTTCATGTACATTTCACCTTATTGCATTGGTTGTGGTTTGCATACCGCTGGAGCCGCGTAGCGACCAGCACGAGAGTTACGGCGGCTGGGTGGAAACACACGCCGAAATCCAGTCATTCTGATGGCGGGGTTCGAGGGGGCCACCGAAATCAAACATTCTGGTGGTTTGGGGACTCACCACTATCAACCCCGTAGGAACAGAAGGCTACGTTACCATACAAGTAGCGTACTTGCCAGAAATGTCAAAGTCTAACCATATTATTTGTACTGTACGTTTGTAACTTCGTGCAGACCCTAACGTTTGAAGAACAGTATCAAGCGTCAGAGCACAAAGGTTTATATTTACATCGAAAATGAAAACACAATCAAATGCGTCCATTCTCAATTGCAAAAAACACACATTTGATATCGTCGATTACAGAGCAGTATACCACGAGTGAGAAATAATGGTTCGAGTATGCAATAAAAATGGAACGGGAACAGAGGGGGCCCCTTTTTAAAATGCAAAGTTGATGCCACCTATGCAACAGGAGTGTTCAGGAGCTGAGCAGTTGTACCACAGATACACGACCCCGTAATTAATATCAGCTTTTCATCTAGAACATTTTTTTCCTACGGTGCGTTGCGTTCGAGATATTTAATTGTCTCAAGTTAAAACAAACTCTTTGTATATGTGTAATAGGTGAGGCCCTGCACAATCCTTCATAGCGGCGCCTTCGTCCACTGTGATTTCGGAGAAGCAGCGACCGATAGCTATGGAATCTTTTAAATAATTTGATACAACTATGGGTGCGAATATTTTAATTAACGAAGGTATGCACCTATGCATTCCACAATTTTCCAGTTTGCTTTTTAACGCCGCATTTTAAATTTCCGTTTGGAAGAATTTATCGGATTCTCGCACGCTTTTATCGATACCCGATGCCCACTGACGTCACAATGAAGCTCACCCACGAGAATATTAACAGTGGACGTGACGAAGATGTACAGCGTGAATTAAATACAACAGTAGAGCTGGTCGTTAAAATTAAAGCAATAGTTACGTAAAATTCCTGGCTCATGTATGTAAGGAAACACATTGCAAAACTCTGTCTAGTACTCTGTAAAACGAACCCACAGCCGGTTCCCTATATCACTACTGGTTGTGCTTTTAATCACATCGATGGTTACAAATGTTCTTGCCTATTTCCTAACCAGCAATCACTGAGTAATGAATGACTCCATCAAAAAAATGTTCAAATGTGTGTTAAATCTTATGGGACTTAACTACTAATGTCATCAGTCCCTAAGCTTACACACCACTTAACCTAAATTATCCTAAGGACAAACACACACACACACACACACACACACACACACACACACACACACACACACAAGCATGAGGGAGGACTCGAACCTCCGCCAGGACCAGCCGAATGACTCCATCACGCGGCGCTCTGGCACTGATTACTACTACTAGAAACTGACGATGCGAGAGCGGTCGGAATTTCTACCGTCACCAACTACCGCCAATCAGCACACTGTTTAGCAGCATTAATAAACATACTCTAAAGTTAATCCAAACTTCATTGTACGGGTCGCGTGCTGTGGTGATGCGCTAATTCGGCAAGCAGTATTGTCCTGCATTCCGTCAGGGGGGCAGTGCCACAGGAACAGTTTTCTTTCAGCAACGGCTTCACAGTAACCACCACATAGACGAATATATAAACTTCTCATTATGTACGGGAGTAATTACCCCCAGTCTGCACTGGACACGGGAAAGTAAGCAGGAAAGTCTACTTGTTCAGTAAAATGGATGAGGAGAAGGTCACCTTGCCAACCGACCCGACAAAAAATGTTAACAACTTTTGGTCTATTGTAAAGTCGGTAAGCGGATCGAAATAATCTGACCAGCCGCTCAATGAGCATAATGCTTACAAAAATCTACGATGACAGAAGGCCGGCACACTGAAGGGGGCTTCCCGAGCAGTTTCACCGCAGAAGATCGTGATTACAATGTTCGATGTCAACGTGCAATAACAACTCACAGACGACGGGTGGCAGCACTAACAGTGGAGGGTATATAAAGCTTCCCGGAGAGACGCGGAAAACAGTCTAGTCGTTGTCGTAATGGGGAGACGGAGATTCGTCTGACACAAAAAACATAATGGTCATTGGCTTTCGGGCCATGGACTGAAGCATTTCCGAAACGGCTAACTGTTTGCGTGTCGCCGTGGTTAAAGTACACCCTGCATGGCCAAATGGCATTATCTAAAACCGGCGCCGAGGCCATTTTGGTGCACCATGGGCCATGGGCGACAGAAGTGAACGACGGCTGCGGAGATGTGTACGGGCGAATAAACATGTTCTGTTCAGCAACTGAAGGCCCATGTAAACCAATGGGCGGGCTACCAACAGTGTGTCCTCAACGACCGTTCACCGCACGTTGCTGCGTATGGGCCTTCGCAGCTGCCGCCTGGTTCATGCACCCATGCTGACTGCTGTTCATCGGCGACAAAGGACGGAGATTCGACGACAATACCGCAACTAGACGACCAGTGAGTGGCGGCTGGTGAACTTTACAGCAAAATCACGTTTGTTCGCTCCATAGGACAGACTGCCGTTGGTGTGTACAGCATGAAACATGATAAATCAAACACCGTGCAACCAGTAGCGAGCGTTATGGTCTGGGGAATGTTTTCGTGGCATTTCCTGCGTGATCTCGTTATTCTGGAAGCACAATGGATCAACGCAAGTGTGCATTTATCCGTGGGATTTGTTTGCCTCGCCACGATCACATCTACCAGCAGGGCAATGCAACGTGTGACATGGCTTTCAGTGCACGTCCGTTGTTCGACGATACCAAGATGAGTTTACCATACTCCCCTGGCCGGCCGGAGTGGCCGTGCGGTTCTAGGTGCTACAGTCTGGAGCCGAGCGACCGCTGCGGTCACAGGTTCGAATCCTGCCTCGGGCATGGATGTGTGTGATGTCCTTACGTTAGTTACGTTTAATTAGTTCTAAGTTCTAGGCGACTGATGACCTCAAAAGTTAAGTCGCATAGTGCCCAGAGCCATACTCCCCTGATCACCAAACTCCCAGGACCTAAACCAAATCGAGAGCCTGTGAGACCACCTCGATTGGGCTGTTCCGCCACGGATAACCGAGAAAGCTAGCGCAGCTGTTGGCATGGTTCTAAATCCCTGTCGCTACCTTCCAGAACCTCACTGACTGTCTTTGACCACTTCTCGCGCTGCAAGAGGTGGTTATTCAAGTACCCATACTAATGTGTCTGGATCGTGTATTACTTCCCCCCATAAATGTATCGCAACGTGACTGCGACGATAAAATCGGAGGAATCAGAGCTCATACGGAGGTTTATCGACAGTCGTTCATCCCACGCATCATCCGCACATGGTACAGGAACTGCGAATGGAACAGGAAAAAGGGGGAAAATGACAGTGGCTACCGCACGGTGGCTTATGGAGTACAGATGTGGATACAGATCTTGTTTCTCAGAGTGGAATCAGAATCATTTGGTTTTGATAGTGAAGGTTAGACGAAGTATGAATCAAGTTCAAACGAATAGTCGACCACGCTCTACAAAGATGTGCAGCTAGCAGAAAAGTTAAGAAGCTTCCTAAGTATACAATGGGACCTGTACCATCTTTAAGACAACTTCTGTTGCACGGTAGGTACAAACGAAAGCATAAATTCGTATACATGCCAGTGTTGATCCCAACTCACTCGGCTAGCAGAGAGGCAATACGTGACGCCATAAATAATTACATCAGCAAAATATAATCACAAGGTCTGTCCCAAACCGCCAAGAAATTTTGGTCATATATCAGGGCTACCATAGGCATCAAAACCAGTGTCCAGTCACTTGTAGACGGGATAGGAACGAAAACAAAAAAAAGCGAAACAAAAGACGAAATGTTGAGTAATGTCTTCAAATGCCCCTGCATAAAAGAAACTCAAGCAAAGTTATCATCATTCAATAGTCATACATCTGCTACCATGGTTGACTTATATTCGGTATAACCACTGTTGTAAATGTCAAAAAGTTCAGGTTCGTGAACAGCACAAAAGTTATGGAAGGGGGAACACAGTTTAACGTACAGTGTAAAGAGGCGCCATGAGACAGACACCACAGCTCAGTTTGTCGAGAACTGGAAAATATTAAGCGTGGCGTTTTTGAAGGAACCGTCGCAGCATCATACGAAATGACTAACGAAAATCAAGGACGACCTTCATCTGTATGGCCGGACGAGAGCTGAAACCGGCTTATTCATTTTATGAGCAGACTAATGAAAAAAGTCTCATTCCTCCTGATGCACGAAATACTCACAGCATTCGCCAGCGTCGCACTTCGCGACGAAAGTATCGCCGTTGAAAGCGACTAAACCTGAATCCAAAGGGATAGCTATGTTCATACAACAAGCACGCAAAAAATATTAACGTATTTCGAACAATACCATTTTTTTTCTTGTGTAAATTGTGGAAGACAGGCGGGAAGGGGGGGGGGGGGGGGGGGAGATCAAAATCTGTTCAAGACGAGTGCTAACTCGTATGTTTGCACAATCCCCGTTCAGTAACTACTTGATAAAAGTGAATTTTTTTATTCCAGTATTCTAGACGAAATGGAAGACGCAAATGTTAGTACAGTATTTCAGTACTGCCTCTGTAACTAGTAGTCGGTTTTAATGTTAAGAGTTTCATTGTAATTTTACGATGCCGTCCAACTGTGTGAAGAGCGCTAAAACTTCTCGTGCAAGCGTATGAATGTAATTGCATTGTTAGTCCAACAATCGCTTAACCTTTTCTCTCCGTATTTCGTGAGAACAGCTTAATCGCAGAGAAAGCGGTTCGCGAAAATGCGGGCAGGTCTTACGCTGGAAACGCCGTTAGGCCGTCCCCTTAAAAGTGGATCGATGGCCAAAGTGGAACTTAAAGCCGTCGCGGGGCGGGAATAATGTAAGGAGCGCACCATTGTCCTCGCTGGCGGGCAGCGGGCGGGCGGGCGCCCCGTGCTGTGCTCTGCTCCGCTCTGCTCTGCTCTGCTCTGCTGTACCGCCCCGCCGCGTGGCCGCGGCAGCTCCTCGCTTTGAGCTTTCCTTCACAATTACGTCCTTTACCTCCAACTCTTTCTTCTGCGCGCGCTCGCTTTCCACATAAAGTACAATTCAAGTTTAATTAGAGGTAGAAAGAAAATCTCACTCGTCACATTTCTATTTCTTCTGACGCAAACTCAGCTTTACCCGACGAAATGGTTACCATCACGTCTTTCTGAAACCGGAAGCTTTGCTTAAATGTGTTTCTCATTGTACGCCGTCCAATTGTAGAGTGGATTGGATAAAAGACACTTGTAACCTGCTCCTTTTGAAATTGCTTTCTCTAACAAAATCAGGCCTCGTCTTTCGCATTCAAATGGAGCGAAAGAACCGAAGCTATCTCCTGTAGTCTGCCGATCATAGGACCGTTCTACTAGCAATAGACGTAAAGAAGTTGAAGCACTAAACTCTTCTTACGCCAGATCAAAAAAAAAAAAAAAATGGTTCAAATGGCTCTGAGCACTATGGGACTCAACTGCTGTGGTCATAAGTCCCCTAGAACTTAGAACTACTTAAACCTAACTAACCTAAGGACATCACACACATCCATGCCCGAGGCAGGATTCGAACCTGCGACCGTAGCAGTCGCACGGTTCCGGACTGCGCGCCTAGAACCGCGAGACCACCGCGGCCGGCACGCCAGATCCCTTATGATTTAGTTACAATATAGCAGGTCAGCAACTGGAAGTAGTTAATTCCATAAATTATCTGGGAGTACGCATTAGGAGTGATTTAAAATGGAATGATCATATAAAGTTGATCGTCGGTAAAGCAGATGCCAGACTGAGATTCATTGGAAGAATCCTAAGGAAATGCAATCCGAAAACAAAGGAAGTAGGTTACAGTACGCTTGTTCGCCCACTGCTTGAATACTGCTCAGCAGTGTGGGATCCGTACCAGATAGGGTTGATAGAACAGAGAAGATCCAACGGAGAGCAGCGCGCTTCGTTACAGGATCATTTAGTAATCGCGAAAGCGTTACGGAGATAGATAAACTCCAGTGGAAGACTCTGCAGGAGAGACGCTCAGTAGCTCGGTACGGGCTTTTGTTGAAGTTTCGAGAACATACCTTCACCGAGGAGTCAAGCAGTATATTGCTCACTCCTACGTATATCTCGCGAAGAGACCATGAGGATAAAATCAGAGAAATTAGAGCCCACCCAGAGGCATACCGACAATCCTTCTTCCCACGAACAATACGAGACTAGAAAAGAAGGGAGAACCGATAGAGGTACTCAGTGTACCCTCCGCCACACACCGTCAGGTGGCTTGCGGAGTATGGATGTAGATGTAGAGACTCTGATACGATACAGCAACTTGACGAAGTGGGTCACTACACTTGGGTCATATATGGTAAGAATGAAGCAGAATCTGATCGTGTAGGTCTGTACTTTCCGCACTATATCTAAATCTACAGATGGCAGAACGACTGCGTCAACAGTGAAACGGACTGATGAGTATACCAACCTTCCCCGTGCGTTCGAGAACGACTAGCTCTAGGCCATGTGAATTGCAGTCAGGGAATGGTACATAGCCTAACAGACATGGTCCATGTATGGTTTACCCATACAGGTTCAACAGGAGAAACAATGACATATGTCAGTGTGGTCATACGGAAGCAGACGACCACATTATCTTTAACTGTGACGCCAACAATGGAGTTAGGGAACCAACGACTTCATGCAACTTTTGAGAAATTACCAATCGTGGACAAGGATAGACAAAATGAGAATTATATTAATGCCTTGAGCTGCTCACGGGCGTTGATATATATATTAACGGGGACATGTGAAAATGTGTGCCCCGAGTGGGACCCGAACCCGGGATCTCCTGCTTCCATGGTAGACGTTCTGTCCATCTGAACCACCGAGGGCACAGAGGATAGTGCGACTGCAGAGACTATCTCGCGCACGCCTCCCACTGTGAATGTCCACACGCTACATTCGTAGTGTCCCACCCCAACACATTCATTACTCGTGGAGGACATTCTTACCATGTCCCGTAAGAGCTGGAGAATATGTATGCATCCGCAAAGAAGGAGGAGGTCATGGCCGGTATTGCCAGAACTATATACTTATATGGATATGGTGTCTGTTCTTTCAATGGCCGGTATTGCCAGAACTATATACTTATATGGATATGGTGTCTGTTCTTTCGGACATGTCCGAAAGAACAGCCGCCATTGATGACCTGCAGCTGCCTAGAACGAAATGAGAATTATATTAATACCTTCACCTGCTGACGGGCGTTGATATATATCAACGGGGGCAGGTGAAAATGTGCTGGGATTTACTCGAATTAAATCAGGTGATGCTGAAGGAATTAGATTCGGAAATGAAACACTAAAAGTTGTAGATGCGTTCTGCTATGCTGGCGGCAAAATACCTTCTAAGAGCCGAAGAAGAGAGGATACAAAATGGAGACTGGTTGTAGCACAATAGCATAAGAGGAACTTAACATTTATAATAAATTTTGGTGTTGGAAAACAGACAGTCACTAATAAGATGGCACTGAATCTAAGCGTTGAATAAAGAAATTTGTGGCACAACTTGACTAAAAGAAAGGATCGGTTGGATCCTGAGACATCAACAAATCTTGTTTGGTACTGGAGGGAGGTGTGCGGGGTAAAAATTAGAGAGATTACCCAAGGTTCGAATACAAAACGTACGTTCAAAGGGACGCAGTTTCAGTATTTATTCCGAGACGAAGAGGCTTGTACAGGATAAAGTAGCATAGATAGCCGCATCAGCTCAGTCTTCGGACTGATGACGATGACATTAATAATAAAAACAACGCTACATCGAACTTGTTTCCTTTTAAAATATGAAAAACCTATTTCTATATATGGGTTTCCGAGCTGGCAATGTTTAATAGCTGAAAATTCTCGTGGGGAAAAGAATAGTAGAACAAAATTTTACCGAGTCGTACTTTTGGAGCTATGTACTCTATCATCTGTGAAAATTTCAAGAGCAATGGTCGGTGTGAATCGTAACCAAACGGATTTAAAAAAAAAAGTTTACCGGCACTGAATGAACGAAACTACAGAATAAAAACGTCTACCCAGGCTCAGCAGTACTCTTTTTTATGCTGTTATTACACCGAGCCCAGTCACTGAAGAGCTGACGAAAATAGTGTAAACTAGAGTCCTGCATGACCGAGTAAGCGAGCACAAAGTACGAGATGGGGCGAGCACACCCTAACTGGATAGGCTGCCCGCACTAGTTCTAGTGACCGAGTATAGATGCCGTGACCGAATACGTAGCACGTAACTTCAAACGCATTACACGTGTCATTATCCGTGTGAGACTGCAGCCAGTACGTGCTTCTCATTTGTGGTGTGTGTGTCTCTCTGTAATCATGCAGCGCGAGGAAGCCAGTGCAGTAACACGTAAGATTGAAACCAATGTTTACACATTGAAGAAAGGGAAGGTCTAAAAAGCCAAGTATGGAATACATTTCTGTCAGTTGTAGACGAAAACAGTGCGTCTACTGGGTACGAATCGTGCATAAACTGCTCCACATTAGTGTGTTTCCAGTCGGAAACCACTCATTTAAAGAAACATAGTTGCAAGAAACCTCACAAAGATGCAGCTCCTTCAGGGATAACGGCAGTAATAAAAAATAGTATTACAGCAAAGTGTGTTGCAATGTGTGCTAACGATATGAGACCTTTTAATGGTGATTCCGGTGAAGGTTTCAGAGAACTAGGCAAAGAATTAATACATCTAGGTGCGCATTCTGGAGAAGATAACGTGGCAGATGTCAGCCAGTTAAATCCGGAACGCGTTAGTGATTTACAGATCAACAACAACTATAAACTTGTTTCTGTTGCAAACAAGTGAAAAGTGTGACACGTTACGTCTGTAAATATGAATGTTCTTTGTATGCTTTCTTTGTGAAGATGGTTGTCTTCTAGATTACAGGGACAGCACTTGTTCAGTGTTTCCTGTTAATGAAAGGAAAAATAAATCTTCTGTTTGGAAATGACACTCGTCTTCTATCCGCGATTGTGTATCATTTTACTTTCCAAGTGCTTTATGAATGCAGCTGTGTCACGTACCCGTTCTAGTAGACGTTGCTTTTGTGTTAAACGAGAGAGAGACAGAGATAAATACATTGTGTGTGTGTGTGTGTGTGTGAGAGAGAGAGAGAGAGGCGTTGGATTTGCACAGTACAGTGCAGCGAGCCGAGCCGAGGTGAGGTGAGACGTCAGCGGTGACCGGTCATGCTCGGTTAACCGCGTGTCCGGAATCCGGACATCAGACATGGGGCGAGTACGTGACGGAGCCGAGTCGTGTGGGGCCGGACACGAGCGGCTCGGTCCCCCCGTCAACAGGCGAGCCGTCACCGGTCAAACATTGGGCGTTGCAGCACTAGTGTAAACGTTAAACCGAGTCCCCAAATGACAATGCCCTACGACGACGTTACCGGACGCATGTCTTTGCATTGGTTTCCTTCAAATAGGAACCATTGCAGTTGCCTCGTGAACGCGGCAGAATGCAGCTTCTTTGCACGAGTGTCCTTTCAGTTTCTCCTACAATGGCGGACTCATACGTAACATACGCTATGGAGGTGTCCACATTCTATCAGCGTGTTGTCTTATGTGGCAAGGCCGACAGACGCCAAAGACGATGGAGACGGGAGTCATGGCATAAGACATGAGATTCGACTCCTACGTGTTGAAGGCAATCTCAACAATAACTCCTATGCAAGAGACGGTTTACGCCCCGTTCCTTCTGAATCTTTTTCTGAGAACTCTCCATACCATATTTCAACAGGTGAATGTTCGGCTACATGTCGTGGGACAAATTCCAGCCAACTTCTGAAAAGGATCTGTGCCACGTCTTTTGCGGCTTGTACTTACCATATCACGTTGCTCATCGAACAAAAAAATGGTTCGAATCGCTCTGAGCACTTTGGGACTTAACATCTGAGGTCATCAGTCCCCTAGGACTTAGAACTACTTAAACCTAACTAACCTAAGGTCATCACACACATCCATGGCCGAGGCAGGATTCGAACCTGCGACCGCAGCAGTCGCGCGATTCGGGACTGAAGCGCCTAGAACCGCTCGGCCACCGTGGCCGGCTCCATCGAACATATACGGGATATGATTGATTAGCAACTTGCTTCTCATGTTCCTCTAGCAAGCGTTCATGATTTGTTGAGATGTATACACACAGCGTACAAGAAGACTCCCTAAGTATACATTCAAACCTTCTTTGATTCTATACTTCGACATTTATAAGATTATTACTACCTCCTTAGTGAATAAGGTTCGTTTTTGTCACTAAACAAATGGCTGTCTGTCTGATCGCCATATATTTTGGGTTTTTTTGTTTTCGATGAATTCTCAGCCGCCTGGCATGCGTATTTTGCGCCTTGCTACATGCGTATAACAGATACGTGATATAATAGTTCTGAACTTCTGTGTACATTACAGTTTATTTGTGCTAGTCTCCCACTGTTAGGTTAAAAACAACTCATGTACTCACAAGTTACTGTATATTTTAACATTATTTCAATCCATTTTTTCGCATACGTGACTCGATGGAACTGTATTCGCATGTCCAAGTCTCAACATTGCGTGCACATTTCACTACACTCAATTCGTATTAATTTTTAGATAGTAAATAGAGCCATACAATTAATAAAACCTAGAGTGACTCTGGCGATAAGAATTTTTTATATTACCAGTGGAAGACTAACGCCAGTAAAATGTAAAACAGAAAGATGTTGAGAGCTATTTTATCATATATCTATCACACGCATGTAATAAGAAGCAAACAATGTATTACAGGCAACAAGGGATGCTCTGAAAATAAAAAAGCGAATCGCGTATAGCAATAAATCAAACAGCCATTTATTTAGTGACAGAGACGGGCCTTGTACACCTGTTCGCATACTCTAGCTGATCAAAAGTCTCCAGACACCTATTCGTGGACATTAATATAAGGTGTGCCTACCCTTCTCCTTTATCACGGCTTGAACTCTGCTAGGGACAATTTTAATTAGGTTTCTGAGCTGAAACCAGGGTAGGCAGTGACGTTGGAGGCGGCGCTCTGGAACGAAGTCTATTATCTAACTCATCCCACTGGGTTCAGGTCGGAATTCCCGGCAGGCTACTCTCTTTGAGGAATGTTACTGTCCACAAAGCAATGTCTCACAGAGGCTCCTTTACGACAGGCTGCACTCTCATGCCGATACAATCATCGCCTCCGAACTGCTTCTTTACTGTACGCAGTAGATAATGCTGTAAAATGTGTTCATATCCTTCTGCATTTAGTATTTTCGCATATGCAATAAGGGGACCGCACCCTAGCAACGAAAAACATCATCATACAGTAACATCATCTCCACCGTACTTCACTGCTGTTCAAATGGCTCTAAGCACTATGGGACTTAACAACGGAGATCATCGGTCCCCTAGACGTAGAACAACTTAAACCTAACTAACCTAAGGACATCACACACATCCATGCCCGAGGCAGGATTCGAACCTGCGACCGTAGTAGCAGCGCGGTTCCGGACTGAAGCGCCTAGAACCGCTCGGCTACAGCGGCCGCCACTTCGATGCTGTCATTACACATAATGGCAGGTAACGTTCTCTAAACATTCGCTAAACCCAAACACTTCGGTTGGATTGCCACAGGGTACAGCGTTATTCATTACTGTGAATCACTCGTTTCCAGTCGTCCACTATCCAATGGAGTCCCTCTTTACAGTATCTCAGGCGTCGCTTAATAATGACTACAGAAATGTGGACTTGGGAGCTGCTCGCCCATTGTACTTCGTCATTGTGCTAGCTGGATTGCTAGCACTCCTTACATACTCACGATTTATCCCCTCTGCTTATTACGTGCGATTTTTTAGGACTACCATCCGCAATGCTCGACGTGCCCTGAAGGTCAGAACATGTGGTCTGCCTGGTATTGGTTTAGTTGTGGTTGTTCCTTCGTGTTTCCAGTTCACAATCACAGCACCAATAGTGGACTTGGGCGGCTTTGAAACAGTCCAAGTATCCCTGATGGATTTGTTAATCTGGTGGCATTGAGCTCTCCTGATCGACCCATTCTGTTGTTACTGCTTCTCTACTGACAACATAGTATTTTTTAAGCCCCATCGTTTCTAGGCCAATCTATGCTTCTTGGTGACAGGGTAAAGTTTAATTGTCGCCACTTTGTTGCAATTGGGGGGTCACTTTTAAGGGAAACAGATTTGTAAGTCGCTCCTCAGAGGGTTTGCTCCCTTATTTTTAGTGTCTCATTTCTAATTTCCTATTCAACTAATGCCTCGATGACTCTGTACCGAGCCGCGCGGGATTAGGCAAGCGGTTTAAGGCGCTGCAATCATGGACTGTGCGGCTGGTTCCGGCGGAGGTTCGAGTCCTCCCTCGGGCATGGGTGTGTGTGTGTGTGTGTTTGTCGTTAGGATAATTTAGGTTAAGTAGTGTGTAAGCATAGGGACTGATGACCTTAGCAGTTAAGTCCCATAAGATTTCACACACACTCTGTACCGATGCCAGAGTTCTGCTCATCTGGTGCCTACCCTTCGGATGTGGACAACACAATACTGCCCGCCTCCTTTTATACTTGTGGTGTCACCTATCATGAGGTCTGGTGCTGAACTGGGCATTACATAAGGGTGTACGGATGCTTTTGATCAAACAGTGTAGCTTAACATGCGGCGCGCTTGTCTGCAGGACAGAGTTGTGAGCTTGACCCGGATAGAGACCATGCGGCGGATCAGCAACCATCGGCCTGGTACACCGGCCAGCCTGAGTATGTTCGGTAAGCGATTTTCGACGCACTTTTAGGCAAATTCTTGGGTAGCTCCCAATATACGCGTCAAACAATACGACATACAGCCAGGTGGAGCACACGACTTCCGTCCCTTAGGATAACTGGCGACAGTAAGAACAATTCGCCCACGTAGTTAAAATAAGTATCGAAATCACGAAACAACCGATCCCGTATGAGAGAGAGAGAGAGAGAGAAAGGAGGGGGGTAGGAGAGACCTTATACATTAAGAAGACGTCAATAATCAACTGAGTGACTAAGAGACGAGAGAAGACGTACCGGGTGATTTATGCAACTCATAACGCCTTCAAAAGCCACGTCCGAGACTGTCGTGTTCTGTCAGCTGATAAGCGCGAACTATGAGTTGTACAGATAAAAACAGGAACTTTTTGTAGGAAATTTAATGCAGGTAAATTTTGTAGCGGGATAAGTTTTCACTGGAGGCCACGGTTTTCGAGTTATTTAAAAAAAAATAACACGTTTGGAGGTCACTTTTGAACGTTTATCTTGAATAATTCGAGAATTATGGCATCCAGTGAAAACGTATCACAATACAAAATTTAACTGCATTAAATTTCCTACAAAAAGGTCCTGCTCATTTTTTCTGTAGGGCTAACAGTTTGTGCGGAGGGAGAGAGAGAGAGAGAGAGAGAGAGAGAGAGAGAGAGAGAGAGAGAACGTTAATCTAGCACATCTTCCGGGCGGGAAGGAGCACCTGGTCCCCGGCACGAATCCGCCCGGCGGATTTGTATCGAGATCCGGTGAACCGGCCAGTCTGTGGATGGTTTTTAGGCGGTTTTCCATCTGCCTCGGCGAATGCGGGCTGGTTCCCCTTATTCCGCCTCAGTTACACTATGTCGGCGATTGCTGCGCAATCAAGTTCTCCACGTACGCGTACACCACCATTACTCTACCACGCAAACATAGGGGTTACACTCGTCTGGTGTGAGACGTTCCCTCGGGGGTCCACCGGCGGCCGAACCGCACAATAACCCTGGGTTCGGTGTGGGGCGGCGGAGGGGTGAAGTGGAGTGCGGTAGTCGTCGTGGGGTTGTGGACCACTGCGGCTACGGCGGGCGCGGAGTCTCTCCGTCATTTCTAGGTCCCCGGTTAACATACAATACAATACAATACAATACAATACACTCTAGCACAGGGGCGGGCAGGAATTCTGCACGTGTGCGGTGCACATGCACGTGTGCAGTTAACAGGTGTTCTGCGTGCACACAGGGGCAAGCTGGCCACCCGCTTCTATCCCCTCCCCACCATACCGTCTCTCCGCTTCTTCCTCTGTAATGCGTTTTGTTTCCTGGCCTGCCTTATTGAATGAAGGAATAAGGGTAGTAGGAGTGCTTGAAAGTAATCATCGTTTGAAAGAGTACCTATTACCTACGATACGTTTTATTTAATTATCACAGGTGGAGTTTACAATACGTTTAATGTCTGGAACAAAATTTCTACATACAGACAAACGCAAACAGTTACGCAAATTTTCATTACTGATGTGTGCTCTTAACCGAGACTTATTAATTTTCATAACAGAAAAAAATCTCTCACAAACGTATGTCGAACCAAACATTGACATTATCTTCGCGGCTTCACGATGGAGACGAGGAAACTTGCTGTGGAAAGTCGTGATAAAAATCTATCACACGTCTTGCCAAAAGGAACCTGTCTCTCAGACGAGAATTACGCTGTAGACTTATTAATTCCATTTGCAAACTGGGATGAATATCATCTACAGAAACAGCAGATTGTCTCGAGAACTATTCAAAACCTTGGGATAAGTAAGATATATCCCCAAATCGCTTGAGAAATTCCTCTTTTATTGCACTAAGAACGGCAACATACTGAAATTTATTATAATGGCGTTCAATATCACACTTCCGCTGACCAGCGAGAATACTGTCACATATTGTTGTTGTTGTGGTCTTCAGTCCTGAGACTGGTTTGATGCAGCTCTCCATGCTACTCTATCCTGTGCAAGCTTCTTCATCTCCCAGTACCTACTGCAACCTACATCCTTCTGAATCTGCTTAGTGTATGCATCTCTTGGTCTCCCCCTACGATTTTTACCCTCCACGCTGCCCTCCAATACTAAATTGGTGATCCCTTGATGCCTCATAACATGTCCTACCAACCGATCCCTTCTTCTGGTCAAGTTGTGCCACAAACTCCTCTTCTCCCCAATCCTGTTCAGTACCTCCTCATTAGTTATGTGATCTACCCATCTAATCTTCAGCATTCTTCTGTAGCACCACATTTCGAAAGCTTCTATTCTCTTCTTGTCCAAACTATTTATCGTCCATGTTTCACTTCCATACATGGCTACACTCCATACAAATACTTTCAGAAAAGACTTCCTGACACTTAAATCTATACTCGATGTTAACAAATTTCTCTTCTTCAGAAACGCTTTCCTTGCCATTGCGTCTACATTTTATATCCTCTCTACTTCGACCATCATCAGTTATTTTGCTCCCCAAATAGCAAAACTCCTTTACTACTTTAAGTGTCTCATTTCCTAATCTAATACCCTCAACATCACCCGACTTAATTCGACTACATTCCATTATCCTCGTTTTGCTTTTGTTGATGTTCATCTTATATCCTCCCTTCAAGACACCATCCATTCCATTCAACTGCTCTTCCAAATCCTTTGCTGTCTCTGACAGAATTACAATGTCATCGGCGAACCTCAAAGTTTTTATTTCTTCTCCATGGATTTTAATACCTACTCCGAATTTTTCTTTTGTTTCCTTTACTGCTTGCTCAATATACAGATTGAATAACATCGGGGAGAGGCTACATCCCTGTCTTACTCCCTTCCCAACCACTGCTTCCCTTTCATGTCCCTCGACTCTTATAACTGCCATCTGGTTTCTGTACAAATTGTAAATAGCCTCTCGCTCCCTGTATTTTACCCCTGCCACCTTTAGAATTTGAAAGAGAGTATTCCAGTCAACATTGTCAAAAGCTTTCTCTAAGTCTACAAATGCTAGAAACGTAGGTTTGCCTTTCCTTAATCTTTCTTCTAAGATAAGTCGTAAGGTCAGTATTGCCTCACGTGTCCCAGTATTTCTATGGAATCCAAACTGATCTTCCCCGAGGTCGGCTTCTACTAGTTTTTCCATTCGTCTGTAAAGAATTCGTGTTAGTATTTTGCAGCTGTGACTTATTAAACTGATTGTTCGGTAATTCTCACATCTGTCAACACCTGCTTTCTTTGGGATTGGAATTATTATATTCTTCTTGAAGTCTGAGGGTATTTCGCCTGTTTCATACATCTTGCTTACCAGATGGTAGAGTTTTGTCAGGACTGGCTCTCCCAAGGCCGTCAGTAGTTCCAATGGAATGTTGTCTACTCCGGGGGCCTTGTTTCGACTCAGGTCTTTCAGTGCTCTGTCAAACTCTTCACGCAGTATCGTATCTCCCATTTCATCTTCATCTACATCCTCTTCCATTTCCATAATATTGTCCTCAAGTACATCGCCCTTGTATAGACCCTCTATATACTCCTTCCACCTTTCTGCTTTCCCTTCTTTGCTTAGAACTGGGTTTCCATCTGAGCTCTTGATGTTCATACAAGTGGTTCTCTTATCTCCAAAGGTCTCTTTAATTTTCCTGTAGGCAGTATCTATCTTACCCCTAGTAAGATAAGCCTCTACATCCTTACATTTGTCCTCTAGCCATCCCTGCTTAGCCATTTTGCACTTCCTGTCGATCTCATTTTTGAGACGTTCGTATTCCTTTTTGCCTGCTTCATTTACTGCATTTTTATATTTTCTCCTTTCATCAATTAAATTCAATATTTCTTCTGTTACCCAAGGATTTCTACTAGCCCTCGTCTTTTTACCTACTCGATCCTCTGCTGCCTTCACTACTTCATCCCTCAAAGCTACCCATTCTTCTTCTACTGTATTTCTTTCCCCCATTCCTGTCAATTGTTCCCTTATGCTCTCCCTGAAACTCTGTACAACCTCTGGTTCTTTCAGTTTATCCAGGTCCCATCTCCTTAAATTCCCACCTTTTTGCAGTTTCTTCAGTTTTAATCTACAGGTCATAACCAATAGATTGTGGTCAGAGTGCACATCTGCCCCTGGAAATGTCTTACAATTTAAAACCTGGTTCCTAAATCTCTGTCTTACCATTATATAATCTATCTGATACCTTTTAGTATCTCCAGGGTTCTTCCATGTATACAACCTTCTATCATGATTCTTAAACCAAGTGTTAGCTATGATTAAATTGTGCTCTGTGCAAAATTCTACCAGGCGGCTTCCTCTTTCATTTCTTAGCCCCAATCCATATTCACCTACTACGTTTCCTTCTCTCCCTTTTCCTACACTCGAATTCCAGTCACCCATAACTATTAAATTTTCGTCTCCCTTCACAATCTGAACAATTTCTTTTATTTCATCATACATTTCTTCAATTTCTTCGTCATCTGCAGAGCTAGTTGGCATATAAACTTGTACTACTGTAGTAGGTGTGGGCTTCGTATCTATCTTGGCCACAATAATGCGTTCACTTGTCACATATTATACATTTCCAATTTTCATTGGAATTTTCATGGGGGAATCATTTTTTTTCTGTGCAAAAAACGTGAAAAAAATTACATATTATACATTTCCAATTTTCACGTTTTTGCACAGAGAAAAAATGATTCCCCCATTCCTTTTTAAAAGATAGCAAATCTCCAATTCTCCGTTTCCTTGATTCACTCTGCATTTTCCGGTTACTGAAATTCACTACGTAGTGGTCGCTTCGCTTCAACGTCCGCAGCTTAGCCTGGAACTACACTGCGGCAACCTGCCGGCTGTCGCCACTGCTCCGTTCGACGATTGCACGCGAGCAGCACACGTGCAGCGCTGTGTGCTCATGAGCCGCGTGCAACGTTTGCCCGCCCCTGCTTGTCTAGCACATGACGTGTTACGCGTTGCGGGTTGCACAAAACCGATACGCAGGGGCAGCTGAATCATGCTGTGTAAGACGCTGACATTTGGAGGCTATTCTGCAACACCATGGAGAATTTTCATTTTCAGAGATCGTGAACAAAGGTGTACTCGTGATTATTAGTATAGACTTTGGGAGGAGACTACGTACCGAGGCTGTTGTCGCTGCTGGCGGGCAGGTAGTCGCGCGCGCCGGCGGCCGTGTGCCCGCGCAGGGCGTCGATCTCCGGGCGGAGCGCGAGGCGGCGGCGCAGGAACTCCTGGTAGGAGATGCGGCCCTGGTCGTCGGCGCCCAGCTCGCGCATCAGCTCCTCCAGCGAGTCCTCCAGGTTCAGCTCGCGGCACACCGTCAGCAGGTCCTGGCTGCGGGCACACACAACATGCACAAGCTGGTAACTGACGAGGGAAGCGTGATCCGTCGGGACTACCGATTTTGCTAGTCTCTCTCACAATTCTGTTACGTTGTTAAATGTAACTAATGCTGTTTCACTACGATGCGCTTCTCTAGCGTATTCGAGAAATCGAAGTACAAAGTTTTCCGAGCCTGCTGAATACCATACGACAGTGGCAGCAGTCAAGCAGCGAAGCTAGCGCAGCTGGCAAAGCAAAGCTCCGCGTTCTGGCCATGATAGGTCAATAGGGACCAATGGACCGCCGTGTCATCCTCTGTCGATGACGTCATTTTCATGCGGTACGAAGGGGCATGGGGTCAGCAAACCGCTCTTCCGGTCGTTGTCGGCTTTGAAGATCTCAACTGGCCTCACGAGTGCGGCCTGTTACAATGAAAAATCCCTGGCAATATCAGCAATAGAATCCGGGTGCTCCGCAAAGCAGTGAGACACGTTGACCACGAAGCTATGCAAGAGGACGACCGGTGAGGCAGTAGACCAGAAATCTGCCTGAGCTGTGTCCCACAACCGACGCCTTTTTCAAATTGTTTTGCTAATCTTGTATCGCTACAATGACTCGGCTTTCTTCCTAAAGTAACAATAACAATGACAACCGATAAGATACAGTCATAGTGAGGCATCGTGATGACACCCACATTTATCTAACGACAAATTTATGTGCGTGTTGAAGATACAATGTACATTACTCAAAGCCAGTCCTCCCCGCTACGACTCGAATGTGTCAATAAATACACGCAATTTCGTTATAATTCCGTAATATACCTCAAGTGTAATTCCGCACGTATGTACCACTAAAATTACTATTATTATTGATTTTCAGTTTCAAAGAAATATGATTCGTTGTAACGATACAAGTGCACGATGTACGATAAGAAAAAGAATGACGTGACTCGAAACCAGTTCGGGCAGACTTCCCTGACAGCCGCCTTAGCAGGATGCGCTAAAGCCGCTGCACGATGGCTGGAGCTCTCGTATCGTGTTCAACCGGTGAGAAAAACTGTGAACCTCAAGTTCTCGAAAATATTCCATAAACAACTGTTCTAGAACAGCATCTGCGTCATCTAAGTGTGCACTAGGATCTTGTGAAAGTTCGGCAAAATCGGTGTCCCGCTGGGTGGACGTTTTCCTAGCGAGATCCATCAAGAACTGTAATAAACATTTCTTACTAATTTTATTTTGCTTTTTTATGGTATGGAACGGTTTTAGATGTTTTGACAAACAGTGCATTTTAATTTTAAACATAATACACAAGGACTATCCCGGAGGTAACACTTATTAGGTTAAAAATAAAATACCAGCATAGTTAAAACAAATTTCTTACAACGATCTTAAGCCTATTCCTTTGTATTATTTCTCTACATAATCAGCATTTAGACTTAACCACTTATTACATTCTCTGAACGAGATGTCAAGTTCTCTCCGGTTAAAATTCTGCCGAAAGAGATTGCCGCCGGCCCGTGACAGCCTCCTGAGGTTCTCCATCACAGTCAAAGCGTTGCGAGCCAAGTGTCCATGAAATCTGCGGAATGTCGTGCTACAGACGAAAAATTGTGAAATTTTTGCTCATGTTTTCTCTACACCATTTCCTGGCTGATTACAGACAGACGGACAACCACTTCTTTCATCACCATGAGCATTCTCCCTCTGCCTTGTAAACAAACGACACCATTATTACCAAACACTATCAATAATCACATATACAGACAGCGGTAGTATCGCGTACAAAACGGCATAAATGGGCAGTGCACTTTGTACTCAGGTGATTGATGTGAGGTTTCTGACGTGATTATGGCCGCACGACGGGAATTAACTGACTCTGAATGCGGAGTGGTAGTTGAAGCTAGACATACGGTCATTCCGTTTCGGAAATGGTTAGAGAATTCAGTGTTCCGAGATCAACAGTACTAAGAGGCATGGCGAGAATACGAAATTTCAGGCATTACCTCTTACCACGGAGAGTGCAGTGGCCGACGGCATTCACTTAACGATCGAGAGCAGTGGCGTTTGCGTAGATTTGTCAGTGCTAACAGACAAGCAACACGGCGTGAAATAACCGCACACTGATTTCTGTGGGAAGCACGAGGAACTTATCTTTGGGACAGTTCGGCAAAATCTGGCGTTCATCGGCTATGGCAGCAGACGACCAAAGCGAGTGCCTGTGCTAACAGCATGACTTCACCTAGAAGAGCCTGTCCTGGGCTCGTGGCCATATCGGTTAGACCCTAAACGACTGGCCGGGTCAGATGAGGCTCGATTTCGGTTGGTAAGCGCCGATGGTAGAGTTCGAGTGTGGCTTAGACCCCAAGAAGCTAGTTGTCAACAAAGCACTGTGCAAGATGGTGGTGGCTCCATAATGATGTGGGCTGTGTTTACATGGAAAGGAGTGGGTCCTCTGGTCCAATTTAACCAATCATTGACTGCAAATGTTTACGTTCAGCTACTTGGAGACCAGCTGCAGTCATTAATGGACTTCATGATCCCAAACAATGATGTCGTGTCACCAGGCCACAATTGTTCGCGACTGGTTTGAAGGAAATTCTAAACAATTCGAACAACTGATTTAGCCACCCATATAGTTCGACATGAATCCCACCGAATATTTGTGCGACATAAACGAGAGGTCAGTTTGTATACAACTTCCAGCACCGGCAAAACTTTCGCAATTATGGACGGATATAGAGACTGCGTGGCTTAATATTGTTCCAGGGGATTTCCAACGCCTTGTTGAGTCCATGCCACATCTAGCTGCTACATTACGCAGGGCAAAAGGAGGCCTGACACGATATTAGGAGGTATCTCATGACTTTTGTCACCTCAGCGTATGTCTACTCGAATCCAGAATGTTTTTCTTTACTGGAATGCGTCTCCCACTTGCAGCAATGATCTCGAGATCTGTATCCTACTTTCTGCTTCGTGAAATTCTGTGTAGTCTCCTCAGTAATAATGCTGCGACTAATGTCATGAAGGTAATAAATTTAGTTTCAAAAAATGGTTCAAATGGCACTGAGCACTATGGGACTTAACTTCTAAGGTCATCGGTCCCCTAGAACTTAGAACTACTTAAACCTAACTAACCTAAGGACATCACACACATCCATGCCCGAGGCAGGATTCGAGCCTGCGACCGTAGCGGTCAAGTGGTTCCAGACTGTAGCGCCTAGAACCGCTTGGCCAAAATTTAGTTTCCGTGACAAAGTAATATCAGTAGTTTATAAAATAACAGGACACTCAAATTTGGATAAATGGAATAATGAAAAAGAAAAACACTACTCATTGTTCTACAAATGCGTCATTCCTTACTTATAAATGAGCTACACCTAGTAAATCTATAAAGACATAGTACAGTGGGCAGTAAATGTCTGATGAACATTGCAGGAATGACTTTAGTATCACTTACAATTCATTATTGATCGATAAAGCATAAAACTTTTTTGTATCAGCTGTGACGTAAAACGTGGTTTTAAAATCAGAACTAATAAAACTGCTTGTTTTTGTACTGGTTCGGAAGAACGGACAGCTCATGACAAATTTGTTTTCTGAAGAAACAAAGAAATAACTAAAGAAGGGTGCTGCTTAGGCTTCACGCCGGTATCGTCTCTGATGCTACCCGCACGACACACGTGGTTGGCAGGCTGCTTCGAAATGGAGATCCGGTCGTATGTCCAACATCCCTCAACAAAAGGCCTCCTCCTACAAACAGCAGAGCGTTGTAAGGCGATATAAACTTTCTCACGTTCTAAACTTACTTTGTGACTGGCATTTTCCTACGGTAGATTTAACCAATTGGTGTGTAGTATGCTGCATTGAACCACCTGGGTACAGTAAGCAGATTCCAATGGATGTAGACTGCAGTACTCGCAGTTATGCAGAGACAAAGAGGCTTCCACAGAACAGATTGCGTAGAGCGCTGCATCAAGTCAGTCTTAGGAGTTAAGACCTACACAACAACAACGAATCTACAGGGATAAAAGAGAAAGTGGTGTTCAAATAAACGCCCAAAGCTTCCCAAAATTGCAAAGCAAGCAAGACATGAATAGTTCATAATTTGCACGTTGTATCCTACACTCATGAAGACTGTCATACGTTATGGCAGAAACATTAGCCATCGACGTTCTGCAGTCTGCGGAAAACATCCAAGACAGATCTCCATTCTTTCACTGTACGAGAGTAACAATAAAATATTGAGACTTCGCACGAAGACGACGTTAATATATCAACGAATTTCTGTGCCTTGTGTTTTGATATATGTTAAGCAATAGCGCAAGTCAAATACAGGGTGACTCAGGAGGAAAGGTAGATGCTTTGAGGGGTGATAGTATTGTTCAATCTGAACAAAAAATTTCAGGTTAACATATGCCCCTTTCTTAACCTATCGGACATACAGCTGTTTGAAAAACAAGGGCCGTCATTAGCGTGTCCTTCACCAGCACTGTCATGCGAATACAACCAAAGCAACAGTAAACTTTGTAGTGTTGTCTTCATTGACCATTTCAATGCAGTATTATTGATGACCAGCTCATCGGTCCAGTTGTTTTGGATAAACGCCTTCACGGAGATAATTATCTTGATTTCCTTCAAAATTGTTACCATATCCTTGGAGGGCGCATCTTTGGCAACACGACGACGTATGTACTTTCAGCACGACGGAGCTCCTGCAAATTCTGTACGGCCAGTGACACAGCACCTCACTGAAACACAACCTGGATGTCGGATCGGTCGCTGTGGAGTCTTTCTCCATAACATTACTATTTATGGGGTTGGCTTAAGAGCGAAGTCTACAAGCACAGAGCAGGTAAAAAGAAGGATCTTCTCGCTCACATTTTACAAGCGTATGCTCAAGTAAATGAGATCAGCAACACAGAAGCTGTCTACAAGAGCTGCAAAATTCGTTGCGGTTGGTGGTGAACTTTTTGAACATCTTTTGTGAAGAAATAAACACAATTTAAAAAAATTAGAACATAATGTTTCATTCGTCATGTGCATTTTCCCTGTTCCACACGGTTTTCATTAGTTTCCTCGCAAACTATTAAGAACAGGACATGTGTTCATATGACGTTTTTTGTTCAAAAATACTACTACTATTACCTCTCGAAACACGTACATTTTCTACTGACTCAACCTGTATAAACTTGATCCACTTATTTTTCCCGCTGATGAATACAGATTTTGCAAGTTGTCAGCTTTCGTAGTTTCGTTTAAATGGATAAACTCGGATACCTTGTCCACATAAAATTATTTGCTTAGAACGTCTAAACTGTCAACGAAGCCGGCCGTTGTGGCCGAGCGGTTCAAGGCGCTTCAGTCTGGAGCCGCGCGACCGCTACGGGGCAGGTTCGAATCCTGCCTCGGACATGAATGTGTGTGATGTCCTTAGGTTAGTTAGGTTTAAGTAGTTCTAAGTTCTGGGGGAATGATGACCTCAGATGTTAAGTCCCATAGTGCTCAGAGCCATTTGAACCTTTTTTTTTTTTTTTTTTTTTTTCAACGAAAATTCTTCCTAAGTTAACGAAGGTTTGTGATGAATCTGCTCCTTCATTTTCAACAGTTACGAAACGGTTGGTTGTTGCTCTTCTAAGGAAGATAATGCCTGTGCGTTCTAAAACTACAACCGTAGGTGAAACAATACAGAAAGCGCACAACATGATCTTTTACGATCCATGATTAAAAGCGGTGTAAATTCGTGACGTCATAGATAGTACAATACGTTTTGTATGAAGAGTTAAAAATGAGACAACAATGTGTCACATGGGTGCCGCATCTGTTGAATACTAACAAATACAGAAATGTGTCAAGAAGAATCCAACTCATTATGAGTACAAAGTGTTACCATGCATGAGACGTGGGTCCACCATTTCATGCCGGAAACGAAACACTAGTAGTGGATGGAAGCCAATGTTCCGGTATCGTTATAATAGACGTCGATTCCATACGTCGTAAAGGTTATGAGCCCCGACTTCCGGAAGGTAAAACTAATTACATTTAAAAATATAACACAATAATTATCACTATCACACAAGACTTCTGAACAGACTGGGTGGAAAACTACTGGAGGCGAGGTCTGGAATGCAAAAGAAATATTCATTTTTCATCATAACAAGTGTTTGTCCAGAACGATTGTTTGGCAATCGGAAAACTAAGGGATACGAAGCACAAACTGTTAGAACATCCATGTTATTTGCCACATTTGGTACCATCTGACTTCCATCTATTTCCATATGTGAAGTAGCTTGTGCCTGGGGAAAACGTTGTCCAGTGAACAACTACGGCAGTCATAGATTGATTTTTTCACATTTCCCAGGATATAGCATCACGTAAAAACTGTATCTCGTAGAAAAATAAGTACATTTGTTTCCCTCAATAATACAGCCTTTCACTGAGAGCCAACAATTATTCATCTAAATGTACGTGAAACCTATCGCTACCTCACTTTGATTTTGACCCGTCACGTAATTACGTTGTGACGTGCTACGCCACACTTGCGTGTGTAGATAGATGTAGGTCTCTGACAATATTTAGTTTGCTTCTAAATTATTTTCTGGATGGTCGGTTGTGCTGAAAGCCTGATCTGTAGCGTAGCAGGACGTCTAGGTTAGTTGGGAAGATGACAATGTGGTCGGATTTGACGGACAATGAATGTGATGAGAATGACTATAATTTTGTAATTACTCGTATTTCACTCGAAATGCATTTCGAGGAGTGGTTTATGTCCACCATTTTCATGATGTAATTTGGTCAAAGCAAACGGCCAGTATCGGTAGCTTCAGTATTTCCTGACCTATTCTTTTTAGCGCACCTGCTGGTATTTGCATACAGACGGAGCATTCATTTACCACGGACATCAGTAAAAAGAAGCGCACCGTAGCTCCCGCAATGTTACTCACAGCGTTGTCGTTATTCTCCTTACGATACCAGAGGACCGCCAACAGTTCATAAACTTTGTTGAGCATATTAATCGCAGCATTGACATATAATGGGATGGTCATATCTTTTTGAACTCGGATAAATAGCATATTTCATCAATGACGGCATGGAATACAATGTTGAGTCCATGCCACATCTAGCTGCTACATTACGCAGGGCAAAAGGAGGCCTGACACGATATTAGGAGGTATCTCATGACTTTTGTCACCTCAGCGTATGTCTACTCGAATCCAGAATGTTTTTCTTTACTGGAATGCGTCTCCCACTTGCAGCAATGATCTCGAGATCTGTATCCTACTTTCTGCTTCGTGAAATTCTGTGTAGTCTCCTCAGTAATAATGCTGCGACTAATGTCATGAAGGTAATAAATTTAGTTTCAAAAAATGGTTCAAATGGCACTGAGCACTATGGGACTTAACTTCTAAGGTCATCGGTCCCCTAGAACTTAGAACTACTTAAACCTAACTAACCTAAGGACATCACACACATCCACGCCCGACGCAGGATTCGAACCTGCGACCGTAGCAGTCGCGCGGTTCCGGACTGAAGCGCTTAGAACGACTAATTAGGTTCTATAATAAATTTCAGCTAGTAATAGCTAATACACTGTCGAAGAATCACAAGAGGAGGAGGTATACGTGGAAAAGGCCGGATGGTACGGGAAGATTTTAGTTAGATTACATCAGTCAGATAGAGATTCCGAAATCAGATACTGGATTGTAAGGCGTACCCAGGAGCAGATGTAGACTCAGATCGCAACATAGTAGTGATGAAGAGCAAACTGCAGTTTTAGAGATTAGTCAGGAAGAATCAACACGCAAAGAAGTGGGATACGGAAGTACTAATGAATGACGAGATACGCTAGAAGATCTCTAAGTCTATAGACACAGCAATAAGGAATAGCCCAGGAGGCAGTACAGTTGAAGATGAATTGACATCTCTAAAAAGTACAATCAAAGAAGTTCGAAAGAAAAACATAGGTACAAAGAAGGTAAAGATGAAGAAGCCGTGGGTAACAGACTAAATGCTACAGTAGATCGATGAAGCAATGAAGCACAAAAACGTCCAGGGAAATTCGGGAATACAGAGATACAAGTCGCTGAGGAATGAAATAAATAGGAACCGAAGGGAAGCTAAGACGAAATGGCTGCATGAAAAATGTGAAGAAATCGAAAAAGAAATCATTGTCGAAAGGTCTGACTCACCATAAAGGAAATTCAAAGGATGGTAACATTAAGACTGCAACGGGAATTCCACTGTTAAATGCTGAGGAGAGAGCGGATAGGCGGAAATAGAACATTGAAGACCTCTATGAGGGGGAATATTTTCTGATGTGATAGAAGATGAACCACGAGTCCTTTTAGAAGAGATAGGGAATCCAATATTAGTATCAGAATTTAAGAGAGCTTTGGAGAACTGAAGAGCAAGTAAGGCAGAAGGGATACATAGCATTCCATCAGAATTTCTAAAATCATTGGGGGAGGTCGTAACAAAATGACTATACACGTTGGTGTGTAGAATGTATGAATCTGGGGACGTACCATCTAACTTTCAGACACATATCATCCACACAATTCCAAAGACTGCAAGAGCTGACAAGTGCGAGAATTACCGCACAATCAGCTTAACAGTTCATGCATCCAAGTTGCTTGCAAGAATAATATACACAAGAATGGAAAAAGAAATTGAGCATGCTGTAGATGACGATCAGTTTGGCTTTAGGAAAAGTAAAGGCACGGGAGAGGCAATTCTGACGTTGCGGTTAATAATGGAAGCAACACTAAAGAAAAATCAAGACACGTTCATAGGTTTTGTCGACCTGTAAAAAGCGATAGGCAATATAAAATGGTGCAAGATGTTCGCAATCCTGCGAAAAATAGGTGTAAGCTATAGGGAGAGACGAGTAATATGCAGTATGTGAAGAGCCAAGAGTGAATAACAAGAGTGGACGGCCAAGGACGAAGCGTTCGCATTAAAAAGGGTGTAAGACTGGGATGTAGTCTTTCGCCCCTACCGTTCAATCTCTACATCGAAGAAGCAACGACGGAAATAAAAGAAAGGATCAGGAGTGGAATTAAAATTCAAGGTGAAAGGATATCGATGATACGATTCGCTGATGACATTGCTATCCTAAGTGAAAGTGAAGAATTAAATGATCTGCTGAACGGAATGAACAGTCTAATGAGTACACAGTATGGTTTGAGAGTAAATCGAAGAGAGAGGAAAGTAATGAGAAGCAGCAGAAATGAGAACAGCGAGAAACTTAACAACAGGATCGATGGTCCCGAAGTAGATGAAGTTAAGGAATTCTACTATCTAGGCAGCAAAATAACCAATGAGGACGGAGCGAGGACGACATCAAAAGCAGACTAGCACTGGCAAAAAGGGCATTCCTGGTCAAGAGGGGTCTACTAATGTCAAACATAGGCCTTAATTTGAGGAAGATATTTCTGGTAACGTATGTCTGGAGCACAGCATTGTATGGTAGTGAAACACGGACTGTGGGAAAACCAGAAGAGAAGAAAATCGAAGCATTTGAGATGTGCTACAGACGAATGTTGAAAATTACGTGAACTGATAAGGTAAGGAATGAGGAGGTTCTGCGAAGAATCGGAGAGAAAAGGAAAACACTGAGGAGGAGAAAGGACAGGACAATAGGACATCTATAAAGACATCAAGGAATGACTTCAGTGGTATTATAAGGAGCTGTAGAGGGCAAAAACTGTAGAGCAAGACAGAGATTGGAATACATCCAGCAGATAACTGAGGACATAGGTTGCAAATGCTACTCCGAGATAAAGAGGTTGGCACATGAGAGGAATTCGTGGCGGGCCACATCCAACTAGTCAGAAGACAGATGGCTCAAGCGAATAAAAGTGTTGATTAATTCTAATACAACAATCCATGTAACATGTGTCCTATTCTTATCGGTTACAATGTAACCCAAACACATACTCAAAGAAAGAGTTAAGCAGAGGCACATAATTAAGTTTAAAGCTTTTGCCGATCCGTCTTCCGGGGAATGTTAGGTTCATATCACGTTCCATTCGACAACGGCAGTGCGCAAGGGCACCGTCAATCTGGAAGAACGTATCCACTCTTGCATCCAAAGGAATGTCTTCCAATATCGATGGAACCTCGTTTTCAAGAAAGCATAGAAAACCGACGCCTGTAAGATGACACGGTAACACATCAGGCTTCATCAAGTGACTTGTTATCATACCACGCCACATATTTAGAGAGAATCGTTATTGGTAACGTGCCTCTATAAAATCAATATTGATGGGATTAATCGGCGATCTGCAATCAGCCAACGATAAAATTCCACTCATCTAGCATCATCTCCTACTAGGAAGACGTTGAATCCGCTTTTAACGATAACGATAGAAGCCATGTACACATAATATCCGCCATATTCTTTTATGGGGAACACCAATTGTTGTGGCGTAACAAGACAGTTAGAATAGCCTTCAGCTAAGTCCATGGCTACGACCTAGCAAGGCGCCATTAGTTACTTCATGAATCTAAAGAGTCTCACTTGTATCATCAAGAATGCTGTATACAAATGATGGATTAAAGTTAAGTATTATAGCAGCTACGTACTTTTCTTTATAGCATTCATTACGTCTCCTGTTTCAGACCTATCTCTAGCCTGCGTCAGTAACAAGTGTCAGGAAGTCATTTCTGAAAGTATTTGTATGGAGCGTAGCCATGTATGGAAGTGAAACATGGACGGTTAATAGTTTGGACAGGAAGAGAATAGAAGCTTTCGAAATGTGGTGCTACAGAAGAATGCTGAAGATTAGATGGGTAGATCACATAACTAATGAGGAAGTATTGAATA
The DNA here is from genome assembly GCF_023898315.1 of Schistocerca nitens. Classification (NCBI taxonomy): domain Eukaryota; kingdom Metazoa; phylum Arthropoda; class Insecta; order Orthoptera; family Acrididae; genus Schistocerca; species Schistocerca nitens. The sequence continues at coordinate 501,497,079 of NC_064614.1, read as the reverse complement.
GGATTGGGGAGAAGAGAAGTTTGTGGCACAACTTGACCAGAAGAAGGAATCGGTTGGTAGGACATGTTCTGAGGCATCAAGGGATCACCAATTTAGTATTGGAGGGCAGCGTGGAGGGTAAAAATCGTAGGGGGAGACCAAGAGATGAATACACTAAGCAGATTCAGAAGGATGTAGGTTGCAGTAGGTACTGGGAGATGAAGAAGCTCGCACAGGATAGAGTATCATGGAGAGCTGCATCAAACCAGTCTCGGGACTGAAGACCACAACAACAACAACAACAAGACAGCTACGCCACACTGAAGTAGCCGAAAGGCACGCGTTACTGACGCAGGCTAGAGATAGGTCTGAAACAGGAGACGTAATGAATGCTATAAAGAAAAGTACGTAGCTGCTATAATACTTAACTTTAATCCATCATTTGTATACAGCATTCTTGATGATACAAGTGAGACTCTTTAGATTCATGGAGTACGAGTAACTAATGGCGCCTTGCTAGGTCGTAGCCATGGACTTAGCTGAAGTCTATTCTAACTGTCTCTCGGCAAATGAGAGAAAGGCTTCGTCAGTGTAGTCGCTAGCAAAGTCGTCGTACAACTGGGGCGAGTGCAAGTAAGTCTCTCGAGACCTGCCGTGTGGTGGCGCTCGGTCTGCGATCACTGCCAGTGGCGACACGCGGGGTCCGACATGTACTAATGGACCGCGGCCGATTTAAAGCTACCACCTAGCAAGTGTGGTGTCTGACGGTGACACCACACCAATACTGGACAATATTCTGCGTCCGCTTTTTGAATGACTACGTTATGCCAGCAGAATAATGTCTTCTGCATCATCCACACTCTGTTCATTTGCACATTCAGATCAAACATGGCTCTTGGTCGTAGCACCAGTCTCACGCAGTTTAGAGAAAATAAGAATTAACACGCTTGAATCTGGTACTCGGCGGTTAGGAAATCGTCTATTGTATTCTCTAGAAGCAACAGCAGCTTTTCCGTTACAAAATACGTACATACATGCCATAGTGGCATACTCAGCAGTTCTGAATACGTGCGGCATGGTTAACCGGGACTGTAGAATTGGTCAGTGTTTCCCAATCACAATCATATTTGAAAAATTTAGTTATGTAAACTCACAACTTGAACTTTAAAACAAAAATGATAATCGATAAGTAAACACACTGCATCTAGAGCATCAACACGCGAAATGAAAACTTATCTCTGTAACCAATAAAAACTGGGCACTGTTGATGTTGAATGTTTTACTCGAATTAGTCTTTAAGTCTGTACTAAACCCGTCCGAATAGTGGTGAGTATTAAGGCGCCGCTTCCAGGACGAGGAGATACGCCGGTCCCGGATTGAATCCGCCAGGCAGGTTAACGATGTGCCCAGCCCGAGAGCCGAATGCACCGACGTCGATAAAAATTACCCACGGTTAAATCGGCATTTAATTCCAGTAAACGCAAAATTCGACTGCATCAACCTCGGTTAGATTTAAACGAGGGAGTTGATCACGATTAAAGTTGACCACGGTCGGAAGCTTGTTTATTTTGAACTGATCGCGTTTAGAATAAAGTAAACATGTACCGTAGTAAGATGGCGACGCGTTTTGATGTTTTAGATAGCATAGAAGATGAAACATTTTATATCTTGAACAAGTAAATCGTCGCCGTAGCTGTATTGGTGTATTTGTGAAAAGAGGAAACCCTTTCCAAAATTACTGGACAGACATTTGAAGAGAGATTTCGTGGTTCAAAAGAAACAGTGTGGTGGGTATGTGGTCAAATCAACGAGAGGTAGGAATTTCTAAACACGTGCGGCATGCTTAACCGGTACACTGTAAAATAACCCTGTCTCGCCCATAAACAGACTTCTAATGGACATTAAGGGCATACGCAAAACTGGCGCACTTAATATAGTTTAGCTACATTTCGTCATCTTTAAAAAATGGTTCAAATGGCTCTGAGCACTATGGGACTCAACTGCTGTGGTCATAAGTCCCCTAGAACTTAGAACTACTTAAACCTAACTAACCTAAGGACAACACACAACACCCAGCCATCACGAGGCAGAGAAAATCCCTGACCCCGCCGGGAATCGAACCCGGGAACCCGGGCGTGGGAAGCGAGAACGCTACCGCACGACCACGAGATGCGGGCCATCTTTAAATATCGAATAATGACACTTGTAGATTCGGTTTTACACAGTGTATACCGAGACGGAGACGCAGCAACTCTGTTTAAGCCGTACCGTAATTGACAGTGTCGAGAGCTGTGAAAAAAAAAAGGTAGCAGGTTCGTGTCCATCTCCTTCCAATTTTTTTTTAAATCTTTAGTTTTATAAGTGATACTCTTTCTTCTTAATTTCATAGAAGTATTACGTCCAATAGTCGATGTCATTATTATAAATAAAGTATTTGCTCCAATTCTTGTTGCAAAGGCCCCGTGGACCGAAATCTTAATGTAACTGTTAATCTATAGAAAGTAAACACAAGCTTCACAGAGAAAGTTTTTATTATTAAAAAACTTCATGTAAAATATGTATCCCCGTCTCTCGGTTTTATGGACTGCCTCACGTTTGTATCTTGTAAGTAAATATCTTTTTCAATGATGAGCAATTTTAAAAAAAAAATCTCTTCTTCCATTCAAATAAAATTACGAAATGAATCTCGATCTCGTAATCTATCTGATGAAGTACGTTATTTCTGAGTGATGGCAGTCAAAATGGGGAATATGAATATGAGGCATGTGCAGATTGACATTGGACAATGTATTTCAACTGTATTTAGTTTAAATCCGAAAGAGCGGTGAAGATTCAATAGAGTTAATGAATAAGTTCTACCAGTATGTATGTCAGATCGGTGCACAGTATTATTCGCTGTTGAAGCCATCGCCACTGCTGCAGGGATTCTGTACCTACTTCTCCACGGCATTGCTGCTGGCTTTCTACAGATTTCCCTCCGTAACACTGCTACAGACATTCTGCAGGACGAGTCCAGAGTCTTCTTAACTCTACAGCCGTCAGTTTTTTTTAATCATAACCACGTTACGATTACTAACTGATAAGCTCTACCACTGACAGCGATTATTATTAACTTTGTATGTATAATGGACGCTTTCCTTTACATTTGACGGAGTTAACGGCGTCAAATTCCCAGTTAGTCTAACGCGTTTTGCTAACTGGAGTTTACCGTTGCTGCACCCCAGAGACAATCGCAATTAAGCTTTAACCGTGATTACGAGACCGTCGTTATCTTGCTTTTTAATGGACGTTGGTGCAATCAGCCATGGACGTGGTTTTCAGGCAGTTTGCCACATCCCACTTGGTCAATACTGGGCGGCTTCCCAAGCTCCTCTTCAGTTACATGATTCGCAAATATTCACAAAGGTTTCGCCCACATTCACTAGAATAACATCACACGCACACAGTAGGGGTACACATGTTCCGTCCTGGAGGGTAACGGAGTGGCGACAAGAAGGGCATCCAGCAACCCCAACCCCTTAAACACCATATCACATACGTTAATAACGATGCCGACGCTGCGCCGACGCGGGCAAAGGCACAAGGAAAAAGAAGTACGTAAGTCTGTACCACCACCTTCTAAAATATTCACATTATTTCTTGCGAAACACCCTGTACATGTAGATCCAGATGCAAAATGTGCGACTACTCTTCTTGTGGAGAGGTTTGGTACTTTTGTGCGAATGATTTAAATAACAAGATCTCTTCAAAATATTACGTTAATAAGTGTCCCCCTTCCAACTCTTATAACAGAGTACTATGGTGGACAAATGACGCCCGACGTCATGTTCCGTTGCTTTAATCTCGGCGGACTACCTCCATACGGAAGAGACCCACGTTCCGGGGCTGCCACAGAAGCAGGACGTGGGTCAGGAGACTGAAGCGAGGTCCTGCGGCGACGTAGCGCCGCATCAAGACACGCGCGTATCCGTTATTTACGAGCGCGTGATTACGATGCACCCTCAAAGCACTGCCGGGTGCGCCCCCCCCCCCCCCCCCTCAACCCCAGCCCTGACAAATCACAGCCTGACGAGCAGCCCCCACTGGCGCACTCGTCTGGGAGCGTCCCGAATCAATCTCTCTCTGCCCGCTCTGCGCTCATCGGCAACCGCCTGCCTCCTGCGTTTACGATTCGTAAATGACGCGCCAAGCCGCTGTATCTTTACGCCTCCTTAAAAATAACCGTCATTTTCTGCTAATGGCGACGTTGAGCAAATACAGTCGAAACGCTTTATTACGAGAAGGGAAGTATACGACCAACGTTCAGAGACTTCTCGGCCTACCAGAGGCGTACCTTCTTCACCTAAAGTCTTCTTTAACCAATCACCATACTCTAGGCGTATAGGGTCAACCCTATCATCAGATCTGTGGCAAAACAACTGCAACGAGTGGAAATATACCACAATACAAGCCAGAAATACCACACTGAGCTCGCATTCGGGAGGACGACGGTTCAATCCGGGTCCGGCACTCCTGATTTAGGTTTTCCATGATTTCCCTAAATCACTCCAGGCAAATGCCGGGATGGTTCCTCCGAAAGGGCACAGCCGACTTCCTCCCCCGTCCTTCCCTAATCCGATGAGACCCATGACCTCGCTGTTTGGTCTCTTCCCCCAAACAACCCCAACCCCACACTGAACAACAAATCAAAATGTGACGACATAAAGTATGACGTCACACAGTACGTGTCGAGGTCCACGAGAAAAAGTTCAAGGCAATCGTAAAATGCGTTTTAGACAGGTACGTGCCGAGTAAAACTGTGAGGGACGGGAAAAACCCACCGTGGTTCAACAACAAAGTTAGGAAACTACTGCGAAAGCAAAGAGAGCTTCACTGCAAGTTAAAATGCAGCCCAAACCTCTCAGAGAAACATAAGCTAAACGATGTCAAAGTTAGCGTAAGGAGGGCTGTGCGTGAAGCGTTCAGTGAATTCGAAAGTAAAATTCTATGTACCGACTTGGCAGAAAATCCTACGAAGTTCTGGTCTTACGTTAAATCAGTAAGTGGATCGAAACAGCATATCCAGACACTCTGGGATGATGATGGCATTGAAACAAGAGGATGACACGCGTAAAGCTGAAATACTAAACACTTTTTTCCAAGGCTGTTTCACAGAGGAAGACAGCACTGCAGTTCCTTGTCTACATCCTCGCACGGACGAAAAAATGGCTGACATCGAAGTAAGTGTCCAAGGAATAGAAAAGCAACTGAACTCACTCAACAGAGGAAAGTCCACTGAACCTGACGGGATACCAATTTGATTCTACACAGAGTACGCGAAAGAACTTGCCCCCCTTCTAACAGCCGTGTACCGCAAGTCTCTAGAGGAACGGAAGGTTCCAAATGATTGGGAAAGAGCACAGGTAGTCCCAGTCTTCAAGAAGGGTCGTCGAGCAGATGCGCAAAACTATAGGCCTATATCTCTGACATCGATCTGTTGTAGAATTTTAGAACATGTTTTTTGCTCGCGTATCATGTCATTTCTGGAAACCCAGAATCAATTCTGTAGGAATCAACATGGATTCCGGAAACAGCGATCGTGTGAGACCCAACTCGCTTTATTTGTTCATGAGACCCAGAAAATATTAGATACAGGCTCCCAGAGAGATGCCATTTTCCTTAACTTCCGGAAAGCGTTCGATACAGTTCCGCACTGTCGCCTGATAAACAAAGTAAGAGCCTACGGAATATCAGACCAGCTGTGTGGCTGGATTGAAGAGTTTTTAGCAAACAGAACATAGCATGTTGTTTTCAATGGAGAGACGTCTACAGACGTTAAAGTAACCTCTGGCGTGCCACAGGGGAGTGTTATGGGACCATTGCTTTTCAAAATATATATAAATGACCTAGTAGATAGTGTCGGAAGTTCCATGCGGCCTTTCGCGGATGATGCTGTAGTATACAGAGAAGTTGCAGGAAGATCTGCAGTGGATAGGCACGTGGTGCAGGGAGTGGCAACTGACCCTTAACATAGACAAATGTAATGTATTGCGAATACATAGAAAGAAGGATCCTTTATTGTATGATTATATGGTAGCGGAAGAAAAACTGGTAGCAGTTACTTCTGTAAAATATCTGGGAGTATGTGTACAGAACGATTTGAAGTGGAATGATCATATAAAATTAACTGTTGGTATGGCGAGTACCAGGCTGAGATTCATTGGGAGAGTGCTTAGAAAATGTAGTCCATCAACAAAGGAGGTGGCTTACAAAACACTCGTTCGACCTATACTTGAGTATTGCTCATCAGTGTGGGATCCGTAGCAGGTGTCGTTGACAGAGGAGATAGAGAAGATCCAAAGAAGAGCGGCGCGTTTCGTCACAGGGTTATTTGGTAAGCGTGATAGCGTTACGGAGATGTTTAGCAAACGCAAGTGGCAGACTCTGGAAGAGAGGCGCTCTGCATCGCGGTGTAGCTTGCTGTCCAGGTTTCGAGAGGTTGCGTTTATGGATGAGGTATCGAATATATTGCTTCCCCTCTACTCATACCTCCCGAGATCACGAATGTAAAATTAGAGAGATTCGAGCGCGCACGGAGGCTTTCCGGCAGTCGTTCTTCCCGCGAACCATACGCGAGTGGAACAGGAAAGGAAGGTAATGACAGTGGCACGTAAAGTGCCCTCCGCCACATACCGTTGGGTAGCTTGCGGAGTATAAATGTAGATGTAGATGAAAGATAGACCACGGCACGTACTTCACAGCAGCCGTCTCTGTCGGAGAGCGAGTAATTATTTCCGAAGAGTTTAATAATTTTTAAACTCGCATTGAAATGCATGCAAGTTCTTGACACCAAACGACGAAGTCAAGGCCTTTAGTGGGTTCCTTTTCATTGACAAACGAATTTCCCGTGGCCCCTGCACCAAGCCAACGTTCGCGAAGTATGGTGGGCAAGGCAACTAGTGTGACGTCACAAGTTCGTTGCATCAGGAGCAGTATTGAGTTTGCTTTTGCATTTCGTTTTCATTGGTAGAACTGTTGAAAACGCCCTTTCACACAAACAAGTGCTTGAAAATGGTAAGCGTAGTTGCAGTGCTTGCTTTGCTACCTTGTATTCCAGCGTAACCACAAACACCGGAACGAAGAGGCGGCACGCAAGAACAGAGAAGGCTGTCAAGAATCGGCGGCCAATGGTGAGCGGAATCCGACAGCGCTGCGCTAGGCGCGCCCCTTACAACAGCTGCATATAAACGCAGCTCCCTGCTAGCTTCGGCCGCACAAGATCGGCCCGAGTCGGCAACGTGATTAGTGCTACGCTGTCAGCATCAACTGTTTCCTTGGACTCTGTGCATACCAAGAACTGTACTGTTTTCACGTCGCCTCTCACTAGCGACATTTGCCGTAGTAACGTTAAGTATTGTAAATTTGCTTTTCTGGAAATAAAACTATTAATGTTGTTTGTCTAAAATTTCATGTAGCATTCCGATTCAAGTGGCTCTGAGCACTATGGGACTTAACATCTGAGGTCATCAGTCCCCTAGAACTTAGAACTACGTAAACCTAACTAACCTAAGAACGTCATACACATCCATGCCCGGGGCAGGATTCGAACCTCCGACCGTAACAGTCGCGCGGTTCCGGAATGAAGCACGTAGAACCGCTCGGCCACCCCGGCCGGCTGTATCATTCCGAGAACGCTGCTTCCCGTAGGCACCCTACTAGCGACGAGCGGGCAAGACCCCTCACCCTGGGAGAAACTCTCTGATATTTTACCCTCGAAGTCATATTTGCCTCCAGAATCGATTTTAATTTCCAAAGTTTGTTCTTGCAGTTTTCCGACAGTACAGCTATGTCAACGTGAAAAGGATATGTTACCAATCTGTAAATGTTATCATAAGAGCTAGAGAAGTAGCGTTTGATCAGTTAGATGCTGCAAATGATTTGATATTTTATTCGTAATAACAGTTTGCTTGAAGACCTTCATAAAGAGTGTTTCTTCCAGGATTCCAAATAACCTAAGAAAATAAGAATAATTGAAGGCTACAATTTTACTTTTCCAAAGTTTAAACTTATCAGTAAACGCTGTGCTGGCATGCCGATGATAAATTATGTTCGTATCTCCACTTTGCAATTTCAAGTTTCGTGAGTTAAATGAGTCGAAAATATCTGACAGGTATGCCAACACAACTTGAACACTTGGCTTTCGCAGTTTCACTCACAATTCAGTTTGGTGTGTGTGCGTGTTTAAGGACAACACACACACCCAGGCCCGAGGGAGGACTCGAACCTCCGGCGGGAGGGGCCGCGCAGTCAGTGGCATGGCGCCTCTAACCGCGCGGCATTCAGTTTGGTTTTGAATATCCAAAACCTGAATCACTTCATCTCATCAGTTTAAATAATCTAGCTAACATATTTCCTTTCGAGAGCCAACGTACTTCCGTATGAAATAGCAATTTTTTGTGTTCTATTCCCAAATCTTCACAAAGGGCCGTAAAAAGACGAGTATTTAACGCACTCATAATTCATAAATTTGATGCATAATTTTAAGACGTCGTTGAGTTCGTTTGGCAGTGTCTTCAGCACGAATCCTGAGCGGGATCCTTTTGAGGTAGTCGTTAGCTCTGTAGAAACTAGCATCTCCTTTTTAATTGCTTCACTCTGTATGTATCGAACTAAAACTAACAGTTGACAACAATTTGGAACAGCTGTATTCTCGCCTAATCGTATTACAAAAATTCTGATTCTTTCACGGCCGTACTAACAGATTTGTTATGTTTTCGGCCATATCATCACAGTGTTGTCAGAAAACGGTATTTGTGAAAGTTTTTGTTTACTTTCTGGTCCAAGAACAATATCACCTGCTTTCAACAAACAGGGTTCCGCAAGTGCTTCTCCGACAATATGACTTTTATTAGCCTCTACGATGAGTAGCAGTGACTCCTTGGGAGCTAAGATCGCTTTTTCAGAACACTGAGCAATAGATACAGTACTATCAAACTTCATACGTTTCAAACACGCACATTTTGCAGCAAAAGCTCCATCGGCTTACCTTTTAAAGTACTATGTTTAGTACGCAAATGCCGTTCGAGACGACAAAGTATCATGGCATCATTGCTCAGTATTTCATAGCAAATAACACATTACGGCTGGTAGACACATTTGCTTTGTACAGCTTCAAATCATGACTGTATTTGCGTTTCTTCGACAAACTCACGACGGAAAAAAAAAAAAAAGAAACAGCTTTACAAGTCGACAGTTCCCTATCACATAAAAAGTACACACGACTATGCTGGCTGTTTGGTCAATACTGACAGAACAACTTAGTCCAACAAAGACTCGAGCGCCAACGCTGCTTAGAAATAAAGCCACTGGTGGCAATAATTACTATATCGTTGAAGTTGTGACAAGTTCTATACAGAAGACAATTAGCACGAAGTATTCCGAATGGGGTCGACGTGCGACGATCGGACACGTTATCGCACGTCTACTGTCCTCGTACACTACAAATTCCAGCGGTCGGATTGGCTACGGTTAGTTACTGCGCTTACATTCAGGCTGATGATCCAAGAAAAAAGTTAATCTCAAACTATACAGGAAAAACTGGGTACAAAGTAGACACTTCATCTTAAGTACTGAGACATTTGTCTTGATTACATAGCTACGTTTTTAATAACGTAAGGCGTTGGTACCACTCGCCCTAGCTGCGCCCCCTTTTATACGTCCCCATGCTCCTCTTTGGGGGGAGGGGGGCAAAGTTGATAACCAATTACCTAGACGGACTTGTCTGTTTTTTCTGTGGCCTGAGAGCAATGGCTGTTTACACAATGTTCTCCTTCGGAAAAAAAAAATTCAACGTCTGTGAAAATTATATCACGGCAGTGAAAAAAGGGAATATATTTAACAATATTTTTGCACAATCTTTTCAATCCAGGCTGAGTCCAGGACATTTCTGACGAGAATAAATGAAATTCTAAAATGTGTCAATGTACTTAACAAGGAACGTAAACGCGTTAGAAATTTAACCACCAGAACATAGCGATGTAAGTAACTGTCCCTCTGTACGCTAGTCAACACTCCACGAACCTAGTAACTTTGGTCTCAAAGGCCACCCTAGTCCGCGAAGTTTTGACAAGTCTCTGCAAAACAGGCAGAGCCACTGTGCCTTGGAACCGAGTTATCAAGATACAGACATAAGGAACTGTTTTCCTAAAATCCCAAAAATCAGTACATTACTCATGTGTAATATGTATACAGGGTGTTCATTTTAACTGGCATTGAAATAATTCGAAAGCAACACATCGGTCTAACTTATAATTCCAATTTGTTTGTCTCGGAGGAGGGCATCCGATGATATCACACTCGAACTCCCACCCCCTGCGTGCGGGGGGTGGGGTCAACTTTGAAATCTTCAATGGGAACCCCCGTTTTTTTATCGAAGATTGCAATTCTACGGCAAAATCTACATACGTTTAGTGTGAGCATTTTCTTCGTTTCGCCACAGGTGGCGCTGTAATAGGAGGAATAGAAATGGACACACAATCGTAATTTACGACATGCTGCTCAATGACCATTGAATATCCAATGGCACGTGGAACCCCACCTCCATGCTGCGAAGGTAATACAGGTCGGTATTACGAGGGTAATCCCAAAAATAACGTCTCCTATTTTTTTATAAGTACATAGACCTGTTTATTTCTACAATGGTTTACATCAGTTTACAGCTTGAACAGGTAGCTATTTTTCGACATAATCACCATTTCTGTCGATGCATTTTTATAGACGCTGTGGCAGTTTTTGAATGCCCATGTCATACCAGCTCGCCGTCATGCTGTTCAGAAAGTTATGAACCTCTTCTTTCACCTCGTCGTCGGAGGTGAATCGCTCTCCGGGTAAATGTTCTTTTAACCTAGCGAACAGGTGATAGTCACTGGGCGCCAAATCAGGACTATAGGGTGGGTGGGTGATTATGTTCCACTGAAACTGTTGCATGAGAGCAACGATTTGCCGAGTGATTTGTGGGCGAGCGTTGTCATGGAGAAAGTGTACTCCCTTGCTCAACATTCCTCTTTTCCGACTCTGAATTGCCCGTTTGAGTTTTTTCAGAGTCTCACAGTACCTGTCAGCGTTAATTGTAGTCCAAGCGATTCAGCTCCGACGACGAGGTGAAAGAAGAACAGCATGGCGGCGAGTTGGTATGACATGGGCATACAAAAGCTACCACAGCGTCTACAAAAATGAATCTTCGGAAATGGTTATTATGTCGAAAAATAGCTACATGTTCAAGCTGTAAACTGATGTAAACCATTGTAGAGATAAACAGGTCTATGTACTTATGAAAGATAGGAGACCTTACTTTTGGGATTACCCTCATACATAGCGTCTAATTGGAAACCCCGTTCGCAACGTGGTGTTCCTCCGACGTATCGAATAGGGGACTACTCGGCACGCCACCGTGGTCGTGTAGCGAATCGACGACGTATCATAACAGGCAGTACACTGCGACCGGAGCTCACGTATTGTGCAGACGTAATAAAAGATAGCGGCTGTAAACATTACAATGCTTACGCAGTGTTTATTGCCGGCACACCTACCTGTCACTTGGAGAACAGACATGCATGTGGATGATGAATGTTGCAACCACGGAAGAAACAATTGAAAGAATCCTGATTTACGGAGAATGTAGGAGAAATGTTGAGGTTGCTGTTGCCTTGTATGTCGAGCGTTTTCCAGAGAGGCTCACTTTGGTTCATTCTTTAACAGAGTTGTGAATGCCCGCATGTGTGATGGCAGCGTACAGAACGGCAAAAGGAAACGAAGCAAACGTGTTACAAGAGAAGCTAGTGAAATAACTGCACTAGCGGCATTGCACCACAAGCCACGGATAAGCGCCTGGCAATTAGAAGGCGATTCGGTATCTCCCAAGGTAATATTGTCGCAATCCTGCATCGTCGTATCATCCATACCATGTGTCACTGCATCAACAACTTCATGACACCAATTTCCATGAACGGGTATTTTTTTGTGAATGGGCACGTCAGCAAATGCAAACGACCCTCACGTTCTTTCCCGGGGTACTATTTTCCGATGAGTCTACATTCACAAACGATGATAGCGTTAACCGGCATAACATGCGTTACTGGAGTATAGGCAATCCCAACTGGTAACGGCAAGCTTATGATCCACTTTCTTGGTCGGTTAACGTATGGTGTAGCATCATGCGGAATAAACTCACTGGTTAGAATTTTATTGACGACATGTCGAAAGGACACAAATATCAAATACCGAACGTTTTTGGAACAAGAACTACCGGTACTACTGCAGGATGTTGCCCTGGATGTTCGACAACGTATGTGGTTTCAGCATGATGGCTGCCTAGCGCATTACGCAATTAAGGCACTGTTTACAATGCTCGGTGAATCCGCAGGGTGGCCCTGTTAACTGGCCCGCTAGGTCACAAGATTTGACGTCGCCGGATTTCTTTCTGTGGGGTTATTTAAAAGGTAAGCTGTACCAGCAAGTGCCAACAGGCCGTGAAGACATGGTCGTCCGCATCAGAAACACCTGTGCTGACATTCCTGCAGATATACTTCTGTCCTGTGTACGGTCATTTGAATAGCGATCAATGTGTGTACTGAAGCTGTGGTTTTACGTTTGAACAGTTACTCTAATTAGCAAAGAAGAGTAACTTTCGCCTCGAGCCACGGCCACTTTGGCGCGTTGAGTGATCCATTTTTCAATTTTGACATCCACAAAGCATTAACACAAAATAACCAGCTGCTCAATGACAAAATAAATATTGGAAATCAGACTCTATATAAAACAATTGATGAAGGTACATGAAAAAGAAAAGAGCCTTTTCCATCCTTCGCCCTCTCCCACCCAATTCCCCTCCCCTCCCAATTTCATTTCAGTTCTTGCTCCTCAACTTCTCCTCCCACCCACACTCCATCATTCTACTATACACTTATTTCCACTTACCAATGCTTCACCCTCCCCCACACAAGAAAACCTACATCACTATTCCTTCCCTACTCTTACACAGTATATAAATACACAGCAACATAATTAAATAGAATTAAACACATACAAGAAACTAAAATTTAAAAAAAAGAGTGAAGGTCAAAGACAAACTAGTGGCAAGGTTATGTTGGCAACACTACGAAACACAAATCACAATACACACTTAGAAGTGTAAAAACAAACAGAAAACAGTGCCGTGTGCGAACTGCATAGTGCTGCAGGGCAACTAAACATTAGACCACAACTATCAGTGTCTAAAGAAGAAAAGCATCAACGATGTGCTAGCAGATAGCATTTCCCAATGTAGGCGAGAAATCAAGCGGAAATTTGCGTAAGTAAAAACCAACACATTGTTAACGAACTGTTTTTCGATCTTAATGCAAATCAAAATGTAAATAACGTAATTACAAATCACTGATGATGCTTTACCTCAACAAAGCGAAACGCGTCTGGTGAAGAAGAAGAAGAAGAAGAAGAAGAAGAAGAAGGAAGAAGAAGAAGAAGGAAAAAAACGCATTTTTTGTAGTTGCAACGACAGAACGAAAATCGATAATATGGCCATACAAATGAAGGTACCACAAAACTTTCATATTCAGTTTAAATACAGCATTTAAACTAAATGTATGAATGGTAAGAACTTTTTGCTTTTCCAGTCATTGTGGAGGATTTCTTGTTTTTCGTTCTTCAAGTATTATTTCAGATTATATAGCCTATAGACTCTCCTCCCTCGTTGAAGATTTAGTTTATAAAACGATATATGAACCATGTGAGCCTTCTTGTCTTGGATGCTGGAAACGCTTTTACGTCCATATACATTATTTTCCTGCTGTTTATTTCGTTGAGAGTGGTTGTCAGCAAACTTGTTGAAGTAAACTTTTCCCGTTTTCATTCACCTGCAATACTGGAGCAATGTACTGTTCGGTGTGTGGCAGTGTCAATCATTCCACGGTATTGGCAGTGTAGAGTTAGTTTCATTCTCTCGCGTCGCGCAGGTATCGGAACCAAATCACTTATAAACATGTTAACTGCTAAGAGTATCATTGAACTTAATTATTTGTCTGTAAAATTTGACCAGACCGTCCAATTTGCTGGCGGACATGGAGTTTTCTCACCAATGATTTCGATTATTTTCTTTGTCGTATTGAATTTTGCTTTGGAGCCTTTTCTAAAATATAAGTTGCAGTTTGCAAAACACGAATTATAATTTCTTGTATCCTTCTGTCACCTCTATTTTTTGTAACGATACCCCACTCCGCCTTTAGTAAGTCAGACTTACTAACTAGCAGTTTTTCATTATTCGGGCTGAACATTTTGCCTGTTAAGGTTAGGCCGCCTTCGTGAAGTGGTTTCGTCAGTTGATCGCTGGTTACCCTAAACAACATACTTTCCAAATAAACCAGTCCATGTAATTTTCCATTTGTGTGATACATTTTCTATCGATGAATATGATTTGTGCAACATACTACATTTTGGATAGGGCCAGTATGTTTACACATTTAGTCCTCTGAACGATGTTTAATTTTCTTGACTATTTGACATCAGGGCACCGCTTACTTTTTCTACCTCTCATTTGGAATTGGCGCCAATTAAATTGCACTTCCATTTCAGCACTTTCGGTGAAGACGTGTGCATGGGATGAGCACTTTCATTTAGCCACAGTAGCTGTTTTTTATGGTTGTTTATCGTTGCCTATACTGCTTCTTTATAACCATCCATCATTTCTTATTCTTTTGCGATGTCTTGGGGCTCTGTAATTACAATGGTAACATCATGAGCGTAGGCGCTTACGTTGAATCGTTGAGCACGAATATGTAATCCTTGTACTGAGGTATTGACTGTACGGATTAATGGTTCTAAAGAGATGACAAACAATATCATAAGGGACAACCCTATCAAACAGAACGCTGGCTTGGGAATGCTTCCGTGAAATCTCCGTTGATCAGCACCATGGAAAGCATTTGGTACTGGTTTGGTAATAGTAAATCTATTGTTGCTTGTGGAAATCTGAAATGCGCCAGCGCACCCCTTAGGTACTGAAAGGCAGACTCCATCTAACGCTTTTCTCTAAATTGATGTTCAATAACCCTAGTGTTAGCTCCTGATGCTTCCACGAGTAGAACGTCGTATCTCTTAAGGAGCAGATTAGATACGCTACACGTCTGTTCTGGCCCGAGGAGTTCTGGAACGGTTTGCTTTAATCTTGCCGCTATGGCACGATAAATTGTTTTCGAGTCTGCGCACAACAACGTTAATAGCTCGAAATCCGTTGTTCGAGGCATCGGCTTCTTGGGAACGAGTACGATAATGGTGGGTTCTTTTCTTTGGATTACACGCGAACACATTGCTGTTTCTCTGTCGCTACTTCCTTGAATTCTTTTTTAATAACTGACCAGATGCATTTCTGAAATTAATTGGGGATACCATCTCCTTCTTGACTCCTGCGTTTCGGGAACTTTTGACATCTTCAATTTCTTCCTCAGATACCAGATCTGACAACACAGTGATACTTTCGTTTGTTAAATGTGACGTACAATTTTGTAATAACTCTGCTATTTTTGGAGTATCAACTGGTTGTACTCTGTACAGTCCAAAAAATGGTTCAAATGGCTCTGAGCACTATGGGACTTAACATCTATGGTCATCAGTCCCCTAGAACTTAGAACTACTTAAACCTAACTAACCTAAGGACATCACATAACACCCAGTCATCACGAGGCAGAGAAAATCTCTGACCCCGCCGGGAATCGAACCCGGGAACCCGGGCGTGGGAAGCGAGAACGCTACCGCACGACCACGAGCTGCGGACCTGTACAGTCCTTGGAAATGTTCTTCGATCCCTTCCTGACTGACATATTCGTTCCCAGTTCCCACCTCTAGAGAGTGTGTTGCTTATACATCTCTATTTGCACCTTTTTTGTTCTCTTGTAAGGTGATAAACACTCCACTTCTCGTCTGGTATACGATCATAATCCTTGCAGCTGATAATTTCCGCTCCTACTTCATTTTCCTATACTTCTAAAATTTTCTTTTTGAATTTTTTTTAAAAGTCACTTGCTCGGTCTTCCCCGTTGTCTACTTTTGCTTGCAGTTCACGAGCGATATGGTAGTACTACTCGTTTCACTAAACCCGTAGGCGACATTTGTAAATAATTTCCGATTACCGGGTTTTAGAAAGTCCTCCCATCAGTTAATCTCGTTAGGGAAGAAGCGTTTACGGTTAACCCATGATTCGTAACGAGCAGTGAACTCCGTATATACCCATGCTATGTGGAGCAGGTTACATTTTAATTTCCAGTATCCTCTGCCAATTATTTTGGGACGAGGCAGACCTTTCGTTTTAACAATTACAGCGTAATGGTCGGAAAAGCTGATATAGATTCTGTCAGGCCTTGATGCTGCTACTGCCGAGACATACGTGTAGTGAGTGCCTGTAATGGCAAGCCGCTCAACTACATCTTTCACGTTCAGATCTCCAATCATATTTTGGAGGATACCACAGAAGGGCGTTGTACCTTTTGAACCTCCCACATTTAGAATGCAATTAAAATCTCCTGCGGTGACTATTTAGCATTTTGCCTGTCTCATAAAATACGGGACTCCATCGCTGAAAACTTTTTCACTTGCATCTCTGTTATCTGATCCGGAGGGAGCGTAGAGATTTAAAAAGGTTACCCCCGTTCAGAACGCCTTTGGCAATGCGAACTCCCGGCTCTTTCCCTATATCCTGCAATTCTATGTCATTTCTGGTTAAAGTACAGCAACTTCTTCTACCATAGCCATCACAGTTATACACACTATGCGTCTGAAAGAAATCTGTCTTTTCGCAGATGATTTCTTGCTAGAAGGTGATATCAATATTATTTGTTCTAAGAAATTTCCTCCTAATGTTAATCTTTCTTGTGTTTCTAATCCCATTAATATTTAACGTAACAAACGTGATTACTCTTCTATTTTTCCATGCAGCTAATAGTCACTATTTTCTAATTTCGTCAAGCGTTTTATTTGTTTGTTCGGATTCACGTTCAGTTTGTTCACTTTCCAGCTCAATATTTCCTGTGTCTTTGTGTTGTGCTTTCTCCTCTTCATTCTTCATTATATGGTGTACCAAGATTAAGTTTCATTTGGCCTTTGCCTTCAACGCATTTTCACCACGTTGATGTTTGAGTGACTTCTCACTGCCGGCTATTTATTTCTCAGTGTCCCTAGCAGTGCATCAACTGGTCCGTCATTGACAGTAAGAGTATTTTTCGAAGCGTGTCTTTGCTTTCTTTCTTGTTGTTTTCATTTTCATTTACAACCGTTGAAGTCTCAATTAGCTGTTGTTGCGTGGTATCCTGTTGTGTTCCTTCGTCTATTCATTGTTGGTTACTTTCTAGTGGGGTGAGGCTCCAGTCGCCTGTTATATGTGGTTGACGTGACTGATATTCCACAGTTTGCACTTGCACTGCTTCCATCTGAAGTTCGGTCAGTAAATTCATTACTTTACTAGACTTCTTCTTTCTTGGTGTTTGTGACGGTTTCCCGCTATCTTCTTCTTGCTGCTCCTCGGCACTCTCTTTTCCCAGTGGAAGCTTTTTGTTCTTCTGAAGTTCGTTTGCAGTGAGATGATCCCCAACTCTCGTTTCGGGGGCACTAACTTTTCGATAAATCTTTGCATCAACCGCTTTTTTTTGCTCTTACTTTGGGTAGTAATCTCAGGTTGGAAATGAGTACTCCTTCCGCTAGTGGTCATCTAGTGATGCTTTTCTCGTTTTTTTAATAAAAGGGAAGTAGTCATCGAATAAGGTCAGTTGTTGTTCTGTAGAGATCAGTTGTTCTGTACATTCCATTGGGACGGCTTCACTATTATTTGTACATTAACGGCAGGTGTCATATCTTTTAGTTGTCTGCTAACCTATAGTAGATTATTCCTCAAAATAAACACCCATCGCGGACAATTTTCGCGAAGGTGCTCTGGCTAGTTACACAAGTGAGATGCAGTGTTCTGCCCTGAGCCAATACGTGAACTGCTCGAAAATCTCTCATACTCTACGCGTAAACCTTTAGAGAGCGTTTTACTTTTTCCTCCAGATGACTCCGGTGAAATATTCTAGGAACTTGAAAGAGGTAACTACCTGCTTCCTCTCACAGAGTTTGAGCGAAATCAGTGAAATTTGTCCCACACTCTCCTTTTGCCAGATTTACATTTGTTGTAGATCTACCTAACTCTTTTAAATCTCACGTTCTCCTTTTACTGGAAAAGGGCCTCTTCAGCAGATCATCTACAGAAAACACTTTCATACTACATTACATCATATACTTCCTTTTTTACCACCGTCAAAAACCTTTTGACTTACAAGGGTAGTAATCTTATGTAACTGAATATATTAATTTTATTTGCATAAACTAATTAATCGTTTAATATTTCGAGGAATAAAGTAAAATTGAAATAAATCGTGGTAGCAGTGGGAATCGAGCCCGAGCTGGCGAATTGCCGGTCAGTGCCCATGACCACCTGGCCACAGTGTCGTTACGTCACCTGCTCCACAAGAACTTCTCGTACTCTAGGCTTGCACAATACGTCACACGGACTTTGAAACGAAAATGCTGACCTGGTGATGTGGGCAACGTAGCACTCTTAATGCCAGAACGGATAACGTTACATCATACCATGAACAGTAGAAAACAAACAGTTCCATCGCTTCTCTGACTTGATCACAGCGTAGCTGGCCGTCATTTCATCACTTGACACTGGTTTCTAATTATCAGGCAGAGAGCGCAACAAAACATGTTTCGTCCATTTATTTGCATACCAGCAAGCGTTATAAGAGAAGTGGTGTAATTTTAGTGCGATTTCCAGATCGCATTCGAAGAGAAATTGCATAATTTTGCTGCAATATTTACAGTGTGCTGAAGCATCTTAGCACATGGCAACTGACTCCCACGATTCTTACTGTTAACACTGTCTATACATAATAAGTAAACTTTCGTTGTTTGCTTTGCTTCCTGGCTTTGCAATTTTAATAGCTAGCTGCGTATATCCGAAAGCACGAAAGAAATCTCATTACAAAATGAAATACCAACGCTTTGGTGTTTACTTTTTGTCTTCCCGGTTTCCGCCATTTTGCATAAAGACTTTTTCCAAAGGGGTAAGAAATTTGAAATTTCCATGATGTACCTCGGGTAATGCTCGAATTATCTCGCGACGTGGAGATGACTGACGACCTCTGCCGTTCCCTCCCCGTTCCTCCGTATCTAGAGAGCTAGAGAGCACGTGCGGCTCCAGTGTGGCCGCAGAGTTTAATAATCTGGGGACTTGTCAGACGTCGCTTGAGGACGGCTCTCCACAAATGTTTGCCTCTCCGCTCCTCTCCTCTCGTTTCGCCTCCCCTCTCCTCCCCCTGCCCACTGTTACGTCCCTCCTCGGAGCCCCTTCACCACCAAGGCTTCGCCGACATCCACCGCCAGGCACTGCGCTGTTTTTCATCTTTCCCTCGGCGCTCCAGCTGTCAGACCGCCCAGGCATCCGAAGCGTTCGCCTTTTGGCAGATGACGTGCTCGCCGGCTTTCATGTATAAATGCATATCTTGCTCCATCTCCGGCCCCGTCGACGATGGAACGCTACGCCACGACCGAGTCTCCCAGCGGTAAAAATTCTTGTGGTTAAGACACGGCACAATATTGTATTCCAAAGTCGCCTTGAAAATGCTCCGAAACAGTTTCTCGAACTTCAAACGGCTCTATAATAACCTGAAGAAAATCACTCTAAATAATAACGGAAGTACGACGACCAGTAGCCTATTCAGTAGCTGTAGGGCAGCTCGCTTTCCAGCAGAAGACATGAAAATACTATAACCAGCCACAAACTGCTGTAACTATGTGGCAGAAAGGAAATCACGAACCCTAAAAATGCATTATGCGCTGTTTAATGCTTAATGATACTGTTTTCCGACTGTAAAGAGGCTGTGAATAACTCGTATGTAGAACGATAATCAAAATATTTTAATTGGTCGATTTTCCTTTATTTTTCGTCGCAATTCTATCGTTTGCGCAGTCATACAGCTTTACAACGACACTCGTTACGCTGTGTAGTGTCAAATACTACTAATATTTAGATCTACACGTTCCTGCAATTTATTTCGTTTTCTTTTCTTCCTGACACTATTACGCTTCGAAGGGTCCGCCATTGGCAGCCCTTTGGTCTTTTGTATCTGGCAGTCATTTCTGCAGCATGTTGCGCTTCTTGATGCCACTATATTACCTTCATGAAACGGAAAGAATGTAATGCAGCCCATCTGTTTGCAAATCACCACACCCTTTTTTTAGTGTTACCGCGTACCAAGTGTTTGTGTGTTCCTGAGACAGAGAACTGAAGCCCGCGTAAACCGTTTTTATGTAGTATTGCATCAGTGCATGGATTCGGCCCGTCTGTTCTAACTTCCTTATATCCTGACGTTATACTGCAAAAGCCCGTGAATGCCGCAGTAGAGGGTTGCAAGTTGACTGTAGTCCGACATAAAAATAATTATTAGAAATATAGTCGTAAATAAGAATATTTATGAGTTACCTAAAAAAGTTTCTAGATAAACCCCGCCCGGGTAGCCGTGCGATCTGACGCACGTCTTTCCGGACGGGAAAAAGCGCCTGGTCCCAGGTACGAATCCGCCCGGGGGATTTGTGTCGACGTCCGGTGAACCGGCCAGTCTGTGGATGGTTTTTAGGCGGTTTTCCATCTGCCTCGGCGAATGCGGGCTGGTTCACCTTATTCGCCTCAGTTACACTATGTCGGCGATTGCTGCACGTACGCGTACACCACCATTACTCTACCACGCAAACATTGGGGTTACAGTCGTTTGGTGTGAGACTTTCCCTGTAGGGTCCACCGGGGGCCGAACCGCACAATAACCGTGGGTTCGGTGTGGGACGGCGGAGGGGTGAAGTGGACTGCGGTAGTCGTCGTGGGGTTGTGGACCACTGCGGCTGCGGCGGGGACGGAACCTCTCCGTCGTTTCTAGGTTCCCGGTTAACATACAGTACAATACTAGATAAAAAACAGTATGGTTGCTAATGCATACATACTCTTCACTTTTGGACACAGAAGCAGGCTACTGCACATCGCAGTGCTTCTCAAACAAACGTTTACCAAGACACTTACATCTAATGCGACGTTTACATATCAGACAAATGACCCACAGAAAATAACTGTAACAAGAAAACGCAATGTGACCTGTATGGAAAACCCCTTCATATTTACGCTTTCAGTCCAAAATTATATTGCGTTCTACCACGAATATTAGAATACACGCTAGGGATCACAAGATGTATGTGCAGAAAAAAAGCAGTGTCCTTCGAGATGACGTTGACGTCATTCGGAAACTTAACACTAGCATTTCACCAATCATACGAAAATACAGTCTGCGATAATGCTTAACAATATCAATACACTAAAACATGGGAAATCTCGTTATGTGCAAGCTGTGACGTCACCGCGAACCCCCCTCGCCACGACGCACTGCGTTAAAGTTTATAGGCACAGGGCGCGTATGAGCTCGCCCTATGCCTATAAGCTTTAACGCAGTGCGTCGTGGCGAGGGGGGTTCGCGGTGACGTCACAGCTTGCAGACGACCTGCAAATCTTCTGCCCTGTTACTGAATGTAACAGTGTGCCTAATAATAGTATACACTTGACTAATACATAGGGAGTCCCAAGAGGAATGGTCCTTTTTGAGAGATATGACAGGAATCAGCAATCGAAGTAAAAAAATTCTAGTAAACATGGGCACTAAAATGCATACCTTAAGATCATCTTCGCTACTAGGAAACCCATGTCTTCTATTGAAAAAAGTGCTCGCGGTGCTTAAGGTATGCATTTTAGAGCCCATGTCTACTAGGCTGTTTTCTTCTTTAGGTCCATACTAGCCCCTCCCCAAATATTGACAGGAAAGAGCTTGCAGTACACGAGATCTGTTACACAGTATCGAAGACGCCTCCCCCAATGAACCATAGACCTTGCCGTTGGTGGGGAGGCTTGCGTGCCTCAGCGATACAGATAGCCGTACCGTAGGTGCAACCACAACGGAGGGGTATCTGTTGAGAGGCCAGACAAACGTATGGTTCCTGAAGAGGGCAGCAGACTTTTCAGTAGTTGCAGGGGCAACAGTCTGGATGATTGACTGATCTGGCCTTGTAACACTAACCAAAACGGCCTTGCTGTGCTGGTACTGCGAACGGCTGAAAGCAAGGGGAAACTACGGCCGTAATTTTTCCCGAGGGCATGCAGCTTTACTGTATGGATAAATATGATGGCGTCCTCTTGGGTAAAATAATCCGGAGGTAAAATAGTCCCCCATTCGGATCTCCGGGCGGGGACTACTCAGGAGGACGTCGTTATCAGGAGAAAGAAAACTGGCGTTCTACGGATCGGAGCGTGGAATGTCAGATCCCTTAATCGGGCAGGTAGGTTAGAAAATTTAAAAAGGAAAATGGATAGGTTAAAGTTAGATATAGTGGGAATTAGTGAAGTTCGGTGGCAGGAGGAACAAGACTTTTGGCCAGGTGAATATAGGGTTATAAATACAAAATCAAATAGGGGTAATGCAGGAGTAGGTTTAATAATGAATAAAACAATAGGAATGCGGGTAAGCTACTACAAACAGCACAGCGAACGCATTGTTGTGGCCAAGATAGACACGGAGCCCACGCCTACGACAGTACTACAAGTCTGTATGCCAACTAGCTCTGCAGATGACGAAGAAATTGAAGAAATGTATGATGAGATAAAAGAAATTATTCAGGTAATGAAGGGAGACGAAAATTTAATAGTCATGGGTGACTGAAAATCGGTAGTAGGAAAAGGGAGAGAAGGAAACGTAGTAGGTGAATATGGATTGGGGCTACGAAATGAAAGAGGAAGCTGTCTGATAGAATTTTGCACAGAGCACAACTGAATCATAGCTAACACTTGGTTCAAGAATCATAAAAGAAGGTTGTACACATGGAAGAATCCTGGAAATACTAAAAGGTATCAGATAGATTATACAATGCTAAGACAGAGATTTAGGAACCAGGTTTAAATTGTAAGACATTTCCAGGGGGCAGATGTCGACTCTGACCACAATCTATTGGTTATGAACTGTAGATTAAAACTGCAAAAAGGTGGGAATTTAAGGAGATGGGACCTGGATAAGCTGACTAAACCAGAGGTTGTACAGAGTCTCAGGGAGAGCATAAGGGAACAATTGACAAGAATGGGGGAAAGTAATACAGTAGAAGAAGAATGGGTAGCTTTGAGGGATGAAGTAGTGAAGGCAGCAGATGATCAAGTAGGTAAAAAGACGAGGGCTAGTAGAAATCATTGGGTGACAGAAGAAATATTGAATTTAATTGACGAAAGGAGAAAATATAAAAATGCAGTAAATGAAGCAGACAAAAGGGAATACAAACGTCTCAAAAATGAGATCGACAGGAAGTGCAAAATGGCTAAGCAGGCACGGCTAGAGGACAAGTTCAAATGGCTCTAAGCACTATGGGACTTAAGTTCTGAGGTCATCAGTCCCCTAGAACTTAGAACTACTTAAACCTAACTAACTTAAGTACATCACACACATCCATGCCCGAGGCAGGATTCGAACCTGCTAGAGGACAAATGTAAGGATGTAGATGCTTATCGCACTAGGGGTAAGATAGATACTGCCTACAGGAAAATTAAAGAGACCTTTGGAGAAAAGAGAACGACTTGTATGATTATCAAGAGCTCAGATGGGAACCCAGTTCTAAGCAAAGAAGGGAAAGCAGAAAGGTGGAAGAAGTATATAGAGGGTCTATACAAGAGCGATGTACTTGAGGGCAATGTAATAAAAATGGTAGAGGATGTAGATAAAGATGAAATGGGAGATATGATACTGCGTGAAGAGTTTGATAGAGCACTGAAAGACCTAAGTCGAAACAAGGCCCCGGGAGTAGTCAACATTCCATCAGAACTACTGACAGCCTCTGGAGAGGCAGTCCTGACAAAACTCTACCATCTGGTGAGAAAAATGTATGAGACAGGAGAAGCCGACCTCGGGGAAGATCAGTTTGGATTCCGTAGAAATATGGAACACGTGAGGCAATACTGACCCTACGACTTATCTTAGAAGCTAGATTAAGAAAAGGCAAACCTACGTTTCTAGCATTTGTAGACTTAGAGAAAGCTTTTGACAATGTTGACTGGAATACTCTCTTTCAAATTCTGAAGGTGGCAGGGGTAAAACACAGGGAGCGAAAGGCTATTTACAATTTGTACAGAAACCAGATGGCAGTTATAAGAGTCGAGGGACATGAAAGGGAAGCAGTGGTTGGGAAGGGAGTGAGACAGGGTTGTAGCCTCTCCCCGATGTTGTTCAATCTGTATATTGAGTAAGCAGTAAAGGAAACAAAAGAAAAATTCGGAGTAGGTTTTAAAATCCATGAACAAGAAAAAAACTTTACGGTTCGCCGATGACATTGTAATTCTGTCAGAGACAGCAAAGGACTTGGAACAGCAGTTGAACGGAATGGACAGTGTCTTGAAAGGAGGATATAAGATGAACATCAACAAAAGCAAAACGAGGATAATGGAATCTAGTCGAATTAAGTCGGGGATGCTGAGGGAGTTAGATTAGGAAATGGGACACTTAAAGTAGTAAAGGAGTTTTGCTATTTGGAGAGCAAAATACCTGATGATGGTCGAAGTAGAGCGGATATAAAATGTAGACTGGCAATGGGAAGGAAAGCGTTTCTGAAGAAGAGAAATTTGTTAACATCGAGTATTGATTTAAGTATCAGGAAGTCGTTTCTGAAAGTATATGTATGAAGTGTAGCCATGTATGGAAATGAAACATGGACGATAACTAGTTTGGACAAGAAGAGAATAGAAGCTTTCGAAATGTGGTGCTACAGAAGAATGCTGAAGATTAGATGGGTAGATCACATAACTAATGAGGAGGTAATGAATAGGATTGGGGAGAAGAGGAGTTTGTGGCAGAACTTGACTAGAAGAAGGGATCGGTTGGTAGGACATGTTCTGAGGCATCAAGGGATCACAAATTTAGTATTGGAGGGCAGCGTGGAGGGTAAAAATCGTACAGGGAGACCAAGAGATGAATACACTAAGCAGATTCAGAGGGATGTAGGTTGCAGTAGGTACTGGGAGATGAAGAAGCTTGCACAGGATAGAGTAGCATGGAGAGCTGCATCAAACCAGTCTCAGGACTGAAGACCACAACAACAACATCGAAGACGAAGAAGTGCTCATAACATTTAAGGTATGCCTTTTAGAGCCAATGTTTACTAAACTTTTTTGCTTCGAATAACCGTTCCTGCCATACCACTGAATATTGACCATTCCTCCTGGGACACCATGTTCACTTCGAGGGGCAAAGAGATAGGTACATCATTTTTCGCATTAACGTTGTCTAAAATAACGACACAACTCACTTAGTACTTCTAACATTTCTATGAGCGGCATTACTGTCGTTTCTTTCATCACAAGTGACCTTCCACAGGGCTGAGTTTCGCATTCCTCAGCCCCAGCGCCTAGTAGGAGCTGGTCAGTTTACACGGTCTCGTCGAACTTTAGGCGCAATAGATTCATTTTGGGAGACGGATACTCCGCTGTGTAATCGTTCAGTGCGGTAACAGCGGACATGTAGCAAATAAATAAACAAAATAAGCTAGTAACGTCACCTCGTTTTCAGAGGACTGTTCCAAACTTATCTGCAGCGGTCGGCATTGACTTTTGTTTCTCTTCCGCCATGGACATCCGCGGGAATTTTCAGAGAAGATGGAATGGGGTGGGGATACGATTCTCTAAAATTTCCATATTTCATGTACATGAGTTAATCAGTTTCGAGCTCTGTTATGCCACAAGAACTAAATTTTTTTTATGATAAAAAAAACCAACTACAACTCAGAGAAGTGATGATTGTCCACTCATTCAAATTCTGTAAAGAATAAAAACTATGTGCCTCATACGGCAGGAGAGGGGGGGGCGGGAGGGGCGCAAGCGCCTCATCTTGTGCGCCCATCCCCCCCCCCCCCTTCTCCTGCACTACAAGACATATGAGGGAACACCGCAGGTGTATACGCCTGATGTATCTAGTTTCCGTGAGACAGTTTCGTCTGTTAAAAACAACAGTGAAACTACACGTACTGACAGAGAAGGGCGGCATTAATCAGTATGTTTACCGCTATTAAGAGGACCTCTGCCATGAAAGTGGTGAGCTTAGTACGTATTTATGACGGTAAGCAAATGGTTCAAATGGCTCTGAGCACTATGGGACTCAACTGCTGTGGTCATCAGCCCCTAGAACTTAGAACTACTTAAACCTAACTAACCTAAGGACATCACACACATCCATGCCCGAGGCAGGATTCGAACCTGCGACCGTAGCAGTCGCACGGTTCCGGACTGCGCGCCTAGAACCGCGAGACCACCGCGGCCGGCTTATGACGGTAAGCCAAAAATACTCTGCACATCATTTTTTTCTTAAATATACACTCCTGGAAATTGAAATAAGAACACCGTGAATTCATTGTCCCAGGAAGGGGAAACTTTATTGACACATTCCTGGGGTCAGATACATCACATGATCACACTGACAGAACCACAGGCACATAGACACAGGCAACAGAGCATGCACAATGTCGGCACTAGTACAGTGTATATCCACCTTTCGCAGCAATGCAGGCTGCTATTCTCCCATGGAGACGATCGTAGAGATGCTGGATGTAGTCCTGTGGAACGGCTTGCCATGCCATTTTCACCTGGCGCCTCAGTTGGACCAGCGTTCGTGCTGGACGTGCAGACCGCGTGAGACGACGCTTCATCCAGTCCCAAACATGCTCAATGGGGGACAGATCCGGAGATCTTGCTGGCCAGGGTAGTTGACGTACACCTTCTAGAGCACGTTGGGTGGCACGGGATACATGCGGACGTGCATTGTCCTGTTGGAACAGCAAGTTCCCTTGCCGGTCTAGGAATGGTACAACGATGGGTTCGATGACGGTTTGGATGTACCGTGCACTATTCAGTGTCCCCTCGACGATCACCAGTGGTGTACGGCCAGTGTAGGAGATCGCTCCCCACACCATGATGCCGGGTGTTGGCCCTGTGTGCCTCGGTCGTATGCAGTCCTGATTGTGGCGCTCACCTGCACGGCGCCAAACACGCATACGACCATCATTGGCACCAAGGCAGAAGCGACTCTCATCGCTGAAGACGACACGTCTCCATTCGTCCCTCCATTCACGCCTGTCGCGACACCACTGGAGGCGGGCTGCACGATGTTGGGGCGTCAGCGGAAGACGGCCTAACGGTGTGCGGGACCGTAGCCCAGCTTCATGGAGACAGTTGCGAATGGTCCTCGCCGATGCCCCAGGAGCAACAGTGTCCCTAATTTGCTGGGAAGTGGCGGTGCGGTCCCCTACGGCACTGCGTAGAATCCTACGGTCTTGGCGTTCATCCGTGCGTCGCTGCGGTCCGGTCCCAGGTCGACGGGCACGTGCACCTTCCGCCGACCACTGGCGACAACATCGATGTACTGTGGAGACCTCACGCCCCACGTGTTGAGCAATTCGGCGGTACGTCCACCCGGCCTCCCGCATGCCCACTATACGCCCTCGCTCAAAGTCCGTCAACTGCACATACGGTTCACGTCCACGCTGTCGCGGCATGCTACCAGTGTTAAAGACTGCGATGGAGCCCCGTATGCCACGGCAAACTGGCTGACACTGACGGCGGCGGTGCACAAATGCTGCGCAGCTAGCGCCATTCGACGGCCAACACCACGGTTCCTGGTGTGTCCGCTGTGCCGTGCGTGTGATCATTGCTTGTACAGCCCTCTCGCAGTGTCCGGAGCAAGTATGGTGGGTCTGACACACCGGTGTCAATGTGTTCTTTTTTCCATTTCCAGGAGTGTATAACAGTGCGAAATTACAATGACATCATTATTTCAACATAGCCTGCTTTTTAATGTACCTGATCAATCGTTGCACAAGCTTTCGTGTCCGCAGAAAAAATATTTTAGTTGAGCAGCAAGCCACGCATACACTGCTTCCTTGCCCTCGTAAACCACCTCCAAGCGGACCAAAAAAACGGAAATCCGACGGTGCAAGATCGGAACTGTACGCAGGATACTCCATCGAAATGTATAACCTGCAGACTTTGAACGGAATGGGGAATGCGACCTGGAGATCCAACTTGTTTACTTTCTATGCTTTGGTGTTTGCTCTCTGTTTCATAGTAATGAAGCCATCCATGTTCGTCTCGAGCTAAAGTCGTTTCAAAAACATTTCACCTCTATCAGTACGAGAGTTCAGTAGCTACTGGCAGATTGTCACACGATTACGCTTTTGCTCTTCATTGTGTTGTTTTGGGAATCATCCTGTACAGACTTAAACAAACGTCTGCCTATTACAGACGATGTCATATGCAGAACCATAGTTAACGTGCATTTGGTCTACCACTGCATCAACAGTCACTCCCTGGTTACTCAAAATCAGATCACGGTCTTGCTCAACTTTGGCATCGGCGTGACTGGACATCCTGCTCTTCGCCTTGTCCTTGAACCGTGCATCCACTGGTATACACTTCGTTGTAGTAAAACTTTGTTCCCGTATAGTGCTGAAGTCTTCTGTGGATTTAAACTCCCGGTTCTCCTTCCTTCCACTAATACGTATTACACAAAGCCGTTATTCATTGATGCAAACGCAGATTGGCTCAGCTATGTTTACTTAGCAAGAACGCAAAGCGATCTGGTGTGTCAAAGCTGAAACCAGACACATGCAAAGGCAACGGTGCCACACAGCTATCGGCTAGCGAGCGCATTTAGCTGTACACGACAAAAGGAGCCAAGTGCAGATACTTATTGACTTATCCTTGTATAACTCGAAGAAACATGTGTACTTGGTAGGGCAGTGGCTTATTTCGTAACTAACAGACTTACAGTATGTGCCATGTCGCCACTTCTCGATAGTCGCACTACGGGGCAATAGCCTCTCCTCACTCTGTGAAGCACCGAAGGTTCTTTGACACGATGGTAGACTGGGGAGGGAGGAGGTTGTTGACTGGCCGCAAACTTGGTGGGCGAGGCGTGGCTGGTGGGCCGAGAGAATTGGCCGAGAACAAGTGATGTCCTCGGCGCCCTCCAAGTGTTATTGCGTTTAAGTACCACGGCTTGCCTGGAAAATGTGATAACATTTTGCGGCGATGTAAGCACACACGAAGCCGACGTTTCCATTAAGATGTCACAGTACTCTACCTCTGCTGAGAGTTTACTGGCGAAGCCTCTTGGAACCTTCCTCACCGTTTGTCACGGCCTGTCTATTGTGAAACATCCATTACTATTAGTGGTTCGGAGTCAAGGCACTCAATTTAATAATGGATAGTCCTTTGCAATGTATCCACGGAATTTTAAAAGGAATACTAAAGGCACCCTTATATGGCGCCAGTGTATTAGACTGATGTTTCTCTATTTGTTTTCGTGGCAGTCTGACGCTACTGACTTCGCCATGGATTCTTGTTAAGCTGATGAAATGTTATCGTTTCCAGTGTGTAATATTTGCCTGTTGTAAATTAATGAAACCTGTGTCTAGGTGATATGTATGTGAGGGCACGATCTGTTGTGTCGACAGAGGTGCCGACACAGTGTGTTTGAGGGGGCCGAAATGCACGCTATAAGCGCACGAAGGATGGCGTGAGGTCTGAAACAAGATACGTAATGAATGCTATAAAGAAAAGTACGTAGCTGCGGAAATACTTAACTTTATTCCATCCTTTTGGTACATCGCTCTTGACGATACAAGTGAGACTCTTTAGATACAAGCTATGTAAGGCTAATGGCGCCTTGCTAGGTCGTAGCCATTGACTTAGCTGAAGGCTATTCTAACTATCGGCTCTGCAAATGAGCGAGGCTTCGTCAGTGTGCATCGCTAGCTACGTCGTCCGTACAACTGGGGCGAGTGCAAGTACGTCTCTCTAGACCTGCCGTGTGGTGGCGCTCGGTCTGCAATTACTGACAGTGGCGACATGCGGGTCCGACATGTACTAATGGACCGCGGCCGATTTAAGCTACCACCTAGCAAGTGTGGTGTCTGGCGGTGACACCACACGATCAATGCAGATAAACTCCATGTAATGTCGCTTTTGTAGGAAAAAGGGGGGGGGGGGCGTACAGGCTCTATGCTGCAGAATTAACGTGCTGCAGCAAAACGGATGCATTATTTCGTATTCATTGTAGACTTGTGTATTTCTGTAAATGACGCTGTGCTAGGGTGTATATCTACTGGGTTCTAGCCTGGATCGAAAGGCCAGTGGGTTCCATTATTATGGTTTATTCTATAATGGAGATAAATCAAGACGATTGTATTATAGTTTTATAAAAGTTATAATTTTGGATTTTGTAACTGTTGTTTTTAGAGATTCTTGTATCAGAAACTATCTTACGGAAGTTAAGGGAAGGATTTTTTATTTATTTATTTATTTCAACAAAATGCTTTAGATAACATTTTACTGCAACAAGTTTATGTCCGTAAATGGCCTCGATGGTAATTCAAATTTTAGTAGCTTTATCCTGCTAGTCATTCTTATATATTAACTTGCAGTCATTACGCTGTACTAGTTATGCTATTCACACATTGGGTCGCTATTGTGTAATCTGAAGATCAACAAATTTTACTTCGTATTGTACGCTCAGTCAATCGACTCGACGAGTAATTATTTTGGGCCCAACTTCCTGCTTCAATAACAGATATTTTCAAATCGTGAGTGTTCCTAATTTTTTCACATTCTTTCTTCAGAGAGCAAGCTTTAAAAGCCATTCTTTCTTCAGAGAGCAAGCTTTAAAAGCTTTGGTGTCTAGTTTTCTTTAATAGGCTGAATCCATCAACACATTTATCCTCTCAGTCACAGAGAGTACAATGGCTGCCATCTTCCCTAGCCATACACATTTCCTGGTAAAAGATAGACTTTGCGAAACCGACAGGACGGTAACTGGTGCAACAAAACATTCATAGTACAGCTCCTGTTTATTTGTTGTTGTTGTTGTTGCTGCTGCTGCTGCTGCTGCTGCTGTTGTGGTGCTGGTGTTGCTGTTGTGGTCTGCAGTCCAAAGACTGATTTGGTGCAGCTCTGTTTGGTACTTAGACATATCACAACTATATTCGAGAAATCCACACATACACAAATCCGCCTTTGACAGTCACGTAACAAATACTGACATGACTTGCATCTGAGTCAACGCTTTATGATCAATCCACAGCCAGAGCCACAACCGAAATGCACTACTAATCCAAGCACCACCCACGGTGGAGCCCTAAGAGAGAAACCAAGCCGTTGTCGACAATCCATGCCTTGGTTGCTTAGCCGCGCTAGCATCTGTGTAGCGAGCTGACCGCCTGGCCATGGTAGGGTGCGCTATTTACACTCATTTCGGACCGCGGGGAGCGTGACAGCTGACGTGTCGCAGAGGTTATAGCAGTGTTTCCTTATGGAGCCTCCCGTGGTAGAACAATGATGAGTTTCGGTCGATCGATCGCTAAATATTTTGCGAATTGTGCTAGTCTAACACGGGGAAGCCTCTTCATCTCAACTGCAACCTACATCCACTTGAACCTGCTAATTAAACTCAAACCTTGGTCTTCCTCAACAATTTTTACCCCCACAATCCCACTATCACCAAATCAACCATTTGTTTATGACTCAGTGTATGTTTTATCAGCCTACCCTTTCTTTTCGTCAAACTGTACCGTAGCCCCTCAGACTCGCTTCAATTTTTTTTTTTTTTTTGAATCAGTCACCCAACTACCCTTCTAAACTTCTGAATTCTTCTGCAGCACCATATTCCATAGAGGCTATTCTCTTCTCGTCCATAGTTTTTATCATCCACGTTTAAGTTCCATATAAGGTTGCACTCGGGACACATACTTTCAGAAAAGACATTACACACACACACACACACACACACACACACACACACACACACACGCACACACACTCACTCACACTTACTCACTGGTCATACCGGACTCGAGAGTCCATTACCGCAGCAACGTATTTTCGCCATCTGTCCCTGTCTTGGGCTATTTCCTTCCATTCTCCTTCAATACGTAGGCTCCTCCAATCAGTCCTTCACTTTGTCCTCCCATCTACGCCTCGGTCTCCCCACAGGACGTTTTCCCTCTAAGTGCTCTACCAGTACTCTGCGCGCTGCCCTGCCCTCATCCATTCGAGCTACGTGACCCGCCCATCGCAGCCTACGTGATTTAATAATACTGATAATGTCAGAGCTTGAATAGAGTTCGTGAGCCTCTTCGTTAAGCAGTTTTCGCCACTCTCCGCTAATGTCATCCCTTTTTGCTCAGAAAATTTTCCTCAAAATTTTGATTTCAAATACTCGAAACGGCTTTTTATTTTGCACAGTGAGAGACCAAGTCTCACACCCATACAGCGTAACTGGTAGAATAATAGTTTTGTATATTCTAATCTTTAAATTCCTAGACAATATCCGTGATGAAAGTAATCTATTCAGTGAGAAATAGCACGCATTTCCCGCCCGTAATCTCTTCTTCAGTTCGGATTCAATTTCATTTCTCGAAGTGATGTCCACGCCTAGATACTTAAATGTGTTCACTTTTTCAAACTGCGTGCCTCCCCTGCTCTTAACATTTCCTAATCTACTGCTGTTGACATTCTAGTAGTAACCAGGTATTTAGTTTTGTCTTCACTTGTCCTTAGACCTACATCTTCACTAGCCTTGATTAATGCATTCGCATTTGCTTCTACAGATTCTTTCCTATCGCTAATGATGTTTAGATCATCTGCATACCTTAATATCTTAATATTTCCATTTAACTCCACACCCTCTGAATTATCTGCTGCCATTCGTACAATGCTAACATACTTGTTTGGTATTCCAAGTTCCAAAAGAATTCTGTACAATTTTGATTGCAATACTGAACCATATGCTTTTGTAAAATCTATGAAAAGATTATGAACTGGTTTATTGCATTCCCATTTCTTTTCCAAAATTTGACGCAGGGTGAATATTTGGTCTATAGTTGATCTGTTCCTCCGAAAGCCAGCCCGGTAATCCCCCACAATTTCATCTGCATATGGTGTAAGCCTGCTTAGCAGAATATTCGAGAAAATTTTGGAACATACTGGTAATAGCGATATCCCTCTATAATTACTACAATCCATTTTGTCATCCTTCTTAAAAATTGGGATCAGAATTGAATCCTGCCACTCTTCAGGTATCATTTCTGAGTTCCATACTTTAGTTATCACTTTGTGAACTACTTCCACCAATTTCTGTCCCCCATTTTTAACTAATTCTGCAGTTACGCAATGTGATCCTGGTGCTTTATGGTTTTTCAATTTGTTGATTGCATCTCTTACTTCCTTTAACGTTGGCTCCGGTATCTGCGGTTCTGCTGTACGTATATCGTACGCCTGCTCATTTCCTGCTTCCTGGTGTACATTTAATAGATGCTCAAAATACGCCCTCCATTTACTTAATATAGCACTGGGGTCTGTCAGTACTAGATAAAGTTCCCTAATTATAAAACTGAAATTTCTATCAAATGTTAACTTATTTCTCTGTTTCAGAAACTTTTCTTGTTATTGCCAGTCTGCATTTTATTTCCGTCTACTTCAGTAAGAGTCAGTTGTTTTATTACCCGAATGACAAAACTCATTGACCGTTTACAGTATCTCATTTGCTTATCTAATTCCCTCAGCATCAGCCAACAAAATTCGATTACATTCCATTATCATTGTTTTACTGCTGTTGGCGTTCAAGACACTATCCTTACCCCCTGAGTTATAATTACAATGCCATCAGAAAACCTTAACACTTTCATTTTTCGCCTGAACATCAGTTAGATTTGCCGTTTTTCCTTGTTTTACTACACTTTTTGCACTACGCATCGGCTGAATAACATGGTGGTCAAGTTACAACCATGTCCCACTGCCTTCTTTATTGACGCCCTTTCCCGTCATACGAAAATTCCATACAAATTCTTTCACAAAGTTTCACTATCTATATTTCATCCAATTCCAAAGAGCGCATTCCTGTCAACACTATCAAAACTTATTTTCTAAATCCACAAATGCCATAAATGTTGGTTTCTCTGTCTTTTTTTTTTTTTTTTTTTTTTTTTTTATAATGCACGCTCGCTTCAACGGGGCACATTCACGCACAGCACTTTCCTCGGGAACCATTCGTGCTCTGACAATCTTCACGGCACCAGTTGAGTGAATGCCTTAGCGCGAGGAATGTATCTGTGTTTTTGTGGAAGGGCCGGCCGCGGTGACCGTGCGGTTCTGGTTCAAATGGCTCTGAGCACTATGGGACTCAACTGCTGAGGTCATTAGTCCCCTAGAACTTAGAACTAGTTAAACCTAACTAACCTAAGGACATCACAAACATCCATGCCCGATGCAGGATTCGAACCTGCGACCGTAGCGGCCTTGCGGTTCCAGACTGCAGCGCCTTTAACCGCACGGCCACTTCGGCCGGCGGGAATCCAATATTCCGAGATCCACAATGTCAAGAGCTACCACGGACAATGCAGTGGCCTGTGGCTTTCACTTAACGACCGACAACAGCGGCGTTTGCGTAGAGTTGTCCGTGCTAACACACAAGCAACACTGCGTGGAATAACCGCAGAAGCCAATGTGGGAGTACGACAAACGTATCCGGTAGGACAGTGCGGTGAAATTGGCGTTAACGGTCTATGGCAGCACACCACCAACACGAGTGCCTTTGCTAACAGCACGACATCGCCTGTAGCGCCTCTCCTGGGCTCGTGACTATGCCGATTCGACCCTAGATGACTGGAAAACCGTGGCCTTGTCAGATGAGTCCCGATTTCAGTTAGTAAGAGATGATGGTAGGGTTCGAGTGTGGTTTAGACCCCACGAAGCTATGGACCCAAGTTGTCAACAAGGCACTGTGCAAGCTGCTGGTGGCTCCCTAGTGCTGTGGGCTGTGTTTACATGGAATGGACTGGGTCCTCTGGTCATCTAGGGACATCATGTTTCAATGACAATGCGCCATTTCTCTAGGCCACAATTTTTCGCAATTAATTTGAACAATATTCTGTATAATTCGAGTGAATGATATAGACACACAGAGGGCCAGTCATGAATCCCATAGAACATTTAAGGGACATAATTGAGAGGTCAGTTCGTGCACAAAAACCTGCACCGGCAACACGTTCTCACATATGTACGGCTATAGAAGCAGCATATTTCTGGAGGTGATTTTCAATGATCAAATGGCTCTGAGCATTATGGGACTTAACATCTGAGGTCATCAGTCCCCTAGAACTCAGAACTACTTAAGCCTAACTAACCTAAGGACATCAAACACATCCATGTTCGAGGCAGGATTCGAACCTGCGACCGTAGCAGTTGCGTGGTTCCGGACTGAAGTGCCTAGAACCGCTCGGCCACAGCGGCCAGCTTTCAATGATCTGTTGAGTCATGCCACGTCGAGTTGCTGCACTAAGTCGGGCAAAAGGAGGTCCGACATGACATTAGACGGCGTCTCAAGACTTCTGTCACCTTAGAGTATAGCCTGCAGCATTTCGTTTGTCTTTAATGACTGAAAAGACACATCTAGTCAAAACTACATCAACAATGGACCCCGTGCCTTAGATGTTAAACGTAAGCTTACGACTTGTGACATGCAAACACTCTATATCAAGCAAATGTTGAGCATTTCCCAAATTTGTAACTCTTTTGAATTGACTGTCTTCAGATTGCTTCACCTGCAGACATCGGTTCCTAACAAATACAGAGTTTCGCAAACAGGTCGCCTTGACAGATCGGCAGTACACACACATTTCCGTATATTCAAATCACTTTATTCGGTTTTCGCCCTTATAGTTTCGAAAATTCTCTCGTAAAATAAGCTGCATGGTCAGTATTGCTCCGCATGTGCGTGCAATTGTATGGAACCTTAGGTAAATTTCCATCACCCGTTCCATTCTTCCACAGATAATTCGTGTTAGAAGTAGCTATGACTGTTAAAAGTGTTGCTTTGGTTATATCTGCAACTGTCAGCACCGTCTTTTTTGGTGCTGGGCTTAATACATTCTTTTTAAAACCTAAGGTTCTTTCGCGTGTGTTATATATCCTGCAAACCAGCTGGCTCTTGTAAACCAAGTAAAAAAACACAGGTTGGGCGAAATAAGACTGGCCTGGAAAATACTATCAGACTGACTCGGGAGTGACCGTTGTTAGTGATCATCACAGGAAATGCTGGAAATGCCCATCGCTGTTGAAGTCGATGAAGCGCTGTGCCCGATTCACCAAACTGCGAGACACGTAGTAGCTCTGATGGATAGCAGTGATAGCGTTTTTAATTTTCTGTTGTAGCCTTTCCAGTCAGTGAGGGTTATTTGAGTACACTTGACGCTTCAACCCATATGCAAAAATCACAGCTTAAGAGATCAGGCGATCGACGTGGCCAGGAAATTGCACTGCCTCTGCCGATTGTCCTCTCCTCAGCGAACACCTCACGCACTCATGACAAGGTTGTCCCGGCGGTCTGCGCTGTTACTCCATTGCTTAGCACATAAATGAACGACAAAATAGGCCTGAAATAGACGCAGGACGCAGCAAGCAATGAACGTGACAGATATACCTCAGTGGAAGTTGGCGAAACTGACTCAACAAATAACACGACGACGATGACAACAATTGAACTACGTTGGCGGGTATCTAAAACTCATGTCTAACCTTTCCTATCATCTTTAAACTTCTTTCAGTTTCAACGATTTGCTAACAATATTATCTGACACCCTCCGTTTCAGTTAATTAATTAAAATTTTTTCTTTGGAACTCATTATTACTTCGACTTTTATTACTGAATACAATATTTGCTTGGAATAACGAATCAATTTACTTTATCACATAAAAAAGTGTAAAATGTACGACTAGTTTTAAAACCCTAGTAACAGGGCTCTAAATAACCAATAAATGAAGTGAGAATGAAAAAAAAGTTGCTCTGTCTTTCTGAAAATACCAATACAGTCGTTCATCTTGTGTGAGACGATCCACGTATGGTTCAACCGTTTCTGAACATACCACTTAGCATTAACAGTTTGGTGAAAAATCCTGTTACGATAGAGACACTACGCATTGCGCACCAAACACCAGTCTTGAGATTATGCAATGGCTTTTCAAAGTGCTGATGCTGATTTTCTTATGCATAATAGCGCATGCTCTGAGTGTTCCCATTCCCTTATAGCTTATAGGCATCATATGAAGAATAAAAACTGAGGATCCAGAAGTCCTTATTCCACTACAATCAGAAACCGTCGCCAGGACTCAACACGTGAATTCGTGTGGGAGTTTTAACTCATGCACAGCAGCATTTTCTGAGATGGGTACTTCTCCCGCTCATTAACAAGTTCCAGTTCCGTGCCATTTTACGAGGGCTATTCGGAAAGTGAGGAACGATCGGTCGCGAAATGAAAACCACTGTGAAAACCCGACGAGGCTTTTGACAGACGTTTTGGGCAGTGTCTCTAGTAAGACTGTTGATCGCATCAAGACGCTCTTTTCAGTTGTGAGCGCACTGTGAGCGAGTAAAGGTGCCTAGAACAACGATGTCTCCCGCCAAGTAGGAGGGCGCGCTGAGAGAATTAGAATGCAGCCCACCGAACACAACTGCCACGCACTTTCTTCCTCATGGCAATTCTCAGCCGCACTCTGCAGGGGCAGTGAAGATGCTCCTACTGTCTTTTCGATGGGAAGTGTTTGATCACCCACAACACATCCCTAATTGGTTCGTCCTGAATATCATCTCTGTTCACATGAAACGTTGGATACGAAGACAACACTTGGGCGCAGGCTATGCGCTATAGACCAGCGTACAGAATTATCGGAAAGCACAGGCGGCTGCCTTCTATGACGATGGTGTTGCAAATTTGGTATAACGCTCAGACAAATGTCGGAGTCGGAGCGGCGACTATGTAGAGAAGTATCTGGAAAGTGTAGCTAACTCCCGCAAATAAAACAGTTTTGATTTTCATTGTGGTTTCCATTTCGCGACCGATCGTTCCTTACTTTCCGAACAACCTCGTACTTAACCCACGCTGTGTGAAAGGCTTCAGGAGCGCAGGGAATATAAAATCCACACAACAGACTAACGGAATGTCTAAAGAGGCCCAGAAAGTTTACTTTCACAGTGTTGCACATGATGGAACATGTTCAGACAAGAACACCACGGAAAGCGTGCAACGCAGACTCTCTTCTTCCAGCTGTGATAAGCTACCTACGGTATGTGGCGGAGGGTACGTCTACCACTATCTGCCTCCTCCCCCTTTTCTGTTCCATTCGCGAATGACGGGTAGGACAAATGATTGACAGTAAAACTTACGTATGGGTTCTAATTTCTCTAATTTTCTCGTTGTGGTCTTTCCGCGAGACGTATTCTGGAGGAATTTATACAATAACAGGAAAAATCGCAACACCACGGAGGAGTCGTGCGACATAAAAGAAAGTTGGTAGGCGTGCCTCTACATCTGAAACATGATGTCTATTCAAATTTCAAGCCAGTCACATAAGATCAGGATTGCTTTAAATATACGGTGTAACGGTCGTGAGACTTAGTTATCTTTGATACTGGACGTGGTGCGTTGATGTCAGTCAAGAATGCCTTTCAAGGCGACAAAGACGCCATTATCAACACCTCAATGAATTTGAATGAGTCGTGTAATAGGGCTGCGAAAAGCTGGATGTTCCTTCTGCGATACTGCAAAAAGACTTTGCAGGAATGTAGCCGCTATACATAAAAGCTGGCAGCGGTGCTCACGAGAAAGTGCGGTCGCAAAAATACCGGGTTTCGGACGAAAACGCAGCACTGCCGAGAGAGAAAACCATCGTGTTCGGCGTACACCTCTGGCGCATCGTTATGTGACTGCAGCAGCAAGTTGAGCAGCAGCTAGCACATCAGTGACACAACAAACTGTTACACATCGGTTACCTCAAGGACATTTCCGAGACAGACGCCTTGTAGCGATAATTCCACTGACCCCAAATCAGCGCCATTTGCAACATCAGTGGTGTCAAGCTAGAGCTCATTGGAAGGCACGGTACAGGTCTCCAGTGGAACACATATGGGACATCCTCAGACTACAATGTCATCCACAAACAGTATTAACCGTCCCTGTACTGACCGACCAAGTGCAACAGGCATGAAACTCCGTCCCACGAACCGACATCTGGCACCTGTACAACATAATGCATGCACGTCTTTATGCTTCGCGTCAATATTCCTGTAGTTGCAACGGCTATTTATGTACCAGCATTTCACATTTTCAATGGTTTATCTCGTGCTTACATTAACCTGTCATCTTGCAGTGTTAATACTTAAATATGTTACCTAGACAAATATATTCCAGAAATTGGTGTTGCGATTTGTTTCCGTCAGTATATGTTCCGTGATTCTTCCCAAGAAGTAAGCTCTCGGAGTTTCAACAGTAAAGCTCTCCAAGATGGACAACGTCTCTTTTATAGCGTCTGCCACTGAAGTTTGTTGAGCATCTATGTGGAGCTCTCACGCCGACTAAACGATCCCGTGGCGAAACGTGCCGCTCTTCATTGGGTCTTGTGTATCTCTTCTACTAATAAGACGTGGTAATGTTTCCAGATTGACGAGCAATACTCACGAATGGGTGGAAACAGTGTTGTCTGGTGCGCGACAGGTGGCTCTACGCATTACATTACGTAGGTCTCACACTATTTAGCCCACGCGCTTGTATCTGCTACTTACACGGACAACAGCAATCGAGGATTTGCTAATAGTTCGAAGGAAAATCACAAACAAGGACGATAGCGCTGGCGATGTTGGTGCGTCACCGAGCGTACGGCACTGCTCGCCGTCGACCAATTGGAACGGCGCGCTGCACAAAAGTGGGCGGCATGGGATGGGCCGCCAGCCCTTAAGGGCTCAGCTCAGCCTAGGAGGAGAGTCGCTGACGCCGAAATGCGTCGAGGGTGTCGCCATTGTCACCGCCACAAAGCCTCCAGGCCCTCGAAGACTGCGGCCTGAGCCGTGTAGAGACAGGTCGCAAATTCTGGGACGTGTTTTCTCCATATAAACGTCTCTACTGTACTACAATAAATGCGACCAAGCGATCATGCAGTGTGAGAGTACACTCTCAAGTAACCTCATCATACTGAATGAATAATTTTGCAAATGAAGATTCTAGCCAAGTCCAAGTAAAACGGAGGTTACGGGATTGCATGTCCGTAATAAAGAGGCACACAGGAAGCTACTCATGTTTTTAATGGGGACGAAGTTTGCCGTAACTAGTTCCCTAAATATCTACACACAGCCTCCAACTGGACACTATCATTTAAACAACACTGCACAGAAGCGTCAAGGCAGCTTGGCTCAAGCGTAAATCTACTCCACAAACAACCTGAAAATAGCCAGGAAGCAAAGGCAGATACTGTAGTGACGCGTAGTGCGATATGGGAAAACAATATCAAGGAGATAACAAGTTTATTGAACAAAACGTTTGCTTCGATAGTACGGAAAAAGGCAAAGAATGTAATAACAAGAGTAACACAATAGGTACAAAGGTACTGGCACAGATACCGAAAACGGGTCACAATAAGGCCAGACTGACACTAACCGCCGATGTCACTTATCGGAGACTGAGGTCAGAAAGAAAACACTGGCGGGATGCTCCGTTCGAAACCACATATTACCTCGAGAAACGTCGGGAATCAGCACTTTCTGGGCGCTAAGTTCGAGGCCTGCAATTCTGAGTCCGAAGATGACGACTGTTCTGGGTTAGTTTCAAACAGATAGCACTAAGAGTTGCGGCCGAAAGCGAAACGTCGAATTCAGAATAACGTCACTAATGATGAACACAATGTTGTGCTCCAAAACCTGTCGTTCTTGGTATTAGCTGGCGTTAGTCTGGAAGAAGAAACGGAAATGACTTCTGACAGCGGTGTTTGTCCCTAACGTTGAAATTCGAGAGCAATTCTGTTTGATATGGTGTGTGGCATCCGTCGCTTGGACCAGGAGAGGCTCTCGAAGCTTGGCTGACTCGTGCTGTCCCAGCGTCGGCTTACATAGCTGCCTGCGGCAGAATACTGTGGGAACTATTTCCCAGTCAAGTGGAGCCCAGACGCCAGTAGGTTCCTTGTTGGTGGCGCCCTCTGCAGGACGCCGGCTTCGCCTCCTGGTTGCTGGTCTTTTATGGGTCATGTCGTACTTCTGATGTTGAGGCGTTCAGGGGCAGTGGTGGCTGCAGGGATGTTGGAGTTGCCCGAAGGGTTGCCGATCTATTAGGCGAGAGCCTCCGACACGGCAGATACACTACGCAATGCTGCAAGTTTACTTCTTTATACTCAGCTGTTGAATATTATATCCTGCATGGGAGAACAGCGCACATACTACTAAGGCACATGTACACATTAGTGAGGCCATGAGGACCACTTCTGGAAATGTCAAATACACTGCCACTCAGTGGTTGCCTGTACTATTCAATATTACTCCTCTAGTTTCCAGAAGAAACGCTATCAAAGTGCAAATATTTTAAGACGACTGGGTTCCACAGGGATTCACATTGACGTGGCGCTTCTCGGAATCTGCCAACTATGTGCGTGAAGTCACGCAAGCCACGTTGGGTTGATCTTCGGGTCACAGGCGTTTACGATGGCACCGAAAAGACGAAAGAATGCTTCAATGCCGCGTGGGATTAGCCGAGCGGTCTGATGCGCTGCAGTCATGGACTGTGCGGCTGGTCCCGGCGGAGGTTCGAGTCCTCCCTCGGGCATGGGTGTGTGTGTGTGTGTTTGTCCTTAGGATAATTTAGGTTAAGTAGTGTGTAAGCTTAGGGACTTTTGACCTTAGCAGTTAAGTCCCATAAGATTTCACACACATTTGAACATTTTTTTTTTTTAATGCTTCAATGATCATCCGCCGAGAAGGCCGACCACTTCAAAAACCAATCATCAAAAACCAATCATCAAAAACCAATCATGAAGATCATTGATCTTCCCTGCCGCGAATTCGAGAGAGACAAAGGGGAGGTAGCCAGATTTTGAAGAAGTGAGGACATTGCTAAAGTGCTGCGTGTGACTGGGTTGCAGAGTAGCAGACAATAAGACTTACTGCAGAGAACCACTCCATGCTTATATGGGAGATCTAAAAGACTTGCAAGAGATGACGCCGAGTGCTGGGATCTGGTTGTCAAACATAAATATTAACCTGTAAATTCATTATGTATGTCTACGTGTACTTTCTCTAATGTCATACAACAATAACGGTGATAATAACAATAATAATAATAATAATTATTATTATTATTACTGTCGACTATATAGGGCTAAAAAATTTTTCCAGATGATGGACGTGGAGGTGTCATTTTCTTTGCCTTAACCACTACAGCACTTCAACAGCATTTAAGCAGCCCCACAGTTACTGAGTACGTCAGCTTCAGAACATTAACAAAACCAAAACATCAGCCACAAGTCAGTGGTACAGTGTTTCAGAAGTCAAATGGATTGCATTGTGTCTGAAACTGCCCTCGCTTGGAACAGCAAGAATTCAAATACATTCTCCACTATCAGTCCCAAATAGACACACTCTCCAAAATCGAGCTCATCATATTAGTGCTAACTGAAGCTAGTTCTTGACTTTTCTTTATGTTCTTTTCCTTCAACATGCAGCAAACTGCTCCCGATATCTCCAATTCAACCATTGGTAGCATCATCTTCGCCATTACCATGCTACACCCATTCCACAGACACAGTTTCTCCGTACAAACATTATCTACAGCAATAATTCTTCTCAAGATTCAACCACTTCACTGCCCTTGTTCATTCTCGCTTTACTCTGTTGTGCAGAGGTGACTCACAACGACTATCTACCAGATGTCCCTAGCAAACGGTTCCCATTTCCAGAACGAAATGAATGTGTAGTATTAATACACAAGTCTGCATTTCGTTTCGTTAGACACGAATCAATATGAAAACCGTTTACAGGACTACGACAGGCGGAATCTACAAATAATAA
The DNA here is from genome assembly GCF_023898315.1 of Schistocerca nitens. Lineage (NCBI taxonomy): Eukaryota > Metazoa > Arthropoda > Insecta > Orthoptera > Acrididae > Schistocerca > Schistocerca nitens. The sequence continues at coordinate 501,454,054 of NC_064614.1, read as the reverse complement.
AATATGTAATTATGCTTTTATTTCCTTTTAAAGCTGTTTACGATGGACCGCCATTTCAAATAATAATAAACGACCTTTTGCAACCCTTTTCCGTGACTGAAAGAGTTACAGACCACATAAATTACTAAGCAGATGGAAAAATTATCGACATGTGAACACGTCTCTACATAACACCAGAAGTGTAAAACACACAACATATGACGTTAGACCCGAGTAGCCATTTAAATGATTGCAACTAACTTTACCGTATACTAGATTCAACATACTGGAAACAGCGAAGTCAGCAAGCTTCTAAGAATAATGTGAATGCTGCAGAGCTAGACAAGACTAAGGTGAAAAGCAAATTTCAATAGTAAAGATTCAGTGTTTGGCCTACACAGTTACTGTATTCGGACAACGTTTCTGTTAAACTACGTCTTACGATAACGTCGATAGCGGAATCATCAGGAACACACTACTAGCTTAGCTATACTACGGACATGAAGCAGTTAGGGTCGTCTCAAAGAGCTTGTCATATTATGGACGTACATCTGTGACACGAAGGTCTTTTCAGCTTTTGGAGATAGATTTTCAAAAAAACTTTGTGGTTTTTGTACAATTGCAATGGGTCTGTGGTTAGCCTGTACCAGGTTGGTTTCACTTTTACCGTTAGGTTCTTACATCACGTATAAACCATGATGAAGTCTTTAAACATTAATGAACACTTTTAGTTGGATCATGTCCGATATTTGGGACCCTATGTTAATTTTACACCGTGGTACATTGTGTTGCTTTTATGATTTGAAACGAAAGTTGCTTTTTTAGATGCTTATTGTTTTTACATATGATGACAATCATGTGTGCTGCGACTGTAAATCAGGTTTATTCTGTGTTTATGTTTTATACGCTTATAAATTTCTGGACTAGAGCAGAAAAAAATTGAGGTATTGACATACGTATGTGCTCTCTTGGTACTTCGTAGAATATTACCTTCAGTTACTTCAACTTATATATTTGAGTACCATAATTGCATGAGTTAGTTATTTTGTAGTTGTTCAATTTTCAAATACTGGCATTATGTTACTGTTCTTTAGTAAACAGGGCCTGAGGATAGCGGTAATGTGCCGCCAAAACTAGTCGTTTGTTAGAATAAGACATTCTGAAGTTGTAACTGTGGTGGTACTTTTTCGCATATTACTTGTCATATACTTTAAGGACTTGGTCTCACGCACAGTCGACCAGCATTGTTATAACACTAGCTATAATTCTGTCTAAGCATGTATCACCTTCACTGGCTTTGGGAGTCCCCGCAGTCGATGGACGGTATGAAACCGTGCCCCCACACCACTAACATGACGATCGAGACTGAAATACATAACACCTCCATTCATTTCCAATTAAAGGAACTGCGAGTCCAGCACGCTTTGGTGCTGCTACTCAACTACGCCAAGTTGCTAGTTGTGTTGCCACATAGCGTTCAGTCCTTGGGTATGCAAACCGTTGTACGGAAGATAGCTGAATGTATGAGTGTATGCCTCATCTCCACATGAATGACCACAGAAAAAGCAAGAGAGAGAAGTGTTCCCAGACACTAACTCTAGGGGCAGCAACTACTATACTATTTGCCGTATTGCTCCTAAAAAACCAACGTGCGTTCACCATAAGAATGGAATTGTACCTGGAAGCAGGGAACGAAAGTTACCCAAGAAGGCAATCCTCCAATCTGAGAAGAATCAATTCCGAAACTTGTGCACGAAGTGGAGCCTTTTCCGAGGGTGTACCGTCGTTATTTGAGTGATAGCCTCATTGATTCACAGAGCTCGGCGACGCATTTTTCGTGAAACTGTTGCTTTACTCGTGCCTTTTGTTTCCCCTGACTGATTTCGACCCCCAGCTGATAAAATGTAGCACGTTGAGAATTTTTAAGCAGCTTTTATAGTAGATGCTCATATCTTACATCAACATCCCGTCGAGCTAGGGTTCTCGATGATTTACTCACGACATTTCTGCCACCACAGCATCCCATAAACAGTTGACGAAGGCGCCGTTTCAAAGATACCGCAGTGAAACGAGAAATCCCCCCCCCCCCCCTTTTGCATAAGTGATATACCGCATCTTTTAACCATGACAGGAACGAATGACGTATGCAAATGGCCTACATAGAAGCAGATACAGTCACTCAATGCGGCAGCCAACGACATGGCACATATTTCACTGGCAATACGATGACGATCTCTGATACAGAAGATAGTAATGGTGATGTAATGCACAAGGCACTTCATAGTAAGTGTCTTTTTGACAAATTCAAAGAAACTTAGCTTGTGTAACAGGACAAAATGTGGCGCGTAATGATGGACTTACTGCCTTCCAAGCAACGCACGTACTATAGCAAACTGATAATGCGGTAATTCCGTCGAGAAGGACGAACAACGTACTACACAATCAATGGAGAGCTCATCCAAGCCATATTAGGATAACCCACATTCAGCAGACGAGATGTGCGAGACGCTGCGGCATGAGTCACACTTTGGAAATCTATTATCTGCTGACCTCTTTCATTTTTCTGTTACACAAGAACGCTACAAGCAAAAAGACGACAAAGAGCAAATTACAATATTGTAAAACACTTATCATGCGAGAGAGCAGTTAGGACAGCAGTCTATATAAGGAGGGGGTCAATACTCGTCGCCGTTAACTAAAGACAACAGAGTGATAGAGGATGGCCGTACGTAGTCAGCACCGGATGGAGAGGTACACTGACGCACACTAGGTCTTCACAGTTTTGTCTGGAACACACTGTCCCCCGCCCCTCTTCGCCACTCATATATCCCCAAAGGAACTCTGTCTGCCCGACTCGTCTGGTATTTGGCCGAAAAGGACTCAGTTCTACAATGAACAAGGTCTCAAACAGCCAGCCCTTTGTTTCAGGTTAGGGAATGAAAAATATTGGAGAAGGTAGTAATCATTCATATATGAAATACGTATAACTGGAAACTGGCGAATGTAGTTTTTTTTTCCAAAATGTTTAAAAGGAGCGGTATGGCCCTTGATCCATAAAATACATATTAAAGCTTATAAGAAAATCAATAACTCGTGAGTGGTGATCCCTAATATTTTCTCGGCGGGAGCGATACTTTACAGGTAGAGTTGTCATTAGTGAGTCAGTCACAAGTTGATCAAGTGGGACTTGACGTTTCCTACTATCCGTATGGAAATTAACCAACTCACATGAACAACACGGTACCTCCAAGCCCTTCAACCTTTCCCACGATTCGATTATACTGACTGTCTACTCTGTGAACATATGCCAACCATCATCTGGATCGGAAATGCCAATGATTGATATAAATTAAGAGAGGATAGGATGCTTGATTATTGTCCTGTACAACCTAAATGTAAGTGAGCTGTATACATCGTACATTTGCGTACGTAATAATGGTAGCTGGTAAGCGTAGAACTATGTCACTCAAAACGTAACGATAAAATGCATTTATATGACAAAGGTGACTGATAGTTTGTTGGGAACGGTGGTAGTACATCAAGGAAACAAGATTGGTTCAAATGGCTCTGAGCACTATGCGACTTAACTTCTGAGGTCATCAGTCGCCTAGAACTTAGAACTAATTAAACCTAACTAACCTAAGGACATCACACATATCCATGCCCGAGGCAGGATTCGAACCTGCGACCGTAGCGGTTGCTCGGCTCCAGACTGTAGCGCCTAGAACCGCACAGCCACTCAGGCCGGCCTCAAGGAAACAAGAATTCCTTTGTCAAGTTTCCCGTCAGCGTGCTGCTCGAATTCTTTGACTGGCGTTTTTTAAATGCTTTTGTAATATTTCGCTTTCACAAGTGGACGCTGTTTACAAAGAGCTGTCTTCCTCCGTCGCCACAGCGGAAATTTTCCAACATCCCACTCACATTTCTTCGGGTTTTACCTCTTAGGTCTACGGGTGACAAGGCCAATCCGGAATGAAGAAAAGCGCGACCATCGATTTTACTGGTAAAAGGAATGGAACGAAGCTATATCTGAGCACATTACCTTTCACTTAACGAGTTAATATGCAAATGTTCCTGCTCGTCTTTGTTTCAGACTGTAACATTAAGTTGCTGTAAAGTTGTTTCTCCGCAAAGTACTATAACCGACGCAAATAAAGTTATGGCTCATAAATTACTGGTTACCGTCAGACACCTACTGCGAATAATTTAACACACCATGGAATAGACTGCGCAAGAAAATTAAACGGTCATATTTTTGAAAAACCGTCATCTTCTACCACTGTAATGCAGAAGTTCGAAATTTGACTTGGAGGTGCCTATAAACTCCCTCTATAATGATGTAAAAGCCTGGCGCCTCGCGAAGTCACACTCGGGTCGGCGACGCTCCTAACAGTAAGGTATCGACACGTACAAGGAAAGGTCAGAGCTCAGAAGTTCATGTGAGTTGTAACGTGGGTTAACGATATCACATTGGCACCAAATTCTGCTCAACGGCACCGTGAACGCGACACACATGAGAAGGCAGTCACACCTCTCCTTACCCACGCGCAGCATTGAAATCGAGCGGTTTTCTTACGGGCTGCCGAGGAAAACATTTCGGGCACACCGTTACTAAGAAACGACACAAGGACTCAGGTGTCAATGGGTGAGAATAAAACCACTCCTGCCCTTGCGATGTTCATTTTCACACACTTCGCAGTCGGAAACGACAGTTTGCAGCGCGATGTGAAACAGGGTTACGTTTTTCATAATCTTTGATACTAATTACACACTCTGCACGATTCAGTCCATCTATACGGACATCACGCGGCTGTAACAACTTCGAACGCCATCTCACGTCTTTGGGTTGTCGTATAATGGTAATCTTTGCTCTGATGCACAGAGTGGACCCACTAGGGGCCGTCCAAAACCATTAGACGAAATCCCAGTGTGATCTAAAGCACAAAGGGGTGTTCCTGGTTTCTCAGCCCTCCTTTTTCCCGCTCTCCTGTGGCATGTTCACAGGAAGGGAGAGTGGGCGGGCGGTATTGCCATGTGCGCGAATAAAACGGCAAAGGGCACCTCTAAGACCCCATATCGGCAACACCCTCGCCCAGCGGCGCACCTTTGGCAGGCACTGTAAAAATGTCTCTGTGCAGACACACAAATCCACCGATCCCCATCCGCCGGCACGACAGGCAACCCTCTCGACAGTGACGCCTGCTGCCCGCATACGAAATCAGAGGAGTCCCGACGAATAACGACTTCTGATCACCGGACTGCGACCCAGTGCCCTGTGTTAAATGCTAAACATCTCTGCAGTCTCGTGGAATCAGGGTATTTCGGCACTAGTGGTGCTAATCCGTCTCTGTAAATCCCCGTTTACACTGAATCGAATACAAGTGAATGTGCAACAGCGAACGAGAATTCTCACTCGTGTCAACACTAGCCGTCAATGCACGAAGGGCGTGCGGTCGTGTGCAGTTCGCGTTCGCAGTTTTTCGCTAGTGTTCCGCTTGTTATCGGTTTTTCAGCGAACATTGAAAGAAAGTTGGCGCCCTCTCCGCTTCGGCGCTAGCAGTGCAGAAAAATTTCGTCTGCTGTCTTGTCTACTTTTGTTGTTGTTGACCAGAGTTGTGTGCTATGGAGGGGTCCGAAGGGAAAGCAATGATGCTGATGGCTATAAAACGTGCTCCTGGGATCCAAGAGGTTCACATAACCAATTCCGAAGAAAAAGAAATTGATTGGTAGAAAATTGCCAAAGGCCTCAAAGATCCTACAGGGGACTTGAGAAGGATGATAAATTGATTAGATGCCTGCATCAGGCGGAAAGGGAGTGAATAGTAACAAGCTTTGTAATATCTTTTCATTAAAAAACGAAAAGTAAATTAAGCTTCTTTGTAGGTAAAGAAGTGCGAATATGTATGTATTACGTCGATAAAAATTAATAATATATGAAAGGCCTGATCATTTTCATTGCTTACGTTCATGGCACCTGTTATTACGAGACTGATGTATCATTGGTATGTTGGAGATTTCTTTTAAGATAAATAATCGTGCTTTACTCGGAATCACGCTGTTGTCTAACAAACTGTATACAGCGTGATTAGAAACAGCGTGAAAAGTCTGGAAGGTTGTGCTGAGAAATAATTGCTAAGAAAAAAAAAATAGATACGATGCGCCATTTCCGAGTTACTTGGCACTGAAGTTAGCCAATCAGGTCGTTGCACGCGCAAATTCAAGCAGCCTGCCAGAAATAGTGTTCTTCGTTTCGCTTCATCAAATCGGACAAACGTACCTTTTGCTCAGCTACCTTTATATATACCTAAAAAGCCATATTTTAACTGGTGACGAACGTTTGAACAAGTGGTAACTAAAGTGCCCAAAGATGCCTGTGCATTGCTGCTTTTTACAGCGTGCAAGCGCTTGAGTTAATGTGCACAACGACCTGATTGATTAACTTCAATGCTAAATAATTCGAAAGCGGTGGAACGTAAAGAATTAACCGTTATTTCTCAGCATAACATCTCCTGCAACGCCCTTACAAGATTTTCAGACTGTCACTCTGAGGAGTGACATTATCTTCCTTACATGTTCTTTAGTAAAATCCTTGAAGTGTGTCGCATATGCCACTGCGTACATTATAAACAACCAGATATACAGTGACTACTGAAATGCGAAATAATGTCTAACGTAAATGTTTCTGGTTGAAAATAAACCGAATGTAACTGATAGCGTTTATTGAGGTTATGTTGGTCGCCGATAATTAGTTTCTGCTTTAAAATTTGCTCCTCAGTAGTAATGAGAAGCCACAAAAAAGTGTTACCCGGCATATGTGAAAAATTTTAGACTGACACTAAGGACAGCTGGAGCTTCAATTCTGTGTTAATTGTACAACGTCCACACATTTCACGTTTACGTACAAAGCAATACACCCAAATTCTTCCCTTCCTGAGCCAAGTCGCACGATTCTGTTTTCCATCGTGAATGTAATCCCCTGTACGACTTGTAACTTACGCAACTTCACCGCGACGGCGTTAATGCCAAAAAGCAATACACAGCATAAGCTTCGATCTTAGTTCCCTCGCGGTCTCTCCCGTTCGCTCCAGTGTAAACGCTTATTGCCAAGCACAAGTCAATAACAGAGCGCACTAGGAAGCGCCTGCGCATTTTTTTTTGCGAATGTGCATTCTCTTATGTTTGTTTCTGTGTAGAGGAATCTTAACAGGAACGTTAAGCTACTTAGCCTCCTTCCTATCTTCCTGCTATTCCAGTATAGTTGGATATACGTCTGTATTAAGTTTCGCGCCCTGCTTTCCATTCATCTCCATACTACGTGGTTAGAATACATACCGCACTGCTCTTGAATGTTTTAGTTCAACATATGACTGCCGTATTATAATGAACAGCTTCTGAATCACTACAAAATAGAATTTATAGATATGACGATAATATTTAAAGCCTCCAGATACTCTAAATCTGGAAGTACCAACCCAATAAAACTCACTGCATTTGAAACGTCACCTGCCTACTTGATATTAATTAATATCGTAAATGCTAGTTTTCTTAGGGACCGGTGAGTGGCGTGTCATTTTATCTTCTAATTTTAAATGCGCTTTAAGTCATGATAAATCTCCGGAGATTTTGGTCAGATTCACTCCAGCAGTTTTTCTAGTTGTTTGCCTTATTAAATACACTACTGGCCATTAAAATTGCTACACCAAGAAGAAAGAAGAAGATGATAAACGGGGATTCATTGGACAAATATATTATACTAGAACTGACATGTGATTACATTCTCACGCAATTTGGGTTCTTAGATCCTGAGAAATCAGTACCCAGAACAACCACCTCTGGCCGTAATAACGGCCTTGATACGCCTGCGCATTGAGTCAAACAGAGCTTGGATGGCGTGTACAGGTACAACTGCCCATGCAGCTTCAACACGATACCACAGTTCATCAAGAGTAGTGACTGGCGTATTGTGACGAGCCAGTTGCTCGGTCACCATTAACCAGACGTTTTCAATTGGTGAGAGATCTGGAGAATGTGCTGGCCAGGGCAGCAGTCGAACATTTTCTGTATCCGGAAAGGCCCGTACAGGACCTGCAACATGCGGTTTCGCAGGGATCGAATGAAGGGTAGAGCCACGGGTCGTAACACATCTGAAATGTAACGTCCACTGTTCAAAGTGCTGTCAATGCCAACAAGAGGTGACCGAGACGTGTAACCAATGGCACCCCATACCATCACGCCGGGTGATACGCCAGTATGGCGATGACGAATACACGCTTCCAATGTGCGTTCACCGGATGAGACCATCATGATGCTGGATTCATCCGAAAAAAAATGACGTTTTGCCATTCGTGCACCCAGGTTCGTCGTTGAGTACACCATCGCAGGCGCTCCTGTCTGTGATGCAGCGTCAAGGGTAACCGCAGCCATGATCTCCGAGCTGATAGTCCATGATCCTGCAAACGTCGTCGAACTGTTCGTGCAGATGGTTGTTGTCTTGCAAACGTCCGCATCTGTTGACTCAGGGATCGAGACGTGGCTGCACGATCCGTTACAGCCATGCGGATAAGATCCCTGTCATCTCGACTGCTGGTGATACGAGGCCGTTGGGACCCAGCACGGCGTTCCGTATTACCTCCTTGAACCCACCGATTCCATATTCTGCTAACAGTCATTGGATCTCGACCAACGCGAGCAGCAATGTCGCGATACGATAAACCGCAATCGCGATAGGCTACAATCCGACCTTTATCAAAGTCGGAAACGTGATGGTACGTATTTCTCCTCCTTACACGAGGCCTCACAACGTTTCACCAGGCAACGCCGGTCAACTGTTGTTTGTGTATGAGAAATCGGTTGGAAACTTTCCTCATGTCAGAACGTTGTAGGTGTCGTCACCGGTGCCAACCTTGTGTGAATGCTCTGAAAAGCTAATCATTTGCATATCAAAGCATCTTCTTCCTGTCGGTTAAATTTCGCGTCTGTAGCACGTCATCTTCGTGGTGTAGCAATTTTAATGGCCAGTAGTGCATATACGACATTCTCTTAAACACGGTACGCCTTAGACTTCACATGGGGTATATTGCTATCCACATGCAAAATGTAAACCATGAGTTATTCTGGTGCTATTTGTTGTCACAGGCTCCCACCCTGCAAGGATTCTTATCTAACAAGAACTAGTCATACGCATGGCATAAGTACCCACCTACACTGACAGTACCTTGAGCTCTGAATCGTATTCACAACCAGAAAAAAGTTAATAGCATAAACGAAGTCTAACAATCGTAAACATAGTATTTTCCAACATGGAACAAATAGTACCTCTGACACGTCCAGTACTGTCTGCGGCTGTTTGGTGGCCGCCTCAACAGCTGGTGATTTCCTCCTCTCGTCGAACATTCGCTACGGGTGCTCATTTTGTCGGTATTGTCAGCAAAGACCAACTGTTCGATGGGGTTCCATTAAGAGCCTGATATCTCTGACCGTACCTGCCATTATCTTGCAAGACGGGCAGTCGTTATTCTCCGACTAGAGATCTTTCTCTTGAGGAAATATTTCTGATCAGTGGCAGACAACACAACAAATCTACCTGAAAACGGAGAGAACTAATACTTCCCTGGGTCCCTTTTTCTCTGCGATGACTTTTTAAATTAGTCATGAGCATAGCAATCACAACGATTTAATCTCAGAGGAGAGACAATAAAATCACAGTTCAATTTTTTTACTTTGCTGAATCTGAAGTGTCTGTCAACAACCAGCGCAGTGATATTCTTTCCTTTAAACACTGCGCCCAGCAGTCGACGTAGTTTGCTAATCAGTTACTACTGGAGAGCAGCCAGCGCTCCGGCATATGAACACTAAACCCTCTGTCTCTGCCCATATCTCTGCTAACAAAACGGAAAAGTACGCACTGATAACTGCTCAAATACAACACCATTAAAATCAACGAACTTAAACAGTTGTGATTTGGATTAGACATAATTTCTACCACACAAGGCGATGCAATGTCAAAGAGCACAAGGCCATCGAAAACCTAAGTGCATTAATGAATATCAGCAGCACATATCACCAGGCTTTATATTTTTTCTTCTATTTAGTTAAACAGCTGTTCTTTCGTTACCATCTGAGTATCACACTGATATGTATTACTATCAACAAATAACTGCCACACATCTACAATGGTAAAGTGAAATATTTCTCGGCCTAGCAGGAAATGAAATTATATAGTGTGTTGTGTTGTGTGTGTGTGTGTGTGTGTGTGTGTGTGTGTGTGTGTGTGTGTGTAAAAATTTATTCGTTTTGAAAGATTTATTGCGGAACAAAATTCATCCGAGTCAGTGGATGCTTACAAAGGATCAGTCTTGTATTCATACGTTTGTCTTGAGTCTGATCCGCATGAGTGACGCCCGAAAAATCCATTAACAGGTGAAAACGTCAAAAACTGCAGATAACACAGCTGAATGAACGACGATTAAAGGCGTATAAACAGTAGAGGCCGCAGGTGTGTCAACAAAAAGAGAATGGTACATTTTACGTGAAGAATTAACAATTAGTAAGCTTGTTACAAGTTAGGTGCCGAATTTACTAGATGCTAACCGAAAGCAAATGTGAAAACGACTGTCTTAGTATTGTTTGGGCCGTTAAAAAGATCATGTGGATCCAGGCCAACTGGGTGTAAAAATACGCGAGAAGAGGCTTGGAATACGGACTAAAATAATCCGACAAATGCACCACCCCACGAAATTCCCCAGCAAAGTGAAAAAACGGGGAAATTCGAGGTCCGAATTGTTGGAATATCTACCAGATTTACAGTCACTCTAGACTTCCAACTTTCCCTGCACCTAAAAAAGTTCTTGGTTGGACAACGTTTTCTGTCTAATGTAGAAAACTTTTGGCCATGGTGGACGACAGTTTTGTATACAGTAACTACTCAGTGGACAAACAGTGGGCACTGGGAACTGAGTTCAAATGGAATCAGATCAAAAACGAGCTTCTTTGCACTAAAAAGGCAAGATATTTCGTGTGCAGAACGAGAAATTTTAATACTGTACAGTAATAATTGCTGAGTCCATGGTTCACTAGGAAAAGTTTGTTGTATCAGAAACCTTGTCATAAATGTAACAGGCCTAATGCTTACCAACTAGGCTGCAAGACAGTGGGTCGATTCATACAAACAATCCCTCCCTCTTAAAGACGAACATTAAGGGAGAGATTACATCATAAAGGCAGAATCTTCTCATTACGTAACATAAATTAGCAAACTCGTTTAAAGGAAAAGCAATGCCTCAGAATCAACGCTGGGGAGATTTCTGCGCTACGATGTGCATCAGATGTGGTATACGGGCGCAAGATGAGGACGAAGGAAAACAGGGCATCAGTGTACATGTAAAACCTGTACCTATCAACACGAATCCGTCTGGAAACGAAAGCTGAAGATCGTTCGCATATATAGGCAACTCACGCCCCTGCCTTATACACGACAGGACTCGTTTTGTGAATGAAAATCTCCAATAGCGACAAAATTAGGCTCATGTAGTGGATTGGTGGTTAGACTTCCTGTTCTGAAACCCACACAGCGTGGTCGGAACGGACTCGGAAGTTGTGTTTTCCTGTCACATAAGTCCCCACCTTTATGTCTATCCAAACTCAGAAAGAATGTAAAGCGACGAATGCGTTTCTCGGCAAATTTTGCTAATGAGTGACCTGTGTCAAATCTGATAAACACGCCAAAGTTTCCCACTGAAGCATCATTCTTAGTTTCATTCTGCTTTTGAATGTTGTGGTGCGATTAGCTATCGTGTATCGGTTTCTATAGCTCTCTCTCTCCTCATTATGTTTGAAGTTTCTTCAGTATCTGTAATACCGATTTTAATTTGCTTGTTTATAATAAACCCTCCATCTAAATTTACTTCCTACTCTATTTCTCCGTAATAAAACATGTGATCAGGGTTTAGTTCTACTTAGTCTTAATTTGCTGGCACGCTTCTGATAATTCTGCTGAAATCGATTTCATATAATTTAATTTTTCCTACAATTCAGTTACACTGTCTATGCATCGTAGAGTTCTGCAACTTATTCCTCTGGATAAAAAGTAGAAGTAGTATAGAAGTACACTGTCCAATCACATTAATGTGACCACCTGTCAAAAGCCTGAATAACCACCATTTGTAGTGCAGGCCACTGCGAGAGGTGCAGAAAGAATGTCAGTGAGGTTCTGAAAGGTACCGTCAGAGATGTGGAGCCGTGCTAACTCCAGCGCTAGGTTTCTAGGTTGAGGATCCATGTCGCTCATAGCCCGGTCGAGGTAGAAGTCCCACAGGTTCTCATTTCCGTTTAAATCCGGGTAATCTGATGGCCAGGGGCATGCGGCAAAATCATCCTGGTGCTCCTCGAGCCACATACGTACATTGCAAGCTGTATGACACGCTCCACTGTTCTCTTGGTAGATGCCATCGTACCGAGGGAAAACAAACTACATATAGGGGTGGACATGGTCTCCAAGAGTCCCCAAGAATAGATGCACTATGACTTCCAGAATGACAAGATACCCGGGGAATGCCACAAAAACGTTCCCCAGACCATAATGCTCTCTCCTGATTGTTGGATGTTAGTATTCACACGTTTCAGGCCGTACATGCCCACGGCTATCTGTCCGACGGAGCATAAAACGTGATCATCTAAAAACGTCAGCTATTGCCACTCAGTGGACATCTAGTTGCGGTATTGGCGTGCCAATTCCAGCCTTCGTCGCCGATGAAAGTCACCATGGGTGCACGAAGCAGGTGCCTACTGCAGAGACATAAACGTGGCAACGGTCGTTGAAGAGTCACTGTTGACAGTCCCTTGGTTCATCTGGGCGATCAGTTGCTCAACAGCTGCACGTCTATTCGCCAGTACCCATCTTCGCAGCCGTCATTTATCCCTGTCATCTATAGCCCGTTATGTACCACAGTTGCCTAGTCGTCGGTTTTGGATAGTGCCATTTTGCCATATATGATATACTTTAACCAAGGCGACACGCGAACAGTTTACCAACTAAGCCATTTCCAAAATGTTTCCACCATTGGCCTGAGACCCAATTATCATGCCATTTTGAACGACAGATAAATCGTTGAGTTTCCGCTTACGACAACGACTGCACTGTTTTACACGTCCGCCACGATACACTTTATATATTCTCGCCTACTAGTGCTGCCATTTGCCTTCCGTGAGTGGTTATTGCAGTCTGACGTCGAACATACGACTTTGACAAAGGGCAGACTGTTATGGCTCTGCTGTTTCGAGTGCTACGTTGTGACCATCGGTGGAAAGTGGTTGAAGGACGGTGAAACCCCAAGTAGGCGACAATCTGTTGGAAGTCATGCCTCACAACAGAAACTGGGCGTCCGAAGCTTGCAAACTTTGTACAGCAGGATACACGACGATCTGTGGCACATCTGACGACACAGTATAATGATGGTGGAGGAACTAGTGTTTCGGAGCACACCGTTTAGCGCAAACTGTTGAACATGTAGTTCCGCAGCATAGGACTCCTACGTTTTCTCATGCTGACCCAACGACACTGTCAACTACGATTGCAGTGAGCACGTGATCATCAATGATGGACCGGGTTTCAATGGAAACGTGTTGCCTCGTCGGATGATTACGTTTCTTCTTTTCACTAGGTCAATATGCTGTTACCCACGCGAACGGCTGACGAAACATGTGCCGCGCAGCGGACGCAGGCCGACGGGGGTGGTGGTGGTTAGTGTTTAACGTCCCGTCGACAACGAGGTCATTAGAGACGGAGCGCAAGCTCGGGTTAGGGAAGGATTGGGAAGGAAATCGGCCGTGCCCTTTCAAAGGAACCATCCCGGCATTTGCCTGAAACGATTTAGGGAAATCACGGAAAACCTAAATCAGGATGGCTGGAGACGGGATTGAACCGTCGTCCTCCCGAAGCCGACGGGGGCCGTGTTATGCTTTCTGGGGACATTCATCTGGTCTTCCATCGGATCTGTCGTAGTAAACGAAGCAACCATTGTTGACCATTTGCATCCCCTCATGCTTGGTGTCTTCTCCGACGTGCTACGGTCGCAGGTTCGAATCCTGCCTCGAGCATGGATGTGTGTGATGTCCTTAGGTTAGTTAGGTTTAAGTAGTTCTAAGTTCTAGGGGACTGATGACCACAGATGTTAAGTCCCATAGTGCTCAGAGCCATTCTCCGACGGCCTGCCATCTTCTACCAGGATAACTGACCGTGTCACACGCCATAATCGTTCTACAGTGGCTTGAAGATCATCATAATGAACTCACCTTTGTGTCTTGGTCACCAGATTCACCTGATGGAACATATCTGGGACGCCATCAGGCGCTAACCCTTCGCCCACAAGCCATAAAAGGCGCTGATGCCCCTAATGTTTAGCGCAAACAATTTTAAATCCATCCATCCACAACCATCAAGCCCCAATTTACGTGAATTACGTAGCATGCGCGTAGAGATCTGGTGCCACATACCTCTCGATATCTACCAAGGATCTGTTGAAAATGCTACGCACGATCATCGGTGTATTGCGTTCCACAGGTGGATCAACACTACTAAGCACATGGTCAGCTATATTGTTTGACCTCAGGCCACTCAAATGGTTGGTATCTTTACCGGTTTTTACTTATTGCCAAATCATCATCAGGCAACACGGAAGTGATCTGGGGCTGAAACACAATTTAAAAAATTCCAAGACGGACACTGTGTTTCACTACGGCAGTGTGCCTAATCTGTAGAAGTAGTTGGGTTTACAAGGTTTTCACTATTGTTTATTTAGACAAACACCGTCCAGCAACGTGCATATGAGAGCAGGTAAGTATTAGGCAACAGTAGGATCTTCAAAGCCCTACTTTTGGTGCACTTGCCTGCCAGGGCCAGAAAATGTTGGCGGGACACATGGAATAGAGGCAAACATCGTCAGATCTATGATTACTGTAGTATCAGCCAAGGTCTGTGTGCGTCTCAGTTTCAGAGCTGGAATCAACTCGACCAGCACGCGTGCTCATCGTGCGCCAGCAAAGCCCTCACCAGCTATGTATTGTGAACACTGATTCATCACACTTTCGGCAACATGGGTTGGTCAGTATCTGCACCCTACAAAAAGATTCATCAAAATGAGTTCCTTATGGGTACCTTCAGCTCCACAGAGTAAACTTTTGGATTGGACAATGGTGTCTGCCCCATAATCCACGTTTAAGAAGTTATCAATGTCTCCTTCAGCCCCCCCCCCCTCTTTCCCTCACCCATCCACGCCTACCTCCCACCCCCCCTCCATTTCTCAGAAATCATGTTTTTGGCCGTACTACATAACTCGTTAGAATATACATTGAGGTGACAAAAGTCATCGGCTAGCAATATGCACATATACGAGGTGCATTCAACTTCTAAGGCCTCCGATTTTTTTTCTCCGGACTAGAAAGAGATAGAAACATGCACATTGTTTTAAAATGAGGCCGCGTTCATTGTCAATACGTCCCAGAGATGGCAGCACCGTACGGCAGATAGAATTTTACCGCCAGCGGCGAGAATGAGAACTGTTTTAAATACTTAAAATGGCGACATTTTCCTTACTTGAATAGCGTGCAATCATTCGTTTTCTGAATTTGCGTGGTGTGAAACCAATTGAAATTCATCGACAGTTGAAGGAGACATGTGGTGATAGAGTTATGGTTGTGTCGAAAGTGCATTCGTGGGTGCGACAGTTTAATGAAGGCAGAACATCATGTGACAACAAACCGAAACAACCTCGGGCTCGCACAAGCCGGTCTGATGACATGATCGAGAAATTGGAGAGAATTGTTTTGGGGGATCGCTGAATGACTGTTGAAAGATCGCCTCCAGAGTTGGCATTTCTGTGGGTTCTGTGCACACAATCCTGCATGACGACCTGAAAATACGAAAAGTGTCATCCAGGTGGGTGCCACGAATGCTAGCGGACGACCACATGGCTGCCCATGTGGCATGTTGCCAAGTAATGTTGACGCACAACGACAGCATGAATGGGACTTTCTTTTCGTCGGTTGTGACAATGGATGAGACGTGGATGCCATTTTTCAATCCAGAAACAAAGCGCCAGTCAGCTCAATGGAAGCACACAGATTCACCACCACCAAAAAAATTTCGATAAAACCGCCAGTGCTGAAAAAATGATGGTGTCCATGTTCTGGGACAGCGAGGGCGTAATCCTTACCCATTGCGTTCCAAAAGGCACTACGGTAACAGGTGAATCTTACGAAAATGTTTTGAAGAACAAATTCCTTCCTGCACTGCAACAAAAACGTCCGGGAAGGGCTGCACGTGTGCTGTTTCACCAAGACAACGCACACGCACATCGAGCTAACGTTACGCAACAGTTTCTTCGTGATAACAACATTGAAGTGATTCCTCATGCTCCCTACTTACCTGACCTGGCTCCTAGTGACTTTTGGCTTTTTCCAACAATGAAAGACACTCTCCGTGGCCGCACATTCACCAGCCGTGCTGTTATTGCCTCAGCGATTTTCCAGTGGGCAAAACAGACTCCTAAAGAAGCCTTCGCCGCTGCCATGGAATTATGGCGTCAGCATTGTGAAAAATGTGTACGTCTGCAGGGCGATTACGTCGAGAAGTAACGCCAGTTTCATCGATTTTGGGTGAGTAGTTAATTAGAAAAAAAATCGGAGGCCTTAGAACTTGAATGCACCTCGTACAGATAGCGACATTATCGCGTACATAAGGTATAAAAGGGCAGTGCATTGGCAGAGCTGCATTTGTACTGAGGTGATATATGTGAAAAGGTTTCCGAGGTGATTATGGCGGCAAGAACGGGAATTAACAGGCTTTGAACGCGGAACGGCAGCTGGAGCTAGACGCATTGATCATTACATTTAGGAAATCGTTAGGGAATTCAGTGTTCCTAGATCTACAGTTACAAGAGTGTGCCGAGAATACCAGATTTCGGGCATTACCTCTCACCATGGACAATGCAGTGACCAACGGCATCCATATAACGAGCAAGAGCAGTGGCGTCTGCGTAGAGTTTTCACTGCTAACCGGCAAGTAACACTGCGGGAAATAATCGCAGAAATCAATGTGGGACATACGATGAATGTAGCTGTTAGGACAGTTTGGCGAAACTTTGCATCAATGGGCCTTGGCAGCAGACGACGACGCTTTCGCCTTTGTTAACGGCCGACATCGCCTGCAGCGCCCCTCCTGGGCTCTTGAGCACATTGGTTGAACCCTAGATGACTGAAAAACCGTGGCATGGTCGATGAGTCCCTATTTCAGATGTCAACAAGGCACTGTGCAAGCTGCTGGTGGCTCCATAAGGGCGTGGAGTAGACTGGATCGTCTGGTCCAACGTAACCGATCGTTGATTGAAGACTGCTATGTTCGGCTACCTAGAGACCATTGCAACCATTCATGGACTTCATGTTCCCACACAACGATGGAATTTTTATGGATGACAGTGCGCCATGTCAGTGGACCACAATTGTTCGCGATTGGTCTGAAGAACATTCTGGACAATTCGAGAGAATGATTTGACCACGCTGATCGCCCGACATGAATCCCTTCGAATATTTATGGGACATAAGACCCTGCACCGGCAAGATTTTCGCAGTTATGAACAGCTATACAGGCATCATGGCTCAATATTTCTGCATGGCACTTCAACATCTTGTTGATGTCTGTGCCACGTCGAGTTGCTGCACTACACTGGCCAAATAGAGGTCCGATACGGTATTAGGAGGAATCCCATGACTTTTTTCACCTCAGTGTATCATAGACCAGAATGTTGTCAACATACTTTGCAGCAACTTTTAGTTTTGCTTTTGGTATTACCCTCTTTCTACAGGTTATTAAGAAGTTTTGGCTCTCATTCTTCTCGAACTATTTAATCATTAGTTGTACCTACGACAGTATCGTTATCTTTTTTTCACTATGACACGACGGACTGTTATATTTTTATACACTCCAGTCGGCAGTCCTTGCAATACTTAAACGCACATATCAACTCTTTGACATTTCACGTGCCACCTGCACATCTTCGAAGATGATTTTCTACGATTTTGCCAATAGCGGTGGCAGGTAGCACAGAGCGCCCAAGTCTGTTCGTTGTGTTGTCAATGTGCTGTTCAGTTTACGTTCGTTTGTGGCGCGCCTAAGTGTACGAAGGTAAATGCTGCCACTGTAGAGTGTAAATGCAGTAAATACAGGGTGACAGCTTCTGAAATATATGAAAAACACGTAAATTAGTTACAAACTACGGCGTGCACACACTTTATTCAACATGTAAACGTCACTACAGATATTCGGATTTAGGTTACGACATGTTCGATATGCCTGCCACCCTTGGCGATGATGTGGCGCAGACATTTAGTGAAATTCTGCATGACCCGCTGAAGTGTCGGAACACAGATTCTGTCGATGATCCATTGAACGGCTGTTTTCAGCTCAGCAATGGTTTTGGGGTTATTGCTGTACACCTTGTCTTTAATATAGCCCCCACAAAAAGGAGTCGCACGAGTTCAGATCCGGAGAATATGGTGGCCAATCGAGGCACATGGAAGTGGCCACTGGGATATCCAGTGCTAGAATGCGGTCCCATAAGTGCTCCTCCATGACATCAAACGCTCTCCTACTTCGACGGGGTCGAGCTCCGTCTTGCATGAACCACATCTAGTCGAAATCATGGTCACTTTGGATAATGGGGATGAAATCATTTTCCAAAACCTCCACGTACCGTTCGGCAGTCACCGTTGCATCGCAGAATATCACACCTGATATTCCTTGACTGGACATTGCACACCACACAGTTGCCCGTTGAATGCGAAATGCGGATTCTCAGTCCCCGAAAATGCGCCAATTTTGCTTACTGCCGAACCCATCCAAATGAATGTGGGCTTCGTCGCTAAACCAAACCATACAATTCCCATATTGCGCCGCGGCAAACCGTGGAGTTTGAACTCAAACCGTTCAGAAGTCATCACGACTTTATTTTATATTCTTCAATAACTGTTACCCTGCATATTCAGTCAAATAGTAATGACAGAATGTGAAAAGAAGCGTTCGTCAGCAACAAAAATACGATGATTTTCGTGCATGCATGTTAGGAAAATTTAGAGCACACTTAGAAGAGGGAGTAAGAAAAGTAGTTCAATCTATTTACAATTTACAAATCAAATTTAAATGGGACACTTTCAGTTAAACGTATATATTGTGTTTTGAGTCACTTTACCCTCACTGATGGAGATCAGTCACTGCCAATACGAGGTCTCTTACAATGAGAAGTCGTCGTCCGCTGGAGATTACACGTATCTCTTAGGTATATTTACGAGGGCATGCTTAAAAGTAATGCTTCCGAATTTTTTACATGACAATTCTTTAAGCTTCTTAAATAAAACACATTTCATTAAGATGCTACCTCTTTATTCTTCATGCTTACGTATTTATTTCTCATCATAGTCACCTCGGCGGCGAACACGTTTCCCCCAACGAGAGACCAGTTTGTTGGTACAGTCAGTTTAGAATGTTTGACGTCGTTGACGGATCTATAACCTCACTAATGTTTCCACCGCTCCATCACTAACAATGTGAGATTCTCCAAGGTGTTCTTTAACTTTTAGGAACAGATGAAACTCGGATGGGGAGGATGCTCGACGACTGTGAACCCAAGGCGTCGGAGTGTTTCAGCATTCATGTGTGGTCTGGAACTGTCTTGCTGAAGGAGAGTGTACTCCATGTGTGGACGATATGTTCGAATTCGTGCTTTACTTTTCTAACAGTTTTCTCACCCACCGAAATACTTACATTACACATCGCCATGTTTACATGGTACGATTCGGAGCCCTCTAGCGGCAGAGGGTTGCAGCCTGCGTAAGCGAAGCAGGAAACCCGACCGAGTAATGTGCGTGACATTTAACACCTCAAACGATATCAGTAGTATTGCTTTTCAGCACGCCCTCGTATTTGTGCGCTCTCTGGTACAGCGGTGGTTATAATTACAGTGCAGCTGCTGATAGAGGTCCAGTGTGAGCTGTAATTATCGTATGACATTGAAAGTTGCTAAATATGCTAACGTGTTAATGCAGAACCAATTTACACTAAAAAAATTAGTTCTAATTTTGGCCAACAAGTGCAAATCTGGCGGAATACAACGAGGTTAGTAAAATCAACATTATGCCTACCTCACTTGTTTAACCTTTTCTGTGCACGTCACTTTCCTGACCCACTACATAGGGAAACATTTCCATACATCTTTCTTCAGAGCGCCAGATTTGCACCTGGTGGCCAAAATAGGAACTAAGTTTTTGAAGCGTAAATGGCTTCCGCGTTAACGCATTATGAACAAGTTTCGCTGGCATAAGATAATTACAGCCCACACCGGACCTCTGTGAGTAACTGCACTTTAATTATAACAACACAGTTTGAGAAGAATGAAAGGAACCCACTTGTGTTAACATCAGCTTAATGAAGTTGAAGACGGTTCAAAATATTACCACAGCAAGGCGATGTTCGAAATGCAAATGACTGTGAAAATCCTGACAATGATTTGCAACGCTCGTACGCTTGTATGCCGTAACGCGAAAAGATGTACAGTATAAAATTTCCGATATTTCATGAAATCAAATAGGAAAACGGACGCGAGTGGATGACGAGAAAGGAGAAGCCGAAGCGTTGGAAACAGCATTCGATCCCACTAATCAAATCAGACGCGATCTCTGACCTATTCCCGCTGACCCTTCACATAAATTTGGCGTCCGACATGTTTACACGCATTAAGGAATATTAGTGGCATCCATCGAATGTGTCTCGCACCAAACAGTCGTGCTGTTTCGGTCACTGTACCGAATTTCACAACCCGGAATGACGACCACAGAGGACAGATAACAGACACAATGGCTGTGCGTGCTCGTAGACATTTCATCACAGTAGCAGGGAGAGTGAGAGGTGTGCTGTAGCCGCTAAGTAAACCATTTTTCCTGAACTGACGATAAATACTCATATTAATACAAGGCCCTTGTGAAACTACAAACGACGGAAAAGTATTATATATTAGGATCACCAAGAATCCATGCTACATCAGTTTATTTCTCTGTCTTCGTAATCACCATAAAAGTGAAGCTCTAGGGGGTTAAAAGTGCCCAGTGCTTGTGTTGTAATGAGAATACCAGTCCAGGCGTCTCGGTCACTAACGCTCGTCCGGTTAAGTGACGATGAAAAAAATTACAGCGCTCTTCAGCAATCTTCAAAAATAGTCGCCGATAAGTTTCTTTTACTGAATGTTATAATCGAGTTCCAAACAATGTACAAAGATTTTGCGTATTTCCCAGAAAATAATAGCAACGATTAAATAAAATTGAGAACACAGTAGAGAAATTAACATTCTAAGAGAAAATGTTTAAAACAACGTCATATAGCTCAACTCAAAGTTAAATATCAGCAAACAGATCATTGTACGTAAATCCCAATATCTGATCGGTACACTTGTTGCAACCTTTGCAAAAATTCCAACTTGGTTATTCGAAAACAGTGGAGATAACGAGGGCCTGCGATGAGTCAGCTATGCAGAAGAACCCGCAACAAAGTTCTACGTTATCCAAACGTCAACTGAAATAAAAGTACAGACACCGAAAGATTTTTGACACTGACAAACTTTGCACTGTCGCCAGCCATAGGAAAATTCTTAACAACAGGTGACTCTAGATGATAAACACAGTGAGAGGAAACCTTCATACTGCTTGCCTGTTAAACAGTAAATATCGCAATCAAGCGGTTAACCAGAACTCGTAGTGAATGATGATGTGTCCGTTTCATGGGGTGACTCTTACACAATTTTGGTAAACAGTTTTCCCATATTTCAGTCCCCATTGCCGCTGTAAATCTACCGGTAAGTTCAAAAATGGCTCTGAGCACTATGGGACTTAACATCTTAGGTCAACAGTCCCCTGGGACTTAGAACTACTTAAACCTAACTAACCTAAGGACATCACACACATCCATGCCCGAGGCAGGATTCGAACCTGCGACAGGAGCAGTCCCGCGGCTCCGGACTGAAGCGCCTAGAACCGCACGGCCACCGCGGCCGGCCACCGGTAAGTTGGCATAATGTTCTTGAGGGCACGAGAGTAGAGGCATCTGACCATATTCATTACTCGCGAAAATAATCATCAATGTCACTTCTTTCATATCTGAGTCTGAATGTACATTGTCTGTTGAACACGACGGCACGCAACATAAAACGTAAGCTTCTCTTAAATTGTATTACCATCCAGATATATCAATTACGCTTAAATATGTTAAAAATAAAAGTAGACGCGACAACCTTCAGCTGTAGAATCGGATGAAGATAATGAAAATTTGTGCAGGACCGGGACTCGAACCCGGATTTCCCGCTTATCGCGAGAGGTCGACACTGCATCGTAATTCGACACTGCAATATCGCACTTATCCGCCGACACCGGCCAAATGACTTTCAAATGGCTCTGAGCACTATGGGACTTACCATCTAAGGTCATCAGTCCCCTAGAACTTAGAACTACTTAAACCTAAGTAACCTAAGAACATCAAACACGTCCATGTCCGAGGCAGGATTCGAACCTGCGACCGTAGCAGCAGCGCGGTTCCAGACTGAAGCACCTAGAACCCCTCGGCCACTCCGGCCGGCTGACTTTCAAGTAATATGTCTTGCCTATACGGGAATATACGCAATGGATGCAGATGATGAACGGGTATTCATTGGACAAATGTATCACACTAGAACTGACATGTGATTACATTTTCACGCAATTTGGGTGCATAGATCCTGAGAAATCAGTACCCAGAACAACCACGTCTGGCCGTAATAACGGCCTTGATACGCCTGGGCATTGAGTCAAACAGAGCTTGGATGTCGTGTACAGGTACAGCTGCCCATGCAGCTTCGACACGATACCACAGTTCATCAAGAGTAGAGACTGGCGTATTGTGACGAGCCAGTTGCGCGGGCACCATTGACCAGACGTTTTCAGTTGGTGAGGGATCTGGAGAATGTGCTGGCCAGGGCAGCAGTCGAACATTTTCTCTATCCACGAAGGCCCGTATAGGACCTGCAACATGCGGTCGTGCATTATCCTGCTGAAATGTAGGGTTTCCCAGGGATCGCATGAAGGGTAGAGCCACGGGTCGTAACACATCTGAAATGTAACGTCCACTGTTGAAAGTGCTGTCAATGTGAACAAGAGATGACCGAGACGTGTAACCAATGGCACCCCATACCATCACGCCGGGTGATACGCCAGTATGGCGATGACGAATACACGCTTCCAATGTGCGTTCACCGCGATGTCGCCAAACACGGATGCGACCATCATGATGCTGTAGACAGAACCTGGATTCATCCGAAAAAATGACGTTTTGCCATTCGTGCATCCAGGTTCGTCGTTGAGAACACCATTGCAGGCGCTCCAGTCTGTGAAGCAGCGTCAAGGGTAACCGCAGCCATGGTCTCCGAACTGATAGTCCATGCTACTGCAAATGACGTCGAATTGTTCGTGCAGATGGTTGTTGTCTTGCAAACGTTGACTCAGGGATCGAGACTTGGCTGCACGATCCGCTACAGCCATGCAGATAAGATGCCTGTCATCTCGACTGCTAGAGATACGAGGCCGTTGGGATCCAGCATGGCGTTCCGTATTACCCTCCTGAACCCACCGATTCCATATTCTGCTAACAGTCATCGGATCTCGACCAACGCGAGCAGCAGTGTCGCGATAAGATAAACCGCAATCCGACCTTTATCAAAATCGGAAACGTGATGGTACGCATTTCTCCTCCTTACACGAGGCATCGCGACAACGTTTCACCAGGTAACGCCGGTCAAGTGCCGTTTGTGTATGAGAAATCGGATGGAAACTTTCCTCATAACAGCACGTTGTAGGTGTCGCCACCGGCCCCAACCTTGTGTGAATGCTCTGAAAAGCTAGTCATTTGCATATCACAGCATCATCTTCCTCTCTGTTAAATTTCGCATCTGTAGCACGTCATCTCCGTGGTGTAGCAATATTTGTGGCCAGTAATGTAATAGGGAGTTATTTGTGACTGCGGAAGCACACTGTGCTTGTGCTATGTGGGGCGTGACAGTATTTGGGGGACACTGTGCAGCGTGTGACATCACGCGGGCGGAAAAAAGTGTCCCTGTAAGGAGAAGAGCAGCAGAAGCGGCGGCGGCGGCGGCGGCGCGTCATCCGCAGCGACGGCGACCTCTGCCCGCGGTCACGGCCGCACCGCAACGCTTGCAGCGCGCTCTCAGTAAAGAAAGCATCCCAGCGTTCTCATGAAATGATTCAGGCCACGTACGGAATGCTGCACTCGAGTGTCGGAACGGGGATCTCAACGAGACTTATCGTACTAGTTTGGAAGTTTATCCTGTTTACTCTATGAATATAAGTATTGACAAATACACTCCTGGAAATTGAAATAAGAACACCGTGAATTCATTGTCCCAGGAAGGGGAAACTTTATTGACACACTCCTGGGGTCAGATACATCACATGATCACACTGACAGAACCACAGGCACATAGACACAGGCAACAGAGCATGCACAATGTCGGCACTAGTACAGTGTATATCCACCTTTCGCAGCAATGCAGGCTGCTATTCTCCCATGGAGACGATCGTAGAAATGCTGGATGTAGTCCTGTGGAACGGCTTGCCATGCCATTTCCACCTGGCGCCTCAGTTGGACCAGCGTTCGTGCTGGACGTGCAGACCGCGTGAGACGACGCTTCATCCAGTCCCAAACATGCTCAATGGGGCACAGATCCGGAGATCTTGCTGGCCAGGGTAGTTGACTTACACCTTCTAGAGCACGTTGGGTGGCATGGGATACATGCGGACGTGCATTGTCCTGTTGGAACAGCAAGTTCCCTTGCCGGTCTAGGAATGGTAGAACGATGAGTTCGATGACGGTTTGAATGTACCGTGCACTATTCAGTGTCCCCTCGATGATCACCAGTGGTGTACGGCCAGTGTAGGAGATCGCTCCCCACACCATGATGCCGGGTGTTGGCCCTGTGTGCCTCGGTCGTATGCAGTCCTGATTGTGGCGCTCACCTGCACGGCGCCAAACACGCATACGACCATCATTGGCACCAAGGCAGAAGCGACTCTCATCGCTGAAGACGACACGTCTCCATTCGTCCCTCCATTCACGCCTGTCGCGACACCACTGGAGGCGGGCTGCACGATGTTGGGGCGTGAGCGGAAGATGGCCTAACGGTGTGCAGGACCGTAGCCCAGCTTCATGGAGACGGTTGCAAATGGTCCTCGCCGATACCCCAGGAGCAACAGTGTCCCTAATTTGCTGGGAAGTGGCGGTGCGGTCCCCTACGGCACTGCGTAGGATCCTACGGTCTTGGCGTGCATCCGTGCGTCGCTGCGGTCCGGTCCCAGGTCGACGGGCACGTGCACCTTCCGCCGACCACTGGCGACAACATCGATGTACTGTGGAGACCTCACGCCCCACGTGTTGAGCAATTTGGCGGTATGTCCACCCGGCCTCCCGCATGCCCACTATACGCCCTCGCTCAAAGTCCGTCAACTGCACATACGGTTCACGTCCACGCTGTCGCGTCATGCTACCAGTGTTAAAGACTGCGATGGAGCTCCGTATGCCACGGCAAACTGGCTGACACTGACGGCAGCGGTGCACAAATGCTGCGCAGCTAGCGCCATTCGACGGCCAACACCGCGGTTCCTGGTGTGTCCGCTGTGCCGTGCGTGTGATCATTGCTTGTACAGCCCTCTCGCAGTGTCCGGAGCAAGTATGGTGGGTCTGACACACCGGTGTCAATGTGTTCTTTTTTCCATTTCCAGGAGTGTATATAGGGTGTTAGGGGTATAAATGTAGATATTTTTATTGGTGACTACGTACAGCGTACTCGATAACAATAAATCGGTATTTATTTGCAGACTAATAATTATAGCTATCCGGTGTACCATGTTTTTAGATTGGTTAGTACTTCCAAGAAAGTGTGGCAAGAGCAAGCCATTAAAACTTATTTTTACAAGGGTAACAGGTCAGGTGGTGAAGTGTGGATCGCGTGAACGCAAAACGGTTAATCTATACTTATAGGCGTAGTCCACTTAGTGGCGCAGTTACGACCGTGCAGAAAACATCATCAGGTAGTTAATTATCTGACGTGTTTGCGGGAAAATTGTTAGATTCAGAGAAAAAAAACTAACACGTTGAAGTGGGCACATATAAAAGTACCAGTGATCAAAATTTCGCAACTTATACCCATAAAACCCTGTGTGTAATACATATGAAAGGAATAACTCTGTACCACACGAACAGCCTGCCTTCCAAATGAGGTGCGCCGGTACGAGACTCGCCACAGCAATCCTTTTCATCACAACTTCCGCCAAATGTGAAAAAAAAATTCATATTGTTTTCTAGCGCTTCTCTAGTTACCTTTTACGTAAGTACAACCAAAAGTAGCATGATAATAGTGAAATTTCGGATGACTCTTCATACAGAAGATTTTCAGTGTTGACCTGCAATCATGTATCGTCTACAGCTCTTGAAAGAAAAGAAATCTTCGTGGTACAGAGGCTCATAACTGTCACGTGTACAGTGCCGAAACAGTGGCTCCCATTGTAATGTGACACCATGTAACTTGACAGGCTTTCTTTCTGTTTAGTTTCTTTATCTCTCTCTGCTCAAAGTCCAATCCACATCACTAAGGAGGCTTGTGATCTGTCCTCCTTTTTCAGCGGGGGAAAGGGGGGAGAGGAAGCGAATGCCTAGTTTCTCCAATGCACCTTCGTTCGTTAACCACTGAAGTACCAGTGGTTTCTGCGTGAGATCACCAGTTTATTACTTTTTTCAAAAAATTACCCTTGTCTTTAACACGAAACCATCAATGATACTGCAAGATTGAGACATCTTGTGGTACACGGATGTACTTCTACGAATGTAGTGCATAACGTTTAAAGCTGGAGATGGTGCTACGTGATGGCAGAAGATTGCGACATGCGTTTTTTTCAATGATGTCCATATTGGGGAGAGAGGGTATATATAATGTTATTGTCATGGAAATCTGAATTTGGACTACGGTTTTTATGAATGGTTCCGAAATGAAATCACAGGAGCAGTATGTTGTTTTGATAGAAAATTTATTTTTTGCATGTTATTTAGAATTTACTTTAGGCTTTATGAGTTCATGGAAGTTTCGAGACGTGAGATAGTGTCTACACAAAAAACGGCTTTGCTTTCAAATATAATACATGAAATGAGATGTGGATGAAAACTGTATGTCCTAGTGGTTCTGAAGTGAAGCGACCTTCTTAAAACAATCGACTGTTTACTTATTGCCAGGTTCTTCTTGCATTCGTTGCTTACTATGATAATAAAAATTAATTTTATGAAAAATTTTATAAATATATATTTTTTTCATAGTATCGGGACTCAAAAAAGTTAAACCTAGGATCCAGGCACGATTGTGAACATAGATTTACGGTGCATATGTTTCTCCAACAGGTTCTTCGTGGTGGCCTGATTGTATTAAAGACTGCACTAAAATGTCTATCTTATGACACACCTAAATATTTCACAGCGTACTGATCTCCCTTACAAAGATGATTTGACGCGCGACGAATGTCCAAGGTAGTTCCTTTGCTCTAGAACACTACTGCAACTACTAGCGCTCTCGGTTCCACTACTGTGATTAGTATAACAATCTGGACACACAATGATGGTGGTGCAACGGTAGTGGTTATTTGTATCCCTTTCGGCAGCCAACAGCTTACGTACGTAAACATTTCTTATCCTCCTCCTCCTCCTCCTCATCATCATCATCATCAATCACCATCATCATCAATCACCATCATCATCATCACTATTATGATGAACAATTATTTACGTCATGACAAACAGCGTCACCCTACTTGTATGAGCGGTCCCAATCTGAACACAGCCCAATCTCGCCACTTTTCATGAATGATGATGGAATGATAAGGAAAACATAAATACCCAGTCCCTGGGCAGAGAAAATCCCCAACCCGGCCGGGAATCGAACCCGGGACCCCGTGATCCAGAGGTAGCAACACTAGCCACTAGACCACGAGCTGCGGCCGCGCACCTTAAGGTCGCTGTGAAATTGTTCTTTTTTTTCTATAAGGCTTAACCTATTTGCTTGTAATTTCCATCCGACCAGAGTGGCCGAGCGGTTCTAGGCGCTACAGTCTGGAACCGCGCGACCGCTACGGTCGCAGGTTCCAATCCTGCCTCGAGCATGGATGTGTTCAAAAATGGTTCAAATGGCTCTGAGCACTATGGGACTCAACTGCTGAGGTCATTAGTCCCCTAGAACTTAGAACTAGTTAAACCTAACTAACCTAAGGACATCACAAACATCCATGCCCGAGGCAGGATTCGAACCTGCGACCGTAGCGGTCTTGCGGTTCCAGACTGCAGCGCCTTTAACCGCACGGCCACTTCGGCCGGCGCATGGATGTGTGTGATGACCTTAGGTTAGTTAGGTTTAAGTAGTTCTAAGTTCTAGGGGACTGATGATCTCAGATGTCAAGTCCCATAGTGCTCAGAGCCATTTGAACCGTTTTTTGTAATTTCCAGTTTTCTTTTTAACACAGTATTTGCCCTCTCAAGATGCCGAAGTACCTGCATCTTTTCTGAACCCTACAATGTAACTGGCACTGCAGAATTTATCTTATTCATCTTGGCGTTGTTTCGTATACTGCACTTAAAGAGTCAGATTCTTACAGCTAAAACTAAGCAGTGGTCAGAATCCTATTTTAGGGAGAATATGCAACGCGGATCTGTGATGGAAAAATGCTAATGCGAAAACTGTTTGCTTAACACAACCTTCTGGAGTGGGAATTGCCTATAGTGGTAATAGCAGGAGCGGGGGATTTAAACTGCAGTTTTATTTTTGAAGTCAGAGCTTGATACCGCAACGCACTAATGTAAAAGCAGAGGTATACAACGAGACTATGACAGCTTATCTACCTCAGATTTACAGTTTGGAAGTGAAGATTCCATGTTAAAAGCAACTTCTGACACTGCTACGTTTGAAGAGATGTGAGGTGGTGTTGATTTCGCGGCAAGTACCGTAGCTGTCATGAAATAGCATGCTAAAGGTCACTGAATATAAATTATGTCATGTATCGGAATAATCATTTCGACCACAAATTCCCATATTCTATGTACAGGCTCGTGGAAGCACAGAGCTCATCCTTACTAAGATAACAGTATCCACTAATCGTGAATTCAATGCACTCTGCTTGACAGCAAATGTTGTTCTGATGTACATAATACTAAACAGCAAAACTATTCAGTCAGAATTTTACATCCTGTACGAATATTACATCAGTTATCAGGATGATATTCAATCGTGTTATATTGGCCTCATCTTAATCAGCTGAAAGTAAAGGAGTCCATTGTCAGTGATTGTGACAGTAGCTCATCAGAAGATTCAAACCGTATCTTATTTCTTGCGTTAAGAATCGGCCAGGCGCAGAAAAATTATATGTCAACTTTAATATTGTATTTTAGCAGGTTCACGATACGAGATGTAAAACCTGTTTTGATACTCACAATGGTGTAACACTGCATGTACAATAAAGCTCAAAGTAGATTGTACCTGATCTTGTAGGTAGATAGGCGAGTTTATCTGTACGCGGAATCAAAGCTAAGCGGCTGTTGAGACCGAAGACCGCCTGACCTCTCCGCGGTTGTGTGTATTGACTGCTAAGTGCAGGTAAGCAAGGACTTTAGCATTAAATAGTGTTTCCAGGGAATTCGTAAGTATTTAGAATGTGAAGACTTTAACAAACCTAACCAAAGATTATTCAGTAGGTTTCAAACAAGCTGTTTTAATAGCACTGACTCAAGGCGCAACTCAGTCCTTCACTGCGAAGGTGTTTGGAATCTCACACCACCTCGTGAGAGTGGCCCCAGTTTCAGAAACGAAGGGGAACGATACAAGAACGCGTGAGAAAAATGAACCTTAATTCTTTCTATACGACCTCTGATTTGTCTTATTTCATTATGACTATCATTTCTCCCTATGTAGTTTGGTGACAGATGTTTTCACTTTCAGAGGAGGAAGTTGGTGATTGAAATTTCGTGAAAAGATTTTGGCACCCCAACTCGCTAATCATATCCGTGACACACTCTAACCTATTTGTCAGAAATACAAAACGAGCATCCTTCCATGAACTTTTTCGATATCTTTCGTCAATCCTATGTGGTAAGGATCCCACACCTCCCAGCAATACTCTACCAGAGGACAAACAAGCGTACCGTAGGCAGTCTTCTTAGCAGACCTGTTGCATCTTCTAAGTATTTTGCCAATAAAACGCGGTCTTTGGTTCGTCTTCCTCGCAACTTATTCATGTGATAGTTCCAATTTAAGTTGTTTGTAATTGTAATTCCTACGTATTTACTTCCACTGACTACTTTTAAATTTGTGTGATTCATCGTGTAATCGAAATTTAACGGATTTCTTTTTGTACTCATAAGGATTACCTCGCACTTCCTGTTTTCAGCGATAATTGCCACTTTTCGCACCATGTACAATAGTCTGTCATTTTGAAATTGGTTTTGGTTGGTTGGTTGGTTGACTGTGTGGGGGAAGGAAGGGTGGGGGGTGGGGGTGGGGGGGGGGGGGAGTGTAAAGGACCAAACAATAAGGTAACCAGTCCCTCGAGCCAAGAGGGGTGCATCCGGAAGTAGAGACGACCACCGAAAAGGTTTTCTGATCTAGTCGGAAGATTCCTAGCAGTAAAAGCGAGAAGGCTATAAATGTGATAGACATCTTTTGTGCAATTGGTTTTGATTTTCTGATACCAATACTAGACGGTAAATGACAGCATCATCTGCAAACAATCTAAGAGGACTGCAGAGATTGTCTCCTAAATCGTTTATATAGATTAGAAACAGCTGAGGGGCAATAACACTTCCTTGGGAAACGTCAGATATCACTTCTGTTTTACTCGAAGATTTTCCATCGATTAGTATGTACTGTGGACTTTCTGAAAGGAAATCACGAATCCAACCACACAACTGGACCGATACTCCACAGGCACAACTTTGATTAGAAGTGCCTTGCGATCAACGCTGTCTTCAGCCTCCTGGAAATCTTAGACATATGGAAACAGTTTGAGATCCTCTGTCGATAGCAATTACTATTATCATCTTACTATAATTATAATAGAACATTTGTACACCAAATCTTTTTCACAGCACTGTTAGTCTGAAATACGTATGTTTTGGAGCTATGTTGTTATGCGGCTTGTATTCGTTTCCGATTATAATTTGACTGGTACGACATATTATACTTTACATTTTCCTTACAAAAAAATTACGTCTTGCGTTCCACAATTAGTTCACTGCAATACTGTAAGTGGCTAAAAGCTAAATAAATAAATGCGAAATGCATTCTGCAGTTGTCTACCTCAGAGGTAGATACCAGTTTGTTGCTGATTAGGTTAGCGACCACTGCTTCGTTCGCACAGACTCTAAAGTCTACACCGAATTTTCGTTTTTCTATAGCCGAATTTTTATGTTGTTCACAAATTGCAACACTTTCTAAAATTTTCACGTCAATTAAAGCCATGGGAGCATCGTCATTTCCTACTGTACGTCTCACCAAAAAGCGATTCTGGTAGCTGGCTCTGAGCACTATGGGACTCAGCTGCTGACGTCATTAGTCCCCTAGAACTTAGAACTAGTTAAACCTAACTAACCTAAGGACATCACAAACATCCATGCCCGAGGCAGGATTCGAACCTGCGACCGTAGCGGTCTTGCGGTTCCAGACTGCAGCGCCTTTAACCGCACGGCCACTTCGGCCGGCTCTGGAGCTGGAGTCAAGGTTTTTGTTGATTACGCCTTTTGCGTTCTTGTGGAGACATTTCTACGAAAACTTTCACCCACTAACACACATTTCTTTACATCTAACCGAGAAATGGAATACCAGTCTTCATAGATTTAGCTTCAAAAATGCTTGCGTAAAGAAAGATTTCGGTAAAAACTTTCATCCCCACAGTGCTCGAATTTCCAAAAACAGTGACGAAAGTATTTTTTTTATTTCTAACTGAGAAGCCAAATTCAAATTTTCATAGGTTTAGCTTTAAAAATACTTTCAAAAAACATTTTATCCCCCATTTCGACCCCTAAGGGGTTGGGTTTCCAAAAAACAATGAAACACGTATTCTTTTATTTGTAACTGGGATATCAAATACCAAATTTCATAAATGTAGCTTTAAAAATGCTTTAGTAGTTCCTTAATAACGATTTATTTTCACCCAATATTTTAGCCCCATAGCGGTTACATTTCCAAAAATGATAAAACACGTATTTCTTTATCTTTGACCGAGGAATCAAAGACCAATTTCCGTAGGTCTAGCTTCAAAATTGCTTTCATAGCGATATTTTTCAAAATAACTTCCATCTCTTATTTCACTCCCTTAGGGGTGGAATTTCGAAAAATCGGTTCATAAAGAACACCTACAGTATAAGATCGGCACCCTCTCAGAATTTCAAGTTTCTATCTTAAGCAGTTTGCGCTGGGCGATGATAAGTCAATCAGGTAGGACATTATATATATATGCTGTACAACGCTAAAAAACAACTGGGTGAAAAATAACGGTAGGACGCTGGTGGCGTCTGATAATCGTTGAACTGTAAAGGACATAACTAAGCGTGCCTTACTGCACGGTTCCCCGCAGCTCTGAGAAGACGAGAAACTGGGTAAGCGGACTCGTGAGCTCACTCTGTAGCACATGACGCATTGCCTGGGTGTGCGCGCATCTCCCTGCTTTCCAGCAGCGGAAGTGTACCGTGTGTTGCTTGCCACAAATGACGAAATGTTAACTTCATACGATAATGACTGGTGCACTGTACGTTTTATACCCAGAAAAATAGTGGACGCTGAAAAGTTGAGTGTTGCCTTTTTCATTATTCGTTCCGAATTTTTTCTGTGGTATTAAATATTACTGGTGAAGCAGTATTTTTACGGGTCGTTAAAGCTGAATATGTTCGAAAGCGCCGTTCGTCTCCTACTGTACTCTTTGGACAACGGTACAACGTTGCACCTGTCTAGACTGAGGAACGCAAATTTCTTCTATGACGTTACTGTTGCCGGAAATTTTACAACCAAATACCATATTTGAAATGTGTGAATTCGGTGTACGATAAATTCGTACTTGGGACGAAAACATCCACACAAATTAGCACGAGGAGAGTGAGGAACATAAATTCGCTTTTATGACCGAATGGATCTACGGCTACGAAATGATCATTGACTTAGTGCCACTTTTAGATGAAAGGCCGGAGAAAGTTAGCTTCCAGAAAACTGTTGCCTGGGCACGCACAAATAAAACATAAATCGGGCGGACAAGAGTAATGACTGTTCTCATTTACGTAAAAAAAGAGCTCCTCGTCCAGATCTTGAAGGTCCAAGGAATGTCGACCGGCCGCTATGTTATCCACTGCCTTGCAGTGCTATGCGGATGCAGTATGGAGGAGTATGTGGTCAGCACACCGCTCTCCCGTCCGTGATGGAGACTTCCCAAACCTTGGACCCATACTTCTCATTCAAGCAGCTCCTCAGTTGACATCACGAGGCTGAGTGCACCCCGTACCAATCTTCCCACAGAGGAAAGGTCCTTGGCAGTACCGCTAACCGAACCCAGGACCTCTGCAAGACAGCCATCTACGCTCATCACTCAGCTACGGAGACGGACCTCTTATTTGCATAAGCTACCTGATAATGTTCAACTGGCTTTGTTCTTAATGCGACCTGCTTGGGGATCAAATTGTATGATGTCCAGTCCCTGTGTGGTTGTTGTTGTTGTGGTCTTCAGTCCTGAGACTGGTTTGATGCAGCTCTCCATGTTACTCTATCCTGTGCAAGCTTCTTCATCTCCCAGTACCTACTGCAACCTACATCCTTCTGAATCTGCTTAGTGTATTGATCTCTTGGTCTCCCTCTACGATTTTTACCCTCCACGCTGCCCTCCAATGCTAAATTTGTGATCCCTTGATGCCTCAAAACATGTCCTACCAACCGATCCCTTCTTCTAGTCAAGTTGTGCCACAAACTTCTCTTCTCCACAATCCTATTCAATACCTCCTCATTAGTTACGTGATCTACCCACCTTATCTTCAGCATTCTTCTGTAGCACCACATTTCGAGAGCTTCTGTTCTCTTCTTGTCCAAACTAGTTATCGTCCATGTTTCACTTCCATACATGGCTACACTCCATACATATACTTTCAGAAACGACTCCCTGACACTTAAATCTATACTCGATGTTAACAAATTTCTCTTCTTCAGAAACGCTTTCCTTGCCATTGCCAGTCTACATTTTATATCCGCTCTACTTCGACCATCATCAGGTATTTTGCTCTCCAAATAGCAAAACTCCTTTACTACTTTAAGTGTCCCATTTCCTAATCTAACTCCCTCAGCATCCCCGACTTAATTCGACTAGATTCCATTATCCTCGTTTTGCTTTTGTTGATGTTCATCTTATATCCTCATTTCAAGACACTGTCCATTCCGTTCAACTGCTCTTCCAAGTCCTTTGCTGTCTTTGACAGAATTACAATGTCATCGGCGAACCTCAAAGTTTTTACTTCTTCTCCATGAATTTTAATACCTACTCCGAATTTTTCTTTTGTTTCCTTTACTGCTTGCTCAATATACAGATTGAATAACATCGGGGAGAGGCTACAACCCTGTCTCACTCCTTTCCCAACCACTGCTTCCCTTTCATGCCCCTCGACTCTTATAACTGCCATCTGGTTTCTGTACAAATTGTAAATAGCCTTTCGCTCCCTGTATTTTACCCCTGCCACCTTCAGAATTTGAAAGAGAGTATTCCAGTTAACGTTGTCAAAAGCTTTCTCTAAGCCTACAAATGCTAGAAACGTAGGTTTGCCTTTTCTTAATCTTTCTTCTAAGATAAGTCGTAAGGTTAGTATTGCCTCACGTGTTCCAACATTTCTACGGAATCCAAACTGATCTTCCCCGAGGTCCGCTTCTACTAGTTTTTCCATTCGTCTGTAAAGAATTCGCGTTAGTATTTTGCAGCTGTGACTTATTAAACTGATAGTTCGGTAATTTTCACATCTGTCAACACCTGCTTTCTTTGGGATTGGAATTATTATATTCTTCTTGAAGTCTGTGGGTATTTCGCCTGTCTCATACATCTTGCTCACCATATGGTAGAGTTTTGTCATGACTGGCTCTCCCAAGGCCATCAGTAGTTCTAATGGAATGTTGTCTACTCCCGGGGCCTTGTTTCGACTCAGGTCTTTCAGTGCTCTGTCAAACTCTTCACGCAGTATCTTATCTCCCATTTCATCTTCATCTACATCCTCTTCCATTTCCATAATATTGTCCTCAAGTACATCGTCCTTGTATAAATCCTCTATATACTCCTTCCACCTTTCTGCCTTCCCTTCTTTGCTTAGAACTGGGTTGCCATCTGAGCTCTTGATATTCATACAAGTGGTTCTCTTCTCTCCAAAGGTCTCTTTAATTTTCCTATAGGCAGTATCTATCTTACCCCTAGTGAGACAAGCCTCTACATCCTTACATTTGTCCTCTAGCCATCCCTGCTTAGCCGTTTTGTACTTCCTGTCGATCTCATTTTTGAGACGTTTGTATTCCTTTTTACCTGCTTCATTTACTGCATTTTTATATTTTCTCCTTTCCCTGTGTGGTATCTGCAGCCAATACTGGAGTTACTTTAATTGTTGCCTCTACTGCATGTAAACGAATGTTACGTGGATCAAAGTCCGTGGAGAGTAAGCGCTATTCTCATTAAAAATGTCAGCAACAGAACGGAATGCTTTCCTCATACCAGCCTGCACTTTGAAAAATTAAGTTCCTTCAGACGTTATAAAGAATCCAGTCATTCAAATACAACTTGTGCTTCGGTTGCTAGATACATGGTACCAAAGAGACCCGCAATTTGATAAGGGAATAATTAGTTTGAATTGCGTATACCGAAGAATATGTACAGAAAACATACGACATATTTCACACTGCATCTTGGTAAAGTCCGGTAGTGCAACATACCGCATAAAACCCATTTCAAAACAATTTCTACGTACTATCACCGACTGACACCCTTACTCTGTCAATCAATCAATGTGTCTGACTAGCTAGGAATAGCTTGTGAGTTGTTCATTTTCATGTCATGTATCCTAAAGCCATGATATGCAAAATGAAGTCGATTCTTTCTGCGTACAATTCCCTTTTTCCGTCTCTCGCCGTATAACATTTTCCTCGTTTCGAAGCGGTACCGAAATGAGGGAAAAAGTCATAGAATCTACAAAAATATTCCGTTTACAACGCTGATGAGGATTCTGTTTTATTCATGCGGTGTGTATATGATCAGTTATTTCCTCTCTTCTTCGGAGACTTTATAGGTGGATACAATAACATATCAAAATATCAAAGTAATCAGGATCGAAACATCGACAGAATGGTTCTTTCGTTCTGACAAGCGAAGACATTCATAACACTGATTGAGGCACGCACTCTTGAAGGTTATGTCTACGTCAGCAAGTACATTATATAGTCTTAAATTTCCGATTAGTTTGGTTTTGAAATGATTTTTCTGAATGACGACCTGGGAAGCCTTTCTGTGTTTCCTTCACATACTGCATCCTGGTCTCCGAGTCTCACGATTAGAAATCTCATTTACCGCCTTTCTTCTGTCTGTTCATTTCTAGCAACAGAGATTAAGATAGCATTAGGATCTTAAATCTTGTGGTTTTTCATTTGCTACCACATTTACCCCAATTGATCTACTTCGATATTCAACCACCTACGTGGTCGACTTCTCAGCCTCAATACAAGAAATTTTCAAAGGTTCCCCATTCTGGCCATAAGGAAGATGACAAGTGATACTGACAATCGTTCGGTTACGATGAATGCATAAAAAGTGTTCACCCCCTTACCAGAATGTGATGCAAGTAGGAAGTATCGCTTTATGACAATAGAATCTAGAAGTATACCCTCTCTCTTCTGCTCATTAAGGAGCAATAAAGAAGATATACGAAAATAAAGGAAAATTGAGTTTCATTAACAACACAATGAAACGGAAACCAGATTATTATGGCACCTACTTTGACATAAGGGCATCATAGAGATCTTTAGTGTAAGATGTATACTGGGAGGCATGTCACTCATACCTGAACGAGGAATGAACTACAGCCGCTGGAATTCAATAGTAAAGATGTCAAGGGTCGGAGAAGAGCGGCTACTTCAGCAAGGTTCTAACTTAGATGACGACGAAAACAATGACAATGATAATGATAATGGTGGTGGCAGTGGTGATGGTGATGCCAGTGTTGGTGGTAAAGGTAGGATGAATCTATAGGTCTATATCCACGACGCCGGGCTGCTGTACAACTTTGGAACATGTTTTATGCTCGCTTATTATGCCATTTCTGCAGACCAAAGATCTTTGTAGGAACCAACATACAGTAGGTTTCGAAAACGACGATCGTGTGAAACCCAGCTCGTTCTGTTCGTCCACGAGACACAGATAGCTGCACTGTTCTCTGACTTCCGAAACGCTTCCGATACAGTTCCGCACACGTTCGCCTAATGAACAAAATTCTAGCATGTGGAATATCAGACCGACTGTGTGACTGGACTGAAGAGTTCCTAGCAAACAGAACACAGTATGTCATTCTGAACAGAGTGAAGTCTTCGGAGTCAGTAGTAACTTCGTGGGTGCTCCAGGTGACTGTTACAGGATCGTTACTTTTCACAATACATGACCTAGTGGATAACGTCGGAAGTTCCATGAGGCTTTTCGCGCATGATGCGATTGTATACGGGGAAGTTGCAACGCTAGAAAACTGTAGCGAAAAGCTGGGAGACCCGCAGAGGATCAACTCCTGTACAGGAAGTGACAACTGACGCTCAGCATAAAAAAAAAATGTTACGTTTAGCGAATACATTGACAGAAAGATCCTTTATTGTACGATTTCACGACTGCAAAACGATCATTCGAAGCAGTTACTTCCATAAAATACATTATACGTGGACAGCGATTTGAGATTGAACGATCACATAAAACTTATCGCAAGTAAGTAGGTTCCGGACTGAGATTCAATGTGAAAGAATCCTCACGAAATGAAGGGCATCAACAAAGGAAGTAGCTTACAATACTAAATTTCTACAAATACCATAATATTGCTCGTCAGTATGGGATCGGTACCAGATGGAGGAAATAGAGCAGATCCAAAGGAGAGCAGCACGTCTCGTTGCAGGTTCAGTTAGTAAGCGCAAAAGTATCACAGAGGTGTTCAGTCAGATCTAGTGGCAGACGCTGCAAGAGAAGCGTTCTGCATCACGTTCTAGTCTATGTTAAAGTTAGGATAGCGCACATTCCTAGAAAAGTCGACCAACATATTGCTTCATCCTATGTATATCTGGCAAAAATACCATGTAGATAAAATCAGAGAGATTCGAGCCCACACGGGGCTCACCTGCAAATGTTCTTCCCCCCCAAACCATGCGCGTCTTGAACAGGAAAATGGAGAAGTGATGCTGGTACATAAAGTAACCTCCGCCACACATCGTAAAGTGGCTTGAGGAGTGCAGATATAGATGCAGATGTAAAACCGATGATGATGCCGATTATGATCATGGAAATTATGATAAATGGAAATGTCGTGTGGCTAGGGCCTCACGTCGGTTAGGCCGTTCGCCGGGTGCAAGTCTTTCGAGTTGACGCCACTTCGGCGACTTGCGTGTCGATGGGGATGAAATGATGATGATAAGGACAACACAACACCCAGTCCCTGAGCGGAAAAAATCTCCGACCCAGCCGGGAATCGAACCCGGGCCGTTACGTATGACATTCCGTCGCGCTGACCACTCAGCTACCAGGGGCGGACGAAATTATGATTATGATGGTAAAGTTGACGAATCTTTCGTCTTTATAGTGTTTGCCAAAGATTTCGTAGCCACACATTCGTATTTAGCTCAGTGCGAGAAGACGCAAAGATAGTTACAACAGAAAGTTAGTTAAAAGGCACTTATGTCCGTGTATTTGTGCGCCACAGATTGCCCATCTCCTTATTGAGCAGTCTCAGTATCTGACTACAAAATACAGGTATAGTGAAGGAACTAGCACAGAGTACGGTGACGCTCGTGAAGAAATCCGAATAACCCGGTCGAATAAAAGAAGCGTTTCAGCTTCCACAGAAGGAAAGGAAAATTAGGGTTTAATGCCGAGTCGATGATGGTGTTATTAGAGACGAAGTGCAAACTATGGACGGACAAGGAAAAAAAATTGGCTGCGCGCTTTTAAAGGAATCGTCATTTGTCTCAAGAGATCACGGGAAACGGTGAAACATCTAAATCAAAGAAGAGTTCGGTGCCTTACCACTGCGTCACCTCGCGCGATGCCGGGCGTGGTGGTCTAGAAGCAGCTTGGCTGGGAGCCTCGTAGAGAGCGGACGTATTGATGCTGTGCTAAAATGAAATGATCGTATTGCATTGATGACCGGGAGTGACCATCTGGGGAAGTTCGGCCGCCGAGTTGCAAGTCTTTTCAATTACACCACATTCGACTTGCGTGTCGATGGTGATGAGAACAACACAGCACCCAGTCCCCAAGCGGAGAGAATCTCCGACCCGTCTGGGAATCGAAACCGGATCCGCTGCACGACAGTTGAACATTCTGACCACTCAGTTAAGGAGACTGACAACGCTGAGCCATGCACTGCAGAAACCACGGCAAGCCTGCCGTATTGGTCGCTGAATACTTGGCTATCGCACAGCTATTTTCTTTAATGTGCATTATTTGAAGTTTATCTTTGATCGTGATTGTGTGAAGCTCAGTGCACTTGAATTCCATATTTTTATTGCCGAGAAGGTTAGAACTTATTTAGATGAGATTATGGGTATGCACGTTTCGCAATTCGCTGTTATCGTTTACATGAAATGTAAAAGTTCGCTAATTTGCAGGCAAATAACTTAAGAGACAGGAGGCACAAAGGATTTTACACATGCTAACAGCGTATACACTAGAATGAGATTTTCACTCTGCAGCGGAATGTGCGCTGATATGAAACTTCCTGGAAGATTAAAACTATGTGCCGGACCGAGACTCGAACTCGGGACCTTTGCCTTTAGCGGGCAAGTGCTCTACCAACTGAGCTACCCAAGCACGACTCACGCCCCGTCCTCACAGCTTTAATTCCGCCAGTACCTCATCTCCTACCTTCCAAACTTCGCAGAAGTTCTCCTGCTATCCTGCGAGGTTCGCAGCAGAGCTTCTGCGAAGTTTGGAAGGTAGGAGATGGGGTACTGGCGGAATTGAAGCTGTGAGGACGGGGCGTGACTCGTGCTTGGGTAGCTCAGTTTGTAGAGCACTTGCCCGCGCAAGGCAAAGGTCCGGAGTTCGAGTCTCGGTCCGACACAGAGTTTTAATCTGCCAGGAAGTTTCAGCGTATACACTGATCAGCCAGAACATAATGAACATCTACATAATAACCGGTATGTCCACCTTAGGCACGGGTAACAGCGGCGACGCATCGTGTCACGGAAGCAATGCGACCTTGGTAGGTCGCTGGAGAGAGTTGGCACCACATATGTACACACAAGTCACCCAATTCCCGTAAATTCCAGGGAAGGGGCAATGAGCTGTGACGCCACGTTCAATCACATCCCCACAACGTCCGATCGGTTTCAGATCTGGCGACCTGAGTGACCAAAACATAAACTGGAACTCGCCGCTGTGTTCCAGGAACCACTGCTTTACATTCCCGGCGCCTTGTGAGATGGTGCATTATCTTGTTAAAAAATACCATTGA
Source organism: Schistocerca nitens (assembly GCF_023898315.1). Lineage (NCBI taxonomy): Eukaryota > Metazoa > Arthropoda > Insecta > Orthoptera > Acrididae > Schistocerca > Schistocerca nitens. The sequence goes on along the minus strand of NC_064614.1, from coordinate 501,413,214 downwards.
CGTCGGGAAACATGACCGTCAAGAAGGGGTGTAAGTGGGCTACAACCAATGTACGACACTCCTTGGCCGTCGTGGTGCATTTGCACGAGATCCACTGGACCCATGGATGCCCACGTGAATCTTCCCCAGAGCATAACTGAGCCGCCGTCAGCTTGTCCCCGTCTCGCAGTACATGACGGATTAGCGCACTCGTATCGGTGTGATTAAGAAGTTATCGGGATTCATCACCATGAAAACTCTGTCACTTCGCCAACATCCTGTGTTCGATGGTCAAGTGCGCATTTCAGTTGTAGTTCCCCATGTCGTTGTGCTAACGTTGGCACATGAATATGTCGTCGGCTGCGGAGGCCCATCGTTAGGAGTGTTCGGTGCACTATGTTTAAAGACACACTTGTACTCTGCCCAGCATTAAAGTCTGATGTTAGTTCCGCCACAGTTCGCCGCCTGTGCTGTTTTACGAGTCTGCCCAGAAGGGGTGGTCGCCCAACCCCACCACGTCTGCACGTGCTTTCACCTTGGTTTCGCCAAGTGTTGAAGACACTCACCACAGCACTCCTCGAACGCCCGACAAGTCATACAGTTTCTGAAATGCTCGTGCCGAGCACAATTTTCCCTCGGTCAAATTCAGGTAGATCGCGCCCCTTCCCCATTCTGCATGCACACAGTACGCTTACTGATACTACATACACCGTGCGTGTTTCTTGGCTACAGTCATTGCTCGCCAGGTGACGCTACTATCGGCCGGACGGTTTTATATCGATATTAGATCGGTTGTCATAGTGTTCTGGCTGATCAATGTAAGTGAGGTTCAACAACACATGCTGGTCTAGAGTTGCGCACCATAGAAGTATTAAGATTCCCGTTTGAATCCCATGAGTTCACGTACGTCAGGATTTAAGTGAACATGGACGAGAAATTTCTGTTTATGGTGGGAGATGAAGATAACAGATTTTCCTTGCCGGATCTCAACGGAGTAGAGAAGTTAGGTTTGATTTACTGCAACACGTTACGTCATTGGTGCATCAGACTACCGGGTATCTGTTATCTACGACGAACAGCCGAGGACGTGCGCGATACGCAACTCGACTGAGCGCGTGCATGCTGACAAGGGAACCTCCCCATCGCACCCCCCTCAGATTTAGTTATAAGTTGGCACAGTGGATAGGCCTTGAGAAACTGAACACAGATCAACCGAGAAAAGAGGAAGAAGTTGTGTGGAATTATGAAAAAAATAAGCAAAATATACAAACTGAGTAGTCTATGTGGAAGATATGCAACATCCAGTAGAATGTGAGCACAGGAGCGCCGTGGTCCCGTGGTTAGCGTGTGCAGCTGCGGAAGGGGAGGTCCTGCGTTCAAGTCTTCCCTCGAGTGAAAAGTTTAATTATTTATTTTCAGACAATTATCAAAGTTCAGGCACTCACACATAATCAACTTCGCTCTCCAAAATTCCAGGACATGTTCAGATTTGCTTGGACATATGCAGGGATTGACGGTCTACACTTGAAAACGTTAAAAACATATGTTTTGACAGAGCACAGGGAAAACTGTGCGACTGTGAAACTGTTGCATTCATTTGTTGCAGTTTATCTGACAAACTCTTATGTTTTCATCACTTTTTGGGAGTGATTATCACATCCACAAGAAAACCTAAATCGGGCAAGGTAGAAGAATCTTTTTTCCCATTCGCCAAGGGCAAAAGTTAGGTGGGTCGACAACATATTCCTGTGATGTGACGCACATGCCGTCACCAGTGTCGTATAGAATATATCAGACGTGTTTTCCTCTGGAGGAATCGGTTGACCTATGACCTTGCGATCAAATGTTCTCGGTTCCCATTGGAGAGGGACGTCCTTTCGTCTAGTAATCGCACGGTTTTGCGGTGCGGTCGCAAAACACAGACACTAAACTTATTACAGTGAACACAGACGTCAATGAACGAACGGACAGATCATAACTTTACGAAAATAAAGAAAGTAAACTTTTCACTCGAGTGAAGACTTGAACCATGGACCTCTCGTTCCGTAGCTGCTCACGCTAACCACAAGACCACGGCGTTGCTAGGCTCACACAGTACTTAATGCTGCCTGTCTTGCACAAGGACTAATCAGTTTGTATATTTTGCTTATTTTTTCATAGTTCCACACAACTTCTTCCTGTTTTCTCGATTGATCTGTGTTCAGTTTTTCAAGGCCTATCCACTGTGCCAACTTATAACTAAATCTGAGGGGGGTGCGATGGGGAGGTTCCCTTGTGAGTGCTCGAGGGCGCGCGCGGCCCAGCTACCTTGCAGAGGTGCGGCCGAGCGCACGGCAGGCCCAAGCGCTGTCAGCGCGCCGCTGAGGTATCCCCCGCCCGTGTCGACAGACAGACACCAACCCGCAAACGGAGATCGTAAATGTCTTACACACCGAAAACTTAGAAATGAACGCTGAGACAATGCTGCCAAAGAATTCCTAAAGACAGCCTTCTAAAATTTGTTCACCAAAGAAGACGAACAAAATATTCCCGAATTCGAATCAAGAACAGCTGCCGACATGAGTAACGTAGAAGTAGATATTCTCTGAGAAGTGAAGCAACTTAAATCACTTAACAAAAGCAAGTCTCCTGGTCCACACTATACACCAGTTAAGTTCGTTTCAGAGTATGCTGATAAAATAGTTCCATACTTAACAATCATATACAACCTTTCGCTCGACGAAAGATGCGTACCCAAAGACTGGAAAGTTGCACAGGTCGCACCAATATTCAAGAAGATAGTAATCTACTAAATTACAGGCCCATATCATTAACGTCCATATGAAGCTGGATTTTGGAAAATGTATTGTGTTCGAACATTATGAATCACCTCGAAGAAAACGGTCTACTCACACACAGTCAACACGGATTTAAAAAACATCGTTCTTGTGAAACACAACTAGCTCTTTACTCACACGGTGGTATCGGCAAGGGATTTCAGATTGATTCCGTATTTCTCGATTTCCAGAAAGCTTTTGACACTGTACCACACAAGCGACTTAAAGTGAAATTGCGTGCCTGTGGCATATCGTCTCAGTTATGTGACTGTATTCGTGTTTTCCTATCAGAGAGGTCACAGTTCGTAGTAACTGACGGAAAGTCATCGAGTAAAATGGAAATTATTTCTGGCGTTCCTCAGGATAGAGTTATAGGCCCTTTGCTGTTTGGGAGACAATGTGAGCAGCCTTCTTAGGTTGTTTGCAGATGACGCTGTCGTTTATCGATTAGTAACGTCATCAGAAGATCAAGACGAATTGCAAAAAGATTTAGAAAAGATGTCTGTATGGTGCGAAAATTGGCAATTGACACTGAATAACGAAAAGTGTGAGGTCATCACCATGAGTGCTAAAAGAAATCTGTTAAACTTCGGTTACACGATAAATCAGTTAAGTCTAAGGGCCGTAAATTCAACTAAATACCTACGAATTACAATTACGAACGATTTAAATTGGAAGGAACACGTAAAAAATGTTGTGGGAATGGCTAACCAAAGACTGCATTTTATTGACAGGACACTTCGAAAATGTAACAGATCTACTAAGGAGATTGCCTCCTCTTTTAGAATACTGCTGCGCGGTGTGGGATTCTTACCAGATATGATAGACGGAGTACATCGAGGAAGTTCAAAGAACGACAGCACGTTTTGTATTATCGCGAAATAGAGGAGAGACTGTCACTAATATGATACAGGATTTAGGGTGGACATCATTAAAACAAAGGCGTTTTTCGTTGCGGCTGAATCTTCTCACGAAATTTCAATCGCCAACTTTCTCCCTCCGAATGCGATAACATTTTGTTGACACTGACCTACGTAGGGAGAAACGATCAATCAGAGCTCGCACCGAAAGATATAGGTGTTCGTTTTTTTCCGAGCGCTGTACGAGACTGGAATAATAGAGATTATTATGAAGGTAGTTCGATGAAACCTCTGCCAGCCACTAAAATATGATTTGCAGAGTATCCATGTAGATGTAGATGAGTCAGGACATACCTATTACAGTCAACGGATAATGGAAGCTACTGAAAACTGTGAGGCTGTCCTACCGAAATCCATACCATACAACAAAATCCAAAGGGAAACGGGCAGCAATGCAGCTGAAGATCGTGCTGCAACACTCCGTAAGCATAATAAAAGATCATGTCAACCGCCAGCTGAAACTGAGACCCACAAAACGCAAGACAAATCAACTTGAAGCACAAATTCGCGACACGCCAGAAGGAAATAATAATAATAATAATAATAATAATAATAAAGACATCGTCGATATTTCCAACAACAGTCAGGATGAGGAAGACAATGGAAGCAGTGCCTCTCTCAGCTCCGGTAAAAGTACAAATATCTTGGAAGTTCCGCCAACCAATGGTTACACTGCAGGCAGAAGAAAACATGAAGCAAGAAATGAGGACAAAACCTTAAGTACACTCGTTCCGGCGACTGAAATGGAAGCCGTGGAGGATTGTGAGGCATCGATAACCAACTGATCACTTCTTTTGACTGATACTGGCGACAATCTTCACAGAATCTATCCTGAGTCGTTGATGGAAACAGAGGAAATCAATAGTATTACTGTATCACTGGAGGAAATGACCCCAGTCAGTTTTACATACAATGCCTTAAAGAAATTTTAAATGTGGCTTTAGATAAATTTGTCAACAGTGTGATCAACAGAAGAGAATTCAACTCAATTGACTAGCGACGAGTTCTCACATCACGTTGATGAGCATGTTCCGCATGATGGACCGGCTCTTTTCTGAGCATCCACAAGCCACGTCGAGAAAAACGCTTGGTGTGCATCGCGTTGAAAAATACACTGCTGGCCACCGTAAATGCAACACCCTGAAGGAAGCATCCGAATCGAGTGAAATTTGCAGCGATGAGATATGCAACTGATTAGAATTTCAGCGCAGACGCACATCACGCGCGCCTGTGGCGCCACCTCATAGCGCCATTTAAGGCTTGGCGATTTCGACGAGTGTACGTTCGGCACGTGTGTTTACCTTGTGGTTGTTTCACAAGACGATCAGTTATGCCTCGTAGACAACAGCGAACATCTTTTGATCAAGTATCCGAGTTCGACAGAGGAAGGATAGTGGCTTACCGAGAATGTGGATTATCATACAGAGAAATCGCTAGTCGTGTTGGACGAAACCAAACAACTGTAATGCGGATATGTGACCGTTGGATGCAGGAGGGTACGACGGACCGACGTGGTCGATCGCATTCACCTCGGTGCACCACTGCACGTGCTGATAGCAAATTGTGCGCATGGCAGTGACGGATCGCTCAGTGACATCCCGAACCATAGCACAGCACATTGCGTCAGTAACGCATCATCCAGTGTCTGCGCGTACCATTCGACGCCGTTTACAGCAGAGTGGTCTGTCCGCAAGACGTCCATTGCTTCGTCTACCATTGACGCAGAACCACAGACGTCTCCGTCGGCAATGGTGTGATGACAGACGGATGTGGACGGCAGAATGGAATGACGTTGTCTTTACTGACGAGGCACGCTTCTGTCTGCAGCACCACGATGGTCGGATTCGAGTGTGGAGACACCGTGGAGAGAGGATGCTGGACAGCTGCATTATGCACCGCCACACTGGTCTTGCACCGGGTATTATGGTATGGGGCGGTATTGGATATTACTCTCGCACGCCTCTAGTACGCATTGCCGGTACTTTACATCCCCAGCTGCCACACCAGATGATCTTTGGCAATGTGTGGAAGCTGCTTGAGCTGCTGTACCCCAGGAACACATCCAACGTCTCTTTGACTCAATGCCGAGACGTGTGGCAGCGGTGATCTCCAACAATGGCGGCTACTCTGGCTACTGATTCTGGCAGGAACCACATGTCACAGACGTCTGTAAACGTAATCATTTGATACTTGGTCAACATGTTATCTACAAAATAAATTTTGTTGTGCTACCTCTTGTCTTTCTTGGTGTTGCATTTACGGTGGCCAGCAGTGTACGCACCATGTGGGAGCAATAGGGAAAGCAAAAAGTAGCGTCATGGCGCCGCAGTGATGTTTGCTGAACCTGAGCGCGGAGTTGGTTCAGTGTTCACTCAACTACAGCTCGTTTTACACGAGCGGCTTTCTGGTCAACATCGACTCCTCGTGGTTGGTACGCGTCTCGTCCTGCATGTAAACAAGCCGTCAACTTTGTCGCGTGTGTCGAGTTTAGAGTTCTAAAATCCTGAATATGACGGGGAGGATGTGCATGCGTAGAAACAGGGCACTGTGACGGTCTCTGATAACATCGGAAGTTAACCTATTCTCCCTAAACTCACTCACGTTACAATAATGGATTTTGTGCTTTCCTCTCTTCTTAATTTGTATTTTATTTTTCGCTACGTTTTAGTGACACACTGAAAAAGTTGCACGAGCACTTGATATTTTTCCTATTAGGGTTACCCTACAAGAAACCAAACATCTGAAAGCAATAATTTTTTAAGTTTCTGAGTACCTAGACACATAAAAAGTCTACGGATAAATTAGCTAAACGTTTTTAACGAAAATTCTTGCAACAGTGAAAAAGTAAGATACACTGAACGAGAAAATTTTCGGCGATGTATCTGGCACTTAGAAACACACACTGTACACAGGGTTAAGCAAAAAGGTACTACATGTTTACCTCTAAACATTGTTTCTTATCATGTGTGTGTATATTTTCTCGAGCCCAAAAATGTTCATATTCTGAAACTTTTGGACGGTACTTCATTTCTTTCAGTTCTCAACAGTGTGGAAAATGTACTATGCATCTTTTGCCAAGAACTTCCACCATGAATTTTGCTTTGGACATTAATAAACTTCTGTTACAATTTGTAGTTTCTTCATTCTGTTACTATATTTCGAATTTTTGAAACACGAACTGTCCCTAATTACTTGACTTTCACGGTTCTGGCTCCTAACTGCACAGCAGACAGCACTCACAAAATCAAATTTTGGCTCCGTCCTGTATCAACTCGACTTCTCGTTATAGGCGAATCACTGTGCAGGAATAATGAGGTAGTGGCACTGCAGTACATTCACTCGTCACTAGGGCTGCTACATGTCGTTACTGACAAGGGAACCTCCCCATCGCACCCCCCCCCCCCCAGATTTAGTTATAAGTTGGCATGGCATAGTGGATAGGTTCAAAAATGGTTCAAATGGCTCTGAGCACTATGGGACTCAACTGCTGTGGTCGTAAGTCCCCTAGAACTTAGAACTACTTAAACCTAACTAACCTAAGGACAGCACACAACACCCAGCCATCACGAGGCAGAGAAAATCCCTGACCCCGCCGGGAATCGAACCCGGGAACCCAGGCGTGGGAAGCGAGAACGCTACCGCACGACCACGAGATGCGGGCTAGTGGATAGGCCTTGAAAAACTGATCACAGATCAATCGAGAAAACAGGAAGAAGTTGTGTGGAATTATGAAAAAAATAAGCAAAATATAAAAACTGAGTAGTCCATGTGCAGGATATGCAACATCAAGGATAGAATTACCTCAGGAACGCCGTGGTCTGGTGGTTAGCGTGAGTCGCTGAGGAACGAGAGGTCCTTTGTTCAAGTCTTCCCTCGAGTGAAAAATTTATTTTTTTATTTTCAGACAATTATCAAAGTTCAGGCACTCACACATAATCAACTTCGCTCTCCAAAATTCCAGGACATGTTCAGATTTGCTTGGACATATGCAGGATTTGACGGTCTACACACGGAAAAATTTGAAAACGTTAAAAACATATGTTTTGACAGAGCACAGGGAAAACTGTGCGACTGTGAAATTGTTGCATTCATTTGTTGCAGTTTATGTCACAAACTCTTATGTTTTCATCACTTTTTTGGGAGTGATTATCACATCCACAAGAAAACCTAAATCGGGCAAGGTAGAAGAATCTTTTTACCCATTCGCCAAGTGCACAAGTTAGGTGGGTCACAATATATTCCTGTCATGTGACGCACATGCCGTCAACAATGTCGTATAGAATACATCAGACATGTTTTCCTGTGGAGGAATCGGTTGACCTATGACCTTGCGATCAAATGTTTTCGGTTCCCATTGGAGAGGCACGTCCTTTCGTCTACTAATCGCACCCTTTTGCGGTGCGGTCGCAAAACACAGACAGTAAACTTATTACAGTGAACACAGACGTCAATGAACGAACGGACAGATCATAATTTTGAGAAAATAAGAAAAGTAAACTTTTCACTCGAGGGAAGACTTGAACCAAGGACCTCTCGTTCCGTAGCTGCTCACGCTAACCACGGGACCACAGCGCTCCTATGCTCATGCTATCCTTAATGTTGCCTATCTTGCACATGGACTATTCAGTTTTTATATTTTGCTTATTTTTTTCATAGTTCCACACAACTTCTTCCTGTTTTTCTCGATTGATCTGTGTTCAGTTTTTCAAGGCCAACTTATAACTAAATCTGAGGGGGGTGCGATGGGGAGGTTCCCTTGTGAGTAACAAGTATTCCACTAGGCTCGAAGTGCCGTTTCGTTAGTGCCTCAAGCGTTTCACTTCTCGCATGTGTTCTTCCCTGTACGCAATTCGTGTCAGACTCGGGCCAAATCAGTAGTTTTCGTATTGCTATAATTCGCTGCCCTCAGCGGACTCTGAGTAGGAGAAGCATTTCATCATTCGCCTTTCCGCACGTTCGTGCCCACTTGGTAACTTTCGTGTTCCTCCAATTTCTTATTCTCAACGAAGCAAGTCGACAGTGACAGGAAACACCGAACACATTTTGTAACTCACTCTGTTTTCGTTCTCCGTGTATAATTCATGCTCGACTCGTATGGAGTCGGCTGTATTCGTAACCCTTTAATTTCCTCGCTTGACAGGCTACAGTTTCCGTCATCTGCCGTATGGCAAATCGCCCACAGGAATAACCGAGTTTTCATTCGCTCCGCCAAGTGGCCGGAACACGCCTGCTGCCGTGCCTTACCACGAGTGCCGTAAGGACGCTTTTACACCCGGCCTATGCTGTAAACATGCACCACGTTGTGTTAAGAGCGAGAGCGCGTAAACACAGGAAACGAGTGACTCCTGTACGATTTTATTCCTTAATCACATAAAAATGGTTCAAATGGCTCTGAGCATTATGGGACTTAACATCTGAGGTCATCAGTCCCCTAGAACTTAACTACTTGAACCTAACTAACGTAACGACATCACACACATCCATGCCCGAGGTAGGATTCGAACCTCCGACCGTAGTAGTCACGCGGTTCCAGATTGAAGCGCCTAGAACCGCTCGGCCACAACGGCCGGCACATATTAGTCACATACTCTGTGGCCCAAGGTCTCTTAGCCTTCAATATTTGTTCCTTTCTCTCCTCCCTTACGTACGTGATTTCTTACTTTTATTCCGTTTACCGCACTTCGCCTTGAAACATATTCTTATTTATTTCCGTAGCTGGAAGTGTCCTGTATATTTTATTGGACAACGTGCCATTTTTGGTGATTGCGGGACGTTCTGTACTCTTGCCAGCGGTCCTCTAGTGTTTTTACCCGGTGGACATGTCCTGTAAATTTTATTGGGTGACGTGCCTTTGCCGGCCGAAGTGGCCGTGCGGTTAAAGGCGCTGCAGTCTGGAACCGCAAGACCCGCTACGGTCGCAGGTTCGAATCCTGCCTCGGGCATGGATGTTTGTGATGTCCTGAGGTTAGTTAGGTTTAATTAGTTCTAAGTTCTAGGGGACTAATGACCTCAGCAGTTGAGTCCCATAGTGCTCAGAGCCATTTTGACGTGCCTTTTTTGGTGATTCCGGGACTTTTTGTACGCTAGACAATGGTCCTGAGTGTTCTCAATCGGAGAGTGTGCCTTTGGTTGCGCTCTTTTCACAACTCAGATCGTGGTTTCAAAGTAGCTTTATTTACTGACAATGTAGCTTTATAGCGGATTCCTGGCTCATAAATTTGTACTCAGGAAACCTGTTTTTCCTCCAGATGTCTGATAATGAACCTGTGACAGTAAAACTCGTCACAAATTAAATAAATAAAAAACGATTTTGCAACCGAGGCTACTTATTCTTTCTTGTTTAAAACATATCTCCTGCCGATTCTGACTTTCAGCCTGGAGTGCTGTGTAATTAACGAAGGAGATTCGAGCAAGTCACACGCACGCGAAATGAAATTTTTGTGATCAGCTTTGCAGAAGACTTGAAGAGCTAACATTAAGAATGAAGACATTGGAAGAGAGATGCAAGTGCATCTGTCAGTGGCTGAGAGACTGAGTGACGCACGGCTCAAGTGCTTTCGACACTTGAGGAAGTTGGATAACCGCCTACCAGAACAATACTTAGACATAAATATACAGGGGAAAAGGCCAATAGAATGACCCAAAAAAAAAAGATGGCTGGATCAAATTAATCGTTTATTCAGCGACGTTGCTCTCAAGCAATATCAAAATTGCACACTGTTTTCTACGGTACCTTTAAAGTTTCGTCCACTGATGGCCGATGGTACTTGCAAGCAAAGTTTAAGAACTCATATAAAGCGATACTCTGTTGCCTTTGGTGAAAAATTTCTGAATAGTACGCATATTTAGCAGACACTGAGCAAGGCAGCGTGAGCGTCAGTTACAGGTGTAGTAGTTTCTTTCAATTTTGTGGTGCTGTTATTTCTTGTACAACGAAAATTACTTATGAACGGAAAGCGGATGTCTTGAAGGTGAGTTGATACACAAATTGGTCGGCAAGTTCTTATATGGAGCATTGCAAATGGACTGATCTCTTTTAGGGAGGGGAACTATGGATTTGGCTATTGGATGGAGAAACAAATCCAGAAGAAGAAGAAACAAGCAGCTGTTATGCCAGTGAATAATGTGTGATATGATAGATTTGTCACGGGCCAGAGGATGAGGCAAAATGGAACATGAAGGCTTTGCCCTCAGGAGTATTCGACTGTGGATCTGTTCTGTGCTTTGTACCGAAAAGTTATCGTTTCACTACATTTCACATTAAATAATGCAAGATGCAACATTCTTTTTTGCCACAGGAATAACATTGTAGTGTTGATGTTGTAGCGCCCATGGGCCTTCTGCGACAATATGCAGGGTAAGTCAAAAATGATTTTACAATTTTGAAATGATATACAAATTTATTGAGACAACTTGCAGATTCGGTAGATGTGTCATTTTGTAGCAAACAACAAGTTTGATTCACGTAGAGCATCAGTACCCCATTCCGCCACCAGGGGCGCTAGCGTACTGTAGTGTTAAAATAGCTACTTTCACTGGTGCGGTGCGTGCTCGCTGCCTGTTTTGGTTTCATGAAACGAACTCTGCAACAACTGTTCGGCGTAAATTTCGCATCGAATAGGCTAAAGAAACTCCAAGCAGGCCTGCAATTTACTCTTGGCACAAGAACTCTGTTGGGACAAGGTGTTCACTGTGACATGATCCCTTAGCAGGTCCCCCGCGTGTTGATGACTATGTCGAACAGGTTAGGGAGAGCTTTGCCCACAGACCACAGAACTCAACGCGACGTGCCTCTCGCGACACTGGAATTCCAAAAAATACTGTTTGGCAAGTACTGCTTAAACGTTTACACTCGAAACCATGCAGCTTCACATTGGCACAGCACATTAGGGATGCAGATAAGGTTGCTCGTGTGAAAATCTGTGCGGAAATGTTGCATCGGTTGGAGGACGACGAGACATTCCTTACGGGGCTCCGGAAAGGCTCAAAATCATGAAAAGTTCAATTTTTACTTTTTTGCGTTTTCTGAATCTGCAGACTATTACCTTTTAATAGATATATAATTTATTCAATTCCGAAGACTACAACTATTTTTAAATTTTTTTTGAAATGTGTTCTACATGGGCGTGACCCACTGTGGCGCTGTTAAACTGCTGTCAAATGGTGTTATTATTAATGTCCGTGTTCATCAGGTACATTTTAGTGATGTGAGATAAAGTATGTGTTGTGGCTAACCTGTGATGGTTCAATATATATCGCTGGTGTGATTGTCGATTGTTTCATGTTTATTTACTCTGTCGTTATCTCGAAAATATTCGTAATTAATTCTGTTTCTTGAGTCTCTGTTTTGTTGAAGTATAATAATGAGTAAAAGTAAAGTTATTAGAAATCCTCTGAAGGCTTTTAAGAAAAGGAGAAATGTTGGAAAGCCAAAGGTATTTAGAAATATGGAAATGAAGATAGGTTCTAACATGGTACGAGCGATGCTTGCTTTAGACAAGGAACGCCTTCGGGCTGCAGACAGGGCTGTAAAGAGTCTAGAAATACAAGCAAGAGTAAACAGGAGTAGGAACAAGAGGAAGCTGGAGGAGGAGTTTGCAGAGGATGAAGATAATCCATCCTATGGACCTGGAATGCACTAAAAAGTTAATCCAATCTTTGTCGCTCGATTCCCAAAACTTTTATTTTCTCATACTAATTACATGTTTTCTAAGGATCTTCCAAACATATTTGTTTCAAACTTTCAGTAAATGTTACACAGTACCTTCTGCATAATTTAACACAGCCTCTTTTCCAAAAAAAACTGTATATTTTTGAATATATAAATAAAAAATTGCAAAAAATGTTGTGAATTTTCATTACAATTGAAAAAAAATCAACTTTAATAACTGATCTAAAATTTTGTAAAATCCCTGTGTTAAGTTGTAGCCCATATTCCAATAAATAATCTGTAAAAAGTTCAACTTCCTACCTCAAATACTTTGTGAGGAAAGATGTAATTTATAAGCGTTATTTTAACATTGCAAGTATAGGGCGTTCCGGAGCCCCTTAACAGTATTGGTTGAAAAGAGTCTTGGTAGCAATTTTATTTTTTAACTACGCGTTTCACCTTATTTAGGCATCTTCACGTTGATCTTAATTTGGTATTTCTTAGAACGACCCTTTAGACAGTGTGGCCAAAGGGCATGTCGAATACATCAGGCCAACGCCGCCTTCGTTAAACTCAGTAAAAACTCCCTATGGACGTGAGTGACACCAAGACCTGCATAACGCGTTCCCGTTCACAGGAGCGAGTAATAGAATAAGATGGGGCTCAAGTAGTAAGCCACAGATGGAGTGTAAGCATTCGTTAACACAATAATCTTTAACGATGAGTCACCATTTCTATCAGTGACATGGTGAACACCCACAACTGCAGAATTTGGGGTAGCAAAAATTCACATGCAACCCAGGAACTCATTCAAGAAACCCCCAAAGTTTATGTGTTTTGTGCCCTTAGCAAACTGAAAGTGTATGGCTCTTTCCTCTTCATGGAGAAAACTGTCACTGGTATTGTGTATGTAGAAATGCTTGCATACTTTTTAATCCCATTGATCGATGGAGATGACCGGTTTATTACCAGCAAGACGGTGCACCATCTCATTTCCTCACGGAACTTCAAGGTTTCCTCGATAATCGCTTCCCAGGTCGGTGGATTGGCCGCGAAGGGGAAATCGCGTGGCCACCTCGCTATCAAGACTTGACATCACAGGATTTGTTCCTCTGGGGTTTCATTAAAGACCTTGTGTATGTTCCTCCCCTACAAAACAACTTAGCCAACCTGAAAAATCGAATCTACGCGCTGCCGTTCCACAATTTACGCCGGATTTGTTGCAACGACTGTGGGGAGAAACTGATTACCGTTTGGATGTTTGCCGCATCACAGATGGTAGACAAAGGAAAGCAAAATTACGCTTACCACTTTTACGTGAAATTTGAGGTTGTTTGCTTAAAAAATGATAGGTCTACTGATTCTGTAAGGCATCTCAATAAATTTCTGTATCAATCGAAAGTTGTAAAGTCCTTTTGGCCCACCCTGTGCTTACAGAGAACTTATTGTGATTTGAAAAAAAAAAAAAAACTATCTAAAACTTCACATGGCTACATCTAATTTAAATATTAATACATGTTCTCCAGAATACTTCTGTGTGTGCCAAATAATGGGTTAAGGACGATCTGATGGCTAGTGAAGACTGGGAAGCCGTATCGAGACAAGAACTAAAAAAATGTTCAAATGTGTGTGAAATCTTATGGGACATAACTGCTAAGGTCATCAGTCCCTAAGCTTACACATTACTTAAGCTAAATTATCCTAAGGACAAACACACAAACGCATGCCTGAGGGAGGAGTCGAACCTCCGCAAGGACGAGCCGCACAGTCCATGAACGCAGCGCCTCAGACCGCTCGGCTAATCCCGCGCGGCGACAAGAACTATATGAAGGTAGAGCAAAATGGAAGAAAATAGTTTATAAACACCCTATCCGCCTTGCTAGACGAACAGAAAGATAGTGACCGACTACATACGGTACACAATTGGATCGTTACTTTTACAATCCTAGTTTCTACGAAAGGGATAAGAAAGTCGCTCGTGTGACACAGCGACTGAACAGCTAGCAGCAGGTGCGAGACGAGGGGTGAGACTGCGTCTGCCTACTGACCGTGGGTGGTGGCGGCGCAGGCGTCGCAGCGACCTCCTGTGCAGCGAGCGCGCCTCCCACTGCTTGGGCGTCCTCTTCCTGCCGGAGTCCGCCATCGGCGTCGCTCGCCTGCCAACTGCCCGCAGGCGGCCGCTCTAGCCCGCCAGCCCTCTCGCCGCCTTATCGCACTCGCAGCGGCGGCCCACTTCCAACCGACTCAGATTATCTCCGCAGAGCGCCGAGGCGTCGACCGGCGGCCCTCAACACATCTTCCGGACCTCTGCGTCACACTCGCCACACACGGTTTCCTCCTCGACGATCCGCACTGGCGGCATTTGACCGCACAGGACGCTGTGTGCACACGCGGAGAACCGAAACAACTACGAGCGGGCGCGAAGCCGCGTGCGACGAGGAGGCGCAGTGGCGACGCCGGCGGCGGTGGGGCACTGCTGGAGGCGGGCAGAAGCAGCGAGATAAAACAAGTGGGGCCGCCGCCGCTGCCGCCGCACGTGTGCGCTCCTACACACATTACGCGCTCTCACACGCGCACGCACAAGCTCTGGCTCGCTCCAATTGCTTGTGCGCGACGACAGCTGACGTGGCATCTCTCTCAGCGAACCCCCTCCCCTCCCAGCCTACCCAAATGTCAGTAAGCAAGCCTGCACCACATACCAGATCTCATTCACTTATGCTACACACGACATAGCGTCAGTTCTGCTATCTTTTTTACTAAACGGCTAATCCTGTTCATGGTTCATTATCCAGGTTGTAGGTTGCCTATCCAACGGCTAGGCATTTTAACTGTGCCGTCACAATCCATATTTTCGATAATGTAATTCGTCATAAATAATCAATCACAATTTGAGAACAACAGTCATGGTTCAAAATGGTTCAAATGGCTCTGAGCACTATGGGACTTAACATCTATGGTCATCAGTCTCTAGAACTTAGAACTACTTAAACCTAACTAACCTAAGGACAGCACACAACACCCAGCCATTACGAGGCAGAGAAAATCCCTGACCCCGCCGGGAATCGAACCCGGGAACCCGGGCTTGGGGAAGCGAGAACGCTACCGCACGACCACGAGCTGTGGACCAACAGTCATGAACACACCTACTACACTAGAGGTAATGATAACCTTTATTTTTAACTAATAACATAAAGCATCCGACAGAGAAGCAAGTTTTAAATCCAATTTAAAATAATTTCTCCTTTTTAAGTGTAGTTGCATGAGTGGGAATAAAGTTATGTTATTAATAATGTTAACAGTAATTATATATATATATATCCTGCAAACTGACCCATTCCACATCATTTCGATAAAATCATCGTTGAAATGATATACTGAACATATAACTATCTGACGAACTAACAGCTTCCAAGGATACCAAAAATTTTATTTTCGATACTTCAGAAAATTATAGAACACATTTAAAAATTTAGCATTCTGCCATAAACTACACACTACGAGATACATTCTTATGACAAGTATTACTCTTATAAACAGTGTGTACGAGTGTAATTTCATGCCGCGTAACTGACGGCGCAACGATTACCCAGCCTATATTCATCCAGTATTTGAAAATCCGAGCACTCAGCTACTGCCAACAAACTTTATTCATAATTTCAAACATTTATGAAACCTAGTCTCGCTGACACTCATACAATGATAAGAAAAAAATATATCGCTTACTACGCTTTCGCCGTTCATGCAGTAAAGCTTAAGCACATGACATGTTTTAATTCATTACTTCTTTACTACTGACTCTACTGGCAACTCACTTTGCAAACAGGATCTACATATATCGCTGACTATAGCCGCAAAATTATATCTTTGCACGGGACACAGCTAAGAAGACACATTAAAAACTATCCTTTACTGAAAAGAGAGCGCAAATTACACAGACTATCATCATCCAGTGTTTGATAACGGGAGCACATAGTGACTTTCGACAAACTTGAAACTTAATTTCAAATATTTTCTAAACCTCTTGTCCCTTAAATCCTTAACGCCGGACATATAACACATTAACTCACTCGTAAGGTGGTCAAACCTTCGAAGCCATTTCATACGCAGCATTTCGATTCTTGTCAGAATAGGGTGTTTATTGGTCTTATGTTACAGCCACAAAGATACATTTATCTCTGTATACACACTTTACGGCCACTGTAAACGTTCCTCAAATTATTTGGCAGTGTGCGGCTTTTTTGGCGAATTTGTCGAAGACAGACGCGTTTTATTTATTTGAGAGCAATTTTGATTCACGGCCGATTTGACAAGATGTCGGATGATGCATGCGTTGATATTTCGTCGCGCTGTTTAGTGAGAAATAGTTTTTATTACAGTTTATCTCACTGTATTGTGAGTTTCCACATTTCTCGAAACTGCGATCACGGAAATCAAGAGAGAACTGGCAGTTACCAAATTGGTAGATGTGTTGCATCTTTCCCAGCCATATATTACGCAGGAAGACGTTACGAAGAAAATTAAAATTCTACGCACAACATACAAACTGAAATTTAATAAAATAAAAGACAAATAAAAGCCGATAAACAAAAGTTGATATCATCTGGTTTTGAGAGTAATATTTCTTTTAGTAGATTTTCATGGGTATTTATCTCTCTCAATTTCAACCATTCCGTGGATCAGTGTCTTTTTTTTTCTTTAAACACAGCGCTTAAATCAATGTAAGAAATGCTTTTTCTGGCCTCAGAATTTCAAAGAGCGTATTCCAGTCAACACTCTCAAAAGCCTTCTCTAAATCTACAAATGCTGTAAACGTAGGATTGACTTTTTTAAATTCATCTTCTAAGGTAAATCGTAGGGTCAGTGTTGGCTCTTGTAAACTGGGGGTAAAAGTCTTCTTGTATTGGCTCGGCGATAGTAGGAAATATTGTACCATACATTTTTTTTATCAACAGAAAAATCCTAAATCCCACCGCAGTATCTCATGGGAAGAGAGAGCATGTGGCACAGCTGACTGTGATCGGTTGGATGGGTGGGACATTAAGTTCAGCGATTCCATTGGTGCTATCCAGTGTAATACTCTGTATGACGACATCGCCTGATCATACGTAAATACAAAACCATTACTTAGAAAAATTAAAATCACCACATACATTAAATACTGCCAGCTTGACCTGGACGAACACAAAAAATGGTTCAAATGGCTCTGAGCACTATGGGACTTAACTTCTGAGGTCATCGGTCCCCTAGAACTTAGAACTAATTAAACCTAACTAACCTAAGGACATCACACGCGTCCATGCCCGAGGCAGGACTCGAGCCTGCGACCGTAACGGTCGCGCGGTTCCAGTCTGTAGCGCCTAGAACCGATCGGCCATCCTGGCCGGCGGACGAACACACGAGAGGTATATATTCTGCAGACGGTTTATTTATTTGATACTCGTTGTTGTGGAACACAAAATTATTATACGAGTAGACCGCTTTGCTGACATCTGATCATGGATAAACGTTTGCCACGCTAATTGACAGCAGGTACTAAAACAGCTGGATAAAAGTTCAGCATTTCCTCGTGTTGCTCACTCAAAACGAATAAACAACGTATTATCTAGAGGCTCCTACTCCTCTTGTTTCGTCCTGCACCGTCCCTGGACCGTACTGTGTAAAAATATCCGCTCGCCATTTGAACGCCACCGAGCGGTCGCTGCAAATGCCACTGCAATAGCGTCAACCGTTCATCAGGTGGTTCTCATTCAATGGAAAACGGCCATTCCGCCTGAAAATTATTTTTAAAACATACGTGGAACACATATAGTGGCGAATAGTGTGGCGTTACGGCGCTGTTTATCTGCCTACCAGCTAGCAGTTCCGGTACGAGAGTCAAACACGGTATTGCATTTAAGTGAAACACGATAAAACTCCGGCCTTGGGCTCGACCGGGCCACTGCTCTCGCTCACTGTGCTTTCTTACGTGATGGGGTTCTCACTTCTAACGTCCCCACACCAAACACAACTCCACTTTGTAACCGCTCGGCGTCCTCGGGAATACCGTGGTAACAACAAAAGTATTCCACTTTCCTCGCACCGATCGCGGCATAAATAGCAGAAAAATGTCTAATTTGTATTTGTATCACTAAAATGGATTCATCGAGTAACAGTGCAATCGGTATATAAGACACAAAGGTGAACATCCAGGCTTATCACCGATGCTGAATCATAAGTGTGGTCCTCAAACTATTCCACCAATGAATGTAGTGATTTCAGATGTTTAGTAACTCAAAATATCAAAAATTGCAGAAATAATGACGCATAGTTAGCAACGAACGAACGTTATACATTGAGGTGACAAAAGTCGTGGGATACATCCTGATACCGTGTCGGAACTCCTTTTGTCCGGTGCAGTACAGCAACTCGACGTGGCATGAGCTCAACAAGTCGTTGGAAGACACCTGCAGAAATATTGAGCCTTGCTGTCCCTACAGTGTCCACAATCGCGACAGTGTTGCCGATGCAGGATTTTGTGCTCGAACTGACCTATCGATCACGTCCCATAAATGTTGGATGGGATTCATGCTGGGCGATCTGAGTGGCCAAATCATTCGCTCGAATTTTCCGGAATGTTCTTCACACCAATCGCGAACAACTGTGATCTGGTGCAATGGCGCGTGGTCATTCATAAAAATTCCACAATTGTTTGGGAACATCATGAATGGCTGAAAATGACCTCCAAGTAGCCGTACATTCCAGAGGACCCAGTTCATTCCATGCAAACACAGCCCACACCACTATGGTGCCTTGTTGACAACTTGGGTCCGTGGCTTCGTGGAGTCTGCGCCACACTCGAACCCTACCATCAGCTCTTACTAACTGAAACCGGGACTCATATGACCACGTCACGGTTTTCGAGCCCTCTAGTGTCCAACCGATATGGTCACGAGCACAGGACAGGCGGCCGGGCGCTGTGGCCGAGCAGTTCTAGGCGCTTCAGTCCGGAACCGCGCGTCTGCTACGGTCGCAGGTTCGAATCCTGCCTCGGGCATGGATGCGTGTGATGTCCTTAGGTTAGTTAGGTTTAAGTAGTTCTAAGTTCTAGGGGACTGATCACCTGAGATGTTAAGTCCCATAGTGCTTAGAGCTTGTTTGAACCACAGGACGGGCGCTGCAGGCGATGTCGTGCTGTTAACAAAGGCACTCGTGTCGGTCGTCCGCTGCCATAGCCCATTAACACCAGATTTCGCCGCACTGTACTAACGGATGCATTCGTCGTACGTCCCACATTAATTTCTGCGGTTATTCCACGCAGTACTGCTTGTTTGTTAGCACTGACAACTCTATAGCTCACGCAGGATGGTGTGAGGTCTGGAACAGGACAAGGAAATGAGAATTTAGAAAAACGGACGTAGCTGGTGGAATACTTAACTTTAATCCATTAATGGTGAACGTCGGTCTTGACGGTACATAATTCAATATCAATAGTAACTGATAATGGCGCCTTGCTAGGTCGTAGCAAATGACGTACCTGAAAGCTACGTTAAACTATCGTCTCGGCAAATGAGAGCGTATTTTGTCAGTGAACCATTGCTAGCAAAGTCGGTTGTACAACTGGGGCGAGTGCTAGGAAGCCTCTCTAGGCCTGCCGTGTGGCGGCGCTCGGTCCGCAATCACTGATAGTGGCGACACGCGGGTCCGACGCATACTACCGGACCGCGGCCGATTTAAAGGCTACCACCTAGCAATGGTGTCTGGCGGTGACACCACAAGAGGTAATGCCTGAATTTGGTATTCTCGTCCCACTCTATGACACTGTGGATCTCGGAAGATTGAATTCCATTAATGATTTCCGAAATGGTATGTAACACGAGACTAGCTCCAACTACTACTCCGCGTTCAAAGTCTGTTAAGGGGCTCCGGAAAGGTTCAAAATCATAAAGTGTTCAATTTTTACTTTCTTGCATTTTAAAAATCTACAGACTTCCCCCTTTTAATTGATATATAATTTATTCAGTTCAGAAATTACAACTATTTTTAAAATATTTTTGGAAATATGTTGTGCACGGGCGTGACCCACTGTGGCGCTGTTAAACTGCTATCAAATGTTGTACTCAAGCATCTACATGCTCATCACGCCCTTTTAAGTGATGTGAGAAAAAATAAGTGTTAAAAGATAAGTGTTGTTGCTAAACTGTCATATTTCGCTCGATTGTCGTGTGTTTCATGTTTATTTACTCTTTTGTAATCCTGAAAATATTCGTAGTGAATTCTGTTCATCGAAGTCCCTGTCTTATTGAAGGACAATCATGGTTAAACGTAAAGTGATTAGAAATCCTCTGAAGACTTTTAAGAACAGGAGAAATGTTGTAAAGCCAAAAGGTAGGTGTTATTACTGTAAAAAATAAAGACGATAACCATGTGTGTCAACCTAACCTTGCTGGTACACCTGCCCATTGCAATGAAGGTGAGAAAGACAGTACTTAGCAGAAGAATCTTGGTTCAGTTTGTGAAAAGTATGAATGTTTTATGGGCGAAGGGAATATCTGATATGGCAGTTCTCAACGGAATTTTTGCAAACTGTGTAAGATGTATTCAGTGTAGTGAAGTCGGTCTGGAACACACTACAAAAAATCATATAGGACTTACCAGTGAAATGGAACTGAAGTGTAGTAAGTGTTCGTACATGACCACCTTTTGGAACAGTGTTGCAGTAACTACAAATGGTGAAAATGGTAGAAAAATCTATTAACACATCAGATTTATGCCTTGCGTACAAATAGTAAGGGGGCTACAGCGCGTGCAGTTTTCTATGGCATGATGAATCTTCCAAATTCCCCAACCAAGTTCACGAACCACAACAGATTTATAGGGTCTAAAGTATATGTCTGTACAGAATCTAAGAAGAAAGCTGTGAAAGAGGCAGTAATAGAAAACAGAGGTAGCAGAGACTTGACTGCAGGATTCGATGGTGCCTGGCATAAATGGGGACACATATCTCTCCATGGTGTAGTATCCGCCACCTGTACGTATGCTTGGAAAGTTTCAGATGTAGCAGTAATATCTAAATATTATAGGTGTCCACAAAAGAAGGGTACACAGCTAACTATAATGGCAGTAGTGGAGGAATAGAAGTGGCTGGTGTTGCTAGTATATATACTGTATTTCAACATTATGTTGCGTGTGATAAAGTGTGATATGTGAATTACCTTGGTGACGGTGATTCTAAAAGTTTCGAACATATGCAAGAAACGAAAGTGATGGCAAAAGGTTGGACAGGACGGGAAAGTTAACTGACAGTGTAAGTGACAAAATACAGAACTATTATGGAATGGCTATGAGGCGAAACACAGTGTTTCGGCTCTTTTTTTTTTTCATACTTTTTCAACCGATGAAAGTCCCCAACATTACTTGTAACCCAAAAGAGAAAACAGTTGTTGTAAGTACAACGAGGGATTGCTAACTGGTAGAATATACACTCATTCACATAGTCTACCTGATGCGGTAATGGAAGTGATAAAACCTATTTTCAGAGACTTAGTAGCACTTGAACTGTTGAAAAAGTGTGTTCATGGAAAAACTCAAAACTCCCTATGAAAGTGTAAATAGTGTTATATGGTCAACAACCCCGAAGACTGCGTTTGTTGGAAGAGAAATACTTCACTTTGGTGTGTATGATGCTGTTGCTACCTACAATGATGTCAACGTTGTAAGGCGCAAACTACTTCGAAATATGGGAATAAAGATAGGTCTCAACACGGTACGAACAATGCTTGCTTTACACAAGGAATGTCTTCGGGCTGCTGACAGGGCTGTAAATAGCCTATAAACACAAGCCAGAGTAAACAGGAGGAGGACAAAGAGGACGCCGGGGGAGGAGTTTGCAGAAGATGACGATAATCCATCCTATGGACCTGGAATGCACTAAAAGGTTAATCCAAACTTTGTCACTAGATTCCTAAAAGTTTTATTTTTTCATGCAAATTACATATTTTCTCAGGATCTACCACACCAATTTGCTTCAGATTTCCAGGAAATGTTACACAGTCCCTTCTGCGTAACAGCCTTTTTCCAAAAACCTGTATATTGTGAATTTATAAACAAAAAATGGCACAAAAGGTAGTGAATTTTCTTTACAATAGAAAAAATTAATCTCTAAAAAACTGAATTCAGATTTTTAAAACTCCCTTTGTTAAGTTGTAGCCAATATTCCAATAAATAACATGTAAAAATTTCGCCTTTCTAGCTCAAATGCTTTCTGAGAAAACATGTAATTTATAAGCGCTATTTTCACATTGGAAAGATAGGGCTTTCCGGAGCCCCTTAATTCCTGTCGTGCGGCCACATTCGAGTCGGAAATCTTTCCACATAAACCATCTGAGTACAAATGACATCTCCGCCAATTCACTGTCCTTTTATACCTTGTGTACGCTATACTATCGCCATATGTATACTTGTATATGCATTTCGATATCCCATGACTTTTACCACCTCAGTGTATAGTGAATCGTCTTCAATAAACCAGCAATATCAAATGGTTTTCTCATGCAGTTGATTTCCTACGCCCAATATTTCTCTCGCTCCATTACTCGATAAAAAGCACTCACTAATGGAAAGTTTTCATTCCTAATGTTACGACTAAATACTCATACATTGTACTGATAAATGTCTCCGACATTATCGCACTGTCTCACAAATTATTGATATGTCATAGGCAAAGCACTTTTCCGAACCATGAATCGCTTTTAAAAAGAGCAAAAAATTATTGTGTTTAAACTCGGAGGCAGACCATATGAACACACAATAAACAATGAAGGCGCCTGTCAAATATGTATAAACAGCTAACGACCACTGTCGAATTTTGGATGTATCAAGTCATTCGTAATATAGTCAAATAAGATTTGCTATATTGATCTGATGTAAAAACAGATGTGTTATGTGCTGTAAAACATTACCAATGCAGGTATGTCATAAAAGATTTATTGCACTGCTGTAACCTGTGCACACATTATTTCATGTTTTGTTAGTAACATTGTACCTTCTAATGTAGGAAATTGCTTGACAATGAACAAAATATGTTCGCAACTAGTCACTAATAAAAAAAGTTACCTGCAACTCTGACGGAAACCTCGATTAATAAATTACAAAAAAATATACTGAGTTGCTGATCCTGATAGCAACAAAATGTTGGATTTACGTATATACAGTTTGCTTGTCTGATTGCTGCAATGACGATCCTTTTAGTGCAATGGTAGTCGTAAGAGTGCGAATTCAGAAAGCATACCAGAATTCTCCAGCGGGTAAATCTCATTCGAATGCTCCGTAAATCTTGTCTATCTCCTGTCCGCTGAAAAAGCGGCTCTCACTGTCACGGAATACGCTATAAATCACAAGTGGTTGCAGAGCCTGTAAGCGTACACAGTGTGACGCAAGGGAGGGAAACCTTTTAAAGTGTGCCATGCAGTCATTTGCGCTTATTGGCACCACGGAACATTATCCCTGAACTTTTGGCAAAGTGGAACGAAATCCCCAGACTTCCACCATGAAAAGGTATTACAAAAAAATATAATTTGGAATGTGCGCATAGAGTTACTGTGCCAATGCCGGCTGCCTTTGAAACACAGACAAAAATGTAGATTACAAACATTTTCTTATCAGCACGAAAGCGCACCCAATGTAAAAGATACTTGTTTCACAGCTCAGCTGCCGGTCATCGCCTCAAGATGATTTTCTTTTCTGCACGTTATACTCGCGTTTCTTAGGAGAGTTCACTGTTGTGAAACTTGCTCCCAGACTGAAGCTCCAACAAGGACCTTTGTTCAAACGACTGGCCTTTTCAGCCTTTACGGCTTCACCTTCACCAGTGTCATAACTCCTCTCCTGCTTTCTTGCAAATGACAGGGACTATGTTCAAGCCTTGCGCCGGCATTAAACGTCAATAAGTTTCAAAACGGCGCACATTCCGCTGCAAAATTAAGGACCCATTCTGGAAACAGTAAATGTTATTTGTGATTAACTATCCGCTACATCGTCGACAAATCGACCCTTTGGAATAACAAGGTTCGAACTGACAAAATCGAGTAAAATGGCTTGTTGGTGTGACAAGGTTCTGTCTGATTTCTGCTACAAGTAGAACGTAGACATGCTGCAGTCTCTGGAGGTCGAGCTAGAAGAACGCGAAAGCTCCAACTGATATCACTTTGCTGATTCGTTTGGATGACAAGGTTGTGTTTGACAGGAGGAACTTACTTTTATATTGTTATTGGATTACTTTTCTTGTTAGCAATTCTAACCAAAGTTAAATTTTTGTACAATTACTAATTTTCATTGATCAAATCTTATTATCCTAACAGGTAAGTCACACGTGAAAATGCATGAGATGCTTGAATAGCATGATCAGATACCAATTTCTTGTCGTTTTTAGTGATTGTTTGCAGCAATAGTTTTACACAGAATGTGGTAGGGGGAAGCTTAAAACAGCTATGTTGGACTAATATCGTAATGTTTTCGTAACTGTTCTTTACAGTTCACTGTGACAAGCACTGAGAAGTACCATAACAAAAAATAACCACTGTATGTGGAGAGACAGCTGAATAATGAGTTAATCAAACTTTGGCATCAAGTTACACGAAACGAACGAAGTATTATTTGACACTTGGTCATTCCGGAGGTTTGAAATATTGAAACAGCATCGACGAGTACCCGTTGCCCGAAAACGCCATGGTCTTACATACCAAATGTCGAGCTTCTATACGACTGAAAAAAGCGGCCTAGTATTACATCGTTCAAGAAGTATCGAAAATGAATTAAGTAATTTTGGAATACGCTACTCGTGCACATGGTATTCATAGATCATTTCTGTTCATCTGGAGAGACTAAAGGAGATCTAGATTCGTAGCGCTCCTTCATGGTTATCTTTCAAGTATTTCAAAAGGAATGTCAGATTAATTCTTCGCCACAGAAGCACGCGCTCGAGACACTTGTGAGAATTCGTCTTCTCCGCGGCGCACATTAGGCTGATTCATCGCTGCGCCCGCGCGTTGACATCTGGACTCTCGTCTTCTGAGTCACGTCACGCATCCGAATGTTCTAGCTTCACGGTGACTGGTGTGAAGAAACGTACGAGCTCAAATTATGGTCGAGATCCCCTAACTCCTATGTTGTTAAATACCGATGGAAAACAATGTAACATTACAACCCGACATGTATTTCTCTTAACTTTACCACTATAGCTATTACGACTCACACCGTAACATCCAATGTGAATTACTTAACCTTTTCACGATTTATCTCATGGAGGGCGTGTAATAGTTGTCTTGGCCGATCTTTCCCTCCACTCTGAGGCACGTCTGTGATTATTTCCCGAATGTTTTTCTTGGGAACAGGACAGCTGTAAAGACGACAGGAATTAAACAGACCCTTGAGAACAGCACCCCTAAAACATCACAGAACCATATCCTGCCTGAACTATACACCACATTCACCGCACGTTGAACGCCTCGTTGGCCTTTGGTGCACTTGACGTCTGGTATAATCGGAAAAGGAGAAAAATCGCAACTCGTCGGACCACACTAGATACCTCAAGTTTGTGTGTTGTCCGGCCCATTGTAGACCTGTAGCTCTATGTGCCACAGTGAGCAATGGCCTTTCGCGACGTACGCGACCACAAATGTCCAATACACGTTATTTACGCAAGGAAACAGGTTGAGCAGTTCCTGCATTTACTAACAGCACCGACGTCGGGTTTGAAACCAACTGTCACTCATAAGGCGTAACATTCGTCTCCGGCCCTTGTTGGTTAGTAACTAGTTACGATCATTGTTCTTATATCGTGATTCGTTGTTGCCAGTGGTTCACCATTCTTTGAAGACACGCTCGACAGTCCGCGATGATACATCAACAAAGCAGCCATACTTATTCAAGCTGTGGTCATACATACAACCAAACACGATAGCTGCTCTGTGCCATTCTGTAACGTCTCGAAGTCGACCCATCCTGCTGAGCAGGTTCTTGACAACCGATTAGTTCATGTATACCACTACACTATGAGGCCTTGCCAGTGGTGAAGGTACATATGACCGCCTTGTACAAATTACACCAACTATAGAGCGGCAAGCGACCAGTGTGTTCTTTTAAAGGTGTTACTCGTATTTTGCCCAGCTATATTAGTTCCTCTCGAGAAAGAAGAATCGGAGATAGCGACAGTGAGCGTTTCAGTATTCTTACATTGCGATGCGCTGCCACGCGGTGAAACATCTAGCAAGTCAAACGCTGATCACCAGTTTTCTTCGGCAGCACTCATCGTACACTGTCACTGTCACAGCATTTATTCACAGCGTAAATTATATGAAAATACATCTCAAAATTGTCTAATTTTTTTCAGTCTCCAATCACAGCGATCTGCAGCCTGAAGAAATTACGCACTTTTGCGTGAGTAAAGATCTCAGATAACTCCCTTGTGTAGTTTGAAAATACTTCTCGTCTATTTTAAACACAGGTCGTTTTCATTCCATTTTCTGCTGTTTTTTTTAAATATAATGTAATATGCCATCCTGGCAACAGTGTTTTGTGGTTATCACAGGAAAATGACACATGTGTAATACCAACTTTCAAAAGGAAATCACACCGACGAAATAATTTTTCTAAGAGCTTGTTTGTTGACTATGAACTCCTGTGCTTGCCAAAAGCTGGGAGGTTTTCATTAATTGGTGGTTCTTCATCGTACCTAGAGCATCAGAGAATTTTCCGCATTACTGCAAACCAATGTTTATCTTCAGTGGAAGACTTTTTCTGCGTATTTTGCTTCTTGCTCTTTGCGGCAGAACCTCAAACCCCATTTCCTATAGCACAGTACCCTCTTCCACAATCTGCAACTCATTGAAGAACTCAGCTTTAATACTTTTCAATCACGTTCCGTTGCCTTTCTGCGTCAACACTCTGCACCTTTCTTTAACAAATTTAACGGCATTTATACAAAACTGTCGCTTCAGTATCCGAAGTCATTTTCGGTGATCTCTTTCCAGGCCTGCGCCAGGGAGGATCAACGCCGCACTACTTTGAATAGGAACCTGGCTGTATCCCGTCACGCGACCAAATTAGTTTTCACGTCGGCAGGAGCCACACTAATGGTGGAAGGTAAACCCGTAATTTCACATAAAAAGAAATAACGAATTTAACGACTCCCGGGCATCCAGGTCATCACATAGTGAGCACTAATTCGTGAACAGGAGAAATGGTAGTAGGAATAGGTCGTTGAAGGGGTACCATGTATATTATTCCTCAAGTTAACATATCTTTTTCTCAACACTTTCTAGTCGTACATGGATGACTGAGGTATCGTTAGAAAGGTCTTTTAACCGACTTCTGACAGCGCATACGGATTTTGCGCTAAACTTTTGTGGAAAATTTTAACATAAAAGGAACCTTTAACTACCACAGGTAAAAGGGCATCATAGATGTCGAACTTCATACCTATATTTTAGGCCGTTAACTTACTAATCATGAATAAGTGACTTCCTTTCCATATTATCTTATTACAAATACAATTTTATTTGTTTTAAGGAACTTATTAATTGGATAATTTGTAAACAGCGTTGTCATACATAATAGCCGTGACCACTGTGGCAGTCCATTCTCTCTGCCCGTCTTATAAGTTGACTTTTCTAAACGAATATCATTTCCGAAGCAACAAAGACATTTGCATTTTCGCCATGGATTGTGATTTACCTACTGCTACAACGGTCTAACGTGCTTACTGTAACTCAACATGTTTGTCCAGTTAAAGTTATAGGTTATGTGCCAGCGCCCGATCTTTGCCCGTCGTACAATCCGGGACAAAAATTCCGGATGCAAAACTCATTTCTGGAGACACTGAAATGTTTCGGCCTATACACTGAGGTGACAAAAGTCATAGTATACCTCCCTATATCGTGTAGAACTTCGTTTTGCTAGGTGCAATGCAGCAACTCGACGTGGCATGGACTCTACAGGTCGTTGGGAGCCCTGCAGAAATATATAGCCATTGAACCATGACGCCTCCAAAAGCGTTCATAATTGCGAAACTGTTGCCGATGCTGGATTTTGTGTACGAACTAACCTCTTGATTACTTTACATAGATGTTTGATATGATTCATGTGGAGCGAGCTAAGTGGCCAAATCAACCGCTCGAACAGAATTTTCTTCAAACTAATCTCGAACAATTGTGGCTCAGTCACATGGATCATTGTCATCCATAAAAATGCAATCATTATTTGGGAACACGAGGCCCATGAATGGTTGCAAACGATCTCCAAGTAGTCGAAAATAACCATTTCCAGTCAATGATAGATTCCCCTGCAGAAATATGTGCCGTATTGCCTCTATAGCTACCCATAATTTCGAAAGTGTTGCCGGTGCAGAATTTTGGGAGCGAGCGAACCTCTCGATTATGCCCCACCTTGATGGCCAAATCATTCTCTCGAATTGTCCAGAATGTTCTTCAAACCAATCGTGAACGATTGCGGCCCAGTGACATGGCGCATTGTGACCCATAAAAATCCCATCGTTGTTTGGGAACATGAAATCCATGAACGGCTACAAATGGTCTCCAGGTACCTGAACATAACAATTTCTAGTTAGACCAGAGGATCCAATTCATTCCATGTAAACACAGACCACACCATTGTGGAGCCACTACCAGCTTGCTTAGTGCATTGTTGACATCTTTGGTCCACGGCTTCGCGGGGTTTGTGCCACACTCGAACCCTACGATCACCTCTTACCAACTGCAATCGGGACTCATCTGACCAGGCTACGGTTTTCCAGTCGTCTGTGGTACAGCCGTTATGGTCACGAGCCGAGGAGAGGCGCTGCTGCAGGTGATGCCGTGACGTCTGCTACCGCAGCCCATTAATGCCAAATTTCGTCGCACTGTCCTAAGGATACGTCCGTCGCACGTTCCGCGTTAATTTCTGCGGTTAGTTCACGTGTTGTCGCTTGTCTGTTATCACAACTCTACGCAAACGCCTTTATTCTCGGTCCTTACATGAAGGCCGTCGGCAAATGCGCTGTCCGTAGTGAGAGGTGATGTCCGAAATTTGGTATTCGCGGCACGCTCTTGACAGTGTAGACATCGGAATAGTGGATTCGCTGATGATTTGAGAAATGCAATGACCCACGCGTCAAGTACTAACTACCATGCCACGTTCAAAGTCTTCTTATTCCCGTCGTGCGGTCATAATCAGGAACGTTTTCACATGAATCACCAGAGTACAATTAAAAGCTCCGCCAATGCACCGCCCATTTACACCTTACGTACGCCGTACTACCGCCATCTGTATATGTGTATATCGCTATCCCATGACTTTGACATCCCAGTGCAATTTCACTTGTGTTGTCGGTTAGTTCTTTTACCGTTTCGAAGTGCATAGTAAGGAATTTCTTGTCTATTCAGGGAACTGCCAACAACTCTATATGATGTTTCTGTATGTGTGATGTATAGTACAAGGAACAATGTATGTGTTTAGTGGGTGGACTTTGTGACGAAATTCATGTGATAAGGTATAACCTCAAGCACACTGTGTACCATACTTTAAAAAAATTGTAATTATTGGTAACTTCTGTAATCAGTGTTCCAGCCTTACGAAATAATGTTAATAGTAGTGGTCTCTAAAGATTATTTAGCTTTGCGACCGAAACGGAACAGCACCGTTATGTTTTTCACCCTCAGCTTCGACAATGCACAGCCCTTTTATAATTTGCGCACACGATGCTACCGCCATCTGTGTACGTGCATATCGCTCCATGACTTTATTCATCTCAATGTACAAGGATGTACCATAAATTCATGATTTCGCGTCGTTCGGTTCATTTTTAAAGATGTTTTCTCTTCATTCCCACAACTATCCTTATCGTAACGGCTACGAAATACTGTCGTTATTTAAAACAACAAAAGTGCGAAAGTTTCGCATGGGTTTCCCGGTATGAATATATTTTTGAACTGATTCTGGGAAACCACACGAAAAATCTCTTAACAGAATGGCTGCGGTGAACAAATCGACGTCCATACAGACGAAAGCTCCTTTCCAGTTGCAGATCTAGGTAGGGTCAAACGTTTTAGTAGATGGGATCATATTTTTACACATCAACCTACGAATATCAGATAATATGGTAGCATGAAAACTAATGGTGGCGAAAATGGGAAGGAATTTTATAAAGTGCCAGTTAACGTAACACAGCATACTATCAGTTGCATCTTGGAGACATTCCCAATTACGTCGTGCCCGATAACATTGTAGCCAAATATAGACGCACATTTCCGCTATCAACAAAAATAGGACACGGTTCGGAAGCCCCTAGGTACAACCAGCAAACGGCAGGAAGGAAGAGAAAACAGAAATGAAAAAAACCTTCCACAAGAAAAGGACTCACTTCCTGAACGCAGGTGAAAACGAGTGGAAGAAAGAGCATTCGCCTCGTTTTAACGCTCACATTGACCACAGTCTTCAGACCTTGTGACGGGTAGCCTACAGCGTCCGTCAGACTTGATTTTTTATTCGCGAGTGCATGGCTAAATAACTAGGACCTCGGCTGGCTGGTTGGTTGGTTTAAAGGAGGGGAGAAGGGACCAAACTGATAGGTCATCGGTCCCTTGTTCCGAATAAAACAATGCCACAAGGGTGAGAATAAAACAAGCGAGACTGACAACACAAAACGGAGAGAAAGGAAAAACCACAAGAACGAAGGAAGGGCAACAAACACTTCAATGGAGAAAAGGGGAGAAGAAAACCACAGAAACGCAAGAAACGAGTAGAAGAAAATAAAACGACAAAACAAATTGCCATGGCTGGCTGACCATGAGAATAAAAAGGAGAAGCCAGCCATTCTGCAACATATTAAAACCTCCACCCTAAAAGCACTACGGTGGAGGACACAGAGGGACGAAGCACATGCGCTAAAACTTAGATCAAATGATAAAAACCACCCTCAAGAATAAAAAACGTAAAATTAAATCTGCCGATGAGGCGTTGTCAGATAAAATTAGCGGCAACGAGTCCGGTAACCGAAGATATCGACACAGGGCAGTCAAAGTGGGACAGTAAACCAGAATATGGGCCACTGTCAACCGGGCGCTTCATCGACACTGAGGAGGGCCTTCACGGCACAGGAGGTAGCCGTGGGTCGCCCAAGCGTGGCCAATGCGGAGCCGGCAGAGAACCACAGAGTCCCTGCGAGAGGTCCGCATGGAGGATGGAAGACGCCACACATTCGTAGTCTCAATGGCACGCAGTTTGTTGTGCGTACTGAGACTATGCCATTCCGTCTCCCAAAGCCGAAAAACTTGGCGGCGTAAAAACGCAAGCAGGTCAGTTATTGGAATGACGATCTCCATAAGCGATTTCCGTGTGGCCTCTTTGACCAGCCTGTCGGCAAGTTTGTTGCCTGGTATTCCGACGTGTCGTGGGGTCCACACAAACACCACTGAACTACAGGACCGTTCCAGGGCATAGATAGACCCTGGATGGTCGCTACCAAAGGATAACGAGAGTAGCACTGGTCGATAGCTTGTAGGCTGCTCAAGGAGTCAGTACACAAGAAAAGACTCCTCAGGGTGCGAACAGATGTGCTCAAGAGCACGAGATATAGCCACCAGCTCTGCAGTGAAAACACTGCAGCCAACGGGCAAGGAATGCTGTCCAATATGTCCTCCATGGACATACGCAAAGCCGACGTGACCATCAGCCATAGAGCCGCCGGTGTAAACCACTTCATGGCCTCAGTACATCTCAAGAATCGAGAGGAAGTGACAGCGGAGAGCCGCAGGGTGAACTGAGTCCTTTGGGCCATGTGAAAGGTCAAGGCGAAGCCGCGGCCTAGGTGTACACCATGGAGGCGTACACGAATGGACCTCGAGTATAGGTGGTAAAGGCAAGGACTCCAGTTCAGATAGAAGGGATCGAACGCGAACAGCAGGAGACAGGCTGCCGCAGGTGGGAAAAGGAGACGGTAATTCGGATGTGCAGGAGAACTACGAACTTGTGCAACGTAACTGGCGAGCAGTTGTGCACGCCTGACCGCAATGGAGGGACTCCAGGCTCCGCCAGGACGCTGGTCAATGGACTCGCCCTAGAAGCTCCCGACGCTAGTTGAACGCCACAGTGGTGCTCTGGTCGAGTAAACGCAACGTTGAGGGTGCCACTGAACCATAAACCAGACTCCCATAGTCAAGGCGGGATTGAACAAGGGCTCTGTAGAGCTGCAGCAGCTTAGAGCGATCTGCACCCCAATTGGTGTTGCTCAGGCAGCGGAGGGCATTGAGGTGCTGCCAGCATTTCCCCTTAAGCTGACGAAGGTGAGGAAGCCAAGTCAATCGGGCGTCGAAAACCACTCCTAAAAATCGATATGTCTCCTCTACAGTGAGGGAATCGTCAGTAAGGTAAAGTTCTGATTCCGGATGAACAGTGCGACGCCGACAGAAGTGCATAACACACGACTTTGCAGCCGAAAACTGGAAGCCGTGGGCTAGAGCCCATGACTGCGCCTTGTGGATGGCTCCCTGTAGGCGCCGCTCAGCAACACCGGTACTGGTGGAGCATTACGAAATCAGAAGTCTGCATACAGAGAGGGTAAGACGGACGGCCCTAAGGCTGCTGCTAGACCATTAATGGCCACTAAAAATAGAGATACAAAATACAGAGCCCTGTGGGACCCAATTCACCTGGATATGGGGGGGGGGGGGAGGGGAACTATGGGAGGCACCATCTTGGACACGAAAAATACGAAGCGACAGGAAATTCTGGATAAAAATCGGGAGCAGGCCCCGGAGACCCCACTCGTATAATGTGGCAAGGATATGATGTTGCCAGGTGGTGTAATATGCTTTTCGTCTGGAAAAGGCTGTTCGGATGGCAGACGTGAGGGACACAAGGTTATCAATGGTAGAGCGACCCAGGAAGAAACCGCCCCGGCATGGAGCCAGTAGGCCATGTGACTCCAGGACCCAAACCAACCGCCAACATACCATACGTTCCAGCAGCTTACAAAGAACGTTGGTGAGGCTGATGGGCCGACAGCTATCCTCATCAAGCGGGTTTCAGCACTGTAATGATGGTGCTCTCCCGCCACTGCGATGGAAAGACGCCATCGCACCAGAACAGGTTGAAGATCACGAGGAGATGTTGCTTGTAGTACGAGAGATGTTTAATCATCTGGCTGTAGATCCGATCTGGCCCAGGAGCTGTGTCGGGGCAATGTGTAAGTGCGCTAAGGAGCTCCCACTCTGTAAATGGGGCGTTGTAGGGTTCACTGTGGCATGTAGCAAATGGGAGGACTTTCCCTTCCATCCGCCATTTGAAAGTGCGAAAGGCTGGGGGGTTAATTTTCCGACGCAGAGGCGCGAGCGAAGTGCCCAGCAACGAGCTCGGCAATCACGTTTGCGTCGGTAGATAAGACACCGGAAACACCTGGTGGGGTCTGGTACCCAAAAACTCGTTTGATCTTTGTTCAGACTTGGGAAGGTGACGTATGGCACCCAATGGTCGAGACTTATCTCTCCCAACACTCCTATTAACGTCGTTTGATAAGCTGGCGAACGCGGGCATGGAGCCGTTTAAAGGCTATGAGGTGCTCCCGGGAAGGACGCTGCTCATGTCGCTGTAGAGCTCGCCGACGCTTCTTAATTGCCTCAGCGACTTCCGGCGACCACCAAGGGATTGTCTTACGCTAGGGGCACCCTAATGAACGAGGGATTGGGTTTTCCGCCGCAGAAACTATCGTTGTAGTTACCTGCTCAACCACGACATCGATGCTACCATGTGGGGGAGATTCAACGGTGACAGCAGAGGTGAAGGCTTCTCAGTCTGCCTTGTTTAAAGCCCATCTGGGCAGGCGTCCGTGTGCATAACGCCGGGGCAGTGACAGGAAGATGAGGAAGTGGTCACTACCACACAGCTCGTCATGTGCTCTCCAGTGGATAGATTGGAGAAGTCCTGGGCTGCAAATGGATAAATCAATGGCCGAGTAACTACCAAGAGCCACACTTAAATGTGTGGGGGCACCTGGATTTAAGAGGCAGAGGTCGAATTGCGACAGTAAATTTTCGACATCTCTGCCTCGGCCAGTAATCACAGTGCCATC
Source organism: Schistocerca nitens (assembly GCF_023898315.1). Taxonomy (NCBI): domain Eukaryota; kingdom Metazoa; phylum Arthropoda; class Insecta; order Orthoptera; family Acrididae; genus Schistocerca; species Schistocerca nitens. The sequence goes on along the minus strand of NC_064614.1, from coordinate 501,378,753 downwards.
CCACAAGGGGTTATGAGCGTTAAAATCTCCCAAAAGTAGGATAGGTTTAGGGAGTTGATCAATCAGTGCAGCCAATGCGTTTAGGGATACTGCACCATATGGAGGAAGATACACATTGCAGAAGTTATTTCCTGCTTCGTCCTTATCCTGACAGACACAGCTTCAAGAGGGGTCTGAAGAGGCACAGGTTCACTGCATACTGAGTTCAGGACATAGACACAAACTCCACCTGACACTCTATTATGGTCACTACGGTTCTTCTACCCATGGAGGGCAGGGGTCCACATTTCCAGGAACCTCGTTTCCTGAAGGGCAATGCAGAAAGCACGTGAAAAGCTTAAGAGTTGCCGTAGCTCAGCCAGGTGGTGGAAAAAAGCGCCGCAATTCCACTGGAGGATAACGTTATCGTGAGGCTGCGAAGGGGTGAAGCGTGCAAGGAGGCAGGTTATGCCTCAGGGTCACCTGCTGCCACCGACTGAATATTTGAAGTCATTTCTATGGTGGATGAGGCATCAGTGAGATTTAGGTCCGCAGGGGATACTAAGATCTCCAGCGCATCCTCAGATGCAGAATTGATAGGAAGTGGTGGTGTTCAGACCACCAGAGGGTCCTGTTTCTTAGCAGACTTCTTCTTAGTTTGCTTGCTCTCTCGCTTCTCTTTAGGCGCTTACCGGGAAGATTTCTCCAAAGCTTCACGCACGGAGGAAGACTATGAAGCTCTTCGTCCAGCAGCTTTAGGCTCCTTGAGCCACTGGTGAGTGTCCGCCATGGCATTAGTGGAGATCTTGGGAGAGAGGCCCCCAAGGGATCCCTTCCACATGAGAGGAGCTGGAGGAGGCTGTTGCTTCTCCAGCAGGGGGGAGGGAACCGATGTCGCCTGTGTTTGGTGGGGGGCCTTACTCGCTACAGTCTGGAACCGCGCGACCGCTACGGTCGCAGGTTCGAACCCTGCCTCGGGCATGGATGTGTGTGATGTCCTTAGGTTAGTTAGGTTTACTTATTTATAAGTCCTAGGGGACTGATGACCTCAGAAGTTAAGTCCTATAGTGCTCAGAGCCATTTGAACCTTTTTTTTTTTTGGGGGGGGGGGAGGGCTTGCTCCCGAAGTAGGTGCTTTGGGAGCAACGGAGGAAGATTTGCCCCCTACCACCATTGGGGCGGATGTATTCTGGTGGTCCAGAGGGCCCACTGTTCGTGGCACAGAGTGAGAAACCACTGGCACTTGGGACAGCGATGGTGACGTAGCTGCAGAATATGTCAATGTCAACCGAATGGGGTGTAATCTTTCAAATTTACGTTTAGCCTCTGTGTAAGTCAACCAGTAAACTGTCTTGTACTCCATGATTTTCCGCTCCTTTTGGAGTACTGGGCAGTCTGACGACCAGGGGGAGTGGTGCTCTCCACAGATGACCCAAGTGGGAGGTGGCGCACATGGAATAACTGGGTGCAGTGGACGTCCTTAGTCTCGACATATGGCACTGGAAGTTCAACGGGAAGACATGTGCCCCAACTTCCAGCACTTAAAGCACCACGTATGGGGAGGGACGTATGGTTTAACGTCACAGTGGTAAACTATCACCTTGACCTTTTCAGGCAATGAATCACCCTCAAAGCCCAAGATCAAGGCACCGCTAGCAACCCTGTTGCCTTTAGGTCCCCTCTAAAGGCGCCGGATGAAATGAACATCACGCCGTTCTAAATTGGCGCAGAGCTCGTCGTCAGACTGGAAGAGGAGATCGCGATGGAAAATTATCATCTGGACCATGTTGAGGCTTTTATGGGGAGTAACGGAAACATGAATGTCACCCAGCTGGTCACAAGCGAGTAACGCCCAGGATGCTGTCTGAATCAAGACTGCGCTGTTTCGCATCTTGGACAGCGCTGTCACTTCTTCTAATTTATCCTCAAGGTGTTCAACGAAAAATTGAGGCTTCGTAGGTAGAAAGGAGTCCCCATCAGTTCTGCTACAGACTAAAAACCGAGGCGAATATGGCTCTCTCCGTTCTGTAGCCCAACGTTCCTGTAGCGAGGTAGGGAAACGATTTAGGGTCATACCTATCAACATTATATTCGATCTTGCCCTTCTCAGAGACTGTTGGCGCAGTACGGTCACCAGCAAGAGATGACGAGTCTGCTTCATTGTGGATCATCTGCTCTGAAACCACCGATCAGTGGGCTCTGGCGCCACCCAGCCACAGCAAAGGCCAACTGGCATGATCGCCGTTGCCAGGAGTCCTGATGCCTTAGGAAGACGGGCCTCTACTCCTTGGCATATGTGGAGAGTTTACAGCTCAGGCATCAACAGTGTGATCCCTGTGTTGTCAGAGGACTACCACCAAATGGGTACATGACTGCTCCACCTCAACGGACTGGCTACCATGCTGGATACTGGGCGCAGAGAAATCCAATATTGTCTTGGGGGCGAAAGAGGACAGGAGACAATGGAAGAAGATGACATACCCTGGAAAGTGTCCTCGCCCAAATAATTGAATCGCAGGTGGAGATACAAAGCCATGACAAGAGATTCAGGAGATCGAATCTAATGGCACTATGGATAACTTGTGCACCACATAAGGTGTCCTTCCCCATATGGCCCGCACTTCTGTAGAATTTTGAAAGGGGCAGGTCAAACCATAGAATTGGACCTGAACTCATATGGCCGAAAAGTGCGAGACTCCTTTTAGTCGCCTCTTACGACAGGCAGGAATACCTCGGGCCTATACTAACCCCCAGACCCGCAGGGGGTAAACTAGGACTTAAGTACGAAATACTGCTCAAGAGATTAACGAGCTACCGGCATCGGGGAGTTACTTAGATGCTCACATGTATGAAAAATGTTTCAGAATATTGTCAACTGTTCGAGCTACGCTGCCCTTGGCCTGATTGGTGGACTGAAAACAGACGCCGTTAGTAGCGACCACTGCAACAGTGATGCGACAATGGGACGGCCATCGAGGAGCCCCAACTGCGATAGCTGATAATATTTTAGTTACACTCTTGTCCTGTACTACGTCTTGCAAAATGCCTTGTATTGTGCAGCGCATATGCGCTTGACCAGATTTGCTTGACACGAATTTGATTTGAAATAATACTGATGAACGAGTGCAATATCTGTATGAGAAAAGACATATTATGCATGATTTACAGCGTTACTGACTAGTGATTGGTAGTTGGACTCTACCAAAGTTAATTTACTGTTAAGTTGGTTGGACTAAATTTAATATTGATCAGTTACATTCTTTATCGTGTGTGAAAATATTTTCGTGGAAGTGAAAATCCATTTACTTGTTGAAAGAGGTATAGGTTCCACGGAAGTCGCAGTTATTAGCAGTCACGGTAGTGGTGATTTCTGCCTACCTGATGGTTCATAGTAAGGTAATTAAAAGAGTTCACGGCTTGATACCGACTGCAAGGGAATTTACGATTGGTCCCGAAGTTAAAACCTGTCTGCCGCGTGACGTCGCACATTTCAGTTCTGAGCGCACAGTGGCACATAGGGATGCCTCGAAAACTGTGTTTCTCGCCAAATCTCAAGGCCTGCTCAGACGTTCCGCCTGATTTTATGCAGCCGACATAATGTAACAGTCGTGCAATTCCTTCTTCATGACCATATTCTCGGCGGAGCACTGCAGGTGCAACGAAGACGCTTCTGCAGCGGTTTTGATGGGTATTGGAAAGTTGCTACCACAAATGTCTACGTCAGCCCGGCAGCTACGTACAAAAGTAGCTGAAAGGTGTAGCTAAATGTCGCAAATAAAACATTTTTGATTTTCACCGTGATTTCCATTTCGCGACCGATCCGATGTTGGAAAAGAAGGCCGATGTAATAATATAAAGCCCCTATTGTATCTGACATGGGTCGATGACGAGAACACGTTACATCCAGGTTGGTGTAGGCTGCTGATGGGCTGTAGACCTAACACCTAGAATAAGACTAGTTTAGCGCCAGCTGCCTCGCTCTGTGCGGTCTGCACACTGTTTTTGTTTTTCTTTAATCCAATTTTTATGATGATCAGAAAATGCAGCATCTTCTACGATTTTCGTGCTAATTAAGGCCATAGAAGAATGGTCTTTTTCGAATGTTCATCTGAACAAAAAGCGATTCTGGCAGCCGGAGACGGAGGTCTTTTTTAATCCTGCCTTTTCAATTCTTATGGTGATATTTCCTTAGAAATTTTCATTCCCTAACGCACATTTCTTTAGAAGTCACATACCAATCCCCTATTTCACCCCCGCAAGGGACGAATTAAAAAAAACCACTGAAATATACATTTTTTAATATTTCTAATCGAGAAGCCAAATACAAATTTTCATCGATTTTGCTTTAAAAACGCTTTCGTTTTTCATAAAACATTTTAACCCGCATGTCACCCCTTTAGGGGTTGAACTTCTAAAAGCACTAACCGAGAAGTGAAATAGTGATTTTACAGATGTAGCTTTAAAAATGCTTCAATAGTTTTTAATAAAGATTTAACTGCAAAGGATTTTCACCCACAATTTCACGTCCATAGGTGTTAAACTTCCAAAAATGCTGAAATACTGATTTTTATTTTTGACAGACAAGCCAAATACCTATTACGGTAGTTCCAGCTTGAAAATTGCCTTAATAGCGACATATTTTCAAGGAACCTTTGATCCCCTATTTCACCCTAGGTGGTGGTAAGTTCCTATGGGACCAAACTGCTGAGGTCGACGGTTCCTAGACTTACACACTACTTAATCCAACGTAAACTAACTTACGCTAAGGACAACACACACCCATGCCAGAGGGAGGACTCGAACCTCCGACGGGGGGAGACGCGCGAACTGTGGCAAGACGAAAAATCTCTTGTTAAACGGTGCCTACAGTATAAAATAAAGTATTGGTCTGTGGGGTGATGAGTCTGTCAGTCAGGCAGTCATGACATTTTCTTTTAGCTATAGAGATAGTGCCACATGAAATCAGATTCGCCACAACCTGTGTTCACAGTTCTAATGGTAAGCGAAATTCTAATAATGGTGAGCGCACACTTCAACTTTACAATGTGTAAATTAAGACTTTGTCAAAGTAGTGATAAGTTATTACTACTAAAGTTATTGCATTAACTGCGTGGACGAACGTGTTTGTGGTCGAGCGGTTCTAGGCGCTACAGCCTGGAACCGCGCGACCGCTACGGTTTCAGGTTCGAATCCTTCCTCGGGCATGGACGTGTGTGATGTCCTTAGGTTAGTTAGGTTTAAGTAGTACTTAGTTCTAGCGGACTGTTGACCTCAGACGTTAAGTCCCATAGTGCTCAGAGCCATTTGAACCATTTTTGACGAACGTGTTTCAAATGCAATACGCCTTTTAACTGCAACTTCTTGAATGTCATGCTAAGACGATGAACTAAGTGCTAATGTAAATTTATTATTATTGTTGTATTAAAATAGATATATTTTATTGCGTTTTATTATTAGAATCGAAAGCACCCATGGCAGATTAAAAGCCTGAGTGACGGGAAGTAATATTTGCAAGTGGGATGGGGTGTCAGTAACGAGCTCCGCCCCCACCCCCTCCCCCTTCCCCCAAAACTGAACCCTGCTGGCGCTCTTGTCCTGTGTCACTGTCACGTCTCCACGACGACTCATCTTACTGTGCTGATTCCGAACAATCGGCTGGCACACAGACAGCGCTTCACTTGACACACAAGACAGCACTTCACTTCTACGACGTACGTCACCGGCAGAGGGTCGCACGATCGCCTGCCACCAGTTCTACGCCATCTACAGCGTTCCGAAGCGACCGACGTACTGTTTTGAGGGGTAGACTAGAACTTCGCCCGGTGAACTACGTTCAGGAAAGACTGGCGTAATTCAGCTATCACTAGTGTGGTACAGGAGAGATGGGTCGAACTCACCTAGCACAGCGCAAGGGCCGCGCAGAGCTAAAAGGCGGGAGATCAGCGGCCAGCAGCCACTGTTGCGAGGCGACGGGTACGTGGAATTTGTGGCGCGTTTGGGTGCCCCAGCGCGGAGCGAGTGCTCTGAGGCCGGTGCACGCACGGCCGGCTGGTCGGTGGTTGGCCGGCGCCGCCCTCTCCCAATATTTGGCCACCGGCGACCTACGCACGTCCGCACGGGCCGCCGCGCCGCGCCGCGCTCCACAAACACCGGGTTATACAGTGACGCGCCGCGCTGCATGTTACCCCACTGGCCGCACGACCGCGCTGGAGCAAAGGCGGCCGAGAGCCATACAAACAGCTCTCGCTGCGCCTCTGCTCACAGCTTACTATATGCGTCGGTCATGCACACTAACCGTCAGGGAGGGAACCGGTACGCACGCGGAAGCACGCGCTACCCAATACCTTTCAAAACGCCACGCATGACAACGGGATTTTTCCGGGCTTCATACTTCAGGTTCTATTGATAATAGAAAGGTATGATCAAGTGGTTTAGTTAGCCCGTGGACTAGGGACCATTTGTACACACAACATACTATCCAGCAGTACAGGGTCGAACTTTGAATATCATGCTCTTCTTCCAGCTTAGGCAAATGGACCAAATCGGGTGGTCCTTTTTGCATTAGATGTGGTCTACGGTGCACCTTAAGGGGCTTATGGAGGCATCATTCAGTTCATAGCGGTTTCTGAGAAAACCAGAAAAAAGGTTTTTTCACCATTTTTATCCGTCAGCAGCGGATATCTGAATTGCTAACTGCAGCGAATTGCTCAGATTTTAACAGTATATTCTCTAGGTATTTATCTGGAAAATCTTTATTATTATCGTGAAACATTCCCAAAACATGGTTTTTGGGTACCAGCCGGAGATCGTAATGGCTATGCAAAGCAAATGACTGTAACTTTTACGAGATATTCCTAAGGTCCAGATCTCGAAAAACGTTCAAAATTTTGCTGGTATCTTTATCCGTTTCCGAGATCCATGGATTCAAATTTATCCTACCTATACACGTGAAATACGCATGTAAAAACCACTGTAAGGTGAAAACGTAGTGTATAATGTGACGGAGCAGGAATAAATATGCTGAAAGGTGTCCCCGTTATCATCAGAACGATTCTGGGAAACCTATGTTGTAGTACTGAAGCACATGCAAAACTTTTGTGCACTTAATATCTGGTCTGAGGTGTAAAATTAGTTCTCCGTTACTTCAATTTCACGTACACTATCAAAATTTTACTTATCCGTTAGGTTCTTTTCGTATTAGTGACAATTCCAGCTGCAGCAGTGCAGCGAAGAGAAGGAAACTAAAGGAAAACTGCTCCTATCGGAGCACAAAAATGGCGATTATGCTTCATCAGGACCTTTAAAAATTTCTCCAAAATTTTTGGCAAGCGAACAAAAGGCGCTTTTCTATGTTCAGACAGAAGGATACAGTGGCAATGGGAAAGAGAGGGAAAAGTAATAAATACTGGAAGATAATATACAGTGATTGCGGTATCGAAAGAGCGAAGGAAACAATTCCAGTGTTAGAGAAAAAGAGGGGGCACAGTAGCAGTGGAACGTAATTGACAATGTCAGAATAGCGTTAGGAAAAGAGTGAAGGAGACAGTGCCCGGTTCAGAGGAATAAAGAGAAGCGAAAGTGGAAGAGGGTGAGAGCCAGTGATAATGACAGTTTATGACAAGGAGAACGAGGAGAAGAGGCAGTGACCGTAAGAAAAGAAAGCAGTAGTTAGAAGGGATGAATAAGATAACAGCTATAAGAGAGAGCAAGAAGGACACAGTGACAATGAGAGCAAACAGTAGTAGTAGTAGGACAAAACGAAGGAGACTGTGGCTATGAGCAGGAGACAGTGACAGAGAGGCACAAAGAGATAATGACAATGAGATGGGCTGAATCAGTGGGGAAAAGTCAACGGTGCTGAGGAAAGTAGAATGAAGCAATTTGCACCACACTTTTCAGCCAGTCTTTTAAATTTAAACAAGAGCATATTCGCCTTTTTTGTGCTACCACAAGAGCATTTTCCGCTGTTCAACGATCTTTCGCTGTGTTTACCTATTCATGTCAGTCAGAAGCAGACTCAGAACAGACGTCGGAATGGAAATACGGTACTCGCATTTCTGCACTTGTTAGGCAATGAGCAGCAGCATTCAAACTCATGGTCTCTAGCGCTAGGTACATAGAAATGGAACATCTATGACGTACTGCTCTTGTCGCCGCATCAAACTGAGAATGTTATCCTACTTTCGTATAACGCTTACTTTGCAAACATGTTGCGACAATTCTGCAATTTAAACATTACATAAATTTGCCAGGTTTTTAAACAATTATTACTAATAGCAATACTGAATAACTATTACAGAAACGAGTTCAAATTGAAATACGTCAAAAGAGGAAAAGTTACTTTTCATAACTAAGTGCCTCAAGCTCTAATTATATTTACCATATCAGTAACAAGCGTTTCGTTTCTTGAACAACAGCAAGACTTTTTTTTTGGGGTCATCAGTCTTCCGACTGGTTTGATGCAGTCCGCCACGACTTCCTCCCCTCTGCCAACCTCTTCATCTCAAAGTAGCACTTGCAACCTACGACCTCAATTATTTGCTGGATGTTCCAATCTCTGTCTTCTTATACAGTTTTTGCCCTCTACAGCTCCCTCTCGTAACGTGGAAATCATTACCTGATGTCTCAACAGATGTCCTATCATCCTGTCCTCCTTGTCAGTGTTTTCCACATATTCCTTTCTTCTCCGATTCCGCACAGAACCTTCTCATTCATTACCTTATCAGTCTACCTAATTCTCAATATTCGACGGTGGCACCACATCTCAAATGCTTCGATTCTCTTCTGTTCAGGTTTTCCCACAGTCCATATTTCACTACCATACAATGCTGTGCTCCAAAAGTACATTCTCAGAAATTTCTTCCTCAAATGAAAGCCTATGTTTGACACTAGTAGACTTCTCTTGGTCAGGAATGATCTTTTGCCAGTGTTAGTCTGCTTTTGATGTTCTCCTTGGTCCGTCCGTCATTGGTTATTTTGCTGCCTAGGTAGCAGAATTCCTTAACTTCATCCAATTTGTGACCATCAAACTTGACGTTAAGTTTCTCGCTGTTCTCATTTCTGCTACTTCTCATTACTTTCGTCTTTCTTCGATTTACTCTCAATCCATATTCTGAACTCTCAACCGCAACGTCAGAATCGCCCCTCTGGTGCCTTTACCTTTCCTGAAGCCAAACTGATCGTCATCCAACACACTCTCAATTTTATTTTCTGTTCTTCTGTATATTATTCTTGTAAGCAACTTGGATGCATGACCTGTTAAGCTGATTGTGCGATCATTCTCGCATTTGTCAGCTCTTGCAGTCTTCGGAATTGTGTGGATATTTTTCCGAAAGTCAGATGGTATGTCTCCAGACTCATACCTTCTACACACCAATGTGAATAGTAGTTTTGTTGCCACTTTCCCCAATGATTTTAAGAAATTCTGATGGAATGTCATCTATTCCTTCTGCCATATTTGATCTTGAGTCCTCCAAAGCTCTCTTGAATGCTGATTCTAATACTGGATCCCCTATCTGTTCTAAGTCGACACCTGTTCCTTCTTCTGTCACATCAAATATTCGCCTCATAGAGGCCATTCATGTACTCTTTCCACTTATTCGCTCTCTTCTGCATTTAACAGTGGTATTTCCATGACGCACTCTTTAACGTTACCACCCTTGCTTTTCATGTCACCGAAAGATGTTTTGACTTTCCTTTATGTTGAATAACTCCTCCCGACAATCATTTCTTTTTCGATTTCCTCAAATTTTTCCTGCAGCCATTTCGTCTTAGCTTCCCTGCTCTTCCTGTTTATTTTTTCCTCAGCGACTTGTACTTCTGTATTCCCGAATTCCCCTGAAGATTTTTTGTACTTCCTTCTTTCATCTTCTGTTACCCATGGTTTCCTCGCAGTTACCTTCTTTGTACCCATGTTTTTGTTTCAACTTCTGTGATGGCCCTTTTTAGAGATGTCCATTCCTCTTCAACTGTATTGCCTACTGAGCTGTTCCTTATTCCTGTGTCTACAGCCTTAGAGAACTTCAAGCATATCTCGCCATTCTTTAGTACTTCCGTATCCCACTTCTTTGGATACTGATTCTTCCTGACTGATCTCTTAAACTGCAGCCTACTCCTCATCACTACTGATTTGGGATCTGAGTCTATATCTGCTCCTGGATACACCTTACAATCCAGTATCTTATTTCGGAATCTCTGCCTGACCATGATGTAAACTAACTGAAATCTCCCCGTATCACCCGGTCTTTTCCGATTATACCTCCTCCTCTTGTGATTCGCTATTGCTAGCACAAATTTATTACAGAACTCAATTAGTCTTTTTCCTCTCTCTTTCCTAACGCAAAGGACATATTCTCCTGTAACCTTGTCTTCTGCTGATTCCCTATAACTGCATTCCAGTCCCCCATGACAAATAGATTTTCATCTCCCTTTATGTACTATATTGGCCTTTCAACATCCTCATACACTTTCTCTATCTCTTCACCCTCAGTTTGTGACGTCGACATGTATACCTGAACTATCGTTGTCGGTATTGGTTTGCTGTCGATTCTGACAAGAGCAACTCTTCACTGAACTGTTCACTGTAATACACTCTTTGCCCTACCTTTCTATTCATAACGAATCCTACTCCTGTTATACCATTTTTTGCTGCTGTTGATATTACCCTATACTCATCGACCAGAAATCCTTGTCTTCTTTCCATTTCATTTTACTGACCCCTACTTTGTCTAGATTGATATTTTGCATTCTCCTTTTAAGTTTTTCCACTTCCCTACCACATTCAAGCTTCTGACATTCCATGATTTCTCAAGACCACCTGCCCCTTGGCAGCCCCACCCGGAGATCCGAATGGGGGACTATTCCGGAATCTTTAGCCAATGGAGAGATCATCACGACATTTTTTTCAATTCAGACCACATGTCCTGTGGATACACGTTATGAGTCTTTAATGCGGTGGTTTCCATTGCCTTGTGCATCTTCATGCCGTTGATCATTGCTGATTCTTCCGTTTTAGGGGCCGTTTCCCAACCCAAGGACAAGAGAGTGTCCTGACCCTCTGTCCGTTCCTCCGTCATGTTTGACAAGGCTGTTGGCAGAATGAGGCTGACTTCTTATGCCGGAAGTCTTCGGCTGCCAGTGCTGATAACTAAACAAAACTTAAGCGGTGGCGGGTTTAGAATCCAGGACCGAGGACGCTAATCAAAGACACTATCCCTAGACCAGGGGCGCACCAGCTATAGCATAATAAAAAATACGGTTGATTTATATACAGGCCTTGAGGATAAATTCCCTGGTATGTGAGTGTGCATCCAGTCAATTCGATGAATGTATACATATCTGCAGCAATGTTCACAAGTAGATAAGATTTGCAAGGCGTGGTCATAAACAGTCTGAAAAGCTTGCAAGGGTGTTGCAGGGTAGGTTGCGCTGAGAGAGAACTGTTCAGAAAGAAACTCTGTAAGTAGCGACCGTTTCGAGTTAATTATGAGTCAAGTTTGCCAATCAGGCCGTCGCGCGCGCAAATTCAAGCGGCCCGCCATAGGCGGTGTTGCCAACCGCACTCTTCCTTTGGTTTCTTGAAACGGAACAACAGAGCGAAATAAAATTGGACATGGGACAGTACTAAGGATCGAACCCCAGCCAAAGGCTGAGCAGTCTCGTGCGCTAGCATCTGCGCTATAAGAACAACTGACACTAATTTTATCTGGCGGGTCGATCGAATTTGTGCGCGCAATGGCCTGGTTGGCCAATTTCAATGCTAATTAACGCGGAAACGGCGCAACGTGTCGAATTTTTTTCTTAACAATTATCTCTCATCCAAACTCACCCTGCAACAGTTTACAAGCTTTTCAGGTCGTTTCTGAAGACCCTGTGTTTGACAGTTTAGATCATTACCTCCGGAGTAAACGGATTTCCAAGACATTAGGCTTATTTTAAACCACTCGCAACTTGAAAGTATAGTACTAGTGTCTATTACGCAAAGAATGGTTCTTCTTTTCTTCCTTAACGTTTGTCCTGCAATTAGATGGGTTCCCCCCATTTGGCTCTGTGTCTCTATTTGGCGCGGTCTTCTGCTTCATCAGGATGGAGCCCCGCTATCTTGAAGATAACATGGAGGGTATCTAGACAACCTCGCCTCGGTCTGCTAATATGTCGTTTACGATCGACTTTCAACGAAAATGCGAGTTTCGCTTTTGCTTCTTGATTTTCTCGAAATACATATCCGTATTACCGTAGACGACTTTCCTTCATCTTCTCAACGACATATACCATTCCGTACCTCCTACAAATATTACTATTGGTCACCCTATCATAAAGAGCCCAGCCAGATGTCCATCGAGGCAATATGGCTGCCATTACGGCAACTTATTGCTTTTTTTCCGGGACAAAGAGTTTGCAACGTACAAGGCTGGGTGGATTGAAGAGCGGTATATTATCAATATAAGTGTGGGATCTTACCGCAAATCACACCAGTCACTGCCCGTCATTTAAGACACGCACTGCTACAGCGGTTTGTGATTTCGGGACCAGAGAGCCGTCGGCAGCGATCTTTGAGCCAACGTATTTGAAGATACGAGGGATGTTTAATAAGTAGTGCAACACATTTTTATTCTGAAAGCAGGTTGTTTTTATTCAAGATTCCTACAAAGCATATTACCCCCTCTCTTTTAGCTATAAAACCATATTTATCAACATAATCTCCGTTGCGACGGCCGTACGCCACCTTACTGGGAGGGCCTGTATGCGCGTGTGCTAGCACTCTACGGGTCGGCGTCGCAGCCTATAGTCTTGCTGCATCAATAACCTGCCCAATGTCTCCATACAGCTTCCCGCAGACTGCATACTTCACTGGGCCCAACAGATGGAAGTCAAAAGGTGTGGGGTGGATGAGGAAGAACAGTCCAATGACGTTTTGTGAGCTCCTCTCGAGTGCGCAGACGTGTGTGAAGCCTTGCGTTGTTATGGAGAAGAAGTAGTTTGTTTGCAGTTTTGGGGCGACGAACACGCTGAAGCAGTCTTTTCTATTTCGTGAGGATAGTACAATACACTTCCGAGTTGATCTTTGCACCATGAAGGTCGACATGAAACAGAATAACTCTTTCAGAATCCCCAGAATAATCCTTTGAGTTTACCGAATGAGGACGCTGCTTTGAGCGTTTTCTTCGGAGGAAAGGTGGTGTGGGCTTCACTCCATGGATTGCCGTGCTGTTTCCGGTTCGAAGTGATGAACCCATGTTTCATGGTCAGTGGCGATGTTCGACAAAAGATTGTCACGATCAGAATCGTAACGCGCAAGCAGTTCCGTACAGACGGTCCTTCGTTGCTCTTTATGGTCTTGTGTTAGGTGGCAAGGGAACCAGCGGGCACACACCTTTTGTTCACTGCTAGGTTTCCGCAGACATTCTGCAAGCGCCTATGAATATCTGCCACGCTCTTGTTTTCCGCCTAAAGAAACTCAAATGACAGCTTTCTGCTTGGAACGCACCTCTGTTACAGACGCCATTTGAAGGCTACGTATTGCGCCGCCACCTACTGGAGCTTCATGAAACTATAGGGGTTGAAGTAGGATTCCACGACGCCCCAGAACAATTTCCTCATTTTTTCAATCGAAATTGGCCGAGGAGGAAAGTGTGCTGCATTACTTATTGAACACCCCTCGTATTAGTCTTCGCGAGATCTACACAGTCGATCTTAATGGTGTCCGTGCTATGTACACTTGTTGATAGGTATTCATTCTTCTTTATATTGAGTCGTAGTCCAAACCGTTCAAGGTAATCGTCCGTCCTTGTCTTCAACGATCAACAGTACACCATCAACATACAGTTGTGTCCAAAGGTGCTAATTTGCGGAAATCGCTGGTACCCGATCCGTTATGATGATGAAATTTAGGACGGAAAGAGTAGATGATAGATGCACACCCACAGAAAGAGGAAAGTAGCCAGGCTTCGCAGCTTTAGGTTTGTGGTATAGCAGCCGGACCCATTAAATTAGTTCTTCAGTTATAGGATGTAGAAAAATTTCCGCTACCAGTCACAATAAAAGGTTATTTATTCGTCACACGACCGGTTTCGGGCTTGTGCCCATCTTCAGGTGTTTATACATTCATGTACATGTTTATATGCTGTAGATCGCTGTATAAATACAAAAAAAAATTTGATGGTGACTAACAGATACAAGTCGGACAATTGTAAGTGTACATTCATGTACATGTTTATATGCTGGAGATCGCTGTATAAATACAAAAAAAAAAAAAAAAAATATTTGCTGGTGACTAAACAGATACAAGTGGGACAATTGTAAGTGGCAAGGCAGCATTTGTCGAAAATATATCTGTACTTACATAAAGCTGAAGCATCATTATTATAGTTACGGTGTGGTGACCGTTTTCCTATAAAGGAACAGTCACGGAGTTCAACAGCATCCACTATGGATAAAGTTCAGTTCTTAAGTTACTTTAGGATCTCTGAGGCCAAGCCGTATTAGATCACGTGATACTTGGTCAAAAACCATTTACAGGTCCACGAAAGCGAAGATCTTCTGTTTCGAACACCGGACTGGAGGGAACTTTCAATCGTCACCACATATTCAGAACCTACATTATTTATTTCTTGCCGCTTCCCGTGTCTAAATATTGCACCGTATCATTCCACAGAGTACAATGACGCGCATGAACGCGTCTGGTGTCTCTATCACTGCAGACATGGGGTGCGCGCTGTCTCGGAGTGATGAAGACAAAGGAGCCCGGGGCAGTAATGCGCGCCGAGCGGCGGCCTCTTTGAGGGGTGATTCGCTTTTATGTGATACCGCCCCGCTCTCTCTACCCCCACTGTTTCCACTAAGTTGCACGTCATTTCTGAGGACCGCCAAGAGCACTACGGCGGATGACTGGCGTAGCGTTTGTGAACACGATAAGCACGGCTGTCTGCCATCTAACGCAAACAGCACGCGGTAGTCACGCATCTGCTACAATTATACAAATAGGAAAAGAGCACAGATCAAACGTTACTCCACCCGAATGAGCGACGTAAGCTGTTCCTCGATTATTCTGCTTACAGGTAATATTTTCTTTAATCATATTTATACGCGAGAGGACAAAAATCACAAGCAGTGTGAAACACTTGCCTTCACGTTAGGCGTGTATCACATTATAGTTTGATAATTTTTCGTCAACACCGCATGTACAAACCAGTGACTTTATTCCATCTTTTTAAGGGGGGTAGGACGTCAAACGGGCCGACTTGGAGCAGGAGAGGCACCACAAGACATTTTATTTTCTACAGTCTACACTTTTACAAATAAATTCATAATACTTTGTCAGCGTGACCAGGAAGGATTCAGAATTCACACTCATAGCAGTGGAAGTGCAAAAATATAACAAAATAAATTTTTTTTAGATATCAAATTTCATCATTTTTTCACTTACTGTTGGCTGCAATTGTTCTTATAGGTACATTTTTCTTCACAAGTAAGAGAGATTCTTTGATGAATTTTGCACAGCATACAAACCATACTTACAGGTGTATGAAACTCTAGAATATTCCAAATCTACTAAAAACTGTGGTAAAAATTTAGATAATTAACTACAAAATTTGATTTTTTTCTAAACATAAAGTTTAAAACGTAACAGCTCATTCATTTTTTCATAAATTAAATAGATTCTAGAGTTTCAGAGACCTGTAGGTATGGTTTGTATGCTGTGCAAAATTCATGGAACAGTCTCTCTTACTTATGAAGAAAAGTGTACCTATAGCAGCAAATGCAGCCAATACTAAGTGGAAAAATGATGAAATTTTACATGTAAAAAAAGTTTTTTTTTTAACTTCCGCTGCTACGAGTGTGAATCCTGAATATTTCCTGGTCATGCTGACAAAGTTTTATGAATTTGTAAAAGTACAGACAGTGGAAATTAAAATGTCCTGTGGTGCATCTCCTGCTCCAAGTCGGTCCGTTTGACGTCCTACCCCCCCCCCCCCTTAAGGTAATACATTCTAATATTCCTCATAAAATTCACAAAAGTCTAAGACACAATATAATGGTTGTAATGTTTTTGGTCAGTTTTTGTAAAATGTATGATTGACAAATTTTACATCTCAAAACACTTTCTGGATTTCGATATAAAGTGTGCACAAGCTACTTAATTAATGTTATGAAATAACACACATCTTTTAAAGAATATACATTAAAACTGTAATATAATATGGAGTGAATGTATTGAACATAGTTAGTTACTTGTTCCATGGATCATACAGATTGTATTGCTACTTATCATATACAATACCGGTTCGAGATGCCCTATTTGGCCTATAAATACACTGTCGGTCCAGAAAGTTCCGAGACTGATATTAATCCTAGCGTATAAGCAGTGTCAGAGCACTAACTTCGGTGGTAACTAACCAAAAACTATAAACAACAGATGTGCAGTCCACCGGTCACTTTTGAGCAGGGAATGTTAAGTGGACGTTAGATTGTAGTGTGTCCACACTGTTGTCACCAATCGCAGTGGACACTGTTGTGCCACAGATCGCAATGGACAACATCTCTAAACCAAGTGTTCTAGATATCGTCCAGAATGTTTTGAAGAACCGAAAAGTGTGTGCAAAGTCTGTCCTGTACACATTGACTCCCGCACAAAACCAACCTCGCGTGGACGCCTGTTGCGACTTGACTGAAATGCAAGACGCGGAAAAACTCTCTTCCAGAAAAAAATCAACACGGATGAGGAGACTAAAAAAAAATGGTTCAAATGGCTCTGAGCACTATGGGACTCAACTGCTGAGGTCATTAGTCCCCTAGAACTTAGAACTAGTTAAACCTAACTAACCTAAGGACATCACAAACATCCATGCCCGAGGCAGGATTCGAACCTGCGACCGTAGCGGTCTTGCGGTTCCAGACTGCAGCGCCTTTAACCGCACGGCCACTTCAAAAATGGTTCAAATGGCTCTGAGCACTATGGGACTCAACTGCTGAGGTCATTAGTCCCCTAGAACTTAGAACCAGTTAAACCTAACTAACCTAAGGACATCACAAACATCCATGCCCGAGGCAGGATTCGAACCTGCGACCGTAGCGGTCTTGCGGTTCCAGACTGCAGCGCCTTTAACCGCACGGCCACTTCGGCCGGCTACGGCCACTTCGGCCGGCGATGAGGAGACTAGATGCTATCAATGCTAACCTATCACTAAACGACAAAGTGGATAAAATTACATGAAGCTTCAACTCTGCGATGACATAACTGACATTCAAGCCACAGTGGCGCGCGAGTTGAACAAAAAAATGGCTCTGAGCACTATGGGACTTACCGTCTGAGGTCATCACTCCCCTAGAACTTAGAACCACTTAAACCTAACTAACCTAAGGACATCACACACATCCATGCCCGAGGCAGGATTCGAACCTGCGACCGTAGCGGTCGCGCGGTTCCAGACTGTAGCGCTCGGACACCCCAGCCGGCCGAGTTCAACAACATCCAAAGACTTTTCTGTTAGTTTCGCATGGTTGTATGAACGTTCTGTTTGTTGTACTCAAGTGGGGGAAGAGTAGAGGTGGGGAGGGGGGTTATGAAGCACGCCTCTAGCATTAAAACACCCATCTCAATGTTTTCTGTTTTTTATTAATCTAGTCTCGAAACAATTTTGACTTACGTGGCAGACTGCATGTAAAGCTCTAATTCAGTTGTGTTCCAGAAACTGATGATGTCGTGCGCAACCCATTTACGGGCAACCATTGAAAAAGTAAATCTGCACTGTCAGAAGCGGATCTTAGATACCGGATGCGAAGTGTGGCGCCATTCCGCTCCATAGCTCGCGATGGAGAACGTAAATCTATATGTGTCACCACAACGCTTTGTTTGACGCAAGGTATAAAAAAGGAATATCCAGACTTGCGCTTACTGTCGAAAGAAAGATCACACGGGCTATCAAATAAAATTTGTAACTGGACTGAGGATTTCTTGGTGGAGAAGACACAGCTTGTGGTTTTGGATGGACAGAAATAATTACAGGCTCGTCCCAGGAAACAGTTTCGGGCACTTGCTGTTCAAAAGCACTTTGTAACGACTTGCAATGTTAATAGTAACCTCAGACTTTTCGCAGATCTGTAATGAAATACTGCCACAAAAAAGCGCGCAAATACTCAGACAGATGGCGATAATACACTCCTGGAAATGGAAAAAAGAACACATTGACACCGGTGTGTCAGACCCACCATACTTGCTCCGGACACTGCGAGAGGGCTGTACAAGCAATGATCACACGCACGGCACAGCGGACACACCAGGAACCGCGGTGTTGGCCGTCGAATGGCGCTAGCTGCGCAGCATTTGTGCACCGCCGCCGTCAGTGTCAGCCAGTTTGCCGTGGCATACGGAGCTCCATCGCAGTCTTTAACACTCGTAGCATGCCGCGACAGCGTGGACGTGAACCGTATGTGCAGTTGACGGACTTTGAGCGAGGGCGTATAGTGGGCATGCGGGAGGCCGGGTGGACGTACCGCCGAATTGCTCAACACGTGGGGCGTGAGGTCTCCACAGTACATCGATGTTGTCGCCAGTGGTCGGCGGAAGGTGCACGTGCCCGTCGACCTGGGACCGGACCGCAGCGACGCACGGATGCACGCCAAGACCGTAGGATCCTACGCAGTGCCGTAGGGGACCGCACCGCCACTTCCCAGCAAATTAGGGACACTGTTGCTCCTGGGGTATCGGCGAGGACCATTCGCAACCGTCTCCATGAAGCTGGGCTACGGTCCCGCACACCGTTAGGCCGTCTTCCGCTCACGCCCCAACATCGTGCAGCCCGCCTCCAGTGGTGTCGCGACAGGCGTGAATGGAGGGACGAATGGAGACGTGTCGTCTTCAGCGATGAGAGTCGCTTCTGCCTTGGTGCCAATGATGGTCGTATGCGTGTTTGGCGCCGTGCAGGTGAGCGCCACAATCAGGACTGCATACGGCCGAGGCACACAGGGCCAACACCCGGCATCATGGTGTGGGGAGCGATCTCCTACACTGGCCGTACACCACTGGTGATCGTCGAGGTGACACTGAATAGTGCACGGTACATCCAAACCGTCATCGAACCCATCGTTCTACCATTCCTAGACCGGCAAGGGAACTTGCTGTTCCAACAGGACAATGTACGTCCGCATTTATCGCGTGCCACCCAACGTGCTCTAGAAAGTGTAAGTCAACTACCCTGGCCAGTAAGATCTCCGGATCTGTCCCCCATTGAGCATGTTTGGGACTGGATGAAGCGTCGTCTCACGCGGTCTGCACGTCCAGCACGAACGCTGGTCCAACTGAGGCGCCAGGTGGAAATGGCATGGCAAGCCGTTCCACAGGACTACATCCAGCATCTCTACGATCGTCTCCATGGGAGAATAGCAGCCTGCATTGCTGCGAAAGGTGGATATACACTGTACTAGTGCCGACATTGTGCATGCTCTGTTGCCTGTGTCTATGTGCCTGTGGTTCTGTCAGTGTGATCATGTGATGTATCTGACCCCAGGAATGTGTCAATAAAGTTTCCCCTTCCTGGGACAATGAATTCACGGTGTTCTTATTTCAATTTCCAGGAGTGTATTTCATACTGGTGCAAAGATTGGCAACTTGCTTCAAATGTTCAGAAAGTTAAGACTGTTCATTTCACAAAACGAATAAACGTAGTATCGTATGATTACAACATCAATGAGACATAGCTAGAATCTTCGCACATCCATAGTTGAAATGGACAGTGGGACGTCAGCTGGTATACATTTATATTAAAAATGAAGAAATTCCTCCAGCTGTATTTAAGGTGACGATTTTATTTTGGCATCTAGTTTCAACGTTGTAACGACGTCGTCGTCGTCTTCAGGCCCACACACTTGTTGACGTCAACTGCGTGCGGCTGATACTAGAAGACAGTTCTGAGATACGGACGTGCACACGGAGCACGTCCGTATCTCACCACTGACTTCTAGTATCAGCCGCACGCAGTTGACGTCAACGAGTGTATGGGCCTGAAGATGACGTTGTTACAACGATGAAACTAGTTGCCAAAATAAAATCGTCACCTTAAATACAGCTGGAGGAATTTCTTCATTTTTAATATAACTAGAATCTGTCAACTTGTACATATAGCTGGGTATAACGAAATGGATTGATCAAATGTGATGTTACGTAAAGCGTTGCAGACTCCAGTTCATTGGTAGGACACTAGGAAAATGTAATCAGTCTTCAAAGGGGGGAAAAAGTTGTCTGGCACATCCTAGAACATTACTCTAGTGTGTACGGCCTATACCAGATAGGACCAACAGAGTATACACAGAAGGACAACCGAAAATGGTCACATATTTGTATGACTCATGTGAGAGAAAACAGAACTGGAAGACACTTGAAGACAGACGTAAACTACCCCGCCAAAGAGTATTTACAAACCAGCTTTAAGCGAGGAATCCAAGAATATGCCATAAAACCCGTACGTGTCGCTACCGTAGGGATCACGCAGACATGATTACACAAAATATAGAGCGCACAGAGACATTTAGACCGTTATTCTGGCTCAAATGGCTCTGAGCTCTATGGGACTCAACATCTGTGGTCATCAGTCCCCTAGAACTTAGAACTACTTGAACCTAACTAACCTAAGGACATCACACACATCCATGACCGAGGCAGGATTCGAACCTGCGACCGTAGCGGTCACGCGGTTCCAGACTGACGCCCCTAGAACCGCACGGCCACACCGGCCGGCAGACCGTCATTCTCCCTGCACTACTTACGTAAACGGAACGGGAAGGATACCAAATAAGAAGTACAATGAGCAGTATCCTTCGCCAAGCATTTCACAGTTGTTTGCAAAGTTTGGATGTAGATTACACAGCATGGTGCCTGCAATACCAGTGCTAAGATTTGCTGTTCAGCTTGTTAGAGAATCTGGGGCTGGCCAAATTCTGTTACGTCCTGTTCATTATTTCTTCTTTTTTTCCTTTTTTTACAAAAAAAAAGGGGCGGAGGTGTGGAAGTTCGTAATCACGTTGATTTCTTGAGCTGTGACCTATGAATCGGAGACATTTACAAACTACTAACTGATTATTTTACAACCTGAACCAACGAATTACACTTTTCTGAAATTAGACTTTGCTCTTCTACTGATTTTTCATTATTTCGAACTAGTTTTCGGCTTATTAGACTATCTTCAAGAATCAACTGACTAGCGTCTGGAAGGGACACTGGCTCTTTGATAACCAAACATTATAGGCGAAGATATAATCACTTGCACAGAGTGTTGTGCAGTGCATCAAACTTGTTTCTTAACGTGAAATTACACATAACGCAATGGACAATGTTAAACTCGATAAATAATTATACTGCACTATATTAGTGGATAACTGGTTCTGAAGCCTTTTCTATGGTCTTGACAGTGGCTGGGGAACTGAGTACTTTTCATTTACGTTGTGCAAAAAACATGTTTTTTAACGCTGAAATGCATACTCCGGCAGTAACTCGCATTTACGCAATCGCATGACCAGCAACTGTGTCTAGTATGCTGGAAAGTCATCACACTTGTGCTCCTGAAAAAAGCAACAAAATACAGTTCGTTTACAAGACTGTCACTGTGTTCTCATGCGGCAGAATACCCTGTCTCTGTAAGTCGTAATATTTCTTTTAATTACGACCTCAATTTCACAAGGCTTTGTAGTAAACGGTTTTGATGAGCATGCTTGTCCTTTTTTGTTCTGGTATTCACAGGAAGCGTTATTCTTCACACCTAACCCATGTAGGTGGGAAGGAGTAGAACAACGCTTGGTATGCATTCGTACCACGGTATTTATCTTTGCCTTGCTCGCCTGGAATTTACGAAACCAAAGAGTACTTCTAATTACTAGTTGGATAGCAGCGTAGCACTGACCTTCGTGGCAGTCTGAAAGTTGCCAATCTTCTGCCCATTCGTTCTCGCCCAGTTTCCGTATCCATAACTTGGTGTTCAGTGCAGGGCCAGAATCACTGGCCTTCTTCGGCAGCTGATCGACCTTGTCATTGTAAACATACGAGTAGAAGAAATTTTCGATGCCATCACTTGGCCTGAAAAGAGGAGGGAAGGGCCAAACCTCCTCAACACCAGACTTAGCATCAATACTACACTAAACTCCGTCCGAACAGGCCTTGGAAGGCCCAGCGGTACCGACCGGCCGCCGTGTCACCCTCAGACCACAGGCGTCAATGGGTGCGGATATGGAGGGGCATGTAGTCAGCACACCGCTCTACCGGCCATATCTCAGTTTACGAGCCGGACTTTGCATCAGTGTCGTCGATTAAATTCCATACATCTGCGCAGTGTTTGATGAGGTGACGACGCGACATTGTTGATGGTGATCTGTGAGGACGTTTAAGACCGGCAGTCCCTTTACGCCCTACTCGAGATGAGCGTGCTATGTGTCGTCACCGGGTTCCATCCTCTCCCTTCTCTCGTTATCATACAACACAAATATGACACCACACTATACACGCACCCATTGCAGTCACCTACGTGCAACCAATGCAACGAAGAAACAGCTCATACACCTTGTGGATAGAGGCCATTGTGCGCGTAGGAAGAAAACCCTTTTCGATCGGGCGGCTGAACACCCCACAAGAGGTCTCCCACCCAAGAATTCCATATGACTCTTTCTTCCTTTTTTAATTATAAGTCTTCGTCATAACAGTCTGCATTACGTAAAATTACGTAAGTCCTGGACGTCAAGAACTCTGACGGGCCATTCAAGCGATTCAGTGTCCCAAAGGTGAACTGAACAAAAAGCTGGTAGTTCAGATAAAGCAGTCACCAGCATTTTTAACGAAATGCAGTAAATTAAGAAACCTGAGTAGTGTGGTTCTGCCAAACAGAAGCAATGGACCATCTGTCTGAAAAACATAATTATCGGACGGAGATTAGGACACCACAGCAGAAAATCTTTAGTTTTTTTTTTTTTTTTTCCTGTAGAACCTGATTCCAATAAATTTAGAGGTAGTATGCACTGTTAAGCCAAACACATATTCTTAGATTGAATGCTTCTCAAGAACAGCAAATGGTACACACTTACACTCATGGGCCAGAAGATTATGACCACCAGCCTACTACCGATATAAACCCGTCCAGGCGACAGAGAGGAAACATTGCTAGTCAGACGCACGCACGATGCATGCAGTATCAGTGAGGGTGCTGTCCGTGTGTAGAATGAGAACAACGCGCGATCTATCTGCGTCTGACCGAGGGCAGATTGTGATGGCCCGGAGGCTCGGCACGAGCATTTCGGACAGTGGACGGTTTATCGGGTGTTCGGAAGTGCTGTGATGAGTTCTTCAACACGTGACGAGACCACGGTGCAATCACGTCCAGACGTCATATGGTTGGGCGGACAACCCTCATTACAGATGTCGGACATCGTAAGCTGGGTAGACTGGTAAAACAGGACAGACGGAGAACTGTGGTAGAACCAACAACAGACTTTAATGCTGGACAGGGTACAAGTTTTTCTGTACACGCAGTGCATCGACCACTCCTAACGATGGGCCTCCGCAGCCGGCGACCCATGCATTTGCCAATGTTTACCACCACAGCATCGGCAACTATGACGTGACCATCGACACTGGATGTTGGTCCAGAGGCAAGTTTTGCATAGTCTGATGAATCCCGATACCTTCTTCGTCATGCTAATGGGAGGGCGCGAATCCATCTTCTTCTCGGCACCTGTACGGCAGGACGGAGACAAGATGGCGGCGGCTCCATTATGCTCTGGGGGGAACATTCACGTGGGTATTCACGAGTCCAGAGGAGCTCGTGCAAGGCAATATGACGGCCAAGGAGTATGATACACTGCTTGCAGACCACTTACAACCCTTCATGACGATCATGTTTCCCGACAGCAACAGCATTTTTCAACAAGATAATGCGCCGTGTCAAAGGGCCAAGAGTGTGATGGAATGGTTCGAGGAACACAGTGGCGAGTTCCAGTTGATGTGCTGGCATCCCAACTCGCCAGATCCGAACCCGATCGAACATATCTGGGACGTGATTGAACGTGGCGTCAGAGCGTATCGTCCCTTCCACGGAATTACGTGATTATGTGTGTAGATGTGGTGTCAGCTACCTCCAGCGACCTACCAACGCCTCATCACTTCCATTCCACGACGTGTCGCCGCTGTTACCCTTGCCTGAGGTGGACATACCGACTATTAGGTAGGTGATCTTAATATTCTGGCTCATCAGTGTATATTCCCAATTCTAATTTTGACATACTCGTGTGATATTTTACCTGCTACAATGTCATGCAGTTTTTACCAGCCGATGAAATGCAGCAATATTTAATTTCGCTGCAACTTTGCTTTCCACAAGGACGTCATCCTAGACGTTACAATGAGTTCTTCACGAGGCTTTCAATAAATGCACCATACTATACATGGTCACATATCGCTTGCAAAGGGCTTGCTGCACAGCAGGAGTTGGCAGTAGGTGCATCAGCCCCGTTACATTCTACACTTGGCACCTTGGTACTTCCATCTAGTCAGAAACAGTACGCAATATCCACGAGACAAATGACATCTCCATTGATAATGAAGTGAGGGTCGATTTGGTTCAACGAGGAGATGCAGAAAGTGTCACTCATTGGGCATAGTACAAAATTTTATCATTATTCAAAAAAAAAAAAAAAATGCTGCAAGAAAATATTGTCGCTCTTTCTCTTCACCTGTCTTAAGTCGTTCACCGACTTTGTCGTGACGTAAGTATGTAACAGCTTCTTGTTCGAATTATCTCGCGGTTCTACGCGCTCAGTCTGGAACCGCGTGACTGCTACAGTCGCAGGTTCGAATCCTGCCTCGGGCATGGATGTGTGTGATGTCCTTAGGTTAGTTAGGTTTAAGTAGTTCTAAGTTCTAGGGGACTGATGACCACAGATGTTAAGTCCCATAGTGCTCAGAGCCATTTTTGAATTGTCTCGTTGTCAAAATGAAGTTATTTGATCGTCATTCGGTATCACAGTAGTATCGAGTACACAAGCGACATTATTGGATGAATGACACACACCGCAGTCGCTGACAACACCCAAGGACTCCCGAAGGCAGCTGTCACTTGCATTTCCATACGGACCGATGGGCCACAAATACAGTCTTGTCTGCCATCGATAAGGAAAGAGTAATTCTCATGAAAGAAACACGCGGGCCAATGTGGCCGAGCGTTCTCGGCGCTTCAGTCTGGAACCGCGTGAGTGCTACGGTCGTAGGTTCGAACCCTGCCTCGGGCATGGATGTGTGTGATGTCCTTAGGTTAGTTAGGTTTAAGTAGTTCTAAGTTCTAGGGGACTGATGACCTCAGACGTTAAGTCCCATAGTGCTCAGAGCCATTTGTACCATGAAAGAAACACAATGGCGTACGCCGTAGCTGTTTGTGACAGTGCAAGGATTAATAAAATATTCACGCTAATATGAGACGCCAAAAATTGAACAATGTAGTTCCGGAATGGCTAGTATTTTTTATGTATTCTCTCTAGACTTTGCCACGACCTCACTTCCAGAGCAATATACAGCAGCTACAAATCCAGTTATTACGTCCGCTGCTGAACGCATTGTACACTCCTGGAAATTGAAATAAGAACACCGTGAATTCATTGTCCCAGGAAGGGGAAACTTTATTGACACATTCCTGGGGTCAGATACATCACATGATCACACTGACAGAACCACAGGCACATAGACACAGGCAACAGAGCGTGCACAATGTCGGCACTAGTACAGTGTATATCCACCTTTCGCAGCAATGCAGGCTGCTATTCTCCCATGGAGACGATCGTAGAGATGCTGGATGTAGTCCTGTGGAACGGCTTGCCATGCCATTTCCACCTGGCGCCTCAGTTGGACCAGCGTTCGTGCTGGACGTGCAGACCGCGTGAGACGACGCTTCATCCAGTCCCAAACATGCTCAATGGGGGACAGATCCGGAGATCTTGCTGGTCAGGGTAGTTGACGTACACCTTCTAGAGCACGTTGGGTGGCACGGGATACATGCGGACGTGCATTGTCCTGTTGGAACAGCAAGTTCCCTTGCCGGTCTAGGAATGGTAGAACGATGGGTTCGATGACGGTTTGGATGTACCGTGCACTATTCAGTGTCCCCTCGACGATCACCAGTGGTGTACGGCCAGTGTAGGAGATCGCTCCCCACACCATGATGCCGGGTGTTGGCCCTGTGTGCCTCGGTCGTATGCAGTCCTGATTGTGGCGCTCACCTGCACGGCGCCAAACACGCATACGACCATCATTGGCACCAAAGCAGAAGCGACTCTCATCGCTGAAGACGACACGTCTCCATTCGTCCCTCCATTCACGCCTGTCGCGACACCACTGGAGGCGGGCTGCACGATGTTGGGGCGTGAGCGGAAGACGGCCTAACGGTGTGCGGGACCGTAGCCCAGCTTCGTGGAGACGGTTGCGAATGGTCCTCGCCGATACCCCAGGAGCAACAGTGTCCCTAATTTGCTGGGAAGTGGCGGTGCGGTCCCCTACGGCACTGCGTAGGATCCTACGGTCTTGGCGTGCATCCGTGCGTCGCTGCGGTCCGGTCCCAGGTCGACGGGCACGTGCACCTTCCGCCGACCACTGGCGACAACATCGATGTACTGTGGAGACCTCACGCCCCACGTGTTGAGCAATTCGGCGGTACGTCCACCCGGCCTCCCGCATGCCCACTATACGCCCTCGCTCAAAGTCCGTCAACTGCACATACGGTTCACGTCCACGCTGTCGCGGCATGCTACCAGTGTTAAAGACTGCGATGGAGCTCCGTATGCCACGACAAACTGGCTGACACTGACGGCGGCGGTGCACAAATGCTGCGCAGCTAGCGCCATTCGACGGCCAACACCGCGGTTCCTGGTGTGTCCGCTGTGCCGTGCGTGTGATCATTGCTTGTACAGCCCTCTCGCAGTGTCCGGAGCAAGTATGGTGGGTCTGACACACCGGTGTCAATGTGTTCTTTTTTCCATTTCCAGGAGTGTATAAACCCCCAGAGTACTATCTGTAGACTTCCTATGCTACGAAAACTTTTGTCACAATGCAGGCACAGGCATTTCGCAGCACTGGTAGGCAAAAAGCGTGAGGAGCAGACCAGGCGAAATAATATAATTATATAATTAGTCCGTCTACTTCTCCCCCTCTCTTTGTCGATCTCCTTCTTCCTCCTCGCTGTATGTACATCTCCCCCCCCCCCCCCAACCACTTCTCCCTCCAAGTTATCACGCTCACCTCAATAGCACGCCTGTGGGATCTTATCCTCACAGTATTTCTTTCCGCATAGTACGTAATGTGTGTACCATATTTGGTTGAAATCGTCCCAGGGGTTTAGGTTCGGCTTTTTACCCGTAGGCTTGCCCGCGAATGGGCTCATCAAAAATATTTCACATTTATTTAATATATTTCAGACAAATTTGTACACATATTTCATCCGCATTTCTAGCTAATTTCGCCCTGCAGTTTCTTTTTCACGCAACTCATTGTTTATGATGTTGTATGTCCTGCATTAAGTCCTGCTGTACAATGATATCATTTTGTAGGTACATTCAGCGGTACATGTGGCGACTGCATACAAAATGCGTTGTGACAAGAGTTACTAGTGAAGAAGTCACAAATTAAAACGCCATACATGATGCTGCAGTTTTTCGCACATCTCCGTATTTGACGGCATACCACCTAAACTGTGTGTTGGCACATACAGCGACGGATGTGGATACTGTGCGTCTTCCATGATGCGGCAGTTTTTCACATATCTCAGTGTTTATGATGTCATAGTTCCTGAACTAGGCGTCGTACTGCGTTATAACTTTTGCGGTACATTCAGTGCTATGTGCGGCTACTGTCTGCAAAATGTGTCGCGAAAATATTGAGTGCTACTGAAGTAATTAAAACGTCGTGCTTCATGAGGCAATTTTGCTGCATGAACTGCGAAAATGTAGTAAGCGATAAACTTTTTATCGTTTCATCATTTTTGAGGGGTTCGTACGCGGGAAAACGGTTCGTAAGGATTTCAATTATGTGTGAAGTTAGCTGCAAGTTTCTAAGTGCTCTCACTCTCAAATACTGGACAACTAAAGTATGTGTATTCCCACGTCTAAGGCTACACTGCCTTTTCTCCCACAGCTTCACCCCCTTTTTTTATTTTTTATTTTTTTTATTGTTCTCATTTTGTTCGATTTTGTTCGTTGCATTTGTTCGGTGCGGATGTCCCAGGACACCCGTTCAAGGTCAGTGTTGAGCCGTTGACTCAGTATTTTTTTATTACAGAGGGTAGCTAACCCTCTGACCGAGCACGCTGAGCTACCGTGCCGGCAATTGACAGGTAGGTGGTTCTCAGCCACCACAGCGACGATTTTCAAACAGAAAGAGATATGTGTACCAAGTGTTGATCGAAATGGGTTCCGTGGATTAGGAGGAAATGTGGAACAATATATACTGATTTTACATTCAGCAGTGTCGTCTGTGGGTAGTGCAAGAGACGTTACGGTCTATCTACACTGCTTGACAACCGCTGATATGAAGAGGTCATATGAACATACAGAGAATATGCCGACTTTAGTCACAGGATATGGCTGGGAAATCCGTTAGGAACGAACACAGCACACCAAAAATCAGACCGTTGTACTCGGGGCAGCAGTCTATGATGACAAGAATTTTCATTGCCTTATGCCTGAAAACATATCACGGGAAGTGCACTGATGAGCCAAAACGTTACGTCCACACGCTTAATAGCGCGTTGGTCCACCTTTGAAACGCAATACAGCAGCGATTGTCTGTGGCATGGATTCGACACGTCCGTGGAAGGTTACTATGTACGTCGCCCCATATGTCTGCGCGCAGGTGGTACCTGATAGTGTTGCAGACATCGGATTCAGATCACATGAGCGCGGTGGACAATACAAAATGTTTCATTTCCACAAACAACTGTAACACGCATCTGGCTTTAAGGCACTGACAGTCACTCTCTTGGAAGGCGTCCGCGGCTCGTGGTCTTGCGGTAGCGTTCTCGCTTCCCGCGCACGGGGTCCCGGGTTCGATTCCCGGCGGGGTCAGGGATTTTCTCTGTCTCGAGATGACTGGGTGTTGTGTGTCTTTCATCATCATTCCATCCTCACCACGTAGTGGCGTTAAAGAACTTGTGGAGCGCCGGCCGGACCGCCCCGCGAATGGTCTCCCGGCCACCAATGCCATACGCTCATTATTCATTATTCTTGGAAGGCAGCATCGCAGCTGGGGTCCGACAAAAAGCATCCAATGATGGATGTGGTCTGTAATAATATTATGGCGCTTCCATTACTAGCAGAGACCCCATGGACGTACAGGTGAATGTCGCCAGTAACATAATACTGTCCGTGGCGATGTGCATGTTTCGAGCGGCCGTTCTCCTGAATATCGACTTATCTGGACACGAGTGGAACAAGAAACGTGATTTAATCGACACGTTTTTACCGTTCCACAGTCCAGTCTCGATAATTCTGTGCTCACAACAATTGCAACTCAGGTTGTCGTTGAGTCAACGTGGGAACATGTAGAAGCGGTGTTCCGGACCCCCATACGCTGAATGGTGTGCTCCCAAACAAGTGTGCCTGCAGCAGCCAGATCTGCCACAGATCGCCGGCTTTCCTGCTTTACAGACAGTGCAAGCCTCCTGTGATGAGGCGTGGACGCCCACGTTGTCGCCTACTCGTGATTTTACCGTGCCGCTACCACTTTCCACATATGCTCAACGCACACATTCATTTTTAAATTTTTATTTGCCTTGATCGGGCATTTATAGCGAAGTGTAGCGCGTTTAAGGACTCTTATTTAGCCTTTCTGAATTTTCTCCGTAGAATATGCATCGCACACGCAGAAGAGCTGTCACACAAGAAAATCTGGAACAAATGAGAAGCAAAGCAAAGCCGGTAGTGTTCACATCATCATTGTTGTTCGTAATCGTTATTCAGAGTCTGACATTAAAGACCGATCCTGAGAACAAATCTCTACATATAAAAGGAAATGTCCTGACTCATCATGACCCAGCCCAAACCCCTACGGATAGAAACTCGAAATTTGGAGAGGGTGTTGATCTTATACTGTAAGCGTCGTTTAACAAGCAATTTTTGAAATTCGGCCCATGAGGGAGTGAAATACGCAATGAAAAATTGTTTGAAAATATCCTGCTATTACGGCAAATTTGTAGCCAGAACTACAAAAATTGGCATTTGGTTTCTCGGTCGGAAACAAAGAAACAAGTGTTTTAGCATTTTTGGAAATTTTACGGCCGCGGGGGTAAAATAGTGGGTCAACTTTTTAAAAATAAATCATTATTAAGGAACTACTAAATCATATTTAACGCCATATCCATGAAAACTGGTATTTTGACATTAAATCTCTGAAAATTTGTACCTGGCTTTTCGGCTAGAAATAAAAAATATGTGCTTTGTATTTTTGTTAATTCAGCCCCTAAGGGGGTGACATAGGGGACGAACATTTTTATGAAAATATTTGGTTATGATGAAACATACTGAAAATTGGTATTCGAGTTCTAAAGATATATGTGTTAGGAGATGAAAATTTTTATGGAAATGTCACCACAAGAACACAAAAGGCAGGGATTAACAAAGGTCTCCAGCTAAAGCTACCAGAATCACTTTTTGGCCAGAAGTAGACCCGTTAAAGCTCACGCTCCTACGGCCTTAATTAGCGCGAAAAGTTTAGATGGTGTTGCAATTTGCGAACAACATAAAAATTCAGGTAAAGAAAACAAACAAGCAAAACCGCGCAGGCATGCTATGAGGTTGCAACTCCCGTCCCCAAAGAGCTACATCTAATTCTTCTTAATTTGCAGCACAGCTTTCAGACCGAAAATGTTCTGGCTGCTATCGTTGGTATTATAATAGATTAAGAAAACACTTTCGTTTGCTCTAGAGTAATTTGGAGACGGCACGATGATACTAAATTTCTGTGAGCTCAGAACCCCCCCCCCCCCCCCGCAAAAAAAAAAAAAAAAAAAAAAAAAAAAAAAAAAAAAAAAAAACTCCCGGGTTCAATTCATCTTCTGACGCCTGAATAACAGGTAACGTGGTAAGGACTTTGAAAAGGACGGACAAAATACTCCAGCGCTGTCCAGGTAATAAGGCGCAGTTCCTGACTACCAGACGTTACGCCTTATGTTTTTAGGTTAAAACTCGAGCCTTTCGCAGTATCTCATTAGGTTAGGATATCTTGGAGGTAGGGGAAGATCGTGTACTGTAGGCAGTGTTCACCTTCTCCTCTCTCCATCACAAATAACAGAAATTCAATGCTACACTTCAATATAAAATATACCTCAGGCTGTTTCAGCCAATAATGTTATTTTTTACGACTGCCATCTACTGTCTAGACAGCGTATTCATTTTAACATTGGTAACTTTGATGGAAATCTACTCTGTGCTTCGCGGCGCATAAGTGCTCAGTTTCATTGCAGCCGAACACACAACAGTAAAGGTACAATTTTTAAAAAATCATACTCCTTATTTGCTATACAATTACCTAAAAGTTAAGCATCACTTTGCAGTAAAAAATTAAATCAAAAGAACACCATTTACAGACAAAGGATGGTCTTGTCGAATTTTATTAAATTTTGCTACATATAATGTAAAATTTATTCACTGTGACTGACGAACATTTAGAGAAGGAACGACTACTTTACTGCACAAGGATGGAGAAAGTGATCAACCGTGGCCTTGTTCCAGCGACCATCCAGACATTCTACAGAAATAATTTGGGGAAATCACACAATCAGAAAAGCTAGTCTCAAAGAAATGGAATTAGACTAAGTTTTTGTAGATCTTGTCTAATTGCGCATTCTACTTCTACATTGTCAAGAAGCCACAAAAAAAAAACCTCTCACGAAGACGCTTTTCTGAAAATCTTCCATCGCCGCCTGTGAACACAGTAAAAATATATGTAGCGCAACTTAGGTAACAATGTGTCTTACGAGATTTCAGTGATCTGAATGTAGAAGTAAGTATCACTTTCGGATCAGGCCTTAGGCCTGTTCCGACTGACAAGGCACTACGGTTGTGAGGTGTGTAATCAGCATGTTGCCCATCCCTTCAGCAGTTATTGCCAAGAGATCAATCTTGATGATGCCGTTACTTCTTTTTTTATTCAAGCAGTTCAATATTTGGCTTTGAAAGGAAGGAGTGGACGCCTAAAAAAAATAAAAAAAAAAGCTATAGAGACTGTCTAAATTTCATAACCGTACTCTTCGATTACTGCGAGCCAACAACACCTTACTACACTTAAAAGCCTAACGTCAAGTAAAAGATAAACTTTCTGCATTGGAAATTCCTGTGCACGGATCTAAACGTTGGATTTTCGTAAAAAGACACCACGCCACGACCATAGAGCGAGATTCCATCAGATCATAAATTTTATTCCCCTTACGCATGCCCACAATCTGCGAGTTTGTGCGTTGGTCCACAAAATCGTTACTATGTCCAGCAACCCTCCTCGCGAGGGACGAATGTGGTATTTACAGCAAAAGATAAATAGATTCTTCGGGGGATCGTGGATGAATGTATTCGAGAGGTATGAGTGCATACTGGAGAGCATGCTGAGTAGATTTCTGCAGTTAATATCGCGTCGTGTTGCGGGACTCTGATGTAGTTTAATACACATCAGACGTCGGCAGCTGAGGGCATCTTCTCCATGCAGTAATTATAATTAACATTGCTGCCTGCTGCCTCAAAGGGATCTAGTATGAGAAGTACATATTTTAACATTCTCAGGTAATGGTCCGGGGTTGTTCGATACCGTACTGTATGTCCTGGCCTGGTACTGCATATTACTGCTCTCCCTTTAATCGAAGTCTTTAAATGATTTCCTTTCCTCATTTCATGGACAGACTATTTCTTTCCGACTGTTGAAAAGACTCTTGCATGCAGGGAATACTCAAAACGACTATTGTTGATATCAGTGAATTGATAAAAGACACTATTCACGTCCTGCAGCTACTGAACGAATTCGTCATATTTATTTCTTAACCGTATTGGTACCTTCGTTTTTTTAGGGTCTGATCTGGGAACAAATCAGACAACGTCAGATACTTCTTCGAAGAAATCGATGGTTATAAAAAGTAAAAAAGAAAGATACGGTTTTAGCGCCCTGTCAACAACGAGGTTTTAGAAACGGAGCATAATGCCGCTACCTTTTAAAAAGACCATCTCGGCATTCACCTTAAACGATTTAGGAAAATCACGGAATACCGAAATATGGATGGCCAGACTGGTATTTGAACCGACGTTCACTCAAATGCGAATCCAGTCTTACTCGATGGTTTTAGTTTCTGTGTGTGGTCAAGATCAGTACCGAGAGCAGCTTTCGCGGCGTCAGCGAATCTACACAGTCGAATCCAATGACAACAGATCCGAATGCACTGACCCGCTCACGCCGCTAGAGCTGATGTCAGCAGTGATTAAATTCTTTGAAAAACAAGGAAACCCCCAGGCTGCGACAATCTTAGCACAGAGCTCATTAAATATGCCCCGCACGCAGTAAAAACTAGATTTTTAAATATCGTTAATATGCGCTAGAGTCCGATGGAGATTCCCGAAGAGAGAGTGAGAGCAGCTGTGATACCCACTGACATGTGGCAATTACAGGTGCTTGTCTATCAACAGCATAACATAATGTTAATTCCCACATTATCACAAGGCGCCTAAACGCAATTATCGAACCCCTTTAGCAGAAAATCAGCATTGTTCCAGGAAATGACGTTTTCTGGTGACTGCAGTCACATCAAAACAACTGAACTAGAAGAGACTAGAGCTCAAATTAGAAACTCATGTTTCATTCACTAACTAGACAAAAAGCAGCTGACAGAATTTCAAGACACAAGCTTTGGGAAACAGTGAAAGTTTAAAAGAGCTTATAGACAGATACTGCCATCTGCGTGGATAATAAGGAGAAAAGATATCCGGATGCAATCATAAATCCGGGGACAGGGTGCCCCTTTATCAGCGAACCGTTTTAATTACTTTATTGACGCAGTTCTAGATGACTGGCAATGCAATACATAACATTTTAAAATTACGAACACAGTTTTAAACTCAGTTTTATTGGCTGATGTTGCAGTCTTACTTGCAAGCAACGAGACTGGCAGACTCTTGGTTACTGATTACCTCTGTTTTAAATTATAGCCTAAAGGGATCACTCCACAAATTTAGGTTAAAGGTATTTAAAGGGAAATATCTGGATATTTCAAAGTTTGTAACTAACAATGAAATATTTGAACACGTTATCAAATTTAGTTATTTAAGATGTTTGACTTCCAATGATCAAGATCTAAGATCCGATAAATAATCTGAATAAATTCCATTTGATTCGTGGCAGTACAAACAGAATGCTTATCTAGAAAACAAGAGGGGACACGCACATATCAAATTTTATAAAGTGATGGTACTGGCTCTATTGCTGTATAGTTTTAAGAAATAAACTTTGAAGAGAAAGGAGAAGACAGCTATGAAACAGTGGAACTCAAATTCCTAAGACGAACGACTCGATAATCCCGCGGCGACAGAATGAGAAACAAAACCGACATAAATTAAAAATATTTAATATAAATGAAATGGTGGAAGAACAAAAACGCGGCTGGTACAATCACTTCTTACGAAAGGAAGACAAAATATATCCACAAAAGGTTTGCTCTACGCTTATGTCGGAGTGTGGCTTGAAAACTACGACCGTTTATGGTTCAAATGGCTCTAAGCACTAAGAGACTCAACATAAGAGGTCATCAGTCCCCTAGACTTAGAACTACTTAAACCTAACCAACCTAAGGACATCACACACATCCATGCCCGAGGCAGGATTCGAACCTGCGACCATTGCAGCAGCACGGTTCCAGAATTAAGTGCCGGCCGGAGTGGCCGAGCGGTTCTAGGCGCTGCAGTCTGGAACCGCGCGACCGCTACGGTCGCAGGTTCGAATCCTGCCTCGGGCATGGATGTGTGTGTGGTCCTTAGGTTAGTTAGGTTTAAGTAGTTCCAAGTTCTAGGGGACTGATGACCTCAGCTGTTAAGTCCCATAGTGCTCAGAACCGTAACCAGAATGAAGTGCCTAGAACCGCTCGGCCACACCGGCCGGCTGACCGTTTATGACACAAAAAATAAATTAAAACAATAAAGTGACAAACAGATAATTTATCCTTTAGACTTTCCTCTACAAATCGAACTGTCAGAAGGATTTTGGATGTCCATGGAAAAGAAATGACTTTGAATTCCTATTTGAATGGAGTCGACTGCATGGTTCACCATGAATATGGAGGTGATGACGATGGTTACGTGTTGGTGAAGTAAAATCGTAGGAGTGGTACAGTACTGATTGACGTCCTCAAGTGGGACGATAGGTTCTGCTGTAGATATTGGTTTGCCTGTCATCCCCAGAGCACGCAGATATTTTCTCGGGACAGACTGTCTGAGTGACTGTCGACATAACTTAATTCTTATAAGCAAATCCGCAAAACCTAACTTTGTTCATCAATAATAGACAAAAATCTAGTTAGAATAATCTTGACACATTTAACTTACACGGAATTACCTCACTCTCTGGAATGAATGAGTGAATGAATGAATGAATGAATGTTTCAAAATTATTTTGTAATTTAATAAGTTTGAGTACAGAAACATCAAGGCTTATTACTTCCTTTCCTTTGTTCAGTTTCTGAACTGGGTTGTCAACACAAGTACGATTTAATGACGTTTTGTCTGTTTGCTACGCAGCCAAAGGACATTATAAAAGAACCGTTTACGATTCTTGGTTTCATTTCTCCTAACAACCGAAGCAAAAGTTTTTCGCTTGAGCTGATGGAGCAGCAAAGAGATGTCTACTTGAGAGGCAATCAATTATTACCCCTCTGAATAAGAGTATTACTTAGGACAATTGAGAAAACAATGCAGGATCTTAGTTAAAAAAAAAAAAAAAAAAAAAGTTCATACATACCTCCTCTGCTTCAAGCTTAGGTGCGCGGGTACTATTAACTATTTACTGAAGATCTAAAATATATACATTTATTTGGAAATGCCCATGAGCGCCTCTTAAGCAGACATGAACGCTTCTGACGCCTTTAGCGATCCCCACGGCTACTTACAGCGTTTGTGGGAAGAGAAAGACATGGCATGTGGCCAGAACTTAGCTGTGATGTGTATGTGGAAATGTCTAACTTTATTTTGTCCTACCTGAGAGTAGCTGCGTCGTTGTGGTGAGACAAGCTACCACACCATTGGCCGTTGCTTCTGCACCTTCGAAAAGCTGAGAAAGGATTCTGCCTTATAACAACTGTAGTTACTGTCCTACTACTTTCAAGCGGATACCAGTAATGTATTCACTTGTAGCACACTCGTGATGAATCTACAACGAGGAAGGGTCCCACCCGTGACTCCTTCCTTCATTAGTTAGGATTTCTGTTACTGATTCTGACCTGCAGGATGTGCCAGTCTTATCAACCATCAGGCAGCAGAACTTAAGCGCTGGGCTTCATTACCCTGGGCTAGACAAAATAATGTCCAACGACAGAGGAACTATATTACAGCTCTTTCAAATGGTTCAAAAATGGCTCTGAGCACTATGGGATTTAACATCTGAGGTCATCAGTCCCCTAGAACTTAGAACTACTTAAACCTAACTAACCTAAGGACATCACACACATCCATGCCCGAGGCAGGATTCGAACCTGCGACCGTAGCAGTCACGCGGTTCCGGACTGAAGCGCCCTAACCGCACGGCCACCGCGGCCGGCTTCAAATGGTTCAAATGGCTCTGAGCACTATGGGACTTAACATCTGAGGTCATCAGTCCCCTATAACTTAGAACTAGTTAAACATTACTAACCTAAGGACGTCACACACATCCATGCCCGAGGCAGGATTCGAACCTGCGACCGTAGCGGTCGCGCGGTTCCAGACTGAAGCGCCTAGAACCGCTCGGCCACCAACGCCCGGCACAGCTCTTACAGACGCCAACTGGACGAATCACTAAAGTGCGTCCCATGTGCTGATAGATACAAGAGGCGCCCTCTTCAATCATTCTGAAGTGCATCTCATGTGCTGACAGATACAGGAAGTGTCCTCTTCAATCACTTTCCGAGCACGAAACTGTTTTTTGCTGTGTCTGTTACAAAAAGTCCAGAAACAATTTTACCTTCGAGATGATTTATTTTCAGGTTTGACTTCGTTGAACGAACGAAAGACGATAGCCATCACGGAGAATAACCCCCAAATGCAATCGCTGAAGGGAGTAACGAACCCTGAAACCCAACTTGAAATTACAAAACCATTTCGATTGAACGCTTTCCGGTTTCACATTCACTGCTGACTGACTAAAAGCTCTGACAACTACACGTTCGCGTCCTAAGTCAAAGGTATGTAACCAGCCTGGAATGCGGCACGTTGTGGCAAGACCTTCACAGTTGATGAATAGATAGTCTACAGGAGCGTACGTCCCGAAAGCAGAGTTCCTACATTCCAAACTCGTGCCTCAGCACAGGGTAACTGGTAAGCGAAACCTGTCCCGATTATGTAGAAGGCGTTCGAGTGAGTGTGTGTGTGTGTGTGTGTGTGTGTGTGTGTGTGTGTGTGTGTTATACAAAATAACTCTCACTCTCTCCTCTCTCCCAACCTTACTCTCCGTCACCCGCACAACCACACAATCTCCCAGTCACAACCTGTGACAGCGTAAGTATGATCAGATTTTATTAAACTGCCAGTAAGTAACACACGAGGAAAGCTAAAACAAATACTGTACACAAAAATATGTTCAAAAATGGTTCAAATGGCTCTGAGCACTATGGGACTTAACATCTATGGTCATCAGTCCCCTAGGACTTAGAACTACTTAAACCTAACTAATCTAAGGACAGCACACAACACCCAGCCATCACGAGGCAGAGAAAATCCCTGACCCCGCCGGGAATCGAACCCGGGAACCCGGGCGTGGGAAGCGAGAACGCTACCGCACGACCACGAGATGCGGGCACAAAAATATGTGACTGGGCCCAGTCACGCTGATAACAAATTAAACATTTCTTCGAAAAATATTAGGGAACAAGTCGGACTTTTCACATAACCTTAAAAGTCGTATCACATGCGTTTGATTTTCTGTTAAAACAGACGCTAAAACTGTCGGTAAATTAGTTGCCGCCCTCTTGTCTGAATATAAAACACCGTCTACTAAAATGTGGCGTACTGTAATCCGTGCGCCACAGACACCGAACACTGGACGGTCCTCTCGCCGGAGCAAGAAGCTACGCGTTATACGGTTGTGTTCTATGCGAATACGAGCGAGAAGGCCTCCTGTGTGGCCGGAAGGAGGCACGCCATGGCTAAAATGTTGACTTTACTAGGGGCAACTTAATGGCTGTCGCTGCCATCCATTCTTCTTGCCATCTACGTATGGCTCTGTCCCTCGACAGTGAGGTGATAAAATGTAGGGGGAAGGCATACTGAACTATGTGATTATCGCGACAAGCCACCTTGTCTGCTACATCAGCATTTTTATTCTGCATCAAACACAGTCAATTCTCAAGATAACTGGATCTTGAGAGCGCGTTTAGGGAACACAACACAGCAGCCAATGGACTCCCGCTGTTCAGACCCATCCGTGAATAGAGTTATATAGTTGTGGTGCTCAGTTATAAGGTCGCAAAATATTGTATTAAAAAACAGATGCTGAAATGCAGTTTCCCCTGTACGACACTAAATTTAAAATTTCTCTGGGCTGCTGCAGGCGGCAACAATCGGTTCCAACTCTGCGTTTGGCTTTGTACTTTTCCCACACCAAGTGATTCCAAGGCATAATTCACACGGCTCCCAAACGGCCCTGTTGCTCGTGGACGATTCGATAAAAGGTATTCCATAGCTGGACGAGGAACAGTACGAAATGTTGGTGAACTGAGGACAGCGAGGATCTTAGACGCACCAGGAGAAGTTGCCGCCGGATGGTAAGTGGCAGTTCGCCAGCCTTAGCGCAGAGCCTGCCTGATACGCACAGGGTGGATAGCTCAATGATCTCGTTGACCCGTACACTGTGCACCTACAGTCCTACCGCGATCTCATGAAAGGCCTTTAAAACTGGAGCAGACGCGTCCTGTCCGCTCCCCAATACCTGTGGCTAACGCACTGTACGATATTACGTGCTTTCTGTTTCCTTGCCTTCAGGTCCTTTACGTGTGGTAACCACGGCAGTTACAAATCAGAAATGAGGCCAAGAGAAGGCAATCGAATCTAACGGGCTAGCAGGCTAGTAAAGGACATCAAAGCAGCAACCTTTTTAGTGTAACAATTCATATACCATCCTATTAAAGCGACAACGCTGACATTACGAAATAATGTCTGCATCTACGCATTATATACTTTGTAGCCCACTGCGAATACGGCAAAGAATGCTCCACACTATTATTAGTCGTTATATGTTCTAACATTCTGTTTGAAAATAAGTTTCTCGAGGCGATTATATCCTTCAATAAATCACTTTCGTTTTTTAATATAAAAATTCTCTGCATATAGCGCCGCGTTATATTGTAAAATAGCTGACAGAGAATAAAACCGACGTTTAGGTCACAGTCGCCGGCGCCTTCCTCTGGATCTATTGCCGCGTAAAATCTGAGAAAAAACTCAAAATTTCGAGAGCCATCTATTTCTCTCATCGACATGAGAAAAAAATGTCTGAATGACAATTAGTGGGGGGGGGGGTCATTAGAGATGACGCTCTGGCTTAGTTGGACAGTGGCAGGGAAGAAATTGATCGCGATCTCACTGGAAGATCCGTATTGGCATTCCAGTGCGGTGATTTAAAGGAACCACGGTAAACCTGAATCTGGTTGCTTCATGCAACTCGCTCGGTCATCACTATGGGGGCTGTCGACCATCCAGTAAAATTAGACCGCTATTCACCCGCTACCGTAATTTCATGCCTTTCTGGGCATCGATTAGGTATTACTGTTCACCTCTTCCAACTAGCTTTCAATCCACTATAACTGCATTGCGTGTTCATTTATGCTTACTGAAAGGAACTCTCTCGTGTGCCATCCTTGTGATGACTTAATGTACATACCAGGGATATCTGGTTTCTTTACGTGGGGGGGGGGGGGCACACACTGCGCGGTCCTGGTGTTAAAGCTGTAGGTTCGGTTTTCTTACGACGGAAGATGGCAGGCCTGCCTTTGGGAAAAGAAGTGCAAAAGCTTCTGGATGCGTGTTTTTGGGAGCTACACGTTTTCCTATGCAAGATATTCATCTAGCTGAAGAGTAAAAGTGAAATATCAACATGATCTGAAAACAAAAGTAGAAAACTTCAGCCACGATCGCGTTTGTAGAGCATTTAATTAGATTACCGGCGTCATCAAACTGTATTGCCGTTTTCGGATCTGTAAAGCATAGACCAAGAAGTAAGCACACTGTGTTGCGGACTTGGGTCGAGGTCCGGTGAGCTGGCCAGTCTGTGGATGGTTTTTAGGCGGTATACCATCAGCCTCGGCGAATGCGGGCTGGTTCCCCTAATTCCACCTCAGCTACACTATGTCGACGATTGCTGCGCAAACAAGTTCTCCACGTACGCGTACACCACCATCACTCTACCACACAGAAATAGGGATTACACTCGTCTGGTGTGCGTGTGAAGTTCCCGGTGGGGGGGGGGGGGGGGGGCGAACCGCCCATAACCCTGGATTCGGTCTGGGGCGGTGAAGGGGTGAAGTGGACTGCGGTAGTCGTCGTGGGATTGTGGACCACTGCGGCTGAGGCGGGGACGAAGCCTCTTCGTCGTTTCTAGGCCCCCGGTTAACATACAATATCATACAAGCACACTGTGTTTATATAACTTACGCACTATACGTCAAAATATCATGCATTCTGCACAGAGCACACATGCTCATGTTCGCTCAACAGTTGAATGAAGACTGAGATTCGACAGTAAACATTACAAATATCATGATCAAACACCAGGTGGCGCTGAAGTAGTAACGAACAGGAATACATCGTATCGTCTAAAGCAAAGCACAAATACAGATCCATAAAATTGTTTATAATACAATTATACAATTTAACGATACAAGATGAAGATGCAATGGGAGATATGATACTGCGTGATGAGTTTGACAGAGCACTGAGAGACCTGAGTCGAAATAAGGCCCCGGGAGTAGACACCATTCCATTAGAACTATTGACAGCCTTGGGAGAGCCAGTCGTGATAAAACTCTACCATCTGGTGAGCAAGATATATGAGACAGGCGAAATACCCTCAGACTTCAAGAAGAATATAATAATTCCAATCCCAAAGAAAGCAGGTGTTGACAGATGTGAAAATTACCGAACTATCAGTTTAATAAGTCACGGCTGCAAAATACTAACACGAATTCTTTACAGACGAATGGAATAACTAGTACAAGCCGACCTCGGGGAAGATCAGTTTGGATTCCGTAGAAATATAGGAACACGTGAGGCAATATTGACCCTACGACTTATCTTAGAAGCTAGATTAAGGAAAGGCAAACCTACGTTTCTAGCATTTGTAGACTTAGAGAAAGCTTTTGACAATGTTGACTGGAATACTCTCTTTCAAATTCTGAAGGTGGCAGGGGTAAAATACAGGGAGCGAAAGGCTATTTACAACTTGTAAAGAAACCAGATGGCAGTTATAAGAGTCGAGGGGCATGAAAGGGAAGCAGTGGTTGGGAAGGGAGTGAGACAGGGTTGTAGGCTCTCCCCGATGTTATTCAATCTGTATATTGAGCAAGCAGTGAAGGAAACAAAAGAAAAACTTCGGAGAAGGTATTTAAATCCATGGAGAAGAAATAAAAACTTTAAGGTTCGCCGATGACATTGTAATTCTGTCAGAGACAGCAAAGGACTTGGAAGAGCAGTTGAAAGGAATGGATAGTGTCTTGAAAGGAGGATATAAGATGAACATCAACAGAAGTAAAACGAGGATAATGGAATGTAGTCGAATTAAGTCGGGTGACGCTGAGGGAATTAGATTAGGAAATGAGACACTTAAAGTAGTAAAGGAGTTTTGCTATTTGGGGAGCAATATAACTGATGATGGTCGAAGTAGAGAGGATATAAAATGTAGACTGGCAATGGGAAGGAAAGCGTTTCTGAGAAGAGAAATTTGTTAACATCAAGTATAGATTTAAATTCAGGAAGTCTTTTCTGAAAGTATTTGTATGGAGTGTAGCCATGTATGGAAGTGAAACATGGACGATAAATAGTTTGGACAAGAAGAGAATAGAAGCTTTTGAAATGTGGTGCTACAGAAGAATGCTGATGATTAGATGGGTAGATCACATAACTAATGAGGAGGTATGGAATAGGATTGGGGAGAAGAGAAATTTGTGGCACAACTTGGCTAGTAGAAGGGATCGGTTGGTAGGACATGTTCTGAGGCATCACGGGATCACCAATTTAGTATTGGAGGGCAGCGTGGAGGGTAAAAATCGTAGAGGGAGACCAAGAGATGAATACACTAAGCAGATTCAGAAGGATTTAGGTTGCAGTAGTTACTGGGAGATGAAGCAGCTTGCACAGGATAGAGTAGCATGGAGAGCTGCATCAAACCAGTCTCAGGACTGATGACCACAACAACAACGATACAAGAAGTACTACGCCTTTTATGTTCTTGCCGGACGTTGTGGCCGAGCGGTTCTAGGCGCTTCAATCTGGAACCGCACGACCGCTACGGTCGCAGGTTCGAATTCTGCCTCGGGCATGGATGTGTGTGATGCCCTTAGGTTAGTTAGGTGGAGGAGATTCTTTGAAGTGTAGTGCATAAGTTACGCCATACAGGTGAGTAAAAAAAAAGTTTACAAACTGACACGACACATCGGGTATACAACAAGGATCAGTAATCACATAGTAACCGGGGGTCGCAAATGCCACCCGGGGCTACTAAATGGCGTTGTAATTATTTAGTCACACGCTACAAATGGACGCCCACTACAGGAGATGCTCAAAAGTTTTGTTCAGATGCATCGAGACACGCCTGACCGACGCTGCATTGAACCGCGCACACTCTCAAAGCCGATTATATAAAGGATTTATCCTTAGGTTAAGACAGAAAATTGCCTTAGATCAAACTTAACCTGGAGACCTACGTTGTATAAACGTTAATCCTAGATCATATCGCCGTGAGGTCGGATAATATTTGACTGGCGAAAATTCGCGGTTCAACGTCAGGTTCCGCTCTAATCGTCAGTTTATAAGTGTAGTGGCACAAAAATTCATCACTTTTGTTTTCAGCAGATACCAACTGAAATAATAAAAAAAGTTGTTGTTAACAAAATAAATG
Source organism: Schistocerca nitens (assembly GCF_023898315.1). Classification (NCBI taxonomy): domain Eukaryota; kingdom Metazoa; phylum Arthropoda; class Insecta; order Orthoptera; family Acrididae; genus Schistocerca; species Schistocerca nitens. The sequence goes on along the minus strand of NC_064614.1, from coordinate 501,335,444 downwards.
GCAAGTAAATACACTCCTGGAAATGGAAAAAAGAACACATTGACACCGGTGTGTCAGACCCACCATACTTGCTCCGGACACTGCGAGAGGGCTGTACAAGCAATGATCACACGCACGGCACAGCGGACACACCAGGAACCGCAGTGTTGGCCGTCGAATGGCGCTAGCTGCGCAGCATTTGTGCACCGCCGCCGTCAGTGTCAGCCAGTTTGCCGTGGCATACGGAGCTCCATCGCAGTCTTTAACACTGGTAGCATGCCGCGACAGCGTGGACGTGAACCGTATGTGCAGTTGACGGACTTTGAGCGAGGGCGTATAGTGGGCATGCGGGAGGCCGGGTGGACGTACCGCCGAATTGCTCAACACGTGGGGCGTGAGGTCTCCACAGTACATCGATGTTGTCGCCAGTGGTCGGCGGAAGGTGCACGTGCCCGTCGACCTGGGACCGGACCGCAGCGACGCACGGATGCACGCCAAGACCGTAGGATCCTACGCAGTGCCGTAGGGGAACGCACCGCCACTTCCCAGCAAATTAGGGACACTGTTGCTCCTGGGGTATCGGCGAGGACCATTCGCAACCGTCTCCATGAAGCTGGGCTACGGTCCCGCACACCGTTAGGCCGTCTTCCGCTCACGCCCCAACATAGTGCAGCCCGCCTCCAGTGGTGTCGCGACAGGCGTGAATGGAGGGACGAATGGAGACGTGTCGTCTTCAGCGATGAGAGTCGCTTCTGCCTTGGTGCCAATGATGGTCGTATGCGTGTTTGGCGCCGTGCAGGTGAGCGCCACAATCAGGACTGCATACGACCGAGGCACACAGGGCCAACACCCGGCATCATGGTGTGGGGAGCGATCTCCTACACTGGCCGTACACCACTGGTCATCGTCGAGGGGACACTGAATAGTGCACGGTACATCCAAACCGTCATCGAACCCATCGTTCTACCATTCCTAGACCGGCAAGGGAACTTGCTGTTCCAACAGGACAATGCACGTCCGCATGTATCCCGTGCCACCCAACGTGCTCTAGAAGGTGTAAGTCAACTACCCTGGCCAGCAAGATCTCCGGATCTGTCCCCCATTGAGCATGTTTGGGACTGGATGAAGCGTCGTCTCACGCGGTCTGCACGTCCAGCACGAACGCTGGTCCAACTGAGGCGCCAGGTCGAAATGGCATGGCAAGCCGTTCCACAGGACTACATCCAGCATCTCTACGATCGTCTCCATGGGAGAATAGCAGCCTGCATTGCTGCGAAAGGTGGATATACACTGTACTAATGCCGACATTGTGCATGCTCTGTTGCCTGTGTCTATGTGCCTGTGGTTCTGTCAGTGTGATCATGTGATGTATCTGACCACAGGAATGTGTCAATAAAGTTTCCCCTTCCTGGGACAATGAATTCACGGTGTTCTTATTTCAATTTCCAGGAGTGTATGTGACTATGCCATTCCCACACCGCTGATGCTCAAAATACTTTTTTCGCTCTGGAAAGTTAGGTTAAGGGTGGATGCAAAGGAACATGTAAATATTTATTTTAAAAATCATTACAGCCGTATTTATTAATGTACAACTCTAAAATTTCGCATGTGTTAAGCAAAACGGAAAAATATAATAAAATATGCAGGATTAATATTCCGCCAAATTTGTATTTTTATTGTCTTTTTATAAAAAGCCATAACTCAAATTTTTATCATGCAATTAATCTGAAAATTTTATTGTGGTGTCCTGAGAACGTTATAAGACCACTGAACTACAGTTATTAATTTATGGTACAAACTGTATCATTAACAGAGTTTTTAATTTTGGACATCCAAAATTAAGTTTTTCCACATACGATCATCTAAAAATCAGACAGCAACACGTTGCGAACAGTTCCTGAAAATTTCATAGTATTAGCGCATATGCTTTTTGAGAAAAGGCTTATAATAACATAAAAAATGTAAAACAGATAAAATGGGATTCAAAGATATTCTTCTCATACTTCTACATGTAATAAACTTACCTCAATTTTAAAATCCTCCATACTGATATCCCTCATCCTCCAGGTTTCTTTTATCTCTTCTCCCTGTCCTGTATTTGCAGGTAAAACACTGATCTGTTAGATTTCTTGACCCTGCTCTCGTCGACGGTGTAAAATGCTTTTGTTGTAAACACATCAGCATCAATACCAACTCTCATCAGCACTTCAATTCTTCCATTATTTCCGTTATTATAACATAAAACTGCATCATAGACACCTATTTTGAGTACTTCAAGTTCACAGAATGTCCTTTTTGAGCATCTAATCCCAATGAAATTACTGTGGCTTTCATTTGCATTTTGTCTCTTTGCTTGAAGACACTTCCTCAATTAATCAGGGTTTGCAAGAAACCAGAATACGGGCGTAACTGCATGCATAACAGGTTCTGGTAATGAGAGTTTATGTGAATACGTCTCATTTCTGTTGCTGAACTTACACCAATCGTCTTTCTGATACAGATTGTGCATTGGTGTTTGGTCATTGGATAGTTTATGGGAAAAAAAAACTGCCCACACAGCACGCATCATTCCCTCTAAATTGTGTTTTTCCTTATAGCTCTCCCATAAAATAACTGAACAGAATAACTTTCTTTCAGAGTAAGCCTGCCTTTTCCTCCTAGTGGTTTTCCACTCTCAAGTACTTCATCGTTCTTCTTTTTCAGCACGTGACGAAGCCTACCACCAAGCATCTTTTGGATGTATCCAACACATTCCAACTTTCTATTGTTGTATTGTACGGATTTTTATCTGTTACAACTTTGAACAAAGAGGAGTCCCCATTACTAAGGTATTTAGTGTATTTAATACCATACTGGCCCTCAGATCTGGATAACATCCTCACAACTACAGCAGCCTCCATGCCCCCACTTCAGCCACTATAATTTTTACAGCATGCTACTGCATGCTTCTCTTGACACAGTTTCTCACTATCTTTATTGTTGGACATATTCCTTGTTGCACCCTGGTGGCAGTATTTAGACATCATTTCTACATCTAAAACTTTAGCTGAGTCAATACCAATAACAAATGTAACTCCATATAGAGATGTGTGACCCCTTTCCATTCAGGTCCCATCTGCAAACACACACAGGCCAGTAACATTTGAAGGAGATTCACTGTCATGAATACCTACCCCAGGATCTATTCCTTTTTGGTTTATGTCCAACAATTCCTCCACTGCTTTCTTCACAGAAACTTTGGCAGTATCACATACAGCATCACACATTCCACTATTCATTTTTTCAAACCTTGCACAAGGTGGAGGCATGCTCACAAACCCACACAATAAATTGCCTCCTTACCTGCCCTGTCCAAGAGATCTCAGGGCATATGCTAACCTAAAATTGCTTTCATAGGTACCAGTGTTAGTTTTTTTGGAGAAGCAAACCGAAAATTCATAGCAACACGAATTACAAATTAATTTAAAATTACAAGCTATTTCCACTTTTCTTTCTTCAACAACAATCATGCATTCCGTATTTTTACAGCTAACACATGAACATGGAAACTTTCTCGCCTGGCAGAGAACCTCTTAATCAATAAGTCTGAATCCAGTGGCATCCATATCAACATCGTTCACGCACCCGTACAGTTCTCCTGTTCAAAGTTTCGATGCCTAAGCTGATAGCTTGTGTTCTTCATTTCGAGCTGCTTCCTCTTTTTTGTTGGTAAACCGATTTCCATGAAACCTCCGTTTCCCAAACACAGTTTTTCCACCACCCATTATGCATAAATCTTGACTTCCACGTAAAGGTTTGTGAATTCAACCTTCCACCTACTAATGTGTGTTAGTGTTGTCAAACGCAAATAAACCACATGCAAGAAAGTTTTCAAGCAAATATATATTAACCATTTAAAGGCATTTCTAAAGCTGCTATCAAGATAAAATTCGCACACAACGTAGTTTAAACAGTGTAGAACAACAAAATAATATTTTTGTAAAATCGATTTTTTGGACCAAAATCCATTACATCCAGGCTTAATTTCGGCCGGAACGCGCTCCGGCACCTCCCAGCACCGTAGATTTGAAATAGTACACGTGTATTAAATCACAACGTAAGTATAATTTGCCGCTGCAGCACATGTGAACGTGACAATGGTTCGCCAACGTGATGTGACGGGCAGGAAGTGTTTTGTGTGTGTGTACGCAGGTACAGTATACCCAAGATAAGTTGAGTATCATTCCAAAGTTTTATTAAGCTGAACGATGGAGCAAAGTGACAATGGTACCGCGGCAGGCGGTGGCAGCTGATGCTTATATTGGAACCTTGTGGTGTTATGTTTTCTATTATAAGATATTATGGTTTAAAAACCTGAATTTCAGAACAGTATTTTCTCAAAAATGATTTCTCATTGTAAGTCTTATCACAAGTCTCTCTCGGTGGCCGGGGGGGAGGGGGGTGGGGAGTGGCAGAAGGGGGCGCGTTCCGGCACCTAAAAGTTTAGAAATTAAGCACTGATTACATCCCCCCTTGAGGAAAGTATCGGCTACAGTGTGCAATTAACGATCAGTCTCGTAACAGCTCTTGGGAGACAACTCGTAATTTATGTGAATAGTTCAAAGGTATTTTATAAACACTTAGCAGTAGGGTATGAACGGAAAATTCGAAATATTTGCAGTGAACAGTCAAGTATGTGAATTTTGACAGAGCCAACAACGATTCAACATCACGTACATACGTCCTCTTTCGGCTCGAGTAGCAGTAGCTATGCAATTCGTATTAAATTGTTGACTACCGAACACGTCCTTAAGCTCCTATGACAATTCCACATGTGTTGATAAAGAGTACATAAGCAAGTGTGCTGAAATACACTAACCAAATATATGTTTCACACATTTTGATAGCTCAGAGGTCGAGTTGTGTACTGCCGTGCAGAAGACCGCATGTTCGAGTCCATGTCAATTCTTGATTTTCTTTCCATTTGTTATTACTTTCTCTACATTATCGGTCGTAAAGATAACTATAACAGCTTCACAATGCCATTCCATACCACTAAAGCCATACCATATTCTCTATTTTCCGAGCGTTCTGGACCACTGTTGGGGAAAATTCTGTGTGCAGTAACCCTACGTGATGTGAATTACATTGTTTCCTTTCGTTTACTTTACAAATATATGAGCATTCAGATGTGTCCACAGAGGACGACGATGACGAGATCCAATGAGCTGCCCGCACGTTCCATGATAGGGTGAATCCACACTTGGATTTAAATAACAAGTGATTTAAGCTGAGGTTTCGTTTGGAGGAAAGTACCGTAGAGTAGTTGGATTTAAGGCTCAAAGACTATCTGATGAACCAATCAGAGAAACCAACCACTGACTGCATTGTGCATGTTGCTGTTAACTTTAAGATTACGCCACAGGAATCTTTCAAATAGTGGATGGTAATCTGTTTAAATCAGACAGAGCAACAGCTTGCAGAGTTGTCCGTAAGGTATCGGACTAACGAAAGAATTAGTCAACAGCAACTTCTCTCCATGACTTAACGTTATTCATCACAGTAACTTTATTTCACTCAGTTATATCTTTATTCTGGTCCAACACAATTTCTAGCAGCAAATCTTTCTCGTATTGAGAAACGCTTGACGATCGCTCCTCTTTTCATTGCGTATCTACGATGTACGATAAATATCTGCGGTCGAAGCGCAATAATCGAATCGATAGCCGACTTTAGCCATGTTGCCAAGCATGTTATGTGCTACCTAAAATCAAACCTAAACCTACTTCGGGGAATCGAAGTTTAGCGTTATGCAATAGAGCCGACTCCAGAACATCGTTCACTTTCTGATCTAATGCCAAATTTGATCTGCAGTCAGCGATGTTTATACAACCGACCCTCAAAGATACTGATGTAACTCCTAGAAGATATCCTGCTGCAGGAACAATACTACCCACTAAGTCCTTAGGCGAAGCAGCAGGTGTTTACTACACAAGGCCCTCGCATGAAAAAATCCACTGTGGTGGTCATGCGACTGGCCCACTGTGGCTGGCGAGGAACTTCGACTGCAGGTGTGCTGCTGAAATACGCGGGGGCTCCGTCGTGCTGAAATCGAATGCCGCGACGAATAGACAAGGGAACATCATTCAACATGTCCTCCCAGAATCCTCTCGCAAGAATACGAGACACGTGCGGCCATCAAGTCGGTCCGGGAGAATATACGTCCAATTAAAAAGGCTCTGACGATGCCAGGCCACACTCTTGAGGGTAAATTTGCGTTGTGAGGCGTGCGTACGCGTATCATGTGTGTTCACACACGCCCACGTATGCAGGTTGTGAACGTTCATCACAGTCTCGGGTGAGAACGCAGTCTCATCAGTGAATAGGATACTCGCTGTATGGCTTCGGTCTTGTGACCGTAGCCCCTCTCGTGTTGTTTGCGACTCCCGGTTCCTATGTGATTACTGATACTTATTGTATGGCCGATGTACCATCAGCTTGTAAACTTTGTTTTTAATCACCCTGTATATCCATACTTAGAAAAAAAGAGTTATGAAGATGTGTGTCCCACCTGATTTGTATAACCATATTGTGCTCACAATTCGGTCTATGCTTTACAGATCAGAACATGGCAACATAGTTTGCCGAAACAAGTAATGATCTACAAAAGCGATTGTAGCAGTTTGAAGTTTTTTACTTCTGTTTTCATATTAATCTAGATTGTCCCCGCAATTGAGAAAATGTCAAGCATAATCAAGAGGACCACTGGTTGCCTAGAAACACAATTGTGGGGATAAACTGATCACTGCTGTGAATTCGCTCACAACACTTGCTTCGTTTTGACACAGACGTTAGTAGTAATTAGTAACGCCTCACTGAAAGAACCATCTTCGATTCACCTACAACGTTTGGAGAAAGAATCGCAAAATGTAAATGCGACAGGAGGAGCTATAATTTGAGCCTGATATAAAATTATGCAGGACACAAGCCTGATATCTAATGCTGTACTGTCTCGCTCGTTGAGAAGAATAGGACGTTCGTGAAGGTCGCATGGAAACGATCACTGGCGGCCTCGTTCCCGAAAGCTAAGAAGTGGTTATCCACTTTCTCTTCACCCTGCCTCTCATGCTCTCAGGATACGCAATCGTCGGCCAGACTACGAGATACTGATTTTCAACAATTTGGGGAGTCCTGCGTTAAACATTTGTTTTGGTGTGTATCTGCCTCGTAGGTCAGTGTACACCATTTCTTGTGAAAAACAACTATACATTTTGTAAAATGGTACTCTGCGAAAAACGTATCTGCCTAATCCTTACAGAAACGATGCATAAATCGTCACACAGCAGAACTGGTGCTTCACATTGAACGTCCATACACCTGAGACAGCACCTGTAGTTTCGAAACTTTCTTGGGTCACAACATTTATAATTAAGCTCCCATTTCTTTTGAAACTATACCTGCTGCCAACACTTCTAGCAACGACTGTCGTAAACCCAAGAAAAGTCATTTACTTAATTAGTGAAGGCCTTTATCACTTCCACGAATTATATATTTCATCATTGACATTTTCACAAAGTTCCTATGGAGATATCGAGGCGGGAGGTTTGAAGAATTTCATTTTCATTTCTTAAATTATGGTACAATGTCCCTCCGACGACAAGGTCATTAATGATGGAGTCAAAGGTCAGACTAGACAAAGGCCTTTTCCTTTAACCTATACTTTTGATTCGCTGAAGGTAATTTTAGGCCAACTACAAAAACCAAACTCTGGGCACCCGCACCATAAATCTACGTCCGGCCATTGCAATTAAAGCTTTCTGTTACTACCCCAAATCACATGAAGAAAACGTCATGATATTTTCCTTGAAATGGACATACTTTCCTATTTCCGTAGCGATTCTTGGCCATTCCGAGACTGTCGTCCATGTTAGACGACTATAATAAGTCACTATGTCCGCCAACCTTAAACTAAAAAACGAATGCAGAAAATATTAAACACGAAATCTAAATAAACAGTCCCCTTAACGATGTTCTGAGTGGTGCGTACACACAGAAAACATCACGAAATTTTGAATTTGTCTGTCGCCGTTACCGTTGGGAAAAACAACCCGAAGAGTTGATAATAGCACATTCTTTTACACGTGTGTGTTCACATTGATAACGTCATCATATAGTGTGTTTTCCTATATACTTTTTACACCTGTTACATGTGCCACTGCACAATTCCACACAACGAAGCTAGATTTAACAATTCGCAGAAACACATCACAATGGTGCAGTTCAGTCGTTGACTGGGTTACGTGCAGGACTACAAACCCAAAGGTCTGGGGAACAATTCTGTCGGTCCCTCAGATTTGTTTCTGTCACTTTTGTTCTATTCATTTCTGGCAATAATTTGTTACTGAAAAAAAAAAAAAAGATTGCGAAATTGGGTATCTGGCTTGGTCAGTCAGTCCAATGACAAGAGGATAGGAATGCAATACTGCTTCCAATAGTATTTTGGTGTTCAAGTACATCTTCAGGTTGATGAGGGCTTTTTTTTTTTGATAACTTGAAAGAAAATTAAAATTTTCTTTCATTTTACCATTTATGAGTTAGCACACCTGTTAGCCTTTAAGTAGCACACATGCAAGCAGAAATCTCATGAGCTCCCGGCAGAATATAGCTATTGTTTATGTATCACCATTATCATTCATTTATTGCTGCAGCACACAAAGGACAATAGTGTATGAGCCTCTTGCATACTATGTTATCCAATCAGTATATTATTAACATGGCTGCAACATCTTCCAGTGCCTTCAAAATTGTTTATCTCTAAAATCACAAGCAGTTCTTCCACTTCTGCAGTTGTTTCAAAACACAGCATTAGGATCCGTCATTAATGCTGGACACATTAACATACCTAAATGTATATAACAGAGAAACTTAGAATTAACTGACAATGTTTATGTCAAGTTTCTTTTTACCACTACATAGTACAATCTGCAAATTATTTTCTCAGCACAACTATTAATTTGGAATTTAGCAGAGGTAAAACTTTAGATCTTTATTGAAATTGTATTGAGTGGTACATGGCAAATATCCATTTTATGTACATGTTATGTGGACATTATAGGGAAATGAATATATGTCAACAGATTTACCCAAAAAATAAGAAAATACATCAAACAGAATATAAATTAAATAAATATAGGTTTTTCACTGAATGTGCTATTAACACTTTTGAAGACTGCTATCAAAGATCATAATTATGTCAACAGACTTGCTTCAAGCCGTAAGACTGCTAGTACAACCTGTCAAAAGAATGTACCCACATTAAATTACTGTGCTCAAAAAGCTCCAAAATAATATAAAATTTTATTATAAATGGCAGCGTCAGATGATAGTATTGCAGAAGATCATCTTCACTGCTTTTTTTGTGGTGTTATGGTGTGGTTTCCAACAGAACATTGCACAACACATTTATAAACATATGGGGTCTAATCAAGGTAGGTTATATGATTTTCTCTATCATCAACCATTTTTATGTATTACATGTGTGGAATTGGGTCCCCTGCCCCTTGCCAGGTACACCCTTGAATATGACCTTATCTAGGAAAGCACTGCAGTGTTCAAACTAATGTTCAGGTTGAGGACAGATTTACTGAAGATTTAAAAATCAATCCAATTATTTTGATGGCTGTAGGAAAGATACACAGAATTATATGTTTTTTGTTTGTAATTGGATTTTAGCACTGTTGTTCTGCATTCATACATACCTGTTTTTTTTTTTTTTTTTTTGTTATAAAGAAATATTATCAGATATTTCAATTTCCATTGCATTATTATTTATGTATCAGGTTCCATGGGATCATATAGCCCCAAGCCAAAGCTACTTTGTCATGGAACATATCAGGACATAGTTCCAAAATGCTGATTACAGGATTTATAAAGAAAAGAATTAATGTACAAAATGTGGTAGATTATACAAATAGGTAACACAGAGAGACGAGTTCTGAAATGCTACAAAGGCACTCCTGTACAAACCAGGTGCATGCTACAAGAAAAACTTTGAACTTGGATTTGAATACTTGGGGTTTATCAAACTGTTTTTCATTTCTGCTGGAAGTATACTGAAAATGAAACATGCTGAACAACACTGTCAGATTCTATGTACTAATCATTAATAGTATTTCCAATTGGAATAAAATTGCACATAACTACTGGCAATGACCACCAAATGATTCTGGCAACAGTGGCAGTGCAAAGTTTAGCTTTGGCATTGAGATACCAGACTCATATTCTGCAACCTTTATTTTCTACATGTCAGCATAACTTCAGCACAAATAAATTATATAGCCTACGTCCAATTTTAACAGAATTGTGTAAAATAGTGCTGATGAGTAATGGAACATTGAATGCTTAAGTATGGCTAAAACACATTCTTCTGATATATAATACTCCAACCAATCTAGCACTATTAATATTTTCTAAAACGAACAGATTATCAGCAGACATTTAAATACAAGACAAAACTCCTGCAAATGTTGCTAGAGGTGACTGCAAAACCAATTTTGCACTCATGCATTTTACAGCTTCATATTTCCGAGAAGCTAAAGCATCTGACAGTTGGACACAGGTACTTGATTCAGACAAGAAGAAACTGAACATCCTTTTAGTGCAAATGTAGAAGGGACCGCATTAATAACAGAATGTTTCTTGCTGGCACTACTGCTTATGTACCAACAAGCCCTACCATCAGTATTATTGAACCATTTACAGCGGTGCTAAATCTAGATTCTCTACTAACAGAAGTAAACATGAAAAAACCACAACTGCAAAAACCATGCCCTTATAGGACCAGCTATGTTTCACTGCGTGCTGCGAAGTTAGAAATTATTTTTTTGCAATATGGCACTCACCTGTCAATGTAGCCGTCTCCATCACCATCGCAAGCCTGAAACAGTTTCCTCACACGATCTTCATCACACAGTGAGCTTGCATCTTCACTCGCAGCGTATAACTCCGAATTCTGTTCCGTATTATCTGCCATTTTCACTAATGTGGAAGCAAAATATAATCTATTGTAGAGAAACGAGAACACGTAAAGTACGTTTCTTTTCGGAAAATGACTTGGAATATTCTGCACACCGCTGTTATGTTTGCGAAATCGAGTATTTTTATACTGTACAGCTGCTCTTTACACACTGTTTTCATTTAGGAAAATGTATGTCACACATGCTAACAAATTGTACACTTAACTACACATTATTAATTAAGAAGTCAACCGTCTAGTTTCGCACTGAGTTTATATGAACCACTCTTAACGTCAGGACAGATATGAAATCCTATTATCAAGGTGAGGAACAGCTAATTTTCACAAACATAAACAACGTGATCAATGTAAATATTGTGAAGCTGTCAACATAATTCACTATCGATTACTTATGTCATTCGATATATATCGATACATTCCGTAACCTGTCCGATACTGTGTTTTTATATATTTATTTAACAATTAACACAGCTAAATACCTTACAGTTGCGTTAAAAGGAAGTCTATAAACTAAATAGAAATATAGTTTCAATCTTTATGCAAAACACGATAGATGGACCGTCTTCCACTTGCTCTCCTTGGCATGTGCTTGAAAGTATTGCTGAAAATTGAAAACTCAGCTTCATTCCTAATAAACAATGCTCTTTCAAAAGTCTTCAAAACTGTCAGTTGTGCTTTAGGTAAATAAGGTGATGCACTAATCACATATCCGGCCTAGATACTTCATTTAATTCGGAATAAATGGCAAATCAGAGTTATCTTGGAGACGGAGCGATTCCATTGCTTAGCTGATTAATAACTGTAAATTCGTGATGATCCTATCCCAACCCGAGCCTAACTTCAGTTTAGATCACGAATGTAGGACCTATGCCTACAGGGTGTTTCCATGATGATGATAAAAATTTCAGGGAAGGTGAAGAAGAGAAAATGTATCGGTCTGAATTTTATTCAGTCACTTATGGTGAACTGTAAATCCTATCGCAAAGGAACGCTGCTCCAGAACCCACACCGAGTCTGATTAGGAAAAGGAAGGAGATGATGGATACATACCCACTCTCTGGTGCAGACTGTGTTCGAAATGCCAGGGTGGAGGAAGGGGAGTAAGAGATATAAGCCCTCGCAGATGATCAATTCGTCAATGCGCCTGATGATGGCAACATAGTCACTTGCTGAAATATCGTGTCCATTGGACACTCACATCCAGCTGTTCACCCATGAACTATTTATAATGAACTGCACTGGGAGACGCTGAAGAATCACATTGCGTAGCTCTACAGAAAGGAGATTTACCACAGCATGAAAATACTTAACAAGCTGTGCCACTGGAGGAGCTGTTTACTAAGTTCCTCTGTATTCCTTTACAAGATGGCATGAGGAATGAGTGGTGGCAAAATTTGTCAAGATAATGCACCACATTGACCCAGTGGAAGCAAGAAGAATCAGCCTAGCCATAGTATGGGAGAGAGCATGCTTTGCTCGCTTGTGCCTGTACTCGACTAACAAAGAACTATTCGAATTACATCTACAGTTGGCCATCCAGTTCAGTTCCTAAACATGGAAACTGATTGATGGTGCCAATTGCACCACAGCGTATTCTACATAAAGGAAGGGCACTGCAAGTCAAACAATGAAATTTGAGACCACATCAGCCGGCCGAAGTGGCCGTGCAGTTCTAGGCGCTGCAGTCTGGAACCGCGAGACCGCTGCGGTCGCAGGTTCGAATCCTGCCTCGGGCATGGATGTGTGTGCTGTCCTTAGGTTAGTTAGGTTTAACTAGTTCTAGGTTCTAGGGGACTAATGACCTCAGAAGTTGAGTCCCATAGTGCTCAGAGCCATTTTTTTGAGACCACATCAGAGAGAATACCTTCTGATGCTCCTTGTAAGACTATCAACAATCTCTTGGCTGAATAACTGAATGTGGACATGGTTTTAGTTCTTAAGAGAGGACCAACTCCTAAATCCACATCTATCACAGACGTTGTCATTGCAATAGTACATGCAGCTGCACGACTTCCACTTCCAGCTGAAGCAGCTGAAGAAGTATGTCACAGTATCTTCCATGCTCCCAAGTGAACTAAAACTATGAAACAAACATCTCCGACAGGGAGACTCTGGCCATATGTGATCCAGTTATCACAGTCTTACCACCCAGCAAAGGTAATGCAACTGTGATCTTATGTCATCATGATTACAGTGAGAAGATTCAGGCTTGGTGAAAGACTACATATCAGAAGATCAACACTGATCCCACCAAGTGAGTGTAAAGGAAGACTTCCTTCAAAGAATCTAGCTTACCAGATGAAGCTGGCAAGAAGCTATGACAGAGAGCACCTGTTCCAGCAAGACTTTATGGACTTCCAGACATTCTCCAAGATGGGAGCATCTATGCCCCTTTGTCAGCAGCATTGTTGCCCCAACATACACGCTTGCTAAATACCTGAAGAATATGTTGTACTTATGTTGGAAAATATCTGCATCACACTCACAACTCTGTGGATTTTGCTGGATGACTTAACAACTTTGAGCTTAGTGATTCTGATATCCTTTGTAAGCTTCGACATTGTCTCTCTTTTCACCAGAGTGCCTTTACAAGAATTTGAACCTCTGGAATTTATTGGCTGGAAATTTGACTTAGAAATGACCAATCTTTTTAGGCATGTCTTGATGTCAACAGACTTTCATTATGAAGGTCATTATTATGAGCTGAAGGAAGGAGTAGCCATGGGGAGTCCAGTTTCACCAGCTGTCACCAACACATATATGAAACATTTTCAGGAAGAAACCCTGAAATCAGTCCAATGTAAACATACCTGTTTCTTCCAGTATTTCGATGACACCTTCATCATATGGCCACACAGAAGATACAAGCTAAATGATTTCTTCTGACATTTCAATTCTGTACATCAAAACATTAATTTTACCACGAAAGTTGATGTGGATAGAGAGCTCCCCTTTCTGGATGTCATGGTAAAAAGAAGAGTGATAGCACATTGGGCCACAGCATGTACATAAGAAGACACAACCTGATTTATAACTACTGTATATGGTCAGCTGCCACTACCTGGTGCAGGAAGTGACATGCTCAAAACTTTGGTACATAGGGCTCACACCCTCTCTGAAAATGAGAACATCAACAAAGAAATTGAACATCTGAAGGCAGTGTCCCATAAAAATGACTACACAAAGAGGCAAATCTGAGGGCTCTACATCCTACATTGGCTGTACAAGTGGCAGAAACGGAAACGGAACCTCAGGAGGATGTGACTACTGCATTATTCCATTTTATGTTGCATTATCTGGAAGGATAGGATAAATTCTTCAGAAACATCAACTGACATCTGTTATCCAACCACCAGTTAAAACACAGGCACCACTGGGTTGTGTCAAGGACAATCTTGGACTTCAGATATCCAGAGTCTATCGAATTGCCTGCCACTGCAGCAGGACTTATTAGGTCAAATGGTGAGTACTCTCAAAGATCATTGCTGAGAATACCAATAGCACACCAGACTGCAGCAGCCCAACAAGTCAAAAGTTGTGGAAATTCAGCGATCACAATTAAATGGAATGTATTATGACCCTACCAAAAGCCTGACACTGATGTCTAACTTCTGGGAATGTTTCATTAAAGAATCTGTCATTATGATAGTGACTACATCTTCAGTAAGAAGAGGAAGGATACATCCCACAGTGAACTGACTTCAGGGGCAGGCGGAGAAACAACAGAGATGCCACCAGCAGTCATCTGTGGGTGGGAATTTCAGACAGAGTGGCTTTGTGACAGGGGGAAGGGATGCTGGATTTGTATCCTACTTGGAAGTGTACCACATTCAGAATGCCAAGTCAGATGGAGGAGTGGGGAAGAGATGCAAACCTCACACCAGCTCCCAGACATTCATTTCTCCAGCATACCTGATGATGGCAGTGTAGTCACTTGCCGGAACGGTGTGCCCCTTGGACACTGGCATCTGGTTGTTCACTAATGAACTATTTCATCACAATGAATGTAGTTTACAAACAAAAAATAATAAACAGCATAGAAAGTTCTAAGTTCCTGGGTGTGCATAATAATGAAAACTTAAGTTGGAAAAACCATATCATAGATTTTATAAAACATTTATGTTCAGCTATTTCTGTCATAAGAATAACTGTCAACTTTAGGGACAGTTAAGTTAATGCATTTTCCATATTTTAAGTTACTGATGTCTTATAAGACAACGTTCCAGTATAGCTCCTCACTTATGAAAAAAGTGTTCATTACACAAAAAAGTAATTAGAATCATATATTGGAGTCCACAAACTTACATCCTGTAGGAGTTTGATTAAATAATTGGGAATATTAACCACAGTCACACATTTATTCTCTCATTAAATGCACTGTCAATTATCCATAGCAGTTTGAGAATAACTGAGATATGTATCAGTACAATGCTAGAAGCAAAAATGACCTTCAGTTTCCTGTAGTGAATCTAACTTTGTCACTGGAAGGCATGCAATGTTCAACTATAAAACTCTTTGATAATCTTTCCATGGAAGTAAAATATCTGACAGATAGCAGAAGTGTTTTCAAAGGAAATTAAAGTTTTTCCTCCTTAACAACTCATTTTATACCATAGAGGAATTCTTGAATAGAAATAATTAGTCTATTACAAGTAATTGTCTCTGCAGTCTTTTGTACAACTGTACTGTTCCACATTACAATATTTATTGTGAATATGACTGACCACTGTATGCTGATGAATAACACTGATAACCACAGGTAAAAAATTACAACAGAGAAATAACTGAGGTGATGAATCACTGGTGTTTGGCCAACCAGGTGTCCATTAACAAAACAAAAACTGAATAACTTTATTTTAATTTCAGAACAACTAAGTCTGAGAATAACAATGTAAACTTACTTAGACTTACAACTGGTAAAAATTTGTCATGGGACAGATAAATAAGCTACTTAAGCAGCAAACTTCCAAAAGTCAAACAATGGAAAATCCACAATGGAAACTAACAATATTATGAAAAGGATAGTTGCTACTCACCATATAGTGGAGATGCTGAGTTGCAGATAGGCATGAGAAAAAGATTGTCACAATAAAAAGACTCACAAAATGAGCTTTCGACCAACAAGTACTTTGTCAAAAATAGAAAATAAACATGCAATCTGATGTCTATTTTTGACAAAGACCTCGTTTGCTGAAAGCTCATTTTGTGACAGTATTTTTGTTGTGCCTTTCTGCGACTCAGCATCTCCACTATATGGTGAGTAGTAGCTATCCTTTTCAAAATATTGAAACTTCCAAAAGTACTATATTTGTTACATAAACTAAGGTAAAATTTCAGTAAGATTATGTTACTATACTCTTATTATGCATTCACCTCAGTGTGGAACACTGTTTCTCTCTTTAGTGTTCAATCCTGAGGTTGATTTGCAGAAATCTGCCATACACCATTCCCTCCTTCTGTCTGCCATCCTCTTCATTTCCCTATATATGGGCAACCCACATAATACATAATCTGTTGCATGTATGACATCCTTGGTCATCCTTGGCAACACTTTCCTGTAATAGCTCCTTTTGCTATTGCTCCAGTGATGTTGTTGTGTCTTAAAATGTGTCCTACAAGTTTGTCTCTTCTTTTCTGGACATGCCTCCACTCAGATCCGGTTTCCTCCACACTTCTCAGCATCTCTTCACTGGTAATTCTGTCACTCCAGCTGATCGTCACCATCCTTCTGTAACACCAAATTTCCATGGCTTCTATTGTGAAGAAATGCATCTGAGTTGGCTTACATTCTGCAATGGCATAAGAAAGTTATTAAATGTAGCCTAGATTTGTCTCCCAGAGAGACTTGCAAATGTTTGTTCAGATCACTTAACATGATAATATCCCGTAGCCTTTACATTTTTCTTACTTTATCTTATGCCAAAGAATATATACATAAACTTAAACTAAGAAATAATGTTCACTTACACAATACAAGAAATAGCCACAAGATAGATTTACCATACTCAAGACTTCATCACACATACAATAGCCATAAAGACATGAGCCTGAAATTCTTCAACAAATTACCAAAAACAGCGCACTTGACTCCCTTACATAAATTTAAAAATGTTTTAGAAACATACCGAAGAGAGCATGAATTCTACCCAGTGGACAAGCTAATGGAAAGTTATGTACAAGAATTGTGCTTTGAGTATTTGTAACTGTGGTAACAAAACCAACCAAGGGAATGCCTTGGGCTGCGGATCAGAGCCACCAGGCGGGGAAGCCGGTGGCGGTGGAGCACGCACCACCGGGTAAACACAAGGACGAGTTGGACGACAGACAAACAACAACTGACAACAACCGACAACGACTGACTATGACCGACACAACAAGGAAGAGATAAACAACAGAGGCTTGTAGAAACCACAACACCAAACACCAACAGTAAATCCACTCAGAACCAGAGCCAGGCAAATGTCAACAACGAGCAATGACCAGAATGCAGTACCGCCGAGATAGAGATGCAATCCAGAGCGAGTACCAGACTGGCTGGACTAGGACAGAGCAGGTCCCTATATACGAAACCGGAGGGAGCGGCTATTGGCTGGGGTCTGCACGTGGTGTAGCGTTGGCGCCCTCGCTGCGCGAGAGCCGCTGCGTGAGAGCCGCTGCGTGGAAGAGCCGCCGCGGACGTGGAGCCCTCTATGGGCTGGCCACGTCCATTTGTTCTGGCGCGTGTTCGACTTCCACGGCGGGAGGTACTAGAGTAACTGTATTTGTATTTGTAAGTGTGTGTACAAATACATTGTATATAATTAATGTTCTATTATATTTAAGCATTCATATACCAGTATATGCAAAGCTGTTCTATCAAATATATTTTTTGACAAGGTCAATTGTTTGTAAACATATGGAATTGGTGGCCGTGCGGTTCTAGGCACTACAGTCTGGAGCCGTGAGACCGCTATGGTCGCAGGGTCGAATCCTGCCTCGGGCATGGATGTATGTGATGTCCCTAGGTTAGTTAGGTTTAAGTAGTTCTAAGTTCTAGGGGACTGATTACCTCAGAAGTTGAGTCCCATAGTGCTCAGAGCCATTTGAACCATATGGAATTGATGATGATAAACACTCTAAACAGAACATGGATCTAACTAACTGGTACCTGAGTATAACTGAAGAGATCAACAAACTGTATGCATACCCAACTTTGCAAAAGTTCGCAAGTGAATGATGAGTCTTCAATCATAGTCAGTCAATTGTACATTGAATAAGTAAAATAGGTGAAGTACACTGTACTGTGTGTAAAATAATACAAGAATAGCTCCTAAGCTCAACCATTCATAGAAATTGCTAATTTTAACTTCTGCTGACTTTGTACCATGTATTGCATTGTGTTAACAGGTGCTGTAATTAATATCATTTTATTTAATGTTTCCCCACTCAGTATTAATTTTACTCCTATAATATCATTTGTTAGTAAGACACCTTGATTTGTATTGTGAAGACACAACCCCATCCACGGAAGGGTGGTGCCTTTCATGCCTTTGCATTTTAGTCTTGTTAGTAGAATTTTATGATCAACATAACTGAGGTATGTAAGAGTAGGCATATAACCTTTCACGTTGGAGTGCATTATAAGAAACTTCTAATGGGTGTGTGACCATGTTATATGTGGTAAAACTACCAATGTTTCCACTGCTATTGCAGGGAGCCTTCATTTTGGTAACTATCTGAGAAGCTGAAATGATGGTAGATTCATTACATGTGATGTAGTCACCACACCAGAACAGTTTATTTGGAACAAAAGTATAACTGAAGGCCATGGCAAGGTCATAGAATATAGCAAGAGGATAATTTTTTTCTTACCACCAGACACACATGAAACATTACCATGGGAAGAAAATCAAAGGTGGATTCTAGTAACCCTCAGTGGTGCAATCTATACCACACGAGAAGAAGTCAGTCTCTGAAATCTCCATGTCTTCTCAACGGATTTCTCCAGTACCTGATGGAGCAAAAAATACTTCCTATTGGGTGCCTGTAGAGTGTTGGAACAACTGTTTCATATGTTTCCAAGTCTATTACTGAAACACAGCAGTCAAAAATATGTTCACTGGCTTGACATTACTTTCCACTTTTGTGTTTATAGCCATTCCATTATTCCTTATATTATACCAATAGAAGCTTATACCGGTATTTGCAAAGATACATCTGTTTAATTTGTGACTTTCAAATGATATTCTGATATGCTTAACTCATCTGTAGAAATAACTTTTGATTTTTCATTTGTCTGTGTAGGCATAAGAAGTTCATCTTCATTATTTAACAGATTTCTTACATTTCGATGGAAAAGTTTAGATATGTTTTATTCTTAACATTTTTATTGTCCAAGATGCCATTTTTTTCTCTCCACTAATTGCTGCTACTGTGTTTATAGCCATGCTGAGTGTAGCTTCAGGAAATGTTAATCCTACATTTACATTTACACCTAAATTCATACTCTAAAATCCACCATGAAGAAAAAATTAGACTAATCAGTGTGGAAATTGAGGCACTTAGGCAATCATTCTTCCTGTGCTCCATATGAAAGTGGAATGAGAAGAAATCCTAATACTTGATACAACAAGACATTCCCTGTCCCAAGCACTTAACAGTGATTTGCAAAGTGATCTCATCTCCTCTTACTTGGACTTAATGTTGCATTAAATTTGGCTCTAAAGTTCATCAGTTTCCCTAAGGGGCCCACAGAAGAGGTGCTCATTTTTAGTCTACACCCAGAGGAAAAATAACAAATGCATGAAATCTCAGAGCAGCAAAGCATCTCAGTAAGATAAAGTGAGAGCGACTGTTTCTCTAGTAAACAATTTGTTAATATTAATTTAAGTTATTGTATTCCCAAAACACAACAGCACATTGTGAGTTGCATGTAGAATGGCGGCTGTTAACCAATGCTCGAATGATCAATCCACTATTGTATTTCTGCTACAAATAAAGTAACTCAGGTCCAAAAGTTCAACACTGTCTGCATAAAATCAAAGACCCATGACCTCAAATGATTCTGTCTGGTGACTGTCAGAACTTTTCTAACTCCAGTGACTGTTCGAAATTTTCTAAATCCAATGACTGTCAGTAATTTCCGACCACGTAATAAAACTTGCACAGAAACTTAATTCAGCCTGTTTTGCTCTCAGAATTATTGCAAATGTTTGTACTTCAGAGGGTGCCAGAATGGCATATTTCGGCTATTTTCAATCTCTTGCCACATATGGAATAATATTTTGGGGTTCCACAACAGGGCGCCTAAAACAAATTTTTTTGTTGCAGAAGAGGGCCATCCGAATAATAACTCACAGTCATCCACAGACACACTGCAAACCCATATTCAAAAAGCTTAGAATACTTACTATACCATCATTATACATATACAAATGTGTATTTTACGTCAGGACCCACATTGCAGATTTTCAGACAAATGCCGACTTTCATAACTACAATACCCATAATAGCGCAGCTCTCCATACTCAGCGAACAAAAAGAACAAATACACAAAGGTATGTGAGCCATATCAGTGTAAAACTGTACAATGCACTGCCAGTCAACATCAGGCAGTTAGAAGATGATAACAAATTTAAAACAGAATTTAAAAAATTTGTATTAGAACAATGGTTTTATTGTGTAAATGACTATGTAGGTCAATAAATTTTTTCTGATGATATTTATAATGGCAAAATGGAAAATACTCTATATGTACCTAATATTTCATTACCTGATCATTCATTACATTTACATACTTAAAGGACAGCTGTTGCGTGACGTAAATATGTACTTAAGCAGTGTTGTGTATATAAGGACTTGCCGTTTAGGGAGGACAAAACTAAAGCCTTATGAAAAACAGACTATGCATTTAAATAACAAGCAGGGATGTATATAGGCTATATTACTTTCATTGTCTTGTTATTAACCTCATTGTATTATTTTGTTTTGTACTTTTTTACGTATATATTGTTTGTGTCCATTTCTTTGAAATGGCTTACATGTACCCAAGACAACATCCATACAATATTTATTGTCAACGGATGGATAAATAAAATAAAATAATAAATAAATAAATAAATAGTCCAGCATTAACCAGAATATTTCTAAGTCCCACACCCTTGCAGATTTTCTCCACATACGACTGCATGGCAGTTACACTGCTCATCTCCAAACATACACCATACTGTTGCTACTAACAAGAGACTGATCACAACACTTTCTGGCAGAAGACTGACAATGAAATTTTCTAGCAAAAAACTGACCACAACAAAAGCTGGCAAAAAAACTCACCTTCAGCACTCTTTTGTTCGATTATTTATACTTGCGCCAACCATTTTCCAGGCCAATGGAGCCACAATTTGCATCACCATTTCAAGGCTTTTCATTTTACTTATAAGTTATACATGTCAGATGACACATCTTAGCACACACTATGTGTTTGTAAATTTTCTACAATAATTACTTATGCCACAATTTATAAATTACTAGAATTATTCTTAGCAGAATAAATGTCGATGCAAAGACAACTTGCTTAAAATTAGTACAAAGCTATAACATTCTCATATAATAAGAAAGGATCGATCACATGCCTTTTATTTTTATTTTTTTTTTTTCAGAAGAGTTATGCCATAGGTTGCAGCACCTCTGTTGACTCATCTTAAGACTTTCTTTCTCAGGCTGCATTGAATTCCTCACTTGTAATTTGCATTTACACTACTTTTACTAAAATTATGTACAAAATATAGAAAAGTTCTAAAACATGTAAGTAAACATTAATTATCAGTTTTTGATATTAGAGTAGTATTCTACATTTAATAGCTCTGTGGAGTTAGTACAATAAAAATTAAAATTTCTCTAGATTTATGACATGTGATACATTTTTATCACTCATTATCTGCTCAACTAATTGTGTTACAAGGTTCAGCATGTTTATTTTGTCTTGAAGATAGCTTTACTTTATATGCCTATCTCTTTCTAGCTGTAGCGAATCACATATTTGTTGGTATGGCTGGGGTTTCAAAGTGTCCAATAGGTGGCAGCACAAAAAAGTCTGATCATGTGTTTCCAGTGGAACTTAGCCACCTCCTGACCTGCTACTTTGATGGGCATGTCTGTTGGGAAATCACTATGGCCAGACACATGACATTTACAGTTGTCTTCAGCCAAAGCAGAGGACTACCCATGTACAGCAGCCATGCTCTCTCCTCTCAGACTGGCAGGTGTGCTTGTGTACATGATTTTTCACTTTGTGCTCAGAGGGCTGTCCTCTGTTATGCCAGTGTTGCCTGGATCTCCGCATCCACCCACTTTTACAAGGCCCTCCAAATCCTCAAACGCTATGCGCTTCGCCTTGCCTTCCGTATCTGCCTTCCTTTCCCCACACAGCTCCTGTATGAACTCAACCCCTTCCCCCACCTCCTCCTTTCCCTCCAACATCTCCACATCCTTTACAGTGTCCGCAACTTATAATATGAAAACAATGAAATGCAAATATCCTTTAACCACTAATGTGATATTTCCTGTATTTTCTTACAGCAAAAATGTTACCAATAACAAGATATTTTTGAGAGATCCTCAGTGTGCTGGTGCTTTGAAACAACATATATTCATGTCCCACCGAATATGGACTTCAACTGATTCCGCAGAATCCAATATGGCGTCTCTCAGGTTCTGTTTGTGATGCTGACATGACGTAAACAGGATGTACGTCAGCTAGGCTGAAGGGTCAGAGCCTTTGGGACATCCAAAAGAGCTGTATGCTGTTGAAGTGATGCCTCCAAACCTCTACTATGTAGAGGATGCAGCCCCAACTACTACCTGTTCAAAAAACATCAGTCCACATCAACAGTTCCAAAAACATGGCCTATCACTATGTAAATTCATGTGGGAAATATTTAAAATGCATCCTGATCATTTAAATTCTGTAATATATTACTGGAAAATGTA
The DNA here is from genome assembly GCF_023898315.1 of Schistocerca nitens. Classification (NCBI taxonomy): domain Eukaryota; kingdom Metazoa; phylum Arthropoda; class Insecta; order Orthoptera; family Acrididae; genus Schistocerca; species Schistocerca nitens. Next base: position 501,312,484 of record NC_064614.1, on the reverse strand, counting down.
TTGTAATGTATATTCTGGGGTGATTGTCCCTCAGAGCCTTTAACTATGAACCACACCTGGGGATTCATTCGGCACTGGTGTACAAAACTTAAAGCTGAAAGTGACAATATTATGAGAAGGGAAGTTGCTACTCACCATACAGTGGAGATGCTGAGTCACAGATAAGCACATAAGCACAACAAAAAGACTTACAATTATAGTTTTTGGCCGTTAAGGCCTTCATTAACAATAGACACACATGCAGACACACTTACACAAACACAACTCACACACTCGACTGCAGTTTCAGGCAATTGAAAACACACTGAATGTAACAATAATATTGTTACATTCCATCCTGGATTTTTCATTGTTTGAAATATGAAAGTGACTTTAACATAATGTGTCACTGCCTAGTAACATAGCCCAATGAAACTTGGTCCATACATATAAATAGCTGCTACAGTACAAAACAGAAGGTAACTGAAAGAAATGTGCCATGAGACAACCCAAAATGACACTTACATTCATAGACCACAATTATGTGGAAGTCACTGTGATTTAAAATGGTCTCCTGGACCTTATGAAACGTAGGACATGGTTCATAATAAGATGTGTGACCACTATGAATCCAATGCATGGCCGGCTGGAATGGCCGAGTGGTTCTAGGCGCTACAGTCTGGAACCGCGCGACTGCCACAGTGGCAGGTTCGAGTCCTGCCTCAGGCATGGATGTGTGTGATGTCCTTAGGTTAGTTAGGTTTAAGTAGTTCTAAGTTCTAGGGGACTGATGACCTCAGAAGTTAAGTCCCATAGTGCTCAGAGCCATTTGAACCATTTTGAATCCGATGCATGCTCTGCAACATGCTCTGCTGCTGTCCACAAATCAAGTTTACTAAGGAATTCTTGAGGCAGATCATTCCATTTCTTCACTAGCATGAGTGACAGCTGCTAGATGGTTGTTGGTGTCAAAACATCACACATGTGCTCAATGTGATGTAATACAGAGGAAAGGGCACGGCAGTTCATTCACTGAATATCCTCTCATTCCATGAGTTTCTCCAGCTGCACAGATCGATGCAGTCACCATTTGTCATACATAAAAATTAATTCAAAATCAAATGCACTCATGGAAAGACACTCATGGGGAAGGAATACAGTGTCACACTAATAATGGCGAGCACGTGTATGTGTTCAAAGATTTGCAGTTCAGTACGCCCCTGCAACATTATGCTTCCTCATACCATAAAATCTGGATCACCAAAACAATCATGTTCAACATTGTTCCTAGGTGAATTATGACTTAAAGCCCATCCATCAAGCACATGTAGGATGTGTCAGGGAGATGTATTTCAGCACATCTACAGGCATGAACAACTGTCAGCTGCTATCAGCTGCACTGGGGGGAGGGATGGTACAGCCTGCCACAAGAACTCCTTAGCAACATTGTTACCACCATGGGAGCAAATTGCAGAGCATGCATTGGCATGCATGGTGATCATGCGCTCTATTGAGAACCATGTTCCTCCTTTTGTAACATCCAGAGTACAGTCATGAGTCATGGTGATTTTAGTGTAATTATTGTCTATTAGTTGTTTTCCACAGCTGTGCTTGCTTTATAGTAGTTTTGTTATAATGAATGATGTTGAGTATGTAAGCTATTGAATGTGCAATAATGTCATCTGCTCTGACATATCTGTCTATTTGAGAAGGCATAGCTCATGATGTGGCCCTTCCCCAACTACCCAACCCATGATTATATGGTGTATGCAGCGTCACTGCCAAGCGGTGCATGTGGAAGGGTTGTCAGTATCTATACATTATGCAACAAATTTAATAATCTTTTAACATGGTTTATGTTTAATGATGTAAAGAAAGCTGTTCCACTCCTTACTTCACCTTCTTATGGATCAACTGTTTTTCTTTCCGAAGTAGCCTAAGTTATTCCTCAGGGTTCAGGCTATCTCCATACCAAACTTCATCAAAATTGGTTTAGTAATTTAGTCATGAAAATGTAACCAACCAAATTGCTTTCACATTTAATAATATTAGCGTAGAATTATGGATTAAACACATTGATGATCTACATCCACATATCAGTAAAAGCAAATTAAATATGCATATGACTTTTTTTGTCTGGGAGATCTCTTTCAGGATGTTCATCGGTCTGGTACAAGTCTTTTTATTTGATGCCACTTCAGCACTTTGCACACTGATGAAGAGAAAATGATGATGAGGGCAACAAACACACACCAAGTCCCGAGTGGAGAAATTCTGACCCAGCTAGGAATAATCAAGGGTCAGCAATGCTAACTACAATATGCATACCAGTAGTTTTGTTATGATGAGTGATAGTGACAGTACTAAAATAAGATGTGGACTTTCTAAAGTTATTAAAGACAAAGAAATAAAATAAATAATCTGTAGATCAGTGCAGTGCAAATTCTATAATATTTATATGTGCAATAATGTCAGTTGCCCTCACAGGACTGCCTGTCAACTGCGACAGAGTTCACATATCAATCAAATGCAGCCTCATTAAAAGCTTCCCATATTCTATATGTAAGGGCATGATGTCTCTCTTTTTGTCATACAGCACTTAAATGATCCATCATTGTAAGTCTTCAACTGTTGCAGAAGCTATAAGAGACATATATCGCTTAGAGACTAAAACGTGATGAACTCGTGACTGATATGGAAGTATGGATTAAACATGTTAAGAATTGTGTAAGCATTGTATTCATTGAGTTCAATCATATTATGCAGACCACTTGAAACAATAAAACCGTTCTCACAAATGTGATAAAGTTCAAAAGTCAAAGAATAAACAGCTTTTTCAAGGAGTAATTATTGTTCTACATTTCATGTTATATTCCGAATCAATAAATATTGTATACTACACATTTTCTAAAGTAGCCTGTTTTCTTCCTCAGTATCCAAGATACCTCCATACCAAATTTAATCAAAATTGGTTCTGCTGTTTAGTCAAGAAAGTGTAACAGACAGAGTTATTTTTGCATTTACAATATTAATATATTCTGTTTACATCATTGTGAGTTTCTTTCAGTTACCTTCTGCACTATGCTGTAGCAGCTCTTTCTATGTATGGTATAATTTCATCAAGCTGTGTTACGTGACACATGATGTGAAAGTTACTTTTGTCCTTAATATTTTGCACAGCGTAATTATGATACAAGCAACAAATGGAGAAATCCATTGACATAAGCGTCTTTGACTAAAGATACATTATAATGACCTGACATCTGGGAGCAAGCATCTCATAAATGGTGAAGCTGTCCAGATATTTGCATGCTACTGCCATGACCATACATGGAAAGTGTTTGAGAGCAGTGAAACCACAAGTAGGTAACAAGGTGTGGAGCATCCAAGCCTTGTCACAGAATGTGGAGGTTTGCCTGTTCCATAAAGCAAGATAGATAGAGATCTATGGCAGATCTGACAACAGAGTACAGTACTGGTGCAGGCACAAGTGTGTTGATCCAACAACACCATTAGTTATGGCTGCAGTGCATACTGGATCATCTAGATTGGACCATGGATCAATGGAAACATGTTGTTTGGTCAGATGAATAATGTTTATTGTTACACCAAGTCAGTGGTATGTATGGATAGCCCATGATCCATGTGAATAATTTCTCCAAACATGTATAGTACCGTGGATGCAGGCCAGTCAGGGTGGGCAGTAATACGCTATAGAGGACATTCAGCTGGGCCTACCATGGGACCTGTGATAAAAATCAAAGGCACCATGACAGCTGTGGACTATGTGAACATTGATGTGGACCATCCCTTCAGTTTTAGTGTCTTCTGAAAAAGTGAGATCATCTTCCAGCAGGTTAACTGCTGATTTTGCAAGGCCAGAAACATGCTGTGATTTGAGGAGTGTGACATCTTGGCAAACAGTCATTCATCTGAATCTGATGGAATGTATGTGGGACACTATCATGCACCATCTTTGTGTCCGCAATTAACTGGGCTGTAATTTATAGGAACAACATACTTGTGCATAGATATGTGGTACCATACACCTCTGGAAACATACCAAGGACTTGTTGAACCCAGAATCTCTGCTGTACTGCATTCTGTAGGTGGGACAACATGCTATTAAGCAGGTGGTAATACTGTCTGACTCATCATTGTAGACTAGGACTCAAACATGGACCATTTCCTGTCTTGAAAAATAACGATGCTAGTTTGAGTTTGTAGAGAACTGAAATTTAGACCTGTTTGACAAAATAAACTGTTTAATACCACATTTGTATTTGTGTTTCAGATACCATTTTAGTTTTGAAATTCATGATACATATTTTCTGGTGAAGCATATGATACAGTGGAGCTTTTACAGCAATAGTAATTATATTTGCTGTTTGTGTTGATAAGAACATTCCTGCGAGTCCCAACACATAGCCATAGTAGTCAAAAAAGTTAGTCATCATATTAACTTCACTTTAAAAAAGAAGAGAATAGGTGGGAACATAATTTTGAAGATAAATGTAAATTGAAAACACTGTTCAGTTTCAGTATTTAATTTGTTCAAGTATCAGGAAATGTCACCAAAACTTGTGAAATCATGAAATTTTAATTAAGCTGCTCCTGACTGCAATTTATTGTTTGTTAGGTGTTTTCATTGTGGGAATGTAGTTGGTTGTGCAAAAAAAAAAAAAAAAAAAAAAAAAAAAAACATTTTATGTACAATCATGCAAATGCAATATGTAAAAATTGTTTCATAGGCATCCCATTCTAAAACATTTGGTTTTTATATCATGATTATCTAAAATGTCTATTATCACTATTTCAATTCCTTGATTTCTCTGGACAAGAAATCATTTATTTTGTTTAGATTTATACTTTGAAAACTAGATGCAAGTTAGATAACTGAGATGTCACTAAAGGTATCCATAATGTTCTGCAAGGATCCATTACTTATCTATACTAGTAAAATGTCCACCAGAACAACATTGTATTTAGTTTGCATTTGACAAGGAAAGGTCCTTAGCTTTTTGCATAGAAGTCAGTTCTTTGTTTATACAATTTCTTTGTGCTAGTTGTGCTACAAAATGACAGTAGGCCTACTGTTTGGCGTATAACTATGAAGCTTTTTGTGAATCTGATCTCCTGTTATGTTGAAAAATGTGACTTTTTTGGTTGAGATTAATTTTTAGCAAATATGTGCCTAAAAGTCAACCAAGGTATGAAGAAAAATAAATGTCTATTACAAACTAATGGAATGTCTCTATTCATATAAATTTCAACCCCAGCTCCACTGGACACTGAGGCCTTTTTCAGAGAGAACATTGGGAAAAATGAGTATGAAATTTAACTCAAGATTATGTTTTGAACTTTGTCATTACCCATGACTGTAAAATACTCCATAATAGTGTTTCGTTTACTAGAAGGCATTATGAACTATTAAGACTTTCTTCAGCATTTGTGACCAGTGATGAACTACTTTGCAAAGTTATTTTGAAATCCAAAGATGTAATGCTTAATTAGGAAGAGACTGGTTTCAAGATGCAATATTACAAAGAATTATAATCTATAAATAGGTCTGATTATATTTCTATTGACATGTACACTAAGACAATAGCTCCATAAGTAGAAATCATATACAACCATTCACTCTTTGAAAGATCTGTACCTAGAGACTTGAAGTTGCACAGGTCACACCAATACCCAAGAAAGGAAATATGAGTAATTTTCTGAATTACAGACCCACAACACTAATTTTTTATTTGACAATGAAATCGCCAACAGCTGTACAATTGGGATGTTATTTTATTTTATTTTGACTACCAGTTTTGGCATTCCATTATGCCATCTTCAGGCCCCATACACATCTTTAAAAAATAAATGATATTGGCATACTGGGTCCATATGTTCCAGGATGTTGTGAATTCTGAACTGGATCCCAAGTGCTTCCTTTGATGACTTGATTGCAACAAAGTTGCAGTCAAGTCTTTGAAGGAAGCACTTCGGATCTGGTTTAGAATTCACAATATCCAAGAACATATGGCCCCAGTATGCCAATATCTACTGTACATGGGGCCTGAACGTGGCATAAAGGAATGTTGAAACTAGTAGTCAAAATCAAGTAAAATAACATCTCAATTGCATGGTTGTTGGTGAATTTCATTGTTAAATACTTGACCAGCCACTGTCACATGTCCACAATGGATTAACAGAGACCACATCTCTAATGTCTATTTGCAGTAGGATTTTGGAACATATACTGTGTTCAAACATTATGAATTACCTCAAAGAAAATCATTTATTGGCAAATAGCCAATACAGATTCAGAAAATATTGTTGTCATGGAATATAACTAGCTCTCTATTCTCATGAAGAAATGCTGGTATTGACTGGGGATGACAAACTGATTTCATATTTTTAGTTTTCTAGAAGGTTTTTGATACTGTTTCTCACAAGTGTCTTCTAATCAAAGTGTGTCTACTGAGTTTCATTTGTGCAACTGGTTTCATAATTTCCTTTCAGAAAGGTCACAGTTTGCATCAATTGATGGAAAGTAATTGAGTAAAACAGGAGTAATACCTCGTACTCCTCAGGAAAGTGTTGTTGGACTTCTACTGCTCCTAGCCCACATAAATGATTTAGGAGACAATCTAAGGAGCCCTCTTAGATTATTTTCAGATGATGCTGTCATTTACCATTTTGTAAAGTCATCAGATGATTAAAATCAATTGCAAAATTATACAGACAAGGTATCTATATGATGCGAAAAGTGGAAATTGCCTCTAAATAATGCAAAGTGTAAAGTCATCTACATGAGTATTAAAAGAAATCTGCTAAATTATGATTACACAGTGAATCACACAAATCTAAAGGCTGTAACTTCAACTAAAAACTTAGGGATTACAATTACAAATACACATATGCTAAATTGGAATGATCACATAGATAATGTTGTGAGGTAAATGAACTGAAGACTGTGATTTATTGACAGAACACATAGAAAACACAACAGGCCTACTGAAGAGACTGCCTGGACTATGCTTGTCCATGCTCTTCTGGAGTACTGCTGTGCTGTAACTCATTGTGAAAAAAGTGAAGATTACTGCAAAAGAAAAATATGTGGATTCCCAGGTCTACACTAGTGAATATTTGTCTTGTCATTAAAAGTAAATTGAAACAGAAATGTCATATTCTCACAGGCAGAAAAGTATTTTCTGTCTATTGTTCTCCATGTCAGTGTCATTTCTGCCACACAACAGGAAATCAAAGTAGTTACTGCTTCTAAAATAACTGTGCTGCTCTCAGATTTCCACAAGCATGAACCAGTAAAATATGGTAACCTTTTGATCTATAATGTCAGATCATATAAAATCAGCAACCATCAGCTACTTGCACCAAATGGTCTTGTATACATTGTACCAACATTAAAAATCAGTTCTTCCTTTACTTCAGAGATGGCCTGTATGTTTCAGCAGTTATAATTGACTTTGCTACTTGCACCAAATAGTCTTGTATGCATTGTACCAACATTATAAATCAGTTCTTCATTTACTTCAGAGATGGCCTGTATGTTTCAGCAGCTATAATTGACTTTAATATTAAATTTCTATCAGATAGTAGGCAGAGAACATCTAGTGTTGTCAATATCAAACTCAAGATTACTTTCCACAGCAAAGTTCCCAGTGATGTTAGAAGAATGTTCTGCAGCAACCAATGAACATTTGGTTCTAGACACAACCATCATCAGTGAGTTAGAGGTAAAACTGTGGTCAATGGTTTGTATCATCATGATGGTCAAATGCTGAACATTTAGGTAGCGATCACCAATTAAACATATTGTGTTACAGGATCATAAACAGTGACACAACCTATTTACAGAAAAACTGCATGAAGGGTCTGGAAAGATGTTTACAATGTACACTATATAGATAAAACAATGCAAATATATCTTAAACATACTCCTACAGCACAGATTCTTGTTATCACCTACAAAAATGAGTTTTATCGTAATCAGAAGTAGGAGCAAGGGAATGTATAACTCCTGGAATTAAAGCACCACAAGCTCCTGATTACTCAGATTAATGTGGACTCTATAGTAAAACCATGGATAATCAAAATTACAGAAGTTTTTACTGGAAACTGCTATTTACTGGTACTGAACTTACAAAACATGTTACATGTCATATTTGGAAGCCCACTGACAACTTATTTACAAAATTACACTTCAGACACATGGTCTTCTATAGCACTTGCTTTGAGTTCACTTTTGGAAAATAATCATACAGCTTTTTTGGTTTCTGTTTAACATCCACGTTTTTCTGATTGCCATTTTTTAGAAAGTCAAAACATTGGTATAATCAAATGACACTGTACTAAAAGATTAGCGCATTTCAATACCTTTGCTCTCTTCCTCTGCCAAACACCTTTTGCCCACCATATCATTCAGCCACCCAAATCCCATTTCATGAGCATTGCTGTTTAACCATATGCAGATTTTTTAAAATCTGTGTCTTCAAGTCAGAAATTTGTATTCTAAATTAAATTCATCATAATCATCCTACACACTTTCCCACCACTACCAAGTTCTGTTTGGAACATATGCCTCTCCATCTTCCCTGGTTTTTCCACACCTCTCCTTCACTACCCAGGATCAGCCTTCTCCTCTCATCCATAACTTTTCTTCCACTTCATTTAGCCACTTCCTTTCCATCCTTCCCCATGGTCTGCTATGTCCACCTTTGTCATGTGCATCTCCCTAGGCATCGTGATCTCCTCTACCCATACCATTTTAATTTCTTTTCCTCAAATTTCTCTTTTTAGGTGTTCCTCATATATTATCTGTATAACTCTTTCATTTCTGAACTTTCCCATGTTTGTTATGCATATCCAGCTTCACAAAAACTTCATCTCACTTGCTCCTACTTGACTTTAGTGCATTTCCTTTTTGAAGACTTTTGTTTAATGGATATTGGGAAAATGCAGTCAGTCTACAAAGCAGACCGCTTACAAATCATTTTTGCAGCCCATCTTAGAATATTGTTCAAGTTTTTGGGACCATACCAGATAGTACTAAGAGGCAATCTTGAATGTACAGAAAGAAGTACAGCATAAATGGTCATAGATTTATTTTATTCATGGGAGACTGTTATGAAACAACTGTAAAACTTGACTCAGTAGGTGCTTGAAGACAAATGTCAGCTATACAATGAAAGTCTACATCCAAAGTTTCAAGAACTAGCATTAAGGGAAGAATCTAAGAATATACATAGATTGGAACTCAAATAGTGGCAACACTGCTGTGGAGACACTTTGCAATGGAATCTACTATTGTTGCTGATAGCACACATTGTTGACATACCTACCTTACCTCCAAGCAAAGGGACTCGCCCGTCTCGTGTCACCAGCATGCGCACAATTGAGGGAAACACAGTCACTTGTGAGTGAGCGGTCTAACGTAACGGGGTCACTATGTTTTCAAACAGGAACAATGGAGTTGGATCAAGATTGAATGTATCAGAGGCCATACGGCACAACAGTGTCATCAAAGTCTTCAACAGGCCTGCGGGGAATTGGCATTGCCATACAGAACAGTGGCACATTGGGTAAAAGCCTTCAACAAAAGTCGGCAAACTGCGGCAGACGTGCATCGAGCAGGTCGTCCTAGTGTCTCTGAAGAAGAAGTGCATGCTGTTGCTGCGTTAGTGGACAGTGATTGCTGCCATATGATTCATGAGCTCACCCACAAAACTGGATTAGTGCATACGACTGTGCTTCACTCATGAAGGAATGCCTGGGCATGCGAAAAATTACATCATGATGGGTTCTGCATGACTTGACGGAAATGCAGAAATGGATGCGTTATGACACTGCCCAGACTCACTTGGAGCACTATGAGCGCAAAGGAGAGGCTTTCTTATGCTGTACCATAACATTGGATGAGATGTAGGCCATATTAAATAAGCCAAGACTGAAATGCCAATCTAACAAATGGCATCATTATGGGTAGCCACGAAAGTCGAAAGTACGTCAGAGCCCCGGTATGGTGAAAGTTATGGTGATACTGTGATGGTGTTATCCTAACGCATTACATTCCTCCACAGCAGACCGTCAATGCACAGTATTACTGTTCATTGCGACCAGCTTTGTGAAAGAAGTAGTGACACTTCCTGTGCAACCAACCCATTATTTTGCACGACAGTGTGCGGGCACATACAGCACAAGCTGTGGCTGTTCTGTTTGGTCGATGGGACTGGGAAATACTTACCATCCACCATACTCCCCGGACTTAAGTCCTTGTGACTTTGATTTGATTCCAAAGATGAAGGAACCACTTCGTGGCATTCGCTTCAGAACTGTTCCACAGATTCGACAGGCAGTAGACCGCTCCTTTTGCACCATCAGCAGAACAGGCCCTGCTAACGGTATACTACACCTTCCACATCACTGGCTATGGGTTCTACACGATGCTGGTGACTGCTCTGAAGGACAGTAACAGGTGCAAACATGTAACTCTTTTGTATCAGTTGTTGTTATATATCATTCCTATAAGGACTACACAGACAAGATTAGACTAATTACAGTGGACACAAAGGAATTTATATGACCATTTCCTTTTTGCAGAGCTTGCAATATTGGAGAACATCTATTTTGTGCACCTATAAACTCTTTCATATCTACCACTATCATTATTTACTGCCATTATTATTATTATTATTATTATTATTATTATTATTATTATTACTGTAAACACCATTAGCAACAACAGCTGCAGTAGTACAAGAGTTGCCAGTGCCAATTTTATTAGTTCATAGTCAGTATTATTTATTCACACTTCCAGTTCAGACACTCAAAACCTTTTAACATTATTTCTCATATTAAAATTGTTATTTCTTACGTAACTATGATGTAAAAAAAGTACTGTATGTGTGAAACTCTGGTCTGATGTAAAAAAGGACCTGATGGTCCTAATCAGATTGGGTTGTATAAATAAATAAAATAAAATAAAATTCTTCCAACATTGCACACGCGAATGGAATGGGAAGAGATCCTATTACAATCAGAAGAACCCTCTGCCTTGTACTTCAGACTGTTTGCTGTGTATGGATGTAGCTGGAGACATAAAGATATGTTATGTTATGTAACAATTCCTGCAAGCATCCTTGGCTGCTCACTCTGCTTGTGCATCTTCTCAAGTTCCCACATCCTCTGGTAATCACCAGAATGATATCTGCTTCCCATGCTGCTCAAGGAGTATCATTTGTTCTGCGTTATTTTGATCATTTTCAGTGCTGGATACATTGAGAGCAGGTGAAAATTTGTTTTATTTTGATAACACCTAATTTCCTCCAGTGCCTTTAGGAATATATACAGCTCACCACCGGAAATTATAAACTGGTTGGCAAGCCAAAACCTAAGACATGATCAAAAAAAGCAACTGAGTTGGAAAAGTTATATCTTCTTTTTGAGCCATCCCTATATACTACAGTAAATTGCAGTACCCATTTACAACACTAAAAGAGCAGGCTTAAAAATTACATGCGGAAAGCATGCTTTCTTGAAAGCAGTCAACTCATAAACATTTATAGTCATCTTCATAGGTGAAGGTAATTTCTCACACAAAAACTGACATAATATAACTGTATCTGTAGATCCATTTCTGAAAAAAATCCTTTGTCCATATTGTGAAAGGCCTGAGTGTTCTGACATATGCTCTCATCTACAGCAAAACATATAGCTGAATAGTGCTGTTAATTAGAAAAACTTATTTAACACATCATGTTATAACTAGAGGAGTATTTGTTAAATATGTCTTTGATATAATTGACACATTGTCATATTTTGGCAACAGGGTACAGTTAATTACACAAACTATGGAACAAAAAATGAGTGTTGTGTCACTTTTTCACATGTTTTCAACATTAACTGGTATCCACTGTGGGTCAAAACCATCACAGGCAAACTGCTTTTCTAGTGGACTGGCACTACACCTCAAATAAAATACACAAAAAAGTTATTGTGTACATTATTGTCATTAATACATTTACAGATTTACTGTGAAGAATGAAATACTCACAGTGTTTTATGTGAGACAAAATATTTTTTATATACAAAGAAAATATTTGAAACAATAATTTATGTTGGACACTAACTTCTTCTAAAAAAAGTGACATTTTGTATCTTTTAAAATATTCAAATTACAAACAAAATATTTAATAATCCAGTTGCCTTTATTTACAGACAAGGCATGACTAAAGTACAACTAATTCATGAGAAGCAATTTAAAAAAATCATGTTTAAACTCATAATTAAGTGATATGTTTCCATCCTCGATAAGTAGCCATCTAATTTTACATTATTTTCTAGAGAGTTCAATGATGTGAATGATAATCAAAGTAGTGTATTAAACTATCAGATTGACTAATTAGGCTGAATTGAATGATGTGTACATGATGTTTTGATTTCTACATATTCATAATTTAGTATATCAAATGAGATAATGAACTTTGCTGCCTACTAGTCATTAAATTACTTTAAATAATCTTAAACAACTATTAATATGTGTGACAATGAGAAACATAATCAAAAATGTAGGTTAACATAATATAAGTACAGAATATAAAAAAGATTAATCATAGGTGTGGCTTGGCTTAATTGAAAAGTGTATCACCTATTTCTATGTGAATTTGGCATCAAGTATTTCATTATGTACATCTCATGACTTGGCACTTACACCTCACTGCTTGCCAATGTATGTTAAAGACCTATGTGAAAAGTAAGGTAATAGTGTGGTACATATGTGAGAGGGGATAGGAATAAGGGATGTGTGATGTTGGCAAGTCATCAATGCCGATTTCAATATCATCATCAGTCACTGAACATCAAAGGCTGATAATAATGAATCCCAAAACATCAATATTTATAACATTTAAATGATGCATCTAAAGAGTAACATACAAATGCATCTAGCATTTTATTTGTTAATCAATAATTACAACTATAAATACCTTTACACTTGCCGCACCTTTTTGTCTACAGACTATAATGCTTTTTTATCGTCTGCTAGTAGTTCCAGTAATGATCCAGATATAAACCGATTCTTAGCGCTTACTCCACTTTTAAAGCAACATGAGATTCTCCTCAAATTTTGTAATGCCTTTTCTTAGAAAATAAATGTCAAAAAATGAAGTATCAACAACTTGCTGACATCACTTGTTGACAAATACGAAGTTCTTACACTGCTGTGTCATCTTGTAATCATCGTTAATGATAACACAAAGAGCTCAGAGATGAAAGTTTTTACTTTCATAATAATTACCTTTCAAAGTAACAAATGAAAAGGCTAAAATTATTCAAGAACCAACAGAACACAAACATCTGAAATACCTTAAATGTGGGTATGTTTGTTTCTTTTATATAAGTAATTGTATGTACATGGATCAGATCTAATCTTAAGTATCACAAATGGAAAATATACTTACATAGTAGGAAGTATCACGTTTTGGAAACAGAAAAAAGAAATCCAAACAGCATGGGTAGACACATCTTGACACCATGAAAGCATTAACCAAATGAATGCTCAGCTACAACAATAGCAATGTTACCACCTTAGTACATTCTAAAATATTGCTTTGCACCCTCTCCCACGACCACATTTGACAAGTTGTAAAATATGTTGCACTGGTGTCATTAAGTGACACATTCAGAAAAATACTTATGTAAATGGTGAAAAAATGATTGACAATGGTAACAGGTAGCTGGTTGCCAATACCAAAAGTGGATATTTCATCTTTTACATTGATGTTTCAAAGACTTCATTATGGATACTGAAACATCAGTTTTTAACCTCCCAGCATCAATATTTTGTAAATATTGATGATCTTCATTATTCCTAATAGGAATACAATTGGTTTGTTTGTTGCCTGATGTCAAGTGTCAGCCCACTAGCATTGATACAGAAACTGGGAATGGGGCTCATACCACAATGCTGGACAATTTTTAATATTTTTAAATATGTTTTTCTGACCAAAGCCTGCACTGTACATCCATATTCAAGCTGGGATCATGCAAAAGTGTGACAAAATTTTTGTGAGCCTTGTACCTATCACTCCAAGTTGAGGAGAAATAGCAGTTGACCTCACAATAGTACAGGTAGGGTTAGAGAAGTTGAGAGTTACAGTTGGGAGCAATTATGAATAGGATAGATAACTCGATTGTGGCAAAACTTGCCAGATCAGGCAAGAGATGCTGTAAGTCTGCTAGCTTTAGACCAGACACTTTTAACAGCTTCATTCCTCTGGAGACTGTAAGCAAAATTGTGCAGGCAGCCCAAGGAGTTCAGCAACAGAATTACAAGACAATGAAAAAAGTGCAAGCCCAGGTTAGCAGAAGACAGACAGTTAGAAAAAGCAAGAAAGTCCTTCTGCTGGTGAATAGTCATGGAAGGGGAATGTCTGAACTAGTATAGAACTTCTAGGGAAGATAACTAGTATTTTTAAGCAAGGGTGGTATGCAGCAATGTCACCTGTGATTTTAACTCTGTGGTGAGGTATCATGGTGAAGAAAATCATGTACTGCCAGAGAAAAGGTTAGGCCATAGTTGACCTCAGCTATGCAAACTAGGATGATATCAGGCATATTGTTAAGAATGTTCCTCACACAAATGTGGAGACTATATCACTGAGCAGTTTGACAAATTCTAGATTAAGTGTTCTGTTGAATGTTGTAATGACAATGTTTGCTATAGTTCAAAGGGCAAGTAGAAATGAACTAGATAAATAGGAAGTAACATCATATTTCAATGGGCAACTTGAAACATTTTGCCTTGAACATAAGCATTTGAGGACCTGTGGCTGTTGTTGACACCAAATATTGGATACAAATGTACTTAGTAGAACAGTCATGATACAAGGCTGACTTAACAAATGTATTTTTAGAAAAACGGGACCTGCTGTTACATGTACTTACAGATACTAGATGGATACATTATGATATTGTGATAGGTGGAGATGTGAATGCTGAATTCGATGTTACAACACAAAAACGTACTGTCACTGAACTCCAAAACCTACTAAGACAGTGCAACTTACATTCAGTCAATAACAAGCCTTCAAGAGAACATGCATGTCTTGACAATATTTTTGTAAATTTTAAAACAACAGAAGGATCATGTTTTGTGACAGTATTTCCATATTCTGATCATGATTCAGTATCTTTAAATGATACAAGCAGGTTCCCTCTTGATAAGAGTAATGTAAATAAGCCTGTCCCAGAAGTTGTGGTCACTTGACCAGTCACAGATGAGAAAATTGACAGGTTTCATACGTCCCTTCCTAACAGAGATTGGTTTGGCCTGTGTTATGATGAGACACATTATACTCTAAGCAATTATCTGCCACCAAAGGTACTATTTGATAGGTTTCTTAAAGCATTTTTGGGACACTTTAATGACTGCATTCCAATAAAGAAATGCAAAGTAACTGACAGAATCCTAAAAGCAAAAGTTCCAAATAGACAAAATACATGGTATACAAAACAGCTGTCTACTATGAAAAATCAAGTTACGCTGTTGTACAATATTTATAAAAATCTGAAAACCAACCATGCTAAATTAGCCTATGTTAGATCTAGGAATGAGTACAAAAAAGCAATTGTGGAAGCCAAACAAGCACATAATCTCAGAAGCATTGAGAAATCCACCAATAAGTGCAAAGCAGCATGGACACTAATAAATAGTGTCTCCAAAGATAAAAGAAGTGACAAAATTCGTATCTCTCCCCAGGAATTTAATGACTTTTTTTATTAAATCAGTTGAGGAAGTAGGAAGTGCTATAATTAAACCTGAAATCAGCTCATCACAGTTACTGACAAAAAATATTGCTAGGTCATCAACAAACACAAGTACCTTCAATTTTTCTGAGGTCTCACCTGGTTTTGTGTTAAGAATAGTGAAGCAGTTAAAATCATCAGACAGTGTAGACATATATGACCTGTTTTGTAACATGCTGAAGAAAGTAATAGACTGTATAGTGTACCCCCTAACATATTGTATAAACAAGTGTATACTGGAGGGTTTTTTCCCTGATGAGCTTAAACTGTCTAGGGTAGTTCCAGTACATAAAAAAGGAGATAAAAATTCTGTGTCAAGTTACAGGCCAATATCCATAGTCACAGTTTTTTCAAAAGTTCTAGAATTCACAATTTACCAACAATTATCTGTTTACTTTGATAACATAGGATTAATAAATGATCACAGTATGGCTTTAGGAAAAACCTGTCAACCATTGATGCCATAGACAATGTTGTTAAATACACCCATCAAGTATTTGAAGATAAATACTTTGCTCAAGTGACTTTTTGTGACCTAAGCAAAGCCTTTGACTGTGAAGAACATACACTACTACTCGAAAAAATGGACTTTTATGGTGTTAAAGGTAACAGCCTTAAGCTATTATGATCATATTTACAAAACCGTAAGCAAGCCGTCTGTGTTGGGAAAGAAATGTCCAGTATAGAACAAGTTGAGGTAGGTGTTCTGCAGGGATCCATGCTGGGCCCTTTCCTTTTCCTGATAATGATAAATGACCTGCCATCATTTATTAAATCCAGAACAGTACTCCATGCTGATGATACAAAGTTTCTGAACAGCAGTAATAATCGTAATAGCCTTAAAACATGTGTTACAGAGACAACTGAGCAAGCTTCACTCTCGTTTAAAGCAAATGGGTTCTTGCTTACTGAAAGCAAAACCCAGCAGATGGTATTTAGTCTAAAAGACAAGTTTCCATCAGATGATCCTAGTTGTGTTACATTTTTGGGGGTATATTATTATTATTATTATTATTATTTATTATTATTATTATTTAACTTTCTTGGAATCCACATATTAAGTATATTAGTGGTAAAATGTCTAGTGTAATCTATTTGTTAAGGCGATTAATGCACTGTGTACCTAAAAATTATGTTAGAGTATCTTACTACTCATTTTTCCAAAGCATCATATCCTATGGTATTATTTTATGGGGAAACTCCACTTGTGTGCATGATATACTATTGCTGCAAAAGAAAGCTATTAGGATAATTACAGGCTCACCATACAAGGCTCATTGTAAACCTTTGTTTACTCAACAAAAAATCATGACAGTAATGAACGTATATATTTATTATATTTTAGTCTACACAAAAAAGAACTTACCTAAAGTAAAATACAGGGCAAATACACATTGTTACAACACTAGGGCAAACAGCTGTATCTATATGCCCTACCACAGACTGTCAAAATTAGGTAACAGTTATGAACTTATGGGCCACAAATTATTTAACAAACTTCCACAAGCTATACAAAATTTACCAGAGCAACAATACAAACAAACACCTTATGACTGGTTAGCTGTAAACCCATTCTACAATATAAAGGATTTCATGACCTGTGATATTAAACTGTAATGTTATTAACAATTCTGTTCTTTTATAGCATGTACTGTATTGTATTATGTGTATGACTTTGTCTATTGCTGTAATGGCTTAAAGACAATAAAATTATTATTATTATTATTTCTTTCATTTCTCAGACTTTATGTCTGGTTAAAAATGGAAAGTGACACGGACCGTGATCAAGCATAACTTCCTTTTAACAGTACGGTATGTGTTACATTGCATTTAGGAACTTTCGGGTAATTGAACATGTATCAATAATTACAGATTACTTTAGTTGTATATATACATTTGGATGTAGCTGTATTGTGTTGATGTACTAGTGGATATTGTGTGGTACGACACCTGTAGTTGATAGTACAATTGGTATAATGTCAACTTTATCCTGATGCCACATGTCCTTGACTTCCTCAGCCAGTTGGGTGTATTTTTCAATTTTTTTCTCCTGTTTTCTTCTGTATATTTGTTGTATTGGGTATGGATATTTCGATTAGTTGTGTTAATTTCTTCTTTTTATTGGTGAGTATGATGTCAGGTTTGTTATGTGGTGTTGTTCTATCTGTTATAATGGTTCTGTTCCAGTATAATTTGTATTCATCATTCTCCAGTACATTTTTTGGTGCATACTTGTATGTGTATGGCAAGTTGTTGATGTATTATTTTTGCTACATTGTCATGTCTTCTGGGGTATTCTGTATTTGCTAGTATTGTACATCCACTTGTGATGTGATCTACTGTTTCTATTTGTTGTTTGGAAAGTCTGCATTTATCTGTTGTGGTATTGGGATCTTTAATAATATGCTTGCTGTAATATCTGGTGTTTATTGTTTGATCCTGCATTGCAATCATGAATCCTTCCGTCTCACTGTATATATTGCTTTTTCTTAGCCATGTGTTGGATGCATCTTGATCGATGTGTGGCTGTGTTAAATGATACAGGTGCCTTCCATGTAGTGTTTTCTTTTTCAAATTTACTTTCTTTGTATCTGTTGATGTTATGTGATCTAAAGGGTTGTAGAAGCGGCAATGAAATTGCAGTGGTGTGGCCAATGTACACTCCTGGAAATGGAGAAAAGAACACATTGACACCGGTGTGTCAGACCCACCATACTTGCTCCCGACACTGCGAGAGGGCTGTACAAGCAATGATCACACGCACGGCACAGCGGACACACCAGGAACCGCGGTGTTGGCCGTCGAATGGCGCTAGCTGCGCAGCATTTGTGCACCGCCGCCATCAGTGTCAGCCAGTTTGCCGTGGCATACGGAGCTCCATCACAGTCTTTAACACTGGTAGCATGCCGCGACAGCGTGGACGTGAACCGTATGTGCAGTTGACAGACTTTGAGCGAGGGCATATAGTGGGCATGCGGGAGGCCGGGTGGACGTACCGCCGAATTGCTCAACACGTGGGGCGTGAGGTCCCCACGGTACATCGATGTTGTCGCCAGTGGTCGGCGGAAGGTGCACGTGCCCGTCGACCTGGGACCGGACCGCAGCGACGCACGGATGCACGCCAAGACCGTAGGATCCTACGCAGTGCCGTAGGGGACCGCACCCCCACTTCCCTGCAAATTAGGGACACTGTTGCTCCTGGGGTATCGGCGAGGACCATTCGCAACCATCTCCATGAAGCTGGGCTACGGTCCTGCACACCGTTAGGCCGTCTTCCGCTCACGCCCCAACATCGTGCAGCCCGCCTCCAGTGGTGTCGCGACAGGCGTGAATGGAGGGACGAATGGAGACGTGTCGTCTTCAGTGATGAGAGTCGCTTCTGCCTTGGTGCCAATGATGGTCGTATGCGTGTTTGGTGCCGTGCAGGTGAGCGCCACAATCAGGACTGCATACGACCAAGGCACACAGGGCCAACACCCGGCATCATGGTGTGGGGAGCGATCTCCTACACTGGCCATACACCACTGGTGATCGTCGAGAGGACACTGAATAGTGCACGGTACATCCAAACCGTCATCGAACCCATCGTTCTACCATTCCTAGACCGGCAAGGGAACTTAATGTTCCAACAGGACAATGCACGTCCGCATGTATCCCGTGCCACCCAACGTGCTCTAGAAGGTGTAAGTCAACTACCCTGGCCAGCAAGATCTCCGGATCTGTCCCCCATTGAGCATGTTTGGGACTGGATGAAGCGTCGTCTCACGCGGTCTGCACGTCCAGCACGAACGCTGGTCCAACTGAGGCGCCAGGTGCAAATGACATGGCAAGCCGTTCCACAGGACTACATCCAGCATCTCTACGATCGTCTCCATGGGAGAATAGCAGCCTGCATTGCTGCGAAAGGTGGATATACACTGTACTAGTGCCGACATTGTGCATGCTCTGTTGCCTGTGTCTATGTGCCTGTGGTTCTGTCAGTGTGATCATGTGATGTATCTGACCCCAGGAATGTGTCAATAAAGTTTCCCCTTCCTGGGACAATGAATTCACGGTGTTCTTATTTCAATTTCCAGGAGTGTATTTACATGAGTAATTGCTTTGTGTATTTTGCTAGTTTCTGCTCGTTCTATAAAGAATTTTCTTAAATTGTCTACCTGTCCATAATGTAGGTTTTTTATGTCGATAAATCCCCTTCCTCCTTCCTTTCTGCTTAATGTGAATCTTTCTGTTACTGAATGTATGTGATGTATTCTATATTTGTGGCATTGTGATCGTTTAAGTGTATTGAGTGCTTCTAGGTCTGTGTTACTCCATTTCACTACTCCAAATGAATAGGTCAGTATTGGTATAGCATAAGTATTTATAGCTTTTGTCTTGTTTCTTGCTGTCAGTTCTGTTTTCAGTATTTTTGTTAGTCTTTGTCTATATTTTTCTTTTAGTTCTTCTTTAATATTTGTATTATCTATTCCTATTTTTTTATCTGTATCCTAGATATTTATAGGCATCTGTTTTTTCCATCGCTTCTATGCAGTCGCTGTGGTTATCCAATATATAATCTTCTTGTTTAGTGTGTTTTCCCTTGACTATGATATTTTTCTTACATTTGTCTGTTCCAAAAGCTATATTTATATCATTGCTGAATGCTTCTGTTATCTTTAGTAATTGGTTGAGTTGTTGATTTGTTGCTGACAGCAGTTTTAGATCATCCATGTATAGCAAATGTGTGATTTTGTGTTGTTATGTTCCAGTAATATTGTATCCATAATTTGTATTATTTAGCATATTGGATAGTGGGTTCAGAGCAAGGCAGAACCAGAAAGGACTTAATGAGTCTCCTTGGTATATTCCACACTTAATCTGTATTGGCTGTGATGTGACATTATTTGAATTTGTTTGGATATTAAGTGTGGTTTTTCAATTTTTCATTATATGTTTAGGAACTGTATCAATTTAGGATCTACTTTGTATATTTCCAATATTTGTAGTAACCATGAGTTGGGTACACTATCAAAAGCTTTTTGGTAATCAATGACTCTTTGTCTTTAAATATGTCTTCTTGTGTCTGTATATGTGTGGATGGATATGTGTGTGTGTGCGAGCATATACCCGTCCTTTTTTCCCCCTAAGGTAAGTCTTTCTGCTCCCGGGATTGGAATGACTCCTTACCCTCTCCCTTAAAACCCACATCCTTTCGTCTTTCCCTCTCCTTCCCTCTTTCCTGACGAGGCATCAGTTTGTTGCGAAAGCTTGAATTTTGTGTGTATGTTTGTGTTTGTTTGTGTGTCTATCGACCTGTCAGCGCTTTCGTTTGGTAAGTCACATCATCTTTGTTTTTAGATATATTTTTCCCACGTGGAATGTTTCCCTCTATTATGTTAAATAATTTAGTTAGATGTGAATCTGTTGAGAAGAACTTCTTTAGTTAGAAATTCGCTATTTTATCTTTTCCAGGGGCTTTTCAATTGTGCGTGGAATTAATTGCTTGGGTGACTTCATGTTGCAAAATTATCACTCCAGGCATTTGTGGTATCATCTTGTATGTGTCTGTTTCTGCTTGTATCCACCGTGGATGCCTGTTATGTTGTACCGGGTTTGACCATATGTTGCTCCAGAAGTGTTCCATGTCTGTTATGTTTGGTGGATTGTCTATTCTAATGTGTGTGTTATCTATTGTCTGGTAAAATTTCTTTTGGTTTGTGTTGAATGTTTGGTTTTGTTTCCTTCTATTTTCACTTTTTTTGTATCTTCTAAGTCGTTTGGGCAATGCTTGTAATTTCTGCTTCTTTTCATCTAATTGCTCTATCGCTTCTTGTTGTGAGATTTTACCTAACCTTTTCCTTTTTTTGTTTGATATTTCATTTCTTATAAATTGTGTTAGCTGTCCAATGTCTTTTCTCAGTTTTTCTATTCTGATCTGTAGCCTGTGTTGCCATGCTAGGTTTGTGGGTTTCTTCTGTGTGTTGGTTGGTTCTGATCTCTGCCTAGTGTGTATATTTAGTGTAGTGAGTGCTCCTATATAAACTACAAAATAAATGAAAATACAACTATGGAAGAGTTACAACTGTAACTCTTCCATAGTTGTATTTTCATTTATTTTGTTGTGTACGATTTCGTTGATAGTTGTTATTGTTGTTTCGACTTGTGGGTTATTTGGTGGTCTATGCAAGAATGGTCTAATGTCTGTATTTGTGTCTTTGTATTCTATATATGTCAGCTGAAATTTTTCTTCTATATCTAACATGTGTGTCACTTCATGTTCTATTTGTGCTTGTTCTGGAGACTGTCTTAAGATTTCGTTTTCCTCTGATTGTTTAATTGATGCGTGTTGTTCTTTGTTTGTTTGCTCTGGGATGTTTGAGTCCATTACTGTATTTTCTTCTTCTTCTGATTGCACATTATTTTGTTCCACTATTTGTTATACTTGTTGTTTGATGTTTTCTAATTCTGACTGGGGTATCCTGTTATTTTTTATTATTGCACAGATCTGATCAGCTAGTCGTTGTTCTGTTAAAAATTTTAATTCTGGGAATCTGGTAATAAATGTTGTGTATACTTGTGATCTGTATCCAGTTGTGTTGGTTGCTAAGTTTATTGCTTGGTAAGAACAGAACATGAGGTGTCGGTTAACTTCATCTGACCACTTCATCCTCTGTCTTTGTTTTCCTTCTAGAGTGGTTGCAGGAAGCATATCCTGCAAAACACCTCTGTTTGGATTTAAATCATTTTCCGTGTGGCTAGCAGTTTCATTACCATTGTGGATGGGCATAGGGTTCAAGAATCGTCCCCGACCATGACAGCACTTGTCCGAGGCTTCATTAGTTCTGTCCTGAACCAACTAATCACACTAAAAGGGGGGTTAGCCCTATTAGTGGTCTGTTCTTTTCATCACCTTTTATGACTGGCAGAACATACCAGAGGCCTGTTTTTTCCTGGGCCTCCACGGGTTTTATTATTATTATTAAGAAGCTAATTCAAAATCTGTCACTAAGGTAATAATTATTTTTTTTCTCAAAATAACTATTTATTTTATTTTATTACTACTTCTATTTTACCAATATACATGGGCAACATATTTGTTTAATATGAGTGATAGGCTTTTAAACAATTGTGACCCTTATGTTTGATTGGGTCCTCATTTAAGACAATTTGAAATGAGACACGTTGTATGATTTCTGAAAATCCTAAAGCTCAGAAAGCAGATTTTCTGTAATTATTTTTGTAATTTTTACAAGTTAATGACTGGTTGTATGATGTAGTGTTGTATGTATAATAAAAATGTAGATATAGATAAAAGTGTAGATAAAGATCCTACAAAATGTGTATTTGTGTACATTCTAAAGCAGAATCGCTATTGTAATAAATTTTTGTATACTAAGGTTGGATTAGCTAGTTAACCTAACTTCGTCATTACCTGGGTGTGCCTGGGTGTGCTATGGCCATCTCTAATGGGATGGACCCTCCATGGTGTACAGTCTCTGTACAGAAACTTCTAAATTAACAGAAATTGCTGCACAACAGGAGTGAAACAAAAGCATAGAATTGCAGATAGAAATGTTCTAAATGAAACATGTTTGGCTATGATAATGACAATTTATGAAGCCTTCAGTGACTACCATAGCAGAATCTTATCAAAAGACTTCTCACAAAACTCAGATAAATTCTGGCCATATATTAAGTCTATCAGTGATACCATACAAATGGATGAACACAAGGACCAAAACTGAGGGCAGCAAAGCAAAATCATAAGTGCTGAAATCCACTTTCAATTTTTCCTTTACAAAGGAAGTTACAGGAGCATTACCCCAGTTTAATTCTCACTTTACTGCATAGATGAAAGGTACAGATACTAGTGTCTGTTGAAGTGTAATAGAATGGGATGACACAAAATGCAGAGAGTTATACCTAACCAATCCGGAGAACCCAATACTAAGTCGCAGTGTATACCCAAAGTAGGTGAACTCAATGAGCACATATTGTAACTGAGCTAAGTGGCTGATACAACTTTGTTTGCATACTTCGAACATAATAATGATGATTTGTAATTGAAATGAAAAGAAATATAGTTTTTATCCAAAAGTACATTCAACAAACATAAACAAATACGAATCACCTATTTACAAAATTCTTTGAGTGAAACCTAATTGTTATTTCCATTCAGTTTAATGAAAAGAGTCAGAATACATTTTAGTAATAAAATCCATTTGGTAATTAAAAATATATTCTATATTATAAATTACATACCATTGTAAAACTATGTTTTCTGCATTTTGGCAGTGTAAATGATACTCCTTCCATCTGTTTGTTATTGTAGAATGTTAGAGGTGATTCATACATCCAAATTCTGTAATTTATTCTCAAGGACTGTCTAACTTTCAAATGAAATCATTGAAATTAAAATTTCAAACAATATAAGCAAATGAATTCTAGTTGTTAAAATCCAATAAAGAGATGCTGAAACAGCCAGAGAAGGTTTTAGTGTTATTTAGTTATTGTTGTGTTCATGTGAAGTCATTTGTGGTGCGTTATTAAATGTATTATAAAGCAAATTATTTTGTTTTGCTTAGGTTATTTCAGTAGAAGTTGATTAGCTATCAAGTAAATTGCCTGACAAACAGCAAATCCAGGAACTATTTTCAGGTGTAGTTTACTACAGTGAACAAATACACTCAGTTTTCAAATACCAAGACATTGAAGCTAATTATCAACTTTTGTAACCCAACAGAGTAGTTATGTTTTACAGAGGTGTTGAGAAACACCGAAATTACTAGAACGAAACAAACCTCCAGCTGCGCCCTACATACTCAACTATTTGTTGGATGTATTCCAATCTTTGTCTTCCCCCAGTGTTTGTACTCTCTACATCTCCCTTTAGCATCATGGAATTTATTCCTTGTTGTCTTGACACATGTCCTGTCATCGTGTCTGTTCTTGTCAGTGTTTTCCTAATTAATTTTCAATACCCTTGTATAACAACACATCACAAATGCTTCAGTTCTCTTCTTTTCCATTTTTTTCCACAGTGCATGAATCACAAGGATGAATTGCTTTATTTTGATGTTACAGTTGATTGCTACTCTCAATTATGCTACTCCTCATTACGTTTGTTTTTCTTCTATTAATACTCAATCCCTATTCTGAGCTTATTAGACTATTCATTCCCTTCAATAGATTCTTTAATTCTTCTCAACTTTCACTGAGTATACTAATATCATAAGTGAATCTTTTCACTGGTATCCTTTCACCATGTTTTTTAATTCCACTTTTGAACTCGTCCATTATTTCTGTCATTGTTTCTTCTATGTGAAGATTGAACATTGGGTGCAAAAGATTGCATCCATTCCTATACCCTCTTTAATATAAGAACGTCATTCTTGGTCATCCATTCCTATTTTTCCCAATTGGTTCATGTACATTATCCACTTTGCACTATATCTTACTCCCCATTTTTCTCAATATTTCGAAAATCTGGCACCATTTTACACTGTTGGACACATTTTCCAGGTCTACAATCTCATGTCTTCATTTTTCTTAGGGCTTTCTTCTATTGCCAAGCACACTGGTGCCCTTACCTTTCCTAAACCCAAACTGATCATCATCTAACACATCCTCAATTTTCTTTTCCACTCTTCTGTATGTTATTCTTGTCAGCGACTTGGATGCATGAGATGTTAAGATGACTGTGTGATTGTTCTCATACTTATCTGACCTTGCTATCTTTGGCATTGTATGGATGATATTTTTCTGAATGTCCAATGGTATGTCTCTAGTCTTGTAGATTTTACATACAAACTGTAATAACCTTTAGTTGCCACTTCCCCTAAACATTTTATAAATTCTGAAGAAATGTTATCTGTCCCTTCTGTTTTATTTGACTTCATGTCTTCCAAAGGTTGGTTAAACTGTGACTCCAATACTGGATTTCTACATGGGTTGGACAAAAATATGAAAATACCAAGAGAAATGTATGCTTGAACAGGAATGCAGATACTAGTTAAGCCTGCAGGTTGCACTGTTGTATTACACCATGGATGGCACCTGTTCAATGCTCCCCATATGCTGCAAGTGTCAATCATGGGCAGAACAGTGTTCTATGTAATTGTGAGTTCATTATGTTGGAGCTAAGAGAATCTGAATGTGGGTAAATTGTTGGTACTTGTGTGTTGAGTACTTTTGTATCTAAGATAGCAAAAGTGTTTGGTGTTTCATGAGGCATTGTATCTGAGATTTATACTATATACAGGGAAAGTGTAAAACATTATTCCCTAAGTAACAATGTGAACAAAAGTTTGTTTTGAGTGATTATGACAGATTATCATTGAAGATGATTTTGATGAAAAATAAAAGGATGACAGCTGCAAAAGACACTGAAAAACTGAATGTCGCAATTGCAAACCCAATCAGCACCAAACTAACGTGATGGGAGCTCCATGAGTTGGGAATTGCAGAGTGAGCTGGAATTCCCAAACCACACATCAGCCATGTAAATGCCTGCTACAGGACAATGTGATGCTGAAGTCATAAAACCTGGACTTTGGAGCAATGGAAGGGTCATTTCGTCAGATGAGTCTCGTTTCACACTCTTTACAACTTCTGGCTGAGTTTAAGTTTCAAGAATGAAGTATGGTAAAGGTTCAATGATGATTTGGGCACCCATATCATGGTAGTCCATGGGCTCTATGAGTACTCTGCAAGATTGCATTGCTGCGAAGGATTATGTGACTATTTTGGCTGATCAAGTCTATTCCACAAAACAATATTTGTACGCCAGCAGTGATGTGCGACCTAAGATGGCAAAGCCCATGTTTACCCAGCTTGTATAATCTTGGACTGGTATTGTGAGGACGATGATGAATTTTTGTCTCTCCCCTAGCCACCACAGTTGCAAGATTTCAGTATTATTGACTGTTTGTGGTCTAGTTTGGAGACAAGGGTGCAACTACTGTACGTTTCCATCATCTTTACCTGAAACTGCCACAGTCTTGCAGGAAGAATGGTATACAGTTCCATTCAAAACTATACAGGACCCGTATTTATGTATTCTGGGACAATTGGAGGCTGTTTTGAACTACAGCAGTTTTCCTAGGTACTATTATGCATGGCAGTGGGCTTTGTTTTCATATTCTTGTGGAATATGACATATGATGGAAGTAAAAGAAAGGTTCAGGAGTAGAATTAAAATTCAAGGTGAAAGGATATCAATGATATGATTCGCTGATGAAATTGCTATCCTGAGTGAAAGTGAAGAAGAATTACATGATCTGCTGAATGAAATGACGTCAGTAACAGCATTGTGTGATAGTTTCTCTCAAGAAAACAGTAATTCTGAAGTAATCATGTGTGTAATCTGTAATTCAAATGTGCAAAATGGTTTCAGACTTTGCTTAGAATCACAAGTATGGATACATTCTGCGTGTGTGAGATTCATTAATGCAAAAACTGTGTTTTCATGTGAATGTGATCAGGGAAGTTGTAACGGATTTAACGCCATGTTATTCGCTTACGCTACCGGACGTGAAATTAATGTGTTACAAAGTGTGTTGTATGAATTGCAAAGTGCTAAAAAACAATAAAAGTCCTAAAAGCAAAGCTTCGTGAATGTGAATTGAATGGAGTATCATCACTTAACACAAACTCCGAAATCTACAGCACATCTATTCTTCCAAAAACGAGTGTAAATTTTAAAAAATACGAACTAAAAGCAACTAAAAAGATCGCTGTACAAAACAGATACAATGCTCGGGAAATGTGTGACGAAATAAAATCTTGCGAAGAGAGAGTGGAAGCAGTAAGTGTCGTGAGAACTGAAAGTAAACAAGCCTCCGAAAAGTTCGTTACACCTAACATACAAGCAACTGTTTACAGAAACATCGAGCGAAAACTTAACAACTCAGCCCATAATGTGCTCAAAACGCTAAAATCTGTTAATAATATAATACATAGAGACTGTGAAAAGAAAGAAGATCGTATAATAGACTGCAAAACTTCGGATGACTTGAGCACAACAAATAATGCTTTTACTGTACATATACTTGCCGACAGTCTCGGAAAAAGACTGGCAGAAACCCTATATAACTCAGGATGCAGTGTTACTAGCGTAATAAAACCTGATGCTCCACTGAAAGAGATCGTCAACAACTGCGAAAATCTGAGTATCAAGATAAAAAAAAATGATTGTGTTCTACTCCTAGGGGGCGGAGTAGACGTCCGCTGCAATGATGTATTATCAGCAAGACGAGCGCTAAGAGAGACGCTCGAAAAGCTCAAAAGTGTACATGTGATTGTAACCAGCATTCCATACGATTTTTTTAAGAAATCTCATGTTAACGAAGAAATAAAAAAAAATAACAGACTGCTTCACAAAATAACAAAGTGCTACCCAAACTCAACATTTGTCCAGATAGATTTCAGAAAACAACATTTCATAAACAGTGGAGATCTCCTAAATAGAGCAGGACAACTGTATGCCTGTGCTCAAATTATGAAAACAATAAATAATTTCAATGATCAACACAAACTGCCTGGTATCCTCACCATAGCAGTAACCGAGCAAATGGAAATTTGCAAGGAAACGTCTAAGATGAGAGAGATACCTAACATACCGGTACCAGTATCTGAAGGAGTGGTAGAATATGGGGTACCAGCAGAAATGTCAGGAACATCCAGCAGAGTTGTAGAGGAAAAAATTTCTTCAGATGAGAAAGCCTACAAACCTAGTGTAAACTCATGTGCACCTGAAACCTCCAAGGATGAAGCTGTCAGCACATTCGACACACTCAATGCTTCATGCTCACTTGTAACTAGGACTGCAACCACACCAACAGCCTAGAACCATTCGATTAGATCCAGAAACTCATCAGCTGCTCTGCAGACATCTCAAAGGAAGAGCCTCAGGATAAGAAGAGCTGCTGTGCGTAGTGACCATTTTTTATGGGACCTTCGCAATTTGAAGAAAAAGAAAAGGCAGAATCTTTACAGTGTCAGCAACAAGAAAGTACAAAGGTAAATAGTGCAGCAAATCCACTACATGAAACTTTAACAGTTGTTTACCAAAATGTGCAAGGACTAGAAAGTAAATTAGCTGAAATAGAAGTTCTATTAACTGACTATCTAAAAGACATTAACATACTATGCATAAGTGAGCACTGGGTAAAAGAAATGCAAGCGTCTAGCATAATTATTCCAAATTTTGAAATGATTAGCAAATTTTGTAGAATCAACCATAAAGGGGGTGGGACATGTATTTATGTTAGGACAGGGGTAGAATCAAAAGAAATTAAATGTAAACTAAAATGCATAGAAAAAGATTTTGAATACAGTACATGTGAGCTAACCAAATTAAAAATTACTATTGTGTGTTTGTACCGATCACCACTGGGCAACTTTGCCATTTTTATGGAAAACCTTGAGGGACTGCTGATGAACTTAAACATAATGTAATTGTTCTTGGTGATTTTAATGTTAACTTTAAGAATGATTGTAGTAAACAACAGCAACTGTGCAATCTGTTTTTGTGTCATAATATGATGGCAACTGTAAATGAAGTTACCAGATGCAGAAATATGTCTGAAACTATAATAGATCAAGTATTTATAAACAAGGACAAGTGTGAATATAACACTGAAGTAATTGACACTG
This sequence comes from Schistocerca nitens, assembly GCF_023898315.1. Taxonomy (NCBI): domain Eukaryota; kingdom Metazoa; phylum Arthropoda; class Insecta; order Orthoptera; family Acrididae; genus Schistocerca; species Schistocerca nitens. The sequence continues at coordinate 501,283,051 of NC_064614.1, read as the reverse complement.
GTTTCTCGGATCACAAGGGTATCAAATTGAGTTTAAATGTCACATCTTACAAGGACCCTGTTATCAATAACAATTACAGAGAAAGGAGATTTATAAATGATGACAGCATAAGAATTTTTAATTACATTCTGGAAAATAACAACTGGGGTAGTGAATCAAGTGGTGATGTCAACAGAAAGTTTGACTCATTCCTTGAAAGCTACAAACACTGCTTTGATGTTGCCTTTCCTATAAAAAGAGTCAAAACTAAACATAAAACCAAAACATGGGTTACACAGGGGATTAGAAAGTCATCAGACACTCTCAGAAAGTTAAATAAATCAGCCAGGAAGAATGTAGTACTGAAAGCACATGTGAAATGTTATAGAAGCCTGTACAAGAAAGTAATAATTGCAGCTAAGAAGCTTGATAATGATACCTATATTGAGAAAGGTAACAACAAAATGAAGTCAACTTGGGAGGTAATAAATAAAAATATAGGTAGACACAAAAGAAAAGATAACAGCTCTGTCATTAAAAGTAGGGGTAAAACTGTTAAGGACCCACTTCAGATTGCCAACATATTTAATGAACATTTCACAAATATAGCCATAAATTTAATTAAAACTAAATGCAATTCCAATAGCAAGGTAAAAATCCCCATGAATGACATGACAATGTTCCTTTATCCAGTAAGTGATTCAGAGGTACTAAATGCTATAAATAAGTTAAAAAATAAAATGTCATGTGGGTGTGATGGGATTCCTGACAAAGTCATTAAGCAAAGTGCAAGAAACATAGCCTCGCATCTCACTGAAATTATAAATGAATCTTTTAAGACAGGGGTGTTTCCATCAAAACTTAAAATGTCTACTATAAAGCCACTTTACAAGAATGGTGATAAATATGATGTTAGTAACTTTAGGCCTTTATCAATGTTGTCAGGTTTCTCAAAAATAATAGAAAGGGTAATGTATCAGAGACTATACAAATTTCTTATTAAGAATAGAATATTGGTTAATGCGCAAAATGGTTTCCGTAAAAATAAATCAACTGAAACAGCTATCTTCAATTTTTTGCAACTTGTTCTAAATTCCATAAACAGAAAGGAATTAAATTGTGGATTGTTTTTAGACTTATCAAAGGCCTTTGATGTCATCGACCATAAGTTACTGCTTAGGAAGTTATATGCCTATGGGATACGTGGAGTTGCCCACAAATGGTTTGAATCATATCTGTCAGACAGGTATCAGAAGGTGGAGATAAGCCAGGCAGGTAGGACATATTCATCAAGATTCGAGAGAGTCTTGTATGGAGTACCCCAGGGATCTGTATTAGGGCCATTACTGTTTTTAATATTTATCAATGACCTACCAAGTCAACTATCTGAAGCAGAGGCAGTACTGTTTGCTGATGATACAAGTTTGTTTGTTAAAGCAAATAGTGAAGCTGACTTACAGGAAAAAGTCACATTAGCAACAGACGAAGCAGACAGACGGTTTAATGAAAATAGACTCATTGTGAATGACAAAAAAACAACGTGCATCAACTTCAGACATATTACAAATAAAATAAAAACTAACCTTACAGTAGAACTGGGTAAGTGTAAGATTGAACAAGCATCATACACTAAATTCTTGGGAGTATGGTTTGATGAACACTTAAGATGGGAAAAGCATGTTATATCATTGAACAAAAAATTAAGTCAAACATGTTATATACTTAGAATGCTTAAAAGCTCATGCAATATTAAAACAGTGTTATGTGTTTATTTCTCACTCATGCACAGTTTATTAAGATACGGCGTACAGTTTTGGGGGAACATCAGTCTAACAAAACACTCATTTAGACTACAAAAGAAGGCAGTCAGAATAATAAAAGGTATAGGATATAGAGACTCTTGTAGGCAAGCTTTCCAAGAATTAAAAATCATGACACTACCATCTTTATACATATATGAAAGCATATGTTTCTTAAAAGAACACGAGGAATTTTCTACATTAAACAGAGAATTTCACAACTACGAAACAAGGAATAGGAATGATTTCCACAGAGAAATTCATAAAACAGCTATGTATCACAAAAGTGTACTATACCAACCCAAAATCCTCTACAGTGCTCTCCCCAAAGAACTAAAAATAATACCAAAACAGTACATATTTAAAAGAGAATTAAAAAACATGTTATTAAGCAATAGTTTTTACAGTATTGAAGAGTTTGTGAATTGTTGACAATAAAAGCGCAGTTAATATTTCCCTGACATAATAAATACGTGTAATTGCTCACATTTAAACACTTGCTGTTTCTATGAAAGTGTGAAACTGTTAATGTAAGAATGTAAATAATCTTTGATGTGAGAATCACTAACTTTTTTTTTTTTTTTTTTGTACGTTGTTATCCTACTTGTATATTTTTATGTTAATGTTCTAAAAGTTCTATTAAAATTGTAATGTCTAAGTGACACGTAAATTCAATTACAAATTTTCATGTATATGTATTTTAAATTGTAATGTTTATTGACAAGTCCTATATCATTTCGATGATGTACTACAAGGACGCTAATAAATTGAATTGAATTGAACAATGTACCAAGTAGAGGTTATGGATTGAGAGTAAACCAAAGAAAGATGAAAGTAATGAGAAGTAGCAGAAATGAGAACAGCAAGAAACTTAACATCAGGATTGATGGTCAGGAAGTAGAAGAAGTTAAGGAGTTCTGCTACCTAGGCAGCAAAATAACCAATGACAGACGGAGCAAGGTGGAAATCAAAAGCAGACAAGCACTGGCAAGATGGGCATTCCTGGCCAAGAGAAGTCTATTAGCATCAAACATAGATCTTAATTTGAGGAAGAAATTTCTGAGAATGTACGTCTAGACCACAGCATTGTATGGTAGTGAAACATGGACTGTGGGGAAACTGGAACAGAAGAGAATTGAAGTATTTGAGATGTGGTGCTACAGATGTGTGTTGAAAATTAGGTAGACGGATAAGGTAAGGAATGAAGAGGTTCTGCCCAGAATTGGAGGAGAGGAAAGGAATATATGGAAAACACTGACAAGGAGAAGGGACAGGATGATAGAACATCTGTTACGACATGAGCTAGAAGGAGGTGCAGAGGGCGAAAACTGTAGAGGAAGACACAGATTGGAATACATCTGGCAAATAATTGAGGAAGTAGGATGCAAGTTCTCCTCCAGCCATTTCATCTTAGCTTTCCTGGGCGTCTTATTGATTTCATTTCTACATGATTTAAATTAGTTTATTCCTGTCTTTCCACGAACATTTTTATATTTCTTCTTTCATCTATCAGTTGAAGCATTTCTTCTGTTACCCTAGGTTGCTTCACAGTTACCTTTATTGTACATATGTATGTCTACCTAACATCTTTGATTACCTTTTTTAAAGATGTCCATTCCTCTTCAGCTGAACTGATGATTGAGGAATTCAATATCACAGTATCTACAGCCTTTGAGAACATCAAATGCATCCCATTGTTCCTCATTATTTCAATTTCCAATTCTTTCCACATCCATTCTTCGGGACAGTTCTCTTAATCTTCATTCTATTTTTCTTCATTACTAAATTGTTATCGAAGTCTATGTCTCCTTGTGTCTATGCCTTACAATCCAATATCTGATTGCAAATCTTTGTCTGATCACAGTGTGATACAGCTGAAATCTTCCCATGTTTCTGGACATTTTCCAAATATACTTTGGAATGAGCCTTGCCTGTGGTTTCTCCATTACCCATGGTAGCAAGCCACTGAATGTCTGTCATCCTGCTGTATTCTTGTTTTATGATACATTATTAAAAATGTATGCAATGAAGTATTGAATTAATTTGACTGCTTTTCATATTTATTATCATATGACCAGCTAGTCTATAAGACATCCTACAGAACTTTGATCATAGGTGGACACTTCCAATAAACTACTAAACTCATGGACAGTGGCAAGATTTTTACAGAGCACTTTACAAGCGAGCTTTGGTGGATGAATATCATCAAGTTGGTTTTGATAACACAGTCATAGAATGCAACAGGTTTTCTGATAATTGATATCAATACACAGATGTTCATGTTGTTGACATGGAGAAATTAATAAAATAATTAAGTCAGATTGTAACATTGAGGTGATGACTGGTTGACAGGTAGATTCAGACTGCTTAGTTTGAAAGAGGTCTACAAAGGTATTAAAATAGGTGACTACAGGTTGTTACCAAATTGAATGCTGATCTCCAATTCATTTTATTAAAAAAGTTCAAAAAGTGACTAAAGAAAGTGAAATATTCTCAACATATACACGTTTGCATGTTCATAGCTACTCCCAAATTTTCAGTGAAAGTCAACTATATGATGGCAATGAGACAGGTAACATGGAGAAGTTACTTGAAAGAATTACAACCACAGACTGAGGATTCATTGTCTGGGGGGGGGGTATATGAAATGAGTGTATGTATATTTTGTGAAACAGATAATTATATTTTAGTTAATAACCATGGTCAGATGTAGCTGTAGAGTCAACCTATTTAGCTCAACAATAGCTTTTTTTAAAATTGTGTGTTACTTGATTAGGAAAATATTAATGTCAGCTGTACAATTTGACTGATACACTATATACCTACACGGTGAATTACTGGGAATCACCTGGTTCATAATTTCTCTAATTTATGCAGTTTGTTAATTAGTTGCTTATGTAGATAATCAGTGGTACTATCTGATTCAGAAAAATTAGGCATCAAAAGTATAATGTCAAATATGGGAAATAAAGAAGCTCGCAAGTCCAAATAACTAAATTGTTTTTGGGTGTTTCCAAAACTTAATTATCAATAATTTCTAAATCAATGAATTTTCAGTGAAAATAAACTGGTTAATGGAAAGAGCAAAATTAGGGCTTTCTAATGAGCCAGATATTTTTGTGAGTAAACTGTTATTAGCTCACACTATTTTGACAATAACCAGTTAGTGGAACAACTTCAATCAATCTTTTATACTAAAGGAAAAAGTTTTGCAGAAAACCAATAAAACCATAGGAATGAGCAGATAATAAATTATAACGTGAATAACAAAATTCTCTAAACTACTACATCTATAATAATGAGGTAATTTTGGGTATTCATGATATATGCATTACTTGTATAATAGAGAGCACATTAAAGACAAGAAAAATTAGTCAGTTAAGGAGTAGTAGTGTAGCAAATAGAATAAATCCACTTTTCTACATTACAACCTCCTCCTCTTCTGACTTTTGAACACAGCATTTGTTATTACTAGCTGAAATTTATTGCAGAACTGATTCCCATATTCTCTTGTAACTTTATCTTCTGTTCCTTTTCACACTACCACATTCTAAGCCCCATGATCATTAGATTATCATCTCCCTTTAGATGCTCACTTACTTATTCAATGTGTCCATATACTTTGTCTACCTCTTGACCTTCTGTTTGTGACATCAGCATGTTCACCTGAACAGTTGTTATTGGTGTTGATTTGCTACCAATTTTGATAAGAGCAACATTATCACTAAAGTGTTCACAGTAACTTCCTCTGTACCCCACCTTCCTATTAATAATGAATCCTTCTGCTGTTATGTTTCTTCCTGCTGCCTTTGATATTGCCCTATAATCTTCTGACCAGAAAACCTTAGTTTCTCTCCATATCACTTCATTGGTCCTCACAATATCCAGATCAACCCTTTTCATTTTTGTTTTCTATTATACCTACCATATTCTGACTACTGACATTCCATGCTCCAACCCTTCCCTTGGCTACTCAATTTTTTCTCTTAGTCACCTGTTCCTGGGTACTTCCCTTCCAGAGAGCCAAATAGATGAGTAATCCAGAATCTTTTGTCAAAGAAGAGATCATCAAGACACCTCTTGCTGCCTTTGATATTGCCCTATAATCTTCTGACCAGAAAACCTTAGTTTCTCTCCATATCACTTCATTGGTCCTCACAATATCCAGATCAACCCTTTTCATTTTTGTTTTCTATTATACCTACCATATTCTGACTACTGACATTCCATGCTCCAACCCTTCCCTTGGCTACTCAATTTTTTCTCTTAGTCACCTGTTCCTGGGTACTTCCCTTCCAGAGAGCCAAATAGATGAGTAATCCAGAATCTTTTGTCAAAGAAGAGATCATCAAGACACCTCTTTCAACTACAGGTTACATGTCCTATGGATACACATTGTGTGTCTTTAATGCAGTGGTTTCCATTGCCTTCCACAGCCTCATGCAGCTGACCATTACTGATTCTTCCACCTTTTAAGAACAATTTCTGACTCCTAGGACAAGACAGTACCCCAAACCTCTGCTTGCTCTTCCATTTTCTGAGTGAGCTAACCCCTCTGTTAACCATAAAATACTGCAGCACTAAATTATGCCCAGCAGATGAAAGAAACCACAGGTCACATCCATCTACAAGTAGGATAGCAGAAGTGAAGAATTGAGCCACACAAAATAAATGATTAATATGTTCATTAATAACAAAGAAAGAGAAATGCTCATTATTTTACTGAGTAGAGATTAAATTTCTATGCTATACATTTGTTTTCAGAATCATTCCCACATTTTTCATCATATATGTTTGTCGTATACTAGTGAACAATAGTGGTTTTAATGATATACTGAAACAGACTCTCAAACTCTCTACATATTTCGTCATGTAAATGTCGTACTAACACATCATAATATGCTTAAGCAATAATAATCCTAAAAATGGTGATAGTCGGTAAATATACATAAAATACAAAGGCAATTTGCAACAAAAACAGAAACAAGAGCCTACAATACATGTTGTAAAAGACTGTTGGTTAGCAAAGGTGTAATTACATTGTCTAAATTATTACATAACAGTCACATTTATCCACCTCATTTCAGTGATTCTGACTCTCCAAAACCTTTCGTATCTTCTTCATTAATTGTAATGTTTCAGCACTTGTTTCTACTTTACTTTTAGGTGGTACATGTTAAAGATAGCAATGTAGATATCATCATTAATTAGTCATGTACTCATCAGTAATTCTTTGTCTCACCACTTAACAGTTTAAAGTATAGATTATTACTCACCATCGTCATCATCACTGCACTAACAGATTCACAAATATCAAATTACGTTTCATCTTGTCAATAACCGAACTTGCAATTATTCTCATAAATTATTTCCTCAGCTTGAAACATTCTACATGACTCGATGAACATAAGCCAGTATATTTCATGACAATTTATCCCAACTCTAACTTTAATATCACTTTTCTTATAATACACCAATAACATTCTTAATACCTCATAATCTTCCCTAACATATAACCATAATAATAATAATAATAATAACAACAGTTATCCATCAAGATCCCTGACACATAATCATAACAGTATAACATTATAATAAAACCTCATTACTTTATAATAAACCTGGATACTTTGACTCACAGTTACATCTTGCCTAACCACAACATCATAAAAACAGTGTATCAATATCCATCCCACTGAAACATCACTATATATGGCATGTTAATAATAACATTAATAGTGCATATTCAACATTATGTTTTCCTGATCATGACAAGAGCATTATTTCTCTCTTGAGGTTTTCATTACTTGATGTAGTGCAACATTAAACAAAATTTTCTCCTCTTCCAATGATTAACCTGAGACAATCAGTAAAAGTTGTTCTACATAAAACTATTGTGTTATTAAACAATGGAAACTCCAGGTTGGAGTTCAGTTAGTTGTTTAGATTGTTTCATGTTCCATGGAACATATGTGTGACTAATTGTAGTGACATGGAGTGAGTGGTTTCCGATTCACATTATGTGTATGTAAATATGACTACACACTGCCCATTTACATTTTTTTTAAACACAGTTGTGACTTAGTAATTCCTAACTACCACCTATTACACATTACAAAAGTAGAAATTCTTCTATTGAATGGAAGGAATTGTCAAGGAGAAACTTTTTCAGTTTATTTTATATTTTAACTTTGCTGTCTGTCACACATTTTATACCATTGAGCAAGTGATTCAAAATTTTAGTGGCTCCATTCTGCACCCCTTCTTCTGCAGAAGGCAACCTTAATGTGGCGTAATGAATGTATTTTTTCTTCTGGTATTGTAATATTCACACCATACTTATTTCTCTTTCCAATATAAAGCTCAATAATACATTTGCTCTGCCAAAAGCATGAGCATTATTTACTGATTTTACTACTGTTATAACATAACAATAAAAGCAACAAGTCTAACCCCCATTGCCTTTCCAATAAATGATTTTATCATAACTCCAATTTTATAAAAGCAGCGTAACAACTGTTTAAATGTAACCAAAATAAGCATCAAAATTAACTGACAATCTGCACGTAACATCACCATAGTGCAAAATATATATAATTCCAGCTAAAAATACATTGAATAAGGAAGCATGGATGTGATATTAATTTTAAAAACTACAGATAAATCTTGATTAGAGAAGCATATGTTTCAGCTGATCTGTTCATGTGTGGTCACATGTCCAAATAAAACATAATTAACACACAACCCAAAACTAACAGAGAGTGGATAGCTATGACAGGAAGACAAATCTTTGCCAGGCTGACAGAACAGTAGAGGAAAGATGCAGCACAAAAAAGTGAAAATGAAAAATAGCTCTGGACCCTGTGCTCACCAAGCATGTAACATACAAAGAGTGTGTCTCCCCAAGGTCATGTACAAGAATATCCTTTAACATTATAGCAGTAATAAAATATCATGTAACCATAAAGCATAGTTCACTTCAGAACACACCAAGACATGAAAAGTAGCATAGTTATCAGATCATCAAGTCACCATACTGCAACACAAGACCTTGCACTAACCACTACACAGTAAAGTAAGTGTGCCAGAGAGTAAAAAATGGTATACCATACACAAAAGCATTGTGCAGTCACAGTATGAATCAACTCTAGCACAACATGCTCTG